>NC_035108.1:68512535-69762535 GCF_002204515.2 Aedes aegypti | reverse complement strand
AGTGGTTAGAACACTCGCCTCTCACGCCGAGGACCTGGGATCGAATCCCATCCCCGACATAGTCACTTATGACGTAAAAAGTTATAGTGACGACTTCCTTCGGAAGGGAAGTAAAGCCTTGGTCCCGAGATGAACTAGCCCAGGGCTAAAAATCTCGTTAATAAAGTCAAACCAACCAACCAACCAACGGAATTCATCATGCAATATTCTTTCCATACACTTCAAAAAAGCGTATCTGCATATCCTGTCCATGAATTATTCATACATATTTGAATGCTTTGGACAATTTCCTAAAATCACTATCAAGCGTTAATATATAATTTTTCGTGTATTGGCTAATTAGTAATAACTACACATAGCATTGGCCCTTTTCCAATGTCGGTCTAGAAATTTTTAGGAAAATGCAGATTTCAATATCTTAAACCAGATAAAAACATAAAACTGCAAAATTTATTTATAATCTGTTTGTTGAAACAATTTAAAGTGACGTACTTCATGTGATTTCTATCATATAAACTTCAAAAGGTGTAACTCAAAATTTTGACTAAGGATTTTTTTTTGAAATTTGGTCCAGAGGTGCAGAACAACGTCAGGAATCAACTGCCGATTACTGTTTTGATGGTATATTTTATTTGATTATAACGTTAATTGAAGCACCGTGGCATTTGCCCGAGATCTTAGGAAAACCGGAGTGGTATCCATCTTTTTGGATCTTGATGGGAAATCTGAAGCGAGATGGTATTTGTGTAGGAATTATGGAATTCCAACAAAATTTCTATTCTTAGATAGATATTTTACGATTCCCATTGGATAAGAATCCGGAGATTTCTAAATGGAGTCTGGTATTCTTGAACACTGAGAACACGTCAATAATTTTTAATAATCCTGAAAAATTCTGGAACTTTGGTAGGAATTTGAAATTATGCAATGATGATGGTTGCTTAATTTAAAATTCCTACCAAAGTTCTCACTGAAAAGTTTGATTTGACTTTTAAACTTAAGACACTGATGGTTTATGGACATGGGTTTCCATACATTTTGCAAAGCAAAAGGACGAGCACTTTTTCAAAACAAGTTTTAGCACGGAGACAATCGACAATTGAATAAATGGCATGAAATTTGAAGTTATTCAAAATCTTATACTGGAATATTTGCAAATCAAACAAGTTATCAAAAAGTTGTTTTTAGGATTACTGTTGAAATTCAATGGATCACAATACATCAACAGCCCAATCCTCGAATAGGTTACTTGTTGCAAATGTCGGAAATTATTACATTAGAATTGAAATTCATACTCCGATACTGCCCCATTTTTATCTAGATCATTTGAACAATAGTTTACCGATACTAAAAGTTCACAGCATCATCTGAAACGTTTCTCTTGAAACATCTCATGGAATAACCTAACCCTAATTTAAAAAAAGACAGTAAGCTGGAATCGAACCAGGGACGTTGAAATCCACATTCCAATTGTAAATCGAATATTCATTCAATTAGTTGCAACGTTTATTCTTGTAGGTTATTGTTCATAGACCATTTCGCGCTTAATCGTATTACAAGCTGGCAGCACCCTTTCAGATTTCAATGAAATTTTGTGAAAGTGTAGACCTTGACTAAGTAAGCAACTGTTCATACCTAGGTTTTCGTAAATTTATCTGAACTATCTATCCTTTGAAAAGGGCCAAACTTTTTTACCCGATTTTTTTTTTCAAAATTCTGTAGGTTTTTGAAATATGGCAACTGCTACAGAACAAAATGTTGCATGGATGACTTGTAGATACTTGTCTGAATTTTTGAATAAAATACTGAGAAAAATCTCATTTGTAGCCTACACTGGAAGCAATATATTTTCAAAACTTTAAAATCGATTTCAATAATGATCTTTTTTTATTAATTAACTATTTTGAGAAAAAAATGCATTCAAATAAAAAAATATTTTTACTTCATATTGACAAAATTTTGAAAATGTTTTTTTAGTGTAGACCACAAATGCTACAATTCTCATATGTAATGCTTCATAGTTTAAATTTAACTGATAAGAGCCAATTGATCCACTTATTGAGCTTCATTGAAAATCGGGATAATTGTGACTTTGACGTTACCTATCGACTGAAAAAGTATAGTCATACGGTTTTAGGTTCTTTCGGCCTTTGCAGTCTTAGACGGCAGAGAAACGGTTTTGCCTTAATGTCCGACGGTTTCGGTTTATATTAAACCTTCTTCTTCAGGGTTTAATATAAACCGAAACCGTCGGACATTAAGTCAAAACCGTTTCTCTCTACCGTCTAAGACTGCAAAGGCCGAAAGAACCTAAAACCGGATAATTGTGACTTTCACTTGTTTTGTTTGAAAATGACATGCTAAACATTTTATTTAAGACAAGTAAAAGTTTATCAGCCATTCTATGAAAAAACCGATCCAGTAAGTCATTGAATTCCGTGAAAATTTGTTATTTTGTTCCTTATCCGAAATAAGGCTTGAACGATTTTCAAATTTCTTACACGGAATGAAAGCTAAAGATTTTGACTTTTTTCAAAAATATATAAAATTTCACAAAAATGTTTTATTTTTACATAAAAAAAACCGTTTTTCGTGTTTTGAAGGGCCTCGAGACAAAAGGGCTACTGTTGTTCTCATTTTTTCTTGAAAGTTCAGGAAATTGTACGTTTGTCAAATTTTCAGCGATGTATGTTTTTAAGCTTTGAACATATATATATATATTTTTTTTTTCAATATAAAAAATCAGTCGTTTTTTATCGGCGCATTTAATTTTTATTAAAAAAAAATCACAACTTTTGAACAGCTCAGCCGATTTCCAATCTTTTTATTATGAAATGAGTGCTAAAGATTTCAACTTTAAAAAAATGAAACTCTGGAAAAAAAATTACATGGAATTATATAAAAAATTTCTAAAAACATTAATTTTTTATATTTTTCCATGTAGAATTTTTTTTCAAAGTTTTAAATTTTTTCTGAATAGTTGAAATCTTAAGCTTTCATTTCATTAAATAAGATTGAAAATCGGTTGAGCTGTTCAAAAGTTATGATTTTTTTTTTAATTTAATACGCTGAGACCTACAGTGTGTGCCGATGAAAAATAACTGATTTTTTATTTCAAAGCTAAAAAAACATACATTGCTAAAAATTTGACAGTAAACATAAAATTTTCTTCAAAACACGAAAAAACGGAAATATTTGAAGTTATGTAAAATAAAACAATTTTTATGAAATTATATTTTTTTTCGAAAAATCAAAATCTTTAGCTTTCATTCCGTGCAAGAAAATTAAAAATCGGTCAAGCGGTTCAAAAGTTTTATTTTTTAAAGAAAACAAAAATTGCATAATCGCGATTTTTCTGGTCACCCTATTTCGGAAATGGTCACCCTAATCAAAAAATCCAAAAGCACGTGTATCCTTATTTCGGATAAGGAACAAAATAGCTAATTTTAATCAGTTTTTCATCGAGTGGCTGTATTAGAAAAACTTTTTTTTTTCCTTAAAGTGCCCATCTCGCGATGTTTGGACTGTCTTGAGAAAAAAATTCATCAAAATAAATAATTTACATTTATTTATTTAGTGTAAATCACGAATAAGACTATTTTCATATGGAAATGCATCCATAATAACACTCTTAAAAATAATGAAAATCACTCCGGACGTAGGGGGGCTGGGGGCAAGAAGGACACCTTAAGATATATAGGTTCAAATCATGGTTGATTAGCACAATTTTTGAAGATTATTCCAGTGTAGGGGCAAGCTCACCTCTTGTTCTAAATGATGTTATCGATAGATTTCAAAAATATAAGAAACACATGATGATTTGAGATTTTTGAAAATGTCCCTTCTTATGAGGTTTTTAAACGAGGCACGGGGCAAGAGTGCCACTCGTATGGGGCAAGAAGACCACCAGAGCGAAATGCCACAAATTTTGTATATTATTATTTCCCCGCCTAAACGATAAATTCTAGAGTAAGTAAAGATAAAAACTGAGGGATAAAAGCTGACTTAAAGTTAAAAAGTAATTACACGAAATTAATTTAGTTCTCATCTTATTTAACTGTAACAATAATAGTAAACATTTCCAGAAACCGTTTTGAATGTCCAAAATGGTTTATTTTGATTTTTTTTAGTAGGAAACATTGATTTAATGCAATACTAAACAAGAAAAATAAAAGTTCATTTGATTTTATATGAGAAAATTGCGGTGTCCCTCTTGCCCCATAAGACATACTGTTTTTATATATGTAATACTTAATATCAAAAGGACTTTTTCGAAAAAAAAATCCTCACAGCTATATTTTACAATTGAACATCATCAATACTGTGCGGAAAAATCAATATGTTTTGTATTTATTGGGAGTCAAACCTTGTTTTCCAGTCTTACATTCTTACAATATTTCACATTTTTCGCGTTGGTGAGTTAAAGACATTTTTCTAATTTTTTGTACTAAACATTTTTAACTGTAATATTTACACAACCCTCTATTAGTACTCAATTTATTCTTATCCTGAGTTTAACATCAAAAAATTGATTTGTACTACGTGAAATTAGAGGTGGCACTATTGCCCCGGGTGTCGCTCTTGCCCCATGCCCCCCTAATTCATTTTATTAGTGAATGACACATGATGTAAGTGATGAAATGACGTAAAAATGGGTTCTGAAAGATGTGTTGAAAGAAAAATGTAAGTTTAAATGATGAAGGACATGAAAACGATGCCGCTAGGATTGACATTTCCCGAATCAGACACCATCGTATTTAAAATGTGACACAAATTCACGTCATTTGGCTCGCTTCTTTTATGTGCATCCAAAAGACGTAAAATCGCATGATTTTTTCGGAGTGTGAAGAATAAAAATCACGATTTTTATGAGATCATATTTTGAAATGTTTCATAAGAACGGTATAATAGAAATCTTAAGATAAATTTGCCTCAGTTTTTTTTAAGAATTTTCGTTATAATTCAGGGATTGAGCGGCATTTATGTGGTTCCATCATGAATTATAAAATTCAAGTCAAGTCATGGCTCGGGAATTTTGGAGCAAAAACTAAGATTAGATGGTGTTACGTGAGAATGGTGATACGAAACCCTGAGCATTTGGCGGACTACATACGATTCCATGTTTGTCAATCTTCGGTGTTTTCGGCTCTGCTCTGTTGTTGTTGATCGCTGATCAACTAGCAATATGATCACAAACAACAGCAAAAGAACCAACTTGTTCTAGCACGAAAACACCGAAGCTGTAAGTACTGTTGTGATTTATAATTGTAATTTGAGTGTTTTAATAAATATATTTTAGCTTTATAGCATGTGGCAATAGATGCTGTTGTGTTCGTATTTATTGCCCTGCTGAAAGAACGGTGTCTTTCGTTGTTTGTAACAGATGGAAAATTGAAATCATTTAAGTACTTCATTTGGAATACTGGTAAAAGTTCTGAAATTACGGTAAGGATCCAGAAATTTTGGTAAGTGTTCTAGGAATCCGGTTAGAATTTGGAGGTTTCGATATGTATTTTGGTATTTTCTCAGAAATCCTGGAATTCCTAAAAAAACTGCAATTTTCTGAGATTGCGGTTGAAATTCTGAAATTTCCATAGTTTTCTGAGATTTCTGGAGCCCGAAAACCAACTCGCTTGGGGCTTCACAAAGCATCAACATGTGTAGTGAGATTTCCAAAATTATTTAATATTTTTTGACACTGCCTTGTTTTTAAACATTGCATTCCGCTCTCCATGTACATGTAAACCTTTGTTAATTAAAAAATTTGACCGTGTCATTGAAATTGACACCGGCGACACCAGCCCAACAATTCGACGCAGCGTAGGTGGAGCATGTCCCGTGTGATTTATGGTTGGCGCCAATTGAAAGCAAAATTCCTACATTAAAAAGCGACAACAACAACAACAACAACAACAACGGCCCCAATGTGATCCATCCATTATTGATACACCCACTCCGAGACGATGCAGCTTTAATCCAAGGCGAGACCGCGGGACTAGGACCAGACACAGAGGGCTGACACGACAGAATTCACACCACATACCGACGACCTAGGCCATGTTTTATTAATTACCCCCGCGTAATCCCAATTCAATGGGACGTAAACATGTTAATAAATCGAACGAAAAACTGCATCACTTTCTGCCACACTCCGCGACAAGGCTTTTCTCGTATCATTGTGTTGACATCGGAGAAACGCTCTGGAATTCCAAACGGGGCCCGTTCGCAGCATGAGA
Source organism: Aedes aegypti (assembly GCF_002204515.2). Lineage (NCBI taxonomy): Eukaryota > Metazoa > Arthropoda > Insecta > Diptera > Culicidae > Aedes > Aedes aegypti. The sequence goes on along the minus strand of NC_035108.1, from coordinate 69,756,299 downwards.
GGGCAGAATTTATCTGCTGCGAAGTCGACAATGGGCACCAACAACACAATCGAATGAAATATGTCCGCAAAAGTATTCCCATTATTTTCCCTCAGACGCATTTATAACTGTTGGAAACATGTGCCTTTTTTCTAATGCGGTTTGTTGTGGCTGGCGGAATTTGGGGTGGATCCCCACTTTCTACGGTGAATGGAATTCTTACCTCGATTCGGTACCGCAGAATTTTCTCCATCATCGTTGCATTCATTTGAGACACTTTCAACAAAGCACAAGTTTTGTAACCTTTCCTAATTTCGAAACTCTTTACCAATTAAATCACTTGTTGCTTATAAAAATCAAATTTCACGCACGATCACACGAATCCCACGGCAGCGGATGCTTCAGAACGGCAGGAAAGTCAAACGAGAACTGGTCGACGTTTTTTTTCTGTCCCAACTCGGGATATCGTCTTACAGGAAGAGTGGGCCCCATGCTTTACCGAAAAAGTCCGCACATCTGTCGTACAAGCATAACCGCTTAATGGCTCATTGCAGACCGGGTAGTAGGATGGTTTCCATTGGCGTAGCTAGGGTTTTTTTTCGGAATTTCCTTAGCTGAACTCTTTTGGGGCCTTCCTTAGCCGAGTGGTTAGAGTCCTCGGCTACAAAGCAAAGCCATGCTGAAGGTGTTTGGGTTCGATTCCCGGTCGGTCCAGGATCTTTTTGTAATGGGAATTTCCTTGACTTCCCTGAGCATAGAGTTTCATCGTACCTGACACACGATATGGTCAGCGTTAACTCAGAGGGGACCAAGTACAAAACTTGGGAAAATTGGATGATTCTTTCAATGGATGCGAAATTACCTTACGACCATTTCACTTTGATCAGATTTGATGACTACTGTAAACTGCGAGAGATATGTAATAAATTTACATTGGATGATCAATAAAAATCGATAAAAGCATGCAGTCAGAGTAGACATAACAGCGAAAATGATCAGCTCGCTAAGGAATGCGAGGAAATGAAAAAAATTTCTACTCATCCATCAATGGAAATTTATAAATATTACTCAAGTCGATGCATTGGATTTTGATTTTTAACCATCAACCATATTTGGATGGGTGGTCAGAAAATGCAACAATTTCTGTGCGGACAGAGCGGACCAAGTGTTGAAAAGCAAAATAAACTAAATAAACTGATTGATTATTGCATTTTTTGAGTCGATTTCAGAGTCCGATAGAAAGTTTATGGTAGTTCTATGGTGTATGTATGGCATATCCTAAAACCCGCTCATTGGACCAGTATATTTTGGTCGGTACTCATGATTTTCACTTGGGCCACTCTGACTGAACGCATATTTGAATATTTCTGGTCTTCAATGCCCTGACCCTGCATAACCTTAATTTTCAAGCTATCTTAATGCCACTGATTTCGGTATTGACGAATGGATTATTGAAGCATTTACGATGATGGTGTCGAAGGGTCTTGATAATCTGCTTAGCTTAGAGATATGCACCCAGTTTGACCATGCAAACATTAAATGATTATTTGTTTCCTAGAAATTGTTCAGTCAGAGTGGACCAAGTACATAAAGTTCACCAAAAAATTGTTCTATCAGAGGTTTAGATTGTTATTTTCATGATTATCACTTCACATTATATTGTTTGAAAGTAACACAAAGATGTGTAAAAATATTGAACCAAAATTTCAACGAATTATAAAATTACAAAGCGTTAGACTTTAAGCCCATTTTCTCAAAATATGAAAAATGTCACTTGGTCCACTCAGACTTAACGCCGACCATATATGAATGCGAAAATGGCATCTTTGGCAAAAGAAAACTCTCAGTTAATTAGGTACTGTGCAAGTGCTCATTGAACACTTAACTGAGAGGCTCTGTCCCAGCCCTATGGGCCAGAAATTCAAATTTCGCGACAAAAGTCCAAAAAGCTTTTTTCAATAAAATTAATTATTGAGATGAATTTCTCATTATTGGGAACATGTGTGATTGTATACCAACTATCTTATTTGATTTATTACATTATTTCATTGTACTCTATGGAGGTCAATTTTGTTTAAAAAGAAAAACTTGTATTTTAGCCTATTATTAGAAAATTTGATTTGAGGGGAATAATGGCAATAAAAGAATTGTGTGTTTATTTTTCGAAAGCAAATTGAGTGCATTTTACATGAGTGATATAAAAAAATGGTTATGTTAAAATTACCCATTGATTTTACTATGTATCAGTAATGTTTACTATATTTTTACTAGTTCGCCTAAAAAGTTTAGTTATTCCACCGTATTCGGCTTGCAACCAGTTTGAGGTGGAAGCCTAGACTTCACTCTTCCTTGTTAGCGTCAGCGTTAGCGTAGTAACGGTATACTTCGTAGATTGGATACTAGCAAAATTCATGTTTCTCTTTTATAATCTCATACTGACTGCTTTCAGAAACAAGGCCGGGGAATAAACATTGATCCAATCTTGAACAAGAATATCAAAAGCATGAATATCGCTATTCCCGGCCACGCCCATCTTGGGATAGGGTAACTTGTGATAGGGAAAGGAAATGTTGATGTAGCACTTACTTAATGAGAGGCCACCGACTCAGCGACGCCCTCATAAGTGCTACGAAGTTGGAGGTTGGGATAAGTATATGGTCAGGATTCGCCTGGAAAGCTGGCGATAGACCGAGGGCATATTTTGTTTCAGTTTTTTAAGTTTAATCTTTTGAATGCCGGCAATCAAAAGAGAAGACATTTGTTTTATTTATTGTATACATTATTTCGTTTCGAATAGTACTATAAACTGGTTTTGTTGATGTAGAGTAAGCTCTGAATATCTGCTCAGTAATAATTTGAAAGGAAAAAAGTGTCGCGTAAATAAGATGACATGTAACTAAACCAAAGAACGAAATATTAATTGTAGTACGTGAATCGAAAAGTCGTCTGCTTCGTGATTCTTCTGCAGAACCGATCTTTTGTGGAAGGATTGAAGTTTCAATACTGGGAGAATAAATTAAATAAAAAACAACTTGCTGTGCGTAAAATCTCTTTTCCGAAACAAAATATAAATAAAAATCAAATTTGCTCTTCACGTGAAAATAAAAAAAAATCCTTTCAAACAGAAACAATGTGGAAAATGTAGCAAATTCTAAACGTATTTTCTTCCAAACGCGGTCTACCCGTTTATGCGTGATCCCGACTAGAGATGGGCAAAAAGAATCGGAGCCGTTCAAAAGATCCAGATCACTCAAAAGAACGAGTGATCCGTGCCTCTTTTTTTGCGAGAGTCGGTTCTTTCGATCAGCACGGATCAGTCAAAAAGTGGACCGTTAAATGTACGAAGTGATTCTTTTCCCCTATTCCCCTTCGTTCGTTTCTCGGCTTTATTATAACACTTGACACGTGCATTGCTTTGCGCGCCACGGCACACATGTAACTTCGCTCTCTCAGAGCATACACAGCCAAACAACTTGAGAGCCAAAGCACTTTTTGCTTCTTCCTTTTGATACGGGAAGGGGAAAACGGCCGAGTGAGTATAACGTGAGTTTCTGGGGCAGAATGTACGAAGAATGAGAGAGCGAAAGATACCAAAACTACGACGCTTGTCGCGCGACAGAGAGTGAACCGCTCTTTGCTCGTTTGCTCGGTTCAATTCACTCTTCCTTTGCGAGCCGCTGAGTCACTGAACCGTTCAAAAGATCCGGTTCGCTAAAATGAGTGATTCGGATCGGATTCGTTCAATAAAATGAGCCGTTTTGCCCATCTCTAGTACCGACGATAGCCAAATTAACAAATAAAACAAACGAATCGCTCGCGTAGCAGTTATTATGACTTACCTAAGCTCTTTTAAACGAAATTTAGAGAGTGTCATAGAACAAACTCACCGGATCCGCAAATCGGGTATCTGTTGTTAAAGATGATGGCTCCGGTTCAAGTGGAGGCTTTCGCAAGCTTCCGTGCCAATGCTTTGTAGCATAATATCGCGAAAATCTGGTACGTTTGGAAAACCACAGCACATTTTCCTTTGAAAATTGGTCTATCACTTATCACTCATTAAACCCCTCCTCTAGATATCAAGATTCACCATGATCATTATTACACTCAATTATGACACTAATATTCCGAATTTGCACTAAAAATGATGTTTCGGCTGATTACTTCAAGTTTGCAAATTCATGCAAGCGAAAAAAAAAGCGTGCTGTCATTAAAAACATAGTCACTCGCGCCTAGACTTCACTCTTTCTTGTGCTACCAAAAGTGTTTGCATATATTTGCGGATGGCCGAGATACGGCGGTTCAAGTACGTGCGATAATTTAGTCGATTTTCCAAACCTATATTTTAAACTTTGCTGCTTGTAATACAATCCAACCAATTGAATAAGTTTGATTGGTATAAAACAAGTAAAGCTGTCGTAATGCACTACTTTTGAGCAAGGATCCGTTCATGAGCTAGGTGACATTCAGAAATCTAGGTAAAGTCGGTTGAAAAATTACAAAAAACTTAATTTTTGCAATTTTCTTTGAGGCCATGTTTTATATGGTATGATAAGACCATAATAGAGGAATCTGTTTGAGGCTCCCATTATAACGACTTAAGCCTGGTTTCTGGACAACCTCCAGATTAAGATAAAAGACTTTTGAACAAATATGAAACGAAAGAAATTGTTGTATGTCTATGTTTTTATACAAATCGCAATGCATCAATATAATATAGAGTAGCGTTTGATCCTTCGACCTTGCCGATTGCTCCAGCGGGGAGAGCGGTGAGGGCAGGATCGAACATGTCGCGCGTCGGACGAGTAAAGTGAAAAAGTGCCGCGTTCGATTAGTTCTTATTGATCCTTCGACCATGACGCTTCGTCCTGGGCAGTGCGTCAAAAAAGCCCGAGAAGTCGTCAGTTGTTTTCCCTCTCGGGTCGCGCGCATATTTTCTCTGAGTGCTAGTATATTGCCGAGCAAACGAGTGAAGATGAAAGTGGATTGTTGCTGCTCAGTCAAGGATGACGGATCGATTGGTGAGCTCGTTTCATGCTACTATTTCTAATCTATAATATATGAATTGACGCTTATATTAAGCTGTTCGGTAATCCAATCCGCATGGTTATTAAATTGATTAACTCATTACGCGTGGTAAAGATGGATAAATTATGGGTGAAATTATGAAAAAAATCCTCGTGCTCGGCTGGGATTTGAACCCAGGACTCTTGTATGCTAGACGAACGCTTTAACAACTAAGCTACCGAGCCATTTGGTGACCCAATAACTGAGTTGGTTACAAGTTTAGAATTCAAATATCCCTACGGACCACGCGGACCCCTTTCATAACCCATATCTACACTAAATAAATCGCACTCGCTCTTTCCGCGTGTGTAGGAACATGAGATGGATGGATATGGGTTATGAAAGGGGTCCGCGTGGTCCGTAGGGATTTGAATTCTAAACTTGTAACCAACTAGGTTATTGGGTCACCAAGAGGCTCGGTAGCTTAGTTGGTAAAGCGTTCGTCTAGCATACAAGAGTCCTGGGTTCAAATCCCGCACGTGGATTTTTTTTTTCATAATTTCATCCATAATTTGTCGATCTTTACCACGCGTAATGAGTTAATTAATTCAATATAAAATATGTATGACTGCACATCTTATCGTAAATATGATTTTTCAACTAGCTATGAATGGTTCGTCACTGTGAGTGTCGACATAAACTCTGATTTATGAATTATTTAAGTTTAACATTTTTTTTTTCAAAACACCCCTTTCTTTTTACCTTTTTTTTTATCTAAAAAAATTTGAATGGTTCAACACTACAAGTGTAGACTTGTGAAAGGTTCACTTTATTCAACAAACTTTGGATGGTTCGCCACTGTAAGTGTCGGCATAAGAATAAGAGTGTTAGGAATGTTACATTTAGATATTTGTTCAACAAACTTTGAATGGTTCGTAACCTCAAGTGTCGGCATAATTCTCCTCTACATAGAAATTGTTCATACCAAATGAAAAAATTATATTTACATATAAGCATGTTTATATCTCACAAATTATGTATCATGGTCTAATCGCTTATCAAAGTGAATCCTGTGACCCAACGATCCTCCCCATTAACAAACATCCCTCCCAGTAACCTTTGTGGAGATGCAGAGACAAACCCGGTCTCCAAATAGCAAAGGTTACACGCTAACATTCCTTCCCCCAATCCCACCTGACTGCAATGACATGGCCGGCACCGTTATTGACCCTGAATTATGCACACTGAAGAAGATTATGGCCAATCCCAGCCGAACTTCTGGTTGATTCTCTGTGCATTTTCACTGACTTCGGTCAATCACGGATTAGCAACCATTGATATGTGCAGTCGGTCTAAGCTAAGCTAAATCGCAATGCATCAATTTAATGTAGACATTTAGTAGAATATTTCTTAAAAGAATCTTCCGACACTGCTGATTATTTTTCAACCAGGATTGAATCATTTGTATAACAATTTACAAAAGTTATAAAAACCAATTTGAAACATCCATAACCTGCTCGTTAGTTCCTATCCTCCTATTGGCAATCAATAGTGAGGTTAGGTTGCGAAAGTTTTTCAAATTGAAACAAGTATTTATGGTTTTCTGTGCCCTAAATTGTAAAAATCTTGTAAGTTAAATTATTGTGGTGATTTTTCATTCAAAGTTATCACTAAAAATTTTGATTACAGTGCACTTATCGCTCCAATCCATGAATTTAAGCTTTGCGTTAAATAACCAATACTACTTTGCAACATCAGAAAAAAGGCCAAGAATAAAAAGATTAAAAGAAAACAAAACTATAAAGGCCAGGTCAAAGGCCATCAATGAATAAAAGTAAAAAAAAATCGTTTCAATCATTTTAAATTGCTGCCAGATATATTGGCAAGTTAAGCGTAATATTGCCGGGAGAATGTTAGCAGTTTAAGTATATGAACTATTAAATTGTGCATAAACGAATCATCTAATTTCGTTGAAAGCAAATGAAGATTAGGAATTCTTCTTGATTAATCTCAATTTAAAATCAATCATATATGAGATCAACACAAAAATTCATGAGTATCATTTAACAATTTCCTGGATGTATTAATACAATGGAGTCCAAAAGATGGTGTAAACCGGATGCTCTGATGTTTGAACACATCAAACAAGGCCTCCATTACAGCTAAAGTATTTCTGACCATAATGTTTCGAAAGTGAATTTGATTGAAACACTTGAAGCGTGAATGTGAAATGGTCACCTTTTAAAACAATATAGAACCTAAAAATATATAATTCATTTTAACTTGTTTATTTTGGACAATGCCATTATGACTCACTGATGGTTTTATGGCTTTTTTTAAGGTTATGTACAGTGAAAACAAAGCGTTATAAAAATTTAATAGTTTAGATGATGAATTATATGCAATTATACTGTGAAAAACCAATAAGTATATTAAATAAACAGTTGTCAATGCATTCGAAACAACTATGATTTTATGATCACCTATTTCAGGCATTTTCAACTATTCTGGGAGATTAATAGTGTACCTTCAGAATACTTTGAAATGTATGAATCCAATTTTTAAAATGTACAATGCATTTTGTAATTTGATGTATGAGCGAATTTGAATATATAATGCCTTAATTAACATATTTTTCCATACATTCATAATCCTTACAAATATTCCCAATTTGATTTAAAATGTATCATAGTCGTCCCAAACACGTCTCTTATATGTTTTTTTAAGTTTGTTTTACTGTCGCGAAATTTTGATTTCTGGCCCATAGTGCCCAGTGAGGACGTCATGTGTCGAGAAGAAAAAGAAGAACTTCTTCAATGATTCCTACACAAAAACCTTTCCGAATTCTCATTGATTCATTTATAACGTCTTCCATGCTTTGTTTCAGAAATTCATTTATATATTTCTAGAATTTCTCTAAGAATTTCTTCAAGTTGAAACAATAATTCTTTCAAAATTGAATCCATCCTAGAATTCATCCAAAAATTATTTCATGTTGACAACAATATGTTTTTTAATACTCAAATAGGTTTCCGTTTCTAAAACTCCTCTTTCAAAATTGAATCTAAGCTAGAATTTATCCAAGAATTATTTCAATGATTCGTGCTGATATTTTTTTAGAGTTTTCTATTGGAAATCTCCCAAGATTGTATATACTGAAAATAGCTATTCCTCATTTATATTCCACTGCTTATTTGATGACATATTGCAGCGTAACATTTCAACCAAATCGCCATACAAAAACCAAGTGTACGGAATATGATTCTGTTCGGAATTTGAGACAAAACGGTATTAAATTTGAATTATTGACAAATTTTGTACATATTCGAACTCATCGGGATGTAATAAATTTTGATATTCTTGAGTAAGTTATGAATTATTTGCGCACTCGAGCCTACCATATAAACGAATTAGTAAAAACAAAATTCTTCAAACATGCATGGGTCTACGTCAACAACCATTTAGCATAATGTTACTTATCAATTACGCTTAATGATGGCTATCATATCTCTATCTGGCCATAATGAATACATTCCCCTAAAATTCTTAATATTTTCTAAATTTCGAATTCTACAACTTGAAAGTTTTCTGGCTGACCAGCAAGATTCAGCGAGGTGCCTTGCCCCCGTGCAACCCCCATTCCTACGCCACTGGTGGTTTCATAGCGAAAAATAACTTTACTTAAACAGTGTTAAAATAATAATAACATTGCGACCGTCACACATATGTGTCCCCACCACCAACTAATTCTGCAAGCAAAGGGAACACGGGTGAGGTGAAACCGAAAACCTGATATTTTATAGTCATATGAAGATCGCATTAAAAAAAAGGCGGAGTACGGTGAACGCTAACTATGCTTATACTGCACCAAGCGTGGTCGTTTTCAGCGATGATGGGTACATCAGGTGGCTGCTAGATTTGTGTAAGGTACCAAGAGTTGGGGTCTTGTCCATCGTGGCCGTGTCGTGCTTAGAGACCCAAGGGAGGTCTTGTAACTCGACTACAAGGGGGGTAAGGTAACGACACTTTTCGGGGATGGGCTTTAATGAATCAAGTTATGGGATTCTTCTACAAGGAACGATTCAACGATGATGATGGGTTGACCTTTTGCAAGTGCTTTATGGAATGATGGTCGCTGTTAGGGGGCCGCTGTCTAACGATGAACTGGGCTGGTTTGGGTTAGTTGGTTTGAAAGTGAAACATGGATGGGTGCGACTTGCGTCGAATGGGATTTTTCAGCGAAGGGTCAAAGGTTTTCGTAGCGCTTGTAAACCTAGTTCAAAACAACGAGACATGATCATAACAGAAAATTGTTGATAACTTAGCGAGTTCGGCTATCCCGAATTGAATTTTCTTGATTAATTACGGTTTCTTCAACATGAGAAGTTCGATCGAGACGGCTGTTTATTTCCAGTGCATTAGAGCGTGGCCTATGGAAAATCTGGGAGGGAGGCACAGATACTACACACGAAATATGACACAACACTTTTCCAAATTACAAGATAACTCCCGTTCACCAACGACAATCAAGGCAGGCTTGGGAAAATCGCTAGTTTATTTATTGTGTACCTTCGATCTTTCTGGACTAATTTGGAAAAAAGGGCCATAGTTTAATATGCATGTATTTATAATTTTGATTGGAAAAGAGTAAAAAGATGCGTGTTTCAATACTTTATATTTGATTAAATTAAAAGGTGCTCTCGTGGCATTTCTTTTAAGTGTGCTGGAATTGGTTTTCAACCGATTGTTGTCAACTTTGTTGAAATGCAAAAAATTGTTTTGATTAATTACGCGCTTTTATCATGTTTGTCCATGCTTTAAGATCTTGGCACACAGTGACAGTTCGTGACAGCAAATTCCTGGCTCACTATGACGTACATAAATTTTGTATCGGTTTCTCCCTCCCAGTGGAAAATCATTACTAGCAGTGAACTCAAGGTTACCTGGTCTACCTGACAGTGGTAATAAGATGCGAAATACCAAAAATCAATACTATAAATTTCTTTCAATAACACCTATCTATACAACAACAGAATGAAGTATTCTAATACTGTTCTCCTTATTCTAGGCATGACGTCCTCATTGGGACAGATCCTACTTCTCAGCTTAATATTTTTATGAGCACTTCCTCAGTTATTAACTGAGAACTTTCTTTGCCACAGTTGCCATTTTCGCATTCGTATATCGTGTGGTAAATACGCATAGAGTCCAAGGAAGTCAAAGAAATTTTCATTACGAAAAGATCCTGGACCGACTGGGAATCAAACCTTCAGCATGACTTTGCTTTGACTAGTAACTTGTATCAGTCTAATTGATCTCATTACGCAAATTTAGTACAAAAGTTGTACATTTTATGGTAACAAAATTCACATCATCAGAGTAAATGTTTGATAACCATCAATTACATACACAAGCTGAAATATTACCGTGGGAAAAGTTGTCATACATTAGCTAAAGATTACACCTGTCTGCACCATTAAAACTTAGATTCTTTCTCTGACCGACGATCAACACTTGAGCCAAGCTAGTACAAATGCACTGGCTACCGGATTGTAAGCCACCCCACCCCACAAAACCACCACTTTTCAACCAAGGAGGCATCATGTAAGCCGCATGTCTTACAAGCGCACTTCAATATCGTAACCGAGCGAAAACAAACAGCTTAACTGCCCCATTGTCAAGAGGTCATTAACGTTGCACATCATTCATCATTCTAAGTCTGGCCCGAGCGCGGTTGTAACTGGCCGGTAGTAAGGGAAGACGGGGTAATATGCGTTCCCTAAATAAAAGTCTTTATTTTAACAACAATTATTCGTCAAAAACATTTGTTTCTTTCTTCATTATCGAGATTTTTAGCCCTTGGCTAGTTCATCTCAGGACCAACGGCTTCACTTCCCTTCCGAAAGAAGTCGTCACTATGACCTTTGTGTCATAAATGACTATGTCGGGATTGGGTTCGATCCCACGTCATCGGCGTGAGGAGCGTGTGTTCTAACCACTACAGCAGGTCCGTCCCCAGACAAAAACCTTATTCTTATTGATTTACAGGGAAATTGCATTTACAAACTCGCAATAACTAAAAACAGTTATTTGATTGAGGTAACTATTTCCAAGAAATTATATTTAAAAAAATTAAAACCATAGTCAACGATTTTCAAAACAGTGGGGTAAAACGCAAAAACCCAGTTTCAAAATGATTTTTTTGGTGATGTTTTTTTAAAAATTATTTTGTATGCAGCAGATACTTCTTTTTCTTTTTGGCATGACGTAGCATTGTTAATGAGTAAATTGTAATTTGTTTTTCCGTGAAGACGATTCAATTGACAGGGATATTCTACAAAACTCAAATTTGACAATAAAGCTATCCAAGACTACTATTTTGGCGCCATCCCATGCAACATTTTACTCCGACTGCTCATTTCACCCCCACTTCCCCCACATCTAGTACGGATGGTTGCGGGTTGCGGTTATGTGCGGATGTAAGCCGCCGCGACAGACAAAACAGTTGAAAATGAAACTTGCGGTGTTGCACTTTCATGTCAACAAGTCAACGACTTCTGCAGGTCTCACGAAAAGAAAAAAAAACACTTTCAGCCACTTAGCTTACCCGTCTCACGGCTTCAAAACTGGCGGGAACTCACCTGGAAGAAAAAAGGGAAAAAGTAGCGTGATTAGTGCATGGGTGGATAACGTCGGGAATGAGGATGAGATTGTGCTGACACAGCTATGACTTATAACAACGTCTAATTAAGATTCTCGAAGATGCTCTGCTTCTCATATTCAGCTTCACAACATCATGCGTAGTCTTGCTGAATAGCATTGCGTTTGCCGGCGATTTGGGTTTCAATCTAGAACCTTGAGAACAGTTAATTGTCTTGAATTCAACTTCTGGAAGCATCCTGCTCTTATTATCTGATACTATGTATATCGGTCTCTAAACAAAAGACTTCCAGTTAGTCGCTGTCTCTTCTTTATTGATATAAGAATGGTCAAAAATGAAGTTTTAATAGTTTTTCCCATATATTTGATTGATTTTCTCTAAACAACTTGAGGTTTGTCCAGATACATCCACTGAAGCCACTTTCTTAGATGAAAGTTGTGATTTTCAGTGATCAATCCTTCTTGATCTTCTTGATAATTGAAATAATTTCAAGAAAAGTTATACGGTGTACAAGTAGGATTACCAATGACTTCAGACAATATAATCGCAAAGGAATCAATAAGTGAAATTAAATTTTGTAAATTACTGTTTTTATAGCACTTATTGCTATTCCCGTCATAATAGAGTATTTGTGTACGAACAGCATGATGTAGTAGCGTTTTTCACTTTATACCATTGAGTGTTTCAGTCCATACAAATCACAATTATCGCCAGAAAATCAAGCATTTCCTTGAAATAATTCAATTAAACGAACTGGATATTGCTGTACAACTCCTTACAAGGGCCAACCATGGTTCGGACACTTAAAAATAAATAAATCCACCAGACGTGTGCCGCCAGGGTTACGTAATAAAATTCTTCACGGTCATCGACTGATCTCTATCCATCCGGCCACTCTACGCCAAGCCGAGACCTGTCTGCCAACCCAAATCATCCGTGTCCCACATTTGCTGCTGCGTGCCACAACCGTCAGCGTCGTCAATTTTCCACGGTCGCAACTGTGCGCGGAATCTCCGCAGGAGTCGGAATTAATGACGTTTCGGATGAGCCCTGTGTTGGTCATGCCCTCCCACTGGTTCAGCCTTTCATAAATCACAACTGCACCGATTAGCGCTGTTTTGCGTGTTTTCCAGCGTGGAATCCTCGCTTTGATACAGTATGATCCATGAAAAATGGTAAAATTGTACGAAGTTTTGTTAAGCGCATACGAGCGTTATTTTAATTGACATATATTTTGATATATTTTGACATTATTTCGACGTTACAGGTTTGTGTTTTCAAAAATATCATAGAATGTCTAGTTATTAAGATATTCACAATTGAACAACTTGCATGCAAATTTACTAGGTTGTACACTGCACTGCTCAAAAGTTACTGCCGTAATTTATACGCTTCATAATATTCGCATATTTATGCGCATCGTAATATTGTTTTCGTTGACAAGTTGCGGGATTTAAGCTGGTAACGTAGTCCGTAAAATGTCCTATTCCCAGCCGCTACACGTCTTTTCACTTCACGGGAAACGTCATCGTAAACGTCGAGTGTTTCAAGGTAACCAAATTCTTCTACAACTTCAAACACATCCCAATCATACACTACCTCAGCACCTAAACCATCAAGCATACCTCTATCTATACCTACAACCATGTACTTCGTTTTTTTAGGTCTCGTCCACTGTCCTGGGATCGATTTCAATAAGGTCGGTATCGTCCGCAAAGCCAAGGAGCATGCGCGACCTGTGATGAAAGTGCAGTTTCTCTGCACGTCAGAGCTCCTAATAGCACCATCGAGTGCAATGTTGAACAGTAAATTCAAAAGTGCGTCTTCTTACTCTAATAATTCTAAAGTCATAAACAAGGTTGACATCTCATCTGCAATCTGAACATTTCGAACCATCCAGCGTAGCACGTATTAGCCTAATTAGTTTCGTCGGAAAACCATGATCAGACATTATCTGAAACAGCTCATTCAAAGTCACTGAATCGAACACCGCCTGGAAATCAATAAACAGATGGTGTGGCTGCAAGTTATATTCCTGGAATTTATCAAGGACCATTCGTAAGATGAACAACTGGTCTGTTGTCGAGTAACCCTCACGAAAACTAACTTAGTATTCGCCGATGAAGGTCTCTTCGAGTGGTCTCACACACTCGGTAAAATAACTGGGTTTTTGAACTACCGAAAAAGTCAGTAAACTAAAAAAATGTCAAAAATCGAAAAACAGAGATTTTTTACTGAAGTTTTGCAGAGAGCTTTCTTTCAATATCATTTGTCGATAAAAAATAAAACATGGTTAAATTTGCTTTTCAATTACGCGTGGCGACAGATTTCATTTTACTGACTTTTTTGGTAGTTCCAAATCCCAGTAAAATTTTACCGACCCCAGTAATTTCATCTAAGTGTGCAGTATGTTGAACCGGATGAGCGACAGAATTTTGTACTTCTAATTCAACAGGGTGATCCTCTGTAATTGGCACAATTCCAGTTTGTGCCCTTTCTTGTAAATTGGGCGTATACGGCCCTCCTACGAGCCGGTGGGCATTTCTTTGTCCTTCCATACCTTCAAAAGTACTCGGTGGATCGACTGGTAAAGCTGCTCACTTTCGTGCTTAAGATGCTCGACCGAGATCACGTTCTTTCCAACAGCTTACAGTTCTTCAGCTCACTGATAGCCTTTTTAACCTCTCCTATGGTCGGTAGGACCGTTATCTTGAGCTTCAGCTTCAGCTTTCTTTTGCTTTTCTTCGGCTCTCGCTACCCTATACCGCTCGCTGTTCAGCCGGGTACCGGCCGCAAGCATAGACTAAGGTGGGGTAAAAGTTCGACCTTAGTGGCATAATCAAAGTTTCCAGGAAAACAATAGCAGTTAAAACACAAAACAAATACCATACAGTGAACCTTCAACATATTGACTATAATTTTGCTGAACAAACTTGTGTCAACATATTTACCCATTTTTAGTTATAACAGTTTCAAAATTGATTGTCTTATTCGAACTTTTGCCCCACCGGTGCACGGACTTCTTTTAATGTATGCAAAAAAGCTTCTTATGAGTTATTTAAGTTACATTATTTGAGCAACAATAGTCCAAAAAATGAGTGTAGTAATTAAAACTGAGTGAACGGATTGTTGAAATGCTCATTTTACCCACATTTTCTATTTTAATCACAATTGGGTCCTAAAACTTTAAATTAATACTTGTTTTTATTTAATAATGCAAAAGAGCATGTTCTTTCAACCAATTTAGCAATTTTTCCAGCTCGAATAACGGCTATAACATATTTAAACTTAAAATTTAAAAAAGGTTCCAAATATGAACCATGACACTTTTGACCATGTTCGACGTTCACTAGAGTGTCCATCCCGGGACATTCCGGGACAAAAAATCACAGGATTTGAAAAATTTCGGGATTTCCCATTTCCCGGGATTTTATTTCTGACATCCCGGGAATCCCGGGATTCCCGAAATGTATGTAGAATTTGATGAAAACCACTAAATTTCAATGAAAAACAATGACATTTTTCCTCGCTATCAACCTTATTTGATAAATTAGAAAAGCATAATGAAAAAGAGAATAAACGAGTATTTTTTTATGAAAAGATCTTACTTGTTAAGAAACACATATTTTTATTTGTCTAGTTGTTTTATAGCTCTTCTTTTCAAATTTAAAAGTACACCTAAACTGTCGCAAATCGCAAGTCAGTACCATCTGTCAAAAGTTGGCATTAAGAAAAATGACTTGCGATTCACGGCTGTAAACTTCAGTCAATAATTTTCAGTAGTTCACTTTTAGCACGTTATTGCATCCTTCAATAATCTTAAATCGTTTCTTTTGTTCTAAAGTTTTTTTGACTTTTCAAATATTTGAAGCAAATTGCTTTTAAACTTAACGACTTAAGTTTTTATCATCATATGTTATAAAGAATATGAAAAAAAAATAATCGAGCTAAGTTTTGATTTTTGTTAGGTTACTTCATCAGAATAAGAAAGTCTTATCTGAAATGTAATTTGCTATACTAACATATTTGTTTTGAAAAGTTACATTATCTGTTTATTCCATCGAAAAATATGTATTGTTAAATTTGTACTTCCATTTCAACCGAAATGCCAGTTTTATTGAGAATTTTATACATCCCGGGATCCCGGGATTTCCCGTGACAAGCATAGAAATGGACGGGAAATGGACACTCTAACGTTCACTTTGTCGTCAAAAATGCCACAGGGGTTTTAGTTTTACTACTGCGGGATTGTTTTTATCTGACATTTCGGAAGGGATACGGAAAACAAAACATACCCAATATTTAAGTTTAAACTAAGGCGTATGACAAAATCTCAAAAATGGTTTTTTGGGTTAAACAAACGAAAATCATTTAAAAATTGCGTAAACATGTGTTTCCGGCCTAAACTTAAGCGTTTGGTACTAAAATTGAGACAGGGCTTTAGGACCCTATTGTTAAGTGCTTCTCGTGCTATGTACAAGAAAACTTATTATGGGCTATTGGAAAAATGATTCCTAAAAGACAAGAGCCTAAGCAAATGAGAGCTGGTTTTAGAACTGACTGCACGGATCGTTGTCTTACTCATTTTACTCCCTTTTTTTAATGGACTTCTGTTATTACATGTAGGAAAGCTGATAATGAGCTACTAAAATAACGTTTTCTACGTGAAAACAATCTAAGAAAGTAAGTTCAGTAATTTGAACTGACAGCATGGATGGTTATCATGCTCATTCTACCCAAATTTCCCATATGATTAGGCTTCTGAGCTTTTAAAATCAAGTTATCTTGGCAACAATAGTCTAAGCAAGTAAGTGTAGTAATTATAACTGTCCGCGCAGATTGTTATCATTTTTATTTTACCTAGGGTAGGTGTACCAGTTATGGACATAGTGGTTTCCTATTTCGCCATACTTGATTACTTTAATGTCTTCAATTTTTGGAAATTTTTATGTGTTTTTATAGTTAGATTTAAGATATATCTTGATGTTAAAACATTCAAAGGGTTTTAAAATCTTAAAGCTATCAGAATTCACATCACATGGTCACATGGTCAAATAGGGAACCACTATGGCCATAACTGGTACACTTTCCTTATATCCTCATTTTCATTTGGTTATGAAAGTGTACTAAATGAGAAATATGGATGAATTGAGCATAATAACGAACCTTGCCATCAGTTTCTAGTCCTACACTCATTTGCTTAGGATCTTGACACTTAAAAATCGTTATTTTAATAGCTCATAATAAGTATTCTTCAACATAGCACGAGAAACGCTTAACAATTGTAATAACCATAGAAAATGTGGGTAAATTGAGCATTTCAACAATATATTCGCTCAGATTAAACTACTGCACTCATTTTTTTGACTCTTGTTGCTTAGATAACGTAACCTAAATAACTCATTAGAGGTTTTTTTTGCATATAATAAAAGAAATCCAATAAAGTATCAAATATATATGGAGAATTTGGGTGAAATAAGCATTATCACAACGCTTGCGATAACTTTTAATTCCAGCACTCATTCCCTTCCACTATAATTGCCTATAAAACGTTCACAACAAATTTCCTTGCTCATGATATGCGAAATCTTACCAAAATATGATAAACTGTGGAATTTGAATAAAGAGAGTATGATACTAATCCGTGCGCTCAGTTTTATTTCCTAAATTCACTTTTTTAGACTGTTATCGCTTAGAAAGAGTTATTGCATAGTTCATTATCAGCTTCCCTGAATATAACATGAGAAGTCAAGAGACTGACAACAGGGGATTTTGGGAAAAATGAGAATGATAAAGATCCGTTTAATCAATTTTAATTATTGCACTCCCTTCCGCTGACTTTTATAGCTTGGAAAACGTTTTTCAACAGTTCATGAACTGTAATACATATGAAAAACCTGATATAATGGGGAATTTGGGTGAAATGGACATGATAACTATCCGTGCGGTCAGGTCCAACTCCTGTACTCACATTTTTACATTCCTATCGTCTAACAAACGTAATTTGAACAGCTCATAAACTGTTTCCATGCATATAAATATCAGAAATCCTATCAAAACCTAATAAATTGGGGAATTCGGGTAAAACGAGCTTAATACCTGCTTGAGCGATCAGTTTAAATTCATGCACTCCGTTCTCTAGACTATTATCGCTAAGTAAACGTTATGCCAAGAGCTAAGAAACGATTTCCCTGCATATAATATAATAAATCTTCTGAAAAACCTTATAAAATGGGGAATTCGGGTGAAATAGGCATATCAACGATCCGTGCGGCCAGTTTAACACCTGCTCTTACATACTCAGACTGTTATTGCTAAGAAAATATTATTTCAATAGCTCATAAACAGTTTCTCTGCATATAATATGAAAAATGCTATCAAAAATCTGATAAAATGGGGAATTCGGGTAAAACGAGCTTGATACTGATCCGTGCGGTCATTTTTAATTCATGCACTTCCTTCTCTAGGCTATAACCGCATAGAATACGTTATGTTAATAGATAATAAACGGGTTTTCTGCGTATAATTTGATAAATCACATGGAAAAAGCTGATAAAAATGGGGAATTTGGGTAAAATGAGCACAATAACGATCCGTGTGGTCAGCTTAAACTTATGCACTTACATATTCAGACTTTTATCGCTTTAAAAATGTTTTTTCAATAGATCATAAACAGTTTCTCTGCATAAAATATGAGAAATCCTATCGAAAACCTGATAAATGGGGGAATTCGGGTGAAATGAGCTTGTTACCGATCCGTGCGGTCAGTTTTAATTCATGCACTCGCTTCTCTAGGCTATTACCGCTCAGAAAACGTTATGTCAATAGCTAATAAACGGTTTACCTGCGTATAATAGCATAAATCATATGAAAAATCTGATAAAATGGGGAATTTGGGTGAAATGGTCTAAAAATCGTTATTTCAATAGCTCATACACAGTTCCCCTTCATAAAATGTGAGAAATCCTATCAAAAACCTAATGAAAATGGGAAATTTGGATAAAATGGGCATTATATCAATCCGTGCGGCCATCAGAACCACTTTCATTCAATTCCTTAGACATTTTTACATAAGATACAGGTATTTTCTCAAGGATTACTCGTTGCGTTCAGAAAATCCAGTATTCTTCGTCGGTTTGTTGCCTGTTTTTCCCACTGTGCAGTGGTGGGCGGGCGGATGATCACCATCGGGCTTGGAGTGTGGCTGGAGAGTGGCCGATGATATTGCCGGACGCTGGCCGAGTGAACTCTCTACGAAGCACTATCGAGATCGTCCTGGTTGCCCGTGGAGCTATACAGAAATGGTTGGAGAGCCCAATAACGTCGTGGACGTCATCGAGGAGCGGAGCCCAACGCAGAACCATCCACGTATCTTGGTGCTGCTTTCCGAAACCGGCCGGATAGTGGTCAGGTGATTCCCAAGGAAACCAGCGAAATATTCGTTGGTGCGGTCGGTGAAGCCGTTCAAAAAGGTGCCGGGATATTACCCAAGAGGTTTTACGAGCTTGGAGGAAGCTTGCGGTACTAGCGCACCTGATATATGCGATTCAATTTTCGCCACTTCGTAAAACTTGCTACTTTTCGAATTATCTTCTATCTTCTTCTGTAGGCTGGAACGAGCTTACCCAAATCGAGTATAGTCCACGACACTGCAGATGGCCTTACAGTTGAGGTCGAAATACGCGTATCTGTCAAAGGTTTTTTTATCTACTTATAGGTATTCTACTAAACAGCTCGAAGATTTATTATCATCTGAAAAATGTCACCTATCAACAAGAACGTGGTCTATTTTGGAGCAGGCATCGCCACTCGAGTGTCGCCAGGTGTGTTTGCGGATATTCTTGCGTGCGAAGTTTTTTACTGCTGATCGCCATCCCTCTAGCAGCAGCAAAGGTTACAAGCCGCAAGACATTATCAATAGTAACGGAAAGGAAGATTTCCGCTCCAATGACGGGTCGGAAGAAGTCTTCTTTCTCGATCTGCTCATTTGCGTCACCGATGACTATCTTGACATCTCGTTTTAGGCATTCTCCGTAGGCTTTATCTAGGCTTTCATAGAACTTATCCTTCATGTCATCGGGCTTATCGATCGTTAGCGCATATATGTTGATCAAGCTGTAGTTGAAGAACTTTTCCTTCATTCTCAAAACACTGATTCGGTCCCTTACCGGTTTCCACCGAATAACTCGCTTCGTCTGCTATAGTGCCAACACCACGTTCTGCTCTGTCGCCACCGCTGTAGTAGATCTGCTACTTGAATGAAATGTTGGCGATGGGATCCACCGCTCGCAATTCACGAGCTCCAATTTTGGGCCAGCGTATTTCCTGGATAGATTCCACGTTCACGCCGCCATTCCGCGAGCCATTTGCTCTTCTTGGTTGGTGAGGAGTCTTCGATAGGCCACCCAACCAGGGTTGCGCTACCTACATCGTACTAGAGGGGCGGCCTCCTCAGTGCTGACACGATACCGCATTGTCTGTTTATTCTTTACATAATAACCGCGGCCATATTGATGGCTATCATCCACATTTATCAGGGCTTTGGACCTGTGACTCTGTTTCTCAAAATTTTCATGTTCTTTCGGGCATGCTACCATGGGCGAGCCGACGCTGACGCTTACGAACAAAGTGCATCTGCTCGAGCGAATCTGTGACATGGAGTACCGCGACGGAGACAACATCGAAGAACATCTGATGGAATTTGAGGATTTGTTCGAGAAGCTGGCTAACGCAGGAACATAGCTAAACGAAGATCTCGAAGTGTTTCAAAGTTTGCTTAGTTCGTTCGAAGCCTTGACGACGACGATAAAGAACCGAGCCGATGATGAGCTGACGTTGTAAAAGGGAAGATAATTAACGAGGTGCACAAGCGTAGCGATCTTTCGGTGGTGGATTCGGTTGTTCTCAAAGCGAAAGACAAGAAGAAAAACTTGCTGTGTTTTTTTTATGAGGAGCCCGATTATAAGAAAACAAACTTCAGCTTTTGGATGAGGCCTATGCAAACGGCCACACCGAGCAGAAGTCAGATACCGTGGACGCTATCCGCGATTTCGCGCGTTTCTCGAACACGCAGTTTAGTAGACCTCCGAAGATCATCAGATCGGATCGAGAAGCCAGAGCGCAAATTTGGTCAAGTTTCTCAAGCAGGAAAATTGTGGGCTTCGTGGCCGTGTGGTAGACAGCGTCATTCGTTTAGGCGTATTGTGCCACGAAGCGTGGGTTCGATTCTCGCTCCAGTCGGTGGAAACTTTTCGTCAAACGAAAAATTCATCACTGGGCTACTGGGTGATTGTCCAGTCTGTGCAGCATTTGGCTGAAGACGGTGTACTAACTTTTTTTTTTCAAGCAGGAAGATTCCGGCAGCAGCTTACGACAGCATACATGCCACAGCAAAACGTAGTCGGAGTGTATGATTTTCTATTCTGAGTTACATTATCGTTATTGGGCCGAGGAGGTTAATACGACCAACCATCTTCAGAATATGTTGCCAACGGAACCGGTGCAGCAGACATTCTACGAGATTTGGCACGGTGCGAAGCCGAACATGAGCATGATCCAGGTGTTTGGTTCTGTGGCTTATGTGCACATCCCAACAGAAAAACGGACGAAGCTGCAGTCAAAGGAGATCAAAATGACGTTGCTTGGGTACTTCATGTGGAACATCCAACTGTAACTGGGAAATCACCCATCACGCAGACAACTGCTCCATAATGGAACACACGTGATCCTTTGTAATCCACTCCACTATGACTGACTCCACTATTGATCGGTGAGCAACGATCGGGATGAAACGACACGAATACACTGATGTCA
This sequence comes from Aedes aegypti, assembly GCF_002204515.2. Taxonomy (NCBI): domain Eukaryota; kingdom Metazoa; phylum Arthropoda; class Insecta; order Diptera; family Culicidae; genus Aedes; species Aedes aegypti. The sequence continues at coordinate 69,734,842 of NC_035108.1, read as the reverse complement.
TCTCGCTCCACACATTTCCAACAGCATAAAGCGTGGTGTTTCATTGACTTGAAGACTAACAGAATCGTTTCTAGTCGTCGTGGTGCTCGTTTCTTGCCGTCGGGTGATCGAGAGTACACGGATGCGGTCGATGAGAGTCGGACGAGTCCGTTAGAGAATCCGGAGATGAGCCGAATGAAGAAGAATTCCATGGTTTAGATCAGTGATTCCCAAAGTGGGCGAATTCGCCCCCCGGGGGGCGATTTTCAGGTGCAAGGGGGCGAAAATTTATAAAACTGAATTTGGGGGGCGAAAATGTTAGAAAGGGGGCAAAAATTATGGTATGACAGAAATTGAAAAACAATAATTAATTCAAAGTTTATAAGAGACACTCATATTTCAATGAAAAAATAAATTTAACTCCTAACTATTTCATCTGTTTTTGTGTGTACCTCTAAACGCGCTTGATTTTTAGTTATGATAGACAAATTTGACAATTTTAATTGAGATCTGAATGGTTTTTGACTAATATAACATTTAATGTATTTTGATAGAAGAACTTCCAGCGATATTTTAAATTTATTTCCCAGTTTAATGTAATGTTTGGTAGCTTTTTGGCGATCTTTGGAATAGGGCAGATTAAGTTTTATTGCTTCTCACGCATTTGTTTCACTACTCATTTTGATATTTTGTTTTTAAAAATAGGCCTTGGTGTCATAAAAGTGCATGGATCAAAGCCTGAAAAATAAAATTTGCGCTGAACGTTATATGACGGTAAATGGAAATTTGAAGAATAGTCTGAGTTTACTTATATTTTTTTTATAAATTGAATTATTTATATTTGCGATAATTTTTGCAAATTTGTACAAATCTTTTCGAAATTCATGAATTTTAAATCAGAACAGACTTTAGATTGGGCTGTTTCCAGAACAGCCGAGAATGTATTAAAAAAAAATCTTAAATGTATTTCTACAACTTAATAAACTTTTAAAAGAAGACAAAAAGTAAAGTGAACTACAATTGTTTCGTTGATCGAACAGTAGCCAAAAAAATAGATTTCTTGATACGAAAACAATTGTCGCATAACATAGATATTGCACAACTCTTTTATGGATATACAATTAGAAGACATTCTCTTTGGGGTATTTTAAATGATGTATAATGATTGACTACTACACCCTTTAAATTTGACCAATTTTTGGTACACTTATGATGAGATTTTGATCAATACTCCAACGTAAGTTTACTACTTAATACAAATGATTAAGTTTCGTATCAGGGGGGCGATTTCAAAAAATATTGGTCTCAAGGGGGCGAAAGTCAAAAAAGTTTGGGAAACACTGGTTTAGATGAAGAATCTTGCGATAATTTGGATCTTGGTTTTGAAAATCCAACAGATCGGAGTGTATATGAAGATGCCAACGGTAGTGATGTTGCTCGCCAGGATGGTGAACCTGTTTCTATCCGGAAGGAGTCGAATAAGGAGCAATTTGCAATTACACCCCGTCGGTCTAGAAGGCTTATGAAAGGGGTTCAACCTGAACGTTACGTGGCGGATGACAAATTGGCTCAGAGTCAACAGTATGAGCCCCAAAGTTATCAAGAGGCAGTGAGTAGTCCTGATAGTGGCCATTGGAAGGCTGCCATGAACGACGAACTGAAGTCATTGCGAGAGTGCTAGGCCAGGGAGTTGGCGTCGTTTCCGCAAGGAAGCACTGAACGGTATGGTGTGGACTACGACGGGTGTTCGCCCTAGCCGTGAATCAAGTGACGCTTCGTACATTACTGAACATCGCTGGACGAGCTGGGATGCAAGTCAGACACGTTGACGTGAAAACTGCATATTCGAATGGCATTCTGAAGAAGACCACTCCGACTACGAGTGGTAAATGACAGGTGTTTCGATTGCGTAAGAGCCTATATGGGTTGAAGCAATCAGACAGGGTTTTTAATCAAAAGCTGAATTATGTTATGAAGAAACTGGAATTCCGGCAAGCGGATGCTGACCCGTGTTTATATGTGCGGAAGAAGAACGGCGACATAGCGTATATCCTGGTGTATGTGGGCGACATAATAATCGCCACATCACGTGACAAAGACTACGATAAAGTTGTGAAGGCTTTGGCCAGTGAGTTCCAGATAACAACTATGAACAAATGCATGAGTTCACTATTTGACGTTTTAGCGGTGCCGTGTTATTTAAGTGACCATGGCAACAAGTGAATTCGGCACCGCTCAAACGTCAAATTAATGAACACGTGCATTGATCCATTGGGGAAATGAAGCACTTTTTGGGAATAAAAGTTACGCGGAAGAACCACGCCTACTGCTTAGACCAAAAAGCTTACATTGACAAGTTGGTTGCACAATTCGGACTTGCGGAACCTAAGGGATCACGGATTCCTATGGACGTCAAATACCTACAGCAAAAAGAGATACTGGAGTGTCTGCCGAACAATTTAAAGTCGGCCTAATCGGTGGTTTGCTGGTTCTATCAGTATATACCAGGCCAGACATCGCTATCAGTACATCCATTCTTGGAAGGCAGGTAAGCAAGCGAATGCGGATTGGACGGAAACTAAAAATGTTCTGCGATAGCTGAAAAGGACGAGTGATTTGAAATTGGAATTAGGTGCCAACAGAGAAGAACTTCGAGGATGCGCGGACGCAGACTGGGCCGGAATGTGAAAGACCGGGAATCAAATCGAGGCTACCTGTTTCAACTGGGTGGTGGCTCGATTTCATGGTATGCCACTTTAATCGACGAAACGCGGAGTATATTTCGTTGGCCGAAAGTTGTCGGGAGTTGCCTTGGCTGAACAAGCTTATGAAGGACTTCAGAGCGCCTGTACAGGAACCAGTGCAGATCTTCGAAGATAATCAAAGTTGCATCAAGATGTTGGAGCAACATGCAGGACTGAAGCGTTCGTAGCACGTGGACACCAAATACCACTTCGTGAAGGATTTGGCTGAAAAGGACAACGTGAATTGCCCATACGCGAGAGGATTGGATAAGCTCGCGCGCCAATCGAGTGTACAAGGAGCTGACTGTGAATGAAGCTCATGAAAGGAAACGAAATGAATAAAGCTCATTCATGTGTTTTGCCTCGATCTATTCACAACACGAGCGATCAAACGAATGTCGGAAAGAAAAATGTCTATTGAATGCCTCTGATTACGATAGCTTCGTTGAGAAACGTTACAGTTTGTTTGTTTCTGTCATTTTTCAGTAAAAGGCGCTGCTCTCACTGTATGTGTGTCACAGTCGACATAATAAGCAAGGTCCACCCATTCGTGTTGTTCATGATCCGATTTGTCTGAATTCAATGCAAAACTTATGATTAATGCAAATGTCATCGTGTCAGACGACATTCAATTGACAGTTTTTTGTGTTACTCGATGTTCATTCTACCGCTCGTTCAATGTATGAGAGAAGACAGTAGCGAATAAATGCAGAACATGGCATGAACGTCGCGCAAAGTGTGGAACATTTATAGCACTGCGCAGAAGATTTATATTGAGCTAAAAGTATTTAAGCTCCGGCTTGTAAGGCAAATTACTTGTACTGCAATTACTCAACATATTATTTTCAAAACGTATCATTAGATATTTAAAAGTTACATTTGTATATCAAGAAATATAAGATTTAGTAGTACAAGTAAAATGCAAACCTTAAGCAGTTTTATGAGCATTTCTAGAGTACGGAGAGATTTTTTTATTCGTTAACAATTTAGTGGTACATTCGAATACTGTGATTCCTTACGTCAATGGTCTGAATAGGAGAAGTTAAATACATTTTGATTTTCTGCTTTGAAAATCTAGTGCGACCTTTGCTGATAAAAACTCGCTTTTCGGGCCAACAGCAGCTCAGTGGTTATGAAGATGGTAAACCGCATGACGACTGGAAGGTTAACTCTCAAGCCCCCCACGCCTGACTTTTCATTAAAAATGAACTTTAAAAAATCATAACTTGACCAGTTATAGACCGATTTTGGATCTTTTGGTCTCAAACAAACCCCATACTCTTCAAGATTTATTATGTTCCAGAAAAAATGGAATTGGCCACTTGGTTCCGGATTCAAATGGGATGTATTCGTTCCGCAAGTGACGGTTCACATAGATTACGCAGAATTAGCGGTAAGAAAATTATTCATTGTGTACTTTCCATAAGTAAAAAGCTGCCATTGATTCTGGCCATTTCGGATACCCGGTCACCTGACACCGGTTCCTGAATGTAACCAAAGAAGACATTTTCTGAAACTTAAAGAATAGTACTGTGCGACGGCTCAAAATTCATGAAAATTTATCCAGAACCTTAAAGCTATAATGCTATGGACCTATATGAAGTTCTGGCCACATCCGGATACCCCGGAATCGGTTCCGGTAGTGCCTGTGGAGGGACAATTTTGTAATTCTACTGACTCATATAGTGCGACGGCTCAATACTCATGTTTTTCTTGAACATCATAGCTACAATGCCTTAGACCAATGTGAAGTTCTAGTCACATGCGGGTGTATAGCACGAAATACATATTGTTTATCCAACAGCATCATAAAACAATATAAAGGTTCTGTTCAGATACTTGAAATAGATACTCTTGAAATCTAAGAGATGCTCAGTTGGTTCGAGGAATGACCATAAGGAAACAGAACCTGGACGAGGAAACAGGACCTGAACGCAGAAACAGAACCTCTTCTTGGAGATTTAACCTGGAGGTTGACGTGTAATCTGAAGGAAGTGGTAGCATGGACGAGGAACTATGATTTGAAGGACAACCAGTGGCCAAGTTATGATTTTTTAAAGTTCATTTTTTATGAAAAGTCAGACGTTGGGGGTTTGAGAGTTGATAACTTCGTAGTACGTCGATGAAATTGTTTTTGATTGTAAGATATCAAACTCCTACAGTGTTACCAAGGTTGCCCAAATTACATTATGTCCCAAGCAAAAAACAGAGTTTAAACAGATTAAAAGAATCAACGAATAAATTAAATTTGCGGTTCGTTTTCATTTTCTATATAAAAACTATCATCAAACATAATATGATGATTAACGCATTTTTTTATGAGCCATTCTGTACTCGAGTGGGCGAACTGCGATCTGTGTGCATGGCTAACTGGCTAATTAATTGATCTACCGCGAGGAATCGATTCGACAACGCTGCTTGCACTTTACTACTGGATTGGAGTGTCGTTAATTCTGAATGTCCAGATCGTCGTTCGCGATCGCGAAGAAGTCATTCAGTAGAGCAGTAAAACGACGTCTCTAGGAAGGAGTACCGCCAGGCGTGGGTTGTCTTCTAGGAGTGAAAAATTACTACTTGTTTGGTCAATACTGGGTGACCTTGGTGCTTCTGGCAGAGTGAAATGATTGCTCCGTATGACAGGAATGCGCAGGTTTTATGTTCTAAGCTGCCACTCCCCGAGCAACTGATCCACTGTGATTTATGGCGTTCTCAATGATCTGTCAGTTTATGACAGATTACCTTCATCGACCAATTGGTGCGCTGATTTGCATTGGAACTGACCGGAGACGGTAACCAAAAATCACCAACTCAACAGTTCTTGTAGGTTTCAACAACTGATCACTCGGCCTTCGTCAAGGCAACTCCTTCTTCTGCCAGTCACCTATCGGTACGTCATATTTAACCAGGCACTGCCAGCATCACCGAAAAAAAACCTTCCGTAATTATCTTGGGCAAAGCCCGAAAATTGTTCGACAAATTTGACGAGTTGAACCGCAATTCAGGCAACAACGATCCAACGCGTAACCTTTAACCAATCATCTCGATGGGGCCTCATATGTGGGGCCTACCCAGATGAAGTGGCCGGCAACACGTAACGAGATCGTGCTCGAAACGCCCCCACGGATCCGAACAGTGATTGTTAAATTGACATCTAATAGATAGGATAATTGCTACCTTTCGGTAATCTACCTCCCCCATTACCGGTGCGCCACTGACCAGCCATCAACCAGCCAGATGCGAAGCGACCAGCTATGTCCCATCAACCCAATAACAATAACTACCAACAACCACCGGAACAGTGGTTCGAATTGTTCTACGAAGCGGTCATAAATCATTTCATACAATATTTGATAAAAAAAAAAATGCGATCATATATTGTCAAATTAATCATAACGCGACGTAAAGTCCGCGGAAAAGCAATGCTGAAAGTGTATGGGTTCGATTCCCAGTTGGTCCAGGATCTTTTCGTAATGGAAATTTCCTTGACTTCCCAGGACATAGAGTATCACTACTTACAACACGATCTACGAATGCGAAAATGGCAGCTATGGCAAAGAAAGCTGTCACTTAATAATTGTGGAAGTGCTCATAAGAACACTAAGCTGAGAAGCACGCTCTGTCCCAACGGATACGTAATGTCAAAAAAAAAAAGAAGAATGATAGGATTCCCTGCTCCGAGTTGATTCACATGCTCATAAGTGTAAATTTGGTATAAAATTAAATATTAACATATTTTGTTTAATTTTGACCTATGAGCGGTACCACTGTGTACCGCGTCGGAATCGTGCCGAACGATCATCGACGACGTCCGCCGCAGAGGCTCAGAGCTGACCGATATATGTATTAACGCATATACCGCCATGCCACCCCATCTTCCTACACCCAGCAAGGGGGAGGATGCATTATTGCGCAAAGCTCACCAATCGACAAATAAAGGCAAACAACAATCAAGGAATGGCGGCACAAGGCACAATCTGCCCACTCATCGTGAATGGTGTAGGACCACGACGACTGCTATGCGGAGAGTCTTGAAGCGCCACACAATCCAGGCAATGGCCAAGGCAGAGTAGGCCAGTTTCTTGTTGTGGATCCATCCAACAGGACGGGATGTGGTGTGGCGAATTTTCGGACCGGATCATGTGCTGGGCAATTTATGCGAAAATTACGTAATGAGTGGGTTCGGATTGGGTGGATGTGGATGATTAGTGAACGGGTTTGTGAGCATAGGGCACGCGCCTTCTGCCATTGCGTGAATCGTCGATCATGGGATGTAGATCTGTATGTTTTCGTATTTCACGTCTTTTGTTCTGAGTTGATCACTGGTTGGTCACTTTTAAGTACTCAAATTAGTGGTTGTATCAGTAACTGCGGCTTTTGGGCTGGATTGGACTTTGTAGAGTATCGTAGACTTGAAAATACTTTTTTTTTTAATTTGTTTATCGGCATATCGGTCTGTTTTGCTCGAAGTAAGAGGGAGCATGGAGAAGAAAGCAATGAATACTAGATGGATAGGTACCTTAAGGAAACGGCGAGAGAAATTGGATTAGATGTTGAAGACGGCATACCATATGAAACAGTATTACTTGAAACGTCCTTGCTTGTGGCTAAAGTCCCTTATGGGAATGGCTTGGTGTGTTTTTAGAATGACACTACCAAGGCAGCCAAAAGGAAGGAGGTTTCAAGCGCCCTAATACTGTTTGGCGATCAAGCAGGTTCTATCGATCGATGGCTTATATTTTTGGGGTGCATGATATGGACAAACCATCCATGACTGTGTAGTGATTATTTATTTATTAATTTATTATAATTTATTTCGTAGTGCTTGTTATAAATTTAAAGTGATTTACTTTGATATAGTGCTAACATTTTCGAGTGAGATTTACAGTGAAATGTGATGAAAAAGAAGTGAAATTTCGGATGCCCCCTCTGAAAGCGATATATTTGTAGTTATTTAGCATTTGCTAAAACAAACCGCCAGGTGAAGAATAAAACATATTCAACATTTGTTGGTTTGATTGCGCAGTAATTGTGCATTGAATTATATTTAGACGGTTTAATCATCAAACCATAGCATCTTATGAGCGAGTTCATGGAGATAATATGTGTTGAAAAAGTGAAATTGTGGCAACCGGATTGAAATTAATATGGCGGGACCATAATTGATTTATTCATCGACAAATGCTGTTTTGTGATTATAAATACCGTTTTGACTCACATTCCGAACACTTAAGGCCGACAGTGACTTCAATATTCTGATCTGATATTTGTGAAAAATTTAATTTCTTCACAAAGTCTAACTGTAAGCTGTTTTTTTTAATTTCTTTATTAGTATCATTCCAAACATTACATTCATTTCTTATATCTAGGTGTTCTGTGTTATTAGACAACACTATCATCCTAATTTGGTAAAACAAATTTAAGATTTTATTAATATTTTGTTAACAACATATAACATTTCATTTGCCGTAGCAGTTCAAATTTTTTACAGGTGAGTTGATTTCATCTGCTTATAAGAGAAAAAAAAAACGCTTTAAATATACTTAACCTAACTTAACCTAAACATATAACGCATTAATCGTGGCAATAGAAGATTGTAACGATTTCTGCCTGAAATTATTTATTATTTTATTTGACATTTGTTCCAATGTTTCAACATTGGATATTTTATGTAACTCATTGGTACTATACCAGGGAGGAAGCCTCAGAATCATTTTCAAAATTTTATTTTGAATTCTCTGCAGAGCTTTCTTCCTGGTATTACAACAGCTAGTCCATATTGGTACAGCATACAACATGGCTGGCCTGAAAATTTGTTTGAATATCAAAAGCTTGTTCTTAAGACAAAGTTTTGATTTTCTATTAATAAGGGGATAAAGACATTTAACATATTTATTACATTTTGCTTGAATGCCCTCAATGTGATTTTTGAAAGTTAAATTCTTATCAAGCATGAGCCCTAGATACTTAACTTCATCTGACCAATTTATTGGAATCCCTCTCGTCGTGACAACATGTCTACTTGAAGGTTTCAAATAAAGAGCTTTTGGTTTATGTGGGAATATTATTAGTTGAGTTTTGGAAGCATTAGGAGAAATCTAACTGTTAGCTGTTTGTTTTAGTATTGTTTTTACGTAAGAGTATGGAACAACATTTTGATTCAAATGCCGAACACTATGCTCATTCTGTCTCATATTCCGAACACCTTGATTCAAATTCCGAACAGCCCGAATAAATCGTATTCATATGAAAAATTTCGCAAATTAATTTATCTTAGCTTGTTCTACTGATGATATGATATGATATAGGCTGCCATCTATTGTAGCAAGGTATCCACCGGTAGCAATGGCCTAATCTAACAAAACAATTTGTTCAAGATTGTATGACTATTCGTATTCAATCATAGTCCTGTCTGAAGGACCAAAAACGAATGGCGGACCCGTAAGCAGAGACACTTACGCGAAACCCGCAAGGAAAAAGAATCTCCTTCCAAAAGTAAGTTCACACGAACAGTCGTACAATCAAGCCCTTGCTTGTCAGAAAGACCCAATAGATGGGAAGAAGAGCCCGCCCTTTTTCCACGAAATGTTAGCGGTAGGAAGTTGACAGTTTCACTCTTCCTATCCATCTCGCTTCAATCGGGTGCCCTGATGGTACCACCCAACCCAAAATGCATATAACATTAGAAATACAATCAAATAACACAATTCATCATGAAAAGATCTCACCGGTTTTTTATCCTTGTTGTATTTTGAAGCTGGTCGTCACAACGATGTCGTCGAACTATTTCACCGTTAGCTATAAAGTATCATTTATGCGAAATTGTTCAAAAACCGACAAAAAAAAACAAACTTCCACTCCCCCCATAAAGCGATACGAAAATCAAATCCATTGTTGGGCTTCTCGAACTGCACTGCCCGAAAACCAAAAAAAAAAACTTCCATTCCGACGAACCGAAAGCCAAAAATATAAACACTTCTGCTATGCGAAAACTGTACCCGCTTGCTGGGCTTCTCCAAATGAAGGTCGAACGGTAAAGTTGCCAAAATCAAACGGGCACTGTATTAAATTTGCAACACTCCAATTGAACACCATTGTACAGGCCCAGTTTTCTAATCGTACCGTCATCTTGCTCATACCCGCTTCTTTTTCCAACTTCCGAAAGATCACTTTAGTCAGTTGGTGTGGGTAAGCCTCGCAAGCAAAAATTCTCCACACGTTCACCTCTCACACCACACCACATCCACCCGTCCTACCTTTCACTACCACTACTACTGAGACCGCGTTCACTCATATCATCACACTAATCGCTTCCCCCACGCATGCTGTCGTCAATCATTTTTTTTTTCACATCAATTCCACTTTTTGAAATTCTAAATTATTAACTTTTAATCCATTTTCCAACTGAAATTTAACTTGCACTCGCACTTTGCTCTTTTCTACGTTTGGATATGTATTTTTCGTCGATTTTACTTTGATAATTCCACATTTTTTCACTATTTGAGTACCACGTTAAAATGCACAACCTTCCCTCAGCCAGTGCTGCCAGGATCCATTTATCTTAGCTTGTTCTACTGGTCTCAAACTAGATTATATTGGAGTATAAATTATATTGGAGGCGTTTAAATTGAATTGCAAGTGACTGCCATTTCCATGTTATTTGGTGACATATTTCAGCGAAACATTTCAACCAAATCACCATACAAAACCCGAGTGTTCGGAATATGAGTCTGTTCGGAATTTGAGACAAAACGGTACACGAATAAGGGCACACTGTTATGGTTCAGCATTTGTGGATGTAAAATTGCCTTAATAAATGCTGATCGAAGATGATTCAGCTTTTTTTCACATTTTATGGTAACTAAGCAGCATTTAACAAAGTTTGACAGTTTTCGAGTGCTGTTTTGAAGAAAATACGCAAAAACAATGAAAACGGGCAATAGTTTGGCGTTTTTATATTAAGAATAAGTGTTTTTGATTAATGACGCAATGGCAATGATAGTGTGGTGGGTTATAAATTCGCAATGCTAAAGGTGTTATCGCATATTAGGAGCCCCAATACTGATTTAAGAGGTATGATAAGGTAAGTTATCCAAATTCAAATGCAAGTTAATCAGTTTAAAAGCAGCTTTTATGACAACAAGGTGTATTATATCAATCTTTTATCATAGCCGTAACAAATAAGTGTCATTCAGCCACTTCAAGCAGTTTAAATGAGGTATCATATGCTGCAATAAAGCTGGTTTTGTAGCCACAACATTTGGCTTTATATTTTGTCTCCAAAAAGTTTCAAAAATAACTAAGAGCTGACTTACAAAATATCATCTTCTAGCAACGTTAAATGTCGCCTCTAGCTGTTGTAGCATTCACATAACTGTCATAAAACTTTGATAATTCCACACGAATGCCAAATTGCTGTGGAATTGTTACTTGGGTAGTATCATGACTTCTAATAGTTATAACACAAATGGATGATGCATGCATGCAAGTTCTAATAGTTATAACACAAATGGATGATATGCATCTTCAGAAACAAAACTTATTATTTCATTATAAGCCCTCTTCAAATGTTTGACTCGAAAACTTTCCTTTGAACAAAACATCAAATTTTGATCAATAAACTTATTTATTTGACATAATATGTTTGCCATATATGAAATATAATATGTTTTCCGCAATATGGAAACTGCCCATAGTGTACGGTTTATTATAGGAATAATTCTTCCCTTTGCAGGTTGCTAAGTGAGATCAGTAATTTATCATGGAATTTCTTCTGGAAATAGTCAAGGTTTTTTTTTTGTTTAGCAACTATAAAGATTGGAAAAAATGCGACACTTTGTTTTGGGTGTAACTTTTTATCGTGTGGGTAAAAATTAATGAAATTCTGATTAATATTAGTTTAGAGTGCTATGTTTATGTGTGCAAAATCACGATCTGTCAAGTAGTTTTCAAGATGCATACGAAACAAGAAGAACTACGCCAACAAATCTAGGGCGCGGTGATCGATAATCCTGGTCAATCACACAGATGGATCGGGAAAAGGCTTGGAATCTACCATTCCACCGTGTCCTGCGTTGGGAAGATGTTCCAGGAGACGAAGACCATTGAGCCGTGCGCTGCAAGCGGTCGGAAACCGAAAACGGAATACCCAGAAAAAGCACGGAAGATATGGCTACTCTGCCTTAGTAAGTAGGCTGGCCTACTCTTAGAATAACCCGAACCTTTTCACCCGAGACGTGGCCAAAAAAGTCAATTCGTCGAAGTGGTTCGTCCAGCAGACCATGAAGCGGGCTGGGCTTCATGTTTTTGAGGTCAGAAAGGCGCAAAACCGGACTGACAAGCAAAACACGCGTGGCCAAATTGCGTGCGCGGAAGCAGTACTGTGAGTGGCTGGTAATGCCAGGCTGTCTCGTCTTGAACGACGAGACATACGTCAAGGTGGACACCAAACAAATCCCCGGCTTCGAGTTTTTTATCGGTACGCCCCGCATGGATCTTCCGGAAAAATTCCGGAAGATAAAGATGGACAAATTCGCGAAGAAGTACCTGTTGTGGCAGGCGATCGTCACAACCGGCACCATAAACGGACAGATTTATCGAGAGGAATGCTTGCAAAAGCGCTTGCTGCCTTTCCTCCGCTCTCACCGTGGTCCCACGCTGTTCTGGCCGGATTTCGCTTCGTGCCATTGCGCCAAGCCTGAAATGGGTTGGTACGAAGCGAAGGGTGTTAATATGGTCCCGAAGGAGGCAAACCCGCCAAATACACCAGAACTTCGTCCGATCGAAAAGTTTTGGGCGATAATGAAAAATGAGAGAGTTTAAGACAAGCGGAAAAACATTTAAAACCGATGAAGCATTGAAGAAAAACTGGGAGAAATTGAGTAAGAAAGACGAGCAAAGCCTCGCTCAAGATCTCATGAGCAGTATTAAGAGAAGTGTAAGAGCATTCAGCTTTTCAATAAATAAATCATGCCAAAACATAGCTAATATATAGTTATATAATCCCTGAAAATTTGAGATGTATCCTATTTAAGATAAATTTTTGGTGATCATTTTTGCGTGTCTCATTTTTTTCCGAGTGCAGTCTTTATAACTGTATCCATAGAATTCTAAAGAAAATATATGAGTGTTTTTTTCTCAGTTGTTCCTCCAAAACTTGCTACAGGTTATTTGTGCTACAGGTAAGTGTTCAAATATTTCTTCAATATTTTTTTCAGTGATTCCTTTAGGGACTACTTTTCAGAAAATGTTCAAAGACTATCCCAAGAAAAACCTCTAGCCCAAAAGAGTTGTTTGTCCAAAAGGAGTTACTTTAGAAATAGACAGATGTTTTTAATTCCTCAAAGCTTCCATCTAGAGGTTTCACTCGGATTTTTTCGAGCTTTTTCACGAAAATTCTACAAGGAATATTCAAGAATTCCTTGTGTTCATTTTAACTGAGATTATTGCAGGGTATGTTCCAAAAACTATCTAAAGGTTATTGGCAGAAATGGCTTCCGATAGACAAGGATTCTTCCTTGAAGTCAGGTTGAATACAGGAATTCTTCCATCAAAATATTCATTAAGTCCTCGATGATTGGAGTTCCTTAGGTATTCCTCCAGATATTCATTGAGCTTTTGATTCAGGGGGTGAGGGCCAATCTTAAGAACTCCTCTAGTAGTACTAGTTCAGGAAATACCTTCAGGAAGCCTTAGAGGATTCCATCAATAATTCCTGAGAGAATTCTTACTATGATTTCTCCTAGACGTTCCACCGGGATTGCTCCAAAATTGTTCCAAGGGATTCTGCCAGGGGCCTTCCGTATCCGAGTGGTTAGAGTCCGTGGCTACAAAGCAAAGCCATGCTGAAGATGTCTGGGTTCGATTCCCGGTCGATCCAGGATCTTTTCGTAATGGTTATTTCCTTGACATCCCTGGGCATATAGTATTATCGTACTTGCCACACGATATACGAATGCAAAAATGGCAACTTTGGCAAACAAAGCTCTCAGTTAATAACTGTGGAAGTGCTCATTGAACACTAAGCTGAGAAGCAGGCGCTGTTTCAGGGAGGCCGTAATGCCAAGAAGAAGAGAAAGAAGGATTCGGTCAGAGATTCTTACATTTGGTAATATTCGACTGGCTAAGTAACTGTGATATTTATTCTGGCTGGCAATCTGAATAAGTGCTTCACGAAAAAATTATTCTCACTCCAACGTTTCGATCATGGTTTGGATTTTCATCAGGGGAAAACAGATTTTGGATAGTGACGAATAATTCTTTATTCCCTGATGAAGATCCAAATCGGGATCGAAACGTTGGAGTGAGAATGAATGTTTTGTAAACCATTTATTCAGACTGCTAGCCATAAAAATCATCAGAAATTCTTACCGGTATTCGCCAGGGAATAAATAGTGTAAATGAGTTAGGTCAGCTAGAGATTCATATATAAAGTCCTCAAAAAATGACTCAAAAAGGATTTAACCAGATTTTTTCAAAGTAATTAATAAGTCCAGCGATTTCACCCGAAAGTTGATCCAGAATCTCAAAAAAAAAAGGGTTCCTCCAAATATCCTTTCAGACGATTCTCAACACGTCTTTCTTGAAAAAAAAATCCAGAGATAAATACATAAAATGGAACTAAAGATATCAAGTATAACTTCCGGTGCACTGAACTAGAGGCACGCTAAAGGAATATATGATGTCAAATATGGATGTCAAAAATCTTTGGTTTTGGATGCCACGGGCCTTTACGCCAAAGGATGAAGTCTGTGTGTCAGCTGCAGTAGATAGCAAAAAAGTTTGCATATGTTTTCTTCATACTTGCAAAAATGGAAGATTTCTCCTAATGCTTCCAAAACTCAACTAATAATGTTTTCACATAAACCAAATCCTCCAAATAATTAGAATGAATAAGGTAATCCAATCTCAAAATCATCAGAGTTGCTTTACCCAAAAAAAAAAATATCAACGTGTCCGATCAGCTAGTTTGATGAAGTAGGATAATGATTTACTAATCATGTAAACTATCAACTTTCCCCTATTCGATATTGACAGGATCATCTAGTTAAGGTGGTATCGCAGTACAATAGGTATACTTTTCATTTGTTAAACTCTTCATTCTTTTGACAAATGACATTCGAAATAGTGGTTTCAACGTGGAAGCTAGTGTACTTTTAACACATCAGCGCAGTGGAAGCCGCTCTTATAACAAAAAAAAACAAATCCGTACCGTTTTCTGGCGACGCCATCATGGTTAGCTGCATTCAAATGACATTTTACTTTCGTAAGTTCGTTTGATCACCTCTGTTGTGAATGCTGAAAGCAAAGGCTGTCAAATGTCAACGGAAACGTGTTGACTACCGTGATTGCTTATAACACTGGATGGTCACATCATCAAAAATTCAATTTTAGTCAATTCACTTAGACCCTTATCAGAAAGCATATACAATGAATCATCTGGTGTTATGCCGCAATACAAGCATACAAACTGCTTAACTTTCGAATGATAGGAGAAGGTTTTCTCATAATTCTTATTCCGGACCCATTCAACATTCTGCCTTATATTCCGGAGGCTTTGATTAAAACTCTGGACACCTCGGTGAAATCATAATAAGAAATGTCGAATCATCAATTGCAATTACCCAACCACTAGAAAGTCGTCTTAGGCAGTTGATCATTTTCAATGTTTATTAATATCCATGGAAAAGGCTACAATTCATACAAGTCTCGAAGGTAGGAACTTTTGGACGGCAAAAATGGAAACGTTTCATGTAAATGTAAAATGTTTCCCATACAAAGTTAACTTTTACTTGTAACGAATTTGATTTGTTCAAGAATAATCGGAAGTTAATAGCTCTTCTAGATAAAAAAAACATCCGACATTGTTTGTAAAAAATCAAAAACATTATTTATTATTGAAGATATTTCCAAAATCGCACGTTTCAGCTTCATTTTCAGAACTTTGAGTCTTGTACGAGCTGCCCGAGGAGGAAAGAATAACTCGCAATAACTTATGCATACCATATTTTGGTATCAGTTTTTGTATCAGGTATTGTTCAGTTCACAGTTGTCAATACCTCATTTTGGTATTATAATGGTATTTGGAACAGATTTTTAAAACAATTAAAATACAGCTTGGTACCGTTTTGATTCATATTACGGACAGCTTCAAATTCCGGACACTGTCGTTTGTATGAGAAACATTTCACACGAAATGTTTCAATTTTCGCCGTCCAAAAGTTCTCATTTTTGAGGCTCGTTTTATAAGGTTTTTTCCATAAATATCATTGCAAATTTATAATGCCCAACTACCTTCCTCTTCTCTTCTTCTTGGCATTAACGACAGAGCCTGCTTCTCAGCTTAGTGTTTTTATAAGCACTTCCACAGTTGTTAACTGAGAGCTTTCGTTGCCAAAGTTGCCATTTTCGCATTCGTATATCGTGTGGCAGGTACGATTATACTCTATGCCCAGGGAAGTCAAGGACATTTCCATTACGAAAAGATCCTGGACCGACCGGGAATCGAACCCAGACACCTTCAGCATGGCTTTGCTTTGTAGCCGCGGACGCTAACCACTCGGCTAAGGAAGGTCCTACCTTAGACGTCTCTTAAGTGGTTGAACGATTTCAATTGATGATTTGACCGTTCCATGATTATCATGAGCTGTCCGTAATTCGAATCAAAGCGTCCGGAATATGAGGCAAAAGTGAGGGAGTGTCCGGAATAAGAATCATGAAAAGGCCACACGTTTTGATTTATTTAAAATTATTCAAGTTGCGGACGCGTATTCTTTACCCACCATCCGAAAGTTAAGGGCTTCCGACGCTCGATAACGCTAAAAAATCATACAGAATGATTTATTTTGTATGGTCCAAGCTGGGTTATACTTCACTGAGGCCTTAAGTGTTCGTAATATGAATCAAAACGGTATTTGTAGAATATGCAGAAGGTATTATTTGAGGTATTTTACCTCTTATGCAGGGCTCATTAATACCTCATTCAGGTTGTAAGTATTGGAAATTATCTGGAATGGAATACCTCAATTTGGTATCCAGTAGTTATTTTCTTTTGTTCAGGTGGTGTTCCTCGAGAAACTGTTCTGTAATCAATATTGTGCAATATGTTCTTATCTGACTTACATGAGTTACCTTAGGGAAGTCCAAAATCTTTGTTTACGAGTGGCACAGGCCACTTCACCATAAGACGGAACCTGCGTATCATCTTTGGTACATTTTGAAAATGGTTTAGAATATTTTTCTTCATTCTTGCAAAAAACGGTAGACTTATGCTTCCAAGATTCAATTTATTTTATGTGGTATAGAAACCGACATGATTAATTCAGGGAAGTCTATGTAACTCCCAATCCAAGAACATCCTCAACTAAACCGGAAAAGTTAAGGTAGAAAATGTTAACATTCAAACATTGTGAACCCAATCTGTAATTATCACTTATTTTCGTGATAAAAACTATCATGCACATCGCTGCAACTCAAACATGTTCCAAACTGACACACATTCAGGAAACAATTTTCCTCCATCCTTAGCTTATCTTGTCAGAGATTCGGCCGACATTGTTTGATGTAATACAGCACCAAAAAAAAACATAGGTCTCTAAGCCCACATTAGTGCCAAATGTTCCCATCATCATACTCATCATCGGCTCCGGTTGCATCGTCATAAACGATGAGAAATTTCCCAATCAGTTTAGACCATCCAAACACACATCGCTAAAAAAAATTGCAAACCAAAACAAATGAAGGCGGGGCGCTAAGGGGTGGCGGTGCAGCTGAGCGCCATCGCAGACATCAGAAGCGAACCGTTTCGCGAGTAGATGAGCAAAATTTAAAAACGCATCAATTTTAATTGCTCGACGTGCCGCGCACAATGGGACCATTTTGAAGAAAAGACGATCAAAACTTCTAAGGGGTCTAAAATTGCCCCTTAGTACATTGGTGTCTTGAGAAAACGCGAATGAAAAAAACTGATTCTTAAATCATGATTTACAAATCATGAAATTCACAAATTAACTAGGTCATGATATCATGATGGCAAATTATGCTTTTGGATTCATGATTCTTCATAAGCGTAACATCCAGAGTGACAAAACTAATCGATGAACTTTGTATCAAATCATGTGGCTGTCATCTGTTTTTTTTTTAATTTGGCGATCATAAATGCATGTGCGAATCATGATTTCATGCATATGATATATAGTTCCGATTGGAATCCTAATATCATGAGTCAAAATCATGATTTTGGGAGTCTGATTCCCACCAATGAATGTGATCAGGACCCTACATCTTTGTACCAAATTATTTTGAGTTAGGTCACAGATGCGAGATAAAAAAAAATGGTTTTGAGAGATTTTTTAGAGATATTCTGTCTTCAACCATGTTGTTGAATACTACCAAGAAAAGTGCCAACTAAATGTTGTCCAATACTGTGTTGGTATTTAGCGATTTTAGCATGCAAAAATGCAAAAAAAAAGATTTTGAGGTTAGGTATTTAAAATACTACCTTTTTCCCTTAAAAACGAAGCCAAAACATAAAAGTATATTTGGCAAAATTGCTTTAAATGTGATATTCTACCGTATTCCTCAAGACATCAACCCTCAGAAGTTAAATTTTTGAATAATACATATTGATTGATCAGCTTTGTCTTTTGACTTAACCTCAAAATAATTTGTTACAACGATGTATGAGAACATTATGAACACATTACCTTAAGGCCGATGCAAAACAAGAGGTTTTGACCATATTTTTCTTGAATGGCCCCATTGTGCAGCACGGACAGCAAAGTCGGCTAGAGCAGCCATCCATCACTGACTCAAAAAAAAAAAACTCACAAGACCCGACCCAAGACCCTTGCTGCAACTGTTGAGGGAGGAAAAATGAGTAATGTGAAATTTATTGCACACGGAGCGCTCTTCTTTTTTCCCCGCCATTGAATTGAGGTTTTCCTTGTTACCGCTGGCGATGATGGCTCATCTTGATCATTCCGCTAATTTGGCTCGTTTTGCTGGTTGTGGGCTTTTGGGATGCACTTCTGGGAGGGGGCTGGGTATCGTGAAATTATACTCGCCTTCGTAATGATAATTGCTAATGGTATGGAAAAATATAAAGTTATAATTCGGGCTCCACGCCAAGGCTCGACCTTTCCGGCGGTAGACCTGGGCGCCGTCAAAACATGTATCAAGAAATATGAAGGCATAGTGTCAATTGTTTCTGTAGTGATTTTTTTATGAAAATTTGTTAAGATATACTCCCAAGCAGAGTAGACAATCTTCGACGTCAAGCACTGACTGTACATGTCAATGGTTGCTACTCCGTGATCGGAACTGGTAATTGCACTTCGATCCAAATGAATAGGGGATAAGCAGTTCTCATATTATTGATCAATAACGACACCGGCCGTTTCCTAACAGTTAGTTGGGATGGGGAAGGAATGTTAGTGCGTATTGATTGTTGCTTCTTGAGACCGAGAATACCTCTGCATCTCCACAATCACCACGAGAAGGATGTTTATTTGTTAGGGACGAAAAAGGTCTGGGAGCAGCAGTGGTCGGTGATGCGATCCATGGATGAGGAGGAAAGATACGACTCTTGCTTAAAGCTTATTCTGCATTTTTGGCTGTTGTTGAAAATATATTGGTAGAAGATCAAAAGTACGCCAACAATCATTATGTCAATCCATTCAAATGTTATTTCTAGTTATAAACGCAACTTTTCCACGGTGAAAGTGTTCATAATTGAGATGTAAGGTAAAAAAGAAAAATAAATGTACGATAAACACAACTGAATAATTGAATTATTTTGGCGCACAGGTCTAACCTAGGTGTTTTTTAGGAAGAAGTCTGTCGATGGCTTGAACGATGCACAGAAGTGCAGAACCGCTGTGGCGATTATGGCATTGTTGTACATTGTGTTGTTTCGGTTTTGTTGGCTGGCAGTCGAACCGTATGAATTTAAACATAAAAAAAAAACTCTGCTACTTAATGACTTATGCAGCTATTTTTACACATTATTGAGAAACAATTCGATGGGTCTCATCAACCTTCTAGAAAGTAAGTTGATAAATAATTGTACGACGTCAAACAACATCTCTCTCGAAAAATTTTACTGTTTGATCAATACGCAACCTCCCACGGCATTACCGTCTATGAAGTTCAAACATTCTAATGTGGTTGCCTAATTTCACGATTTTATCTACAGTGGCACTTTTGGAAAATCGCAAACAATGCTGCACCACCCCCATATATGCCAAGGTTGTTGTCGAAAAAGTGCTGGCGGTAGGTACACGTCAAGTGCAATTAAAACAGGGTCATAAAACGGGTTCATACCATCTGCACCGGAGCGCACGGTCATAGGTGGAGTGGGTGTAAGCAATTTGTACTGGGCTGGGAGACGTCTCGCTACTGTCGGAACCGCTGAATTTGAAATTCAAAACAACCCATAAAAACCAATGGCAATTTGTGGACCATTCATAGCAAGTTTATCAAGCTGAGCGTTAAAAGTTTTTATTGCACAGTGGAGTGCAGGTAACTGTAGTTGGTGGATGAAGTCAAGTGGTTTAATAAGTTTTAGGCTATATAGCATTGCAACTCGTTTAGCTTTTAATTACTGATGATGTCTTTCTTGCAAAAAAAATCTCTCATTATTGCCTGTCGTATAAATAAGAGATAATATGATTTTCAAGGTCTACTAGCAAACTTTATACATGGGTCCATCGAGGAAGTCATGAAAACCAACTTTTTTTTATCGAGATACAAAATATCGAGTAAGGTAGAATTTACTGTATTACGCATTCAAAGCATTTCAATACCACAACTCGATATGAATCGATGTTCCCTTCAAAATCAATTCATGGAGGTTTCACTGTAGGTCACAAGTAATGTACACTATCAATCATTAGTAAGGAGTCGCACATTGAATGTTTGCACTAATGGAAAACTCATACTGACTGGCACGCTTAGGAGAATAGAATTGGGTATCTAAGAGAGCCGAAGGTGATGCAGAGTTGTGAAATAAATGAGTAATTTTAATAAAAAGCATTCAGTTAATAACTCTAGAAAGGTTCATGGAATACTACGCTGAAAAGCAGATTTTGTTTTAGTGGAGATTAGACTGAGAAAACCAACACAGTATAATAAAGGAGACAGAACTGTAGCAAAGTTAAAATACATCTTCCGTCAATGCACAAGCATGGCCTACTCTAATCTAATCCAGTAGCACAATACTACAACTCTCCTTTTTTCCATAAATGTGAATCAATAGTTTGATCTAGCTTAAAAACTACTGAACAGTTAAGACTGATTTTCTTTCAATAATGTATGAATGGTCTTTAGGAATGTTTCATTGTTTGAAATATTGTTGATCTCTGCCGGAAAGCATACAGCACGACAACCTCGAGCTTTTTTTCTCCATGTACTAATGAGTATGATACTGTGCGTATCTCGTCACTCCACCATTGGTCTCACACAAATAGAGTTAATTATTAAACATATAGCATCAGTAAGTCAAATCTGAAAGTATACTTAGCTGCATTGAGTTGCTTCTTTTTTTCCTATTATCGCTAAATTATTTACTTTACATTACCGTTTCAATTTTTGCTTTTATGCAAAACATGCTTGATCTTGTCCATTCTCTGATCTTGATTGTTATAAAAGAGGTTCGTTTAAAATGCTTAAAATAATCCGTCCCGCACTAAATTTTTGAAACTACGAAAAATGTTAGCAAAAATAGATATATGAACACATTTCATATGAATTAGTACTGCTAAAAATACAAACTTAATTTGTTTAGTACAAAACTGTACTTCTATTAGTACTTTTATTTCCATTGCATGTCCCTTTATCATAGATGTACTGTAAAAATGTTTCGTACATCTCATAATAGACTGAACTACCAGAAGGACTGAGATGGATCTCCTACATCTGGATTTCTCAATTGCAGACTGAAATCTTTCGTTTATTTGGTGTTTAAAATACTTTTCTATTATTTTTATCGTTTTCTTTATAAAGAAACGGACCGGATGATACGTTTTATTCCTACTGTTCTCTTTTGAACAGGGCCGAATTTTAACAACCTCTCTGCGTTCTTTTGCTAGAAATGGACCATAGGATTATTTCATCCTCTTCATTTCTTATGGAGAAGTAGACCAGAATCATTCAAAATGTTCTCTTTACTCTCTTCTTTTTCTCCAAGAGCGGACCGGATGATTTGTTTTATTCCTTCATTTCTTTGCAGAAATGGGCCGAATATCAACAATCTCCCAAAGTTCTTGTTACAGAAACGGACCGGGTTTAACCTCTTCGTTCCATAAGGAGTCGTAGACCGGAATTAATTAATGTATCCAGCTTTTTACGCTGGCTATAAAACTGCGAGGGGTGATTCGAGTTTGACAATTATTGCCAACAGATTTTATAGTTAAATCAAAGTAGGCTGTAATTCTAGTTTGTTGATTAGAATGTCAAAAATTTTCACAACAGTTGGAATGCACTCAGGATTCGTAATTTGAAACTCTAATTTCTTTGAAATTAGTTCATTCAACTAATTTATTTTACATAATTTTAGATTTTTCAAGAGGATTATGAAGGATGGGTCGTTATTGGTCGAATGTTATAGAAGCAGCATCCATAGAATTAATCTTTGTCATGGACTTCCAAAGTGTCTTCTCAACGGTCAAAACATAGCACATCACTCAAACAAACAATCGGTTACAAATCCATACCTTGCCGAGCACAACCTTCCCTGCATATCGTATTCTTTTGCTCGGTAGATTAAGTAGAAGCATTAACCTAAGAATGCTAATGTCGCTATTGTTCGTGTTAGCAACATCTAGTTTGCCACGCGCTGACAGCTTGAGTACCGGTCCTCAAAGTGTCAAATAAATTTTGAAATCATCCACTACAACATGACATCGAACAAACAATGAAAAGATACCGTTAAAGGTGATAATAAACTAATTCAGTTTTGTGAGAACAGCGCCATTAGCGCTCTACTACTAATATTTCTATTGTAGATTAACATATTTATTTTGTTCATACTTGGTTGAATCAACGGAAGTTCCGTTGTGATTATGCCAAATCTAAATTAGATCAAGCTCCTGGAATCTGGAGATTGAGGCTCTTATCTCTTAAATCTCCAATAATTGATACAAAAATTAAAATGATTACTATTGATAATATTTGGTTAACTTCCATCATAAATGAGGGCTGTTGGAATAATTTGTTGATAGCAGTCCTAATTTTGTCCTCATGCGCCGCTTATTCTAACGTAGTTGAGGGGACGAGGCCTTGCACAATCCACATAATGCAGTAACATTCCCAAGTACTTTCAGAAACAGATTGTCTTGCAATGAAACAACGCACGTTAAAATATGATTTTGTAGGATCATTGAGAAAATTGGTTTGTATCTTTCTTGAACATGAATTTTAATCAAAGGCACAAATTTCTTGATGGCCGGCAGTTGAACATCGACCTAAAAGTAAAAAGATAAAAATAAAATAGGTAATTTAAAAAGATTCCATTCCAATTTCCAAAACACAAATTTTAGGCTTGACTTTTCTATACCAACATAACATTTTTTTCATCGCTAAGTTTGCTTTGATCAAGCCATAAAAATTATAGTATATGCAAGAAATGTCTAGCGGGGATGATTTTAAAATTTAGCGTAAAAAGCTGGATTCCTTTTACTCTCTGCTTATCAACAAAAATAACTTCCTTCATTTTATTCTTGAAATGGAATGAATATTTTCTTCCACTCTTTCATTTCGTATGCAAAAATGGACTAAGTTCCTAATACACTGAAGTTTTAAACTACGTTACAAACCATATATGTTGCAGTAATCTCTTAATTCTTAACAATTTGTTATTGTTTTCTAATTTTGTTTGACCATATACAGCATTATTATTCTGTTGTCAAGCTATATTACATCTGTCCTGTCATGCTCTGTTTTCGCAGACCAGTCAAATTTATTTAAAATTTTCAAAATCCAGCTTTCTTTAAATTTTCACTTCTTTGAAATTTATACTTAGTAGGCTTATGCACCTTTTTAACCTATTCACGAGTTTACGAACTATTTATAATCACATGGTTGAGTCATTCACATTTCTGATAATTTCTTTTAAGTTCATATCGCTTATGGTCCAAGTTAATACTTTCAGCAGATGTGTTAAAAATTGTAAGCCTTATTTTAATTAAACTTTCCTTCCTTGCATAACACAAGAGTAGTATTATAAAAGTTACATTGAAATATTACGCCAATACAAATATACATCGAATGTTTTCTAACTTTAAAATTAAACAATTTAAAAAAAAAGTAAATGTTTGAAAGTCGCTATTTAGTTTTAGAACGTTAAATAAATATATATTGGTCATTATATAAAAAATACCGTTCAACTAAACGTTTTGGTGTTTTCTTATATTAATATTTTCCTTAGTCAACAGAATTTGTTTTTTTTTTCAGAAATGCTGTAACTGGCAATCAGACTGTTTGTTTTCATTTTCTACTGCTTCATTTGATTTAAAATTCAAATGTTTAAATGTTTCAATAAACTTAGTCCTGTTGTTTTCTTTTATTCTGATGTAATTCCAGATGCATTTTTTAACAACTAATATTTTCTCCGGAACACACATGAATTTCATTAAAATCATAATAAAGCTCATGTTTAAAATGTAAATTACATTGATTTAAATTAACAAAATATATGAATACTCCTTTCTGCCTTCGTTGCGAAAACAAATAAGTGACGCCAAAACACGCAAAAATGGTTACTGTGCAAAAACTGTGTTTCATATACAACTTCCATGAGGAATGCTTTAAATTGTCAGGACATCTATCCTATGATGCAAAATCATACATTGCACATTGAAGATATTCTTTCGTTCATTCATGAGTTTATCGTCGCAGAAGAAGTAACTGTTAAGGTAACATGGGAAACTGTGTTATTTTACCTGTCTTTTGTCTCGCTCTAAAAATTTTCATCAAAACTTTGCAGAAGCAAATCTCGAGTTTTAGTGGACCGATGAAACTGAAAATGTTATGGGTTGTTTACTACACATGTAGAATTATATGATTAGACTGGCCCAGCTCAGTATGGGAGAAAAATAAAGTTGTATAATTTCACGGGGCACCCCCAAGATTATTACTTAGGGTTAGAGGAAGACTTCCTGAAAATGTCAGCTCATTTGGTCATTCCATGAGCTGGCGCAATTGAACTGAAGTTAATATGGGATTTTCAGCTCGAATATATGGGAAATCGTACATCATCTCCTGATTGGGCAACGATAATTGTTGATCGCGTTCAATTGAACTCAGAATGTCAAAAACATTACTTGATACCATAGCGAACAATATTGTAGAAGGTTGTATGATGATTAAAATTGAGAAAGTTGGTGTTTTAGCTATCTGAAGTACCGTTTTGATTCATATTACGGACACTTAAGGACTCAGGGAAATATAACCCAGCATAGAGCATACAAAATAAATCATTCTGTATGATTCCTTAGCGCTATCGAGCGTCGGAAGCCCTTTACTTTCGAACGGTGGGTGAAGAATACGCTTCCGCAACTTCAATAATTTTAAATACCGTTTTGATTCATATTACGGACACTTAAGGCCCCAGAGAAGTATAACACAGTATAGAACATACAAAATAAATCATTCTGTATGATTCCTCAGCGTTATCAAGCGCCGGAAACCCTTAACTTTCGAATGGTGGGTAAAGAATACGCTTCGGTAACTTAAATAATTTTAAATAAATCGAAATGCATGGCTTTTTGATGATTCTTATTCCGGACGCTGCCTCACTTTTATCTCATATTCCGGACACTTTGATTCAAATTCCGGACATCTCATGAAAATCATTAATAGAAAAGTCAAATCATCAATTGAAATCTTTAAACCATTAAAGAGACGTCTAAGGCAGTTGGGCATTATAAATTTGCATAGATATTTATAGAAATAGCTTATTAAAACGAGCCTCGAAGTAGTGAACTTTTGAACGGCAAAAATTGAAACGTTTCGTTTGAAATGTTTCCCATACAAAGTAGAGTGTCCGGAATAAGAAGCTGTCCGTAATATGAATCAAAACGGTAAATCAAAATGTGTGGCCTTTTCATGATTCTTATTCCGGACGCTTCCTCACTTTTGCCTCATATTCCGGACACTTTGAATCGAATTCCGGACAGCTCATGATAATCATTAATGGAACAGTCAAATCATCAATCGAAATCGTTAAACCACCAAAGAGACATCTAAGGTAGTTGGGCATTATATTTTTTCAAAGATATTTATGGAAAAAGTTTACTAAAACGAGCCTTGAAATTGAGAAATTTTGAACAGAAAAAATTGAAACATTTCGCGTGAAATGTTTCCCATACAAAGTAGAGTGTCCGGAATTTGAAGCTGTCCGTAATATGAATCAAAACGGTAGATTTGCAATAATACTTAGTATTTCTGCAGCATAGCTGGGTGGAAGCCACTAAGCGCATCATAGCCACCTATGACGCTGGGCGAGCTGCGGTACAAGGTGCATGCATATAAGTGATTGTACGGGAGTGCTGATCTTAGCCTAACTTCCGACAACTGAAAGGGTAATGAAAATGAGCTTAAATCTAGATACAACCTTCTGCAACTATGTGCATTAGGGTATCAACTAGTGAATTTGTCATTCTGGGCTCAATTGAACGCGATTAACTGGTATACGGAACGAAATTCAATTTTCAATATATTTGGAGCGTATATTTCATACAAACTTCGAATTGAATGCGCCAGCTGGGGGAGCAACCAAATGAGTTGAAATTTTATCAAGGGGGTGCCCTATTTAGTTTTACACCTTTTTTGTTTAAGGGCCAGTCTATCATATGATACATTTTTCAAAATATGTAGTGGACCTTGAGATTTGCTTCTTCAAATGGATAGGATGAGTCAGTATACGTCCCGTGCGGCCTTAACAGCATATTTACTACAAAGTACTTAACGTTTAAATGAAACTAGTGCCTTTTCATTACTTTTATGTTCAAAACAAAACCATTCAAGAATTTCCAACGTATGATACGTTGGAAACCTCCTTTTTTATTTTTCAAATTGAATCATTTAACATATTTAAATTATCAATGAACACATCGAGTACCTGATTATAGCCCTTTGATTAATGGCCATTACACGCCATTCTCTATAGTTTTACTTTAGCCGCGTGTTTAACTGTGTTGTTTGTCCGATTTTTTCAATTAATAACTAATTTTGCCGGATTTCAAGATAAATAACATAAACCAAATACAACTACCGAAAAGCTTTTCGGTAGTTGTTAAACTTCCACTCGGCTGGTTAGCCGTAAAACCACGTTTCATAATTAAAAACAAATATAAACCAAATAGTTTGTCTTTCATTTATATATGAAAACCAAAAACGAAGAATAATTAAGTATTTTTTTAAAACTAGAAGCTGTTTGACAAATTGTATATTTTGTTGATTTCCTTTTCTCTCTCTCCTCAATTTTTAAAATTGTAAATTTTAATACATTGAATAAAGCTTCCTCAAACAAACCTGGACTATTTTTTTAGTTGAATTGACGAAATTAACTGTAATTGGGATCGCGAATCAATTAAACTTGACATACCGACGGCTGTCGAAACCACTCAAAAGTTAACACGGAACAAATAAAATTTTGTCTGCCTACATGTATTTCCGGTTCCAGATACGTTCCGATCATAGGCAGCATCAAAAGCTGTATTGCAATAATGTTCCTGTTACCCTTTTCCATAATTTCGTCAGGCTTTCCTCCGAACAGCATACAGCCAATTTCCAAGATTCTTGGGCACAAATCTATGAACCACGAATTCTAATCAAAATGGGATCCGTTCCAACAATCGTCGCCAATGTAGCAAAGTGAAAATAGGTGAAGTGGTGGTAAAATGAACAGGGGTGGTAAAATGAGCACCGTGTCTTTTACCGAGAAAAAACTAATTTCGATGAATTTTTATCACGCACGTACGATTTAGAGCATAAATCTGAGTGTTCAAGTTGATACGTAGGTCAATTGAAGTGAAGATATCAACGAAAACTAAGATTTAAGAAAACCACGTTTGAAAATTAGAACTGACGTAACTTTAAGCTCGGAAGACTTGAGGTTTTTCAGTGAGGTGAATATCGTTATGATATGATGTCAAATCTGATACCTTTAGAATTCTTTTTGTATGGGTTACAATCATTAATGGATGTATTTTCGGTAAGGTAATGAAATTTTTCAGAAATATTTGTTTTGCTCACGTTTTTTGCATGATGTTCGTTTTACCACCAACCGCTGTTCATTTTACCCACATAGTGCAGGTAAAATGAACATTTGCATCGCTTTTTGATAGCGATGAAAATATGTAAAAATTTAGCTATTTTAGTCTGAATCCATGTCGCTACTATAGATTACATCCCTATTTTTGATGTTGTGTGATAGAACTATACAAATTTCTCGTTTTTCTATCAAAAACAAGATGCTTTCCTTAAGGTGTTCATTTTACCACCCCTTCCCCTACATCTTCCGTCTTCAGAGTGATGAATTACAATGTTTATTCAGAACCTTCCTGTCACAATGCACAAGCATGGCCTACTCTAATCTGATCCAGTAGCACAATAATACAAGAACATTTCCGTAATTATTAAGTTTCAATATATTTTCAGAAATATTACGAAACTTTTTCATTGCTTCGAAAGCTATACTATTGAACATGGAACGTTATCGATCTTACACTGGAACGCTTACGATCATTAGTGTTGTTCCTGTCAGCTAACAGTTCATTTCTAGTTCATCAGCTCAATCAAAATAATAAAACCAGTAAAAAAGCTGATATAAAGAATACCAGTATGTACAATTGATGATTTCCATTACACAAACAATAGTTTCCCTTACTTTGAAAACCGCTTCATTCAATCCCGCTGCTTTTTACTACTGCCTGCCGTTGTTTGTCACGACCATGTACCATCTACACAACCCATCAGGGCTGTAAACCTTAAGACCAAGGCGAAAAAGCTGGCTGGGGCCCCCTGTGTGTAACAAATAATTGCTCCCTCGTAATGAGCCTTAATTTATCGCACCAAATAACAATCGTCTTAAGGGCCCCAACAACAACGTGTGGTCTTTTCTTTGGCACTACATGCTGCACTGATGAAGTACGTCGTCTCCCTGCAAGCAAGCCATCGGAACCAGCATTACGTAACAGCCACACAAGAGCGCAGTCAGTCACTCGGTCAATCAGCTGGACTCCCTCCCCATCAAATACAAATGGGCACAAATCCGTGTTTTCCACCGCGGTGATCGTTAGGGTGGTTCAGAAAAGAAAAGAGTTTGAAGTTCCCATGTCCCATGAGTTTCTTAAATACAATTTCTATGATGAAAAATAGAGATCTGCCAAGTTTTCAGCCCCAAAAACGATGAAGGATGAAAAATATGGAAAGTTTTATTGAAGACGTACAACCATACTTCAAATTTACAAAAAAATAATTAATATTTCTTCTTCTACCCGTGGGATTGATTTACTTTTTCGGAAACTTTCTTCTCTACGGCTTGAAAAATAAGTTTAGACTAAGAGATGGTCGGCATTAAGTCAGAGTACAAAACTTGGGAAAATTGAATTATTCTCACATTTGATGCGAAATTACCTTACCTCCGTTTCACTTTGACCAGATTTGATGAATGCTGTAAACTGCGAGATATATGTAACAAATTTACTCTGGATGATCAATAAAAATCGATAAAAGTGTGCAGTCAGAGTGGACCAAGTGCTTATTACCATAATAGCGAAAATGATCAGCGCGCTGAGCAATGCGAAGAAATGAAAAACATTTCAAGAGATTTGTCAGATTTTTCGACATCGAATGATTCTTATATTTATCCATCAATAGAAATTCATAAATATTACTTAATTCGATGCATTTGATTTTGATTTTTGACCATTTACCATATCTGGATGGGTGGTCAGAAATTGCACAAATTTCTGTGCAGACAGAGCGGACCAAGTGTCATAAAGCAATAAACTGATTGATTTTTGCATTTTTTGAGTCGTTTTCAGAGTCCGATGGAAGTTTTTAGTAGTTCTATAGTGTCTGTATGGAATGTCATAGAACCCGCTTATTGGACTAGTATGTTTTAGCCGATAGTCAAGATTTCCACTTGGTCCACTCTGACTGAACGGTATTGAAAATTTCTGGTCTTCAATGCCCTGACCCTGCAAAACCTTAATTTTCAAGCTATCGTAATGCCACTGATTTCGGTATTGACGAAAGGATTTTTGAAGAATTTTGCTGGTGTCGAAGGGTCTTGTTAATCAGCTTATCTTAGAGATATGCACCCAGTTTGACCATGCGAGCATTAAATGATTGATATTTACCTAGAAACTGTTCAGTCAGAGTGAACCAACTCACTGAACGGTGGTCTTTAGTTCTGTCAGAGTGGACTAAGTACACATAGTCCATCAAAAAATCATTCTATCATAGGTTTGGATTATGATTTTTCATGATTATCACTTCACATTATATTGTTTGAAAGTAACACAAAGATGTGTAGAAATATTAATCAAAAGTTAAACGAGTTCAAAAATTACAAAGCGTTAGACTTTAAAACCATTTTTCTCAAAATATGAAAAATGTCACTTGGTCCACTCTGACTTAACATTGACCAGATGATAAATCTATACTTACATAAAAGTACTACACTAAAACCTCAATTTACGAAGTCTTTTTTTACGCTACCTCAATTTAAGTCACTTTTTTTACGAAGTGAATTCAATTTACGTCACTTTTTTTACGCAGTGCGTAAATTGAGTTTAGACAATTATGTGGGAAATTATTGACCTCCGGTAGGGGAAAGCTGTTGGAAACCCATGCAATATGGGTATTTTCGGAAAGGGCACGACGAGGGGATGACGAAATCGCTGACCGACGCCATTTTAAAATCCAAGATGGCAACCTCCGGTTGGAGAAAATCGTTCGAAAATTCTTGCAATATGGGTATTTTCGGAACGAGCACGACGAGGGGATGGCGAAAATCAATGTCCAACGCCATTTTGAAATCCAAGATGGCGACCCCTGGTTTGGAAAAATCGTTGGAAACTCATGGAACATGGGTATTTTCAGAACGGGCACGACGAGGGGATGACGAAAATTGATGTCCGATGCCATTTTGGGATCCAAGATGGCGACTTCTGGTTTGGAAAAATCGTTGGAAACTGATGCATTACAGGTATTTCCGGAACAGGCATGACGAGGGGGAAAATCGATGTCCGACGCCATTTTTAAATTCAATTCACCAAAACATCAATGAACGAAGTCTGTTTTTACGCAAATTTAATTGACGTCACTTGTTTAACGAAGTAAATTCATAAACATCTGTACAGATCAGTACATTGATCCATATGCATATATTAAGGCGAAGTAGGCCGTCATTGTAATTTGTACTGGGCATCAATGATTGTGGCCAATCCATCTCACAATTTCGAATTCAAGAAAATCACTTGGTTTTGCACTGACATTACTGAAAATGTATCAGCATATTTTCTGTATGTAAGCGCAAGTAGTGACACTTTCATAAATCAATATTACTTAAGATGACTGAGTTTTATCACTTTGAAATTGCAATATGCAAAATAAACATGGCTACCAAAACGAATGACGGACTCTTAGCCTTATAAGTTTAGATTTTATGCTATAAATAAGTAGCATTAATGTAAAACTACTGAAGTTTGTAGATACTCAGGCCTATATATCATGGAGTCCTTGGAAATACAAAAACATCCACACAACTCAACACAACACTTCATTTGCTAAGATGGATAGTAAGAGGCCTTTGCCATATTGAAGAACTTTTCATTGGTTGATTGATGATTGGTTACACTTGTATATCCTAATGCCCATATTCGATAGAGATCTAGAACATCCACACATATTAATACAATACACCGTTTACCCACAGGAATAGTTAGAAGCCTTTGGAGTATTTGAAAACTATCTTCTAATCACTTATTATGGCCGTAGATCTCAAGGCCTGTATTCAATGGAGTCCTTGGAGGACCTAGGACATCGGCACAAATTATTGCAATAGACCGTTTACTCACATGGATGGTTAGAGGCCTGTGGAGTATTTGAAAACTAACCTTTAATCTTTTATTTCGGTCGTAGATCCCAAGGCCTATATTCAATGGAGTCCTTGGAGGACCTAGGACATCGGCACAAATTATTGCAATAAATTGTTTACTCACATGGATGGTTAGGGGCCTGTGGAGTATTTGAAAACTAACCTCTAATCTCTTATTTCGGTCGTAGATCCCAAGGCCCTCAAGATGGAGTCCTTGGAGGACCTAAGACATCCGCACAAATTATTACATTACACCGTTTACTCACATGGATGATTAGGGACCTGTAGAGTATTTGAAAATTAACCTCTAATCTCTTATTTCGGTCGTAGATCCCAAGGCCTATATTCAATGGAGTCCTTATAGGACCTAGGACATCGGCACAAATTATTGCAATACACCGTTTACTCACACGGATGATTAGAGGCCTGTGGAGTATTTGAAATCTAAACTCTAATCTCTTATTTCGGTCGTAGATCCCAAGGCCTATATTCAATCGAGTCCTTGGAGGACCTAGGACATCCGCACAAATAATAAAAATATTCATTTTACTACTATGAATAGATAAGGGCCTGGGCCATATACAAAAAAAAACATCAAAGGATCGCTATATATACCAGTACATTGCACGTAAATATTCCAGGAAGTTTTTGGATGAACTGGGACACCTGTTGTACTCACAGTTACCAATACTTGGATCTAATAATACAAACGCTTCTTAAAAATATAACAATCTTCTAGGATCCAGTATTGTGAGACATTCTTCTACATAGAAATGATAAATTGATCTCCGTTAGCTCATGTTGAATCATATGCTCAAACTCCAAAGAGTTCTTGGAAGACCTTAACTTGCACACATTCTAGCCTTATTAAGAACCCAATGTATTAACGATATGTTAATGATACTGAAAGAGCACATTTTTCTAAATAATGTATATTAATTTCATACAAGTAGACTCCATACGGCAAAACCTCGTTTTACGAACTAAGCTCCCTCGTTTTACGAACTGATTCAATTTACGCACCAACTCAATTTACGCACCCCCGATCTAGTTCGTAAATTGAGGTTACAGTGTATCTTGTTGAGATCATATTTTTAAAGTTTTTCCATAGTAATTTCCATATAAACATAAATCTCTTTGGGCCACCTTCAAATTAACACCAAAAAAGCTGAACATTTAGTAGAACCAGAATTGATAATACTCCTCAACATCATCAGAGTTCGGTGACATACTCTAGAGCAGCGTGCTGCCTTTGTCTCTTTGCGAGGGAGTGAAAAAATACTAAGCAGAGAGGCATGAAAAATGAACGAGAAAGATGAAGCACAAAAAATGAGTAAAATTCCATAAAAAAAGAATGCCTTCACAACTCCCCGAGGACTGTCTTGTTCGGGCGGCACACTCAAGGGTTCTTTAGAAGTGTGAGTAAAGGTGAGCATCACAACAAGAGAGAGTGAGAGAGAGAGTACCTGAAAAAATCCTCGCATTTTTTGCACTCTCAATCGAATTGTTTGAGGATCTGTGTAAGAATTTTGAGTTCACTTTTTTCTCCTCAGAAAAACGGCAAAATCGCCTCATCTTTGCATCGCAGAGGAGTTTCTATCAAGCCTGAATAGAACTCTATTTTCATTATAATGATTACAATCGATTGTAAGGATAATATCGGACGCTGCATTTTGAAGTTTTTTTTTTTGTTATTTGAACTGCCCTAATGATCGCACGTCAATCGACTCGAATTCCCCTGCTATTTTCGATAAAATACGTGTACACAACAACCGTCGGCGGCCAAAAGAAGCAGACGAATGTAAAATCTCTGCACTCCAGGTAGCCCCTCGGCTGCGCTAATGCGAAAATTGACCGGAAAATTGACCAATCGGCTACTCCCCTGCTGTCAACTTCGGCGCTGGTAAAGGTGCGATTACGCCCCCAGGAAATGACGCGAGCGCAATCGATTTGACTGACCCCACGACGACACGGAACGAGCCGTAGACGTAACGACCTTGCAACGACACAATTTTACAATGCTCTATAGGGGAGACTGGGTAGACTTGATCCCACTTAATTTCCTTGGCATATAAGACAGTTTTATTCCAAGCCGTTTTGTGCAATATTTCTTTTATACCGTTTATCGTTGTCAAAATGCTGGAAATTCATTAGATGTTACCGTAAAATGGGGTAACTTTGATAGTCTTCTAAATATTTCTAATTCTGTCGTAAAGATTTAACGACCATTGTAAATGGCAACACAAGTAGCAGTTCCCATAACGATTTTCTTCTTATTCTTATTGGCATTAATGTCCTCACTAGGACAGAGCCTGCTTCTCAGCTTAGTGTTCTAATGAGCACTTCCACAGTTATTAATTGAGAGCTATCTCTGCCAAAGTTGCCATTTTCGCATTTGTATATCGTGTGGCAGGTACGATTATATTATATGCCCTGAGAAGTCAAGGAAATTTCCATTACGTTTCCATTGCTGGGTTACAGCTGCATTAGGAAAAAAGGATCAACGAGTCTCCCCAGTCTCCCCTACAGCTCTGGATTTGACTTTCTTCAGTAGCCACTGTACAAATGTCGACTACAACACTGCCCTCATTGCCGTCGTCGTTCACAGTAATGGGATTATGCGACACCAGAAAAAAAAACGGGACACCAGCGTCAGGAGGGTACTTATTTTCACTTTTACCTGCATTTCCTTTTCGCTGGGCGACCCAGTTGGAGCGAAGTATGGATTTGCTCCTTGCGGTGTGTTTTGTCACAAAAATAGAATGAGTTCAAATGGCGAAGGTATTGCATGGTTTGGGTTGTCGAAGGTTGCATGTTAGCGATACATTAGCCAGATGATGATGGACGATGGAAAGGTGTTTGTTTAGAATATAGAAGAAATAAAGAATGGTTATCAGGATCACAAACTGACGATTGAACCATTCCTGAAATCTGATGCATAATATTCAATCCAAGTTAGGACGTCTGATAAAACGTAAAGGTTTGGAATGCACTACACAGCATCTCAAGCTTTGCGCAGAATGCGTTACCTTGATTGATTGCAAACATGACCGCCGACTAGAATGGACCGCTTTTGGACACGTTCTTGCCAATCACTCTTGAGCTTCCTTTTAAGGGTGCTCGCTCAATGTAATCCACTAACTGAGAAGTTGCTCCAGGGTTATGCACGGAGCAAATATAGATCACGCACGCTTGGTAACGAAATGCGAACCGAGCATATAACAGTCGTATTCTGCAGAATCTTGCTGGGACATTCAGAAATTGAGAAAACGTAAGTTGATATCGCATATCGGTATCCTAGATTTCGCGGTAGATGTCAGTTTTCCTGTCTAATTTTCCATCTGAAACTGGTTCCAAACCACTGATTGTCATTAATGTGGTAAGAGGCAGGATATCTAAAAAAAGACATCAATTCATGTATTAAATGATTAATTTTGTTCTGTTTTGTTTGTGACAGCTTAGAGGCGATTGATCCGAAACGGCATGACTTACCTGCACAATTTTCAACAGTCAAAAAATAAATTTTCAATTAAATTAGTTTAAAAGCAGAAGAAAATAACTTCTGAATACCAAACTAAGGTATTCCATACCAGATAATTTCCAATACTTACAACCTGAATGAGGTATGAATGAGCCCTGCATATGAGGTAAAATACCTCAAATAATATCTCAAGCATATTCTACGAACACCAAACTGATAATTAGATCAGGTATTGTAATACATCAATAAAACTCGATGGATTTTCATATAAAAGTGAAATTTTTAGTAATAGCCTCCAGCAGACCTCAAAAGCTGTTTAATACCTCAATGAAGTATACCTAATTTTGGTATGATACCAAAATATGGTATGCATAAGTTATTGGGGAGTTATTTGTTCCTCCTCGGGTAGTTAAGACATTTTAGCATACTAGAATCTAAGTGAGAAATGTGTGCCGAAATATCAGTAAAATAAATAAATAAATCAAAACCGAATTTAGAACTATATTACTTAATTTCACTAAACTTTGTATCCTTAGCTTAGCTTAGCTTAGACTGACTACACATATCAATGGTTGCTGTTCTGTGATTGACCAAAGTCAGTGAAGATACACAAAGAATCAACTAGAAGTTCGGCTGGGATTGGCCATAATCTTCTTCAGTGTGCATAATTCAGTGCCTCTATTTATACATGGTCAATAACGGCGCCGGCCACGTCCTTGCAGTCAGGTGGGATTGAGGGAAGGAATGTTAGTGTGTAACCTTTGCTATTTGGAGACCGTGTTTTCCTCTGCATCTCCACAAAGGTTACTGGGAGGGATGGTTGTTAGTGGGGAGGATCGTTGGGTCACAGGATTTACTTTGATAAGCGATTAGACCATGATAAACGATTATTTGTTAACATGCTTAGGAATATAATATATTCAATTGACATGGAAAATTTCCAAATAGGAGTAAATAATGTCGTTACTTGAAGTGACGAACCATTCAAAGTTTGTTGAACAAATAGCTAAAAGCAACATTCCTACAGCTGTTAGGACGAAAGCATGTGTAACAATATTTTACTCAAATTGAAAAAAATAAATCGATTGGCTGGACCATCAGATAATATTCTTATGCCGACACTTACAGTGGCGAACCATTCAAAGTGTTTTGAATAAAATAAACGTTTTGCAAGTCTATACTTCTAGCACAGATAAACAAACCGAACCATTCAAAGCTTTTTTTATAAAAATAAAGGTAAAAGGCAAGGGATTTTATATATAAAAAAATGAATTAGAGTTTATGACGACACTTACAGTGACAAACCATTCATAGTTTGTTGAATAATCATATTTATGTCCCACTGTTGTAACGATTAAATGTGCGTTCATACATATTGTATAGATTAAAAAAAATGAAACGAGCTCACCAATTGATCCTTCATCCTTGATTGAGCAGCCACAATTTTCAGCTTTATTTGAAGCATACATACTAACTGAGAAACGCGAATCTTTTTTCGCACTCGCGCCACGCGGACTGAAAACGGTTGGTCTTGATTCCGTCGCTCACCCTGCAAGAGCATGCCATGGAATCGGAAGACCACACACTACTAACGCGAATCTCTTTTCGCACTCGTGCCACGCGGACGAAAACAATTGGTCTTGATTCCGTCGCTCGCCCTGCAGGAGTATGCCATGGAATCGGAAGACCACATACTACTAACGCGAATCTCTTTTCGCACTCGCGCCACGCGGACCGAAAACGATTGGTCTTGATACCGTCGCTCACCCTGCAAGAGCATGCCATGGAATCGGAAGTCCACACACTACTCTTAATTTCACTAAACTTTGTATCCTTTGAAAAATACACGTATTTCGACCTCAACTGTAAGATGAGTAATACAATGTTATGGTATTGAGTGTTATTCGAAAATGATATGACGAACATCAATTTCACTTGATCAATAAATGGAAAATATGTTTAAAATGCCTATTTCTGAATTTTACATTAAATTTAACATCTCAACTAAATAATTTAAAAAATATGGCCACACTGTTAATATTATTTTGTAATTATAATGATGAACACGGTTCAAAAACAGTCCTCAATTGATTGTTATTCAAAAGTTTTCCGCATCAATTCGCTAGGTATTGAAAAGGATGTGATTGTACAATATAAAACTAAAATAAATGTTTTATTAGCTGAAACTGTAACCCTTACCCTTTTTAACCTTTGTTTTCAATAGTATTTGGCATTTCTAAAGGAAAAAGGGTGAAAATTATTTGATTTTTTTCTGAATTCGTATTTAGGAAAACGTTGTTTTTCACGTTCTTGGATCTTTTTCTTTCAAATGTTTGTCATGGATTTATTTGACAGAGTATTAAAAAAAAAGATTTGGAGACCAACCAGTAAAGGTTGAGAGTCTCTACCGTGACATGCCATAATAATCAACTAAACTCAAGTCTCAATTAATCAAAAAAAAATAATATAGTCGACCGTTTTATAAAATTTGCACAAAAAAAAATGATTTGCACTTTTTCTAAAATTTTGTTCATAGTTATTGTCGCTGTTGTTAACCACACCATTGTTCCAAATACCGTGCATCTGGCCCTGACTACCGGGTGACATTTCAAAACATCTGTCAATGGAACGAATGAAGTGCATCACAATTGAAACTTTGTTTTTATCAAACAATGTCTTAACTAGAGATGGGCATAAAAAATCGAATCCGTGCAAAAGATCCTGATCACTCAGAAGAACGAAAGATCCGTTGCTCTTTTTTGGCGAAAGTCGGTTCATTTGATCAGCACGGATCAGACAAAAAGAGACTCGAAAAAAGAACGAACCGATTATTTTCCCCTGTATTCTTTCGTTCGTTTCTCGGCTTTATTATAACGCTTGACACGTGCCTTGCTTTGCGCGCCAGGTCACACATGCAAGCAAAGTTTTCTGCTGCTCTGCTCTCTCTCAGCATAGACAGACAAATTTGCCCCGCCCACTTGCACACAGGCAGATGTAAGATAGAGAGAAAAAGTGCCCACTTGAATATCAAAGCACATTTTGCTTCTTCCTTTTGGTTGGGGTAGGTGAAATTGGCCGAGTATATCGTGAGTTTATGGGGAAAAATGTATGAAGAATTAAAGAGAAACGATACGAAAGAAATGACGCATGTCGCGGGAGTGAACCCTGTTTTAGGCATATTCACTATTCTTTGGTTTGCATAGAATAAAATTTTAACAAAATTGCAGTTTTCCAGACATGTTTAGGCTATTTAATTTTCCACAAAACTAATGTTCAGGCAAGAGCATTCTTCTGTATTCGATTCCTTAGACTTAGAGGAGCATTTGGGCAAGACATCTCCGCTATCCTTTTATTATTTTACATACCTACAATAATTGCAGGTACAGGTATGTTCCGTTTTTATCAACACGATCGGCAATTTTCAGTTGACAAAAACGGAACCGTGACAAAAACGGAATTTTCTTAGGCAAAATATTTTACAAATTTGAAAATAAAATTGCACTTTGTCAGGATAATACACATTTGCATCATATAAATGCACAGTATTGATGTTTAGGAGCTGTGAAGAGCATTTAGATTGTTTATTCCTTTAGGTTGGTAATGAAAGTTGATTGCAGACTCCTATCAATCAATATAATGTAATAAATAATAAATAGTTTTAATTTTACACAAATATATATATACATGAAACAACTTCTCTTTCCACTGTTCATCCTCATCCTTCTGCTTTTTCTTTTTGTGTTCTTATAAACACTTCCGCAGTTATCAACTGAGATCTGCCAAGGTACATTTTTTGCATTTTTGGCCACACCCGATTGGTGATTTAATGTGGAGTTATGTTGCGAAAGTTTTGACAACTGAAATGAATATTTACGGTTTAATGTGCTTTGAATTGCCAAAATGTTATCAGTAAAATGATTGTGGGGATGTTTATTTTATTGATTTTATTTATTTTTTTATTACATACTACCAACTTCGACAGGGATGCACTAGTTGTCAATTTGGAACAGCGTCATCTTTTTAGCTTTACGTTAGTTACGCCTTTTAGTTTTACGTTAGAACACGAAGAGACTGGCAAAAATATAATAAATACAGTGAAACCTCCATGAGTCGATATTAAAGGGACCATCGACTCATGGAAATATCGAGTCATGGAACAGCAATCCTTTGGAAAGCTGTTTCTAGGGACCATCATAGTAACCATGAAATTTTGTTTCTAGTATGGTTCCATGAGTCGATATCGAGTCATGGAACATCGACTCATGGAGGTATCACTGTAATAAATAAACCTAAAGTTCTAGTTTTTTGTTAAGTAAAAATAATATTTAATACTAGTGGCCCCGTCAAACCGGCAAACTTCATTTTGTCATCAAGTAGGTTGAAAAATGGCATGCAATCTCCCATACAACACGAGAGATAAGTTTTCAGTTGTTTTTTCCAGTTATTCCAGAGAATTTTCCAAATTGTTTTCTTCACTCAAACACGTCAGAATTCTTGACCACAACAGTGAAATAATCATGTAAGCCCTTTCTTCAGATATTTCGTGACATACAAACACCATTCCATTTCTTATTTATATAGAAGATCCTAAAAAACACAAAAGTGTATAAACTCTAGAACAAGCATCACCAAATTAGAACTTTTTGGTAAAAAACCCTTTTGTAAAGTTTTATGAATAAGCGTATGGCTGTTGGTATGAGACTCCTAATTAACATTTTAGTCTCCATCTGGGGAAGGGGTTCATGTCTGCTCAAAGATCAAGATCCCAGTAAAATAGGGTCCTAAAGCCTTGTCCAAATTTTAGTGCCAAACGCTTAAGTTTAGGCCAAAAACACATGTTTACTCATTTTTTTATGTTTTTTGTTTGTTTAAGACGAAAAAAACATATTTTTATGTTCTTTTAGATTTTGTCACACCCCTTGGCTTAAACTCAATTTTTGGATGTATTTTGTTTTCCGTGTCTCTTCCGAAATGTCCAGTGTTAACCCCAGTGTTAAAACTAAAACTCCTGTGGTGTTTTTGTCGACTAAGCGAACGTCAAACATGATCAAAAGTGTCAACGTTCATTCAATGGATCCAATTTTTAAATTAAAGTTTAAACACGATATAACCGTTATTTGAGCGGGAAAAATTGCTAAAGTAGTTGCAGTAACATGCTCTTTTATGTATTCATGTATTCATGTATTCATGTATTCATGTATTGAATAAAACAGGCAATGGACATGCCCTATATCAACTGCAGCGATTTGCAGTACACAGGATGTCCCGGGCCCGATCTATCTGACAAGCCAATCGAGCCCTCTGTCACCATAGAAGATGGTGTCTCCATCATGTCGATAGCCTGGAATAGAAACAAGATTTCATTAAACATTTTAGGACCCTATTGGGATGGTAACGTGCGTAATGTGGGAACGTCCAGTATCAACAGTTTCTCAAATTTCAGCTATTTCAGCCCTTCATCCTCTTCCTCGATGCAAACTTATCAAGTATATGGAGACTTCAAAATGTTCTAAAGATTGCTTAGTTTTGCTGGGCCCGTTCCTGTACCCTTTAAACAGGATCTAATCAATCAATCTAATCAATGCTATCGATTTCAATAGATAGAAGATAATGTCCAAGATATGACGGGGTCGACAGTCTTATCAAAAATAAAATAAGTTCGATCATGTCTCTTGTCATTGCTCAAACATTCTTGAGTTCATTCTCAAGTGCATC
Source organism: Aedes aegypti (assembly GCF_002204515.2). Classification (NCBI taxonomy): domain Eukaryota; kingdom Metazoa; phylum Arthropoda; class Insecta; order Diptera; family Culicidae; genus Aedes; species Aedes aegypti. The sequence goes on along the minus strand of NC_035108.1, from coordinate 69,693,819 downwards.
CCTTATAAAAAAAGAACTGAACATAAGGGTTATGGGGAGGAGAGAGTTTGATATATCTCACGTGCCATACAATTTTTGTTTAATTTTCATACAAAAAATCATACCATAGGAGAAGGGGTCGAAAAACCGCCAAAACTGTCTTACGTAATTAAAGAATAGCCCCTATGTCTATCAAATTTTCATAGAAAAGAAAAATTAGAGAAAGGAGAGGTCTCTGCAACTCTCTTAGGTACATTTTCAACTAATCACAAATTCCAGTTGTTGCTAGGACGTGGCCAGAGCAACTCTCGATTGTTGAAGCCAAGCCCGATTGTTGTTGGGTTAATCTTGTCCAACAGACCATGCTAAGTTTGAAAACTCCAATTGATTAGTGCATAAGAAGGAGTCAAACCTTATTGAATCGTATATAACTTGACACCTACCATGTATCGTAGGTGCTCAACATTAACATAATGTCGAAAAATCATCTCTGAGGCTATTGAAAAACATTTAAATTGCTTAAAGATAAGTATTTATTTAATACTCTAAAGATTTTAAAAATAAAAAAAAACATTTTTGTGTGTTGATAAAAACGGAATAATTTGTTGACGAAATCGGAACGTGATAAAAACGGAACATACCTGTACTATAATAAAAAAACAACTTTGTAGAAAAAACCCATGCATGACTTTTGATGATCATGTACATTTGTGGAGTTTTTCGTGTATCGCCCCTAAAATTACTTTTTTCATCATAACTTGGTTGGATGATTTTGTAAAATTTTGAATTGTTCTAGGTTCTAGGTTATTTGTCACTTGCAAAAACGCATAACTTTCTCTTGAAGAGCATATTTTTATCACTCATATTTTTCGAGTAGCTGAAGGGTGTCAAGAAAGTGCAAAGTTTTATATAGAACCTTCAACATCTCGAAAAGTACGAGAGATAAAAATAGGCTCTTTTGGAGAAAGCTTTGCGTTTTTGCTAGTTACAAATAACACTAGAATAATTGAAAATTGTAAAAAATCATCCAACCCAGTTATTATGAAAACAGAGATTTTAGGGGCGATCCACGAAAAACTCCACAAATGTACAGTATTGGACAAAACATTTGCAACTTTTACGATTTTCCATACAAAACTACCAACTTTGGTAAGCTAGATCTCAGTTATTTATAGAACGATTCAAATGAAATTAAACAAAAATTACAAACATCATGTTTTCAAGGTCAAAACAATTACAGTGTGTACTGGGGGCGATTTTCAAACCCAGGGGAGAGGGCGAAATTTATTTAAAGTTGAATTTCTGGGGCGAAGAAGCCAGAAAGGGGGCGAAAGTGCTAGTATAAGAAAATTTGAATAAAACGACTCATAACATTCGTAGACGACACTCATTTCAAGTTTATACTCTTAAGGCTGGTTTGTTTGTTGAAAAATAAAGTAAACGCTATCTCGATCGCGTGGAAAATTTCTTTTCAGAAATGGTCAAGAACCTACTATTCTTTGATCGCAGTAAGCTGTTGTAAAAAAATATCAGTTCAAATGGGGCGTTCTGGTAAAAATGTCTTGACCCATTAAAGTCATAAAAATTTGCTTTTTTTTATTTTGAACTCAACAGAGTAGTTGGAACTGCTCGGTACACAAAAAAATCATACTTACAAAATTACTACGGCGTTGCTGGAATAGAATTTTAAGAGTGATGCTCAGCGTGCTTACCTGGAAAGAGAAAAAAAATATTTCTGTCAGTAAATGATAAATTTCTTGAGCTACTTATCTTAAAAAATTATATCAAAGTTTGAAACAAACCTCTGATCAATTTTAATTGGATAATACGGATACTATTTGTTATTTTTGTACCAGATATCAGAATAAACAAACTCCCTTTTCGTACACAGCATCAGCGATGATCAAAAGGGCAAAAGCAGGAAGGTTTAACAAATCTAGACATTAAAAAACACAAATTAACTAATTGCATTTTATATACCAGACCAAAAAATTCAATTTCTGAATTTCAAGAAATAAAAAATCAAAAACTTGCAGCACTGCTGACATTTTTTATGTTAATAAAACGTTATTTAAATAATTCTCGAAATATATTCAAACCCATTTGATCATTGCATAGGGACACAAATGCTTTGCGAAGATAGAAATATTATTTGGATTTTGCGTCTCGAATGTTTTGAAAGTTGGAAGATTGGTTAGGGTAGGAAGTAATTTTTTAACATAATGAAAGCAAAATTCAAATAAAAGCAATATTAAAATTGATATTTAGTTTTAAAATGAGATATTTTAACATTAAATCTTAACAATAGGTTTTAGTTTTGTGATTATAATTTGGTTTTCATAATTTGGGAACTCTGTGGAATTTTTAATACTGTCTACAAAAATGCTGAAAATGCCTTTTTTTTGTATAATAATGTTTTGAAATTATTAAAGAATGATCGCAGTAGGCAGCGCGCGTGAACGGATGGCAAAAAAGGTGAAGGTGCATCGAGGACAAACCTCGAATTTTCGGGAGCACTGGTCTGGAGATCCGGACTACGGATCGGGTTTAGAGCTTGATCGATTGATCACTCGCTAGCTGTTTGGTTATCTAGATTTGTGTACCTTCTTCTTCTTTCTGGCGTTACGACCCCACTGGGACAGAACCTGCTTCTCAGCTAGTGTTCTAATGAGCACTTCATTTGTGTACCTGAGGGTTTGAATTCTGGCTTTGTTTCATTTTCACTCTAAGAATCGTTTTATTTTGCGTCGTCGCCGAAGTTTTTTTTTCGTTTTTATAGCAACGCGTTCTGAGTAAAATCGAGTTCAGGTTTTCGCGTTACCGAAGTAATATTTTGCTTTTTTGAAATGAGCAAAGATGACCAATTCGGTGAGCTCGTTTCATGATTTTATTTTAAATGTACAATATATTATGAAACATGTTTTTATTATGATAACCGTAGGAATGTTACATAAATGAATTGATTTAACAAAATATGAACAGTACCGACAGTTACAGTGACGAACTGTTCATATTATATATAGACTCTTGTACATTTACATTGAAAACTTTTCCTTCTACCTGATTTTTATCATTATAAAAAATAACCTTTGAATGGTTCGACGCTGAAAGTGTCGACTAACCGTATGTTCACGTTGTCTTTAGAATACTGATAGATGATTTTTTGAACTGAGGTTGCATGAATCGCACCACTTACCAAGGTGAATCTTGATCATGCAGCTATGATCCCTCCCCACCAATAAAACTACTTTCCGTGACAACCATGAAGATGCATAGGTGATCTCGGTCTCTAGTAACAATGGATGTCACACTAACATTCCTTCCCTTCCCCGTTGACCGTTAGGACGTGACCGGCGTCGTTATTGACTTTCAATGTTTGGAAAAGTGTTTCAAAACTGTGCATTGAAGATGAAAGGCTACTCCCAAGCTACATCTCTTGGTTCCTTGTGCGTGCAGCTTCGATTATTCTGGTTAAGAAACCAAGGGTAGGACAAACATTGACAAATATTTTTTTTTGTGGAGTATCGACTGTATGTTTTAATCTTAATTTTCCGGCAACGCAGTCTTTATTAAAGTAAAAGCGAGGTGCTTATTTGCCTGACGTTTCGACAAGGGTATTGTGTCTTCCTCAGGGGGTAAATATAGTTTTCGTTCTTTGTCCTATGTTTTGTCGAACACCAGACAGTTATAGTTCGATAAAACATAGGACAAAGAACGAAAACTATATTTACCCCCTGAGGAAGACACAATACCCGTGTCGAAACGTCGGGCAAATAAGCACCTCGCTTTTACTTTAATGAAGACTGCGTTGCCGGAAAATTAAGATTGGCAAATATGATATGCCCACTAGCTTGGGACACGGTTATATGAAAAATTTAGATTCTCGCTCCAGTCCACTATTTGGATTGCATTTAGGTCCCATAATACTGTGCAAAATTTCAGCTTGATCGGAGAAACTATATTTTAGCGCCAGCCGTTCAAAGTTTGTATGGGATTTACTATGGGAAAACTTACTTTTGCAAAGCAAAATCGCCAGAGGCCGCCCATTGACCTCTATACAAATTCTGAACACAAATCTGGACAGGCATTTCTACGATGAACAACATTGCCGAAGACCGCAAAGCAATCCGATGCTTGTGAAAAAAATATTAAGCATAGACTATTAAGAAATTTTGCTTGATTTTGTTATTATTGTTATTCCTTTACGTGTTAATCAACGTCGCGTTGCCAATAGGTTTTCATTGAATATCTTTTTTCACAAGTGTCGGATTGTTTCGCGGTCTTCGGCAATATTCTTCATCATAAAAATACCTATCGAGGTATGTGTTTAGAATTTTTATAGAGATTAATGGGCGACCTCTGGCGATTTTTCTTTGCAAAAGTAAGTTTTCCCATAGTAAATCCCATACAAACTTTGAACGGCTGGCGCTAAAATATAGTTTCTCCGATCGAGCTGAAATTTTGCACAGTTGTTATGGGATCTAAAAGCAATCCAAAAAGTGGACTGGAGCGAGAATCTAAATTTTGTCCCACACTAATGCCCACGGAAACCAACAAAAAAATTCAACCCCATGCAATCCTGGACCAAACATTGTAGGTGAATGATTTCCATTCCTTTCAATAACTCTAGGATATCTAGGTCATCCATTAGATTGCAACTTTATTAGTGATTCATTTACAGAATCTTTAAAAAATGTTTAAATATTTCACTGAAACTTCTTCAACAACTTTTGTAATTCTGACAAAAATTTGCATAGCAATTCTTAATAAGTCATGTTTGATTATTTGATCCTTTCCATGAAAACTGTAAAGAGATGCAGAAGATTCGCCAGTCTCTAGAAACAATGGTTGTCAACAACTACAATCTTACCAAATCTCACCAATCGAGGCGGGGAATTTTTTGTAATGGAAATTTTCTCAACTTTCAAGGGCATAAGTAGAAGATCTTCAGAACTTCATTGATATCATAATTTGATATCAATTTGTCATTGAAATATTCGATATCATATTTTGTTTTCTTAAGCTATTTTTTAAATTTTTGGTAATGTTTTCAATTTATATAATTCCTAATTTATTCTTGCTACATTTATAAACACTACGGAAAATATAAAAATGAAGCAATTATTTTGTCGCAGACTCGTTTCAATATCAATCAAATATGTATACATCTCAATTAGTTCTCAATTTACAAACACAAAAATGGTCAAGCGCAAAGAAATTTCTGAGTTAATAAATGTGGAAAATCTTCATAAATCTTCTGATTATTCTCCATTAACGGTGTTTGGGAAACAAGCGCCAGCCGTTACATAGGGTTAGCTGCAAAAAATCTGTAGGGTTAATGTCCAACCTTCTCTCTTTTACTTGTGGTTCAGTAAATGAAAGCGGCATAACCTTATCAATCCGAAGCTTTTCCCGTCCATCATAGGCGCATTTTCATTAAGAAAAGTTTATTCAATCTTTCTCGGGGTCAAGCCATATTTGACAAACCCCCTCACATTCATTGCAACACCTAAACTTCCAAAAACCACCAATTATGCTGAGCTAAGAGTTTCAACATCCAAACATGCTTCTGAAGCTATTTCTTTATTTCATAATTCACTGGAATATAAACGCTTTGGGCTGCAACCGTCGCATACAATTTCATCTGGCATTGATGCTGCCTAATGTACCATGTCCAGCCCTGCGGGTTGCGAACCTCCGTCACCATCAAGAGACCGGAAGTTTCGATCTGCACGCACTAGGGTAAACACTGCCTTAGTGGAGGTAGCTCCAATAGTGAAGGTAGTGTATTTTGACTAATCGACTAATATCCATAAAATTTAATTGTACAGCTATTTAAAACAATTGTTTTTCTGAAATGTTTTGATTTTTACAAGGATTTAAATTTATCATGATTTTATACATTTGAAAGAAAGAAATCTATCGACTTATACGTTACAATTTCATGTTTAATATTTCAGCTGTTTTCCTTAGGACCTCCACTAATGTTAAATTTTCCCTAGCCATCAGTCGGAGCAAAGAAGGTGTCACGCCATCAGCCTAAAAGGGTCCATATATTTTAAATCTATTAGCACCGACTTCTTGAGACCTCGTGGTGCTGGACGACACGCGTAATACCTTTCGGTGACGCAGTACGTGACGTTCGAGCTTTGTGCCGATCGTCGTGCAGTGCAGTCCAATAAAGACTCTGCATTCATTAGTCCATGGCTTGTTCGAATCACGAGACTGGTCGGTTTTCCACGGGTGCACGCGCTGGCACACACACGTGATGGGCATAATTTGGAGAAGTTCGAACTGGGCACGCTTATGTCGTGATGTGTATTCATGACGTCAAAGGCAGATAAAAATGTTCACGTAAAAATGGAAAAAAGTATTTTTCGATTTGTTTGGAACTTTGCCATCAACGCTGGAAACAACGGAAGCGTTGATGAGGCTCATTGTTGATTGTGATTATGACGCCCGTATGGTAAACTTGCACTTAGTTTTGAACACAAGGTACACAGTTGATTCATTTTTTTTTTTGCTGTTTCCAATTTGTTCCAGTTTTTTTTGCCTTGAAATGCGAAACATTAAATATGCTAATGATGCGGTGAATGCAAAAGTGCTGGTGCACGCATGGTCCTACAAAAAAAAAAATCAAACAAAACTTAACTGGGGACTTATGAACGCTGATTCAGCAGTCGGCTACTGGAATTTGCACGCATACGTATAGCCAACGGAGATTGATTGATGAAGGTTGCACCAACATCCAAATTAGGTGCCACCATCAGCGACATTCAGGTCCGGTTTAGCGATTGGTACAGAAACAATTCCAAACTGGTCTTATTTCACTAAATTCTTTCTGATGATGTACCTCAAGGAAGAATCTGGTTGAGCCGTGTCAAAGAGAGCCGAAATAATGCATTAGGACCCGGTAAACTCTATCTACAAATCTGATTTCATTGTCATTTATTTCAATTACGCACGTCACTTCGTTAGATTGTACAGATTGTACGTCAAGCTTCAGCTGTGGAACATGGAATATCAATTAGGGCAAAGATTTAATATGCATTTTGTCGTGCAGAAATCATGTTCTAAGCAGAAATTCTATTTCACAAGTCGATTAACCAACCATTCGCTCTTTCAATTGCTTTTTCATTAGCTTTACCATAAGCTTTTTGTGCTTTTCCATTTCTGTATTTAACTTGCTTTCTCACTTGCTTTTCCTCTTGCTTTCCATTTCGTTTCCATTTCGCTTTCATTTCGCTTTCATTTCGCTTCCATTTCGCTTTCATTTCGCTTCCATTTCGCTTCCATTTCGCTTCCATTTCGCTTCCATTTCGCTTCCATTTCGCTTCCATTTCGCTTCCATTTCGCTTCCATTTCGCTTCCATTTCGCTTCCATTTCGCTTCCATTTCGCTTCCATTTCGCTTCCATTTCGCTTCCATTTCGCTTCCATTTCGCTTCCATTTCGCTTCCATTTCGCTTCCATTTCGCTTCCATTTCGCTTCCATTTCGCTTCCATTTCCATTTCCATTTCCATTCCATTTCCATTCCATTTCCATTCCATTTCCATTCCATTTCCATTCCATTTCCATTCCATTCCATTTCCATTCCATTTCCATTCCATTTCCATTCCATTTCCATTCCATTCCCATTCCATTCCCATTCCATTTCCCATTCCATTTCCATTCCATTTCCATTCCATTTCCATTCCATTTCCATTCCATTTCCATTCCATTCCCATTCCATTCCCATTCCATTCCCATTCCATTCCCATTCCATTCCCATTCCATTCCCATTCCATTCCCATTCCATTCCCATTCCATTCCCATTCCATTCCCATTCCATTCCCATTCCATTCCCATTCCATTCCCATTCCATTCCCATTCCATTCCCATTCCATTCCCATTCCATTCCCATTCCATTCCCATTCCATTCCCATTCCATTCCCATTCCCATTCCATTCCCATTCCATTCCCATTCCATTCCCATTCCATTCCCATTCCATTCCCATTCCATTCCCATTCCATTCCCATTCCATTCCCATTCCATTCCCATTCCATTCCCATTCCATTCCCATTCCATTCCCATTCCATTCCCATTCCATTCCCATTCCATTCCCATTCCATTCCCATTCCATTCCCATTCCATTCCCATTCCATTCCCATTCCCATTCCTTTCCCATTCCATTCCCATTCCATTCCCATTCCATTCCCATTCCATTCCATTCCCATTCCATTCCCATTCCCATTCCATTCCCATTCCATTCCCATTCCATTCCCATTCCATTCCGCTTCCATTCCGCTTCCATTTCCATTCTAATTCGTATTATTTGTATTTCATTTTCGCATTCATTTCGCTTCTATTCACTCCAATTTTGCTCCAATGTGATTAAATTTAGCTTCCATTCTACTGTCTTTCTGCTCTAATTTCAATTTCAACTTTCTTCTGTGTTACTGTTTTTCCATTTCGCTTACAGTTGTTTACATTTCACTTACATTTCGCATCTATTCCGTTTAAATTTCGCTCTTATTTATATTCTGCTTCCATTTCACTTCCATTTCGTTTCTATTTCGCTTCTATTTCGTTCAAGTTTTGCTTCCATTTCATTTTCTTTTTGCTTTGATTTCACTTTCATGATGATTCCATTCCGCTTTCATTTTATTTAACTTTTTTAACAAAAAATGTTCTACCTGGAATCGGTACGCCATTTTCCTGCAATCAAGCATTCCGGGATTATAACTCTAAGATTGCCTTGATTTATTTACAGTTACGACATTTTGATGTAATTTTCGAATCATCGTAAAGTTATTGGCCACCTTGAAACTGATTCACAGTTCCGGGGTCACTACAAATCTCAACAGAAAGGACAAACCAATCATCCAATGGAAAATTTGCTTCCAAGTCCGTTTCTGTTCGCATTCAAACACCGTCGCTAATTGAGCAAACCGAAGACGGTTCCGTAAAGCCACGGCGAACCAGTTTAAGTTTTTCTGCCCAAACCGAGCCGATACGACCATCAATCGACGAAGTGGAGGCATGCAAATCGTCTCTCTCATGCAAAAAGCCCATTGAATGCGCTTTTTTCATTTTGCAGTGGAAAACGAACGACGCGGTGCGTCTAAGCCGAAAAAAAATCCAACAATACGACACCCACCATATGAAAACCAAATAGTAATAAGTTTAGTGATACCAATAAGTAATACTTTCAAACATTCAAAACATGTGTTGCATCTTCTCTTTAAATTTGGAATCATTTCGTCGAAAAAATCAGAATTTTCAGTGATTTGTATATTTACCTTCATTTCCATAAAGTTCAATTTAGAAATCATTTACATGCCTTTTTATATTACTGTATATATTAACAGTATTTTCAAAAGAAAAATGTCTATAAGAATGACAGTTGTTATTGAAAATGTATAGTATATATGCAGTTAATTTGAGAATACTTTATCGAAAGACAACATATTTAGAGTACTTTGAAGTTTTAAACATATCTCTAAGATTTGTTTTTTTTTTTTCAATCGTATAGAGTTGTGTTTGCAACACCTATTTCATCATTATAAGATCAAATTTGCCTCACAGATTTGAATAAAATTTTAATCTTTATTAAAAAAAAAAGCCAGTGTTTCGTTATGGCTCAAGTAAACGCATTTGCAAAAAAAAAAAAGATTGTAAAAAGTAATCATTCACGGAGAGATGCTTGAATACTGTATCTTTCAAATAAAAGGTGCCAAATTCTTGGACGTTTATTACGTTGATTATGATTTCTGACACACCGTGACCGGCAACTTGATTCGATTGCTGGCGCAACCTCCGATTGGGTGTCAATAAATTGCAATCGAAAGGGAAATTGCAACGGAGCAATGGCTGTTGATTGGTGACAATTCCGAACTGCTAACATCCGTCGCGAAAGCTTAATTGAGTTCTTTTTTTTTCGCCAAGCGAGGACAGCCTGTCACCACGTTGAACTTTAACGGGAAATTGACGCCGGACAGGTTGAGAAATTCTATCTTGATGAATTCGCAGATCCGGGACTCGGCTTTTGATGTTCAATGTGCGAACAATTCTGGCACGTCAAACGATTTGTAAGACAATGGTAAAAGTCTGCTGAACCTGCTTTCGTTCTCATTAGGGTCCCATCCGAGTGCCAAGTTTTCCGGAAGAAATCAAGACTCACCGTCACAATTCCCATCCCTTCGTAATTGTGGGGAACTCTAACCAGGTTATTGGGCTACGAGCGACGACACAGAGATCTGTATTGTGATGCACACTTATCTAGTGAGAGGGGGGCAATTAAGTAAAATAACTCTCTTTGGCAGAGACCATGGGTGTAGCCAGATAGGGGCGGAGGTTAACGAGAATGAAAAAAAAAACTGTGGTTTGAAAATTTGGTTGTGCCTTAATTTTTTTTAAAGATTGTCTTCAACATTCATATTTATTAATTTAGCATTTCATGCAGTTATGGAAAGTGGCGAACATTTCTTCTGAACTGAAACAAAAACTCCCGAGCGTCAATTGTGCATTTAAGAAAAAAGCTGCTTCCCCTTCGAGATTCATGGTTTTCTACAGTATTCGACTACAAATTGGTAGTTGACTGTCGATTTGATGGTTAAACAATTAATTTGTCTGTCGAACCATAAATCTAGATTCAGTGGTTCGAGGTACCAATCAATCAACTATTCAGCTTGTCCCGCAGTCTGGCTCTATAGATTTGAGCTCTTGAAAATTTCAGGTTTGATTTCGATTAATCTTCACCTTAACTGCCCATAACTGCAAAACAGTCACATTCGACAAAATGGAGTTAACACCATGGAGAGTCATCAAATGATAAATACTTTCGATCAACTTACTGAAAGCTGTGAGATTGTTCTAGAAAGTTCGAAAAAAATACCAAGTTGTTTTGTCACATTGGTAATTATAACCGCATAACAGTCATATTGAGATTATAAATGGGCCTAGTAATGTGATAGCAATGAAATTTCTATCAGAATTATTTTCTGACAATTCACCTAGTATGCGATATGAGTTCTACAAAATATCATCCTCAAATAAGCACTTTTGAGTCTTGGTAATTTTTAGAAATTTTAGAAATTACAAATATGCAGTTATGGATAGTTAAGAACTCTTCCCATTTGTTTTTTCAAGCATCCCTTCTCGTATTATTCTAAGAGCTACACTAAAAAAGATTCTACATCAATTTCTGTATGCTTATATATAAGCAATTCTCCGGGATTCCATAATTTTTTCCAAGGATTGCAGTTCTTTTAGGGAATTTCTCATACATTCTAACAAAGATTCCGGAAATTTTGAATTGTTCCTTCTGAAATAATTCAAAATATTAACAAGATATTACTCCAATGGTTATATTTTGAATTCCGTCAGGATTTTTAACAAAATGTTCACTGTACCTAAAATATCAGAGTATTTGAAACACAATCCTTTGAATTATTCAAAATCTTCCAATTTGAGATGAATGACAAAATTTTATTTTGGAAATATTTTGCACACAATAAGTTTTACCGGAAAATGTCGTTCTGCAAACTTGTGTGTCTTATCACATTGCAAATTTTTGCAGCTCTAAATATTTTCATTTAAACATTATTTCTAATTCGAAATTTTGTTTGTTTTTAACTCAAAAGTTTGTTTTTGAAAAGCTATCAATTTCTAGTCTAGCAATTTGAAGCTACTTTTAAGAGGCGGTAAAAATTTCAGGTCAATCGGATATCTAGCCTCCAAACTTGACTATTTTGTATGGAAGAACTACCAATTCATACTTTATTTTGGCCAGTACTGTATCGTATTTTTGGGTGCAATTGATCACTTCATGAAATGGTGATCGTTTGTTTCGAAAACAACTCAGTTTTTTTTAATTTTTTTTAGAAATTCTTCCTGGCATACTTTCTAGAATACGAGTAATTCCAAGAATCTAAATTTATCTCAGATTACGAAAATTCTTGCGAAGATTCGAATATGAATTTCGATGCGGACTTTGTTTTTTCAAAATCTTCTGTGAATTCCTCAGAAGCTTTACTTGGAATTTCTTGAAGCATAGTTTAAAGAATTTCTACATAAGTTCATCCAGAAAATATCTCGAAAATTCATCTGACAATTTCATGAGAAATATCTGTGAAGAACACTTTCAGTAACCCGCAAATGATTGCTCAATAAAATTTCGTAGTGATAATTTGTGAAATCTAACATGTTATATTTTGAAAAATTTCCTTTTAATTCCACAAATGAATAATTCTAAGGATATTGTTGGATTATTAATAGTGACCAGTGACAATTGAGGAATTTCAAAAAGGGCTTTTGCATTATGCGATGCTTATATGTGCAAAGATACCGTATAAGATGTCGTCAAAAAGCCTTATGCGTACAAAAGTGGAGGCTATATACAGTACTGACCCACTTTGTCAGCCCCCGATTTTGTCTGCCCCCGATTTTGTCTACCCCCGATTTTGTCAGCTTTTGGACCCGATTTTGTCAGCCTATTTTAAATTCGTCAAAAAATTGTTATCGTCATATTTTAATACGTTTAAATTAAAATTGATGATGATGTTTGATGTCATGCACGCATGGGCGTAGCCAGAGGGGGCCATGGCAATGCCTTTTATTGAGTGTTAAAAATCGATATTACCAATATAAAGGATTGGGGATCCCCCGAATAAAAATAACTGGCTACCCTTATGTTCATCGCCCTCTTTAAAGTCCATGTAACCATGGAACACGTCAAAATTTGAAAAACAGGAACAAAATAATATGACCCGATTTTGTCAGGTTCCCCATTTTGTCAGCCTAAAATTCATCGGGGGGCTGACAAAATCGGGTCCTTACTGTATGTACATAATTTATATGATGAAAATTAACGTACAATGCGAGTGTAAAGATTTTATTACGAATTAATCTGTAACCTTATACGAGTTAAATTATGATAAAAAAAGTTGATTTGACAGCTACTACGGATTGATTCGACTTCCTTTGCACGTTTATACGGAACGAAACAAAATGCATCGATAAACTCAGAAAATAGCGTTATATGCGAGAAAATTCATCAATCAAACGATTTCATTTACCATGTTGTGCGGGTGTGATGTAATTTGCACAAGTAAACAACTTTTTACGTAAATTGTTATGCGACTTTTGGTTGTCTTAGTTCTTAGAAAATATTTGTTACTCTTCAAAAGAAGTCTTAAAAAAAATTCAAACAACGCTCAGTTAAAATATCGCTGATTCTTGAAATTGCTGGAACTCTAGAAGATTCCTTCAGGACTTCTGGAAGAAACACTAAGTATTCTTCTCTGATTTTTTTTTCGAAATCTAGGACATTTGGTCGAATGGACATTTGGTCGAATGACTTTAAAATATTTCGTCGAAAGGTTGTTGAGTGCATAAGTGCATTAAAAGTATTGCCTGTTGTAGGATACGTTTTCCTACTAATAATGAATTATTGTTATGATTGTGACTTTGAGCTTAAATACATTCTTTGGGTAAATATGAGGCTTTGATAACGGAGTCGATAGCTTTGATTGATGAAAAATTGCAATCAAAAACAGTCAAATAAGAGAATTGTGTTATCCTGTGTATCGTGTGAGAAGAGACGTGTCAACTTAAATGACAAGAGTTGATTTGCTTCCATTTAAGATCAGCTCGTCGCGATTCATCCGACCCGCAAAACACGCCTAAATGAGAAAAAAGACATCAGGTAACATCAACTACGCTAGCAGTCAATCGGTAAGTGTTTGCAAGACGGTTTACATTACGGAATTGTTCTTATTAAATTTGTCCTTCCAGTGACATATCCAATTAAACATTTAAAAAAGTTAGGTGACACTTGATCCACTATTTAACACATGTCTAATGGAAGTATTAATCTTTTTTAATAGAACACATCTTGCATGTAATTTACCACCTCAAAATGATCGGGGAATAAAATGAATGTTAGTGTGGCATCCATTATTACTAAAGACCAAGTATACCTCTGCATCACGGGACCACGGTTGTCACGGGAAGAAGTTTTTGTTAGTGAAGGAAGAATCAGAAGCTACACAATTTGGATTAAACTTAGTAAATGATGCGATTTATGTAACCTCAAAATGATATTCATTTAAATAGATATAGACAGAACTTATAATATGTCGAACAATCAAATATTTTGAAAATTGAACCAATATAGGTTGTGCAGAAAACGTCGACACTTCTTATGCCGAACCATTCAAAGATTTTTTTTTGTAATTGCACAACAAGAGCATAATGTATAAGTTTTCAAATATGTTAAATATGAACAAGAGTATTCCGCAGATAATTTTGCAATTTCTCATAGTAATAGGCTGTTTATGAACAGTCATTATGCAACTGAAATCAGTGCTGTTATCATTAATTACACAACGCTTTCTCATTACGCAACTGTTTTGAGTTGCGTAATGAATCATTACACAACAAGTTTTTAAAAATAGTAAATTATGGTGAATGCATTCCGATATAACTTAACTGATACCCTCAAGTGGTCTCCTACGAAATTGCAAAAAATGTTGTACGCAACTCGTTGCAGAACTCGATTTTTAAAGCACTTTTCGTAAAATGTACGGCTCTTACTTATTTGAAATAAAAGAATGGAAAGAGCTCACCAATTGATAATTCATCGGCAGAACAGCTACATTAAATTTCATCACCAACACGACTAATGGACAAAAATCACTACCGAGATGCAAAAACCGACATTGATTGCTCGGGCCAATGGTCAATGAGACCTTTGCTTACCAATCAAAATCAAATCTTCTGACTTTTTCGAATCTACAAATTTTAAGGCTGTCAAACTTTTTGTGCCCTACTTTGCTCTGTAGAAAAAGAGTTCTGTTTGATCCTTCGACCTTGACGCTTGCTTCTTAGGGAGTGGGTGATGAGGGCAGGATAAATAGTGTTGCGCGTCGCTCGCGTGGCACGGTGGAATAGTATCACGGGTCGCGGAACGCGTTAGTAGTGTTTGATCCTTTGATCTTGTCCTTTGCTCCTATGAGGGCGAGTGACACCCCTCGATGGAAAATCTGGATACGCTCATGGCAGTGACTAGACTAGCTTTAAGACCCAAGGAGTTGAAGCGCCAATCTTCTTCTTTTTATGTAACCGCCATCACAGACAAATGATCACATCGAGACCGCACCACATCGGGGGAGCGGTGTGTGAAAGATGGTTTTGATATCCAGTCGAATGTAAGAAGACGAAAGTCCAACACTGTGGTACCTTCTGGGAAAGAGATAGATGAGTGAGCATTATCGTGACAAGTCGATCTCCATGTGATGTGATTGACGACTACGGCGCCGACAATGACGGTAAACCACGCCAACAACCGAAGGTTCAAAGATGCTTACCCTTCTGCATGGCATATTTGCATAATCATTTGCTAATGTTTCGTAAATCTTGAGTGGCCTGCCGGTCGGATCAGTCGAATCTCTCCAGAATTAACTGCCCGGATCGCAATGGAATCAGCCGGCTGTTTTTTTAGGGGCCTTCCATAGCTCAGTGGTGACGTACAATGTTACGAAGCAAAACCATGCTGAAGATGTCTGGGTTCGATTCCCGGTCGGTCCAGGATCCTTTCGTAATGGAGATTTTCTTGACTTCCGTGGGCGTAGAGTATCATCGTACCTGTCAAACGATGACAACTTTGACTAAGGAAGCTCATAGTTAATAACTGTAGAAGTGCTCATTGAACACTTAGCTGAGAAGCAGGCTCTGCCCCAGTGGGGACGTGATGCCACGAAGAAGAAGTTTTCTCGTAGCATCGGAGGCGCCGACGACGGTATCCAATAAAGTAATCTGCCAAGTTAATTCACGAGCACTCTACCCGGCTGATGGTTCTACAGCCGGCAAATAGGGATCGGTACAAATTGTACTGCGTTCATTTACATGCCGTTTTGGGCATCGAGGTTATCTCTTCAGCGTTGCGGTGTGGTTGATTTTCGTGAGGGATGCTTATAACTCAATTTGTCGAGTTGAGTTTGAACAGTCTGCATAGTTGCGCCACGTCTTTGCATAGGTACGGTATTGCAAGTGCAGTTCTACACTCTAATGTCACCCCGTTCGTTGTGTCATGGTTATCGGAGTTGCATAATTTGCAGTATTGCGAAACTATGCTTGTGCCTCCACTTGGGGGGAACAGGTTCAGGTTCAGAGAATTGGATTATGTTGTAAGTGGTGTGTGGAATGGGAACTTGGCTAGGATGTGGGATGGGTTTCAGTTGGAAAATTCTATCGTTTAGAGTCACTGCTGTGCAAACCTCGAAAGTTTAACACCGAGTAAAATGGCAAAATTTTGATGGGCAAGGCTCATCTAGTCAATTAATATAGAGCCAAAAAAATAAATAAATTCTGAAATGGACTGAAATTTAAACTTTTCTGTGGTCTTGAGCTGGGCGCTTACTATGTTATAGCTATAATCACTGCTTTTACTGCTCTGCATATGTTTGACTTACATTTCTTCCAGCAAATCGTGGTTATTTGATGAACTTACCTGTAAAAAAATGAAAATTTGATGAAATTTAGTGTTAAATTGAAAACAAGAAAAAACAAACTATTACTATGAAAAATATATTGTTATTTTCTAAGGATCCAGCCTAAAATTATTATTTTCAATCGAAGAATTTTGTAAACAGTTGAAAAGTTTTCGTCAACTTCAGAACCATGTTTTTGGCTATGGAGAGCCATAAGGAAAGTGCAAGCCACATGCAAATGTTAATTTCCATCCATGCATCATCCATTGCAACACTTTTATTGCCCGGAGGTCACTCAACACCCCACAACCAACTAACGACAAAAACATATTCATGTCCCACGCACATGTTCAGAACAATGGACCAAGTTGAGACATGTTGAACTCCCACTTCTCGAAAACGATGGCTCCGTCTTCGTCCAGTCCATGAATCATGGGATCGGAATCAATGTGTAGAATCTTTCCTTGGATGGTGGTGAGAATCGACTCCATCACCACCATCTGAAACTGTCAGGCAGTCAGTCAGTCAAGTCAGTTACAGTTTTGCTTCACTTTTCTGCCCGCATGTCTTTCTTCATTTTACCCACAAACTCAGCGGATATCAAATTGTTATGCATCGCAGGTCTTGCGTGAAGAATGTTGCTGACTTTTTTTCTTCTTCGTTTTGCCATTATTGTTAAATTTCATTTAAGCAGAGCACAACTTCTAGCTTTTAGGCTAGTTGGTTCGCGTTTTTTGCGCATTCTATTCTTTTATTGATCGTGGAGGGTGGGACTACTTAAGTGGGTGCCCTCTGGTGGATGTTTGAGGAGAAGGGAGAAAGACATGGCCTAAGCTGAAACACACTTATAGGGGTGGTAGCAGGTCTCTAAATAGGGACTTGATCACTACTTCAATGCAAGTATCTTCAAAGCTTCTGTTTAAAACATATTCTTCTCAAATTCCATGAAGAAAAGCCTGAGGCATTCTTCTATTAGTGTTGTTTTCTTTGGAATACTCACAAGGGCTCCATGAATAATTAATTCCCAGACAACCAGAAGTCGCATAACAGTTTACAGACAAAGTCGTTTATTAGTACAAATTGCATCACACCCGCACTACATGGTGTGCGAAATCGTTTGACCGACGAATTTTCTCGCATAAAATGCTTTTTTTTTTGGGTTCATGTGTACATTTCGTTTCGTCCCGCATACACATACATAGTAAGTCGGATCAATCCGTAGCAGCTGTCAAATCAACTTTGTTGTTACAAATTAAGTCGTATAAGAGTACAGATTAGTTCGCAATAAAATATACACACTCGCATTGCATGCTACTTTTCATCATATAAAATATGCACGTATATCGAGTAGTGTGTGGTCTTTCGATTCCATGGCATGCTCTTGCCGGGCGAGCGATGGAATCAAGACCAATCGTTTTCGGTCCGCGTGGCGCGAGTGCGAAAAAAGATTCGCGTTTCTCAGTTAGTATGTATGCTTCAAATAAAGCTAAAAATTGTGGCTGCTCAATCAAGGATGAAGGATCAATTGGTGAGCTCGTTTCATGCTTTTTGTCAAATCTATAGAATATGTATGACCGCACATTGAATCGTTACAACGTAGGGGGGGGGGATACATAAATATGATTATTCAACAAACTATGAATGGTTCGTCACTGTAAGTGTCGGCATAAACTCTAATTCATTTTTTTCTATGTAGAATCCCTTGCCTTTTACCTTTATTTTTATAAAAAAAAGCTTTGAATGGTTCGGTCTGTTTGTCTGTGCTAGAAGTATAGACTTGCAAAGAGAGTTGTGTTTGATCCTTCGACCTTGACGCTTGCTCCAGCGGGTGTCGGCGATGAGGACAGGATCAAGCATGTCGCGCATCGGTCGAGTAAAGTGAAAAAGTTCCGCGTTCGATTAGTTCTTTTTGATCTTTCGACGTTGACGCTTGCTCCTGGGCAGTGCGTCAAGAAAGCCCGAGCAGTCGTCAGTTGTTTTCCCTCTCGGGTCGCGTGCCAATTTTCTCTGAGTGCTTTTATATAGCCGAGCAAACGAGGGAGGCTGAAAGTGGATTGTTGCTGCTCAAGGATGACGGATCAATTGGTGAGCTCGTTTCATGCTACTATTCTAATCTATAAAATATGTTTGACTGCACCTTTAATCGTTACAACGGTGAGACGTAAATATGATTTTCCAACAAACTATGAAAGGTTCGTCTCTGTGAGTGTCGACATAAACTCTGATTTATAAATCAATTATGTCTACTTTTTTTTTCTCAAACACCTTTTTCCTTTTACCTTCATTTTTGTAATTAAAAATACTTTGAGTGGTTCGACACTACGAGTGTAGACTTGCGAAAGGTTCACTTTATTCAACAAACTTTGAAAGGTTCGTCACGTCAAGTGTCGGCATAATTTTTCTCTGCATAGATATAGTTCATATCAAATGAAAATATCATATTTACATATAAGCATGTTTATATCTCACCAATAATTATGTATCATGGTCTAATCGCTTATCAAAGTAAATCCTGTGACCCAACAATCCTCCCCATTAACAAACATCCCTCCCAGTAACCTTTGTGGAGATGCAGAGGCAAACACGGTCTCCAAATAGCAAAGGTTACACACTAACAATCCTTCCCTCAATCCCACCTGACTGCAAGGACGTGGCCGGCGCCGTTATTGACCATGTATAAATAGAGGCACTGAATTATGCACACTGAAGAAGATTATGGCCAATCCCAGCCGATCTTCTAGTTGATTCTTTGTGCATTTTCACTGACTTCGGTCAATCACGGAATAGCAACCATTGATATGTGTAGTCAGTCTAAGCTAAGCTAAGCTAAGCTATAAAATATGCACGTATATCGCCTCCACTTTTGTACGTATAAGGCCTTTTCGCGACATCTCAGTCTGCTTTGAGTGGTGGTCGTGAGCGGAAGCATTTTAGTATTGTGCGTTGTTTTGTCGGCTGAGTTGTAATATTAGTGAATTTTAGGGGAAATGTGCTGATAATTCATATATTTAAGGTCAAAATGTTGAAATGTGTTTAAAAATCATCAAATATTGTGCAAGATATAAGAGATTGGTTTGGTGGTCAGTTGGAAAATGTGCGAAGAAGCTGAGAAGAAAGATCTCATTTTAATGAAATTAATACTAGATGTGAAAGAAATGGTTCGGGATTCAATAGTGTTAAGTGATTTAGAAAATGAAATAGAATTCCAAAGCCAGTAGAATATCAGATCTCTAAAGTGAAAAAAAAACCCGCATTCTCTTCACCCAGAGAAGAAGAAGAAAGTGAGAAAACGTGAACACATATGTGTGAGTAGGAGCGAAAATCAACTTGCGGTTCTGCAACGCCTACACTCATGTCACACGAGTGACACCAAAAGGAAGCGCCGACCATCGGGCTGCCAGTTTGAACTTTAATACGAAGATAAGTACTTATTCAGTTTTTCATTAGATGATTCTCATATATGCAAGCATCAGCATGTATAATACTCAAATTTGCAAAAAATCAATATTTGTTTTGGGTAGTCAAAACAAAGCTGGCTTCAATACTCATGTTTGATTGAATGTCTTTTAAAAGGTACAGGTTTATGTAGACACGTTCTTCTGTTTGGCATATTTTAACATTGTTTGATAACACTGGATGCTACAATACACCTGCAACATACGAATTGCATCGCGTAACATCATCCAATCCAACACTGTCGTTGTCTGATTAGAGAGGAGATTGCTATCTCCCTTCCTCTTGCGTGTGCATATGCTGCTTTTGAAATTTCTCGTTACAGTGGCTGAGGTGACAGAATAACGAAGCATTGCAGCAGAGTTCTGGATTTCGTCGGGTGGCGGAAATCATTGCTGAGTGCCACTAGTTCTCTCTTTCGCTCTTTCGCTACCCCTATACAGAACGAATGATGACGTCAATACTTGCTCTGCATTGGAGCGGCGGGAAAGTGGAAGAGGGGATTGGTGACACGTAGCGGTGAGCTGGGTGAACTTACTGCTTTGGTATTGCAGAGTAGTGGTATTGCAAACTCTGCTCATCAATGCTTTTTCTTCAATTGTATTTGTGTTCTAGGAATAATTTTGATTACAGGTATTGACCATGAGGATCAAAGTGGCGGTGAACACGATATGGATGCGTTTGAATTACATATTTTTTCTGTTACGAATGTTTGAAACTATTGTATACGATTGTGTCGTTTCAGTAAAATATTATTACAAATGGATATGATTCTAGCTTAATTTAAGATATTATCTTGGAGGTCGTAGGTGGCCGAGTGTCTAGCTTAATGTTTGCAAACATAAAAAAAAACTATCATCGCTTGTATATAGAGGAGGATTCTTTTCTACATATATATCAACATATTTATTTCGTTTTATCATATGTTGGGATTTGGAAGGGTGCATCAGGGCATCATTGAAGTTACAGCTGGACAATAGAGTGGAGTACCAACCGGAGTATAGGAGAATGCGCCGTAACATCTTTGTAGATTTTATTACCATATTATTATATATATTACTATTTGTTCTACTATATAACATTTCACTATAATTGAATTTACCATGTTTTGGGAAGGGAGGGAGCATCAGGGCATCATTGAAGTTACAACTGGACAATGAAGTGGAGTGCCAATCGGAGTCAGGAGGAAAAGTGTTAGTCGTTCGCGTCTAGTACTTTTCTCTCCAACAGTTGTAAAAGATTTGACGCGCCCTTCTTCTAACAAACCTTTCCGTGGAAAGCTCTACAAGTATTGCAAATTCTAATACTCAATCTGTTGGATCATATGGCTGGAAGGAGATTCTCTATTTCCCGCGGGTTTCGCGTAAGTGTTTCTGCTTACGGGTCCGCCACCCCCCTTTTGACCCTTCATACAGCGGTATGTTGAATGTAGATTGGTAATAAAATTTGACCTTACTGTTGAGTGGAGCCGCATGCAGAGCAAGACTCAAGCAAGGATTGGTGGCTACTTACATACATACATACATAATGCCTTTTCGCGACATCTTATACGTGAAACTTTGCGCATATAAGCATCGCATAACGCAAAAGGTGATTTCGTTATATGTACATTTTGGTTGTGTGAGTTATTTCAATCGGGTTAAATTCATGGTCACAATAAAATATTTTGCCAGGGTCGTAATCTTAACAGTATTTTTGTCTCGTGGGTTTAATGTGCCATCATTATTCGTCAAAGTTTAAGAAAAAGTAAGGCTGCAAGAAATAATTTGTTCCTCTGATTAGACAACCTGATTTATATTAATGCCTGTGAAGTATCTTGTACCATATTTTAAGTTTAAAAAGTTTTCATCGCGAAGATGACTGACTGCATGATAAAATTAGAAGGTATGCTTCCCAATCTTCTCTAAGGAGAAAGTTATAGATAAAAATCATGTCCAAAACGTAAAACAGCGTCTAAACAGATTAAACAAATCAACTAATGAAACTAATTAATGATGCGTTTGCATTTTCCATTTATACAGAAAATAATCCGTTCGTATATCTGTGAATAGCAGTCATGAACTCGTCAACGACCGAAAATACAGCGTGAACTAGATCATCTTTGTACGTTCATGTAAACATGATGGTAGTTCACAGTGTATTCTTGACAGTTCATGTTTTCCAGAACTCTTTTTTGAGCGTGTAGAAATCATCATTGAACATGATATGATTTTCTTATTTTTATGCGCAGGCGTTGCAGAATTCGTTCTCATTTGATTTATAAACCATCTGTATCGATTCATGCTCGGCAATCTTTCGAAAGTTGAAACAAGCATACCCCTCCAGCGCCCAAATGCGAACTGTTATAGATAAAAAATAATTTCAAAGAAAGCAGATGCTAAATCTTGTTTTTTTTTATGAACCGATTCAATTTACTGGTTCACTTTCGAACCAGTAAAATCAATTATTTTTATTTCAGAAAATAATCACTGAAGTTTGCTGCTATAATTATGTAACAGTTTAATCGTACAACTAAAATGTGTAAATTTGTGAACCGTTTCATTCTACCGATTCAATTTTGAACCGGTTAAATAACACTACGGAAAACGTTTTTGTCTCAAGCACCAAAATACCGCTATTTACTAAAACAATGGGAGCTGAATACATTACCTTTTTCAGAAATAACATAGCACGTCTAGCTTTTGAGATATTGACTGTTGAAAATACAAAATTTGACTATTTCAGCCAACTTGCATGCAAGTTTGTCAGCTTGTATGGCAATTTATTCGCTCAGTTTGCCACAGAATTCATACTTTATGTGCATAACAATTATTATCAACAAAGTTCATAATACTTTCGATGCTCAAAAGTTAGTTTTTGATGGTTTCGAAAAATGTTGTGTTTTGCCATGTAAGAGAAACTAAGAATTTTGCATGGAGACTGCAAGCATATTGGAAAAATCGATTTAATCTAAATTTAATCGTGCGATTTCAACCAAATTACATCTGAATTGAAAGTTTGGTGATTCAATTTTCAGTTGGAAGTATCTTTAAAATAATGATTATCGAAGTGTAATGTTAAATCTTGTTATAAGATAAATCGCTTAATTATACACACCGATTTACTCAAAATTTAATTTCGATGGTCGGTGAAATGTTAGGAAAAATCTGATTTTATTTATGAATCGGTTTAGGTACATTTGAAGCAAATTTAGTAGATTGAGCGGATTGACTAACTGATCCATGATTTTTTGGACTTTGGCTATTGAGTTACCTAAGCTAAGCATTTGAAATTTTCGCAACGCTGTTTAGACGATAACCGCTAAATTATAGCAGCATAATTTGGTATAAGCACAACTGTAATGTGTAACTTTTCGAAACGGTGATAATTTTTTTTAACAGATAACCCGTAAACTTTACTGTTATCATTGGAAAGCAAATTAATCATACAACTTTAATATTGTACCCTTTGTATCGGTTCATTTAACCGGTTCATATTTGACCCTGTACCTTTTTTTATGCGATAATCAGTGAAGATTATAATTTGAAAGCAGTTTAGTCATAAAACTGAAATGTGTAACTTTTTGATCATTCGATAGCAATATTGTATTCGATAGCATTGTTATCCCCCCGATCTAATCAGAGCTGTAACAGAATATCTTAAACAGACTCTCATGATGTACTGCGGATCACAGAGAGCTTGAACAATGATTTCAATTGTCTCAGAATTTAATCCCTGTTTATGGGCCATCTTGTACATGAATTCTTCTACTACTGTTAACTTCATCTAACTAATCCCTGTTTATAGGCCATCTTGTACATGAATTCTTCTACTACTGTTAACTTCAGAGCGGTTCCATTTGAATTCGAATGTCGGTTTACTTTTGTATTTTTTGATTTGGTTAAATTTTTGCACATGCTTTCTTAATGCCCAAAAATGCGTTTTTGCATCATCGGCTCGCCATTTTGACTCTAGCCTTACTTTTGAGAAGGGGCTAAGAAAAAAATCCTTAATAATTTTCAAAAAACTATAACTTAGAAATGGTTTGTCCGATCAGTTTGGTGCCTTCCGCAAAGTTTTAGGTTATTGTTGGGACTATCTGGAAAACAAAATATACACTGTAAAAAAAATGTTGTAATTTTTTATATATCGAAAATAAAGCTTAAAAATCCCTCCCCTAGGACGTGTAATCTTGCCGCGATGGGTGGGCTTACCCCATTAGCACTTATATGGGAACCAAAGACATGTCCAGTCGTGGTGGTATCACATCAGGAAATATTTGTTTAATGCCGCTTCATCAACCATCTGGCATAGATGCATCAATCTTACGGATGTGATCCAACGGTGATCCTGTTACCAGGCATCGGGGTAACAGGAGCCGTAGCCACGCTTTGATGCAGATAGGTTAGATTTTGTTTAAATGGTTATAATATTGACTAATGAGGAGAATGACTGAGGATCCATCGAGTAGAATGTGACACAAACGTTAATTTGTTATGCTTCTCTCATTAGAATCATAATAAAAAACCACATTTATTATGTTGGTATCATAAAACTACAACAACTTCATTCTCGCAAAATTATAATAAATAGATAGGGCTTAGGCGCGATGAAGCTTTATTTTGTCACCGAAAAGTGGATCCGGACAATAAAAAATGACTTTCTATTTCTTTATTATTTCTAGTATAGTTTTTAACACATAGAAATGTATTTACGACGATTCTAAATGAAAACAGACGAGACCAGATTTGAATATGAATAGATGTATAAAACAAACTGATCAAATCATTATTGACCAACATGACAAAAGTAGTAAACTTAAAATATTCAACTTGTCCAAGTACTAATAAACATGTTAAAAAGGACCTTTAGCAATACTGACCAACGGGACTGAGGAAAAACTAGATCAACAGTCAACACATAAAGTTTCCGATGTCGTTGACTATAATCAGCGATTTAGTCAAATGTAATTCAATGAAAACTCACTAAATCCTGTTTATTCCTAATACTAATAACTTTCTTTCTTTCTTTCTTTTCATGTATAACAACTAACAACAACACCATCACGAGGGAGCAAGTGGTCTGTCGTATGTATCAAACGTCGTGTTAGGAGCCGAAGCACATAGATCAGCACGGACACGGATCGAATTACCATCAAACTGAGGTAAAAACGATCCATATGCGTTGGTGGGTATACTAAGAAAGGGGTAAGTAGCATTTTTAATTCTTAGCGAACACATATTGTATATCATTTCAGCCCCCCTATATATTCATAATACCGTACCAATAACTTTGTCTATCCAAACTGTAAACTAACTTGAGACATTATTAAATTGAATTCTCATTTTGAGAAGACCTCAGAACAATAACAATAAGACGAACATAAAGCACATCGATGACCACACCAAACACATTTACAGTACATTTAGATTTGGTACTTCTCCTCATATTAATTATCTACAACTTGGATTCGGTACTACAAGATGGCAACATAGACAGTCATCTCTCCTAGAAAAGTATTGTATTGATTAGCATTCCAGTACGACCTTCGGAAGATAAAGACTATTTAAAACCAAACACTTGATTCATATTTTTAAATTTATTCATATAGTATAACACATCACGTTTCAGACTAGTAGCATAAACGACTAAAATACTAGAGAATACATGACGTACAATGACGAGGCACTTCAGATAGTTCTTGTTCGCGTATAGATGGAAGTACATTTCATGTTTTTCATTTCAATAACCTTCATTCCATTCGGGAAAAAAGGATCTCCCTATCGCTATCGTTTGATATACGACCGCATTCTGTATAATTAACATTTTCTGTCTATCATTGTCAAAAGATGCTTGGAGATGACATCTGTGCTACAATTTGTCAACATAGACAACTACAACATAGCTATGTATGTTATTTCCAAGAAATGCATTACTTAATAACATATATTTTCATGTCGCTTCTCCATGCGTAAACAAGAATCCGATTGCTCAGAACTAAAGGATGACTATACAAACATGACTACGGGAGGGAATCTGAAGCAAAAACAATTTAATAAAACTACTTCTGCACAATATTCATCCAAAATAGTGTTAAAGCGGGCAACATAGCCTATTCCGTCTAAATATTGGCAAAAGTAGAGGTAAATTTGCACTACGGGGTCCAGCACAAACAACGAAGCTGTCATACAGCTCCAGCTGAGTACACCATAAAAAAAAAAAAAAATAAAAAAAAAAAAAGCTTAAAAATCAATTTTCTCAAAAATCGTATTTATGATTTTTTTTATTTTTTTATATGTTAAAGTAGACAAAAAATGAAGTCTTTTGCACAGTGGGTCAAGATGGAGAAATCATGGACAGAAATGTTATGATTTTTTGAAAATAGGTGAATTTGTTGAAAATGATCATAATAAACTTTTTAAATATTTTTAAACTCGATTTTATGAAAGTACGCAAAATTTACAATAAAAAAGGTACACGGAAAAATCAGGCTAACTTTTACCGTTTTAAAGATACAGCGATTTCAATACAAAATTATGATATAATTTTCAATTTTCGGTCATTATAATATAACTTAGAAACGGTTTGTCCGATCAGTTTGGAGTCTTCCGCAAAGTTTTAGGTTATTGTTGGGACTATCTGGAAAAAAATATACACCGTAAAAAAAAATGTTGTAATTTTTTATATATCGAAAATAAAGCTTAAAAATCAATTTTCTCAAAAATCGTATTTATGATTTTTTTTTTTATTTTTTTATATGTTAAAGTAGACAAAAAATGAAGTCTTTTGCACAGTGGGTCAAGATGGAGAAATCATGGACAAAAAAGTCATGATTTAAAAAAAAAGGTGAATTTGTTGAAAATGGTCATAATAAACTTTTCAAATGTTTCGGTAGCAATTAGCAAAATTTTCTCATATACCTTCTTTGTTCTTATACCTGCAGTTCTTCCAACATTTTGCTTGTGATTTCCCAACTAATATAATTATAGTCTATTCAAAAGAAGATTTTGGGATTTACACCAGAGAATACTGTAGCAATTGTACCAGTAACCTCTTAGGCCATTTCTACACCAATTATTTCAGAGATTCTATCCGATGATTTTCAAGAAATTCCTTCAAAACAAACCCACAGATAAGGTTGGACAATTTTACAATGATTATCGTTAGTAGAAAATCTCCCAAAATTTTCTGAAAAGTTATCATCTCAGAAATTCGAGATTGTTACAGGAGTCTATATTCATCAGAGGTTGCTAAATGATTTCCTGCAAAATAACATTATGATTTTTAAATTGTATCTCCAATAATATCTGAAAATTTATTTGTTTCTCTGGAGACATCCCTGAAAGAGCTCCTGGATGAATTAACTACAGTATTGCTTGCAAAAATGCTCAGAGTTATTCCTCAAAATTTCATGGTTAAAGAAATCCTGATCGACGATTTCGGACAGAATCTCATGGACTTCCTAAAGCATCTTCAGGGAAATTGATGGCTGAATTCTTGAACATGTCGCGAACGGAAAGCTTGTAATAAATACTGAATTGATCCTGGATAACTTTCTGAAAGAATCTTTGGATAAATTCCTGCTGGAATATCTGGAGTAATTTCTGAGGTCATCCTTAAGAAAAAAATGCAGAATTCTAGAAAGTAACTTGAACGAAATCACTTGTGAAGTCCATAAAAAAATATATAAACTCCTAACGAAATCTTCAGAGTATTATTACTCTTATCTCATGGATTCTGCTTGGTTTCTTTTTATTTTCTTGGTTGCAATTCCAATGCTTGTCACTTTTTCAGGAATGTTGTTTCTAAAGTTCCTATTCCTAGTACTTTTCTACGAAAAAAGCGTTTTTACAAAAAGTGCTTAAGCAAAATTATATTGCAGATGGTCTAAACTTTTTGAAATCAGTTTAAAAATGTTTGGTTGTTTTTAATAGTAAATTGAATGTTTATCAAAAGTTTCATTATTGAAACAGTTGAGTTGAGTAACTATTACATAGTACTCATCGGTGTCCGGTCATTTGGTCGAATGGCGTTTAGCCGAATGACATTTAGCCGAACAGGTCATTTGGCCGAATGCCGATTGGCCGAATTGCTAACAACAAAAATTAATCATTTTTTTTTTTCAACGCTGATGTGTAGGATTCATAAGTGCGGCCCAAGAACTGGTCAGCTAATTAATTTGTTGATCTTTATTATGTGGTGGGACGTCGATGTTTGTCGCTATACAAGTGCTCCAAGAAAATATGATGATGATGATGATGATGGTCCCACCACATACCCCTACAAAGGTTTGAGCGAGACGATATATCTTTAAGATAATTAATTATGATCAATGTTAACCAGATTTGCAAACAATAAACGGTCTGATTATTTCAACAGATATAAACAACATTACAAGTTCCCATACTATACAGCAAAAAAAATGGTAAAAATCTGTTGGTCTCAACCACACTTTTCATAAGTTTTAATAGTGATCAAGAAAGTTCAACAAAATCCAAAACATTGCCAGAATTGATAACCCCGCCGATGATGTCAAAACTATCGGAAACATTTGCATTTTCAAGAAATTTCCGACATTCAACCAGAAAACTTACTACTAATGCATGGCATCCACCAACAGCATAAATTCTCAATTAAAATGATAAGTCATCAAACAGTCGTTTATACCTGTGTACCGCGCGCGGGACTCAAACCTCCGTAGACTACACATAAAAAGGAATAAACTATAACTACGTCAATATATAAAAAATCCATCATCATCATCGAGGCGAACATCGTAGTTTATTAGTGCCCCAATAATTATTAAACATATTTTACAATATAGTCAATACAAAATATCCGTTAGTCAAAACTTCGTCAAGATACAATATTAGTCAAGTACAAAAAAGTTAACATGTAGCTGTTCAGAAGGCAGCTTTGACGTGTGAAATACATAGTCTCTTAAACTGTGATAGAGTTGCAGCTCGTTTGATGTGTATAGGCATCGAATTGAAAACATTTATTCCTTTAAAAAACAAAGAGTTTTGTGAAGCACCGTACAAAAACTGTGGTGTTCTTAATTCAGTCGCGTTTCTAGTATTATATCTATGAATGTCACTTCCTCTTTCAATTCGATCACACAAATATCGAGGCAACAAACCGTTAATTACTTTAAAAATGAACACCATCGTCAAGAATACAATTCTTTGCTTCACCGATAACCACTGAAGAGCATCTAATAAGAAAGACGAGGAAGTGAATCTGTTGCATCTCAAAATCAAACGCATTATTTTATTTTGCAAACGCTGCATTCTCGATATTTGTGTTTCATTTGCTAAAAACAAAATGGAAGCGCAAAACTCCAGATGTGGAGAGATGATTGATTTGTACAAATGTATTTTACTAGCAATCGTTAAATCGTTTTTTAATCGGCAGAGTATTCCATACTTCTTGGCTATTTTCTTGATAACATTGTCGATGTGAGCGTCGAACTTTAATCTGTCATCAATAATCACGCCAAGATATTTAATTTCGCGCACGCGATCAATTGTCTCATCATCAATTTGTATTGAGACGTCTATATTTGTTCGATTCCGCGATATCAACATAAATTTAGTTTTACTTATATTCAATTTCAACTGTTTGTACTTCAACCATCTACTCAGAGAACGTAAATCTGCATTCATATGTGCAACGGCATCATCAAGATTTTTAGCCGCAATGAATATCACGGTATCATCTGCAAAAAGATTTATGTCACAAAAACGTAAAACTCGTCGCATGTCATTTATATACATAATGAATAAAACGGGCCCTAATACACTCCCCTGTGGTACGCCAAGGCTGTTCACCACGGGGCTCGAAACAGAATCATCGAAAGCAGTCCGTTGGGTTCTATCAGTTAAATAGCTCTCAAACCATCTATATGCAGAACCCGAAAATCCAAAGCGCTTGATTGTTCTTAACAACAAGGGCCGAGAAATCGTTTCAAAAGCGCGTTTGAGATCCAAAAAAACAGCAACAATCGTATCTTTACGCTCTACGTTTTCTTTCCACTTTGCCAACACCAGGTTCAATGCGGTTTCACAAGAATGACCTTCCCGATATCCCGATTGCTCTGGTATTAGCAAATTATTACTATTTAAATATGCTAACAGCTGGCCTTTTACAACAAGTTCTAAAATTTTCTCTAATGTGTGCAACATGTTGATGGGACGAAACTCTTCGGCTTTAATCGTCCCAGCAACTTTTTGAATAGGAATCACAAGTGATTCCTTCCAAACTTGTGGCACGTGCCCAGTTTGTAACGATTCATTAATCAGGTCCAGCAGATTGTGGCCGATGACATCAAAGCAATCTTGTATTACTCTCGCATTAACGTTATCTACGCTAGCCGTTTTTCCCATAGAAAAGCAAATATTTCGTAGGTCTTCCAACGTTATTGGGTGAAAACATTCAAATGTGCAATTATTGTTAATCGGCTGTTTTATTTCGTCAGGTTCATCTACTAACTCAATGGATTGGTTAATCGATGAAACACTGTCCACAAAATACTCATTAAATTTACATGCTATTACTTGTTCTGATTCTTCTAATGTGCCATTGAAAGTTATGGACCGCGGTTTACAATTAATAATGAAAACGGTCCGTTTATTCAGCATGAAGTTGTGAACTCGCAACAAGAATCTAAGCTGATGGTTAGATCGTCTTTGGGTTACTAACAGTGTGCTAGGGTTTGATTTTTTTTTTTCATTATTTAATTTTTTTTTTTCCTTTTATTAAACATAGGCTATTCTTTTGGTGTGCACTGGGTACATTATTACTGACAATTATTAAGCTTATGTGTTGATTGGGAATTTTATCTTCTTTAAAACATCGCCAGTTCTTTGTAGTTATATTGATATAACAATAATTTGAATCGCACTTGCCTAAATTTTTATGAGAGATTCTTCCACCTTTTGATCATAGACTGCTCTTTCATTTTTGATTTTTTTTTCATAGTTATTGGAATTGAGGCTTATAAAACTTTCATAGTTTTATTAAAAACATATTTTAGCACAAGGGTTAAGTTGGGTGAGATGTCATGCTCCTCCAAAGTTAAGATTGCAACGTGTGAACTGAACTCTACAACTCTGTAAACCGAAAGACTCGGTGAACACTCACGTCAAAGAAGCTTGCTGTTTCTCTGTTTTGAAAAGAAACTTGAGGTTGCTAAAAATTAATAAATTTACAAAGTCCAATCATTCTTGATGCAAATCGATGCTACAGAAGTACGAATACACCGTAAACCGTTATAGTAAGTGTCAAAAGCTGACTACAAACCTCTACTGGCAGCTATTTTCCTTGCAAATAAGTAAACAATTGCTTGCATTTGGGATGTTCTTCTTTCAGCATTGATTGTTTCTTGAACTAACACTAAAGAACTGTATATCAATGATGATTTATCCTTCTTCAATAATAAACTGTTCTTTGAAATTAATTACAAATGCATGCGAACTGTAGTTTACTACTGTTTTCAATTTCGGCCAAACGTCTTATGGCCAAATGACATTCGACCAAATGGCCCTTTTGGCCAAATGACCTTTTCGGCCAAATGGCATTCGGCCGTGTTCATCTGATTCTGTATGTCTCAAGTTCGTCGAAAATCAATGGAGCTCTGGAGCTACCATTGGAAAGAGAGGGTTAAAACATTAAGCCACTACCAGCCCTGCATTAACGTACATTATATTCTGTTTCTGCTGTCGTGCCTGTGCCACCGAATAATGGAACACTCTTATCTTGGACGCAAATGCCTTCCAGACTTGCTTAGTAGTTACTGAACCGTTTCTATCTAAGCATAAAAATTTGCAACGTCGTCGAGTGTTCGAAAAGTTAGCACAACGGTACGACGTTGATTTTGTTACATTTTTATTGTTAGCTTGCCCATCTAATTTACTGCTTTCCCGTGAAGTACGTTTATCGCGAACTTTTTCCGTTGCGGATGAACTTCGAGCACTAGAACCAACGGCGTTCTGCGTTTTAGTCCGGGTTCGTGATGTGCATATGTAAATCACGGTTGGTGCACTCGTTCTGAACCAACGCAAAACGGCCTAATCTGTTTCGTTATGGCTGGTTTTTAGTCCAGACAATTTCCGAATAGACCGTGGGTGTGGGCGAGACTGAAACAATTAAATCACTTTAATGACCGTGATTTAATTGCGATGAGGATTTAACTCGATTGGCGTCTCATGTTCGTTCAAAACAGGTATTTTTTTCAAAGTTCGAGCAAACGGTACTTTCAGGGTGCTGTTGCCCTACCCCTTCGTGACCAATGGTAAAAATTGACTAATGGAATTAATTTTGTGTTAGAACTTCTCAAAGCCTTTCTCCAGCACTCAAATTCATAAAAGCATTGCGTTATGAAAGATTCCTTAGAATAATATTGGTCCGCCAAACATTCTGAAAAAACAACCGGAATGATATGCGGAGATTTTATGCAACGGTCAATGACGCTTGGCACAATACCGTGCCAGTGCCCGTCATGTGCAATGATCGAGAGGAAAAGTTGCTGACCAATAAAACGGCGGTGGTTGTCAGGTGGAAAGAGGCTGTGCACTATTAGGACCAGATGTTTACCTTGCAAATTATCTTAGATAAATTCCGGGGGTATAACTTGCAGACCATCTATTTATAGATTTCCAGGTAGCGTGCGATTCCATGAAAAGAAATGAGCTGTGGCAGATGATGTCTGATTGTGGTTTTCCGGCGAAACTAATTAGGCTTATACGTGCAGCAGACCATTAATTTTAGCAAAACGAAGTATATGGTTGCAGGTAGAGATAGAGGTATATCTAGTGGTGTTAGTGCTGAGGTTTGATGAGGATGTATTAGAAGTTGTTGAAGAGTTTACCTTGGATCACTTGTGACATGTGACGATTGTTGGATGCAAGAATTGCGAAAATAATGCGAAAGATGGAAATCTAGTGATCATGACAAAATAAATGATGCATCGTGGTTGTTCGTTATCGTGCGATCATAGCAACAACGATTAACCACAAACAATGCTCCGCGATTAATGCATCGTTCTGCATGTGGGCTTGCGATTAAATGTTCGCGAGCCAAAGTTTTATCATTCTGAGGATTGTTCCATATTTTTCTGATGATTTCCATCCGGATGTATTGTTTATGATTCTAAAATAATTCGGGCATGTTTTTAACGAAAAATAATAGCGCGAATACCCCTTGATTCATGTTGATCGCTACTTGTAACAACATCCGAAAACTCTTTGTCCCACGACAAACATTGCATCGGATGCTCCTTATGTCGGTACAATGCGCGCGTAGTGAGGTTTTCAAATCATGCTGCTGCAAGAGCGACGGCCCTCTTAGACCGTTCGAATACCGTGTTGTTTGTCGCTAGAGACGATTTTTTTCCATCCTTGTTCAGCAGGGAACCAGTTGAAGGTCGGCAACTTCGTGGAAGACCACCTGGCGACTCCAAGCATTCGGGGTAACTGAAGAAGTATCGCCCAAAACCGAAGAAGATGGAGCTCTACAATACCCCCAGTGGTGGCGTTTGCTATGCTGTAGTCAATAAGGTATCAAGGTCGTAGGTGCATCAAGGTTCTCGATTTACTCAAGTGGAGCCAGTCATTGTTGCAGGAAAGTGAAGAAGAGAACTAGTGGCTCAAAGGGACCGCAATCAATAGAATCTTCAAAAATATTTCTCTTTGGAGTTTTTCAAGCCGTTAAACAAAACCTATTTTGTTCACTATGAAAAAAGGGTATATATGCTTTGTAGTTCAACGTTTCATGCCAAAAAGGATACAGAAGCTTTGTGAAATGGTATTTCTTGCATGGAATTCGTGAAAAATCTCTCGAAGTCACTTAATCACCCCAATCCTTACTATCACCAAGGTAGGGGAAGTGGTGGTAAAATGAACAGGTGTGGTAAAATGAACACCGTGCCTTTTACCGAGAAAAAACTAATTTCGATAAATTTTTATCACGCACGGACGATTAAGAGCATAAATCTGAGTGTTCGAGTTGATACGTAGGTCAATCGAAGTGAAAATATCAACGAAAACTAAGATTTTAGAAAATCACTTTTGAAAATTAGAACTGACGTAACTTTTAGCTCGGAAGACTTGAGGTTTTTCAGTGAGGTGAATATCGTCATGATATGATGTCAAATCTGATAGCTTTGAAATTCTTTTTGAATGGGTTGCAATCATTAATGGATGTATTTTCGGTGGGGCAATGAAAATTTTCAGAAATTTTTGTTTTGCTCACGTTTTTTGCATGGTGTTCGTTTTACCACCAGCCGCTGTTCATTTTACCCACATAGTGCAGGTAAAATGAACATTTGCATCATTTTTTGATAGCGATGAAAATGTGTGAAAATTTAGCTATTTTAATCTGAATCCATGTCGCTTCTATAGATTACATCCCTATTTTTGATGTTCTGCGATAGAACTATACAAATTTCTCGTTTTGCTATCAGAAACAAGATGTTTTCCTTAAGGTGTTCATTTTACCACCCCTTCCCCTACCTCTAAGTGATATGGACAAAAACAAGCTAACTTGCTTCAGGGAACTATTAGTTCAATGCAACATTTATTGACTTCGTGACATATTAATGGCCTCCACGTCCTCCACGGCTGCTCTCGTTGCCCTTACCGCCTTTGCCTCCCTTGTTTCCACCTTTGTTGCCCTTTCCGCTCTGTCTGCCCTTTCCGCCGAAACCTTCATCATCCTCTCCGAACTGTTCGAATGCCGGATCCTCGTCTTGATTTCCACCACGTCCACCAGGGCGTCCATGACTACCACCTCGGCCTCCTCGTCCACTGTTGCCGCGTCCTCCTTTTCCGCCGGAACCACCGCCGCGGGGACCGTCCTCTTCCATTGATGGTGGTCCCCACGGGGCCATATCTCCTTCGCCCATGTCTGACTCTTCTTCGCGTACATCGCGACTGCCTTGGCCTCCACGTTGGGCAGCAGCTCCTTCCAAGATGCAGAAGGTCACGGCCATCGTGGCCAGGAAGATCAGGGACAATTTCATGTCGAAGCGGTCACTAGGGTTGGATTGCTGTGTAGGACGGAAGTTACCAGGTGGAACAACTGAAGCACGATGATGGTTTCTGTGGAAAGTGCTCGCCGTTTTATACGCTGCGTTTGGTTTGCGAGTCGGGAATAGGCTTGATGGGTTTTCAATTGCTGTCCTCGAGCTGACAGTTAACTGAACCTACCGACAACAACCCAAGGAACAATTGGAAGCTTTTAAAATACTTATACATTTAATAGAAGCTTAACAATGGCAACAATAGCTTAATATGGTTTAAGTTGATTCATTAATTCAATAAAATTTATTTCCGCTTATTAAAAAACTGTTATTCCACTTGAAGTTTGTGGTTTAAGTAAGAGCTTAATAAACCTCCGAAAATACAAAAATAGTTGCTCTTGTTCTACTAAACAAAATAAGTTTAACAATTAGCTGATTAAAAGCTTCTATAGGATGTACTAATCAATTTGATAAAATATTGAATATTTGACTAACTACAAATCGTACAAAAGTTGCAATCTCTAATACTTAACATATTGACCAGCATGATTAGCAAAACTATGAAATAATGCGAACAACAGTATATGAGTATGCTTTTATTCAAGTAAAGCATAATATGTCTGCTTTGATGTTGTTTTATGATGTTTCAAACGTTTTTTAATATCCAATCTTAAACTATATATGCGCATTAATCTGCGAACTCAGCTTAATTTTACTTCTCGAAGAGTTCGGATCGTTTTATTTTGCTTCTCAAAAATGGATAAAATTTACAAAAAGTACAGAAAAAGCGGATCATTTTACAGAAGCTTGAAACGCACACGTGAAAAATATGAACAAATTTTTAAAAATATTTGTCCTGCACTTAAGGGTACAAGCACTAATTACAAAAATATATCCAGTGAGTCGGCCCGTAAGTCAAGAACAAAAACGTATCATTGAATGCACCTTTAAGGTTGAAAACTCTATTTTTCTTCAAGCTTCTTACAATGAAGTCCATGAAAACACCATGAGCATGGTGAATCCCGAACAATGTCAACGTAGAATCGATATCCAGGATTCGAGCAAACATGGCGATGTTTCTGAGCAATACAATGAAAACAGTTTTGCAAGTATCGTGGAATACATTAGTCCTGAGAAAAAGGATATTCAAATTGCAATGAAAGAGTGGTCTCTACACCATAATATCACTCACAGAGCATTGAAAGATTTATTACAAATAATGAGGTACCAGTACAATGACAAGCGACTACCCATGGATCCGAGGACATTGCTTGATACTCCACAAGGTATAGGAAAATTATGTATCGAAATGGCAGGTGGAAAATATTGGCACTTTGGACTACAAAATTGTTTAGCACATTGGTTCGCTAATCTCTCGGAAAACATTTCAATAAGCATCAACATTAATATTGATGGACTCCCGATACATAAGAGCTCAAAATACCAATTATGGCCAATTCTGTGTAATGTGCATGGTTTGCCTGGCTTAAAACCGATGCCCATAGGAATTTTCTTTGGAAACTCAAAACCCTCGAGCGTAAATGCTTATTTAACGCCATTTGTCAATGAAATCATCCCCATTTTACAAAATGGCATTATCGTGAACGGTTTCAAAATCGACATCAAAATTAGATGCTTCATTTGCGATTCTCCAGCTCGGGCTTTTGTAAAAGGTTTGTTTCAATACAATATAGTTTTAAATATGTTCGAAGTAGGTATAGCAATATTCTATGTTTCAGGAGTCGTAAATTTCAATAGCAAAAATGGATGCCTCAAATGCACGATACATGGCGAGTATTCCCACATCTCACGCACAGTCATCTTTCCATCTCTACGTTGTACTCCTAGAACTGATGAAAAGTTTCGCAAGAAAATGTATGGAAAACATCACAATGCCGAAGAATCGCCTATATTGAAAATAACTGAAGTCGATATGATCAAGGATTTCGTTGTAGCTGACTCTCTCCATCTCTTAGATCTAGGCGTGATGAAACGACTTCTAACAGGCTGGAGAGATGGTACATTGGGATTCATCGGAAAGCTGAGCGCATTTCAAATTAAAAAACTATCAGATAGGATTATCAAAATCAAACTGCCATGCGAATTCCACCGTAAAATACGAGCTCTGGATTGTTTAGCGTTTTGGAAGGGTACGGAATGGCGAACGTTTTTGAATTACATTGGTATTGTCGTGCTAAGAGACGTGTTAGATGAAACAACATACAACCATTTCCTCCTTTTGTTCACCGCAATTACGATTTGTTCGTCAAATTTCTATGCAAATTTGAGACCTTTGGCTCAAATGCTTTTCGAAAAGTTTATTGAAGAATTCAAAAATATTTACGGAGAAGAGTATGTCACTAGCAATATACACAATCTAGAGCACGTGGTACCTGACGTTGAAAGGTTCGGATCTCTTGATTCCATTTCCGCATACCCGTTCGAAAGCTACTTATCTCAGCTTAAAAGATGCCTAAGACAGGGAAACAATTGTTTGGAACAGGTAGCAAATAGAATCCTTGAGAAAAATGCTGTAAAGAAAATTCAACAAACAAACAAACCTTCCTTTCCTAACTTGATCAACCGAAGTAATAACATAAACTGTTTAATTAGAGATGGATTAACTCTTAATCAATCGTTTGAAAATTCATGGTTCCTAACGAAACGAAATGAAATTGTTAGAATGCTAGACGCTTCATACAACGAATATGGCCAAATTATTATTCGCGGTTATGCTTTGGCGCTACCAAGAGATTTTTTTGTTTTGCCAATCCGTTCTTCGTTGTTAGGTATTTATAAAGCAAACATATCTTTCTCCAATTCACCAGATCAATATCAACCAACAGACATTATTTGTAAATATACCATAGTAAGTTATAAGGATGACTACCATGTTTTTGTTCCACTGTTACACACATTTTTGTAAAATAAAAAGATTCTGTGCAAATAAAAAACACCGTACGTTTATTTCGTTCGATAGCGTTTACATTGTCGAAAAGCGTATAAGCAACTCTCCCAGTTTCGTCTATCTCTTTCTATTCGATAGGTATTTAAAAAACGTAAATCAATAAAAGGTTTAGAACAAACTTAAAACTTATCTTCATATAGAAAGTCAAATCAAGTGTAAAATCATTAGCATGAATTGATACGAGGGTCAGACTCTTCCACCTTGCTCACTAGCATCTCACTATCTGACTCATCACTCGAAGACGATTTACTCGATTGTGATTCATCTTCTGTCGAAGGGCTCCAATCTCTCTTCGTTCCGTCAGGGGTCGTGGTAGGAGGAACGTCCGCTAAAACATTAAATAAAATACATAATAATACAATCAGCGCTGAAAAAAACATGCGGAATAATTACCTTGACATCGTGTGTTGTTCAATTTCTTTGCTCTACGATGAATTGTCGGTTGTCGCAAACCCTTCGCTTCGCTCCTTTTCTTGGCGTTTCGTGTGACTTGTTTAAAGAATTGTGCCAGAAGCTGCCGGGAGAACGTAATATTCACACTACGAACGATTGAAAAAAAGATGTCCAGGATTTTGGTGCAATTCTTGATAGCCAGTTTGATGATAGAACTGCGACTAGCACCACTCCACGAACATTTCAGCATCACGTTACGTTCGAAAAAGAAGTCCACTAATGTGTACGAAATGTTCATACCGTTACAATTATCTCCAACATATCCAACGAGCTTTTTCATGTAAGAAATCTGTATTGGAGAAAATTGAATGGAAAAATGTAGAAACAGGATTGGGAATTGCCATCCCTGTGGGGTCATGCACACATTATGACACGCTCCTAGGGGGTGAGGGAGGTGGTCATGGAACAGTGGAATATGGACAATAATCTTTACGAAGTTTCCAGAGTGCTTATACAAAAAGTGTGACAAAAGTGGGTGTGGGGGACAAAAGTGAACCACCGTGTTCGAGATTGTTCAAACTTAGTGTGACATAATGTGTGTATCATCCCTGTGCAGGAATGGCAACATTCATCATCAACTAAGGGAGTAGCACTAATTTTCGATCTACGAGAAATCCGTGCCAATTTTCGAATTTTCATACAAAGTAGGACAAAATCGTATGAATGGGTCGAAAATTAGTGCTAGGTCGAAAATTGGTGCTTGCCCCCCTACCATTTATGTTTCTAGAACTAACAAAACGGTTACAATAACTTACGAAACGCTCAGCGTATGCTTCGTCTGCGAGATTTTTCTCCAGCTCATGAATTTGCTCGATGGAAGACACTGGGGAAAACGTGAATTTCTCATCATCATCGGACGGTTTTGCTTGGGCACGTAAAGCTGCTGCCAGTTTTACGTCCATGTCACTTTTGAATGAGGCCATCATCGTGCTCATGGTAGAGAGGATTGTGTCTTGCATTTTTGAACACTCTTGTTCAATTTTTCCGGAAACTGCTTTGATCACGGAATCCATATCAACAGTTGGCTGTAATAAGAACAATATTTGATTACCTACAATTTTCAAACACACCATTAGTTCTACCTGCTGAAAATATACGTATTCCGATTCGCCCTCCGTGGCAACTGCCTGCATTTCATCTGTCGTCTGCTGTTCATTTACGGAGAAGGGCAATGTTGTCAGGTAAACCGAGTGATCGACGGTCTGATGTGTGGAGAATGTCTCATCCACCTGGTTCACGCTGGCAGAACAGAGCAAAGAAGGAGCTACATCCGGGAGATCTTGAGAATCGACAACAATCTGTGAATTCATTGGTGCACTTGTAGGTTCCGGCCCGGTGCTTTGATTTTGGTTCGTTTGCATGTTTGAAGTGGGGTTTTCTGAAAAGCAAATTACCAAATGTAAAACAATGAAATAATATAAAATAAAAGCACAAACCTCCGGGAACCAGGTGATTAAAATCGAACCGTTTGATGAAACCATCTTTCTTCACTTTTTTTTGCTTCTTTCTACGTGGCGCCGAATCTGAGCTTTCCGTGTTTTGTCCTGAAAGCTCAGCAGCTTCTATTTCGGCCTCCTCGTAGGATGGAATATACTTCCGTTTTACACTGCAAGCGATTTTGCTCCAACCACTGCCTGGTTCTGAGTTCAGGTCCATACGCAATCTGTTTGCATTTTTACCGGGCCAAAACAGAAACCCATCACGAATCCAACGACACGGGACCGCAGTTAAAACAAGTTTTCCTGCCTCCTTAGTTTGGACAACAACAAAGTAATCTGGAAGAAATGATTGAAATATTGAAGTTTTATTGTTATAAACTCTAGTTCCATCTTTATTTACCTTTACGTGGTTCCATTTTCTCGACACTTTAGTATACAGAAAGTTACGGATGATGTAATGGCTGACACAAGCACGAACAAAAAGCACTGGTTTATGTGTTGCACGGACGTCAAATAAGTTCCGTCCAGTGCACCCAGTGCATAACATGTTTAATAAACTTCTTCACTGCAGCAATAAACTTTTGTTCAGTTCTCAATCAATGGTGTGATCGAATAATTATGTAGTTTGATGTGTTGAATAATGGTAACAACAGCTGAATAAAAAATCGCCGTACAAGGAGCTGATAAGATGCTCTTTAAATCCAAATTCAAGTCAATGTTCAGCATTTTTAATTATAATGAATAATAGTAGAATCAACACTTATTAAACGTTTTCAACAATTCTCTTTCAATCTGTCAAAATTGTTTTACTAATAAGCTGAACAAGCAATTTTTCTTTTTATTAAAGAGCCTATATTCCACCAAACAAATGTATTTGTATAAACATAATTTCAGGAGCCGAACTAACGTTTCAGTTGCTTTGCACTTCAGCGGTTTCCAGATGCCTAACACGAACATGATCAAGAGCTGAATAAGTATTTTATTATATCTTAATTCAACATACATATATCATTCGAACAGTTGATTCATAAGAGGTCAAATTAACGACTAAAAAATACATCGTTCAGCAATAAATAAGCATTTCAAAAGAGGTCACACCATGGCCAAATTTTCGAAAAATGGACAAAATATCAAAAATCGCATTGAGTTCTTAATTTATACTAATGTTCACCTAGCTAATATAAAAAATAAATCGATACTATTATAACTGATGTTTTCTTAACATTTACTAAATAATTGTTAAGATAATATTTTCAGTTTATCTCCTGAAATATAGGATCATTAAAAAAAACATTTGACGTGTAAATGATTTAAATATATTTACAAGAGGACTATTTGTTAAATGCATAATAATCACAGTATTGGAC
Source organism: Aedes aegypti (assembly GCF_002204515.2). Classification (NCBI taxonomy): domain Eukaryota; kingdom Metazoa; phylum Arthropoda; class Insecta; order Diptera; family Culicidae; genus Aedes; species Aedes aegypti. The sequence goes on along the minus strand of NC_035108.1, from coordinate 69,652,689 downwards.
AAAACATTTGCAACTTGTTTGATTTTACATACAAAATGAAGGTTAGGTCTGAGTTATTTATAGACCAATTTGAATGAAATTTTTACAGGTCTTCAGACATAACTTATATTTTCACACATATATTTTTAAGCGATTTTTCCAATCACAAATTCAAAAGCGGATTGACTAAAGTGATTTGTTTTGACAAATCCTAATAATTGGCATAGCTAATACAATTGAAGTAATAGCTTCATGGAATCCTCAGCAAAGTTTTAGATTTTAACAATTAATGCGTAGGCCATATACATATTCAGATAAAAAGTTTTGAATCTTCTGTCGAAAAATTCACTTTAGTCAGATCGTTATTACTTTGGAACTTGTGATTAGAAAAAATATCTATGGTAAAATTCAAGTTATTTCTAATGAGCTGTGAAAACTTCATTCAAATCGGTCCAAAAGTAACTGAGATCTAGCTTACCAATGTTGACAATTTTATAAAGAAAATAGAAAAGGTTGCAAATATGTTGTCCAATACTGTAAATAAAAATAGAGAAATCATTAAAATAGTCAACTAATTAAAAACTGAATCTATAAAATAATGAATTTGATTATATTATAATTATATTCGATTACCAATGGCTTTTGAGGAGAGATCATAAATTATGCGATAATTATATTAAAGTCTTAAACAAATTAAATATTATTATGAAATTTTCTAAATCATTTCAGATTTATTTTACTTTGTATGAATAAACTTTATTTTTGACCAGAATTTACAAAAAATGTCTCACTGTGTGCTATAAATAGCCGACTGAACTCAGCTTGCATCAGCACTGAACAACAGCTAAAAAATACGCTTGTTCAGTTGTTGATCAGCATAGCACGTGTTGATTAGATATTGTTGAATAGAAGCTCAAGCATGATCAATATTCAGCTACAAGAGGTTTATATTCGACACCGAACGGTTACAATATCAATTCAAGGATGGCGTAGATGGCAAGGCATACCGCTGACGATAGGAAGGTATCGAGTTCGAATCCAGTATCCAAGTAATTTGTTAAAGTGGTTGTAATTTCGTTATAAGTGTATACACTGCATATTTAAAGTGTAGTAGTGTATAACTCTGCATTTGAAGTGCAATGTAAAAAGAATTTTAGTTATTTATTTGTTTTCAATAATTTTTGTGCCAGTTGAATAAAATCTTAACTAAATGTTTATGAAGCGATTCAAAAGTTGTAAATAAAGTCGATATAAAACGACACGCTTTATAATTTCTCCAAATGTGTGTGAACAACGCCTGAACAAAGGCTTCCAATGATAATAATTAAAATGTTGTTAAACATGCTGCTGAATAAAACTACCATAATAGTGTTTGTTAAATGAGCGGTTGTTTGTTGGGAAAACTTGATTTGATGTTGTTGTATACCCGAAGAAGCCTCTATAACATTCAAAAATATAGCTTCCATGACAGGAATACACAATTTCAAAAGACTTTAAAGCATTATTATACAACGATAATGCTGCTTTTCTTCAAGAGGCTTTAGTTGAACATGAGTCTAAGAAAGTAATTTATTACTTATATTTCATCGATTAAATGAGTTTAAAAATTATCCGCAGTCCTAATTCGACTTAAGTGAAACCTGAATAAACATCATTACGATATATGCTAGCAATCACTAAATGATAAATAGCCTAATAATTTCTCCAGATTTGCTTGAACAATGTGTGCGTAGCAGCTGCAGACTAATATAAGAAAGCAACTATTCAGTATGTAGTTGATGAAAATTGCTTAATAAATGGTTATAACATAGGCAAATGTTTCTTGGGAATAGTGTACTTCAAATTAATCAATTAAGTGGTTACATTTAAATTTGATTCGATTTTGATTGGGGTTTCCAGCTCGAATTTAATTTTATTTCCACCAAAATGTACTCTTACTGGGGTTTTTTAAGCACCCCATAATCCAAAATAGTTAGTAGCTGCCTGGATATTGTGTTTTTGAATGAAAAGCGATGTTTTTGCAAGGAATTTCAACAAATGTATTGTGCGGTGTGATTTATGATCGTGATTATGAGAATCAAACTGAAAGGAATAACAAGTATAAGTTATTACGGCATTAACACGATATATTGCTTGATGTCCTTGAATGATTAAATGTGCTTTAATTTAAGATTGTAGTTTATATTTTTAAATTTACCTATCCAAATTATTTTTTTCCCCACAAGATATATTTATATCGCGATAACTATTTTGTTTTCCAATATTTCTGAACAATTTTTAAACATGTGGGCTTCGTAGCCGTGCGGTTAATGTCGCCAAGGCATTGACCCACATCGTGCTAAGGAGTGTGGGTTAACCCGTATAGGCCTGAGTGAAAGCAAAAATTATAAAACCCTCACCGCTCAGCGAATTCTTAATGGATTCAAATGATTTTTTGTCAGTATACTGGCACACATATCAAGTTTCTAGAAGTGGACAGAGGAACGCGGAAATATTTCTGTGGCCGGAGTTATTCCGGTGCATCACTGGGTCAGGTCGTGTGAGAAGGGTATTGTGCGTTTGTGCCCCTGGAGGTAGGCAAATCTCAAGTCACAGATAATTTCCGGAATCGGCTATAATGTGGCCACTACATGACGGATTTTTAATAAAATTGCTTCAGTGTAAACCTTTTGAGAAACGATTGAATTGGATGACTATGAGTTTTGCAATTGATATTTTCTACAAATGACCATTTTTGGGTCTCGGGACGCCTCAAACTTACGATAAAGGGGCCAATTTATATCTGAACATCTGTGCCAAGCTTATGAGAACGCATTTTAGAGCACAATTATGTTTGATTCCTACTTTTCGAGAACTGAAACGGTATAGTATCCAACAAATCTATAGCCGGTTCTTCCGGACATTACGTCCGAATGGCCACATTCGTTATATTTTAAACGGTCCAAAACTCTTCATTTATAATGTTAAATATCAGATCTCAATGATTTATACAAATTAAAATGATTGTCATTGAAAATTAATAAAGGTATTTTGGCATGTCCCAAAAAATAGCCCTTTTTCACCCGACTTGACCCAGTGACCCACCAGAATAACTCCGGCCACAGGAATATTTCCGAGTTCCTCTGGCTACTTCTAGAAACTAGATATGTGGGCCAGTGAACTGACAAAAAATCATTTGAATCCGTTAAGAATTCGCTGAGCGGTGAGGGTTTCAGTATTTTTGCTTTCACTCAGGCCTATACGGGTTAACAAAACGCAAATTTTCATGCAAAAAGATTGTTGATATCTATTTTAGTTCAAAAGTTATTAAAGTTTTTGTGATAAAAAATATTTGACTTTCAAGACGTTTCATTAGAGTTAATAAAATAACACATCTGTAATTTTTTGATATAATATACAATTTTATTTTGTCTTTTGAATGCCGTCAAAAGATATTTTTTATGTTTGCCCCAATCAGAGATATTCACAATCAAAGTAGGCATGTTTTTGAGAGAAAAACAACAATAACTCCTAAACGGAAGAAGATAGCGAGTTACTTCACACACCAAATTAAGCATTTTTTAAAGCTCTAAAAGTGTTTCATAGACTATTTTGATGAGAAATTTGAATTGAAAACTCTAGAGCCAGAAAACCAGTTTTGTTCGGACCACCCTATGTCACCGTAGGAAAAAAGCTCTAAATCGGTCAATTTAAGAGATACAAAAAAACTTTTTTTAGCAAAGTTGCTTGAAATTGAATGGTCTACAACTTTGCTGAAGCATGTATAATATAATTTCTACAAATAAGAAAGTTAGTTACACAATTTCTATGAAAATGTGGTCCACTCTAATTTTCAAGAAAACCAAACAAAGGGCTTAACTAATACAAACAACTTTGTAGAAGACCGTTTTTGTCTAATGTTTCATTCTAAAGCTCAAAATGCATCTTTCCGCGTAAAACTGATTCCTGGACCATAGTGCATTGTTTCAGACGATTCTTCCCTTTTATATTATATTCCGGACATTTTGGTCAGCTCACCACTTCTCAGATGAGTAGTTGACCGTTTATAGACTAGGACTATTTAGACCATCTTGATGGTTATTTATGGAACGTCAATTGTGGTATTTTTGTTTTTCAACTTTTACAATTTTCAGGGAAAATAAAATATTCATCAATTGACAGCAGAATCTCGGCTCACCTTGACGTACATAAATTTTGTATCGGTTTCTCCCTCCCAGGCTCAAAACGTGCGCTAGAATAAGGGCGTAATGTCGTATTTACATTGAGCATTAGAGCTCGAAGCCGTAAGGGCCCATTCACAAATTTCATAATGCTAGAGGGGATGGGTGAGTGTCCTAGCTATGTTACGGCCCATACAAAAATTGAATAACATTCATACACAAAGCGTTTCAAGGGGGTGGGTGGGTGCCCAAAATGGCCTATTTCAGCGTTATGAAATAAATGAATGAACCCTAAGAAACAAGAATGATTATGAAGTCGTAAATAACAAAAGTAGGATAAAGTCTTAAGTAACAAGAGTAGGTTGAGTGAGAAAACGGCGAAAAAACAAAACGTTGAAAGAACAAACGTCGAAAAGAGAAAATTAGAAGAATACGAAAATTTCTGTGAAGAATGAATCTCCTCCGGAAGAATAAATAATTCACTATGTGCCAAACGCACATTTCATTGAGAAATTTCATGCAAGAAAAGCATTTTATTATCGTAGTACGCAGTTGAAAAGAAATGTCAATTCAAATGTTCTCACTGTAGAAAATTTCTTGACCATTTTAGTGTTCTAAAAATACATAAAGAACTCTATCAATTCTGATGAGTGCGATGCTATTTTGATACAGATATATTTATCATCAAATAGATATTTTTTTATTATTACAGCATATATTGTACATATTTTGATTTTTTGAATGCTTGGGGTACTTTTTCCTGAAGCCATTAAAAACATTAGGTCTAGTCTATCTGAACACCGACCATTACTTCCACAGAAAATTTTACTTTTCTTGAGCCGAACAGCATACTTACACTAAGTACAAACATCAAGATACGTATACATTCACGCTAAACTTGTCACGCTCAGAAATGAGTGCCGAGTACACAAAATCAGCCTCTCTTCATGCAGCACAGATTCTGTGCAAAGGGGGCTGTACACAGTTTTGAGCAAACGGTGGTAAACAAACCGAATGAGTGAATTCCGCACAGAGGAGGAACGCTTGGAATGCGGAATTCGCTTCCATTGTTGTTTTGCTTCTGAAAACATTAAAAAAAACATTCAAATTTTCAAGTTTTCAGAGATTTTTTCATTCGAATAGCCGAAGCAGAAGCAAATGGGGAAAAAACTTCCACATTTGCGACCATCTTCCGGCTTTTCGCCTGAAAAAATCACAGAAAACTTCTCATCTTACCAACGGCCAACTGTTTGCTGCCGCGCGGGAGAGATTGACAGTTCCATTTCCATCGATCCCCGCACAGCCGAAGGCCAACACATCGGCTACACACAGCATGAGTGCGACTTACACAGAATTTTCACTCAGCGAGAGAGTCCTGCATTGGTTGCCTCATTCTGTGTAGTTTTTACACATGCGCTGCGTTGAGCAGGCTTAGCGTGTGTAGTTTTTACACATGCGCTGCGTTGAGCAGGCTTAGCGTGTACGTGGCACGAGAGCGTTTAAGAGCAGCAACTCTCAGAGGCTGTAAAAGTATCGAGCCATTTGGGTGATTTATGTTTTGCATAAAATTGGTAATAACTTTCATATTTTCTGGTAATGCAGCCTTTAACAATCTAATAATAATCTATTGGAGCATTGAACCAGGTCCGTCCTACTCGGGCTCAGATTGGGTACCACTTCTAGTACTGCATTTGGTCCCTCGGTAGTGCAAAAGGTGCCCAAGTTTGACAGATCGCAGTACACTTTTCACGGCATTCTAGATTACCTTATGAGCCATACAATTTTGGGCAACTGCAAGGGACATGGAGGTCTTTAATGTGTCTTTGATTGAACACTCCTTTGGTTGCAAACATAGCCCAGAAAAAAAAAATCGCCTCTGTTTCTTGCTCAGAATGAGAGTGGGTCAAGTGTTGACACACAGTGATCGGCCCCAAACAGTCGTTATCTTCCACGAACGATAAATGTCATGCGTGTTGTGTGAATGCAGGCGGTTAAATGGGATGAAATTATGGCTCGTGTGTCAATGATCGTTAAATTTTCCAAAGCCTGATCCAAACGCAATGATAGTGGAACGGCAACCGAAGCGGAAACGGTTCTTGTGATCATCTTGGTTTTGATAATTCCCCATATCATAAAAAAAACTATGAAACGATTACCCGCATAGAAATTTATTTATTTATTTATTTATTTATTTCGTCAATCAGACTACATCCCAACAAACATTTTTGCTGAACAAGAGCTGAACAAATCACTCTTAAGCTTATTTCAATTTGATAAACTATTGTTCAGCAACTAATGTTACTTGGGATGTTTGCTTAATACTATGTTGTATTATATCTCAGGGAATTAAAATATTGCCTAAGCTTCGTTCGCGACATGGTCAAATCAATTTCTGTGTAATGCTGGTTATAAAGAGACATCAGTTGATTTATTGGGCCGAATTCGGCAAAATTAGTTCGATGATTGTTTGATGCGAACGTATTCCAGTGATGCATTTGAACGCGTTTAGTTTGCGTTTCAGTTCAATTTTTTGAACGCAGCGATCAAGTAGGCTTGAACATTGAGCAGTTCAAAAATATGAACCCGTGCGAGCCAGGAAATGAACCCAATTGACTTTGACTGATACACGACAAGAATCTGTATCAAAGCTATGTTTAGAAATTCAAAACAGCAAGAGCAGTATGATTTTTCTGTTCATGAAAATTTAAGACGATCAATTCATTCATTTCTCACGTAAGAGCTCCAATCTAAATTGTGAACTGAACGGGCCGTTCTTGAGCAGCGGCTGGCTCTTGCTCGAAAGTTCATTGTCTACTGCGTTCTCGTGCAAATTTTGCTCGGGCTCCGTTCACTTTTGGCTCGCGTTCAAAATGCATCCCTGACGTATTCCGATTCCTCAACTGTCTGGCGGACGTGTAGAAATTCAAACTCGATAAGATATTGGTGGAATCAATACGATGCGATACTATATCATTGACAAAAAAATCATGGCTAATTCGCGACACTTTAAAGTTTGGATTTCAATAAGCATGCATCGAGCCTCGTATGATTGCAGTGGAAACGTTGTCCAGTCTAATTTGCGTAAGGCATATAAAAGAAATTGCTTCTGTACTGATTCGATTCTATCCTCAAGTGTTTTCATATGTGGGGACCACACAATACTACAATGTTCTAAAACTGATCTTACATAAAAAATGTACAAGGTTTTAATCGTATATGGATCCCGAAAATTGGAGCTAGAACGCTTAATAAAGCTTAACATATTAATTGCTTTTTGGACAACAGTATTATAATGGTCAGTAAAAGTAAGTTTAGAATCTAATATAACACCTTAATCTCTAATATTATCGCACCTTTAAACATCTTCTAAAAAGACAGTAATCTGGGGTGTATTACGTTATCTGCTATAAGTGATTAGATTACATTTTTTGGCGTTTAATTGAATTAAGCTTTTACTACACCATTTATCAAATATACTTATTTCATTCAGATAAATGTCGCTCTCTTTTTTGCTATTGATTTCCATAAAAAGTTTCATATCGTCAGCATAAATAAGAATTTTAACATGTTTTATCACATATAAAATATCATTAACAAACAATATGAATAACAATGGGCCTAAATGTGAACCTTGGGGAGCTTCTGATGTAACATGAACAGGTTTAGATAGTTTTCCCTCAAATCTTACTATTTGTTGGCGATCTGTTAAATACGATTCAATCCAGTTAAGGAGTCTCATTGCAATTCCTATTTTATTTAGCTTGAAAATCAACATAGGAATATCTAATATGTTGAATGCTTTACTAAAGTCGGTGTAAAGTGATTCGACGTGGTTACCTCTATCCATTGCATTTAAAGTGTAATTTACAAATTCCAAAAGGTTTGTTGTAGTAGAACGACCTTTAAGGAAACCATGTTGTACATTCGTTATTCTATGTTTTATTTGGCTAAATACTTTTTTATTTATGATTGATTCTAATAGTTTTGGAATGGATGAAATAATAGCAATTCCACGATAATTTCGAATATCAGATTTTTTACCAGACTTGTAAATGGGTATAAGAAATGACCTTTTCCATTCTTTTGGAAATCCCTTTTCAAGTGACATGTTGAACAGCCAAAATAATGGTGCTGTAAATTCATTGGCTAAGTTTTTCAGTAAAGCAGGTAGGATTCCGTCAGGCCCCGATCCTTTGGTGGAATCTAAATTCTTCAGTCCTGTTAAAATGTCCTGCATCTGTATTTGACTAACGCCGACATCGGTTGTAAAATCAGGAAAACTAGAAAAGTGTTCAAAATCAAGGTCATTATCCGAGAAGTTTGTATAAGTCTCTTGGAAAAAAATCAGCAAAGAGATTGTAAATGTCATCTTGATTATCTGCTACTTTATTATCCAATGTCATTTTACACAGATAAATTCAAATATACTAGTTAGTGTGCGTTTTATTATTTTTTAAACATTTTTCTCATTTAATCATTGCAAAACTTAAAAAGAAATCTCCGGATTATTTTATTTCATACTGTGTCATGCATTTTTCTTTAATATTTTTTACCATGCATCATCAATTAAGGCGAACCCCTTCCTACTTCTAATTTGAACCAATTTCCTATGATCAGGGACCAATCTCAGAACGGACAGATAGAAGTTGATGCAATGGCATCAATTTCGAAATGTAAAAGATTTAGCAACGTAAGTGCAATCCAAGAATGCAACCTGAGAAAAGCAAACAACATAAGCATTTCCATTTCTGTCTCAAGTGGGTGTGATTGGATTCCCGGAACCCGTAAGTATTCATTAGAGAAAGGCATGTGGAAACCGCTTCGAGATGCAGTGTTCTTCTCCGTTGAATGAGTGGGAGCCTGTCGGCTAAAGAATGCGGAATGTGATTCATATTCAGATTCACTTTAGAGTAACGAGTTCAAGTCGCACACAAGTTTATGATGGTCAAATGGTTTTAAGGAGTTTATTTCAATTTTCCACGCCAAGACGGTGAACCAACTCATCAAATTACACTGCGTAACAAAAATGACATTTTTGCGTGTCTCAAGGATCAAATTATGTGTCTCTAGTAGATTTGGGGTTGCTGAATCTGGTGCCATTCTCAGAAATGTTCCAGCACGTCACAATTTTTAGCTACAGGTCGCCAAAGTTGTGTTAAACACTGTTTTTATTCATGTTTACATTAAATTTAAAGTACGATTTATCAAAAATTTTTGTGATCTAATCCACCAAACATGCAAAATAGAACTTGAACTTTCATTTCAGACATAATTTGATTGAAATTGCGCGATTAAATTTCGATTAAACCGATTTATTCAACATGCTTGCAGTCTCCATACAAAATTCTGCGTTTCTTCTATATGGCAAAATACAACAATTCTCTAAACCATTAAAAAATAACTTTTCTGCATCGAAAGTATTACAAACTTCGATAATAAGTATTGTTAAACACATAAAGTTTGAATTCTGTGGCAAATTAAGCCAATATATTACCTTACAAGCTGGCAAACTTGCATGCAAGTTGGCTGAAATAGTCATTTTTTGCATTTTCAACAGTCAATATCTCAAAAACTAGACGTGCTATGATATTTCTGAAAACGGCAATGGATTCAGCAACCCTTAATTAAGTGAATAGCGGTGTTTTGGTGCTGGAGACAAAAACGTGTTCCGCAGTGTTATCTACTTTTCTTATCTAACTTGGACTATCCTAAATCAGTTCATTTTCCCAGAATCGGTCTTTCCAAAAGAGATAAAACCATTCCGCAAAGCAGCCCTATTTTACGCCACGCAACTCGAGAAAATCCAACCAGTCTCTTAGCGCACAAAGTAACTTTAAGTGTTTGGCAACCCGCTTTAAGGAATGATTTATTTCTCGTAAATGGCAACCAGTAGTTAGCAACAACAAGTGCTCGGTGGCTGCTTAATACAAAAGAGGACGGTGATGTGATTCTCCAAATGGCAAATACCTACGTTGAGCTGATTCCACTGAGCTAAAGTTACCTCGCAGTTTACTAAGTAAGTTGACCGAAGTTTATGGAATGGAAAAAGATCTACCCTCCCCGTCGTCTTCTCACTCCCCATTGAGCCACAATTTGTACTATCATCAACCCTACAGACCTCGCCCAGTGCATTTTTGGAATTCAGCGAACGATAGCATAACTGCAGTAGCAGCAACAAATCAACCCGATCAGAAATACATAACAGAAAAAGAACTCATTCATATAAAAAGCTGGCATTTATATCAATGGATAAAGCTCGCGATCTTCAAGAGTTTCCGGTAAAACGCGGCAGTCTTCTTTCTTTAGAAGGAAACCTTGATTCCCCTAAAAGAGTTCAATATCACCTGCCTAATTCCTCCAAATTCGGAACAACTGACCACGGTTGGCGGCACCCTTTGTTTCCTCACTTGAATCGAAGAGGCTGGGCTAGGAGTTGCTTCGATTTGATATGAAATGTTACAATGTCTGAATGTTACAATTGTGTTATTCCTTTCTGATCGGGAAATGGCCACTCGACCACTATAAATAATCCAAGTAAAGTCGGTGTGTTTTGGTTTATTTTTTATTTTTTTTTCATTCCAACGTCCAACGAGTAGCATTGCAGTACTGAAAGAATGCAGTTCTGCGGTTCGGTGAAGTGCAAGATATGGTCGCCCGGGTGGCCTTTAGCTGCATTTCATTGCGCCGGCGGTCGGCCTCTCGGCTCTATACCTAAAAACGCATTAAGTAATTGCGAATGTTATGCTAGAATTGATGCGATATGAATTAAAGATCGATGGGCGGCGAGCGCATTTGTTGGACAAATTGAGGTTTTTTGTTGTTACTTTGCTGGAAATATGATACGGAGTTTTCCACTGGTTGAAATGCAGTTATGTGTGCACGAATTTTTATGATTATTGTACATATTAGTTAAACTCTTTTCTGAATTTCATTTCTTTTTACTGAAGCATTCCTTTTTAATCTGTTCAGAAAAAAAAGTATACTAAACGCGATTGTAAGTTGACATTTGCAGCCAAAATATACATGGATACGAACGGAACCATCTAACGTGTGATGATGGAAAGTAGGTAAAGTGGGTAAAGTGCTACATCGAACACCTGGATGGCGCAGAAAAGACAAGAACAAAACGACGAAACAGCAGAGGTAATGACTTTGTTAAAATTCACTCAAGAATTTTTCACAGCTTCCCTCAAGAATTTCCAAAAAAAATTGTTTTATGCAGCCCACAGACGATTCAGACTGTTTGACTAACATTAACTCCGCCTCCAGGTTAATGCTAATGTCGGTGCTACGTTTGACAATGTGTGGTGCTACTTGACGAACCCATTTGACAGTTTGTGAAACCGATTTAACGGTAGGCGAATCGGTTGGCCAAAATCAAATTAGTTTGATTTAACTCAAACCACTGCACAGTGGCAAAAAAGGGTAACAAATCGACGAAGAGTTCTGTATCTTCTGAATGCATCGAGTTGACAAAATACTAGTACCCAGACAACCAAAATGTACGTATAACGAAATAATCTGGAGACTTTGCACGTGCATCATTTCACTTATAAGATGTCGCGAAAATGCCTTCTACGTACAAAAGTGGAGGCGATTTGCGTGTATATATTATGTGATGAATAATAGCATACAATGCGAGTGTATAAATTTTCTACCGAACTATTCTGTGATCTTATGCGACTTAACTTATGATAAAAAGTGTTGATTTGACAGCTGCTACGGAATGATTCGACTTACTTTGTACGAGTGTACGAAACGAAACAAAATGTGCAAATGAACTCAGAAAAAAAAGCGTTTAATGCGAGGAAAATCATCAATTTGACGATTTTATCCACCGTTTTTTGCGGGTTTGATGTAATTTGTATGAATAAACGAGTTATTACGTGAACTTCTGGTTGTCTTAGTATCTTATGTAAAAATGCCTAAGGAATTTAATGAAAGTGGTTCTGATAGACGGACGGATCGTTATAATGCCCCTTTTATCCAAATTCCCCATTTCTATTAGGTTTTCAATAGGATTTCTCACATTATATGCAGGGAAACTGTGTATGAGCGATTGAAATAACGATTTTTAGACGATAGGTATATGAAGGTGTGCGTGCAAGAGCTGGACTTGATCGCACGGATAGTTACCATGCCCATTTCACCCAAATTCCCCATTTCATCAGACTTTCCATATGATTTATCATATTATACGTAGGTAAACCGTTTATTAACTATAGATATTCTAAGTAGTAATAGCCTAAAGAAGCAAGTGCATGAAATAAAACTGATTGCACGGATCGCTGCCAAGCTCATTTCACCCGAATTCCCTAATTTATCAGGTTTTCGATAGGATTTCTTATTTTGTATGCAGGGAAACTGTTTATGATCTATTGAAATAACATTTTTAAGCAATAACAGTCTGATTAGGAGAGCGAATGAATTAAAGTTGACCGCGCGGATCGTTATCATGCCCATTTCATTTTTCATATTATGAACAGAGAGACTGTTTATGACCTATTGAAATAATATTTTTTAAGCGATATAGATGCGTGAATTTACGCAGCGTCGACCCAAAGTGATGTTGCAAAAGTGCACAATTGTGTTGTTTCTAAATATTTTCACTAGCGTTTTCCACACAATCTTCGAACGATTTTTTTAGCAAATTCACCAGATATTCTTTTAAAAATTCCTCAAAGTATTCCTCCAGAATTAACTTCAGAGAATCCACCAACAGTTCTACCTGTGATACCATCAAAAGTTCAACTATGAATTCCTCTATCGATTGTACCAGGAATTTCATCAGGAACTGCTTTAGGAATTATACCAAAATTCCTTAGTTTCATTTTTTTGTCCAATGATTTTACTAGGAACACCTGTAAGGATTCTTTTAGAAATTCCATCCAAAACTCCAGTCCCTCTAGGAATCCCATCGGAAGTTCCACTAGGGTTCCATCAATTTATTGTTCTTCTAGGGATTTCATCAGAAGGTTTTCTAGGGATTCCATCAGGAGTTCCTGTATGGCTTCCATTTGGAATTCTTCCAGGGAACTCTTCAGACATTCCTTCAGAGGCTCCTACAGAGATTCCATCAGGCGTACATCTAGGGATTCCATCAGGAGTTCTTCTAGTGATTCCATCAGGAGAGCATCTAAAGTTGCCATCAGCAATTCTTATAAGGATTTCACCAGGAATTGCTTCAGAGATTCCACCAGGAACTCCATCAAAAGTTCCATCTGTAGTACTTCTAAAGATTCTATCATGATTTCCACAAAGATTTCCATCAGGTATTCTTTTAAGGTTTTCATCAGGGGTTCCATCAGGAGTTCTGCTGGTGATTCCATCAGGAGTTCGTTCAGAGATTTCACTTGGAATTCCTCCAAAGATTATTTTTATTTATTTATTTATTTATTTATTTGGTACACCGTCTTCAGTTAAACTGTACAGACTGTTTTAACTCGATACTTTTGCCTTAAAACTATATCGTAATACATAAATCATAAACATGGTACAAAAACTTTCAACTTATAACATGTGTTCAATCACATTCATATTGGCATATTGGCGAGAAATTATAACAAAACTGAATAACCATGCAAACAAGCTCACAAAAATATTTACGCATAACAAATCATCACATTTTGTTCATACATAAACAATGATTACAAAAACAAATATTCCTAATTGCTACTACATTGTCATGTTTCTTGTCGGTGAAGGTTTCCACGGATTTTTATTTCTATAAACGAATTCCCGAAATGTTACTCCGTGCGGCCAAGTGGTACCAGTCATGGCTAACAGCTTCCATCGTTTGGGCAGCACTATTCTAAAGGAGATGTAGTCCAGATCCTCGCAGTTTTTCCAGTTAGGTACTAGTTTGGTTACATCCATACACTCGGGTTCTGGAGCACAAAGCGATTGGGATACCAAACAGGAAATTTCTTTCTCTGTTACGTGTCGGTCGGTATTCGTTAAGAGCAGCGAAAACGTATCCTCACGGTTCTCTATAGACGAGTGCGAACATTCGGAAGTACACACATTTGATCTGCTCAAGGAGTCAATTGGTGTTGAATGCCGTTGTTGTCGTTGTAGTGAAGCAGGAGCCGATGATGAAGCGATGGCTTTGGAAAGTTCCGTGATCGAATCATTTATGGCATTGACTTGCGATTTTAGTGCTTCTAGATCAGCTGTAATTGGATCTTTATCGGCCGGTTGAGCTTTGCTTGATTCTGGAATATGATCTCTTGCCTTGCAGAACTCGATCATGCAGTCATCACAAATCCAAACGATATTTTTAGAGAGCGCACATAAATCGTTTTCGGTTACTCAAACACACGCAGCGTGAAACTTTCTGGCGCATTTACCTTCACAAACAGTATACAGGCATTTCATAATGTCTATGTCTGTGGAACATTTCTTGCATGGAGTTGCCATTGTAGCCATTGCCGATTCATTTAAGGCTTCTGCTGTGGCACTATCAGTTTTTCGATAATTTGCGAACTTCCAGTTACTGATCTTCCGAGCACAGTGGTTACAAACAGCAATAACAAGCAACAGGAACGTATTCAAACGATTTATAGACAATGTTTTGCGTACTAAACATAATCGAAAAACGGAGCAATAAAAAATCGTCACGGTTTATCGTAAACACACATACGCGGTTGATAGCATGCGCGATTGTATATAGCATGAGTTTCATGAGGAATTCCATCAGGATTTTTTCTAGGGATTTCACGAGGAGTTCTTTCAGCGATTCCATCAAGAATCTTATTAGGAGTTTCTCCAGAGATTTAATCAAGAGTTCTTCTAGAGAATCCATCAGAAGTTCCTTCAGAGATTCACCTGGAATTCTTCCAGAGAGTATATCAGGAGTTCCTCAAGAAATTGCATCAGGATTTATTTCAGAGATTTTATAAGGAGTTTCTCCAAGAATTCCATCAGGAATTCTTCCAAGCATTTTATCAAGAATTCCTTCAGGTTTTTTACAGGAATTTATGTACGGATTTAATTCTACTCCTAATTTAGGTAAAGTCTAGGAATTTTATCAGAAGTTCCTTCAGAGATTTCACCTGGAACACCTCCTGGGCTTACAACAGAAGTTCTACTACGGATTACATCATGAAATCTTCTATCGATTACATCAAGCGTTATTTAAGGCATTTCATCAGGAGCTCTTTAAGGAATTCCATTACGAGTTCCTTTAGAGAATTTACCTGGAATTCCTCTATGGATACTATTAAGAGTTCTTCCAGGGGTCGATCAGTAGTTGGCATAGGGATTCCTCCAGAGTGTCCATTACGAGTTCCTTTATGGAGTTCTTCTAGAGATTTCATCGGAAGTTCCATTATAGATTCCACCTGGAATTCCTACAGGGGTTCTTTGAGAAGTTCATCTAGGGATTCCATCAGAACTTCCTTAAGAGATTTCACCAGTAATTCTTCTAGAGATTATATCAGGAGTTTTTCAAGGAATTACATCAGGATTTCTTCTAGGAATTTTATCAAGAGTTCCTCAAGGGATTCAATAAGGAGTTTCTTCTGAGATTCTACATAGGATTCCCACAGAATTTCAATTAAGAGTTCCTCAAGGAATTCCATCAGGAGTTCCTATGAGGACCCCGTCAGGAATTCCTTCAGATATCCTGTTAAGAGTTCTTCCAGGTATTAGAAGTTACAGCAGGAGTTCCTCTAGAGATTCCATCAAAAGTTCTTCTACGGTTTTTGTCAGGAGCTCTTCCATGGATTTCATTAGGAGACGAATTTCATGTCAAAGCTCAACCATCTTCGATTTGCAGTAAATTTTGCACATGTCTCGGGCATGGTAAAATAAGTGTTTTCATTATGGTTTAGAATAATTTTAAGATTCTTAAGTTACATCAGAACGTATTTATTTGCCAAAAAAAACAAAATTTTGATAATCGACCGAAAGTTATTCTAAAAAAAGCTTTTTTGTAAAAATTTCTTCATCATGAAACTTTGTCCTGAACATCTGCTTCATATTAAGATTTTATGGTGAAAATTTAAAAAATATTCAAAATGAAGTTTTTGTGTATGTAATTTAAAACAAAAGTTTTAATTTTCAATTTTTCATGAAAAAAAATAAAATAATTTTTCAGTGTATATTTTTTTCTTGTAGTCCAAAAAGTTCACTACAACTTCTTTATACAACATTTTTCTCTAAAATCAACAGTTTCGAAGTTATATATATATATATTTTTTTTTTTTCAAATAAATTGTATGCATAATTTTAAGGGGGCAGGATCCGTCATTGATTTTGGAATTTTCAAAAGCAGTTTTTTCGTTCAAAATCAACAAAATTTACAGGAAAATGTGTTCCCTGTATTCTATTCTCCAACCGAAACACAGTGAACATATTTTCATCGAATAATTTTTGGATTTGAACCGAAAAACTGCTTTTGAATTTTCGATGATGACGATGATTACGATGACGGAGCGTTGAACGTTAAAGGCCATTTTCAAAAGTTATTCTAGAATCAAAATGATCGATTTTTCTAAGGAAAACCCTTATTTTACAATACCGAAAACACGTGCAAAATATATCGAGCACAATATCTATTTTTTTCGATTCATTATGGATGGAATTCCTCAGGAGTTTCTTCTGAGATTCTACCTGGGATTCATACAGAAATTCAATCAAGAGTTTCCGTAGGTTTTCTATCAGAAGTATCTCCATCTTTTACACCAGAAGTTCTTCCATGGATTCCACTATGAATACTTCTAACATTTCATATGTAAATCCTCCTGTGAATCCATCAAAAGTATCTTCTTCGATTTGATCAGAAGTTATGTGTGGGATTCTATAGGTATTTCTTCTATAGAATCCTTTCGGAATTCCCCTAGATTCAATCTGGGTTCTATCAGGTTAGTTACTTAAGGGATTCTGCCAGATTTTTTTTAAGTGATGTCTCTCGCAATTCCTCAATAAATTAAAAAAAAATCCGAAAGGGATTCCTCCAGGATTATTTTAAAAAGTTCCTCCCAAAATATAGAGAATTCCTCCAGGGATTTTACCAGAAACTCATTATAAGAATATCACCAGCAATTAGAGAATCCACCAGTATTTCCTTCAGTGATTTTATCAGGAATACCTCCTAGGATTTTAAAAAGTATTTGCATCAGGAATTTCACCAGAATTTCCTTCAAGAATTCCATCAGTGATTCCTTCAAAAATGCCGCTAAGATTTCCTCTAAGGATTCCAACTAAAAAAAAAAATTTTAAAAGGAATTTCATCAAGAGTTCTTCCAGATTATCAGAAACCCCTCAAATTTCCGAAGAGTCCACAATATTTCCGCGAGATAATCTACCATTAATTCTGCGGAGGATCGAACTAAAAATTCTTCCATTCTCTTCACTGGAAGCTTTTACTAAATTCAATAAGATTGTTCCTCCTCTCTGAATGCCTTCAGGTTGAATCCCTGAAGATAACTGGATGATTTGTAAAGAAAATTTCGAGCTAAACTCATGGAGCAATTTCTTGAGATTTTTTTGGAGAAATAACCGAAGAAACCACTGGAAAAAAAATCCCAGAGACTTCTCTGGAAAAATTTCTCTATATATTCACTAAAGAGGTTCCTACAGGATTCTCTAAGGTTATTTTTGGTGGATTCCTTGGAAAAAAATCCTGCAAGAAATACTGGAAGGAATCCCTGAAAGGATTGATTCATGAATTCTTTTAGGAAACCTCGGAGAAATTTCTGGTAGACTCATGAAGTAATTCCTGTAGAAATCCCAAGACGAATGCCTCGTAGGGTTCCTTTGGGTATTCCACAAGAAATCTTTCAATAAAACACTGGAGGAATTCAAAAAATAATTTATTGAAAATTGCCTTGAAGAATCCCCGGAGGTATCTCTCTAAAATTTGCAAGCGGAATATCTAAAGGAATTCCTGGTGGAATCCCGTGGAGGAAGTTTTGGTGAATTGTTGTGCAGTAAACCTTGGAGGAATTCTTTGATGAGTCTTTGGAGGAATTCTGGGTAGATTTCCTGCAAAAATTCCTGGAGTAAATCTCTGCAGATATTATTGTAAGAATTTCTGAGAGAATTTCTAGAGAAAATCGTGTAGAAATTCCTGAAGCAATCTCTGGAAGCATGTTTGGATCAATTGCTGAAGGATTTTCTGGAGGAATCTGTAAAGGAATCACAGGTAAATTAGTAGAATAATCTCTGGTAGATTTTTGATAGGAGAAATTCCTGGTGGAATTTTTTTATGAATTCCCTGCAGTAATTTTTTGGGAGGGATTTCTTTAGGAATTTCTTGAAGAATTCCTGGTGCACACAGGCAAATAATCCTAAAAAAATCTGTTTAGAAACTCCTGAAGTTTCACTAGAGAAATTCTTAAAAAAAACTAGATACATCCCGGAGGAATCTGTAGAAAAATTACTGGAAAGAATCACTGAAAAAATTTCTGGAAAATTTAAGTAGGAATCCTGGAAGCCCTGAAAAAGATATCATTGGAGAAGTTTCTGGAAGAATTCGTGATGTGATTCCTCGAATAATGCGCAATCGATGGAATTCTTGGAACTAACTCCTAGATAAATTCCTGGATGAATCTTTGAAGAAATTGTTTTACAAATCTCTGGAGGAATACTTGGAGGCAGTCTTGGAGCAAATCCTGAAGAATTACTCAGGAAATCATTTGAGGATCGACTTTGAAAGAATCAGTTGAATTCTTAATAATTTTTAGAGCAGCACTTGAAGGAATCTTTGAAACAATGCCTGGATGAATTCCTGAAGGTACACCAGAAGGATTTTCCCCGGATCCTATACCGAAAACTGGTCACAATAATCCCCGACAGAGGTCTCTCATAATTTAACATTTTTGCCGGAATACTTCGTGCTAATTATAAATGGAATTCCTCATTAATATCAATATCCTCCGAATCTTCAAACTGAAATTTTTTTGCCCTACTACGATTGTTGCCCAAAAATCATTAAAATATTCCCCCAAAGCCACAGAACTCGTAAAAATAACAATCACATGCCGGGATCATTTATAACATGCAAAAAATATAGTGTTACTGCAAAGAACTTTGACAGACGGTCAAATGGTTGCGGTTTGACTAACTTGGGGGTGGGTTCAACGTTGGTCAAACCGTCTGAGCGTCTGTGGGCTGCATTACAGACACTCTTCAGGACTCTGTTTTGCGCGAAGACCCTTCCATATCCAACCTCGCCTTCAAACTTTACCCTTTTGGACTTTTTTCATAGCTTTGTAACTAAAATGACATTTTTCTGGTTTATAAGTAGGATCATAAATTCATATAAAAAAAGGTTTCTTATGGCTTTCGAAACATCTGTGTATTTTCTAAAAATGTTTGGAAAATTGAGTTACAGACTTCTTTTTACGAAAGAAATACACAAATTTGTATATTTAAGATTTTTTTTTTGTTGGTTCCGTAATCAGTGGCGTAGCTAGAGTTTTTAGGGCCCGGTGCGGAGTTATACCGGGGGGGGCTTTAAAATAGGGGTTTGTGTCACTTACATACAATTGACATGCCACTAATTAAGTAGTCGCAACCATAATAGCCTTTTAATCAATATAAATATTTGCGATTGGAAATAATTAAACTTCATCAAGTTCATCTAATTGTTGAAATCCTTTTAAACTTTTTATTTAGCAATCAGAATGTCAATTATGACGATACGACCACTTCAGGGCTGGTAGCGGGTAAGTGTCTTAATATATGCACTTTAAAGACATCATATCAGAAAAATGTGACCAAAAGGTGACTGAAAAAGAAACACGTGTTACAAAGGATTCCTTGGAGAATTCAACACAATATCTCTCAAAAAAGCTTTGTTAATATTTGTGTGGGAAAGCTTCGTGAAGCTCTACTAAATATAAGAATATATATTCATGATTTTATTCTGAAATTTCATCAGAATGTAATGTAGATGCTTGATGGAAGGATGTTTCGTTTAGTAAATTTTTTCAAACATTTTTTCAGGAGTTCAACGATTTCTTCACAAATTCTTAAGGATTTTTTTTCCAGAACTATGTTCGAAATACCTTCAAGCATTCATCGAGAAACTCTTCCAAGCATACCATCAAAAATTAAACTAAGGATTGCATCAAAGATTCGATCCAAAGCTTCTTAAAGCAGTGATGTTCCTCGGAACTCATGAAGCGATTCTTCCATAGATTTCAGATATAACTCCAGAGTTTTTCTCGGGGATTTTTAAGTATCCTTTTATGTTCATTCATAATTTCTTTGAGTGATTTCTCCCAAGTTCAATTTAGGAATTCTTCAATAGATTCTTAAAAAAACCCAAAGAATTAAAGCAAGTCATATATAATAGTACCGTAAAAACTTTTTATTTTATTTTTGTCAAAAATCGGTAATCAGAAAAGGCTTCAATAAGAAATAAAAGAAACTGGGGGTGCTCGAAAACAAATAAAAAAATCTAAAAATAAGTTCAAAATTAAAAAAAAAAATGGGTAAGTAATACACGGTTCAATAATTTCAATGAGAGTTCATATAACAACAACTCGGCAGATTTTGTTCTGTAAACAGATTCTTGTAGAAATCTTTCGCGTTTTCCGTCTAAAACTACTTCAATAATTGAACTTGGAATTTGTGTAAGAATAATTCACAAACTTTCTTCAGGAATCACTTTTGGCAATGTTTCATGTACTACCAATATCAATAAAAAAATGTAAACTCTTCAAATCCCACACTCATATACATCTCAATGCATCTCTTAGAACACATTTTAGCGTCGTTTTGTCACTTACATCATGTGTAGTTCAGTCACAGTGATCATCATTATTTTTGAGTGTGCAGTTCTAATCGATTGATTAAGCATATCATTGAGTATTTTCAGGGGGTTTCTCATAAAAAACTTTTTAGCAGATTTCTCCCAGCTCTCCTTTATCAGCTCCGGAAATTACAACACAGGATTTATAGTAGTACATTTTCAGGCAAACGGTATTTATCAGAAGCATGTTCAAGTTAGTTTAGGATATAATGCCAGATTTTTTTTAGACTCACGCTATCGAGTTTCCATCAACCTTACCTGAAAAAAAGAAAAAAGAAAGTCGTTAGTCATTTCATCCCAAAAAACTGTAAATAGTTATGCCTTACCAATGAATGAAAAATGCGATTATTTTAGTTTTAGATCAGGCATATTATTGTAGTTTATGATTTTGTTTTAATTATTATTTATTTTTAAAAGAGGTTTTACTAAATTGAATCAAAAGCCAACAGTTATTCATTTTAATGTTTTCGGTCACACTCTGGGCACACATGGTTCGAATACATTCTCGTTATTTTGTCCTTAAGAACCATACCGATTTACATTCAGACATCTTTGTGTTCGTTTTGGTCACCCTAAAAACTGGTTTAGGGACAAAACGTTGAATGCCAAAATGTCGAATGCCAACATGTGAATCCCAAAACGTCAAAAAGACAAAATTTCGAACGGACAAAACGTCGAAGGCAGTCATTTTGCAACACCGGTTTGGAATTGTTTTCAAATTATTTTTTCACGTTGTGATCGAACGTTTGGCACATAGTGAATTATTTATTCTTCTGGAAGACATGTATTTCTCGTTTTCTTCCATTTTTTCCTTTCGACGTTTTGTCCCTTCGAGGTTTTGTACTTCGGATGTTCTGGCATTCGAAGTTTTGTCGTTCGACATTTTGTCACCCTACCATTAAATTACACAAGTTATCTTAACTCAAACTTTGGAACAGAAAAAAAAACTCACAATTCCGATATGATCATCGAACGATGCCAAACTAGAGAAAAATCTTTGGACATAACATTTGATTGGTCGTAATATTTCCGAAGTAGATCTTCTATTTTGTTTGAAATATCGTCTAAATTGTAATTCGAATGTTTCGTTTTACCTTTTACCTTGAATATAATTTAGGAGCCTTCCTTGGCTGAGTGGTTAGAGTCCGCGTCTTCAAAGCAAACCCATGGGTTTGATTCCCAATCGGTTCAGGATCTTTTCGTAATGGAAATTTTTTTGACTTCCCTGGGCATAGAGTATCATTGTACCTGCCGCACAATATACGAATGCGAAAAATGACAACATTGGCAAAGAAAGCTCTCAGTTAATAACTGTGGATGGAAGATGAGAAGCAGGCTCTGTCCTAGTGGGGACGTAATGCCAAGAAGAAGAAGAAGAATATATTTTACAAGTAATCGTTAGAGTGAACTTGAGGTCATGTTGAAGCATAAATTAGTTTATGTCTTGTCTACGTATACAATTACAAGTACCCATTTCTTGACTCAAGGCTCAAGCTCCACTTCCAAATCAGATTTGCTAAATGAAAATGCCTATTCACTGCAAACAATGACCTTCAAAAACAAAAAAAGCTTTTCCAAATTCTTCTCCAACGACGACTTGCTATTGTATCCCATCGCGCTTCGCAGACCGAAAAACGCACATTTGAACTCGAACAAAGCCGAACACCCGAGAGAGCAAGATCTTGTAACAATAGACCACCGAGGGCACCCGCTGAAAAGATCCTCGTTGAATGCACCGGACACTGCCGTCACGCATAACGCTTTCTAGCGGCTCCACCCCTTGTGCGATGATGAAAACCGTGCGAAACTTGAAGGAGATACCCATTCAGCACCTGCACACTTGAGTGACACTGATTTTCGGGCAGAAATGAGTTTTCGCCATGCTGACCCTAATCACCGCATCGTTGTGTGAAATAAGTCATGGCATTCAGTGCGGCATTTGGACAAATTTTCCGAACATAAAATCGAAGCAGCTTCTAGTCCAGGCTCTTTGTTTCAAGTGAGGAAGCAAAGGGTGCCGCCAATCGTGGTCAGCTGTTCCGAATCTGGATTAAGTCAGGAGATCTTGAACTCCATTAGGGGAACTAATGTTTCACCGGGGAAGGAATGGGCCGCGAATCCTGGTGACGGCACCAATTTTTCGGCCAGAAATTTTTTTCCCTTTTCCGAAGAATCAAACGATCGACTCACTTTTACTCTTACTGATTTATTGCAACCGAGAGGCAGCGTGCCTACTCGGTGGGGAAACGAAACAGACTACAATTCTTACCTTCCAAAGAAAGGAGACTGTCGCGTTTTGCCGGAAACTCTTAAATATCGCTAACTTCTTCTCAAGCATCTTGAAGAGAAGAAGCACATTTTTTTCACTTGTGACGACAAAACTGAACGTTTGTTTAAGTTTGTTTAACTTTAAATTTTCCCATATAAACCAAAAGCACTTTAATTTAATCCTATAGTCAAAATGAGCAGGATTCCGGATACAAATCATTTTTGAAGCCGCAATCGTTGCATTACCAATGCAAGCGGAAACCCTATTACTCGTTCGTCCAAATTATTTGCACAAAGGGGATTTACCAACCCAGGGCAAAGATAGTAATCGATTCGACTGACCAAGTTGATCAGCGCCCTGATACTTTGGGCGTAACGAGAAGCCGACAATACGTCTGGCAGGCGGTGATCGGTGATACAACTTCAATGAAGCCGTTTTGCTTCGCGATTTGGATTCGATGAGCTGCATTTGACAATAAGATTGCTGATTTTCTGCCAAGAGATTGAATGGTACTGAAGTCCGGCCAAAGATCCGTCCAAAATCGCAAAAGAAGTTGGATATCACCTTAGGGGATTCGATTTAAGCTTTGTTTTCATACCGCGGGACGGCTTTCTGACCCGTTGAGGGCCAACCGAAGAAGAAATCAATTTATTTGCACGCACGTTTTTACTGCGCCAAAGGAGGAACTGATATGTTTTCCATTTTCAGGGGGCTGAAGTTCAATTAATTGCTTCTGGCGGTGGTGTGGTCTCCCGCAGATTCACGATTTTAGCGACCGACAGGTGTCGGATATTTTGCGGCTCGTAATCTACGCTACGGGAAAGAATTACGTGTCGTAATCGGACCCTGTGTGTAGTAGAGGATGAGAAAACATAATAGTTGAAGTTATTGTCCCACCAGGAAGTGGATCAGTCATCACCCTGGGGCTTATCAATGCGAATTTCGCAACACGTTGCACAACACCTAATGTGGATTCTCCCGTAGGCTGCTTTGATGTAAAACTAATCGGAAACACTCATCGGTCAAAGAGGTTCAACAGGTTGTGAGGATCAGCCCCCGGAGTACGCAATCACATTCCAAGCGTGTGTCTTGCACGCGTCGATCCGCGTGTGTCATCGAGGATGTACCAAGTGCGTGCGAACAGGTCCCTTCCTGCGAATTACGTGCGAATCATGTTCAACGAGCACTGCTCGCAGCATCGATGAGGTGTTTCATGTTTCCTGATTGCAATCACGACTGTGCAGTGTGATCTTCCACGGATGACGTCCGATTTCCCAGCTTCAAGTTATCTTTGTCGGGGATATCATCGTTTACGGTTGTGGTACCCGTAACTGGTGGTTTGTCCCGATCAAAGACATGGGCGTAGCAAGAGGGTCCCCTTGGTCAAAGGAAAAAAAACAAATTAATTGTTGTGCGAAGACGACCTAAATATCATCATCATAACGAAATAATTGCGTCATGCGAAAATCCTTCTTGGTATCCAAAAAAAACTCCAGGCTTACGCCAAAGATCTTCTTATACTTTTCGTCAAAAATCCACCATGGATCTCTCAAAGAATCCGTCATTCATGTTTCTGTTAATGATCTTGCAAGTAAAACAATGATCTATCTTAGAGATCTAGATGTCTAGAGATAATTCCAGATAGTTCTTCTTTATTTCATCTCCGGATAATATGTCTTGGAGAATATTCCGATGATTCCTCGATGGTTTAAAACAATCAAGAAGTTCCTTCGAGTTGTGTTTTGTATTGTTTTTATAACTACACTCGAAATTCTTCCAAAGGGTCGTTCATAAACCACGTGGTCATTTATGGAGGGAAGAGTTAGAACCCGGGCAAAGATTACGGTCCATACAAATTTTAACATTTTTGTATGGATAAAAGACCACAAGAAGAGATATGGGGGGAGGGTTCTGAGAATCCGAGAAAAAATCGACGTGGTTTATGGACAACCCCCAAGGTTTATTTCAATATCATTTTCATTAATCATTTCAACAAATCATCCAAATATTCTCAGCAACATTCATCCAAATTTATTCCTCATCAACTCAATTTCCGACTGTGCCACTGGGCGTTGCATGCTAGTCCGTTGTCTAGTGTGGTGCTTCCTTCAAAGGGCATAAATGCCCACTGGAAGCATTAACGTGTCGCGGAATTTGGGGCAAGTGTGCCACCTTAAGCAAATTGTTCTCTAACTTTGTCTAAAGCTTATAAAATTCATCAATTTAGCCTCATGATGTTAGTTTCACATCTTTTCATAACCACTGTGCCATTTAAAAAGAAAATTATTTCAAAAAGTATTAGTTTTGGAGCTTTTCAAATGTCATCCAAAATAACCTATTTTACGACGCTATGGGGCAAGTGTGCCACCCATATGGGGCAAGACGGCCACCGAATGAACATCGCATGTAATGCTACTTCTAATGAAATTTTCTTAATTTCATATTAATATTACTTACAAAGCAGACGCTAATCGATAGTTTAAAAAATAATTTTAAGTTTACCGTAATAAGGGGATGCTTTATAACAAGGTTCAACCCATGCGTAACTCCCTATTATTCAATTCGAATAACTAAAATGGTTATTTTTGTCTCCATTCAATACAATATATGTATTACCCTTATATTACGGCGAATATGTATAATATTAAACTAGATCAGCACTAAATAACGGTAAAATATTGATGAAGATATGTAAAACGGTACTTATTAAGCCGAAAAACATGTTATTATTGAATATTTTGAGAAAAAAATCACTTTGGGGGCAAAAATGTCAGTTATTCCCCTACTATACTTCAGAAACTACTACTGGTGCCTCATTTTGGTTAATTATTATGATTTTGTTGATGACGTTTACATTTTTATAAATTTCACTCCAACAATTTTCGCTTACCAAATAGGTGGCACACTTGCCCCAATAAGTATACATTTCAACCGAACTGGATTTCGTATGTAAAACTAAATAATTTTTTCGTTCAAATGCCACAATAACTAACACATTTGAATAGTTTCACGATGTACAGAACGTTAGAAAAATCTGGTAATAATTTACCCTCCACAATGCTATTTTGATACAACGAAATCTTATAAAAAATCACTCAAATTTGGTTGTCTTTGCACAAGTCGATGTAAATACGTGAAAAATCGAGCAATTTTCATCATATTTTGATCATTGTATTGTGAACTATAAGGGAACATATTGTTAAGCTCAAACAGAAAATAAATATTATAGTTTTTATAAAAAGCAGGGGTGGCACACTTGCCCCTATGGCACACTTGCCCCAAAGTCCGCTCAGTGTCTTTTTTTAACTTATTTCGTTGAAAGCGTGACAGGGGGTGGGGGTGTGTGTGTGGTAAAAAATGTCCCAAATTTTTTATAACTTAATTTGTGTATCATCACTTTATGTAATTAACACTTATTGTTGTAGGTACGTCAAATCATAAGGAGTTTATTTATAATGTAAAAATCGCTTCCGCTACTCCCCACGGAGATATCTTTCTCAAACACGCTTTCAAGACTAAAGCTATTACAAATGTTTGGCTTGTATTAATACAGAGCCAAACAAATGTTTGACACCACGAAGATTTTGTCTGTAGGTTTATCCCTAGCCAAATATTTGCACACTTGGCAAAGCATGTACCGATAACTTAAAAAAATCTATTGAAGTAGATTCCTCCTGCCTTCTTCTTCTTCTTCTTGACATAACGTCCTCACTGGGACAGAGCCTGCTTCTCAGCGTAGTGTTCTTATGAGCACTTCCACAGTTATTAACTGAGAGCTTTCTTTGCCAAAGTTGCCATTTTTGCATTCGTATATCGTGTGGCAGGTACGATTATACTCTATGCCCAGGGAAGTCAAGGAAATTTCCTTTACGAAAAGATCCTGGACCGACCGGGATTCGAACCCAGACACCTTCAGCATGACTTTGCTTTGTAGCCGCGGACTCTAACCACTCGGCTAAGGAAGGCCCCATTCCTCCTGCCTAAGCTTGCCTAAACGTTAGTTTTTTTTAAGTTGAAAGCTTCAACAACAATTTAGTTAGAACTAAGTTCTATGAGAACCAAAATATAGTGACTATGCCCAAAATAGACTCTCAAACCCTAAATCATGTTTCAAAACACTAGATATGGTTAGAAGTAGTAAAATATGGAGAATGCGGAATTTCTGCCATGCTTTTTTTAAATTTGAAAAACTTTGCGACCTTGGCATTATTGGCAATATCTGTTTCGTTGAGAATGACCAAATATTTACTTTTTCGATTACTTATCGTTCTTTCTAGTTTGCCACCTTGCCAATGACTATTCTTTTACATTTTTCAGCTGCTTTGTTTTTCGGAAAAACGGGTCAATTGAGGAAATGACGAATCTTGAAGGTGTTAACTTCAAATAACTTGCCAAAAATGGCATTCACAGGATTGTGGTACTTTTCCCCTAATGTCATTTCCCCAGACACCAGAAATGACATTCGGGGCACAATCCTTTGGAAGCTATTACTGACAAGTTATCTGAAATTATTATGAGATTCAGAGTTGTTCTGGGACTTCTTCCCTTGCAGGCATTCCCACTATCATTTTTTTCGGAAACTACACAAGCAACTACTACACAGACTTGCTTGATATCAATCATATCAGCTGATGGCTGATGGTCTAAAACTATCACTATCACTTGCGAGCTATCAATATCACTTTGATTTGACAACCAACAGCCAGGGATGCCAAGTCAATTTTTTAAAAATCTGGAAAATTTTGGAAATTTGTCTGGAAAAGTCTGGATCGTTTATGTCGTACATGGAGAACCTTACAAATTATTTACAAAACCTTACAAATTCATTTAAAATTTTATCTGGATCTTCCAGATTTTTGTAAAATGGGGCCTCAAAAATCTGGAATATTTCAGACAAATCTGGAAGGTTGGCAACGCTGCCAACAGCAGTGATGCGACATAGCACTCTAGATCATAATCACTGCGGAATGAGTGATCACGTGGTAATTATCTTTGCTATTACTGTTTTTCAGTGACCAACAAATAGTTTCAACCTATCTGTAAAAAATACCATCATATCAAAAATATCGTACTCATAAATTGCCATTTTAATCAGACAGCATGATATTGATATGATGTAGATTGATCCGAATTGTATCGCAGTCGGCCTGTAGAAATCAGAAAATTTTAAGCGTTGATAGTGACAGCGAGCAACTCTGACTACTACAGGAAACTTCTTCCAGTACTTCATTGAAAAGAATTTTCCGAGAGTACCAACACTTTTCTTGTAATTTTAGAAGAATTTTTTGCATGAAATTCGAATTATACTTCAGGTTAGCCGTTCTAGTCAGTCCAAGTAATCCTCAACCCAATCTTTTTGAGTCGCGGGTCAAATCTCAGATACAATATTGTGCGACAAGCCAGATTTTATTAAATGCAGTAAAACTGATACAAATATTAATATTCTTTTATGTTAATATATTAATATTCTTTTATGGAGATAAAAAAAATCATTGTTTTGAACATAAGTTAGTTTTTTTTTTAATTTTTAAAGTGTAAAACAGGTGAAATAATGATCTAGAGGACGATTAAAAAAACAACTATCGTTAAAAATAAAAATTCGAAAAAAAAACTTTTTTTTCATTTTTATTTTTTTGTTCCTTATTTATTTTTACCCCCCCCTCGTACCCTCCAAGTGGTCTCGGACATAAAAGAAAATTAATATTTGTATCAGCCTAATTTCAAAATGTTTGGTAAAGACAACTGAACGGTAAAATAATTCATTTGGAGAGTGTCAATAAATATTTGCATCTTTGATTATCTTACCGATGATTTTGAGAGAATTGTGCTTAGCATTTCACCAGAATCCACCCCGGATGCCCTGAAAAATTCTGCCCTGAGTCCATAAGAATGTTGTCCATGATTCATTATGGAAATCATTCTTTGAATTCTGTCAGGAATTTCTGTATGATTTTGTCAGAATCTCATCTAGTACTATTTGATAATTACTCCTGGGGTTTTCTTGGTTTCCTTGCAGTGAAGTCCCGTAATGATATAGTGACAATTCCGTGTGGGATTATGTACAAACTGTACTTGGGATTCTGTCAGAATCGCACCAAAATTTCTTTAAAGTTCGATCTAAAACCTTAACAAGTATGCCTGCTCAGAATTCTGTTAGACCTTGTTTGTGACCGACACTTTTCCAGGATAATTTACCGGAAAAGACAATGGCTAGGATTCTGTAAAAGTTTACATCGTAATCGATGGATTTCTTGATCAACATTTTGTGAGATCCTTGCCCAATTTTTCCGTGAAATTTTTGTGAGAATCCAGCTTAAAATTGTATAATCCTTTATACTGCCTCTGGATCTGCCTAAAATTTGTAACATATTTTCTCAGGTAGGGGAAGGGGTGGTAAAATGAACACCTTAAGGAAATCATCTTGTTTCTGATAGAAAAACGAGGAATTTGTATAGTTCTATCACCCAACATCAAAAATAGGGATGTTATCTATAGCAGCGACATGGATTCAGACTAAAATATCTAAGTTTTCATATATTTTCATCGCTATCAAAAAGCGATGCAAATGTTCATTTTACCTGCACTATGTAGGTAAAATGAACAGCGGTTGGTGGTAAAATGAACACCACGCAAAAAATGTGAGCGAAACAAATATTTCTGAAAATTTTCATTGCCCTACCGAAAATACATCCATTAATGATTGTAACCCATTCAAAATGAATTCTAAAGATATCAGATTTGACATCATATCATAACGATATTCCCCTCACTGAAAAACCTCAAGTCTTCCGCGCTAAAAGTTACGTCAGTTTTAATTTTCAAACGTGGTTTTCTAAAATCTTAGTTTTTGTTGATATTTTCACTTCAATTGACCTCCGTATCAACTCGAACACTCAGATTTATGCTCTAAATCGCCCGTGCGTGATAAAAATTCATCGAAAATGTTTTTTTCTCGGTAAAAGTCACGGTGTTCATTTTACCACCCCTGTTCATTTTACCACCACTTTCCCTATAAAATGCATTACCATGGGGTTCTGAGAATCTTTATATATTGAAACTGCGTTTTTTTATCGACAACATTTGTTTCGACTTGATACAAATAATAAAACAAAGGTTATCAGATAGACTTCTTGTTATTTTACTCTCAGAAAAATTATGTTTTTTTTAAGAAACAATTGAATTTTAATGGAAATCTTTGAAAATGAAGAATGGCTGTTATTTGAGTACAGTTCCCGTTCGATTGTTATGTTGATAGAGTAGCAAAAAGGCTAGATATTAAAAGAATCCCCACAATGTTTGACCAGAAGTAACTCTGAAGAAACCTTTATGAGTAGAGGATATTCATAAAAATGCAATAAGTATTTAAACTTTATCCAAGCATTTTATCTTTATCCTGGGATTACAACAACAATTACTCTAAAATTGCTGCAAGAACTTCTACAGGAATTCACAATTCATTAGAAGATTTCCTATGGATCATTACAAGATTTTTTCTCATTGCACTTCTAATAGTTTTATAAGGCATAACTCTAAGCACCTTTTATGGATTATTACAAGTAATATTCTTCAATGCTTACTTTATAAATTTATCCAAGAATACTGCCCATATTTTCATGAACGACATAATTATCTGCACCTGCACTGCATTTGCTGGGAAAATGCTTTTTCGTGTTCCCAGCTGCATTCTTGTATATTTCAACAATTTCGGTCGAATAATTTGTGCGTTTGCTAAAGGTTGAAATTCAAATTTTGACTGGGGGGCTTTTTGAATAATTTCTTAGTTTTTTCATCCGCAAACGCATACGTCGTTTTATCCGTCCAATCAGTGAATTTGATGAACGATTATATAAATGAATTGACGTAAACACCAGGTCACTGTCATAGCTACCTGGTTCATCCAGGTTGAAATACTCTGCAAACCTGCTCATGTCAATCCATTTTCCTCTTATAGTTCAAATATTTCAAAACAAATAAGCGATGTTCGCATGTCCAACCAGTGAATTAATAGGTAAAGAATGCATACCAGTGGAAAATGCATTTTCGTAATATTAGCGCTTACGTCGACTATGAGAATATGGGCAGAATATCTCTAAGAACCATCAAAATTTATTTGAAAACTACCTCAAATGTTTGTCCTGAGTTCTAAAAAAATGCCCTACAACATTTTACTAGGATTTCTTTGATTTATATCAATAATATCTTAAATAATCATCTCAAGATGATATCCAAGGGCATGCCCAGGATTAACTCAAAACAATTATGCAGATATCACTAGTGATGACCCATTGCTCCGAACGCCATTACCTCGAATGAATGACATTATCCCGAATTCCAATATTATGAGGAAATATCATCTATATCATCATGTTAAGATAAATGTAAATTCGGGGAAATCGCATTCGGGGTGATGGAATTCGGGGTAATGAAACATTCGGGGAAATGGCATTCGGGGTTATGGGGTAGAAAATCTCGTACGTCTCTGTCAGTTAAGTAGAATTCCATTTGGGATCAATCACCATTAAGCCTTTTACCGGCAGCTTCATTTTTTACCGAAAAAAATATTCAAACAGCGATAACTTTTTTATTTTTTTTTTTTTTTGACATTTTTGCACCATTTTTTCACAAGCCTTCGAAAAACTCTTCTATTTTGAGAATATGTATCAGTATTGATCATTGGTCATATGGTTTTGAAGATATTCAGTTGAGTTGTCTCCAAGAAATCTTAAATTTGCAAAATGATGTTTTTTGAAGTTTTTAAGATTTTCAAACGGCCAGATTGGTATCAGAAACAAAAATGTTTATTACTCAAAAACGGTTGCACCAATTTGCTTCATTTTTTCACAACAGACTCTCATTGAAGTATTGTTTCGAACAGCTAAAAACCGATCATGAGAAAAATTCTGTAGACCGAGATATTTACGTAAATTATGGCAAAACGTCAGTCCCCGAAGAAATTTCTGAATAATCCCGGAATCAGATGCCCAATGATCAATATGGACACAGGTTCTTAAAAAAAGAGTTTTTAGAGGACTCGTGAGAAAATGGTGCAAAAATATCGAAGAACAAAAAAGTTATCGCTGTTTGAATATTTATTTGTGGTTAAAAAATGAAGCTGTCGGTAGAAGGGTTAATTTCTGTATGCAATACCTTCAGGAACTACAACATATTTTCATCCATCGATACTATTTTTGAGAATAACACGAAAAAATGGGGGCCCCGATAGCCGTAGCGGTAAACGCGCAGCTATTCAGCATGACCAAGCTGAGGGTCGTGGGTTCGAATCCCACCGGTCGAGGATCTTTTCGGGTTGGAAATTTTCTCGACTTCCCAGGGCATAGAGTATCTTCGTACCTGCCACACGATATACACATGCAAAAATGGTCATTGGCATAGTAAGCTCTCAGTTAATAACTGTGGAAGTGCTCATAAGAACACTAAGCTGAGTAGCAGGCTCTGTCCCAGTGGGGACGTAACGCCAGAAAGAAGAAGAACGAAAAAAAAAATACAATCAATGACTACAGGAGATATTCTGTACGGTATCTTTGGATGTTTTTTTCAGGAATCATCAAGAAAATTTAATCAAAAATTGTTCGAGATATGTTGGCAGTGCTTCTGATATAATCTACAAATGATGTATAGCTCTTTCTTAGCCTAATGGTAACGTCTACATGTACGAAGCAAAGCTGCAAATGCTTGGGTTTGAATCCCAGTTGGTCCAAAAACTTTCCGTAATAAAAATTTTCGTCACTTCTCTGGGCATAGCGTATCATCAAACCTGCTGCACAATGCAATGAATTTCTCAAAGAGATTTATTGAATAATATCTTAATAAACTCATGAAGGTATCGTTATCCGGGGCAAATTGATCATTATTTTAAATTTTGGTTATGGTAACCTATGGAATTCAAATACTGTGATATTAATTTTGACAAGATCGGTACTTAATTGATCTCTATCAGTTTATGTAACCGATTTCTTTTATAGCATAACATTTAGCATTTCATAAAAAAAGTTTTAACACTTCAGTCGTCGCGCTGTTGTATTTTGTACAACACTGTTGAAAAAACCTCGCTTTTCATTCACAACAGAAGCGTGGTGGTTCTGACGGTGGCAAACCACGCGACGACTGGAAGGTTAATATCAAATTGAAAATGACACGAGGCGATGATTAGGTTCTATCATCTACTGTAGCAAGACATCTTCCTATAGCACTGGAATAATCTGAAAATCGATTTGATCAAGATTATACTGCAGTCAGTCTCCTGTATGAAGAACCTAGGGTAAGCGTTCCCTTAGTTGTGGGTGTTCCTATAGTTGCGGTAGTGCCGTTTTCACTGATTTTAATACATTAGCCACAGAACCGACACTGCCAATCGACGTCTTGGCTTGTTGATACACGGAATAGTTGAAAAAAGCGTTCAAATTGCTTCAAAACTGATGAAATATCACTAAAATTGCTAAAACTTCTCTTGTTTGTACCAATAGTTGCGGTAAAGTGTTCCTATAGTGGAGGATCCCATACGAAAACAACGGATACCGCAACTATAGGAACACAAATTAAAAATATACCGCAACTAAAGGAACAGTGTACCAATAGTGGAGGTATTATTTTTCACTGACATGCCGTGGATTACTGCGATGAAATCATTTTTCTCATTAAGTCAAAGGTCGTTACTTCCCATTGCAACATTAACAAGTTCATTAATTGCGCTTCTTGAATTTAGGCGGTTAAACGAAGTTCAATCGTGCTTAGTACCTCCACTATTGGTACATCTACCCTAAACGGAAAAGAATCTCACCGGTTTCTGTATATAGTTGGGTAGATTTTATTGAACACATAGCTCAAATTCTTGCATACTTGGATCGAATAACGCGCAATCCGAATAGGCAGAAGCACTTCGGTCTCGCTTACTTGATTAATTACGAATCACTCAAACACATATGACAAGTTACGCTACCAAAACTTCTTTCGACCCAACAGCGACGTAAAACCGACAATCCCTGTTTAGTAAGCAAACCGGTGTTTCGTGTTCTTAACCTTTGCCAACAAACAGCCGGATAAAACCAATCGAAGAATAACCGTTTCACACAAAAATCGACTAAATCGCATAGCAGGAGCGGCGCTGTTAAATGTCATTTTTTTTTTTTTTTTGAAAACTTCAATTGCTTATAGTACTCTCCCAAGCGAAATATCCCATCAGAAAATATTGCCAACCGATAGTAATTCGGAAAAAGTCATCGGGAAAAACATTTTCCGATGACTTTTTCCACGGGTAAGAATGATATTAGCAATATTCCATTGTCAAAATCACGTGATATTCAAGACATTTAACAGCTCTGTAGCACTCCCGGCCTAATGTACCGATGATAGCGCAGGAAAAAAATGCGTTTCCAGACGCGCGAATTGCACTTTTTCATTAGAAACTTCACTCGGTTCCGCTGCACGGGCACAACATCTTAGTTTTACAACACTTTTTTGCACGGTTTTGGCAGAGTTTCCTACCGACATTTGCGATATTTGCACGGATTACCACTCGTTCGACACTTAAGGTGTGCACACTCAATTCGAACTCATTTTTATAAATCTGCATAATACGCCTAAATGTAGGTAATTTCCATTGAAGTCAAACCAAAATCATCATTATTTATCTAAAGGGCTCCTTCAGTACAGAACAGCACCCAATATCGGACACCATCGAAAATTGAGAAATCATGGTCCAATCAAGATGGTAGAAGAAAAGAAAGCTATTATAAAGAGAAATGGTTGCGTATTCTACACATATTTATATTTACAAATTTGCTTTTGTATGCTACAAAAACGATAATATTTATCAGAAATAGGCACCAAGACCGATAAAAAATAAATAGTTTTTGAATTACGAACTAAGCGACCTAGGTGCTGAGGCCGATGAAATATTATAAATCTTTCTGTTTTCAAGAACTTTTCATAAAAATTTGATGAATTTCTTAATGAAGTTTATTATAAAATCGTCAGGAAAATTCCTTAGAAAACTCTTTAATTAGCCGTAAATCTGAAGCAAAAAATAACGAGATTTTTTTGAGAATGTTGCGGAAGGAAAAATACCTGGAATTGTTAGTGAATGTACACAGTGCGATCCTGGTGAAATTCCATTTGGATTCCTTACAAAATTACTTCAAAAATCTTCTAGTGAAGTGTTTATGGAATCTTTCCCAAAATACATTGAAAAAATCTAGAGAAATTCCCTCACATTTCCTCAGTATATTCTCTATATCCTTAAAAAACTGTCGCATTCTTCTAATAAAGAAAGGCCCAAACTTTCAACAGGTATCATTAATCAGCCAAGAAACTCAATTTTGTCGATTTTTTTTTTTAAGAAAACGTAAGTTAGCCTTCGTAGTGTCTGAAAGAATCCTGGCTTCGCCCATGATCAGAAAGCGAAAGGAAGACCGTGTCAGATTAGGTGCATGACTCTCAGCTCAAGATTGAACCGGTGGCAGGTGTAGCATTGCACACTTTTGCTAATCAGAGTGGCGCGCGCTGGCGTATTAACGTTTGCTGGGTGATCATGTTTAATGTCATTGATTTGTAGCCTCCAGCTGGCTGAGGTAGCAGAAGGAAGGCACCAGAAACGACGACGCAACGTAGTGATGATGATGATCTTCAACTTATGCTGACTACGAGATTGACCACGCACAAACCCGCCACCACTTATTATGGGTGATTGAAATTGATGCTGGCTCATTAGCGTACCCGAGGGTATCCTTGTTGAGGAGTGTTGCTGCCTCGTAGTATGTACTTATCTGATTAAGCAAAATTGATTGAATAAGAGATGGCAATCTTAGTGGGGTACGTAATTCTACCGAAGATGATGGATTAAGACGATCAGGTGTTATGTGTTTATAATCAAAACATGACTAAAATTTGCCTTTGCAAACGAAGACCATCGATTCGCTTTAATTATGAAATTCATAACCAGTGATAGTGAGTAGAAAAAAACTAAGACAACTTGATCACACGTTGTATGAAATTCAAAAATAGAGACTATCATCAAACATCGACATCGAGAGTTTTTTTAGGGTTTTTTTTTGGGGGCAAAATGGGTCATCGCTTATTCAAGAATCGGTCTTTAGCTAATCTGGGTCTTATACGGGAGGTCCTAAACAAAAACTGGACAAGAACAACAAATCGTCGGAAATATTTGACTTATTACACTGTGTTCAACAAAAGAACAATAACTTTAAATTTCAAGCACATGACTAGAAAATCACAGAATACGTGTATTGCGCTTTAAATTTACTGAGTATACGCACCATCTCAAAATCACATATGTTAGTCATCCAATTGAACATTGTTGAAAGGCAAGTTTCTGTAGCACCAAAGAAAATTTCACAATTATTTCAGTCATCCAGTTGCTTTTTGTTTCCTCACTTGTACATTACCATCAGGCGTAAGCATGTTCTTTAACATGTAAATTCATGCATCTTTTCACTGATCACTGCACATAGAGCTGTCTGTCCGACTAGATCCGATTTGTTAAATACCATCATCAGTTACTACATTCAATACAAAACTCATCACAACTCAGCAGATGGTGAAATATGCGGTAACAGAAGTAAAACATCAAAACTAGACAACCGTAACATATATAGGGAGTAAACCCCCGGCCCTCCCAGAGAAGTAGACTAGCTCCAACAACAGTAGCATAAAATGAATAGAAGACATTTCTTTTTCTACATTGG
This sequence comes from Aedes aegypti, assembly GCF_002204515.2. Taxonomy (NCBI): domain Eukaryota; kingdom Metazoa; phylum Arthropoda; class Insecta; order Diptera; family Culicidae; genus Aedes; species Aedes aegypti. The sequence continues at coordinate 69,615,795 of NC_035108.1, read as the reverse complement.
CCAAGTTCAGATAGATGAATCCAGTATGTTTCTTTTGCCGGCAGAAAGCTATTAAACATGCTGACTGTCATCGGCGGCGTTAAGTCGAACCAATCCACTTGGTTCGGGATGTAGTAACCGACCGCACTCAGCACTACACCTGGTAGATATCTACAAGCTTTTTCATCATATCGGACGGGCCAGCCAGTAGTATACAAGTACAAACCACTGCTTCGTTCAAACAAACTATTTCCTTTTTTGCACAATTGCCTCATCGACTTCTATTTTATTATTCATCTATATGTAGCATCTCTCCACATACGTAGACACCTGCTAGGGTAGGTACATACGTGTTAGCGATATGCGATATTTTGAATGATTCTGGCGAATAGTGTTTGAAAGAAATTTCCGATGAACTCTTCAATGAGACGAAATTTATGTTTTCCAATTTCGTTTCGTCACTATATTTCGTCGATATTTTTCGGTAACAAAAATCATGGAAATTCACGAAATATCAAGCTGAGTTCTGACTACAAATTAAATTCAACACACGTTATTCTGCAAACACAGACTGTTTGAGAGCGGCCTTCTTTAACCGAGTGGTTGAAGTCCACGGTAACAAAGCAAAGCCATACTGAAGGTGTGTGGGTTCGATTCCCGTTCGGTCCAGGATCTTTTCGTAATGGAAATTTTCTTGACATCCCTGGGCATAGAGTATCATTGTACCTGCCATGCGTATACGAATGCGAAAATGGCAACTTTGGCAAAGAAAGCTCTCAGCTAATAACTGTACTTTTTTCGAACACTAAGCTGAGAAGCAGGCTTTGGCCCAGACTGTCTTATATCACTTTTATATATGAGGAAGACATTTCATTAAATTGTTTTTTTTTTTAATTCTGTGTTTTGCAACTTTCTGAACTTTCAAAAGCAGTTTTTTCCTTCAAAATCAAGAAAATTTACAGGAAAATGTGTTCACTGTATTCTACTCTCCAACCGAAACTTAGTGAACACATTTTTATCGAATAATTCTTAGTTTTGAACAGAAAAACTGTTTTTGAAGCTTCGATGATGACGATGATTACGATGACGGAGCGTTGATCGTTAACCTTCCGTCAGTCGCTCAAAAAAAAGTTACACCAGCGGTCGCATCGTGTACTGAGTACACGCAGAGCAATTTTGATTGTACATCCAAAGCTAGGCAAGATAGAATATGGATGTCTTCGGCAAATTTCTTCAGTCCAACGGTACCAATTGGTCAGTGGACAGAAAACACTTTGGAAACATCCTCATCTTCCTGTGGCCATCGGATTGTGCCCCGGGGGAACCGATGTAGTGGACATTTCGCAATGCAACATCTCGTACACAAATATTTCAGGATCTAGATTTTTTAGCAAGATGGTGTCTTCGGCAAAGTTGTTCAGTAGGTCAAGGGCTAACATGTGATAGGCTGCTTGTTTCGAAATTCTGCCACCAGATGGTGCTAGTGAGCATTTAATTTTTCAAACACCGATATCTCAAGATCCTGATTACATAGAAAGATGATGTCTTCGACAAAGTTGTTTAGTAGGTCAAGGACTAACATATGATAAGCTACCTAACAAGAAAAACTGCCACAATTGGCGCTAGTGAGTATGCAATATTTTAATCACGGATATCTCAGGATCCCGATTTTTTAGAAAGATGGTGTTTTCGGCAAAGTTGTTCAGTAGTTCAAGGGCTACTATGTGATGATCTTCTTGATACGGAATTCTTTCAATAGATGGCGCTACAGATATCTCAGGATCCAGGTTACCTATAAAGTTGACGTCTTCGTCAGAAGTGTTGAATAGGTCAAGGTCTAGTATGTAATATGCCACCCAACTTGAAATTCTACCACCATATGGCACTAGTGATCATGCTGTATTTTGATCGCCAATATCTTAAGATAATGATATTTTAGCAAGATGGTGTTTTCAGCAAAGTTTTTTAGTACCGTAATCCGGGGTAACATTGATCATTTTTTGAATATTTCTTAAACATTTTATTTAAAAATGCATGTGATGCAAATTTTATATTTTTAAAACAAGTTCTGCCACCCATTGTTTGTGTTATGTACTGTATTTTGTTTTCTGAAAGTTTAAAGCATGTTTAAAAAAAATGTTTTAAGTGAGTTTTTTATTTAGCTGATATGGGGTAACATTGATCACACCATGAAAACATCGTTCGGTAATATTGAAAATATCATTACTTACTAAAATCATGGTCCCTAAAGCCGAATATGAAGGTCAAACTCTTATAAGTCATTTACTTTTTGAGTTATTTTAAAATTAAAAACACCTTGAATTGTGGAATACGCCTAAATGTATGCAATTTCCTAAGGAAATTCTTCACGCTTTATAATAATTTGTGAATTATGTTTTATTGAACATATTTATGAAAATTTTGACAACGGAGTCGTTTTCGGCGATATTATTTTTAGTAACAACCGCATTTCTCTTGCTCATATCGTTTACAGAACTCATGTGAGACATGATTCTTTTATGGTGTCATCCATAATCATGAAAATCATTGTTTACAAAAGTTGAAAAATTTATGCATGAACACAACTTTATTTTCGCAAAAACCTTATTGTTTATTAGCTCATGATTAGAAGAAAGAGAATCGCCATTCATGCATTGAAAATATTTCATCAACAAATGTTGATTCGAGCTTTTTATGAAGAGGGTCATTGCGATCAATTTTACCCCGCTGATCAATGTTACCCCGGATTACAGTAGATCAAGGACTAAACATGTGATATGCAGTTTGATTCGGAATTCTTCCACAAAACGAAATTTTCAAATTGAATTATTTCAGGACCCTGGTTAGGAAAATAAAATTAGATTACAAAGATGGTGTTTTTGATGAAGTTGTTCTGTATGTCATGGACCAACGTGTTAAGTGTAAAATATACCTACTCAAAATTCTTCTACATTAATTCAAAATGCAATGGGCTGCTAGATTTCAAATACTTTCATCAGGCTAGAGAAAGAGCTCCTGGTTTAATTTTTTTTCAAATACAGAATCTCAAGTTCCCGATTATTTTAAAACTTGACGTCTTCATCAAATTTATTAGGTAAGGAAAGTGCTCACATGTTATTGGCAATTATATTTTGAATTTTGTAACCCTGCGCCAGTGGGCATATAATTATCTGAACATCTTATGATACTGATCATTTGGGCTCATCAATACACGTTTTGTCAAATGTTAAAACATTTTGCTACAAGTAAATTAATAGATAAGCACAAAACAAAATTAAACATTTAAGCACAGACAAACAGACGTCACACTCTCATCATTGTCCATCGACCACATTTTTAACGGTCGATTCAAAAATATGGTAGGTGGCTAATCCATCACTCACAGCGCTTGCATCGTTTTTGTTCGTGTTTGACGTTTACACACCACCGCCATCTGTTGGACTGTCGGCCAAACACACCGATTTTAGCATTGGGCGTACATGTCCTCGTGACTATGATTTTGATCCAGATTTGTTCTAAGTGTTACGTCTGTTTGTCTGTGATTTAAGGTTCATTCTACTTCAAACTCTAGATTCAAGTTGAACAATATTATTTTTATATTTAGTAGAAAAGTAGGACGCAAACTTCTCGTTGCTGGTGATAATCTAAATTCGTTGCTGCACATCTCGTGAGAGCACACTCTCGCAGTACTGGTCAGGTTTGTTATTATGACACGTCTTTTTCCTCCGGAAAATCAGCTTGAGAGATAGGCTTATGATTATCGCCGTGACCGATAATTTCACTTACTGGTTGTTTACAAATAAATTCAAAGTGCTCTTTGTGCTAGTATAATCATAATATGGTAATACTAGCACAAAGAGCACTTTGAATGGATTTGTAAACAACACAGGCAATGACTATCACATTCGAGGTGATTCGAACAATGTTGTAGTGTGCGTGCCATCCCGTGAGTCGCCATGAGAAACCGAGTTTCTCATATCACTTTGCACTAACACACATCCATCTTTGTTTTTGTGTAACAGCTTTCTGCCGCTCATGAGCCTCTGTACGTGCCATAAGTTCTTTTGTTCTTTTAACTTTTACTGTGCGCCGTATATTGGAGCAGTCTCGCTCTCTCTCACGGGCAACTCGAAAACAGCGCGCACAGAAAAAGTCAAACGTTTTATTGCATGCATAGGTTCATTAGATATTTGATAGGCCTTTTCATTTTTTTTCAAAAGGAAGTAGAAATGAAAAGCCACGTGTACTAAGTCTAGCACCAGTTTTAAGGCTATTATTCGCATTATTTAAACCAATCAATGTGCCTGAAATATACTGCTTGAAAGCAGAAAAATACTACGTTTACTGCAGTATGCTGTTGACAATTTTATTAGAAAATTCAGTTGAATTCACAGAATAGATGTTTTCTAGAAAACCTATTACGCCTTCATAATATTTGACCATTATTTTGTATAATTGTTTACCTTTTAGAACCACCGACACGTTCGGCATTTGCACAGACCATCCGAATCAGCTGATTTGAGACGTCTCGTGAAAAAGCCTATTGCTCAATTGTAAACACCATTGACAGTTCTTTGATTTCAGCACAGACAAAAAAGCGTCACATTCTCATAGGTGTCCATCGATCATTTTCTTAACGACCGATTCGTATATACAGTCAGTGTCATAAGTTAGTAACCAAATGCTGTTTTTCCATACAAAATGCCCAAGTTAGGGTGCTGTATCTCAGCTTCTGGTAGTCCGAATTGGCTGAAATTTGGATGACGAACTACAAATAACTTGAAATGTTGCCTGTAAGGGAATCATTACATTGCAGTCATTTTACATAGAGTTTCAGAGGGTTGTTCAAAGACAAAAGTAAGTAACCGAGAGACTTTTTAATTTAATTCGAAAACGGTAAGTCGTGGAAAGTTGGTGTGTTCTGCAAATTTGTGTTACTTCCAAAATTGAAAAACTTTGCAGAACACAGGAACAACCCACAACTAACCGTTTTGGAATTGAGTTAGAAAGTCTCTCGGTTACTTACTTTTGTTTTTGAACAATCCTCTGAAACTCTATGTAAAATGACTGCAATGTAATATGTCCCTTACAGGCAAAATTTCAAGTTATTTGAGTCATCCAAATTTCAGCCAATCCGGACTATCAGAAGCTAAGATACAGCACCCTAAACTTGGGCATTTTGTATGGAAAACAGCATTTGGTTACTAACTTATGTCACTAACTGTATGTGACCAACTGCAGGCTGCAATGATTTTGATCGTCATATTTTTAAGTATAGTCAAACCTGTATTAGTCGATGTTCCATAGTTCGATATCGACTCATGAAACCATACATAAAACAAAAAAATCATAATTACTATAATGCTCCCTTTTATCAGCTTTCTAAAGAATATCTGTTCCATGAGTCGATGATCTTTTGAGTATCGACTGGAAATTTGACTGTCCTTGAAATTCTGAAGTATATTCTGATGGGATTTTCATGCTGAAGAGCACCGTTTTCAAATCAAACGGTTTATTACGTGTTAAACATGCTTCCGTCTTGGACAGAATAAACAACTTAGTTGAAGAAGTCATTTTCATGATTAAGCAATCACGATCCTAGATGTTTGGGTTGAAAATTTAGCATACTCAGTGGCACAATCTAGTGGAAGAATTCCCAAACAAGTGTGGCCCATCACAAATTTGTACTTGACTTACTTGAGATATTCGCGATCAAAATACGCCATCTGTTGGTAGAATTTCAAGTTGGGTGGCTTATTACATGCTAGACCTTGACCTATTCAACACTTTTGTCGAAGACGTCAACTTTATAGGTAACGTGGATCCTGAGATATCTGTGTTCGCAAAATATCATGCTCACTAGCGCCATCTATTGAAAGAATTCCGTATCAAGAAGATCATCACATGGTAGCCCTTGAACTACTGAACAACTTTGCCGAAAACACCATCTTTCTAAAAAATCGGGATCCTGAGATATCCGTGATTAAAATATTGCATACTCACTAGCGCCATCTTGTGGCAGTTTTTCTTGTTAGGTAGCTTATCATATGTTAGTCCTTGATCTACTAAACAACTTTGTCGAAGACATCATCTTTCTAGGTAATCAGGATCTTGAGATATCGGTGTTTGAAAAATTAAATGCTCACTAGCACCATCTGGTGGCAGAATTTCAAAACAAGCAGCATATCACATGTTCGCCCTTGACCTACTGAACAACTTTGCCGAAGACACCATCTTGCTAAAAAAATCTAGATCCTGAGATATTTGTGTACGAGATGTTGTATTGCGAAATGTCCACTACATCGGTTCCCCCGGGGCACAATCCGATGGCCACAGGAAGATGAGGATGTTTCCAAAGTGTTTTCTATCCGCTGACCAATTGGTACCGTTGGACTGAAGAAATTTGCCGAAGACATCCATATTTTACCTTGCCTAGCTTTGGATTTACTATCAAAATTGCTCCGCGTGTACTCAGTACACGATGCGACCGCTCGTGTGACGGGCCTGGTAAAAAAAGTTACACGAGCGGTCGCACTGGTGTACTGAGTACACGCCTAAAAACTTAGGTTAAAAACACGATGTTTTCGAATACTTTTCGTTGATTTTTTCGAAAAATTTCTTCTCTACAAGCAAGAAGAAGAGTAGATCTTGGAATAGGACCAACACCCGGATCAATTTGAAGGGATTTTCAACGTGTTTTTCGACTTTTCGCAAAGTGCGTGTACTCAGTACACTAGGGCGACCGACGGTGGGTTAAACTAATGTGTAGTGAGAGAAGCCATATGATTTTCGCGAAATTCAAGCCTACTAGTATTACCATTCCCAGCCCTGCGTAGAATGGATACTATTCGTTTATTGCGAAGCATATGATATGACAACTGTGAAGTGAACTACATTTGACAGTTGTGTATGACAGAAAATTAGCATTTAATTACTTTTCAATTTCAATAATGTTGATGATTTGAAAGAAATAGCTATTTACCTTGTTTGTATCGTTGTAACTGATCAATAAGTCCTCCCTTTGTAATTCAGCAATTACAACTTATTCAACAGAATGTTGAGGAACAAAAAAAAAACAAAGTTATCTATTTAACTTATTTCAACAAACTGTTATCTATTTATTCAATTGAGTAATCGCCTATGGAACATTTATTCTCAAAATCATCAATTACACTCTCTGTTGACATAGAAAACTAATTTCTAAATTTATTTGGCTCCAAAACCAATCTTGTTTGCATTGTTTTAGGGTTCCAAAGAAATTTAAAGGCTAAGAGTCATATAAGGTATCCTTATACTCTGTCTGATGAGTCAAACTTTTCCATATAAAATGTTAAAATTCGAATATTTCAATTTTTCATCGATAAAATATTTTGAGACAAGGATTTTCTGAAAGGTTAGACGATAAGCTAAAACCCTGCGAAGGAAAATTTTAGTTTCACTCAAGTTTGATAATATCGTGGTTCCAGGTATGCATGCGTGGTTTGTGGACGACCTCTATAGTGTGTTTTCAGACTTATCAGTCCATTCATAAATCACACAGACCGGAGTTTCCGGTTTGCTTTCCAGTACTTTATAGAGACCCCTTGGTAACCTATAGAAACCCAATGAGCACGCATTGAGAATTTCTGGGGACATCTTGGGAACTTTTTCGATGAGTCTGAAAAACAAAATGTATTTGAAAACTCCTGAAAAACTCTGAAATTATTTTGAAAATATTTCTCAATTTAAAAAAAACATCCCTCAGAAGATTCTTGCTAGTTGCAAAACACTTAAAAGAACAGAAAAATCCCTGAGAAATCCTGGAACAACTTGATAACCCATTAGCATCTCTAGAAAGCCGCTTAGAATCATTGCCAATACATTTTAAACCCGTGGTCATGTTTTGAAAATCACATATAACGTTTCGGTAATTTTTAGTATTTTTAAATCTTTTTGAAACCTATAAAACCATAGGAAACAGACCTGAGAGGTGTGATTAAAGAATTGATTAAATGCACAAGATTATTTTAATACATTGATATAAATAAGTTTATTCGCAAAAGACATAATATTTCCAATTAGTGTATATACAACACTTGATATAATACTGAACGAATTCTCTTTGCCCGTTTTTCATAAGAAAAAGTGTTCAAATATGATGGATCTCGTCTTCAAATGCTTATACCGCAACTTGGAAAATCCCTTAATGTTTCCACAATAGAAAGCTCGCAATATTTCGAACAAAAAAATGCAAGTTGAATTCGTTTCATGTTTTATATCAAAATATTGGATTTGAATTATTTTAGTTCAATCAAACTTATCAAGTTGAACAATTTTGCAAATAGGCTTATTCTTTTGATGATTAGATTTTTTTTCCTTTTCATTGAAATGTTGATTTACAATTAACTTTAAAAATTGTTTTCAAAGTATTTCAACAAAATCTAGTTATTTTCTAGCTACAGTTACAGCTTACATCTCTGATATCTTCAAAATTTTCAAATAGTTGTAGCAATTTGAGGAAATAATTAAACTTACAGAGCTCTCTACAATTGCTCGACATTTGGGTGCGGCTTACTTTTCAAAAGTTCTCAAAACCAAAAATTCGTGTGCTCTTCTGAATTCAAATCACATAAAAAGCGAAACCTCAAAATTTGAGCTAAAAATATTATGTTTAGAGATGGCGCAAACTACTTGAAGGTGATTTTTCCAGTTATAAAAAATGACGTTAAGTGAAGTATACATATCTTTGTGATTTTTTATCTAATTTTGAAACTTTTGGCACCTAATCTTTGTTAAAAGTAGTTTTCTCCAAATTTTTCCTCGTTCTACTATAAAAGATCATCTGTGTTTGACCATAACTTCATGAATACTCAACTGATTTCAAATACAGTGGGATAATTCTTGCAAAGTAAAGCATTTCATATTTATTGATTGATAGACAGCAAGCATAAACAACTATAACCAATTGATGTGCACAAAAACTATTGAATTTTCAAACAGAATATTGACTTAGAACTTAAAAGGATTTTCCATAGAAGTATGAATATAAAATTCATAGAAAAATGATTACAAAATGGCTTGGACTCTGAAGCATATCACCTAGATTTCAGGAATCTGGAGGACATCGTTTAGAAGTTTTGCAGGTTCTGTTGCGATATTTCTGAAAACTCTCAAGTCTCAAGACAATCGTTGGCAATTCCCGTTGGAAATCTATTTAGCATTCTCATGATTTCGCCAGACATTTGATTCATATTACGGACACTTAAGGCCTCAATGAAGTATAACTCATAAGAAATCAGATAGAATAAATCATTCTGTATTATTCTTCCGTGTAATCGAGCTTTCAAAACGTTTAACTTTCGAATGGTGGCTGAAGATTTGGATTCCGCAACATGAATAATTTGAAACTAATAGAAATTTGTGGGCATGATTCTTATTCCAGACGCTTCCTTACTTTTGTCCTAATATTCCGGACTAGAGTTGGGCAAAGTGAATGCAAGCCGTTCAAAAGAACCGAATCACTCAACTGAACGAGTGATTCGTGGTTCATTTTTTTGTTGCAAGAGTCGGTTCATTTGATCAAAAGTCACACAACGGACTAGAAAAAAAGTGACCAAAAAAACGAACTGACTCTTTTCTCCTATTCTCTTTCGTTCGTATCTCGATTTTATTATAACGCTTGACACATACCTTGCTTGGCGCGCCACGCCATACATGCAAGCACAGTTTGCAGTCTCTCCGTGCGCTCAGCGTTCTCAGCATAGAAAGACAAATTTGCTCCGCCCACTTGCATTACAAACAAACGAAAGATAGAGAGAGAAAGTGCTCACCTCTACGGCAAAGCGCTTTGCATCTTTCGTATTGTTCGGGCATATAGCACACTATTGAGAAGGTGATATATTCCGAAAACTGACAGCTACTTGACAACGTCATTCCTTGTTGTCCTTTCAAAATTTATGAAAAAAAATGATCTAGTGGTCCGAATGGTATATGGTACGATAGGAGTAACGTCACACGTTTACAATCAAATTCGAGGTTTACACCAGTAAAGAGCCTGTCTTGTTATTTTTTATGCCGTGGGTTCGGGTAGTGGGAATTGGCCGAATATTGTGTTCGTGTCCTATCGTATCGTGAATCTCTGCGGAAGAATGTAAGTACGAAGAATGGGGAAGGAATGGAGCGAAATGAACCGTTGGATACGTTCACTCGCTTCAGTTCGCTCTTTATTTACGAGCCGCTGAGTCACTGAACCGTTCAAAAGATTCGATTCACTAAAGTGAGCCTCCATTGTGAGAATTTTTGAACGGCAAAAATTGAAACATTTCGTGTTTAAAACGATTTCCGGCGAAAAAACTTATATAATGAAAAAAAAATCTTTACAAATGTCAACCATTTTAAGGTTAAATGTGTTGTGGACACAGGTTGGAAACAACTAAATTAGCTTCAAAAGCATGTAAAAAATTTGGATTCGGTTGAGTAATTATGAAGTTATGATCGATCAAAAATGATTGTATTCGGTAAAATGTGCAAACTTTCGGAGAAAACTAGTTTCTACTAAAATTAGTTTTTATTTTGAACAAATTCGATGTTCTAAAAAGTTTTCAAAAATTCAAAATGGAGAATGTTGCCAGAAGTTTCAAAATTGGTCAAAAAATAACGTAGTTATAAAAATTGACCTTCAGTGATAATGGCTTAATTTTTATAACTTGAAAATTCTTCCAGATGCTTGCGCCACCTCTAAATGTTAATAATTTTTTTCTCAAACTTTGAAGTTTCTCTAATTATGTGATTCAAATTTAGAAGAGCATACTTTTTTTTTTGTTTTGAGAACTTTCAAAAAATAATCCACACCCTACTCGCATGGATCAGGTTCAGATGAAATATAAAATAAAAAAAACATAGGGTAAAATCACCGGTTTTGGCCAGCCTAAGAGAAAATGTCAATACAAATTAAATGGGAAGCCGTATTTATACTACAAATATGTCAAATGCAAGCTTTCAATCCATATTATGTGTGTAAAATATCAAAACTGAGCTATAACCATTTTTTCGCTTTGAAAATCCCGTTGGTCAATATAGGCCAACAGAACCAGTTTCGGCCAGAGATTTAACTTCGGTTCCTAAATTGGCTAATCGCATTGATTTCTCATGAGAGTGGCCAAATTAGGAGTGCCCTGGCTAAATTAGGTGTATGGGAGTTAAAATAATAAGGGAAATTAATTGTTTTTTCTAATGTTTTGAATCAATTTGGACGAGTAAATGAATGTAGCTCTTTCATGTGAATGTGATCTACTGAACACAAAAGGTTCCATGCTGATTGACTATGTAAAACGGTGGATAATCCACTATGGCTTTAACTGGCGTGTGACCAAAACCGGTGCTTCTACCCTAATGGTTTTACATGAACAAAAATTAGACGGCCAGCAAAATTTTAATGAAATCAAATCTTAAAGTCATAATTTTCTTAAATGTCTTTGAAATACATGTATTTATTTATTTTTTAACAAACGATTTTCTACATTATAAATCAAGGAAAAATCATGTTACTTCAAGGATCGTTTTATTCTTTCAAATTCGAGTCTCACAAAAAAAACAAGAAAATTTTTTTTTTTTAAATAAAAAAAACGTGATCTGACAACATGTCAGTCACTTTATCTGTAGTTTAATGTCACCTTGACTTGTGCGCTTCACATGGCTTGTTCTCAGAAATTAGCCAACCAAATCACGAATTTTTTGAAGCTACTTTAAAAGGAAGAGTGGAACTAAAAGATGGTATGCTTTTGTGCTTTTATTGTGTCGAAAATGTGATCAAAATTTAAACAAAAGCTGAAAAAAATGAACGAGATTTGAACAAAATTTAAACAAAATTCGAACAAATTTGAACAAAATTTGAACACAATTGGAACAAAAACTGAAGAAATGAACAAAACTTGAACAAAATCTGAACATAATTTGAACAGAATTTGAACAAAATTTAAACAGAATTTGAACAAAATTGAACATTAGCTAGAAATGTTGAACAAAATTTGAACACAATTTGAACAAAATTTAAACAAAATTTGAACAAAATCTGAATACAATTTGAACGAAATTTGAACAAAGTTTGAACAGAATTTGAACGAAATTTGAACAGAATTTGAGCAAAATTGAACATTAGCAGAAAAAATTGAACAAAATTTGAACACAATTTGAACAAAATTTAAACAAAATTTGTACAAAATCTGAACACAATTTGAACAAAATATGAACATAGTTTGAAAAGAATTTGAACAAAATTTGAACAGAATTTGAGCAAAATTGAACATTAGCAGAAAAAATTGAACAAAATTTGAACACAATTTGAACAAAATTTAAACAAAATTTGAACAAACTTTAGAACTTAATTTGAACAAAATTTGAAGAATATTTGAACATAAGCTGAAAAAAATTGAACAAAATTCGAAAACAAATTAAACAAAATTTAAACACAATTTGAACACAATTTGAACAACATTAGAAAATAATTTGAATAAAATTTGAACAAAATGTGATCGAAGCATAAGCTGAATAAAAATTGAACAATATTAACAAAATTTGAACAAAATTGAAATAAAATTCGAACAAATTTGAATAAAATTTGAACAGAATTTGAACAAAATTTAAACAAAGTTTGAACAAAGTTTGAACAGAATTTGAGCAAAATTTGAACAGAATTTGAACAAATTTTGAACAAAATTGAACATTAGCTGAAAAAATTGAACAAAATTTAAACACATTTTAACAAAATTTGAACAAAATTTGAACAAAATTTGAACAAAATTTGAACATAAACTGAAAAAAATTGAACCTAATTTGTACACAATTTGAACACAATTTAAACAAAGTTTGAACAAAATTTGAACACAATTGGAACAACATTAGAACATAATTTGAATACAATTTGAACAAAATGTGATCGAAGCATAAGCTGAATAAAAATTGAACAATATTAACAAAATTTGAACAAAATTGAAACAAAATTCGAACAAATTTGAACAAAATTTGAACAAAATTCGAACAAAACTAAAATAAAATTAAAAGAAAATTTGAAATAAAGCTGAAAAAATGAACAAACTTGAACACAATTTGAACAAAATTTTAATAAAAGTTCATAAAATTGAACAAATTGTTGCAAAGTCATTCACAAAGGTTAAACAAATGAGAAAAACCAGTTTCAGCTTTAGAGATAATATTTAACTGGCAAAAAATTAAAAAAAAACTTGCATTTTTCGTTAAAAAATCATGTTTTTGTTCAGTTTTTGCTGACAAACTTGGTCAAGATTTTTTTTTAGTGAAATGTGATGTATGAAAGGTTTGAAAACAATTAGATTAGCTTCAAAATCATGTAAAAAGATTTGGAATCGGTTGAGTAATCATGAAGTTATGGTCAAACAAAGTTGAAATTGTTAGAAAAAAGAGGAAAAATTTTGAATAAATTACTTTTAACTAAAACTATTTTGGATTTTAGACAAATTTGATGTTCTATAGAGTTTTCATAAATTTGATTTGCAAGTTTCAAAATGGGTTGAAAAATAACAAGTTATGTTTACTTCACTGAAGGTCATTTTTCATAACCTGAAAATTTACCTTCAAGACGCTTGCGCCACCTCTAAATTTTAATATTTTTGGCTCAGATTTTGAGGTTTCTCTTTTAATGTGATTAGAATTCAGTAGAGCATACGATTTTTTGGTTTTGAGAACTTTTGATAAATAAGCCGCACCCTAGTGCTCGTGTAACTTATGAACAGGCAACATTGCTGCATCTGGCGCGAAAGATAGCACGTACAAATCATGGCTACTATGTTTCACTGCATATATCCAGTGATGCCTGCAGAGCAGCTCAATTATTGTAACCAAAGATATTCGATTCATACAAAAATCAATAACTAATCACTGAGATGTGGGATTGGAAAACGGTCTTCGGCAAAGTTGTAGATAATGAATGTATCTAACAGTATCAGCGTAGCTCTAACCCTCAAGAGCACATGGGCAAACACTATAACCGATTGAATGAATTGCATCTTTTTCCCATAGTAATTCCCATACAAACTTTGAAGGGCTTGTGCAGTCTCAGTTTGCATCTGAATGATTTTGGGAAGACACTAAGAATTATATCAAGAATCGAATGAGCGGTGTGGAGTAAAAACGATATCTTGAACCACTCTAATGCACATGTTTTTGTAAGTTATTAACGAAGAGAAAGCAATTATTAAAAATGTATTCCGCGGGAAAAAAAATCAAAATTTTGTTTCGTTCCGCAACATTTTATGCCATATCAGATTTCGTATTAAGCTTCACGAAACATGTTCATATTTCGTTAAGTTTCGTCATTACCAGTGTAGCGAAATTTAAAAAAGCATATCGCATACCCTTACTCCGTGGATAATTCAGCATTTCCCTTACTTCGATTTTAACCGCAAACCCAAAAGATGAGACATTTCTACTCTGAAAAGAAATCTACCATTGCTGAACGCTTTTTTTTTTTCAAAGCAGATAATTGTCTTCTGCCGAATCCAAACCCTAAGAAATTCAGGCCTACACCCATTATCTCGAAATTCAAACCGAAACTCCGATCTCGCGGCGAAAGCAACGTCCCTGTTGACGGCGGCGCCTAGAAAGCCCTTTGGTCCCCAGCGCACGATTAATGGCAGCGATTTTTCACAGCTCGGTACAAAGTGAACCGCTCCGAATCAGGGCTACATTAGGCGTTAGGCCTTAACTGGGGTGCGTTCGTACCTAGTGAGAGTTTTGCCGAGCGCTCCCACATTTCGCGCGGTACCTAGCTACCACGAAAATTGATCGAGAGCCAGCCCCCCTCAGCATAGCGAGGGAAGCTGCTGCGTCGAGTCGCCTGCAAATGTATGCCGTAGAAAATTGAAGCTGTTGATATTTATCAGGGCTGGTAGCCAAATCACTAAAAATAAGAATGTCTGAAAAATAGGAATGTACTGAAAACTGACTAACAGTCTCGTCCAGTGTAATGAGTACTCTCTAGGAATTCGTTAGGATTTTTATTCCGGATACCTTCAAGATTTGCAATGCATTTGTGATTTTTTTTTCTGAAAATCTCATTAAAATCCTCTGAACAATGGCGAGGATACAGAATTTTGAAACTTTGATGTCGGTGCCCAGTACTGTAAAGGTTAAAATAGCGACCAAGTCTCTAGGAAGCGAGCCGCTACCAGCCCTGTACTTTCATTCCCGCTCCTCGTTTGTGTGCGAGGAAGCGAGCGCGGTGAAGTTAACGCTGTGCAAAGGATGCTATTTATCTTGATTAGCGCCACCTTTTTCGCTGCAAGTCGACGAAATTGCGGACTACGCGTCGTCAGCTAGAGCGAATGGCGTAGCTATACGTAAATGATGATCACCGGGCACGATCGTAGAAGAGCATAGATTCAAACGTGGCGTGGAAATGGAAGATTGCCGCAGATTTGCAGGTTAGATGCCACGAGAGAAAAAAAAACCCTCGATCATCATGGATGCTGCGGTGCCGTTGTCGATATGCAAGAGATAATCTCCATCAGTACTGACGCATTATCAACGTGCAGTCAGTCATTCGGCTCAAAGAGAGTGAGATTCACTTTCATCGGAGCAAGGAAAACGAAACGAAACCGAACGAACTGCGTGCGAAACAAATTGATTGAAAGGAAAGTGGGTTTATTGGGGCTTTCAAGGTCTTCCCGCAATTGGGACTGTCGTGAACGCGGGTTGATGTTTTGGTGGAATTCGCGAAAAGTGTCAGGTCACAAATTTTGGGTGAAACCGTGAAAGTTTCACGATCTGATCGAGAGGATTCATTCATTCTTTACTCTGAGAAGACGAGTAAATTTTCAATCCAAAAAATACTCTAATCCGAACCCACAACCGTAAGAATGATCTTGCTGAATAACGGCGCATCCAATCCAAATCCAATCGAAATCCAATCCAAATCCTATCCGAACCCTATCCAAATCCAAATTTGATCTAAATGTGAGTCAGGTACTGCAGTGTACAAAAACTGCAAGATCAATTTAGGAATGTTGGTTAAATGCCACGTGCCTAATAAATTATTCATCCAAATTTGCTCCTTCAATTAGAGCAAATATGGTACGATTCAAATCAATCAACCGCAACGATCGTCATCGCCTGCAGACATCCCCTGAACAAAACGAATGAAGGAAGGAAGCAATGACAAAATCCAAGTCGTCTAATGGAAAACCACAAAACCATTACTAGACAACTTGACACCGCACGCGAAAAGACATGTCGCGGAGACCCCCTCGTGGAATGGACACTGGACGCACGCTAGGCCTGAAACGACAACTACCGTTTTGATTCATATTACGGACACTTAAGGACTCAGGGAAATATAAAAAATAAATCATTCTGTATGATTCCTTAACGCTATCGAGCGTCGGAAGCCCTTTACTTTTTCGAACGGTGGGTGAAGAATACGCTTCCAAAACTTCAATAATTTTAAATAAATCAAAATGTGTGGCCTTTTCATGATTCTTATTCCGGACGTTTTCTCACTTTTGCCTCATATTCCGGACATTTTGAATCGAATTCCGGACAGCTCATGATAATCATTAATGGAACAGTCAAATCAACAATCGAAATCGTTAAACCACCAAAGAGACATCTAAGGTAGTTGGGCATTATAAATTATCAAAGATATTTATGGAAAAAGTGTACTAAAACGAGCCTTGAAATTGAGAACTTTTGAACAGCAAAAATTGAAACATTTCGCGTGAAATGTTTCCCATACAAAGTAGAGTGTCCGGAATTTGAAGCTGTCCGTAATATGAATCAAAACGGTATATATGAAGCGCGTTATGTTTGACCAACGCCAACCGGTTCGATCTGTCACTCGATATGACAGCTTTCGGTTGATGAGGTGTGGACTTCCTCATCTGGGGTTGAAGATTCGATCTCTTTCGATGTCTTTGGCGGCAATACCTATATGTAAGATGGAAATAGCGATTGATTGACTACAAATTGAAGACCGGTAGTCAAATTTTGTCATTTGGATCGAGCTACCAGTAAAGTGAGCCGAAAACGTGAGTCACCATCATTTTCGGATTATTAAGAAGACCACCCACACCGGATGCCCGCGGGGCCACAGCAGTTCAAAAACCCCTTAAAACAATCGTCGTTTATCTCACGCCGCCGGCAATTATGTTAGCATACTAATACCCCTCTTTGTGATAGGCATATATTTGTTTCGTTTTCGGTGTTTAAAATGTCATCAGCTGCCACCATCTCCGGTTTTCGGTGTCTTTTGAACCAGAATTTGGTGGATGGAGACAATAGTGCGTGAGCATTTAAAAGATGTTTACTCATACTGAGATGAGCTGAGCATACCGATGAGGACTTGTAATTAGGGCTGGGCGGAAGAATCGTGACGCCGTGGAACTACAGAACAATGATAGTGTACAAGATTGGATTATGTAGACATCGAGCTTTGAAATGATGGAGGAGCGATCATTGGCGTAGGAAAAGGGGGTTCAGGGGAGAAGCAGCCCTGCCCATACTTCTAGGAATCTCGTGAAACAAATATGCAAAGTTCTGCCAATAAGTTTTTCAGAAGCCGAAATGTTGCCAGATATATTTCCGAATTACAAAAAAAAAAACTTGTAATTCATATATTAAATAATGTATTCAGTTTTTTTTTTTTTTTTGAGAATTTTCCATCCTGATAATTCATTAGGAGTACTATCATATTATTTTCTAGTAATTCCGCCATTTATTCACGAAAGCATTTTTCCAGAATTTCTACAAGAAATGAATCAAATTTTTGTATAGAGGAGGAGAAGGAAAAGAATATTTACTTTAGAGCAGTGTTTCTCAAATTTTTTTGAATTTCAGCCCCTTGAGATCAATTTATTTTAGAATCACCCCTCTGATATGTAAATAATATTTGTGTATTAATCAACCGCTACACTTTGCTGAGATTCTGATCTACATCTTATAATAAATGTATCCAAAATTGATCAAACTTTCACATTTAATGGTGGAGAACTTTATGTGTGATATCAGTAATTGATCAATAGAACCATTTGTGTGATAGATGTGAGTATATGAGCAAATTGAAGCCTCCTTTAATTTGCCTGAGTTGGCAGTAAGTAGAGAAGTTTGGCAAAATACAGGACGCTTCGATACTCACTGATTCTTCGATGGCTTGCTCTATTTTCACCATCTAATAAAATTTCAATCTTGTTGCTCCCTTGTAACGCCTATCCACTAGGGTGTGGCTTATTTTTCAAAAGTTCTCAAAACCAAAAATTCGTGTGCACTACTGAATTCAAATCACATAAAAAAAGACCTTCAGTGAAGTAAACATAACTTTGTTATTTTTCAACCGATTGTGAAACATTTAGCACCATTATCTTCGAGATTAAATTTATAAAAACTTTGTAGAACATCAAATTTGTCTAAAATCAAAACTAGGCTTAGTTAAAAATACTTCATTCATTTTTTTCCTCATTTTACTAAAACATTGATTTTTGTTTTACCATTACTTTCATCAATCGATTCCGAATCTTTTTACATGTTTTTGAAGCAAATTAAGTTGTTTTCAAGCTGTTCATACAACACATTTTTCTTAAAATGGTTTTGACGTAGTTATTCAACAAAAACTACCCAATAACATGATTTTTAAATGCAAAAATCAAATTTCTTTGGATTATTCAAGTTTTTTCGCCGGAAATTGTATTTTTTCTACAAAACCTAAATTTATAAAGCATCTTTCCTTAATTACGAGTTGAATAGTGCATATATTTTTTAACATATGCAAACATATTTTTGTTTCAAAATTATTTAAAAATTGTTGCAAAGTCCTTCTCAAAGGTTTGACAAATGAGAAAAACTAGTTTCAGCTTTAGTGATAATATTTGGCAAAAATTTGAAAAAAAAACTGGCATTTTTCGTTGAAATATCATGTTTTTGTGCAGTTTTTGCTGAAAACCTTGGTCAAGACATTATTTAAAGGAATCTGATGTATGAAAGGTTTGAAAACAATTAAATTAGCTTCAGAAGCATGTTAAAAGATTTGGAATCGGTTGAGTAATCATGAAGTTATGGTCAAACAAAGTTAAAATTTTTTAGTAAAATTTGGAAGAATTTACTTTTAACTAAAATTTGTTTTGATTTTAGACAATATTGGTGTTCTACAAAGCTTTCATAAATTTAATTTTCACACTCAGTTGAGCTCGGCTAATTTTCATTCTTTTACCGAGACCCGCACAGCCGAGCGATCAGCAACATAATTTTAACTGATATGTCAGCAAAAAATCAAGTTCGTTTATAGCAGCACCTTTGGGTGCCGCTGACATCAAACGTCACTTTTGCTGAGATATCAGCAAACGAACTATAACCGAGATTTGCACAGCTGATCTCGGCATTCTGATTTAAGTTCTAATTTAATAAAAGTTCCAAAATCGATTGAGAAACAACAAAGTTATGTTTATTTCACTGAAGGTCATTTTTCATAACCTAAAGATTCACCTCCAAGACACTCGCGTCACCTCTAAATGCTTATATGTTGGCTCAGATTTTGATATTTCTCTTTTACTTCTTCTTCTTCTTCTTCTTGGCATAACGTCCTCAATGGGACAGAGCCTGCTTCTCAGCTTAGTGTTCTTATGAGCACTTCCACAGATATTAACTGAGAGCTTTCTTTGCCAAAGTTGCCATTTTTGCATTCGTATATCGTGTGGCAGGTACGATTATACTCTATGCTCAGGGAAGTCAAGGAAATTTCCTTTACGAAAAGATCCTGGACCGACCGGGATTCGAACCCAGACACCCTCAGCATGGCTTTGCTTTGTAGCCCCGGACTCTAACCACTGGGCTAAGGAAGGTTTCTCTTTTAATGTGATTTAAATTCAGTAGTGCACACGAATTTTTGGATTTGAGAACTTTTGAAAAATAAGCCGCACCCTATTCATTTCATCATTTAAAAAAATCTTTTGATAACCTGTTGTTGAAATAACGCTTTTTCCATACGTTCCAAATCATAAAAAAGGTAAGAAAATACAGATTATTTAACATAGAAACACATAAGGACAGATTTTCTAACATTCAGAAGTACTCAGTTTTTTTGTGAAAAAATTCGAAGTACCGATAAAATTGTGCGTTAAAATCAAGATACTATAATAAATGTATTAGCAATATAATCTAATTTCCCTTTATAACAGTCATCAACACAATTTGTTTACAATTTTATAATTTTGTGTTTGTTTTACACCCTAAATTCGGTCTTACAAATTTTCCGCCCCCTGGGCGTAAAAATCACCCCCGGAGGGGCAAACTCGCCCACTTAGAGATTAACTGCTTTAGCGAATACCCCCCCTTAAGACATTAGCCGTGAAATAGCGCTATAATTCGAAAAATGCATACAAGTAGGTTGGAACACTAGTAATTTCCCTTAATTTATTTTGAAAATATGGAGAAGTTCTGTCACATACGAATCTAGGATTTTTTCTAGAAATTTCATAAAAAAAACTTTCGCTAGCACTCACTGTAAGAATTTAAGTGCAAAAATCTAATCTATGTGATGCTAATTTCATATTGTCAAAAGAACTCCGCTACAAATTATGAATCGAATTATGAAAAAAAATCAATTACAGATAAGCAAGAAATTCTGAATGTATTATTAATCCTGTTGGATATATTCTAGTGTAAAAGTAATGTACGTAATGACTGTGAATAGTATTCTTTAAAAAACTTATAAATTTATATTAGATATAATAATTCCTCTCTGGGAATTGTTTGTAGATTGATGAAAAAGTTAACAACAATCAGTGGAATATATCTGATTACAGAATCTATATAAATAAAAAATGGAATGGTGTTTGTATGTCACGAAATGGCTTCCGAACGGGTCAATGAATATGAATGATTTTTTTTCCGTTTTGTTCGTCAAGTGTTCCGACGTGTTTGTGCGTATAAAAATCATAGGGTATTCACCGGGAAAGTCGGAAAAACGAGCGTGAACGGAACTGTCATTTTGTATTGGACGATTCATAGCGTTTTCCAACAGCCTACTTGATGGCAAGACGAAGTTTGCCGGGACCACTAGTTATGTATAAATATAAAAGCAATGTATACCCGACCAGAGGATTACAACAGAGTTGTAACGGATTTTGTTACCCAGGTAGTGCGTTTTTTTTCTAACAAAATTTGTTATTATTTTGACTGGTTAGTAGTTATAACAAAATTTCCTCTACACTAAACAAAATTGAAACAAAGTATGTTATAAATTAAACAAAAATAAAACCCATAATGGTTCATATAAAACAAAAATTTAACTGATTTTGTTATTTTCCATAACTGAATTACAACAAAATTTGTTACAATCAATGGCTTTCAACTTTTTAAAACAAAATGTGCAATGATTATGTTTAAGATTGAAACAAATTTGAAACAGCCTTTGTTCTTATTAGTGATTTTGTTTCAATCATGGTATAATTTCCTCCATCAACTCAAAGTCCTCCCAACAAAAATGGAGCAAAATTTGATATTTGTAAGAAATCTTGGTGTACCCGACCAGAACCACATAACAAGATTATAAGACATTCCTATCAGCAGCAGTTATAATAAACAGAAGTTGATATAATTTTGTTATCAAGAAGGCTTTGTTCTAAAGTTGTTATATTTTAAATAACACGTTTATAACAATATTTTTGGCATCGCATTTATAAGTTTGTTGCCAATAACATCCGATGTCATAAACAGTAACATAGTTTGCAATAATTTTGTTATTTTGTAACATCCTTGTAACACATTCTGTAATAATTTTGATATAGTTATAACAGTGTTTGTTATGTTTGAGTTTAATTTGGTGCAAATTTCGTTAGAATTTTTGTTATTTTAACTACTAACGGTACGTGTTTTATAACAACTGGTGATATAAAAAAAAAACATATCAGGGGTACACATCCTGTTATAATCTTGTTTCTTCCGTCTGGTCGGGTAATTATGCTACAATTTTGTTGTAATCCATTGGTCGGGTAGAATGATTGTTTGGCAGTATAATTGCAAAGAAAAAATTTCTGTTTACATCTACCTGAGTATTCAAATAGCACATCAATTCGCCCTGCGTACTAATTTAGTGCTATTATATGGCTGACATCCCAAGTAACATTGGAAGCTGATTAACAGCTTACTTAGCTAAAGTTCTGTTTATACAGCCGCTTTTCAGCTGAATAAACTGTTATTCAGCTATCAATATTATCTGGGATGCCCTATAATAGCATTAAAAGCCGAAAAAGGAAAAGTATCGGACTAGAGATTACTTTTGTAGTTTCATACAGACGTATCTGCAGTGATCGATTTCAATTCGTCAAATTTCTCTTTAGATTAATATATGAATTTCATTCGATTTTTGGAACATTTTGTAATGCTGCGGAGGACTTTCCAGTGAATCAAAAAAAGTTATCGAAAACATTCATCCGGCCAAGTAATCATATAAACAGAAATCGATCATTGTAGATCCGCCATTATAATACTGAACGCGAGAATTTATATGTTTTTCGAGATAAATGTGGTGAAATCATTTAGGAAATTCTCGACAAACTAGTTCAAAGTTATTTCTGGAAAAAGTTTATTCGTTTTTTTGTCAGATCCTTTTTTTGTCAAAGTTTAGGAAAATGTACCCTTATGAAGTCTCTTACGAAAATGTTTAGGCAGTTCCCACATCACACTTTGAAAAACTCCACTCCAAAAAAAAACATTTTAAGTTCAACAATAATAAGTAAAACATATCTCATAAAAAATATAAAAAAAGAGATTATAAATATGTGTTTAAGGGAAATTATAAAAGCATTTCTCCCTAAAATGTTGCCTATGCTTACGCACAATCATTTCGCAAACAAAAAACCTTTAAAGGAATCCTCCAAGAGCTCGAAAATTCTCAAAACCAAAAATTCGTGTGCTCTTCTGAAGTCAAATTAAATAAAAAGAATCAATTTTGAAGTTTGACCAAAAATATTGAACTTTAAGTCTTAGTAGCAAGTGACTGAAAAGTGGATTTTATAGTTATGAAATATGACGTTCAGTGAATTCTTCATAATTTTGTTGTTTTACAACTAATTTTGAAGCACATAGCATCATTCTCTTCAAAATTAAATTTTATTATTATTATTAGCTTTGTTTGGGAGATTTTCAGCCCGTGGCTGGTTCATCTCCAAAAATTAAATTTATAAAAATGCAAAACTTTTTTTCTAAAATCAGAACAAGTTTTAGTTAAGATTAGCTTTCTTCAATTATTTCACAATTTCAAATAAAAACATCATATTTGTTGGACTTCATAAATACTAATAAAACATGAATTTTAATCGAAAAGTACCAAATTATTCGATTTTTTTTCAGTTTGTCGTTCATACTTTCGCTGATAGATACTGGTTTTTCTCATTTGTTAAAGCTTCAGAAAGACATTTGCAACAATGTTTCATAAATTTTATAACTCAAATATTTCTGCGTTTTTTTAATACATGCACTTTTCAACTAGCATTCCAAGATGCTGTTTAAAGTACAATCAAATATAAAAAATATAATTCCCGGCCAAAAAATTTGAACAGCACACTACACTAGCCAGCAACTGCGCTGGCTGAGGTATCTATTGTGTGGGCTTCCAATGGGTCGCGACGTTCTCAAACGACCGGTTACAGAACATGAGTCCGTTGCTCGATAAATACTGCTAAAGTGTGCTATTCCTATACCTAAAAAACAATGCGCTCTCGGGCTAGGCATTGGATATATATAGAAAGCGTTGTGTTTGGATGGGCATCTAATTCTTCCGAAAGAGGTGCACTTTGCGAAAAAGAACCACGTGATTATTGAGCTGAAATCGAATTCAGGTTAACTTCTGCGTTCATGAGTCCTCTCATGGCGTAGTGGTTAACGCGCCCCAACTAGAGATCGGGGAGTCGTGAGTTCGATTCTCACTGAGAAGACGTGTAACTTTTTCGCAAATCTTCACATCAATTTGTCCATCTAATCCAATTGCAAATTATATGTAATGTTTAGCTTTTCAGTAGTTGATAGTTTTCCTGTTTTTGAGACTTTGTCCCATGATTTAAATTCAAACTCTGGGTGTATTTTGTTTACCCTGTCCCTTCCGAAATGTAAAATAGGAACAAATCTAGCATTAAAACGTAAAACCTCTGTTTTTGTCGACTAAGTGAATGTCAAACATGATCAAAAGTGTCAAGTTTAAAATTGAGACCCATTATTTTTCAAATTAAAGTTTAAATATGATATAGCCGTTGTGTGAGCTGAAAAAAATGTCAAAGTATTAGCAAGAACACACTCTGTCGTGTTAGTTGATAAAGAACTAGGTATTATCAAAAACATCAATATCAGGACTATTCCATGGATGAAACCTTGAAAGAATTCAAAGAGAAATCCCAGACTCCAGGAAATCGTGATTGTTACATCTATGATACTAAAATTCGCTAGGTCCTCTCCTAAACCCCGCCAGAAAGAAAATCCTAGCTACGTCAATAAAAGCGATTGAAGCACGTACCTCGTAATTCTTCATACTGTTTCTTATATTTTTTCCAGTCTATGTGAGTCGTCGCATTAGTGACGGTTGAGAGCGTATCGTTTACTGCAAAGTAACAAGCTTCTCCATGAAAGACGATCATGATCCATTTAGATCCCAAGTGTTAGATAAGCTGCGTCTTAAGTCGCTAACCCCTTTCGGGTGCGATAAATCGTGATTGTTCCCAATCTATATTGGGATGCATTCGAACGGAAGCGGATTCAAGTGTAGCAATCTCGGAAAAGTCTGCTTTCTATTATACCAAGTGGTTCTGCTGAACACGAACGCGCCAGCTAGTTGCATCTACCAATATCCCAAAGCGATAAATTGGATTCTAACGATTACTCCCATTCCAAGAAGATCGTTGGCCTCGCGGGAGGAATTTCGCAAATAAAACCAATTTGTTGGAGCGAAGAACATCAAGTACATCAATATATAGGCATAGAACATAAACAAACCGAGATCCAATCGATGAAATCCAGCTAGCAGCCGAAGTAACATGCCGTTGGCCTCAGACGTCCGTCGATCACAAGGTGATTTCCGTCTTTCGGCTTCTTCTAAGCGTGGAATCTTCAGCTTCAGCTGCACAGCTGTCAGTATCTATTTTCGGATCATGAAATTGGTTTATTTGCGGACCTTTGTGAAATTAGATTAGATTTTCGGAAAAACCGATCGATACGATGAGAGGTAAATGGGAATGGGTAGAACATCTTCGTTAGGAAGTGATGGATCTTCGAAGCGAAAATCCCAAACGTAGATTTGTCACGCGTTGAACGGTTCCGGCGTTACGTCTCCCGTATTGTGTTTGAAAGTGTCACGAAACGTGCCCATTCAAAGACAATTCCACTGACAGGTTTCGTCTTTTGAGCATGATTTTCCTTGTTGACTCGTCAACAAGAGTTGCAGCCTGGGAACCACAAACGACGAAAACGCAACGCCCACCCTCGTCTATTGTGAACCACTCAGATGGTAATTACGCGCCCCTTAAGGGTGTTTTGTCACTTTGATTGCGCTTTTAGATCAACCGAAGACCCAAACGACGAAAACAAAGCTCTCGGAAGAAACGAGATCAGTCAAACTTTCCCTCGGAGTTTTATTTTTCTCACAATCTTTCGTGGAACCAATTCCCCTTCAGTAGATGCTTACTCAAGTCGAGAATTTACCAACAGACAGCATAATTTGGTGCAACACGTAGGCAGTAGTACCATTTGTCTGTCACTTGGAGGGCCAAAGAAGCTGATGCGTCGAGTACGACGCTGAGAAACGGTTTTTTTCAACTGGGTTCGCTTGATGGTGCAGCGGAGATCACAAATTTGTTGAACTAACGGTTGACTGTCATCTGATAAAACGGTTGACGTCTATTTTCGTGGGCATCAAGCGGGTGTTGTACTACTTCCGCGGTGAAAATGATGATCAACCAGTGATTTTTTCTGAGAATTCGCGGAACCAAAAAATCTTCAATGTAGAGTAAACGGTGTTAAATGAACATCTTGATGATTTAATGTGGTTTTTCAAATGGAATACAATTAATTTGATTGATTTATAGCACAAAAAAACAAAATGTTCTCTAAAACAATGACCTGAATTCCATTTCGCTTCCATTTCGCTTCCATTTCGCTTCCATTTCGCTTCCATTTCGCTTCCATTTCGCTTCTATTTCGCTTCCATTTCGCTTCCATTTCGCTTCCATTTCGCTTCCATTTCGCTTCCATTTCGCTTCCATTTCGCTTCCATTTCGCTTCCATTTCGCTTCCATTTCGCTTCCATTTCGCTTCCATTTCGCTTCCATTTCGCTTCCATTTCGCTTCCATTTCGCTTCCATTTCGCTTCCATTTCGCTTCCATTTCGCTTCCATTTCGCTTCCATTTCGCTTCCATTTCGCTTCCATTTCGCTTCCATTTCGCTTCCATTTCGCTTCCATTTCGCTTCCATTTCGCTTCCATTTCGCTTCCATTTCGCTTCCATTTCGCTTCCATTTCGCTTCCATTTCGCTTCCATTTCGCTTCCATTTCGCTTCCATTTCGCTTCCATTTCGCTTCCATTTCGCTTCCATTTCGCTTCCATTTCGCTTCCATTTCGCTTCCATTTCGCTTCCATTTCGCTTCCATTTCGCTTCCATTTCGCTTCCATTTCGCTTCCATTTCGCTTCCATTTCGCTTCCATTTCGCTTCCATTTCGCTTCCATTTCGCTTCCATTTCGCTTCCATTTCGCTTCCATTTCGCTTCCATTTCGCTTCCATTTCGCTTCCATTTCGCTTCCATTTCGCTTCCATTTCGCTTCCATTTCGCTTCCATTTCGCTTCCATTTCGCTTCCATTTCGCTTCCATTTCGCTTCCATTTCGCTTCCATTTCGCTTCCATTTCGCTTCCATTCGCTTCCATTTCGCTTCCATTTCGCTTCCATTTCGCTCCATTTCGCTTCCATTTCCATTCCATTTCGCTTCCATTTCCATTTCCATTCCATTCCATTTCCATTCCATTTCCATTCCATTTCCATTCCATTCCATTCCATTTCCATTCCATTTCCATTCCATTTCCATTCCATTTCCATTCCATTTCCATTCCATTTCCATTCCATTTCCATTCCATTTCCATTCCATTTCCTTCCATTTTCCATTCCATTCCATTCCATTTCCATTCCATTTCCATTCCATTTCCATTCCATTTCCATTCCATTTCCATTCCATTTCCATTCCATTTCCATTCCATTTCCATTCCATTTCCATTCCATTCCATTCCATTTCCATTCCATTTCCATTCCATTTCCATTCCATTTCCATTCCATTTCCATTCCATTTCCATTCCATTTCCATTCCATTTCCATTCCATTTCCATTCCATTTCCATTCCATTTCCATTCCATTTCCATTCCATTTCCATTCCATTTCCATCCCAAACTTTGTAAATTAAGTAAATATTGATTTTTTTAGATTTTTAAAAATTAGTTGTTATACAAACTTACATCTCTAAGAGGCTTCTAGTTAAGAGGCATTTCCATTTAATAAAAATGAAACTCCGTTGACGTACCTGGAAAGACAAGAATAGAAGAAAATATTAGAAAATTACTATAACTTAACATATTTAACACGAAAAATTTTATCACATATGAAATAGGATGATTTTTCTACGTGATAATTCTCACATTTAGACCCCATGCATTCAAACCATCCCTTACAATTTGAGATGCTTCGTTCCTCTCAAACATCGGAAATCCCCCTCGGAGACCAAAGTGTGCAATGATCCGCAGCATGCGATCGATGGCAAATTCCGTATTGCTCGATTGTTGTTACCTCTAAAGTAGGTACCCACCAACCTCTTCAGTTACTTTCGTTTTCTCATGGCGAGGAGCTTGCGTTGTTTTGCGGCCAAACACCAACCGAGATCGAATTGCTCGTTTAAAAAGAGCCTATACATGTAGGTTCCTCATTCAGCAAGAGGTCCAAACCGACAGGGGGGAATCCGCAGCCAAAAACGGCTCAATGACGACTGTCTTGCTGAACGAGAGAAGATATTAATTATTCATGATCAATTACCGTCCCCATCATCATTCAGCGAAGCCCACCAACCATCGCACATTGGTCTGTTTTTGGAGAAAAAAGAACAGAATTCAGCCCCATTCTAACAGTTGATGAAATATTATGCTATCTTAAGCAAAATATATGAGTAATTGAGTGGTTCCCCTCTTCATACCTCTAAATCATAGGTAAGTGTCTTATTTTACTCTATTTTCCTAAATTTTTGTGGATAAAATGTAGGAACTGTTGTGGATAAAATGGTAGCGACTTAGAGCAAAGTTTAAATAGTGTCTAATTTTAAACACTATCCCGTAAATATAAAAAAAAAATACTTGAATATAGCAGACTACACCAACAAAAACTTGCAACAAGATATTTAAAAGGTTTTTTGAACATGTAAAATTGTAAATTTGAACATGAATCCTAGAAAGAACTTAGCTCTATAAGAGTCTAACTGCATCCACTATCTCCTATAGCACCATCTCCTATAGCAAAAAATGGACTGACTGTACATATCAATGGTTGCTACTCCGTGATTGATCGGAGGAACTGATAAGTATTAAACTTCGATCCATATGGATAAGGGATGGGACTTTCTGCTTACTCTCGAAGTACATAGTTCAGCAGAATGCATATTGTTGATCGATAACGGCTTCGGCCAAGTCCTTACAGTCAGTTGAGATGGGGAAGGAATGTTAGTACTTAATAATTGTTGCTTCTAGAGGCCGAGAATACCTCTGCATCTCCACATGGAAGTGCACTGCCTTTAACTGCGTCCACTATCCCCTATATTAAAAACAAATAAGTAAATAGTTTTGAATAAAATAGAATTGAATTAAACTATTTATGCTTTTCTAGGAAGGTAATATTTTCAACAATATATCAATGATTTTTTGTCCGTTTTCCCCCCAAAATACTACACCGTGCATCAGGTCCATCCTCATTCAGTACCCGGGGTTGGTAAGTAGTGATTTTTTGTTGCATTCTTTGCTGCTTCATTTGATGATGGTATGAATTTTCCCTTCATTACA
The DNA here is from genome assembly GCF_002204515.2 of Aedes aegypti. Lineage (NCBI taxonomy): Eukaryota > Metazoa > Arthropoda > Insecta > Diptera > Culicidae > Aedes > Aedes aegypti. Next base: position 69,586,748 of record NC_035108.1, on the reverse strand, counting down.
TGTGTTTTCTACGATGGGGCGTTATGCAACCAGGCTGGCACCTCGTCTCTTGTAAATGAGTAGGTAACTGGCGGCGGCGGCGTCATAGAAAAAAGGCACTACTCTAGAGGCGGTTTGTTGTGGTACGGTTTACATTGATGCTATTTGCAAGGGGAATTAGTTCGGTAATAGCCACATGGTAGGTAACCCAAGGAGGTGGCTCTCCATTTTTTTTTGCGAGGTTGCGAGATCGCTAAGGAGATGTGAAAGAGATTGTTAGAGATGTGTTTTTTTTTTCGGTAAGCTGTATGGGTTAATTTACGACCCGGGGTACATGGCGATTTTAATCGTTCCAGATCTTTCTCGATTGCTCAACATGAGTTGTCCACTGCAAATTCCACGCCACATTTTCGGGTAACCTGAGATACTTACGAATGCATGATTATATTCTTTTCTTGGTCCAATCGATTTCAAGATCACACCTGATCTACAATGGTTCGAGTATTTACATGGTCCAGAGCGGTTTGATTCCAATTTTTCTAGGTTTCAGTATTCCTCTGCGTTTCATACCCTATGAACTAGATACAAACATCATTTTTGCGGGGTTGTTGTACAGCATTCTTACAACATGTCCCGTCCATTATATTCTCCCAGACTTTTCGGACACTAAGGTCCCCCAAGAGTTGTACCAGCTCGTATTTCATACTCTTCATTGATGTCTTCTTCTTCTTGGCATTAACATCCTCACGGGGACAGAGCTTGCTTCTCCGCTAAGTGTTCTTATGAGCACTTCCACAATTTTTATCTGAGAGCTTTTTTGCCAAAGTAGCCATTTTCGCATTCGTATATCGTGTGACAGGTACGATGATACTCTATGCCCAGGGAAGTCAAGGAAATTTCCATTACGAAAAGATCCTGGACCGACCGGGATTCGATTTTCATGGATGTGACGTTTTCAAATACACCGCCATATATGGTCTGAAGAATACGGCATTCAAGTCTTTATAGTGCACGCAAAAACTCCTCGAGCTTTGTTCGCCTCTCGGGCCCATAAAGAACTACTGGTCTTAATATGATTTTGTATATGGTACACTTAGTCAGTGGTGGGAATATTCGCATCACGAAGCAGCTGACGAGTGTAAACCGACGCAAAACAAACATGACAGACTCGCGAACTGGCTGGGTGCACGTAAGTTTGCTTCTGATCGGAAGAGCATACAAAAAGAAATAGCAAAAAGTTCGCGAACATTTACTCGCGAGTAACCGAACAAGGTGTGATTTACTATGGCATTGACATCCATCATTGTATATCCATCAAATCGACAGTAAACTATTTGTTTCTAGGCAAAACCCCTTAAAAGCCAGAAATCTCGAAAAGTAAATAGTTTTTTTTCATAAATCACTTTAGCTACGTTTACTCGCGAGCAAGACAAATGCGAGTCAATCTGAACTCTGATGATCGTGAGCATTTTGCTTTGTTTTTATTCCAATTCTGCAGACATACTCACTACTTTCCATCACTGCACTTAGTACGGAGGTGAAGTTCACCAAAACTCATGAAATTACGGAGTACATAGTGAGAATATTGTGCTCACCATACGGGTAGAAATCAGAATCCGAAAATCATGATTGTGCACCCTGATATCATGATTCCAGCGTGGTTTTGTTGCATAGTATATTTTGTCCAAAGATGAGTGCTTGAAAAAGCACAAAGCAAGCGGATCGGAGCGGTCTTAAGCCAATATTATCCACATGCTTGCCAGAACGAGCACCGAACGTATCCTATGGCCTAATCCTTCTCATCAACACTCCAGAATATCCCGTAACACCTATGAGAGGTCGTAGAGTTCTCTGCATCTTTCATAAGTGGGCGTTCTATTAACCTCTCCTTCCCTTTCCCTAGCATTCGCAAGGACGTGGCCAGGACACGTTGGAGGAAGCGTCAATCGTGTCTAAGAGTCAGGGATTAGTTCCAAATCTCTGGCTTTGGTAACGGACAAGAAGGAGGCAAACCTCATCCAATGGTCTAGGAATGTACCACCTACGAATTTGTGCGAATTACTTAATGCTAATGATTTCATGATTCCAGAGTGTTTTCATCTTATGAAAATACATCATGATTCGGACTCATTAAATCATCAGGCAGATTTTCGTAACACAACACAAGCGTTATGTTTTTGTAGCTGATTGCCCGAAATCATGCATCGAATTCTCGAAAATCATTACTCGCGCACCCATTTATGATCTATTTATAGTTTTGTCAGTCAACCCGATAAAATTAAAACAAAAAAAAAAACTAATTTTGTCGGAGCGCGGTTCGAACCAAGAACCTTCTGATTGAGAGCGCCGTGCTTTACCATACAACCAACTTGCCATGTTTAATTGAGGGTGATCGATACGAATAACTTGAAGCAAAGCGCGTCGCTTAGTGTTGTCACTCTGGATGGTACGCTTGTGAAGGATCAAGATTATCGTTCCAGGAACCATGATTTGTCTTCCTGATATCATATCGAAACCAAATTATGAATTTCATGACTTCATGATGAATAATTTGGGAATCAGAGCAAAGTTGAAAGCAAGAAAAATCATCGCCTTGTTGAAGCCTGTTTCAAAGGAGCTGTAATAACGTTCCCGTGATTTTCACACAACACTGTACACCACACATCGTAGCCTGAAACAGTTGTGTCAGTTTCTCATGAAAACAAATTCCTGCCATCGATTGTATCGTATGTGGCCAGGTAATCGGGTATCCAAAATGGCCAGAATCAATGAGAAACAATGCCATTCGTTCCTATCTTATATAAAATATGCAACGAATAATTTTCTTACCGCCAATTTTGAAAAATCAACGTATATTAGCACTTCTGGAACAAATATACCCCATTTGGAACAGGAATAACTCCGATATAATAATTATGATTTTAAATAATTATTTTTAAAGAAACGTCAGACGTTCGGGGTTTGAGAGTTAATTAATGCTCAGTTATAGAAAGCTGGCTTGATAACTTCTCACAAATAAATCTGGCCAGATTTCATCGAAACTTTATTGTTCGTTAACTGCTGGGAATCATGCTTAGCTATTAAAGTTAGCAAATTTAACGTGGAAGTCGTCATGTCGTCATCTTTTGCCATGCCGTATCGATGTAGCAATGTATATATCTTGGAATTCTACCTCTACGTTATTCAGGTGTTCAATATAGTACCACTTCCACTATTCAATCAACTCTCGTTCATCCGTCTACATGTTTCCATTATTATCCTAACACATTTCAATTCGCAGCACGCAGCCTTTGTGGGACTCACTTTCCAAGCGACGTTGTTTAACTCTAAAAAGATGGATCTGTTGTCTATTCATCTCTCCACACGATGATAGGTTCCCTGCTACAAAATCAATACATGCGCGACATTCACCTCGTCTGAAACTGTACGCCATACTTTGTAAAACAAACAGTTTCTTCGATGTTCAAGTTCTTCCTCTTTTCCAATCTCCCGGACGGACTTCATTCAATCTAACCTGCTGCAACATCAGCTTGATGAGTCGTTCCCAAATGTATCGTTGCGGGCGTCGGTATAGTACGTTATTCACCGCGAAAAGTATTTGTTGCGGAACGGGAGCGCCGTTTTCCCTGTAAGTTTCTGAATTATCTTACCGGATTCAGTGCCAGTGCTGTCGGCTTTCACTTCTCCTCAGACGTTCCCGAAACATTCAACGAAATCAGTGTCAAAGTCGCTGTATGGTCTAAAGCAAGCCCAACGATGCTGGAACAACAGATTCAACTCAACGCTATTGAAGCTAGGATTTGGCAGATACAACAATGTGTACTCACCGTGGAAGGTGATGAAGTCTACCTGGTGCTCTACGTAGACGACCTTCTGATAGTCAGGAGGAACATCCGAACAATCGAGAAGTTGAAGCGCCGTCTTTCTGATGACTTCGAGATGACCGATTGTGGACCAACGAAGTTTTTCCTAGGGATGCGTGTGGAGTACGACTAGAACCGTGGTGAACTCAAGCTATCACAGGAAGCTGCTGTTACCAACATCCTGGAAAAGTATGGCATGACCGAATGCAATCGCGCAAAGAGTCCGATGGAGAAAGGACTTTAGCTGAGTCGTGAGGGAAGCCGTACTGTGCAGCCATACCTGTGCTATCCTATTGCCTTCATGGGAAGGTTCCAGCAGTCACCAACGGAGAATCACTGGCCAACACTGAAGCGGATTATGAGATACCTCAAGGGAACAACTACCGTGGGACTCCACTTCAAGAGAAATGAAGACAGCAGACCACTCGTAGGGTACGCCGACGCCAACTGGGCATCAAATATAGAAGATCGTAGGTCGGTAACGGGCTTCCTGTTCAAAGTTTACGGTTCAACGGTCTCTTGGGCAAGTCGCAAGCAATCGACAGTTTCAATGTCTTCAAGCGAAGCTAAATATGTGGCGCTGAGTGCCGCTGTATCTGAAGGAACCTGGTTAGCTGGAGTTCTGGAGGACCTCAACTGCAAGGCACCGACGGACCCCGTAACTATTTACGAAAACAACCGAGGTTGCATTCGACTAGCGAAGAATGCTGAATCGAAGAGAACCCAAAACCTGGATATAAAGCATCATTTCATCAAGGATCACGTAGCTGCCGGGACTATCAAGGTACAACCAATTTCTACCACCGAGCAGCAAGCGGATATTTTCACAAAAGCTTTAGATGTTACCCGATTTCAATACCTTAGGGTTAAGATCGGTGTCACCGATTGAGAGTAGGTGTTGCGGATCTAGCAACCGTTGATACAAAGGATCGTAGATCGCAGCAACCGTAGATAATAAGTCTTTCAATTATTATATTTATTCATAACGCAACCGTCATCCAAACCACAAGCTTAATTTTAAACCTCTCCAAACCGTTCAAGCCCTGTTTCATTTCGTGGCTCTAAAGAAGTACGGACCTCAAAAGTATTTGACACACGTCAATCATAACCTATTTTTATTTTATTATTTTAAGGGTTACCTACGAATCAATAGAACGCTGCGCTTCAATATTTAACACTTGTCGACTGGTGGGGTAGCTGCACAGTACATCAATCAACGTTTCTGGAGATGTCGACGGCCTGTGGGACTCTATCCACGAAGCTGTGTCAATAACGGCGCAGGACGTGATTGGCACTGGTCAACGAGGAAGATGAAACGACTGGTTCGATGAAGAGTGCCAGTGAGTGACGGCATGAAAAATGTCGCTAGAAGTCGTATGCTTGTGGCCGGTATCCGTCAGAACAGAGAGCGGTACAGGAGAGCGCGAGTCGATGAAAAGCGAATCCACCGCAGAAAGAAAATGCAGCATGAAGAAAGTGTAGCACAAGACAGCATGAACCGGAACGATATGCGAAGATTTTTTGCAACGGTCAATGGCGCGCGGCACAATACCCGCCATGTGCAATGATCGAGAAGGGAATTTACTGACCGATAAAACAGCTGCCAGGTGGAAGGAGCGCTTTCAGCAATTGTTGAACGGTGAAAATGTATAAGTGGCGAGAAACAGGATGAACATTTATGATGACGATTAAGCTGTGGACCCACCGACCATAGGAGAGATTAAAAAAACAATCAGCGAGCTGAAGATCTGTAGGGCTGCTGGGAGGGACGAGATCCCAGTCGAGCTTCTCAAGCACGGTAGTGTCATATCACAAATCATTAAATTGCAAGTGAACTTATCAGCAATAACTTATTTGGACTTACCCGGCGCATCCACTCAATTCAATGCGTATATTTTAGATTTTTTTGTGGTTAGAGTCCACGGCTACAAAGCAAAGCCATGCTGAAGGTGTCTGGGTTCAATTCCCGGTCGGTCCAGGATCTTTTCGTAATGGAAATTTCCTTAACTTCCCTGGGCATAAAGTATAATCGTACATGACACACGATATACGAATGCAAAAATGGCAACTTTGGCAAAGAAAGCTCTCGATTAATAACTTAGGAAGTGCTCATAAGAACACTAAGCTGAGAAGCATGCTCTGTCTCGGTGAGGACGTAATGCCAAGAAGGAGAAGAGAGATTTTTTTGCGATCGCTTCTCTCGACTACCACATCGAACGACTGTAATAAGTTTACCGCTATGACAACTGATTAAAACTCTAAGTGGAACAGACTTCATCCACTTTCCATCACAATGTGTAGGGTGAAGCAGCAGCGTCAACGGAGTGGTGTCTATTCTTATAACAGAAAATCTATTTCAGTTGACCAACATGATTGAACTCATCAAGTATGTACCTTATTCAGCTTGAAAAAAGGGGCACAGCCTAGCCTAATTGAGCTATTTTAGACCAACTCTAATTAAGAGCTAGCAATCAAAGACAAACGTTTCCCTGATGAATATGATTTTCAAAAGAAAAACACCTTTTAGTCGAGTCAGTCCACAAACCAATCCTTTGCTCTGTAGGGCCACAACTCTTCCCAACTAGAGCCCGGTAATGACTCTACAATTATTTCTATTAAAAGCCTCCTAAACAAATCGTTTGTGCGTAAAAGTGAAACTTTTAATTGCTCTCTTTCTCCTGTATCACTCGTTGCCGCTGCCATCGCGACGCAGCAAAGGTGAGACAGGTCACCGGGTTCGAGTGTTCGTTTGCAACAATTAGCGGGCCATTGTCGTCGTAGCAATAAAAAGTGCCTTCTCATGGAGGCAAGCCGAAAAGATCCGACTGATATTCAAATCTTGATTCGAATCAGCGTTGATTTGGCTTCCCGGCCCACAGGATTTGTTGCCATCATCAAAGCGTAGCATTTTGGTACAGTATTTCTTCAGCTCGCGAAAGGAGTGCCCTCGCAAAGCAGGTGACCCGGTTTTTTCGCTAAGGGGTTTCCAGGTCAGCACCGAAAGCCCTTTCGCTTTCTATCGAACATACGTCATACACACACAAATCAAATCATCAGGCAACCCCCGTATGTCGGAGAAATGTCCATTGTGTGGATAAACATTGAAGAGATTGCTGCCTAATCATCATCTTCTAGGCTCGACGGGGACGCCTCACGAAGAGCAACTCCAAGACCGGGTCCCGCGTTAAACGGATTCTCTATTGAGCAGTAACTATTCAATAGACAGACCGTGCGATTGTATGGTCTGCAGTAATCGACGAGCAGCAGCAGCATCATGCAGAGCCATTAAGTTCCACGGAAGAAATTATCGTCGGGTCGGGTTGCCCGTGTGTATTACTCCAGAGCTACTGCACAGTTCGGGCGAGGCTGCATACCCTTTGCGGATTTCGTAGACCAATAAAGTATCTCTCTCGCGTCGAGAGTGCATTAGGCCGTTCCACCACAGTATGTGCGGTGATGCCATGGTCGTAGCCAGAGAGGGACAGAGGTAGCAGTTTCCCCCCTTGCTGATGGAAGATAATCGGAATTATTAATGGGGGCGAACTATTTCGCATAAAGACGTTTCGCATACGGAAGTTTGGCATAATGGACATTTCGCATAACGCAATTTCATACAAGAACAGGAAGCATTTTAAAGAAGACATATAATCCTGATTATGCAAAACGTCTATTATGCCAAACGTCCGTTTGCAAAACGTCCTTATGCGAAACGTTTTTATGCGAAATGTCCCACCCCCATTATTGGTTATTAGCATATACTAGCGAGCAGTGACATAAAATAGGAATTCCAAGGATATGTACCGATGGCGGCCTGGTTTCAGCGAGAATTGTTCATGAGTGAGCTTTTGATGTTTTAGTTTTATTCCACTTCAATATCATGACCATACACTCACATCTTTCTCCATTCATTACGTCCAGAAGCTTTACTTCTGGCTGTAGCTTCATCTCTTCAGCTTCATCAACTCACTATTTCTTTATGTCTTTTAGATTTGATTTCCTTGGGTTGCTTCCGTAGTGCCTGCGTCATAATAGCAAAGTATTTTTCGATGGATCTTAGTTCAAGTGCATTGAGGAGGCTGGCTCTGTTGGCAGAACAGTAGCCTCGGAAGCTGTCGGAATTCGGCCAAGATGAGACAATGAGGCTTCGTCAGCATATGGTTTCGTTTCCAGGGCCGTGATTTCCCCATCGTCTTTTGCCGTTTGTCAGGATTTGGAGTCTGCTGCACTTTATACGTATCCAGTCCATCCCGGTCTTTCGCTCTCTGAACGAAATACTTCTACATATTCAATTGTTTGGTCACACCCCTGATCGAGATATTGGGATTCCATAAGCCTTAAACGCTTTTACAGCACGCTTGTGATCCTGATCACTAAACATCCATTCTGACCGCATTTCTCTTTCCGTTCGATGCTCAGAGTTCTATAGTAACGTTTAATCACACGAAGCACCGTTGACTGCACGATTCCAAGTTGTTCGCCAAAGTCTCGATGAAAGAAGATGAAAGGTGATTACGCAAAATCAATTCGCGACGTTGCTTTTCAAGCGACGCCATTTTTTCAATTTTCGAACAACTGGCAGCGACAAAAATACAGTGTATACAATACACTCTAAACTATTTGTACTCGAATTTCCAAGAGAAAATACCCATTTGGTGCTCACGCCGAGGACCTGGGATCGAATCCCATCCCCGACATAGTCACTTATGACGTAAAAAGTTATAGTGACGACTTCCTTCGGAAGGGAAGTAAAGCCGTTGGTCCCGAGATGAACTAGCCTAGGGCTAAAAATCTCGTTAATAAAGTCAAACCAACCCATTTGGTTATTTTCTACAGCACTTTTTCCGAGTTGCATTTCGATATCGGACACCTTTTCTTACACTTTTCACAATTTATGGAACCTTTTCTTGTGAACAGCTCTTTTACTATTGATGGAATAATTTCGACATGATAACTTCGAAGAACATCCTTAGAGTCGAGCATTCTGTTCGGATCGTACAGGAAAGCAACTCTAAAGGTTCATCAACAGCTTACAATGCATCTAGTAAAGAATTTTCCAAAAATATTTCATAAAATTTAAAAGGTTTCTGCTCAGAATCTCGAATTTTCGATTTTTCGAATGATTCGTCTTCAGGAGTAACATCACATATTCCCCAGGAATTATTACAGCAAAATTCTAAAAACTGTACCAGGACGTAAAGTAACGTGAGCGAAACGTTCGAATTTAGTGGAACAATCAACATTTCCGGGAAAACTAAAGCGGTTGAAATACCACACAGTGGATATTTAGTCTATTGGCTACAAGAAGGTTCTGAAATTGTTGATAAATTCTTTGATTTGTTAAATTACCCAAATAGAGCGTGTTATTTCTACTACTTTGGAAAATTTTCCCGCTCAATCAACGAATATATCTCATTTAAATTCATAAAAAAATGGTCAATCTGCAAATAAAGCTGTCTGTTAATTACTGTGGAAGTGCTAAAAAAACAAAACAAGACATGAAATTTTGATGACTTTTCTTGCCTGATCAAGAATATTCCGGTAAATTAAAAGTTATGTAATATTTAGACTACTTAGACAACATTTAACGTGAAATAATCTACACGACGAAACATTTGCAACTTTCTTCGATTTTCCAAACAAAATGATTAGCTTTGGTATGCTTGATCTCAGTAATTTATGGACAGATTTGAATTAAATTTTCACAGAATATCAGATATAACTTGAATTATGACATATATTCTTGGATAATTTGTCCAATCACGAGTTCAAAAGTTGTAACGATTTAATTGAGGTCAAATTTTCGACGAATAATTCAAAACTAGTTTTCTTAAAATCTGATAGACCTAAACAAAAACCGTCTTCAGCAAACTTGTTTATTAAGTAAAAAACTACAACTTTTCTAAAGATATCATGAAGCTATTCCTTCAATATTTTTAGTTATGTCGTCACAAAAATCACTTTAGTAAAATCGTTACTGCTTTTGAACTCATGATTGGAAAAATCACTCAAAAATATATATTAAAACTCAAGTTATTTCTGAAGAACTGTGAAAATTTCATATAAATCGGTTCCTAGATGACTCAGATATTACCCTCTAAAGTTAATCATGTTGTACGGAAAATCGAAATGTGTTGTCCAATACTGTATGGGTTGAATTTTCGCCACGCTTATTCAAACTTTTGTCTCGATATGAGCCAAAAACTGTCATAAACATTCAATGCAAAAACTAATGCATCTCCCAGCATCTTTATAACAGGCCTTACCTCAAAAATCGAATCAGCTTTTGTTTTTAATCTATTCCACGCGAAAAAAAATAGAGTGAACGTTACAATTTTTCCTTCAAAAATCAACAAATAGCCATAACATTTCCAAATCTCTCTTGAATAGCATTTACACCACCATGATATTTTAAAAATTGTTTCGAATTGAGCTGGAAATCTTAAAAAGACACTTTAGTCCCACTTTACTTCCGGTTTCTCAAATGTCATCTCAAAATGATTGTTTTCGAAGCTCACTCAGCAATTTCATATACAGTATTGGACATAACATATGCAACTTTTTCAATTTTCCATACAAAATGACCAACTTTGGTAAACTAGATCTCAGTTATTTATGAACCGATTCGAATGAAATTTTCACAGAACATCAGATACAACTTGAATTTTAACATATATTTTTGAATATTTTTTCCAATCATGGGTTTATAAGTTTTAACAGTTTAACTAAAGTGAAATATTTGACGAAAAATTCAAAACTATTTATCTCAAAATCTGATAACCCTACACAAAAGCTGTCTTCAGCAAACTTGTTCATCTCGTTATAACCTACAATTTTGCTGAAGATAGCATGGAGCTATTCCTTTAATATGTTTAGTTATGTCATTTATAGAAAATAGTCAAAAAATTCACTTTAGTCAAACTGTTACTGCTTTTGTACTTTAGATTGAAAAATACACTCAAAAATATATGATGAAATTCAAGTTATTTCTGATGGTTTGCCAAAATTTCATTCAAATCAGTCCATAAATAACTGTATGGAAAATTGGAAAAGTTGCATATGTTTTGTCCAATACTGTAATTTCAATATAGTTGGTAGTATATTTTCAAACAAAATTTTGAGCAATGGTGAAAATTTTATGAGCTGGAGCTGATCTACAACCACGCACTTTAATCTTCTACCATATCTCCAAACATAACACTTGAATTTATTTAAAGCATTTTGAAAAGATATTGTTTAGAGATTCCAAAAGCTTATTTGATTAATTTACCAGCAATACATACGAAGCCTTCAAGAAACATCCAAAATGATAATAAATCTTCGAGCTGTTTAGTGGAATGCCTATAACTAAATGAAATTAGTACTATACCATTTAATTCCACTAGAGTTTGTATCCTTTGACAGACACGCGTATTTCGACATCAACTGTAAGACCGATAAGATTTTTTAGCATTCCTCCCATAATTGTTGCATTTTGATTTCTTTCAGATATAAATCTTAAGTTGTTATCAGATATTACTCAGGATTACTCCAGAAAATGTACAGGTTAAACCAGGTAGTTGGAATTTCCTATCCAAACCCGCTTGAAATCATCCCGAAATTACTCCAGCTGTTTCACCAGACATTTTTCCAAGAATTTGGAAAAAGAATGCTTTCTGAACTTCTCTTAAGGACTCCTCACCGGAATCGTCTACAAATACAAATTTAGTATTTAAACGAGAAGTTACTAACATACAGAAGGTATTCTCTCATGTATTATTTCTTGATTTATTTTTAAAATTATAACAAAGTTGGTTCGAAATGTTTTACATTGATTTCTATAGGAATTATTCCAGAGGTTTTTCTAGGAGTTCCTCCAAAATTGTAAATAATTCCTCTTAGAATCCAACCATTTCCTCAATAATATCCTAGAAATAGTTTCAAAGACTGTTCAAAGAATACATCCAGTAATAGAGTTTACAATTTTCCCGGGATTTGAATTCCAGGGGAACGGGAGATAAATTTGCCATTTCCCAGGAAATCCCGGGATCCCGGGAAATTTTCAAAAACGTGAAAATAAAGCAAATTTGATGGAATTTTCTTTTTTTTTTGTTAATAATTTGTATTTATATTTTTGTTCATACCAGTAAACTTGTATGGTTCTTTCTCTTTTATGGGAGTAATTTATTCATGTTTCTCAAAAAAATCTGTTGAATTTGTTTTCAACGCTAGGCTTCAAAACAAGGAAAATTACAACATTGAACAGAAGTCCATATGGAGGTATGAAGTTCAAATAATAAGTACCGTAATATGGGGGCAAATTGATCACTATTTTACAACTTTTTGTTGTGTTATTCGTCGGAATTCAAAAATTGTCAAATAAATTTCGACAAAATCAGACTCCATTGATCTTTATCAGTTTATGCAACCGATTTTTCATTTAACATGTCATAAAAATACTTTTAGCATAAAAAAAATCCCTATCTACTAAATTTCGGTCTCTTGAATCTGAAAATGATGTCAAAATTCTTACTACTCGAGTATTTGATCAGTTTATTGCAAAATTAAGCTTTGAAAATCTACCTAATACGCCTAAATGTAGGCAATTTCTCTTGAAATAAACACATTTTTCGAGCTTGAACCGTTGTATGAGAAAACTACTATATTTGCTATTCTGTATGGTTTCAACAAAAAGTTCAGTAGCTCATACTTAAGCTTACACAACATTTTAAACACTCAAAGGTAACCTGTAGGCATTGCACCAGTGAATTGTTTAGCACCGACATTTCCAACTTTATTGCTTACACCTTCAAAAACCTATAAAAACGGATCCTAATAAAAATCCAATAGTTCAAAATCATCATTAGAAATCTCTAAACTAGAAAACATGGAATGTCTGCGGTGCCAACGAAATCTTAAGCATTCTTGAGAGGAAATGTTTTTTGATACCGACCTGACCAAATTCGCCCCAGTGGATCCACCTCACCCCCTCCGGATTACGGTACCAACATTGAAACAATCCTTTCAAGCAGTACAATACAAACCAACTAGAGTCTTACAAAAAACTTGTAACGATTACATCCATGAAAACTTAATGCGCGTACTCAATTCATGGAAGATCCCTCGAAAAATCCTTTATTTTGTATAGCATATAATCTTTTTTTGGAAAAACATATCTTCATTAGGGCGATTCAAATTTTAAAAAATGTTTGGAAATCCAATCTCCCATATGTTCCTTACCATCCTTATCATAAAAATAGTGTTCTGTGAAATTTTCAGCTTTCTAGGTGGTGATTTAAAGGTGGCCCAAAGGCAATATAGGTTTATATGGAAATTACTATGGAGAAATTTTGGGAAATGTTCAAAACTCGGTAGTACTGTAATATAAGTAGAAACTTATCATCCCATATTGAAAACTCATCCTTTAAACCTTAATGAAGGATATTGCTGTAGAAACAAATCCCTTTTGAGCTAATTTTGTTTGGGATTTTTGTATATGTTTGCAGAGCTATAATCCCATATTAAGCTAAATAATAGCAAACAAACTCATGAACATCTCATCTGCTATCCATCGGATTGAATTTCTCTCTATAGCATATTTCTTTATTACGGTTTGAAGAATGAATTTTTACTATGGGATAATAAGCATGTACTTACACTACAGTATTAGCGAGTTTGAAACATACCTCAAATTTTCTTCATAGCAATTCCCATATAAACTTACTTTGTCTTTGGGCCACCTTTAAATCACCACCTAGAAAGCTGAAAATTTCACAAAACACTATTTTTATGATAAAGATGGTAAGGAGCATATGGGAGATTGGATTCTCAAACATTTTTAAATTTTGAATCGCCCTTCATAGATACCGTTTTGTCTCAAATTCCAAACAGACTCATATTCCGAACACTCGGTTTTTGTATGGCGATTTGGATGAAATGTTTCGCTGAAATATATCACCAAATAACAAGAAAATGGCAGTCAATTGCACTTCAATTTTAACGTCTCCAATATAATTTATACCGCGGGAGTAGTGATGATTCTCTAGTTTCAGACCAGAAGAACAAACTTAAGTAAATTTATTTGCGAAATTATTCATTTGAATACGATTTATTCGTGCTGTTCGGAATTTGAATCAAAGTGTTCGGAATATGAGTCAGAATGAACACAGTGTTCGGCATTTGAATCAAAATGTTAAACACTTTAACGTAGAAACAACACTAAAACTAAATAAATAAATCAACATTGATTTCGGTACACCCAACAGTTAGGCTTTGTGAGGAAATTAAAATTTACACAAATATCTGCCAATTTATGCCAATCAGATGCATTTGAAGTCACTGTTGGCCTTAAGTGTTCGGAATATGAGTCAAAACGGTATATCCATTTTGTCAACAGGTATTTGATTACAAAAAAAAAACAACAAATCAACATCGAAATATAACCAGTGATCCAGTGAGGTCATAAGTTAGAATGATATGGAAAGTAAATTGTGTGATGATTTTTGTTTGAAAATATATGGTCAACTCTTTTTTTAATAGAACTACCCGGGAAATACGGAAATCCCGGGAAAAACGGGAATCCCGGGAAACATAAAATCATTTCCCGGGAAACGGGAATCCCGGGAAACCTCATTTCCCGGGAAATGTTCCCGGGATTGCAAACTCTATCCAGTAATTGCTTCGCGTTTTACACTGAGATTCCAAGAACGTATGATGGATCCTATAGAAATTCATAGATATTTATTTCTATATTCTGTAAACAGTTTCATCAGGAATTATTGCAACTAAAATAATTAGAAAAATTCATGAACAAATCCTTTGGGGAGTTTCCGGAACAACTTTTGAACTAATGTACAAAAAAAAATCCTGAAGAAACAGCAAGATCCTAGGAAATTCTTGGCTGCATTTCATTAAGGAAACTGTAACGGTAGCCCTTTTTGTTATTTGTTTATTTGTTAATTGTTTATTTATTTATTGCTGTTCTATTAAAAGTTAGGTAATTATATTGAAATTCATTTAATTTAATTATTCATTTAACTTAATTATCATCTAAAGTTACATGGACATTATAATAACCGAAATGAAACGAACAATATTCAGAATTGCATGCAACTTTTCTATGCGTAGAGAGGTTAACCGCTACGCAGCGTAGATGCGAGCGCTGTAACGAGAATCACTTTTCGTGTTCTCGTTATTTGGCTAGGGAACCCCGAAGTAGTTGGCTTTTGAATGCTCGGCTTTACTACGGCATGAAATGGGTAGACAATCCAAAAACGAAGGAGATTTCTATAACTACAGTTGCACGAACATGATTAACGAAGACCGTTGAGCTTCCGTTTCCTGGAGCCATACCAAAGGGTCCTATCTGAGGAGTCACAGAGATTGTCTCGTTCACTTTGTCCCAGATCGTGGCAGAAGAAGGATCGCGAAGCAGTGTAGTTTCCGTGGTGTTGTAATTGTAAGTTATTAAAACGTGAAGTGTACTTTGTCCCGTATTAATTGTCTAACCGTATCCCCGTGTAGGCTTTTGTAAGATAGCTAGTTGTGCGGTGAGAGATTGTGCGAGTGAACTTCGGTCAGCGAGTTCAAAGGTAAATGACTTCTTATGTGTGTCCTATATGTGCTAATCGTGTCGCCAAAGCCAAGCGTGAGCTACGGCTTTCTCGCCCTAAAAATAAAAAACCGCACGTACATCGCACAAAAAGGAGAACGAGAAGCTTGCTCCGCACCACCTTGCGTCGCGCATCCATCTGCGTTCTGGCGCCAAAGTCCGCCCGGCGCCTCGAAGCCGGAAGGGAGTAGCGACCGTCACCAACGCACTCCAAGCGCATTTCCGTCAATCAAGCTTCGGAAGTTGGATCACGAGCCCGAGAAGTGCCTGTGAACCTCGTGAGCAGCCGTGAAAGTCGTCGAAGCGTCAGCATCCCTTGAGCGACCATCGGCATCCAGTCGACGTCATCGATAGCGTCATCGTCGACGTAGTAAGATACAAACCGTGAGTACGTTCCACGAAACCTTGCATGCAAGAGTGTTAGCACGGACACAGAGAAGTTGAGTTAGAAATCCGCACAAGTTAGGGCCAGAAGTTCAAAGGGGATTGTAGAAGAAAGGCCGTCGGCGTGACCGATATGGAAACCTAGGTTATCAAATTATAGTTCAAATATACGTCCTACAGAAAGTCCTTGTGTTAATGGAAATTTCGTGCTAGTTAGTATGGTTAAGAAAGTTCAAAGTCCTTTTCACGTTTCGCTGGTCCTGGTTAGTTCCGTTGTCTGTTGAATAATCCGTCTTCTAAAACGGAATGGGCTTGAGTGGGTGCGATATCTCTGCCAGTGATGATACATAGGATTAGGTCGAGTTTTGGGAGTTCGGTTGTTTGGTGGAATCTTTTGGTTATGTTCGTGTGGCTTTAGTTGTCGAAATAGGAGATTCCTTCGAGGCAAATTTGGATAACGAGTCTGCTTACTTGTTCTCGCGTATTGTTGAGCATTTGGGAGCTGACTCTTCGGTCAGTATCTAGCCGGGCAACATAGAACACGACGGGTGGTCCTCCTAGGAGGTGGCGCATAAGTCACTCGTTTAAGAAACCAGTCCGGAATCAGGTAGCAGACTCCTAGCCGCCCTATGGCCACTACATATTTGGCGCCCAACGTAAAATTTATCGTTATACTTATTCAATGTATTTGTAATGTTGAGAAAATATACAATTCTGTTTTATAAGTGTAAAGTTCATGTTAATATTAGTTTTCTGTGCTTGGTTATGAAAATTTAGTTTGAGTTAAGGTTGATTTCGGATATTTGTGAATCAAGGCTTCTTGTCGGGAATTTATTAAGGAAAATTGCAAATTACATTGCACTTTTAAAGTAAAATTTACGTTTATATCTCATATCTGTTGTATTTTTTTTTTCGTCGCTTGTAGTGTTTTGTGGGGTGTTCTAATTATTACATTTCTTTTCTAGTTATATTTTGACATACCTTGTTCTATCTTCTCTGTTTTTTTTTTCAAAATGGCTTCATATTATTTCTTTGCGTCGCATTTATTGAATGATGAGGTAGACTACGAGCTCAAACTTAGAAATTATGGGGAAGAGTGTAGCAAAAGCTTAGATTCCAAACGAAGAACGTTGAGAAGGCTAGTCAATCAAGATAAGCAGGAAAATAGAGACTATCGTTCAATGTATTCTATCGATCAGGAATTTGATCTAATTTCTTCTAGAGTAAACGCAATAGCTGGTGCTTTGTCCCAGAATGTTGATGCGAAATTAATCTCACGCCTGGGACATTATCATTCAAGAGCGCTGCGTAGTAATGCTCACTCGACTGAGGCAAAAGCGATGAAGGATTCGTTGGTTAAACAAATTTCTGATTTGGTGGCTTTATACAGACCCAAAAGCCCAATGATACCGTCAGGTGGACACGAAGAATCCTCACAGGAGGAAGATATCGACCATGAGAAGGCTCAGAATAAATTAACTGGTTCAGAGGGCCAAAATGATGGGAGTAAGTTAGGCTTAGAAATACGCAAAGGAAAGGAAATACATAATGAAAGTGGAACAAACGTGGGCCAAAGTAACTTGGAGTTAAAAGTGCATAACTTAGAGGCACAAATGACAGAAATTATGTCGATGTTGCAGCAGGTGTTAGCGAAACAACAACAGAATGGTCAAGGTCAAAAGGAACCAGAAGCTACAGTACAAGTAAATAGAACAGGGGCCATTCCGAAAACTTCTGCAACTCAGATGTCTAATTCGGGTTTGCAAGCATCACCATTGGAAGAATCTAGAAATAGATTGCACCTCGGAGACAACTTTGTTAGGAACTTGGGAGAAAGTCGACAGAACACTGCCGGAACCAGATTAGGACAGAGTCACAACCAGTTTATGGGAGAATGTTATCAAGGCACAAATTCTCTTCAACATCAGGGGTTTCCAACACAGGCACCCATTCGTGACGGTTTACCGCGGGCAGGATTTCGAACAGTCAATCCGCCAATAAGTCCGCAATATGGAGTACAGGGGGAACAATCTATGGGCAATACGTTTGTAGGTCAAACAAGATTTTTTCCAGGGTATGGTACATGGAATGAAAATCACCGGAATGAACCGTTTGGAAGCCCAAGTGGCAGTGAAAATTTTCAGAGGGACTGTCGTATGCAGTACGATAGAAGGATCGAAAAATGGAACATTTATTTCTCAGGAGTTCCACGATCGCCCACTTTGGAAGACTTCATTTATAAGGTCAAGGTATTAGCAAGCATGAACGGCATTCCTAGGGATATCCTGATAAGCCACATTCATTTGTTACTACGAGACGAGGCTTCCAACTGGTTTTTTACCTACTATGAAGCAAACTGGAATTGGGACGAGTTCGAAACCAGAATAAGGTATAGGTTTGGGAATCCTAACCAAGATCAGGGAAATCGACAACAGATCTACGAGAGAAAGCAACTGAAAGGAGAAACCTTCATTGCTTTTGTAACGGAGATTGAAAGACTGAGTAAATTACTTACGAACCCACTACCAGCTCAGCGAAAGTTCGAGATTATCTGGGAGAATATGCGCCAGCATTATCGGTCAAAGTTAGCATGTTTTCAGATAAACAATCTAGACCAATTAATACAAATGAACTACCGAATTGATGCCAGCGACCCGAGTTTACATCCGGTCGGTCAGAAGCAGGGAGTAAACAACATTGAGGTAGACTCCGAGGGAGAACCATCAGAGGATGAAGAGATCAACGAGCTGAGCAGACAGTATCAACGAGGCCAAGGTGTCCCAAGACATCAAGATGGAACAAGAGAGCGCACAAACGAGGCAGCAAGAGTACCGCTCTGCTGGAACTGCCGCAAGAACGGACACTTCTGGAGAGAGTGCAGGGAGGCTAAGACAACTTTCTGCTACGTTTGTGGGAATCCAGGCAGAATATCAACCACATGTGAAAGTCATCCGAAACGTGATTCAGCGCGTGGGGTGGCGGGTTCACAAAATTCGGGAAACTGAATGTGGAGTGCGTAGTTGGGGACCTTAGCATTCCTGGGGAGTCCTCTGTTCCCATCCAATCGAAACTGTATATTGATCCTTTCAATAGCCTTCTTGAAGTGAAAATCCAAACTAATCAATGCCCTCAGGTAAAAGTGGCCATATTTGGAGTAGAAATTGATGCCCTTCTCGATTCTGGGGCCGGTATCAGTGTTGCCAATTCCAGTGATCTGATTGATCGTCATGGACTAAAACTGTTACCGTCGCCAATCAAAATTTGCACGGCTGATAAGACACAATATTCTTGTACTGGTTATGTGAACGTTCCCATCCAGTTCAAAGGTGTGACCAGAGTGGTTGCTCTTGTAATCGTGCCTGAGATCTCCAGGCAGCTTATACTAGGAATCAATTTTTGGAGGGCGTTCAACATTAAACCAATGATACAGAATGGTACGAATTTCGAAGAAGTAGCTCTTATTCAACCAACGCCGATGGATGCCGAGCGAGTGGAATCTCTACATTTCTTTATTCACCCAATTGAAAATTTACCAAATCTCGAGAAAACGGACCCCGATGACTCTTTGGACATTCCAGGTTTGGAATTACCGGAACCATCTCGAGCTACACCAGAATCGATTGAGACTGAACACGTGTTAACGTCGGAGGAAAGGTCACAGTTAACGGAAGTAGTGAGGGAGTTTCCTTGCACTAATGAAAACAGGTTAGGACGAACTACATTGATACAGCATGAGATCGTACTACGCGATGAGGCAAAGCCTAGAAGACAACCTTTGTATCGATGCTCTCCCTCCATTCAAGCGGAAATGGAAAAAGAGATCGAGCGATACAAGAAGCTAGATGCTATTGAGGAGTGTTCGAGTGAATGGGCGAATCCTTTGGTTCCCGTTCGGAAATCAAACGGGAAGATCAGAGTATGTCTGGACTCAAGACGCATCAACGCACTAACTAAGAAGGATTCGTATCCAATGAGGGATATGAAAGGAATATTCCATCGCCTCGAAAACGCCAAGTACTTTTCAGTGATCGATTTAAAAGATGCTTATTTTCAGATCCCGCTCAAGGAAGAATGTCGAGATCTGACTGCATTTAGAACATCGCAGGGATTATTTAGATTTAAGGTGTGCCCTTTCGGTCTCACGAATGCACCGTTTACAATGTGCCGCCTTATGGACAAGGTTATTGGCTTCGATTTGGAGCCTCACGTATTCGTATATTTAGACGACATCGTGGTGGCCACCAAAACTTTGTCGGAGCACTTTCGTCTACTAAGAATCGTGGCAAACCGTTTGAGGCTGGCAAACCTTACAATCTCGTTGGACAAATCGCGGTTTTGCAGAAAACGAGTGAACTACTTGGGATATTTACTGACCGATGAAGGTATTGCAATCGACAATTCTCGAATCGAACCGATAATGAACTACGCAAGACCTAAGAGCGTCAAGGATATTAGGCGCTTGTTAGGATTGGCTGGATTCTATCAGCGATTTATTCATGGTTACAGTAGGATTGTCGCGCCTATCTCCGATCTGTTGAGGAAAGGGCAGAAGAAATTTGTATGGACGGAAGCAGCAGAGGAGTCCTTCCAGGAGCTCAAAGCGGCATTGGTGTCGGCACCCATATTGGCCAACCCAGATTTTCGTTTACCTTTCGTTATAGAATCAGATGCGTCTGATAACGCGGTTGGAGCAGCATTAATACAGCACATCGATGGGGAACAGCGAGTCATTGCTTATTTTAGCAAGAAATTAAGCAGCACTCAAAAGAAATATGCGAGTGTTGAAAAAGAGTGCTTGGGAGTTCTCTTAGCGATCGAGCATTTTCGACACTTTGTGGAGGGCAGCAAGTTCAAAGTTGTAACCGACGCAAGAAGCTTGCTGTGGTTGTTCACGATCGGAGTCGAGTCAGGAAATTCCAAACTCCTTCGGTGGGCACTCAAAATCCAATCATACGACATTGAATTGGAGTACAGGAAAGGTAAACAGAATATAATAGCGGACTGTCTTTCACGCTCAATAGAGGTCGTTTCTTTGGCATCACTTGACCAAGAATATCAAGATTTGATAGAACAGATTACCAAAAGCCCACAGAACTACAGGGACTTCAAGGTTGTCGACGAACAAGTGTACAAATTTGTTAAAAGACAGGATTCGTTGGAAGATACGCGCTTCTGTTGGAAGCGATATCCTCGAAGAGACGATCGAGTACAAATCGTTCGCGAAATCCATGAAAAAGCCCACTTTGGGTTTTTGAAGACTCTAGCAGCTGTGCGGGAGAAATATTTTTGGCCGTTGATGAGCACACAAATCAAGAGTTTCTGCCAGAAATGTGTAAAATGTCAAGCCAGCAAAGCGTCGAATATAAATACGACTGCGCCATTAAATGTTCAACGGAAAATTGCGGAATACCCCTGGCAGTTCATAACGATGGATTATGTAGGACCTTTGCCAGCTTCTGGGAGAGGAAGAAACACTTGTCTGCTAGTGATCACTGATGTTTTCAGTAAATTTGTGCTGATACAGCCCTTCAGGCAAGCGACCGCTGAATCACTAGTACCGTTTGTGGAAAGTATGGTTTTCCAACTTTTCGGGGTCCCGGAGGTGGTCTTGACGGATAACGGATCTCAATTCGTATCTAAACCGTTTCAGGAATTGCTAGCCACGTACCATGTAACCCACTGGAAAACTCCTAGTTACCATCCACAGATTAACGATTCCGAACGAGTAAATCGTGTATTAACAACCGCCATAAGAGCAACGATCAAGAAAGATCATAAAGAGTGGTCCAACAATATTCAGATTATAGCCAACGCAATCCGAAATTCGGTCCACGAAGCCACGAAGTACACGCCATACTTTGTGATGTTTGGCCGTAACATGATATCAGACGGGAGGGAGTATAGACACCTGAGGGATACCTCAGCTGAGAATGGAAACATGGGGAGTGAGAATCGAGAAAAACTGTACTCTGAAATCCGTGAAAACATAAGAAAGGCGTTTGAAAAGCACTCAAAATATTACAATTTAAGGTCAAATGCAAACTGCCCTAGGTATACGATTGGAGAAAAGGTCTTGAAGCGAAATACGGAACTGTCGGACAAGGGAAAAGGGTACTGTGCCAAGCTGGCCCCAAAATACGTCCCTGCTATGATTAAACGAGTCGTGGGAGAGCATTGCTATGAGTTAGAGGATGAAAAAGGGAAAAGGATTGGCATTTTCAACTGCAAATTCCTCAAAAAGTTCTCTTTGCCAACCTCTAATTAGGTAAACTGCTAGTTTTTCAAGCTATGAAACCTATTTATTAGGTTACAAAACGTCTAAGGGCGTGTTAAAATACATAAGTGGCAAAAACTTTAACTTGCTCGATGATAATCTATAATAATGCATTTATTCATCAGCTATGTATTCATTTAATGGAAACTACGCACTCTATGAGTTGCTCAAAAATCAACAAAGTTGCATTTTGCATTGGTCTCCTCATTATCGAGTCGAGCTTTCATTGATCAAGCTATGTATACTTAAAAAGTGGACAAAGCAACTTTCAAACAAGTTGCACAAAATTGTAGCCTGCCATTCATAAGGTGCTCCTCGGATTTCCGAGTTGAGCAGTCCCACAACAACATGATTCATTACTGGAGACAAGCCTTATGAATGAGCGCGGATCACTATTCTCACTTCAATGACGATTCCATTCACTTTCATAATCCCTACACGACAGCTATGAATCTCAACCTGAGTAACAATGTACGAAAAACACTGGCGAGGAAACGAAGCAATAGGTGAAGAGTCGTGTCTACCTTCCCTGAGCTACCTGTACTTATAATTAGTTATCCTATGTTACCTTAAACTAGATTAACGTTTCTCTTAATATCACTATAGTTACGTTTCGTCGATGATCTGTCGTATTCAGTCGTCTGCGTCAAAGTGTACATATTAGTTTTCGTCCATCAAGTAGATGTAGTTTCCAATAAGATATCCGTGATCTTCAAAAACTTTGGTCGTGGCCGTCCTGTGATTGTATGCCATTGATACATGGATTCATTCATGTTGTAGATAATCGTTGAATACTCATTGATGTTTCCTCATAAGTTGCCAGTGTACATATAGGTTAAGATACCATAGATCAGTCCGAGAGTTCCGCAGTGCTTCGGTAGTAAGCCACCAATAAGAAATAATTTCCAATAAGAATTCATCAATTGCCGCAGCATACTGCATTGCCATGTGTAACAAGATCCCACGTCGCGGCACCTGCAGAGAGAAACCACAAAGCAATAAGTTCTTTGCAGAAGAGCAAGTAATTAATACTCCCCCCGTAAAACAACTCCAGTTGAAGCCGATGCCAATAGTTTTTGCCATTTTGTAATGAAATAGCCTGCAACCTGCCTGGAACTGGAATTCCAGCGCGCACGATTAAAGCTACGGACTCTTTCAGCTCACAGTGTTCCTATTTTTCGTTGACAGTTGATGAGAATGGGTTTCCGGTGTTTGACAGTTTGATGGCTGCGTACGTGTTAGGTGGATTCAGTACTTGGGTGTGAAGATTATTGTGAAGGGCAGTAGAACAGTTGAGGGATTTTAATTTCGGTGCTTTTTTGAGTTTCGGGTGACCAGAACAAGATTCTGGTGTGGAAACTCAACTAAGTCTTAGGTTTAGGTTACGTTTTGTGAGATGAATGGACATATTGCCTAAGGTTAATCTTTGGGGTGAGCCAGATCTCCACAAAATAGGTTATTGCGGTAAATTCGGTAAAGACTTCTATACTCAGCGTAATGATTGAGGTTGTTGTCGAATCTGAATGAGCCTGTGTTCAGGATATTTGATGATTTTATGAGTGGTATTTTTCCGGATTCATCTGAATCTGCCAAAAGTACAGTTGAATTAAGTTGTGAGAGATTTTTTTTTAAGTTTGTAAGGATTGAGTACACCTAACACGTTGCATTATCAAGCTAGTTGAACATTTTTTATGCATTTTTTTCCGTTGATAAGTAGCCTTGTAAATATGAATTCACAATCAAAATCTAAAGATAAATTATAGATAAAAAGAATTAGTTGACAGATTTACTAGAGAAGCTAAGAATTCGCTGGAGACCGGAGTCATTGACGCTGATGGTCAGTAGCAGATACGATCTGTGATGGATCTGTATTTTGGAAATAGGGAAGGAGTCAACTTTTAGTTGATGATGAAATCATATGACCCCGAATTCATCAGCCTCTAAGTAAATAATGTTTATTAATTCCATTTTGTAAATAGTAGCAGTAAGAAAACCCTTACGAAAATTTAGTTGAAGGAATTCAACTAAATTTTCGTAACCTTAGCATGGAGTGATGTAACGGTAGCCCTTTTTGTTATTTGTTTATTTGTTAATTGTTTATTTATTTATTGCTGTTCTATTAAAAGTTAGGTAATTATATTGAAATTCATTTAATTTAATTATTCATTTAACTTAATTATCATCTAAAGTTACATGGACATTATAATAACCGAAATGAAACGAACAATATTCAGAATTGCATGCAACTTTTCTATGCGTAGAGAGGTTAACCGCTACGCAGCGTAGATGCGAGCGCTGTAACGAGAATCACTTTTCGTGTTCTCGTTATTTGGCTAGGGAACCCCGAAGTAGTTGGCTTTTGAATGCTCGGCTTTACAACGGCATGAAATGGGTAGACAATCCAAAAACGAAGGAGATTTCTATAACTACAGTTGCACGAACATGATTAACGAAGACCGTTGAGCTTCCGTTTCCTGGAGCCATACCAAAGGGTCCTATCTGAGGAGTCACAGAGATTGTCTCGTTCACTTTGTCCCAGATCGTGGCAGAAGAAGGATCGCGAAGCAGTGTAGTTTCCGTGGTGTTGTAATTGTAAGTTATTAAAACGTGAAGTGTACTTTGTCCCGTATTAATTGTCTAACCGTATCCCCGTGTAGGCTTTTGTAAGATAGCTAGTTGTGCGGTGAGAGATTGTGCGAGTGAACTTCGGTCAGCGAGTTCAAAGGTAAATGACTTCTTATGTGTGTCCTATATGTGCTAATCGTGTCGCCAAAGCCAAGCGTGAGCTACGGCTTTCTCGCCCTAAAAATAAAAAACCGCACGTACATCGCACAAAAAGGAGAACGAGAAGCTTGCTCCGCACCACCTTGCGTCGCGCATCCATCTGCGTTCTGGCGCCAAAGTCCGCCCGGCGCCTCGAAGCCGGAAGGGAGTAGCGACCGTCACCAACGCACTCCAAGCGCATTTCCGTCAATCAAGCTTCGGAAGTTGGATCACGAGCCCGAGAAGTGCCTGTGAACCTCGTGAGCAGCCGTGAAAGTCGTCGAAGCGTCAGCATCCCTTGAGCGACCATCGGCATCCAGTCGACGTCATCGATAGCGTCATCGTCGACGTAGTAAGATACAAACCGTGAGTACGTTCCACGAAACCTTGCATGCAAGAGTGTTAGCACGGACACAGAGAAGTTGAGTTAGAAATCCGCACAAGTTAGGGCCAGAAGTTCAAAGGGGATTGTAGAAGAAAGGCCGTCGGCGTGACCGATATGGAAACCTAGGTTATCAAATTATAGTTCAAATATACGTCCTACAGAAAGTCCTTGTGTTAATGGAAATTTCGTGCTAGTTAGTATGGTTAAGAAAGTTCAAAGTCCTTTTCACGTTTCGCTGGTCCTGGTTAGTTCCGTTGTCTGTTGAATAATCCGTCTTCTAAAACGGAATGGGCTTGAGTGGGTGCGATATCTCTGCCAGTGATGATACATAGGATTAGGTCGAGTTTTGGGAGTTCGGTTGTTTGGTGGAATCTTTTGGTTATGTTCGTGTGGCTTTAGTTGTCGAAATAGGAGATTCCTTCGAGGCAAATTTGGATAACGAGTCTGCTTACTTGTTCTCGCGTATTGTTGAGCATTTGGGAGCTGACTCTTCGGTCAGTATCTAGCCGGGCAACATAGAACACGACGGGTGGTCCTCCTAGGAGGTGGCGCATAAGTCACTCGTTTAAGAAACCAGTCCGGAATCAGGTAGCAGACTCCTAGCCGCCCTATGGCCACTACAAACATGGAAGAATTTATTGCGGAATTTCAGAAGAGAAACCAGAACTAATTTCTAAAAATTATAATGTTTAATAGAACATATTTGGGAAACCCCAAGAAAAAAAATGATGAATTTTGGATGAAGTACTTCAAAAATGTTGTTCTTAGTCCTCAAAAAACTTCGACAGTATAGTATATAGAACGATGCGTAGAGGAATTCAAAGTGCAATTTTTGAACAAATAACTTGTTGCAAATTTTTTAGAGTGGTTTATGGATAAATTGTCACGAAAAATCTTGCTCATGGGTAATTCACTGTATTTTCAAATCAGTCCAGCTGCGCCCATGGGTGATGATGATGCTGCTGCTGCAGCACATGGTTCATTCGGATTTCACCGCAACAAAATCAGTTTGTTGCCTAGAGGTCGAGTTATGACGACGACGGCAGCTTTAAGCGGAGATTGGGTATTGCAGTAGCAGGGTGCCCCATCAGGGCGTAAAATGAACACCAACAACGGACGAACGTAACAAGTCAATTGCTGTTGCGGGTCACAAGAGAGGGCATGTGTTAAGGCAGGGTTTCTCAACTGGTCATTGAAATTGCTCCACTGTATGTTTGTAGACTTCAAAGGAAGTCGCTGTTTCAAAAAGGATTGGGAACCGCTGTGTTAAGGGTTCAATAGGAAAAGCTTTAGGCTGCGTCGGATCCGATTGGAATGGGAATCAGGGCTGCAGCCCGCTTTGAACGTGCGCTGCATTTGTTGTGGGATTTCAGCAGAGTACGGGTATGAAACGAGCGTAAAATGTGTGGTTTTCGATGGTGGAAGTACTTTTTGAATAGGTGCCATTTTAAAGGGTTTAAATTACCGGGAAGTTACGACATAGAGGCAATAAATTAGAGCTCTGTTCGCAATTGCGAGGTTAATATGTGGTTCATTAGGGAATCTATGAGTGTTCTTTTCACTGTTCAACGCTCAAACCATGCAAACAAGATAGTTAATGCGCTAAATGTTTGTTTGGAACATGATGCATTACTTCATCGCTTTTGAGAAATGATGATGAATTTGATTTCGCTCTAAGTAACTGTACTTCAGGGTTCAGATTAAAATATTGCGCTATTCTTCATATTAAAGAAGCATAGTTATAATGATTTCTTCGTCTGAAATGTATTCCATGCATTCATTGATGACGGTTTTGCATGAACCAATTGCAAAAATTTGCAATCTTTTCGAGAACATGATTTTTTTAGGAAATTAGTTATTCTAGCAAGTGGCGTTTGGGAATCCGGTTGCGACAGTGGCGGTATGAGAATTTTAGATTTTTCCAACGCTGAATGGATTGTTCAAAAGATAATAAGGCTATATTCAAAACTGAAAAGGCAATAGATGGCTCTTTTTCAGTGGTAGTAAAACAGAAATCCTGAAGCAAAGAAATCACCACGGAAGATGAACTAAAAACAAAAAGTTATCTATTCATTTTACGCTTGATTTCTAATCACTACTTTTCCGATTCAGTTTCCTAATTGCTTGTAATTTACGTTTTTCATTATTTTCCATACGTTTTGACAGCTCTCGACTACCATTCTTCCATGCGCTTGTGTTGGAAGTTTGAGAAATTTGAGAACCCTGCGTAGCGCGATCAGTGACTAGAATTCAAACATCAGTGTCGCCGCTCGGTGGTCAGTGGGAGAAACTGCATGTTCGAAAGGTTATTGTCTGTACTTTTTGCCGCTGGCGCCAACTGATAGCGGTTATGAACGAAATAAACAGTCGTTACCCTATTGACGACATCCTGCCTTTCAAGGTGAACAAATTTTCCATTGCATTCAATTACAAACTCATATCAAGTACTAATGCGTTAATCATCATTACCATCGCAACAACAACAATTTTCACAATCCAAAATTATAGTGCAACTATATAAGCCTCATAGTTGATTCCCCTTCCTTTAGTATATTTTCAAAAGTACAATCCATAAGCTGATATCAGTGAAAATCGAAAAATAACAAAATGAAACTAACTCTTTTCCTCCTTTTGATAGCGGCCATCATGATGGTCCATTCGGCGTACGGAGATAAAAGTGCTGAAGATCAGTCGGAATTTGCCCTACCAAAGGACAAACTGTCAACCATTGCGCCTGAACCACAACAGTCACCGCAAACGACTTCTAAGGATGAAGCAGCAACCAAACCGAATCCCAAGAAGCATTAGGTCTTCGTAAAGAGGGGCTTTTGAAGACGGAGGATTTTCCAAACGTGAAGACTCTGATCGGAGTGTCATGTGATTGAAAGATTGATTACTAGCTGAATCCTGCTTGAAATTGTTGACGTTGGAATGAACAGCTACAGATAGAAGAGAAGTGTACAGAAAAGTACAGGCTCTATGTGGAACATACTGAACTCGGGTAAATAAATAAAACTGGATGAATCATGCATATTTCATCATATTATGTCACTGTAGCATCTATAGATTCTCGTCTACTTCTATTTTGTTTCTTGTTTCTGGTATGATGTTTCAACTGAGATAAAGCCTGTTTCGCAGTTAAAAGTTGTATAAGCACTCTCACAGTTTTAAACTGAGAGCTCTCGTTGCCAATTGACCAACAGACCACCAGAATGAACATTTAACTAAATCACTTTTTGATTTATTCGATACTTGTATGTGTACGGTTGAGGCGATATAAGTGTATATGATGAAAATTGGCATGGAATACGAGTGTATTGATATTATTGCGAATTAATCTGTAATCTTATGTGAATAAATTTGTTATAGCAAAGTTGAATTGACAGCTGCTACGGATTGATTAGACTTACTTAGTACATGTGTATGGAACGAAGCAAAATGTACTAATAGTGCAAGGAAACTCGTCAACCAAACGATTTCATTCACCATGTTGTGCGGATGTGATGTGATTCGTACAATGAACGACTTTTAACGTATATTTTAATGCCACTACTGGTTGTCTGGGTGTCGCCCTCCAAGCCCCCACCACTACAAGCACGTCATGAAACATGTATTTTAACAAAACATATTGAAGTTTAAAACTTCAGTCGTCGCGCTGTTGTATGAATACAAAAATTTGTACAACAGTGGTGAAAAAACCTCGCTTTTCGTACACGGCATCAGCGTGATGGTTCTGACGGTGGCAAACCGCGCGACAACTGAAGGGTTAAGGCGAAAATGAATCAAAGCTATATCTCAATTTTTTCTTGGGCACAAATCTGTATAACCAAACAACCGTTTATGCTAAAATTTTGACAGATTTGCAATTTAAAAACAGTAACATTTTTGTAACAATGGTTTTTGAAAATTAGATGCGGAATGGTGTTACCATGATGGAAATTTTGCACGGCGGCCTGTCACAATTGTAAAATAAATTGTTGCAAACATTACTTTGGGTAAAAATCAATTAAGGTAAAATCTATATACTTTTACGATTTTTTAGTAGGGGGAGATCGCTTTGTAATGGAATTCAAAGCAGAAAAAATTATATCTCCGAATTTACTAATTTTATATGATCTTGTTACTCGTTTATGGTAAATATCATCGATATTTTTATTTTCAAAAACGAATTCGATAATACCAATTTTGACTTCACATTTTCATGATGTGATTTAGCACTGATTTAACCAAACTTGGGAAGTGGCATCCAATACCGGACACAATCTCGAAGTGTCTTGAAGTTATTGAATTTGCGTCATATGAGATATTTTACTTCAGAAGTGAGTGACTTGTTTCTTATTCAAACAATATTCTAAAGCATTATTTATTGAGTACGAAAATATGGTGATAAGTTGATTTTGTATTCCATGTATTTGTATTTTTCGGAAATTACATTACTTGCTGGAATAGCTAACTTATACAAATACAGCAGTGGTTCCCAATCCTTTTGATGCTGACACCCCCTTTGAAATTCTACAAACATCCCGCGTGCCCGTAAAAATTAAAGTTTATGCAAGTCTTCCAAAGATCTCATTCTAAATCAAAATCAAAATCAAAATGTTCTTGGTCGCCCTTACAAATATCACTTCTGTAATCCACCACATTTAGTGCAAAAAATTTTGTCGAAGTCATCTGGATGCAGTAAATCCACTAAATATTTTGATATGTTTTTAAGAGTTCGATAAGGAATTGTTTAAAAGTATCTTACCAAATCTAACAAAATAGTTGAATATTCAGTCAGTTACCAAAGATATTCCCAAGACTACATTGAAAATTTCTTCAAAAACCATTCCAAAACATTTTCATTAAGTTTGTAAAGCTTTTTCAGGTATACAGTCGACTCTCCACATCTCGATGTTCTGCATCTCGATATCTCTCCCTATGTCGATGATTGCTTCGGTTCCTTCATTCCACATACGATTTCTCTCTCCATATCTCGATATCCTCCTTATTTCGATATCTCCATATCTCGATGTGTTTCTGATGATTTTTGTTCCCAATTTTTAAGCAAGTTCTATCTTGTGATCCACAAGAGATAGAAAGTTCGAGTCTTTGGCAAAGTTGTTCAGCAGGACAAGCACATTTGGAATGCTTAAAATGCTTAATTTTACAAGCTCCAAACTGTTTGTTTTCCGAATATCCTTGATCTCCAGAACAACTATGCCAAAGACTCGAACTTTCCATCTCATGTGGATCACAAGATAAAACTTGCTTAAAAAGCTCAATTTAACATGCTTACTAACGCCATTTAGCGGCAAAATTGTGAACCAAACTGTTTGACTTCCGGATGTCCTTGATCCGCTTAACAACTTTGCTGAAGATCGGTTCTTTGTAAATCATAATGATCTCGTGATATAGCAATGTAAATTAACCTATTTTGAGGTGATGCTAAACTTTTTGGGGGGTGATTCAATATCACTGCGGAACACATTTTTGTCTCCAGCATCAAAATATCTCTGTTTACTTAATTAAGGGTTGCTGAATCCATTGCCGTTTACAGAAATATCATAGCACGTCTAGTTTTTGAGATATTGGTTGTTGAAAATGCAAAAATTGACTATTTTAGCCAACTTGCATGCAAGTTTGACAGCTTGTAAGGCAATTTATTTGCTTAATTTGCCACAGAATTCAAACTTTATGTGTATAACAATACTTATTATCAAAGTTCATAATACTTTTAATGCAGAAATGTTATTTTTTGATGGTTTAGAAAAGTATTGTACATTGCCATATAAGAAAAACGAAGAATTTTGTATGGAGACTGCAAGCATGCTGAAAAAATCGGTTTAATCTAAATTTAATCGTGAAATTTCAACCAAAATATATCTAAAACGAAAGTTTAAGTCCCCTTTTGCATGCTTGGTGGATAAGATCATAAAAAAGTTTGATAAAATATACTTCAAATTTTAGGCAAACATCAATAAAACCTATGTTCTATACAACTTTAGCGACCTTAAGCTACAAATTGTGACGTGCTGGGAAATTTCTGAGAACGGCATCAGATTCAGCAACCCCAAATCTACTAGAGACACAAAATGTGATCCTTGAGACACGCAAAAATGTCATTTTTGTTGCGCTGGGTATTGCAATACTTATTTTAGTGACTCCGTATTCATGCTGAATAGTGTACGCTGTTTACAAAAAAAATGTACGATATTAAGCATGTTTCAGTCAATTTATAGAAAATTTTATTATAAAGAACTTAGCCGAAGACACTTTTGATCTAACTCTTAATTTGAGCTTAGTAACCTAATTTTGAAAGTTTTAACTAAGGGTGGACCCAAAAATTAGTTTTTAAGTATAACTTTTTGGTTTTCAATTATACGTGAACGTTGTCTTCGAAAGAGTTGAAGAGGAAGTAACGATACACATTTTTGCTGAATTCTTGTCGTTTTAAAGTCATAAGCAAATTTTAGTGAAAAACTATGAATTATTAAGATGTCGATAAATCATAAAGTTGGATCTATTTTTTTTTTCTTCAAGCAGCATTTCACAACGTTTACTGCAGAAACTGTTAGAACTTTATTTTTTCAATTGAATATATTTACTTCAAAAATATCTCTGAAAAAAAACATGGAACTTGCATGTAACTGCTAAGATGTTTATGTTATCAGCGTTCTGACCATATACTTGTTGTCGTGTATGATATATGAGATTTTATTGATACTCAGTATTATGTCACACATGATTTGAAAGTTTTGGTGTTGTTTCATTGAGACTGCTGTTAATTCTAGCACTTACATACAATACAGTGTTATGGGGTACAGAACTGTGACAGCTGTGGAATAATCTAACATCATCGAGGTAGCAAAAGTTTTCAAAAGGTGCACAGATTTAGTAAATTATTGAGAGAATACAAATATTATATTGCTGCTACTTGAAAAAATATTGATCAACTAGTGGTAGAATGTATAATTAATCAGCCATTCCATGAAAAACCGATCTAGTGGGTCTCCGAATTCCGTGAAAATTTGCTATCTTGTTCCTTATCCAAAATAAGGATATACGTATTTTTGGATTTTTTGATTAGGGTGACCATTTCCAAAATAGGATGACCAGAAAAATCGCGATTCAGCAAAATTTTTATTTTAAAAAAAAATATAACTTTTGAACCGTTCGACCGATTTTCAATCTTTTTGGACGAAATGGAGGCTAAAGATTTTGAATTTTCGGTAAAAATATAAAATTTTACAAAAATTGTGTTTTTTACATGAAAAAAACTCAATAGTTTCCGTTTTTTCGTGTTTTGAAGGCCTCGGGACCAAAGGGGCTATCGCTGCTCTCATTTTTTCTTAAAAGTTCAGAAAATTTTACGTATACTGTCAAATTTTCAGCAATGTATGTTTTTTAGTTTTTGAGATATATTTTTTTGAAAATAAAACATCAGTATTTTTTTATCGGCATACACTGTAGGTCTCAGCGCATGAGATTTGTAATGTTTAAAAAAAATATAACTTTTGAACAGCTTAACCGATTTCCAATCTTTTTTTATGGAATGAAAGCTTAAGGTCTCAACTTTTCAGACAAAATTGAAACTTTTAAGAAAAAATGAGAGCAGCGATAGCCCCTTTGGTCCCGAGGCCTTCAAAACACGAAAAAACGGAAACTATTGAGTTTTTTTTCATGTAAAAAACACAATTTTTGTAAAATTTTATACTTTTCCCGAAAATTCAAAATCTTTAGCCTTCATTTCGTTCAAAAAGATTGAAAATCGGTCGAACGGTTCAAAAGTTATAATTTTTTTTAAATGAGATGAGTAATGTTTAAAAAAAATATAACTTTTGAACAGCTTAACCGATTTCCAATCTTTTTTTATGGAATGAAAGCTTAAGGTCTCAACTTTTCAGACAAAATTGAAACTTTTAAGAAAAAATGAGAGCAGCGATAGCCCCTTTGGTCCCGAGGCCTTCAAAACACGAAAAAACGGAAACTATTGAGTTTTTTTTCATGTAAAAAACACAATTTTTGTAAAATTTTATACTTTTCCCGAAAATTCAAAATCTTTAGCCTTCATTTCGT
The DNA here is from genome assembly GCF_002204515.2 of Aedes aegypti. Taxonomy (NCBI): domain Eukaryota; kingdom Metazoa; phylum Arthropoda; class Insecta; order Diptera; family Culicidae; genus Aedes; species Aedes aegypti. Next base: position 69,553,455 of record NC_035108.1, on the reverse strand, counting down.
TCAAAAAGATTGAAAATCGGTCGAACGGTTCAAAAGTTATAATTTTTTTTAAAAATAAAAATTTTGCAAAATCGCGATTTTTCTGGTCACCCTATTTTGGAAATGGTCACCCTAATCAAAAAATCCAAAAATACGTGTATCCTTATTTCGGATAAGGAACAAAATAGCAAATTTTCACGGAATTCGGAGACCCACTAGATCGGTTTTTAATGGAATGGCTGTAATACTACATTTTTTATTTCACATATCTCCAAAAAGTTGTATATAGAAACGTTTTAGATCTAGTCAAAACCTACAACTTTGCTGAAGCCAGAACAACAATAACTTTAAAATCTTGGAAATTATAGGCGAATTTCGAGTTTTTAAGAGTCTTTTTTAAAGTAAATTTTCTCAATTTTGAAAAAAGCGTTCTAACAGTTTTTGCAGTAAAAGTTACCTAATATATGGCCTTTTGACTATTGTCTATTCGCTTGAAAAATATCGAACAAACTCCATGAGTTATGGGCAACTCCATATTTCATAGTATTCACTTAATTTTGAACCTAAATTCTAAATGACAAGGATTAAAATCATGCAATGTTCAGCAAAAATATTAACCATTACTTCTTCGACTTACCGTACATTCACGGTGTCCTTAGAGTACTGATAGGTGAATTTTTGAACTGAGGTTGCATGAATCGCAACACTAACTAAGGTGAATCCTAATTATGCAGCTATGATCCTTCCCCACTAACAAAACTCCTTCCCATGACATATATGGACACACAGAGGTGATCTCGGTCTCTAGTAACAATGGATGCCACACTAGACTGATGCAAATTTTGAAGTTTTTGCTCCCCTATGCTTAAATGATGAAAATGATCCTCCCAAAATTTGAAGTGATTCGGAAGAAATTTGATTGTGCACACGCTATTTGAAGTTTATATGGAAATTACTATGGAAAAGGCAAACCTTTTGTGTTCAGTCCTCTAACTACTCGTCATAACAATCTACGGAAAAGTGAACACACTCATCTCATCTGAAAACTTCCCAGCTACAACTTTGCCGAAGACCACATTTCGATGAGACGTAAGGATAATATGTTACTATAGATAACGAAGTCCAAATCATGCTGAGATGATCATTCAATTACTTTCAGAGCAACACTGCTTTTTTGCTGTTGAACATAGTAGCCTGGATTACTTTGAGCTATTCTTCCCGCCAGGATCACCAATGTTGCCTGCCGAACAGTTGGTGAAGCATGATGCCTGCAAACCAACTTTATGATGATGAATAACAATTTATCCTGTGTACCAATCTAAAAGTGGTCTTCGGCAAAGTTGTAGTTGGGAGGATTTCACATTAGAAGAATTTGTTCACTTTTCCATAAAATATCATGACGAAGAGATAGAGGGCTGAACACAAAAGATTGGCGTTTTCCATAGTAATCTCCATATAAACTTCAAATGGCGTGTGCACAGTCAATTTTCTTCCGAATCACTTCAAACTTTGGGAGGATGCTATTTACCATTATTAAAATTGTTTAAGCATAGGGGAGCAAACATTTCAAAATTTGCATCACTCTAATGTCACACTGACATTCCTTCCCTTCCTCGATGACCGCAAAGACGTGGCCGGTGCCGTTATTGACATTTTAATTTTTATAGTTTTCGAAAGTGTAGATTGAAGATGTTAAGTTTCAACGCTTAGGGGTCATGCACAAATTTCGTCACGCTCCAATGGGGGTCAAGCCGAGCGTAACAAGCCTTACAAAAATTTCGGAGGACTCATACAAAAAACGTGACAAAGGGGGGGATGGGGTCCAAAAATTTTAAATTTAGCGTGACCGCATATAGTTGAGAACGTAAACAAAGTTTGTAGATTCCATCGATTGTGGTGCGGAGGATTGCTATCCGTGCAATGTAAGCAGCTGTCAAGCATTTGTTTGGTCAAAAGGAATTGTGCTTAATGTTTGGACTGTAGTTTAAAATGGCCAATAAATTTTAACACTTCAGTCGTTGCGCTGCTGAAAAAATTTCGCTTTTCATTCACAACCGCAGTGCGGTGGATCTGACGGTGGCAGACTGCGCAACGACTGGAAGGTTAAGGGAAATCTACATATTTCATTATGCTGAATGAATGAAGAAGGATGCCCATAGATCTAAATATTCTAGTAGAACATTTTATTATTACGTTGAAGTGATGTATTTTTACCACACCACTCACCGTGAACCGTTAGTTTTGAGACGAATCAAAACTGATAGTTACCGAAATGAAAACTGATACGACAGATATAGGCGACGGAAAGTAATAATTTGTTTGAATTATTTACAGTATACGATCAAGATTATAATAAAACTTCGAGCTGTTTAGTGGAATACCTATAAGTTGATGAAAAAACTGAATTTAGTACTATACCATTTAATTCCACTAGAGTTTGTATCCTTTGTCAGATGCGCGTATTTCGACCTCAACTGTAAGGCCATCTTCAGTATCGTATACTAGACTCGACTAGTCGAGTACAAATACAAAATCTAGTGGAATTAAATGGTATAACACTAAATTCGTTTTTTTTTTCATATATTGATCAAGATTATTCAACAATGTGGAAGCCGTTTTGGGAAAAAAATGCATAACAAGTAAAATAGCAGGTTCTCACTGATCAAAGCTAAATACGATAGAAATTAGCATAGGGTAACCAATATATTTTGGACCCCTATATATTTTGGACCCCCTTGGCCATTTTCCTGCAAATTTCCCATTTTTGGAAAGATAGGACTATTCCGCACTTGCATCAACCGTTTGTACAAAGAAAATGTGCGTGGCATTTGCCCCCTTGGCACCCCCCAAATCCGGGCCTGAAACTGACGATATTTTCATTTTTATTATTGTTAGTTGGTGACCAAATTCAAAGAGAAGTGCTGCTTGAATCTCAGAAATATTCGATTCTTAATTTAGCCATAGGCTCAACTAGTTCTATGTCCTCTCTGCTCATCTGAACATGGACTAGACAAACGTTCTTCATGCCATAAAACACAATCATATCATGTCCTGTTATCGTTGTTATGTTACAATATAAAGTTAAGCCAGCATTATGTTATGTCTTTAAAAAGGTTAAACAATATTTGTTATAACTTTTTGTACCATATCTATATAAATAAAAATGGAATGGTGTTTGTATGTCACGAAATGGCTTACAAACGGTTCAATGGCTTTAAATGCTTTTTCCTCCGTTTTGTTCGTCAAGGGTTCCCTGTTTGTGTGCATAAAAATCCCAGGATATTCACCAGAAAAGTTGAAAAACCGAGCGTAAATTAAACTGCAATTTTGTATGGGACGACCAATATCGTTTTTCAACAGCCTACTTGATGGCAAGACGAAGTTTGCCGGGCCCACTAGTTTGTTATAAAATTGATTATAACATATTCTGAAACAATGTTGCCATAAAACATTGGAAATAAACATTGCCCAATTTGAATACCAACAAACCCAACAATAATTATATCTCAATATGATACATTTATGTTATAAGTTTGACATGATTCACTAGTCGACAAAATAAAGGTACAAAAAAAATGCTCACTGTTTTATTTATTTTCTCATGCTTTGATTACAAAAGGAGAAAAGATTTACACACACAAGTTCAATAAGGATTTTAAATTAAGACCATTTGCTTTTCGTCTTTTTGAGAGTGCAACATAGTAGGTAGTGAATTATAAACATGCTCTTCATAAAAGTGAATTATGGTCTAATACTGATATTGATCATTTTCATACTGTGTAGCCTTTAAACTTACGTTTCTTATTTTCTTGGAAACTTCTAACTCAAGACTTGCTCGAAGAGATCATGTGAATTATCATTAAGGCTTCCTGAGACATCCTAGGCCCATCAATGTTTACGGATGAAGCTGACCGTATAAGTCCCAGCAAAGTCTGACTATATCCCAAGCACATGCAACACTCATCAGCAAGTCTTCACATGCGCAATCACCGGAACGAGGGGGCTACACTTCCATCAGACACCATTCGGCTGGTTCACTTCCTATCCCCAGATAAACTTGTGAATTTTGCGAGAGTTGGGCTCATTCGGTTTGTCGCCAGACGGCTGCGGTTGCTTCTGCTGTTGTCCTCCCTGAGATGGTTGGGATCCCATCGGATTGTTGCCCATGGGTCTTCCGTTTTGGTTGTTGTTGTTGTTGCCATCGTTGCGATTGGATCCACCGTCGGGACCGGGCTGGTTGTTGTCACCGTAGGCCAAGTGGACCAAAACCATGGCCATCAGGGCGAATACAAGAAGAGTTATCTTCATTTTTTTGGTTATTGCTGCACGAATAACTATCACTGCTTTTGGGTTGCACAAAATGTACTGTTACTCGACTCGGTGTCAGAGGACAGTTTATATAGTGGCTCAGTAGGACTTTCAACTAATCAGTGGAAGATTTCGAGAATCAAATAGCCTAATGATATTTTGTAAACATAGACAGGTTAATGATAGAAAACATGTTTGAATGGCGATTTCAAAAGTTGCGTAAACATCAACAAAACAATCAAAGCTATGATTCCTTTCTGAGTGGAAATTCCCAGTATTAAATTACAGCGAAAGTCCAATTTGATAAACCCCTCCATAACAGAAAAAAAAAAACTTTTTCTAATATTATCACACATTTAAAAGAATTCTCAAAATTTTAAATTTTCAAAAAATTTCTTCATGGTAAATGGAAACAAAAGTCACATAACGCTTTTGTGAACAACAGCTTTTTTAGAAGGTGAGGCCCACATTTGTATTAATATATCAAATGATCCTATCTCTAGCAGATAGAGTGTCTTTCACGGTGCTCCCCTGACCGTTATTATCAGAAAAAAATTTCCATCAAATCTGTGCTCACCAGTCGTTTTCGATAGCTAAGTTGCATGTCTGGGCAAAATTTGAAAAAAAAATCGTAGGGCCCGTTTTGAAGTAACGCCCTTTTGATTGCATAAGTCTAAAAATTCAAAGAAAATCTAAGATATTTGAACAGATTTTGAATTTTTAGACTTGGTCGTGATTATCAGAAGTACGAAACCATCAAAATTTGGTTCAATGTAGGTGTTTTAAGTTTTTGTAACCTCTAGGTGGAGTTTTGAATGAGAAGATCAACAAAATATGGAGTTACGCCTTTTTGGAAGTGTAACCAATAGAGACACTAATTTTCAATATCTTAATTAGGCATTATAATAACGTCAAGCATGTTCAAATGTTTTCAATGACACATTGCTCTTCAATGCCACAAAAGTCACTCACAGTTAGCTGACATTTCATACGCTCAAGTGCTATAAGGCATTACGGAGCCAATTTCATCATGTAACCAAATTAGTGCTCATACAACAATATTTTGGAAAGTTTGGTGAAGCAATGAACTCACGATACAGATTATTCAACATGCAATTCATGTAGTATATCGAAGCGTAAGTTGACGTCAGAGAATACTTTCGGACTTCAGTTTTCGATTATGGGTAGCAGGGTATGGAATAAGATGAAATTAATCAAGTAGAAAGCAGCGATAATAAATGGAAAAATAATGCAAAGTATAGAACATCCGTTAACATTTTGTTAAAAAGAGTTTGAAATCGTAGAACTTACAGAGCCTAATTTTAAATATTTTTTTTTGTTACCTACCGTCGTTGGGGGTGACATTGGGTCAAAAAATGGATATGTACGAATTATTTATTAAATAACTATCACAATTTAACTCCAATAAACTTCAAATTTGGTGTGTATGCACTTTGATAATACATAAACAACTGTCCATAAAATCAAAGAAAAATATTTATCCACTACAGCACTACAAGTGAATGAAAAACTACCCAAACTCACTCCATAGACGGTGTGACACTGTAATTGAAATAATTTGTTTTTAAGGATATGATTTCGAAACCATTCACAGCTGAAAAATATTGATGAAATACGATGCAAACAAGACGAAATGACATATACGATGTTCCACAAGCATGACAAACCTTTTAAAGTAAGATTATACCAAACAAATTGAATATCTATGTAAAAAGTATGTAAAACCACCATTATCGTCAAGTTTATATAATTTCTCTTGTAGTTTTTCATTGAATTGTCTTTTAAGTCTTAGCTTCATTTAAATATAGTGTATTCAGTTTCCCCAAAAGTGCACTAAAAACGTGATTATTTTACTCCTTCGGATTTATTTTCGGTGCGACATTCCGCTATTATTAGATTTCAAGTTGTTGACGTCATAATCCCGGTAATTCTAATGTCCATCAACTTCCTTGTACTTCCGTAAGATGGTATACTAATAATAATTTGAATTAAAAAAAACTGTTTGATTATTGTGCGATGTTGCTCAACACGAGAAACTGTTGCTGGTTTGCAAAGCTGTCCAAATTCTTTGCATTGTTATTCAATGTATGAAATCCTCAAGAAGACTTGTTTGATGTTTCAGCAGAATGGGTTGATTGATTCATACAATTCTTTTACTATTGCATTTATCCATGAATCATACGTGTTTTTGAGATCGAGAAGACTGGCCACAGGTAAAATTATAGATTGGTGAAATATCTAAATGTTGTAATATATGCCACAAATGATCACAAAAGCACAGACATAACAGCTAGAACAATTATCAAATATAAATATAAAATAAAAATATCGCCCTTGCTTAAAATACTTCATTTGGCCAACCTCGAACTAGGTGGCGGTAGTGAGCAAACGTCAAACTCGAACAAAAGAGATGTAAGCGCCACGAGTAGTCCGTCGGCCAACTAACAAATATTAGAATTGGGTACTATTCAGCTGTGCGATGAAAATGATAGAAGTGTTACGTCTGTTTGTCTGTGACTAAAGTATTGACAATGGTCGTGAGTGCCATAGTTTGGCCAATACTGCATTACTCAGTATTGAGGTTTAAGTTCTGGGGCAGTACAAAGTTAGCCAGAACAGCTGGTGGCAGCTTGTTGGGTTATAACAATATTGTATGACTATTGATGTTAATACGAGTAACTGACACTGAAGAAGACTGCAAGCGGTAGTCGAAATACGCGTATTTGTCAAAGATAAGCATTTAGGAGCGGAATTAAAAGGTACACGGTACTCCATCTACTTTTAAGTTTCTTTATTGAGATTCTGCTCAGAGGATTCGAACATTAACAAGAATTGATAAGAATACAAAATTGGCTCCTTAATGCCTTGATCGCTTGAGCCTATGGAAAATCGATCAATTGTGGAAAACTTTGATTGCATGAAATTGCAATGTGTCATTGAAAACATTCGAAAATGCTAACCGGTATTATAATGCCTAAATAATCTATTTAAAATTAGTGATTTTAGTAGTTACTCTTATAAAAGGGCGTAACTCAAAATTTCAGCAATATTCTCATTCAAAACTCCGCCCAGAGGTTACAAATAACTTAAAATACCTACTTCGAACCTAATTTTGATGGTTTAGTTCTTCTGATAATCACGACCAATAAAAATCTGTTCAAATATCTTGGATTTTCTTTGAATTGTAGACTTATACAATCAAAAGGCGTTACTTCAAAACGGGCCCTACGATTTTTTTTTTAATTTTGCCCAGACATGCAGCATAGCTATGGAAAACGACTGGTGAGCACAGATTTGATGGAGATTTTTTTCTGATAATAACGGTCAGGGGAGCACCGTGTCTTTGGATACTCTCCACAGCGATCTGAAAAAGTTTTGTTTAGGCAGTTACACCGTTTTTTAACCTTATTAGGCTTGATAAACCATTTGGCCTTATATACTTCGGCCTAACGTTCGTCTTAAGATCATTCAGCCTAAAGTCATTCGGACTAACGTCATTCGATCGTTTGTAAACGAGTAGGGCAGAAACGTATACATTTCTAGTACTGATAGAATCATTATTGTACAGAACTGATGTTTATCCTACTGGGGGAATGCTTTTATAATCGTAAAAACGAACTAACTTGTAACAAAATAAATGCAGTAATGAATGTCGTTATAACATTATTTTAGGAGCAGATAAAAGAATATGACACAACAATCATTGTATTCACACAGTGAGAGAGACAGACCCAGCCAGACATTATTACAGTGTGATCACTGTTGATGATTTGACCAAGAGATTTAACACAAGTATAAATTAGCGCCAACTTGAATTGCGCTCGAAACGAAAGCAAACCTTCATTATCGATACCCGGCATGTGGCGCGGATTTCTTCCATAAATAATACCGATAAATGTGTCAGTCAAGCAGCTTTCCATCAAATGTAAAACCATAAACGAACCGGTAAATCCCGTAAGTTCAGCAGGGCTGGTAGCGAAAGTCGTAAAATCATCGTGCTGGTCAACATTTATTCAAATAACTCCGCTAAAACAATCAGCCGAAATCCTTTTCAGGATTTCGCTAAAAATGTTAACAGACAATCGTCTCATAATCCTGACAAGTAAATTATGAATATCATACCAAAAAATTTTAAAAACATTTCTTTGAATTCTCCCAAAAGATGTGCAAGAATCCCTTTCTTTCTTATTTCTTTGATATCCTGTATTGTCGTTTCTTAATCACTAGAAAATAGTGCCTTTAGTAAACTTTTTTCGCAAATAGTGCCTTTCAAATGACCAGGTCTAAAATAGTGACTAAGTCACTAAATAGTGACTCGCTACCAGCCCTGGTATAGGTATATGGACTCAGTACAGACGAGTCTGCACAGTCAGTCATTTAGAGGCCTCCGCCGATTCCACCTCACATCTTACGCCCGCTCGCAGCTCAGCGCCGAACAAGTGAAAATTAAATTTATCGCCAAATTAACCTGCCAGCGTGGAAAAATACGAAAAAAGTTTACCCACCAGCCACTAATTAGTTATTACCGTGTAGGAGCACAAAAATTTGCAAATATCAGCAAACTGTGGCTGCGATGTTGCACTCTGAAGCGCACGTTTCCGCAATCAACATCGACTGATGGCGTCTAGGCTAGTGGCTGTGGTATTGTTTTGGAGGCAGTCAGTAGTACTCAGTACTGAGATGCGGAAGACAACAATTAATTGTGGATAAACAAGTTTTCTAGAGCTTACTCTACTGCATCCTCCTCCTACACACATGTTAATTTGAAACATAAAACCGGACCGTAAATCACCACGTGACTGGTGACTTTCTAAGGCTTTCCAAGAGCAGGAGCAAAAATTTTAGAGAGTAAGCTGATGGGCAGGTCCGTGTCAGTAGGTAACTGACCTACAACAGTTGTTGGATCGTACCAACAGTTCAAAAACAGATTTTCATCTATTTTGAAAGTTATCCCTAACAATGTTCTCGCATCTGATATACCTATCTAGAGTAAGCCTTAATATTTTCTCTTTATTTCAGTGGCTTCCGGTTAGGACCAGCGGGTGGAAATTACTGGGATGAAAACCCGTGACCCATTTAGGTTTTGGAATTTACCGAAATAGCGGGCTCTTGGTTGGCTGCAGCATTGTTATATGTATTTCAAATATCATCCTCTGTAAATAATAGTTACATATGTGACAAGTAACAACAAGTTAGGGTAGCGATTAGCTGGTGTATCATTTAGAAACGTGTTTTATGAAAACCATCTCTGTTATGAGAATCAAGTTTTAAAATAGTGTATTAAGGGTTTTTAATGGTATAGCTACCCAGAAAACCTGAAATCATACATATTTATTATACGTTGCATGCTACTTTTCATCGTATAAGCCGCTGCTTCTTGGCATTACGTATTCACTGGGACAGAGCCTGCTTCTCAGCTTCGTGTTCTTATGAGCACTTCCACAGCTATTAACTGCGAGCTTTTTTTTGCCAAAGTTGCCATTTTCGCATTCGAATATCGTGTGGCAGGTACGATGATACTCTTCGCCCAAGGCAGTCAAGGAAATTTCTATTGCAAAAAGATCCTGGATCGACCGGGAATCGGTCGCAGCATGATTTTGCTTTGTAGACGAATTCTAACTAAACGGCTAAGAAAGGCTCATATACCTCTTATTTTGTACGTGGAACTTTGCACATATAAGCATCGCATAACGCAAAGGTGATTTCGTTATACGTGGTTGTCTGGGAATACGCACTATTTATAAAATTATATTTATTATTGCGTTGCCTCAATAGCGTATTTGCTACGAGATTCCACAAAAGCGGGGACAAGACTCCCCCTTGGGGGCATCCGCAAACAGTCAATTTTCGAATCACTGCCTGACGCAATGTCGAGAAGAGATGTTGGTTTTTTAGCATTTGATGAATCCAATTGGTAATCATTGTAGGTAGCCCATGGTTTGGTGCGGCTTCCAAAATGGCATCGAAAGACATGTTACCAAAGGCACCCTCAATATCCAAGAAAACACCCAAGCAGGATTGCTTCTGAGCGAATGCTCTCTCGATATCGTATGCAACTTTGTGTAAAAGAGTCACAGTGGTCTTTCCAGATTGGTAAGCATGTTGATTCACATGAAGAGGCATGTTTGCCAAAGAAAAATCACGAATGTGATGATCGATAATGCGTTCCAGACATTTCAGAAGAAAATAGGTCAGACTGATTGGTCTAAAACTTTTCGCTTCCTCATACGATGCACGTCCCCCTTTCGGGATAAACTTTACAGTAATATCACGGTATGATCTGGGAATATACCCGATAGCAAAACTCCTTACAAGTAGCTTTTTCAAAACATGTTTGATAAACTCAAATCCCTCCTGGAACTGAATAGGATAAATCCCATCTGCTCCAGGAGATAGCAAAGAAACAAAGTAATTGAGTCGATTCAGTAGTAACGATACTTCGAGCCGAAGCCAGTGACTCGTAACTATATAAAATACATTTGATTCATCCGTAGATGCTATGTCCACACAGGTGGTAGGTCATTTGGCATAAAGCCGTTTGGCATAAGGTCGTTTGGCATAATGGTCATTTGGCATAAAGTCGTTTGGCATAATGGTCGTTTGGCATAATGGTCGTTTGGCATAATAGTCATTTGGCATAATGAGTCCAGAACTAAGGATTTCTTAAGATAACATTCGTTCTTACGTTTCTATTGAATCTTTCTGATGACATCAGGCCAGGGATTGAATCCTGAGAAAATTGAGAGAATCTCTCACGTATCGCTCTCTATAACTATCATAACATGTTGCACATTATGAGAGACTGTTTATCGTATACTGCTACAACTTTGATCAGATTGGGGGGATAGTAGTGCATGATAAAACCCCTCTAAACATGCTCCAAGCCTGGGGGGCACTATTGCTATTGGAAGTTCGTGGAATGTTTATCGTGCCAGTAAAGAAAAACCCCTATCCCCAACGGTAAACGAGCGTGAAAAATGGATGTTATCATCGCTCCACAGACAAACAGACGTCACACTCTCATCGCTGTCCATCGACCAACTTTTTAACGATCGATTCGAATATCTGGTAGGTGATCAATCGACCACCCGCAGCGCTCCCGTCGTTTTTGTTCGTGTTTGACGTTTACACACTACCGCCACCTGTTGGTCCATCGGCCAACTACAATGTTTTTAGCATTGGGCGTACATGTTTTCGCGACTATGATTTTGATCGCAATTTGTTCTAAGTGTTACGTCTGTTTCTCTGTGATCGCTCTCTCTTTGGGGCTCTCGCTCGCTGCTTCCATTTATCAGACTTGTTACACCTTGCGATACAATGACGATCGTGGACCGCAACAGATGGGATGTTTTTCTTTGCTTGCTTTGATCGTGCTTCATACTCAAATGAGAGCGAATTCTGCAACGCCTGCATCAGGCTTGTTTTGGAGTCAATTGATACAAAATGGGTATACAATTTGTTGATTTTAAATTTAAATGAACTTCACCTTCTTTTATACATGGCAGTTCTTTGAAGCTATATTTTTGAAATATTGATAACGTTGATCTGATCAGCAAAAACAGAAATCTATTACTGCAGGTACTTCGATGGGTTGTGCTACTATTTCCCGAATGTCGTTTCTCCGAACGCCTTTACCACGAATGCCAGTTCCTCGAATTTCCCGTTTCCTCGATTAACCCACTTCCCCGAAAAGTTTTTAGTACTCATAATTGTCGTAACTTTATACATTTCAGGGTGGTGAACAAACTGGCCATCTGATATGCACCCTTCTTTATTTAATTGGCGTTTCTTTTGAGTTTTACCGTCCTCAAATTCTCAAATATGTATATTGCAACAAGCTCAAAGATACTCTGTGTTCTGGGATGTAGATAAAATTATTAATCCGAAAAGATCTGCCACCAGAACCTTTGAGAAATCCACAGCTTGGAAAATCTCTGAACGAACACCATGCTTGTTGAGAACCTACCAAAAATGTTTGCTATGGGCTTGGTGGTGTTGATCTCGGTGAAAGCTTCAAAAATACCGATATTCATTCTAAGTCAATCATTATGCCAAACGGCCATAATGCCAAATGATCATTATGCCAAACGGCTATTATGCCAAACGACCATTATGCCAAACGGCTTTATGCCAAACGACCTTATGCCAAACGACTTTATGCCAAACGGGGTACAATCGTCCACACATCCGGAGAAACGTGTACTGAATAAACATTCTAAACATCAAAAGGAAAGAAGTCACCATTAAGTAAGCGAATTTCGTTCACTTGGAAATCCTTAGATTTTGCTAGGATTATGGTCAGCCGACTAACTTCACTCAAATTGGAAACAATTGTACAACGGTTTTTTCCAGCCGGATCGTCCAGCAGAACGAAGAGCGTTCTTGTAAGCCTTGCGAGACGACTTGAACGACTCTGATCCAGCTGGACGGCGTCTGTTCCAACTCCTTCTACATTGTTTCCTGAGTCTAGTCAGATCGGAATTCCACCATGGGGTCCCTCTTGTAGTCTTTACAGACCGCGAAGGACATGCTTCTTCAAAAGCTTCCATAATGAAGGATGTTGTAGTATCAACGGCATCATCCAAATCCCTTGGATTTCCATTGGGGATGGTTCATCATGTGGTAAATTTATTGAACATTAGACGTATGTTCCTGTTTCCTGAGGTCACCAACAGAAACATCGATTGTAACAACACATACATCTCTGGTAGTTAACTCAGAAATGAGTGTAGCAACGATTGCTTTATTAACGAGCACGCATGCGCGGGGCATGGAGCGCGAGTTTGCCATTTCAAGTTTGCTGAAAGTAGCAAAAACTGGGTCCACAAGGTTATCTAGATAGAAGTTCTCCTTACAAAAGCAAGGTTTTTGAACTAGCGCCACTTGGGCTGTACCATTTTGCATGAGTCTGCAAATATCGATCGTTACTGTTCTTTTATGCTGAAGATTGATCTGAGCTAACCTAACCGTAGCCACTACCCAAATCAGGCAGGATTGAGCTTTTTGCAATCTCAGCATGAAAAAGACCAGCAGCGAAAAAAACAGATCAGTATCTATTGAAAGTCGCCAATGCGAAAAAGCACAGAAAAAACTGTGTAAAACGCATAATGAAATGGTGGTGATAATTTAAATTTAATAACAACATATTCATAATCCCAGCCATATTTAGCCTCAGGCTTGGTACTGAAGAAGGGTAGACGATTATTTTGGAGAAACAAGAGGGCACAATACTGTAGAAGGCGCCCTGGTACTCAACAGGCTCTGTTAGCGGTTAGGTTTTATTTAGACCCCCCTAACCATTTATTCTTAGGCACAGCAAACATGAAACCACATTATGAAATAGGGGTCACCTGTGAGATGGTTTCTACCACCGGAATAGGCTGTCGGTAGTATTGATTCTTAGCCAATTGAAACAACCGCTACCGACACTACGCGGCAATCTAGGCTGCTCGAGAATAGGAGGTTAACATTGATGATTAAATTCTGACGTGCCCAAGCAGCCGTGTAACTAGGGCCCAGTGTTTCCCAAATGGTGCACCTATGTATTTTGTATGGGATAGATTAAGCTTCAGAACTGACTTATCCCATATTTACTTAAGAGTTGAAAAAAAAATCAAACTTTCTTTGACTGAATACTTTTAAACCTTCCGATTGTGATAATTTTGTAAAGATACTAATACTCTACGATACAACATGAGCGAACATTCAGCTTTGATAATAAACTGAAGTGAATAGTGAGATGCCAATGTATTTCAATGTAATTCAATGGATTTCAATCTATTTGCAGGATTTTCACCTGTTAGGAATAGGAGTAAGTTTGTGAAAAGCTCATCGTTAAGTGTTGTCACTCTGAATGTTACTCTTAAAGGTCATGATACCATGACCTGATTATAGGGTGTCCCAGAATGTATGGGCACGATTTCACCATACTGCCATTTCATTATCAGTGGAGATAAAAAATCTGATTTTTACACATTTCATTACTGTGCCCAACAAGAGTAGATTGCGATTTTTTAATGAATAATTTAATTATTAATATGTTGATTACGTTACATCTCTTTGAAGCATCTCTTATCAGCCTTGCACAAATCGCGTTATTTTCGAGCGACTTTGTTTTGCTAAATTTGGTCTGGTCAGAAAGTGCGTATAGTAAAAATGTGTAAAAAATATGTATGAATATTGATCGGACTATCACATATTCAAATTTAAATTTTAAACTTAAGCATGTAAAAATTGTGTTAGAACTAAAAATCCGATTCCAGCCGTGGTCGATTTGAAAATGGTTGAAAAACAAAACCTTATATTTAAGTAAAAACATGAATGAATCAAAAATTAAAGTTACCTATCTAAGAGAATAGGTATTAACCTATCGTAGATTACTATTTAAAATGCCTGAAGAGTTATATCTTCGTGATGTTGTCTTATGTGGAGAGAAATATACGAGATTTTTCAAATTTTACCATTTTTTCAAGTGTTCTCTAACAAAATCAAATAAAATTTCAAAAAAAAAAATATGTAAAACATCCTTGATACAATGTACTTGAACTCACCATGGAGAAAAAATTCGATAAATGTAGAGTCTGTGCTGACCAGATAAGAATTGATTTTCTAAAATCAAAATTTTCAATGTAAACGATTGTTAAATCGAACAAATTTATCATAGATGCTGGTTAAAATGGCCTATAGAAATATACAAAAATATAAAGATATTTGATTGTTCAGAAAAGTACTATGATTTTCATCATCAAAGTCGTGCCCATACTTTCTGGAACACCCTATATTCATGAATACCTTGTAAATCATGATTTAAGAATCGATCTTCAGTAGTATGGATAAGCTTGTTTCCTTTAGGTTCAGAATAAACTATTCTAAAGTTAGAAGAAAGCTCTCAGTAAATTTTAGAATAACATGTAGAACACTAAGCCGAGAAACTAGATTTGTCCCATTGGAGACAGATTTGTTAGCCAAGAACAAGGAAAATCAAATATATTTACAGAGGTAGCGGGATATTTGAAGATTCTCAACTGTGGTCACAACTCTGAAAATGTTAGGAATCAAAGGACGAACACGAAATTATTACGACCCATTCAACAGGGCATAGCTTTTCTACCATTGGGTAAAAATCAACCAAATTTTGCACACTTTCTCATTGATGTGTATTGTTTACATGCTGTCAAACTCGAAGTCGTGTTTTTCCATTCAACGAAAATGGAGGTGAACCAACGCGAGTTGAGAGAACAAATATTTTTCAAACACCTGGAATTTCCTGACCTGTCGCACCGGCAGTTGGGAAAAATGTTGAACATTCACCATTCAACCGGCTCCAGAGTGTTGAAGCGGTTCCAGAGACGTTGAACCACGGTAAAGGAGCTGGAAGTACACCGGGACCGGAGAACAAAAATACGGAGAGAAAAGTGAAGCGCATGATTAAAGCAAATCCCAACGTCTCAAGTCGTCATACAAGGTACGGTAAAATCGGGTGTAACTGATCAGTAGGGTGAAATTGATCATCGTATCACACGATTTTATTTATTCGTAATGGAGCATAAATATCAATGTAAGTTGCAGTAAATGAACGTTGCTTGTCGTAACTATTGTCGAATTGTGTGTTGTGAAGTTTTTTTGCGTTAAAGAATGTATATTACTATGAAATTAACGTAAAATTTCAAAATCATGCACGGTGCAGTATTGACAAACATCTATGAACTTCTATTTATAAGCAAGGATTTGAACATGGTATAAACCTGAAAGTTTGTGAGGATGCATGAGATATATCCCCAAACCAGATTCCATCACCAAAACTCGTACCAATTTGCTCATATGGTTGAAATAATTGAATATCTGTTACATATCATTGAATTCCTTAGGAAATTGCATACATTTAGGCGTTTTCCGCGTAATTCTTGAAATTTAACTATTTGCTATCTATATAAATATTGCATTGTTAAGAATTTTATAAGCATATTCGGATTCAGGGAGCTCAAATTTATCATATAGAGTTGTTTTGAAAACTAACAATAATGGCATTGACAAGTGATCAATTTCACCCCGAAATGAGATCCTCTGATTTTTTATTTTAGAGGTATTTGTTAACACTAAAATGACATTTGTTAGAAAATTTCGGTACATAAGTCGATGAGGCTCACCTTCGTACTTGTTATCCTGCATTTAGTTGTTTGGCATTGTTAACATTATAGAAAAGAGACTAAAAGAACCGTGAAAAATGATCAGTTTCACCCGAAATTACGGTACAGAAGTTCCCAAACCGCGATGAGCGGCAACAATCGAAGACTAAAACTAGGGCACAAAATCTCTATGAGAAGATGCTGACAAAATATGGCTGCTGTGTGATGGACGACGAAACGTATATAAAAGCCGATTTGGAGTTTTGAGGCCAATTCTGTCCATTTTTTTCCAAAAGACATGAATCTGCCAAACTGTCCGGAGCTGCGCCCGGTGGAGCAATAATGAACCGGGAACTTCGGAAGAGCAAGAAGACAGTCAAAAAAGATTTAGCAATAATTTCGTGTTCGCCCTTTAGGATTTAGTAACAAAACGTCGGAAGTTATTGGTTTGATGGGAAATTATTCCTTTTTAAACAAAAGATTTTCCACCATTTCTTTTTTTTTCTAATGATCGAACTTGTTTTCTTAGATTTCAACGTTTTGTCGTTTTAATGTTTGTCATAGATTATAAAACCATTATATAAGGTGTTTTCAAGGAACCCAAAGTGGCTTCAAAAATCCCAAATATTACAATGTGTACCCAAAGCATTTCCAGAGATACCCAAGGAATATTAAAGGAGTTCTGGATGCCTTCAATGGGTTCCTAAGTAATTTCCAAGGAGATTACAAGTTCGTGGGAAATCCTAGAAGTTTTCCGAATTTGGTTCCTACAAGTTCTTGATGCTCGCTGAATTTTTTTTTAATCGAGTGTTCAGAGCCGGTATCCTCTTCACAAGTTCACAAGTGCCTTTTAGAAAATTAATAATATTTCAAAGAAGCTATCTGAAGGCATTTTCTGAAAGCCCCTTGTAAATCCTTGGAGAGTTCTTCGGAACCACTGGGACTCTCTAGGAATCTGTGAACTTCTGGAAACCATTTAAAGAGTTTTCTAACCGATTCTAATCGATTTGGACTTTTCTATACCGTATATTTCTAGTAAGAGAAAATGTTGCAGAAACGTGTTGTCTATGTATGTATAGTATACGTGTTTTGCGAATAATAGTTTGCTTTCTTTTTCATAAGGAGAATATGATGCCAAATAGTTTCATTTAATGATCGTCTACGCGCCGAAATGCTTGATGGCGTTAACGGCATGCCCCGAAGACCAACACTGGTTTCTACAAAATTTATCAAGCAGGTTGCCCATTAGTTTTGACGTTATAAAAATCACAGAACAATATAGGTGTTGTGGTGGAATTATAAGTGAAACAGGCAACACGGAGAGAGTGAAATAGTGAGTTGAAAGTAAAAAGAAAGTGTTGGGAGGCTGCATCTTGGGAAGATCGAGAAAATCAACCGAAATGTATGTATAATATTATAAGTGTGAAATAGTGAAATAATTATAAGAATGAAATAGTGAAATAATTAGAATAAATTACAGCATTGAAGCTGCTACCACTAGAGCTGCTTTCAATATTTGGATTATTGCGCCAACGATGACGGTTCCCAACAATAAGTATCACAGTATTGGTTCAAATTAAATTAAATTTTAACAAAAAGAGAAGCGTCTACCTATATGGGGTCCTATCGTGTAAAATTTATGACCTGGACAAAATTCACTGACTTTCGAAGTTTGATGCGGAGCGCGATTTGATGATCATTGATACAATTTCCAATATTTGAAGAACTAAGGAAAGCCAAAACAAGTGATTTAACAACACGTTTCGACTTCGTCAGTGCCCAATAAGCGTTTCAAATGGCGAAAAACGGAAATACTCTTACAGTTTTTTTTTAAGAAAATTTGGATGCGCTAAAATAAAAATCTACTTCAGCGGCCAAATTTAACCACAGTAGAATATTTCAAGAAATGCACAATAGTTGATAAAAAAAAATGGATCAAGCGTGAAACAAATTAAAGTACACTACTTCAAAACAAAAATCTCGTTAATTTTTGCCTTTGCAGTCACATCGTATGCGCCTACCCATCACCACAAGACGTCATCCATCATCCACTTCATAAGTGCAAACGAAATGTATTCTCATGTGGCGGCTCTGTCCACTTGACTCTGGCGCGCGCTGCAGCAAAATCCATTCATCACCATTTATCTTCGCATCGTAAATCCGCCTGCGCGTTAGCGCCACGAGAGTGCGCGTCTGTTTGTTGTTGTTGTTGCACAGGAAAATCATGCTAGAAATCTGAACGGCCGTTAACTGAACACTGTAGGGTGCGGCTTATGTTACGAAAGTTATCGAAACTTAAAGTTTGTTAGCCTTATTGAATTCAAATCACATGAAAAGAGGAACTTCTAAGTTTGAGCAAATAATTTTAAGATTTAGAGCTGGCGCTACAGGCCTTCCTCAGCCGAGTGGTTAGAGTCTGCGGCTACTAAGCAAAGCCATTCTGAAGGTGTCTGGGTTCGATTCCCGATCGCTCCAGGATCTTTTCGTAAAGGAAATTTCCTTGACTTCCCTGGGCATAGAGTATCATCGTACCTGCCACGATTTACGAATACGAAAATGGCAACTTTGGCCAAGAAAGCTCTCAGTTAATAACTGTGGAAGTGCTCATAAGAACACTAAGCTGAGAAGCAGACTCTGTCCTAGTAAAAAAGCCAAGAAGAAGAAGAAAAAAAAAGAAGTTGGCACAAGCGACATGAAGATAAGTGTTCAAGGCCTTGAGTGAAGTTCACATAACGTTATTGTTTTCAAGCAATGTTGAACCATTATTTTAAAAATCAAATTTGTTGAATATTTGTAAAAGTCGAGTCTAGTACACAACACTGAAGGCAGCCTTACAGTTGAGGTCGAAATATGCGTATATGTCAAAGAATATAAACTCTAGTGGATTCGAACGGTATAGTACTAAATTTGGTCCTGATTTTGTCCTTATTTTCACAAATTTAATTTTGAAGGAAATAGAGATAAATATTTATTAATTTTATTTTATAACATATTATAATTTGAAAATGTTTCTTTAGTTTGTTTGCGCTACCTCTAAATCTTAACCTTTTTAAATTTTGAGGTTACTCTTATTATATGATATGACTTCAGTAGAGTTTACGAACTTAGCTTCGAAAAATAAAACGCACCCTACTGCACTGCTTTTATAGCGGGAATAACTACACACTAGTAAACCCACGCACGCGCCAAAAACTTCTTTTGACAGTGGCCGATTAAAACGGCTCTAGCGGCGATGTTGCAGTTAGGCACCTAAGGCAACGGTAATAAAACCGTGGAAGATGCGATGGTCTCCGATCGTATCCCAAGCTAATGCAATTACCCAGCGGGGCATCGTTCCCAATTGGTTCAACACTTCACATCGCCCTAGAAGCTCTTTCACTGTATATGACTGAATAATGACAGTCGGCACCTGTCCTCCCAAAGAGGCACGGCAATGCACCCTCCTCCTAGTGTCAATGCACTTAACGATACACATTTATTCTTAGTCCCATCATCGTAGTGGAGTATCGCAAGTGCTCTTCGACTAACGCGCCCGAGCACCACAATTTATTGCGGCGTTCTGGTGGTTGATTTTTGTCGTCCGCCGCCACTCACTCGCACAGGAAGTGAGCTCGGCATTTCGCTTTGTTCGGCTCCGAAGAAGCGATAGAGACACAATACGAAGGAAATGACAAGTGTTCTGCGACGCGACGACGGTGTAATCTGCTTCTGGAGTCCATCTGCATGCAAAGTAACAACTTCCCGGTATCTTGTATCGCTGCTGGTCGCCGTCAGACCATTTCGGGCGCTACAGCTCAGTAAGAAAGCATCGCAGCGTCTAATCGGTGTTGTTTTTAGCGAGTTGTATGACACATTATTGTCGGCGGGACGTTGTTAGGGCGTTTGACAGTGAACTGTGGACAGAACTCATATTTGCCCGCATGTGTGGCATTCAGCAGGTTCTTTGTTACCAATGGTGCGAGGCAGGATTTGCAAAGAATGCAATGTTCGTGGGAAAAACAAAAGTTTTGACTCGGAAGAGTGACAGCGTAATGGACAAAGGCATCGGGGCAAGCTGAAAGGAGACAGGACAAAGAGGTGTCCACCATTTGAAAATCTATGAGATATTTCAGAAGAATGTGCGATTCTTTGCGGACATTGGGCCGATGCAAATTTTGAAGGTTTTGCTCCCCTATGTTAAGGTGACCAGGCGTCTCGCGTTTCGCGGGACAACGCAATTTTCAATATTATTTTACTGCGTCAAATTTAATTGATTGACTAAACTAAGCAATTAGATCATGATTCAGACCTAAAATGTTTGTAAAACACACATCCAATACGAATAATATTTAATTGGGAACGACATATATGGTCGCTTTACCCTATGTTTAAACGTTGTCAATTATGATGAAAATCATTCTACCAAATTTTTAAGGGATTTGTAAGAAATTTGGTAGTGTACAAGAAACCTTCTAAGATTGGCGTTCTCTGATCACTTCCACTATTAGAGGAAGGGCTGGTCAAATGAACGCCTCAAGTATATAGCTTGCTTCGAATGGAAAAACGATGAATATGTATAGTTCGATCGCACAACATCAAAAACAGGAATCCATGCGAGTAAAATAAACAATTGTTCTTCACAATTCCGAGGCTAATGTTACATAAGTTCTAAGTTTTGAACGTGGTTTTCTAAAATCTTGGTTTCCGTCAATGTTTTCACTTCAATTTATCTCCGTGTAAACACTAACACTATAATTAAAGCTTCGTGCGTGATGAAAAATTATTTGAGGTTAGTTTTACATGCGTAACAAGCTCGGTGTTCAATTTATCATTCCCTCCCCTCTTTCTCTGATAATTGGCCATTTCCGAGGATGATCTGGGTGCAGGCTCGGATTAGAAGGGGGTAAATGCAAATGTTTTGAGCCTTGCATTTAAGAGTATTTTCTATTTCTTTAACTGTGCTAGAAATTTTAGTTTTAGATCATGATATTGCGATGTTTAGCTTAGTTAGCTCTACGCTTCTTAGTAGAATATATCTAACCACAGAATTTGAATACAAAGGCATTTTTAGTCGGAATTCGGAAAACAGAAAACTTTAACTCAATTTAGTGACTGCGTTCACAACATTCATCATTCGATTTGTCTCTTACGATATATGTAAAGCCAAACTGTGTATTTCTAACGAAACTTCAAAGAAAATGACATTTCTCATGCAATCGTCAAGAAATGTGCTATGGATGTTGAATAAACTAGTTAATCTATCAGTTTGCTCTTCATTGACAGCAAATGCAAGAATCAGAAGGTGTGATTTGTTTTAAATTTGGACCGCTGAAAAGAATTATCAGAACGGTTTTCCCGCAATACAGTAATGACCCGATTTTGTCTACCCTCAATTTTATCTACCCCCGATTGTAGCACCCTTTTTGACCCGATTTTGTCAGCCTTTTTCATTGTGAAAATATAGGGTACATACAATCATAATACACAAAGTCAAGTATGACCTTGGCCACGTCTATACAATAATCTAAATTCTTAATTCACTTTGTATCGCAGTTGTCACAGAACATAGTGACATTAGGCATCTTGTAAAATATTACAGTTCATAAAAAATATAATAATAAAAATAAACTATAAACATTACCAAAATTTTAGTCCTAAGTCTATAGATAAAAATAAAAATAAAAAGTAGTCGAAAATTTGTTTCCAAATTTTGTAAACTCTAAATGCAACATGGGGCAGACAAAATCAGGACATTACTGTAGTTAAAATTCCGCCAGTAATATGCAAGCATATTGGATAGATATTGCACGTATTATTTAGTTGTTCAGCTGATCTAAACCACCATCAAAATCTTTGACGTGTTAAAGAGCCATGAATTTTGAAGAAATTTTATCATTAAAAAATACCTTCGGTATTTGTCGTCTGAAGGAGAAAAACGCGCTACAGAAGATCTTTAGCGACTTCACTCACGCCTCCGTTTAGCTACCTATTAAAAGGCGGGCCTTTGCACTGCACACGGGTCTGAACGATGAACGGACTTCCAGAATTCACGATTCGGCAGTGACGGATGCCGAATGCCGACGTAAAATCCAGCCGTACGGAAAAAGCGCAGAGCGCTGCATGCCCAACGTGAAATCACATTAGTTTTAAGTCTTCATGCAATTAATTAAATATAATGGACCATTAAAATAACCAAAACGGCCGCTATGGAAAGCATAGATAGCGCCACCGTAGCCTTGTGTGTTTGGCAGAACAGCAAAGCTGTCACAATGTTAAATCCCATATACAGTGGCGCCTTTGTTTTGATGCGGTAAGCACTGACAAAAACTGCATTCAATGATCCATTACCTTTTTGCGTGTAGATAAACGTAATAAAATCTTTTGAACAGAAACGCGATTAATTTACGGACCTTGCACAAAATCACTCACTAACTTTTACCTTGAATTTAGAAAATCACTTCACACTGAAATTCAACTTAAACTTTAAATTCATTTCGACTGAGAGTATCAGAATACTTGATCACGCACTTCTGTTCTCCAGCCAACTTCGTAGCGAAATGATCGAGTTGAAGAACTTCTTGCGCCAAGAAACTGCCTCTTCTAACCGTCCAACTATTTAAACAAAAAGCATTTATTATAGAAAATTGCGCCAACTGCTTTTGCATGGCGGTATGGTATGGCGACAAATCTGAATTACGCCTGTAGTCCGCCAAAAATGTGTACATGGCGCTTTGCGAAGCTTGCACCATTCGTTATGGCAAACGCAATCCACATTAGCTTACGCTACATGGATCGCTGCATTTTACGAACGCAAGCAAAATATTTTTATTGAACGCTATAAAAATTTAATTCTTTTATTTTATGTTTTTTTAATTTATTATTTATGTTTATTTTGAGTGAGTTCCTTATCCAGGAACTGAAGCTCAATCCCTACTGAACCATGCTTCCTAGAAAAAAAACAATCAACTCAGTTTTCTCCGGGAAGAATTCGATACCCAGCTTTACAACCCGAGTGGACAAATTGTCCAAAGATCCTTGCACAGGTCCTTGCAAATCATCTGCTTCTGGTCCTGTAAGATTGATTTTTTATGGAACCCTTAACTATGGGTACTGATGCACCACCATAGGTGCAATAATTTACCACAAGAAGAATATACCGCTATTTATATCTTTTAAGGTAAATAGTTTGTTTGGGCACGTCAGGAGTTAATCATCAATGTTAACTTCCTTTTCCCGAACAGCCTAGATAGCCGTGTAGTGTCGGTAGCGGTTGTTTCAATTGGCTAAGAATTAACACTACGGACTGCCTGTTCCGGTGGTAAAAGTCCATCTCACAGGTGACCCCTAATTCATGTCGCTTTAAGCTTACCGTGCCTAAGAATGAATGGTTAGGGGGGTCTAAAAAAACCTAACCGCAAACGGAGCCTGTGGAGTACCAGGGCGCCCTCTACAGTATTGTGCCCTTCCTGTGCTACCCGGAGCAATGGTGCAGGTGACCTTGTGCTTCTCCGAGACAATCGGCTTCTCTTCTTCAGTCTCAAACCTGAGGCTAAATAAGGGTGGGATTATAAGGATGTTGTAAATTAGTTTAAATTTTTCACCCTTATGGCTTCGCATTATGCGTTTTTTTTTTGTTGGGGCAGCAGGGACGAAAGTCCAGGGGCTTAACGGACCCCCCCCAGGACCTCTGCGAGTTGGGGAGTTGCCCAGGATGTGGTGAAGTTCGCAGTGGGCTCTGATGAACCTTCATAAAAACCACAAAAATCCGAATGCAACTCTGTCACAGCGACCGGTGCCGCTTAAAGTACCCTAGCCCAAACTAACAGGAGTGCCAACCGGCACATCAGGATTGATGCCAGTGAAATCCTGATTATGGCATACTGGTCGCGATACAAACGGACAAGGCATGGAATTACGAGTAGGAGTGCTTCGAGCACATTGGGACCAACGCCAGTACGGCCCCAATTATGTATACTGGCAGCGCACGACAAAGGACAAGTAACGGTATATGTACTGGATAATATGCTTTGAGGCTGACAGCGGCGACATTCTACTCCCTTAGTAGGGTCGGGTGACACTGGCCCGAAACGGCGAGTGGGTTAATGGCGCAGGCTGCCCCCGTCCCGTAAAACCGTGGCAGGCCTTAGAGTACGTTCCAAATCCGTCGCCTGGTTGTTCCAACTGGGCGGGAGTAGGCTCAGATGCCATTACCTGACCTGCGCCGATCTGGCTCTGAACATAGTACCTCATAAAGGACTATGTCAACCCTAGCATGGCCTCCCTGCTTGCATAGATAACCATGGGATCATAAAGGCGACTATTCCAGCGGAGATGGATAGCGGCTCTTAGGGGGACCCATAAGAGATGATCAACCAAAACAAACAACCAGCGGAATATGAAGGAGAGGCTTCTGGACCTATCAGTAACCGGCTAAGGTTCCCGCCAAGGAAGGAGGCGACCAACTTTATTGAAAACAGTGTGGGCAAAAGCCTAGATACTGTGACGACGGCAGGCACTGGCCGCTCCAGTGCAACATGTGTGGTGACCGATGGCCCGGGACTAATCGAGGCCATGGATCGCAATAGGGAGTACCTCCCTAAAATGCAGGTAGCTGCTGAGCAACTTGATGTCATCATCGAGTATGTTAAGAGCAAAACAAATATCAGCAAAGACTTGAAAACAAGTCTACTGAAATTGCGACAATCAGTCCTAGCTGCAAAGCAGGACTACGAGAAAGCCAAGGAACAACTTGGCAAGGTAGAAGGCCAAAAAGACACTAGGTCGTGTCAGACCGAAGTGTTTTCCTTCACAGGCAACGCGAATATATCTGATGATATTATTCGATATGCGATGCGGAAGAGGGAAGCTTCCGAGGATGAATACGTGGCGAAAAGACGTATGGTTGCTAAGGGAAAAGTGACCTACGCGGCCGTCCTCCAGAGCGGAAAAGCTGGCACGAGCCAAGCACCGCGATCAAGAGGACATGGCAACAAAGGAGAGGCCAACACCAAGCCTAAGGCCAAGAAAGCCAAGAAAAAGGAGCCACGGGTTAACCGGAACCAGGCAGTGCATCCACAGGAACCACGGGCGCAAGGCAACAGCAACCCGTGGATACGAGTTGGAAATAAGAAAAAACAGAGGAAACCGAAAACGGAGCCCAAGGAGAGCGCTAAACCGAAAACAGCGAAACGTAGGAATTTAGGCGAAGCCCTCGTTATCAAAACGGAGGAAGCAAAATACGCCGAGGTTCTGAAGGCGATGCGAAGCACAGAGAAGCTATCGCCATTGGGCGCAGACGTGCGAAGCATAAGGCGAACTAGGATTGGTGAAATGATCCTAGTCTTAAAGAAGGACGCCAAGGAAAAGGGTGCAGTCTATAAGCAACTGGCACAAGAAGTACTTGGTGACGAGGTTGATGTAAGATCCCTTACTGCTGAAGCGACTCTCCAGTGTAAAAATCTGGATGAGGTCACCGATGCAGCGGAGGTCTCGGCTGCCCTCAAAGAGCAGTGTGATATCGACGTAGCCAGTAAGGCCATCCACCTTAGAAAGGGCCCGCAGGGCACCCAGGTGGCGGCGATCAGGCTGCCGGTCGCAGAGGCCAACAAAGCGAAGAACTTGGGCATACTCAAGGTAGGCTGGTCGGTTTGCCGGCTGAGCATACAACAGCCTCCTGAAGTTTGCTTCAAGTGTTTCGGGAAGGGCCATAAGTCGTGGAATTGCAATGGTCCCGACAGAAGTAAGATGTGCAGAAAATGCGGCGCTGAAGGCCATAGGGCAAGCGATTGTAAGCAAATCGCTAAGTGCCTAATATGTGTCGACAGAGCAGACAACGGACACTTAACGGGCGGACCCAAATGTCCGGGCACAAGCGGAGTATCAAAGCAGCCAAAACGGAAGTAACACAGTTAAATTTAAACCACTGTGATGCAGCCCAGCAGCTGCTTTGGCAGTCAGTCTCGGAAACCAAGACTGACGTGGTGTTACTATCGGACCCATACCGCATACCAGCCAACAACGGGAACTGGGTGGCGGATAGGTCTCAACAGTTAGCAGCTATAGGGACGACAGGACGATACCCAATCCAAGAAGTAGTCTCTAGCTCAAATGACGGTTTTGCGATAGCAAAAATCAACGGCGTGTTCTATTGCAGTTGTTACGCGCCCCCAAGGTGGTCGATTGAGGAATTTTCCCACATGGTTGACAGGATGATAGCCGAACTAGCTAATCGGCAGCCAGTAGTGATAGCTGGCGACTTTAATGCATGGGCAGTGGAGTGGGGTAGCCGCTGCACCAATCAAAGAGGCCAACTATTGCTGGAATCCCTGGCCGCTTTAAATGTAGAGCTGGCAAATGTGGGTACAGTGAGTACCTTTCGCAGAAATGGTGCAGAATCGATTATCGACGTGACGTTTTGTAGTCCTAACCTTTTAGGTACCATGAACTGGCGCGTTGATGACGGTTATACTCATAGCGATCATCAATCGATTCGCTATAGTATAATACCAGGCGGGCGGAAGGCAGCGCGATGTAACTCGACCCAAGCCCGAGGATGGAAAACAGCGCGCTTCGACGGCGAAGTATTCACTGAAGCCCTGAGGCGCGAACGGAACACTCTGGACCTAAACGGTGAAGAGCTAGTTGCTGTGATATCACGAGCGTGTGATGCTTCCATGCCGAGAAAAGCCCCTCCTAGAGAGAACAGGCCGCCGGTGTATTGGTGGTGCGAATCAATTGCAAATCTTCGAGCAATCTGCCTTCGGGCTAGACGAAGAATGCAACGCGCACGCACAGAAGCACAAAGAGAGGAACGCGGTGCAGCATTCAGAGAGGCAAAGTTGGCTCTCAAAAAGGAAATCAAGAGTCGGAAACGGGCATGCTTTGAAAGCCTATGCGAGAGTGCCAATTCTAGTCCATGGGGTGACGCCTACAGAGTGGTAATGGCTAAGACCAAAGGAGCCATAGCGCCCCAAGAGAAATCGCCCGAGTTGCTGCGATCGATAATCGATGTACTTTTCCCGCACCATCCCATAAGCCCATGGCCCCCAGCGCCGTATGCGGCAGATGAAGAAGAAGAGGTGGCGAGAGTGACGAACGAAGAGCTGGCAGAAGTCGTGAAATCATTCGCGTCAAACAAGGCACCGGGACCCGATGGTATCCCGAATGTTGCCTTAAAAGCGGCAGTGAACACGGATCCGGACATGTTCAGAACCACGATGCAACGCTGCATTGATCAAGGAATCTTCCCGGATGTATGGAAGCGACAGAAATTGGTGCTACTACCAAAGGCGGGGAAACCACCAGGTGACCCGTCGGCGTATAGACCTATCTGTCTACTAGATACGACGGGCAAGTTATTGGAGAGGTTGATTCTCAACAGACTAGTACCGTATACGGAGAGTGCGGACGGCCTGTCCAACAACCAGTTTGGATTCAGAAAAGGTAAATCTACTCTGGACGCCATCCAGTCGGTCGTTCAAACAGCTGAGGTGGCAATCGAGCATAAAAGGAGCGGCATCCGTTACTGCGCGGTTGTCACTCTGGATGTGAAGAATGCGTTCAACAGCGCAAGCTGGGAAGCAATAGCACACGCGCTTCACCGCCTCAAGGTACCGGTGCAGTTGTGTAAGCTTCTAGAAAGCTATTTTGATGGTAGGATTCTACTGTATGACACAGAGGAGGGGCAGAAAAGCGCTCGAATTACCGCGGGAGTACCTCAAGGTTCAATCCTGGGCCCGCTGTTATGGAATGCGATGTACGATGACGTACTGAGGCTGCCCCTTCCGACGGGTGTTAAGATTGTTGGCTTCGCCGACGATATCACCCTAGTGGTCTATGGTGAATCGATGGAGGAAGTAGAGTTGACAGCAGCGCACTCTATTTCCCTGGTTGAGGAATGGATGAAGTCTAGGAAATTAGGACTGGCCCGTCACAAGACTGAGGTGGTGGTGGTCAACAACCGCAAGTCCGAGCAACGGGCGCTTATCTCGGTAGGTGATTGCACCATAGAGTCCAAACGATCCCTTAGGCATCTTGGGGTAATGATTGATGACAAGCTGAGCTTCGCTAGCCACGTTGAATATGCCTGTAAAAGGGCATCTACGGCTATAGCGGCGCTTTCGAGGATGATGTCTAACAGCTCTGCTGTAATTGCCAGCAAACGCAAGCTGCTGGCAAGCGTGGCGCTATCCATACTAAGGTATGGAGGACCAATCTGGTCAAAAGCGCTTATAACGAGAAGAAACCTAAAGCGGTTGGAAAGCACGTACAGGATAATGTGCTTAAGAGTAGCGAGTGCATACCGGACGGTATCTAAAGAGGCCGTGTGCATCATAGCCGGGATGACGCCCATCGGGCTCATCATCAAGGAAGATGCTCAATGCTTCAACCAAAGGGGTACCAGAGGAGTCCGCGACACGTTTAAAGAGGAAACGTTCAGAAGCTGGCAGCAGGAATGGGATAACTCCACTAAGGGTAGATGGACCCATCGGCTAATACCAAATGTGTCAGATTGGTATGGTAGAAGCCATGGGGAAGTGAACTTCCACCTGACGCAGTTTCTGTCAGGACATGGTTGCTATAGACAGTACCTGCATAGGTTCGGGCACTCAGAATCTCCTGCGTGCCCCAATTGTGCTGGTGTAGAGGAAACAGCGGAGCATGTCGTGTTCGATTGCCCCCGTTTCATTGTTGTGAGAGGTCGCATGCTCACTACATGCGGAGGGGACACGTCCCCCGACAATATTATAGAGAGAATGTGTGCGGATGCCGAGTGCTGGAATGCAGTAACTACGGCTGTCACTCACATTATGTTAGAATTGTAGCGTCTATGGCGCGCCGACCAAGAGTTGGCTGCAGAGGATTAGCCCTGCCGAGGCTGGTCCCTTGTAACATTGTTTAAGTCGGCTAGGAGAAGCAGTTTGCCTAGGCTACTTCTGCTACACGTGTTGTGCTATATGCACTGGTCCCTTCCCGAAGAAATACCGTAAGGTGGTTCCGGGGAGATGAGGGTCTGAGTCCAAGGGTCATGTCGATGCACTGTTCACCACTTGAGCAATTCTAAATGAATTGCTCAAGCACAGTGCATAGGCTGGTTTTAGCGGGTCGTCGTTGGTGCGTCATCTCCGCATTCCCTGAGTTATCTTCTCAGGGGATCTGTTTGCAGATTTCCCCCTTGTAAAAAACAAAAAAAAAAAAAAAAAAAAAAAAGGTAAATAGTTGGGCACCAATAAACTTTCCAAAGCACGCACCTTTTTCAGGTTTGGCTACTAAGCTGGTTGAATGATACTGATTATGACCATGCAGCGGTACTATTGCGTATCAAATTATTGCTTCTACTTATAAGGTTCAAAGTCGTTTTTTAAACTGTGAACAGGTTTCATCGCATTAGACATTTAGATTCCTTGAAACAAGAAGCTTATTTTAGAAGGTAGGAGGTCTGATACTCGATTGAATTGTGAATTATTACACAACGAATTTCAAAAAATCGAAGATGGGACAAGATTTCTATCGAGATACCGTTTAATTCATATATTCCCTACATTTGAGGCTTACAGTCACTTCACACACATCTAATAGCCATGCCATAGTCATATATTTATTAAAACATTTTTTTTATAAATATTTATGACTGTTAACTGTTCAGTGAACTGATATAAATAATGATTTATTGTGTTTACCCTTATTTTTATGAAAAAGTTCCAAACAACATTTTGTTTCAAATGCCGAACACTGTCTGTCTCATATTCCGAACATCTTCATTCAACTAAAATTAATTCGCATATAATTTCATCTGAGTTGATGTTCTTCTTTTTCTCATTCTTCTTTCTGGAGTTATGTCCCAACTGGGCAGAGTATGCTTTTCAGCTTAGTGTCCTTATAAGCTCTTCCACTGGTGTCCGGTCATTTGGCCGAACACCATTTGGCCAAAAAGGGTCGTTTGGCCGAATGCAGTTGGGCTCAATTACGAACAAAAAAATCAAATTGCTACAACGCTGATATGCATGATTCATAAGTGTGGCCCTTGATGATTTTTTTATATGACGGGACGTGATGTTTGTCTATAAAACAATGATAACATCGACCCGACGAAGTTGTGAGCTCCCTTTATTGCGTCAAGACTCTAAGTTGATGGTTGATTTGTCTCTGGATTACCAACGTGTGCTAGGGTTTCAAATGTATTTTAAAGATCTCATCAGAAATGATTTCTTCTTCTTAATATAGGCTATTCTTTCGAGTTATACTGGTTTTATTAAAATTGTCAATAATTAAGCTTATATCTCGATTAAGATATTTGCCTTCTTCAAATCATCGCAGTCCATTGCAGTTATACTGATATAAAGATTTCTTGCTTTTGATTATAGGCTGTTCATTCAAGAGAGAAATATTTTTGAAAGTTATAAGAATTAAGGCTTATGACACGTTTATAGATACGTTTATCACTAGAAACATATATTTTTATCTCAAGGGTCAATTTAGGCAAGATGTCATTCTCCTCCACGATTAAGATTGCAACGTGTGAACTGAACTCTACACCACCGCTTGCGTAAAACAGTAAACCGAACGTCAGTGTACGTCAAAGAAAGAATCTCACAGTTTCTTCTTCGTGAAAAGAAGAAGCCAAAACTTGTTTTCCGAGAACTATGAAATAATTTACTTAGTACCTACCATTCAAGGGATCTTAGCAAACTGATCCTGCATAATGACGAATTAGTCGTAATTTCAGCATAACTGTTTTTCGAACTAACACTTAAGAGCTAATTATTTGTAAATCAATCTTTAAGAATTAACTGAATAAGTTCCTTGTAATTCAGCATTGAAATTCATTACAAATGCATACCAACTATAGGCATTCGGCTAAATTACCCTTTCGGCCAAATGGTGGTCACTCAAATGACATTCGGTCATTTGACATTCCACTGTTCTTAGAGAAGGGATTTCTATGCCAACCAGTCATTTTTGCATGCATACGTAGTGTGGAAAGCACGAAGATACCCTAGTAAAGTCCAACATCAAAACAAAAGCTCATGATTTGATATAAAATTAATCAAGATTATGTTTAATACCATATTTTGTTTTCATTTTGCTATCATTTTTCATTTTTGTTTGGGTGATAATTTTATACATGTTATTATAAAAATTTTACTGCTTCATGTGTAAAAACTATAAGAATATAAAAATAAAGCATTTATCTCATTGCAGACTCACTTCGATATGTACCCGAGCCAACATCAAAGAAAAAGCAAATTGAAAACATATTTTGTTTTCAGCATCAAGTTAAGGGGGCAGGATCTGTCATTGATTTCGAAATTTTTAAAAAGCAGTTTTTTTTTGTTCAAAAATAAGAAAATTTACAGGAAAATGTGTTCATTGTACTCTATTCTCCAACCGAAACACAGTGAACACATTTTCATCGATTTTTTTAGTTTTGACTGGAAAAACTGCTTTTGAAGTTTCGATGATGACGATGATTACGATGATGGAGCGTTGAACGTTAATATCATAATTTGATATCAATTTATTGATCAATTCAAAGTCATTGAAATATTCGAAATCTCATTTTGTTCTCGTTCTGCTATCATTTTAATGTATTGTTAAAGTTTTCATTATATACAATTATAAATTTATTCGTGCTACATGAATCAATATTATGAAAATACAAAACTTAAAGCATTTATTTTATCACAGACTCTTTTCAATATCAGTCGAAGATATGTATATCTTAATGAGTTCTCAATTTGCTCTCCATGAACGATCCATTTGCTGTAACTGATAGGAAGAATAGTTTTCAATTCGATTTCATGGAAACATTTTTCTTCTTTCAATTTTGATATTTAAACCGTTAAAACGACCAAAATGACAACAAACTGAGTTATCGAAATTCGCGGCATCACCACATTAAAAATAGTTTTCAATTTGCTCTTACTGATCGCTAAAAATTTTTCAATTTGATTTCATGGAAATATTTTTGTGTTCTCGATTTTGATATTTTAACCGTTAAAACGAGCAAAATTACGAAAAACTGAGTTACCAAAATCTGCAACACCACAGTATCAAAATGTGAACACAAGCTTTGCTAGGGTACCCTATGACCAGGAAATTTCCAACCCGAAAAATTCCTCGCCCAGTGAGAATCGAACTCACGACCCTCAGCTTGACCGTGAATAGTTGCGCGTTTACCGCGGCGTCTATCTGGGCTTCTTAAGTAATTGGTTTAGTTGAGTTGCAATTGACCACCATTTTCTGGAAATTTTATGACAAATTTCAGTGAAATATTTCAATAAAATCGCAATGCAAAATCGAGTGTTTGAAACATGAGTGTGTTCGTAATTTGAGACAAAACGGTATTTTCATTTTTAGTTGTACAACTCGTACGGTATAAACCTTCATTCTGCAAATTGTTACGTAAGCAACCATCACCTCTTAGGCAAGTCAAGCATTCAGAAAGTGACTAATATTAGGCTGATATCAACTTTAGAGTAACATTACAACAAACAGTTGAACTGATCAACATTAGAAAACTACGCTTTTAAACTGTAAGGAAACAACGACAGTCAGAATCGTTCCATGAAGCTATTAAGAATCGAACCTTGAACTGTCTGATTCGTTCGCCAGTAATTTTAACAAAGTTAATTGATTGTAAACCCACAGAACCAAACGCTAATTCGTTCCGGCAACGGTTACTTGACGGAAGCATCAACCACTCAAAAACAGTTCCCATGTAGGTTGACGCTCTCTTGGTTGACCACCATATTACCGCCATCGAGAGCAATTTGGAAGCAATCTTTTTTCCTCCATGCTCCACGGTATTTAATTTCCAAGAAACTGATCCGAATGGTGGTTGAATCGTCGCAGCTATTAACGTCCAATGATCAGTCTCTGTAATGTCCAACCGAGAAGTCCTACGCAGATCATATGTGCTGATCGTTCCTCCGAACGATCCGGTAACGGCAACCAGAAAATGTGAAAGTGTCTATTCAACCTTCAAATGGTCAGTTTCCGAACCCGGAAGGTCATCACCGTTGCGAGCCGGGTTTCCTTTCGCGCGTCAGCAGCTGACGATTTCCAACTGGGCCGCACACATCAATGCTATGGAGCAGGGGTTCCCAATTTTTTTGAAGCTGCGGAACCCTTTTAAGTTTGGACTTCTACACTGAAAACTTATTGTTGTATTTTTTTTAACATATATTCCGTAAAACATGATTTCGCACATATAACGCCGTTCTTATTCAGCATATGAAGGGGAAACTTTATGCTATCGTCCAATCAGCTTGCTTTCCTCCATCAGTAAACTTTTCGAAATTTTTTTTTCGAACAGGATGTAGATCCACATCAACGAAAACTCATTTTTTGCCATGGAACATTTCGCATACCTAATGGGAGACCCTGTCGTAGCGCACTGCTGCATCTTCACCATGTGAGAAATGGAAAGCAGCCCCAACCGAAAATGACCAGAAATTTGCGCTTTTCTGCTCGACTCAGCATTCTTTCTCTCCTCTGCTGGATCGATGGGGTCGAATTAAATCGATAATAAGCGAGCACTTTTGTGCTCTTGATTACTGCATGTGGTCAATCGATCGGTTGATCAACTCGGGATTGAAAACGCTTTTCCAGAGTGGCACTTTTGAAGATCAACCAAATTGCTCCGAAGACATTTAGAGGTCTCTTGCATCGCCGGTTCGGGTGATGAGCAATTGACCTAATAGCCTTCAGGTCAGAAACGATTATATCAAACTAATTGGGCACTAATTTCTGGGGCTGTTTTTTGTCCAACTGTGCGCCGGCACAATCTATCGAGGTGTAATTCTAAATGAGCTCTTCTAACCGACAGCATCGGTGTGGTTAACTGTGGTTTTATGAGTGTAATATCTTCGATGGTCATGATGGATGCAATGATGTGGGATCTTTGGAGTTTCTCAATACGGCGCGCAGGGTCGCCACTAACGGTTGATTATCTGAGAATCAAAGGTTTTGAAGCCGTTCAGTTGATTTGATGGGAGCTACCGAAAAATGGTATAGTTTGATTCTATAGCGATTTTTGGAGGTTTATCTCTTGGGTATTTATCAACTACAAATTATGCTTTCTATAATTGAACTGGATCTGATTGACCACGCTTTACAGTATTGGACAAAACATCCGAAACTTTTTTGATTTATTCAAAACAACTGTATAAAAAACCTTTTCATAATGTTTGCTGGTAGAGAAAAGCAATTTGATTCCTCCATAAGCAAACTTTCTTGAAAAGGTGGTTACTTACTTATTAAAACACCGCACTCTTCTCCATATAATATAGGCTTACCTGCAAAGAGATAAATGAGAAAGTCTCGTTAAATGACACCGATATTACTCAGATATGAAAAATGTAATTTCAAGACCCCGTTTTTCCTCATGCCATCAGAAGCCCCACATCTGAATGCACCATTCATCAAATCGTGATAAACAATCTCGCTACTGACTTTTCACCAACCTACAAATCATTCATGGAAAATCTCAGCAAATCTCAATCGGCATTCTTCCCTGGGCATCAAGCTTTCCTTTTCTCCTCCCCTCGTGATAGTGGGACACCCGCACGTGTAAGTAGTGCTGACAACAGCATGCTGGCTTCCGTGGTAACTAGCACGCTCTACCTGGTCGACATTACGCCAGTCAACGCAGAAAGCAATACGAAGTGAACGCGGCTGCTGCTGATCTTCCCATAAATCAAACCATAATCAGCTCTTGTCTGACTGAACCGGAGCCCAGACGAGAAAAGTCGCGAAAAGCGATCTGTATATCTCTCTTGGAGGTACACTGGAACCTCGATTTACGAACATAGGATCGGGGGTTCATAAATTGAATCAGTTCGTAAAACGTTGGTTTGCCTTTTGGAGTGTAACTGCTATTATTTATTTTTATTATTTCAATACATTATAATTCTTAATGATAAGACGGGGTAGCTGGTCTAATGCCTACCGCTCCTGCTTCAAATGCAGAAAGTCGTGGATTCAATACCAGGCTCGTACCTTTACTCGTACATTGTAGTTATATCTTTCACATGCTTCTATCCAGGCTTGACAGAAACTCCTCTGCTATGCAAAGAGGAGGCGATTTTGCCGTTTTTCTGAGGAGGAAAATTGAACTCAAATTTTTAACACAGATCCTCAAGTGATTCGAGTGAGAGTGCAAAAAAATGCGAGGATTTTTTCTGGTAGTCTCTCTCTCTCTCTTGTGGCGACGCTCACCTTTACTCTCGCTTCAAAAGAACTCTTGAGCATCCCGCCTATTCCCGTGGATACGATCCGGTAGGGAATAACTATACGAAAGAGATGTGTTCGAATTCACGGTTTATTTCTGACTGATTTCCAATGGCTAATGGTTCTATTTATACTCCCCTCTTCCCTCTCTAATTGCATAGAATGTTGGTGTATTGTTGAATGCAATAATGTGTTGTGACTTAACTGTTATACAACCTATTTGTACTGCAGAATCTTCTGGAACTGTCAGAGAATGATACAATGCGAAGGTAAACAATAACAATGCTTTTTCAATGTTGTGATCAGGAATGATCTCGATTGTAAGTGTAATGTTGATTGAATAACTATGCTATATCTAATAATGTCTGTTTGTTGTAGGTATAAATATGAACGAATGTATGAGTGAGAAATTCAGGTGAGTGAAGTGTTGCCAGTTTGGCAGATTTGTGGTGTGTTTGTGGAATAGAAATATTAGTAATAGAACGCAAGTGGCGCTGTTGTCACAAAACTGATTTTAATTATTATTACCTTAAATTATGTTTTTTCATAGTTTGTTCAATACCATGTCGTTGTTTTGGTTTTTATAATTAATTTGACACTTTGATGCCTGGTACTCACGCTGTCAGTTCGTGGCAAACTAGATGTTGGTAACACAAACAGCAGCGACATTAGCATTCTTAGGTTAATGCTTCTACTGTTTGTGGCCTCAACATGAGGCATGTTCGTCCACCGTTGTGGTGCGGTATGATGCACCCCGGTGGCTTGTTGTTGGCCACAACACCACCCGATCAAGTCAGTCCTCTTGGAGTTGTGATGGCAATCTTTTTTTATGGAATTTTACTCTGGTGTGTTTTGTGCTGCATCTTCCTCGCTCAATTTTCTCTGCCTCTCTGCTCCCTCGTGAAGAGGCAAAGGCAGCACGCTGCTCTAGAGCATATCACCGAACTCTGAGGATGTTGAGGGGAATCATTAAGCTCTCTTCTTTTTGGCATTAACGTCCCCACTGGGACAGAGCCTGCTACTCAGCGTAGTGTTCTAAGAGCACTTCCACAGTTATTAACTGAGAGCTTTCTTTGCCAAAGTTGCCATTTTTCACATTCGTATATCGTGTGGCAGGTACGATGATACTCTATGCCCAGGGAAGTCAAGGAAATTTCCATTACAAAAAGATCCTGGACCGACCTGAAATCGATCCCAGACACCATCAGCATGGCTTTGCTTTGTAGTTGCGGACTCTAACCACTCGGCTAAAAAAGGCCCCCATTATTTAGCCATTATTAAGCCTACTTCTATTTTCCACTTTTGATTTGCCACACTTTCAAACAATTCGTTCATAGCAATCGCTAGAACCAGAGACACACAAGAAACCGTTTTTCTACGCTTCCATTATTCCATCATTATAGCACGCCTTTCCTTACGCCTGATGCATAGGCAGTCTGCTAAGCAAAAGCAAGCCTCTTTGCCATAAAATTACTTCACCCCTATCCTTCCCGCATGAACTGGCGTAGATGCAGGGGTATATTCGGTCCACTGTGGGCTAGTTTTAAATGCAACAACTATCCTTACCCTTTCCCTCCTTGGTCTGCATTCTGACGTAGTAGGCAACAATGGCGCCTAAACAAAGAAGATCACACTTATACACTGACGGTATCTGTTAGTCTCAAGCATTCATCTGGTAAATTCCTTGTGGAAGGGCATCTGATCTGGAGATGGAGGAGTATCAAGCACAGGCGGTCAATCAAGCTCAAGCTCAATCACTAAAAACTTTCCCTACTGCTTCTGTGCCTCGATCTCCCCCGGAACTACATCAGGCAACTTCATCGGGGGAGGGCTGACTTCTCAGCTAATGCACTACGTCAATCTCAGCATCTAGCTGTTTTGCCAGTTCGCTACGACATTTCTACGCTGTCTCTGCGACTACCCAAGTAACCGAAAAGCACTTTAATTCGCCCTGCGTGCCAATATAGTGCTATAATACAGCTGACATGCCCTACATCAGCCGTATAATAGCCCTATAAGGCCAAAAAGGCGAATTAGTGGACTAGTGGTTACTTGGGTATTCCATTTGCCAATTGGCACCGAGGCGTCGGACAGCTTTCTGTGCGACGACGCATACTTCCCTCGAATTTGTACTGGACGCTAATGTGCACTTTGTTTCTCTACGACGACTCGTTCTCCGCTGCTGCTGTTCGAGCTCTCCTGGTTGACCAGTTAGATGCCGAGGTCGGTCCAGCTATTCCGGTTGGAGGATGACTTTCGGTTCATTAGCACCGCGACCCCACAACACTGGTTTGTTACGATCGATGGTACTCGGCCTAGTCCCCGACAGTGGAGCTAGCTTACTCCGGCTACGCGCTTCTCCATGCTTTGATACTGGTCGGTGGAGTGCCGAGGTCGGTTCAGCGATTCCGGCTGGAGGATGGCTTCCGGTTCACTGGCGCTCCGACGACTCAAACCGGTAATACGCTACGTACTACTCAGAGTAAGCCCCGACAATAGAGCTAGCCTACTCCGGCGAAGATTTCCACGGCGGCGGAAGATCTCCCGAACCGATGCTATCCGGGCAGATGCCGAGGTTGGTCCTACGTCCAGTCGGGGAGACTTCCGGTTCGCAGGCGCCCCGTCGACCTTTTGCCGGTGCTACTACGCGGTCTACACAACTAGTCCCCGACGGTGGACTTAGCCTACTCCAAAGCTGGCCGAGCAGATGCCGAGGTAGATCCTGCGATTGCTGTTTCGCGAATTGATCAGCTAGATTCCGGCGGTGTACTCAGCCTACTCCGACTCGACGTTGGTCGGCCAAGTGCCAGGGTCGTTTCTGCAATTCCGGTTGGAGGATGACTTCTGGTTTGCAAGCGGCCCGACGACTTATTACCGATACCACGCTACGCCCGCTCTGTTCGGTCAAGTCCGCGACGGAGGATCTAGCCTACTACGATAGCGACCCGGAGCTCTCTGCCATCTCCTTTGCAGCAACGACATAATCGCCGTTATGCCCCTGTTCTCCGCACATTCCAAGTGCTTTCATGCTGGCACATGTTCTGCCCGATGGTGTCCGGATTTAGGACGCTTCCGGTTTCTGGCATCATCTCGCTTCGTATATCCCTGAATCGAGGGCAGTCGAATGTAACATGCTCCGGGGTCTCCTCGATATTTGCGCAGGCCGGACAATGTGGACACTCTGCGTGCTCAAATTAGTGCAGTTATTTCCGGAAGTATCCATGGCCTGATAAAAACTGGGTCAGGAAGAAATTAACTTCTCCATGTTCCCTCGTGCTGGGCCAAGTATGGATCCCGGTAGAACTCCCGTCGTTACTTCAATTGACATCCGTCTCTGGTTTGTGTCGTAAACCAAGAACCCGGTTCTAAAAGTAACTTTACAGAACTTTACACAGATATTCGGGAACCCGCATTCTGTGTAGGGCTGCGGCGATAGCCTCCTAACTGGCACTGTTGAACGCGTTCTTGACGTCTATTGTTACCACTGCGGAGTATCGATTGCGTCTCCTCTTCTGCTTGGACGTTTTCTCCGCGCACGCGATGACTGCGCGAATAGCATGCACCGTCGAAGTCTTTTCACGGAATCCGAACTTCCTTTTCGACAATCCGTTCTCGCCTTCCGTGTAGATCGTCAGCCTGCCGAGGATGACCTTCTCCAGAAGTTTACCAAGAGTATCCATCAAGCATATTAGTTTATATGAATCGGTTTTCCCGGTTTTGGCAGCAACACCAGCTTTTACACCTTCCATCTGTCTGGAAAGCACCTTTCCGATACACTTCTGCAACGCTGTCCTAAATATGTCTGTAACGCTGTCCTAAATATGATCAGCTTCAATCCTTTCGCAACCGTTATCAGCTCGGCGTTAGAAACTTGGATACCGGCATTTTCTTCGTCTACGTCAGTGTACGGTGAGGGTGGCCCCGCTGTGGGAGCATGCGTAGGAAACAGACCGTCCACTATCAATTTCAGTTTGTCGGGGCACATTTTCAGCGGGTGTTACTGGGCCCTTAATCTTCGCCATCACAACTCGACGGGGATTTGCGTCGGCTTCCCGGCACAACTCCTTGTAGCAGTTCGATTTACTCACCCGTTTGAACGTGACTCTGGCCAACCGGTAGGGCCCTTTACGCTCTTCCATGCTGGCTTCCAATCTAGCTCTCTGCACGCGTCTTCTGGCTCTCAAGCAGGCTGCATGGAGGGTGCTGAGTAGACCTATTCAAATGTCTGGAAGTTCCTCAGTCAACCAATATTTGGACTTTTCATGTCAAAATGATCTTCTGGTCAAAATTTCAGGTAATTTGGAGAAAATTTAGACGTGCTTCAAATCACTTATGTGTTTTTGGACTGTTTTCAAGCTTCGAAAATTCAAAACTACTAAACGGAACATTAAAACTTATCGGAAATACCTCTACATAGTAGTTTATTCAATTCTCCGAACACGGTTTTATGAATGGAGCAAGTTTAAACATAGTTTGGTTGAGGTTTGTGCTTCAAGGTTCTTG
Organism: Aedes aegypti; assembly: GCF_002204515.2. NCBI lineage: Eukaryota > Metazoa > Arthropoda > Insecta > Diptera > Culicidae > Aedes > Aedes aegypti. Next base: position 69,513,307 of record NC_035108.1, on the reverse strand, counting down.
GAAATCACTATTTTTAGGCAGTGTTCTCCCTGAAAAACATACCTGTATGAAAATTTCGGATTTTGAATATCCAGAACATGATGACGATGTATTTTTAAAATTCAATCCCGTTTAAAGATACCTTTTATCTTACGAAAATAAATTGTAAAAAACAGGCAATCATGAAGCACATTCGTAAATCCGCTGTGGGTGAGCCAAGAGCAACACCGTGAGCTTCAAGGAATGTAAAAAATGAACACGTTAGCACTGCTTTTTCTCAGTCGATGATAATGATTGTTCCCAAACCGTTCTGAAGGCGAAGTAGGCCGTCATTGAAATTCGTACGCGTCGTTGATGATTGTTGCTAATTCATCTCACGATTTCAAATCAAAGAAAATCAGTTGGTTTTGCACTGACACAGCTGAAAAAGTATCAGTATACTTTATGCATGTCACTTTGAAATGCAAGCTGAAAAGTCATTATTGTTGCCAAAACGAAAGAAAGAAATGCTAACTTGTTCAATTCATTCATTCGACGGTACATGTGTCATGCACGATTTAACTATCATCAGGTTGTGATGGGTTGTTCGACCCTTGGGCATTTTTTGTAATTTATTTCCTAAAGCAACATATAAGCTGTAAATGGTTAATGATTTCATAGATTAATTATGTTTGTTTCCCGCTGACTAGGGCCTGGAAAAATAATGCCAATGTGTGTGTTTTTATAGCATACATATTCAGGAAACCGTGATTTCTGGGTACTGTGGAGAACAAATCTCGATCAAACGATGTTTAAACTTAATTTAATTTTATTGGCGTGTTCGACAAACTTTAAAAGAATAGAATTAGCTTTCAATAGGTGGTAATAGCAAGTGATTTTGATTTATGGGTATTGAGTTATGATTTTTCAAACCTTAAAATAAGCTTAAAACATATTTTCAATTTGAAGCATAGTGAAATCTCTATCAAATGAGCTGAAAATTTGACCAGACATTGTTCTTAATATGAGAATTCAGAATACGGAAGGTTTCCAGACATTTTTTCAAATATGAACAGGTCTAGTGCTGAGTCTGTCGTTTCACCAGTATGCAGGACGCCGCTGATTCCTTGGCTCCATTTTTCTCGGCATATTTTAGTCTCGCCTACGCTTCTGTCAGCTCTCCTGCATCCATGTTTGGAGCGTCGCTTACTGCTCGGAGTGCTTCGACGAAAAGGTCCTTGTCGAAATGCTTCGTCTTCCACCTATGTTCTCCATAGCCTAATTTGTAAAGATGTATCTGGTCCGTAGCGTACCCAGGGGTCTATTGACTTAACCTTTCGTATAAGTATCCTGATTTTTAATTTCATTTGTGCTGCTATGTGAGAACCACCCCAAGGACTTATTGTAATGTTGGTCTTAGGAGCTACAAGCGCAACAAGTAGTATATTGATAGTTCTGAGTTATTATACAGCCCTGAACCATTCATTTAGGTTACCAAACCATTGCACTACACAGCAAAAATTTGTGAATATTAAGCAGCACGCAATTTGAACATCGACGGAAAATTATGGCAGGCATTTGAAAATTACAAGCGTCAGCCAACAGCTGAAGCAAAAAAGACCATCTGTCAACCAAGCAGGGCCCTTCCAACTATATTTCAGTTAAATCCGCTAGAAATTTACATGAATCTGCCACAAAACAAACCCAGCCACGCTCGACAATCACGCGACCGAGAGAACGCTCCGCATTGTTGACTGCTCTTTCAATCACTTCTCGATGAAACCGCCAACCGTCGAAGCAATTCTGTGATACACTCATTTTACGAGGAACCTGTTCAACTCTCGCCAACCACTTTTTAAGGTGGTGAGACAGCCAAGAGAGCTCGGACGTGTAGCTGTCGCTCCAGAGGTTGCGAGTTCGATTCCGGTTTAGAACTTTTTTTTATATATTCATCTAGTTTGGTAGCTAATTATAGCTCATTTTCAAACCAGCAGCAATGTAATTTTAAGATCGCACATAAAAATCTATCATATATGATGGAGTCCTTTTGTTACATTCGACTCGCTATAATTTTACAGGTTTCGTTCGTACATATATGGGCCAGGGACGCAATCTGGCGGGACAAAATTTACTCGGTAACGAAGCGTTTCCGGTATTTGGTGTCTTCGGCAAAGTTTTTTGTTAGAACGAGGACCATCTACTGACATAAACGGATAGTTCGTAAATCGTCCGCATAGATGGCGCCACAATCTAACTTTTTACTTTGACGTTCTAGAGACTTGACATGTTCGGCAAAGTTGTTTATTTTGATAAAATAAACAACACTCTCGAAGACGTCAAAATTCCACAGCCTACTGTTTTCGAGTTATTGGCGAAATTAGAGAAAATTAGTGATTTTTTTCACCGAATTTGAAATTTTTCCCAAGAATCATGTCATATAATATTTTTGCTGATAAATATACAACGAACGCAAGCTCTGGTGGAAAAAAAAATAATAATACGACGCATAAAACCTAAGAAATTATAGAAAAACTTGAAAAATAGAGCATTTTTAAACCTTAATATCTCCGAAAGCGCAAAAAATCGCAAGCTCAAATTTTCAGGAAACATAGAGCAATACTTGATGAAACGGATGTCAAAATTCCAGAGAGGTATATTTTGGTGTTTTTGGGATTTTTTATTTTTTTTACGGTTTCCTTTCCATTACGCGATTAATATTGTCATGGCAAATATTCAAGTGTATGTTTAAATTATCGGAAAAATATATTTTAGTATTTCATGAAATTATTATATCTGCTCCCAGTACAAGCTAGCTTTGGATTTCGTCTCGATTTCGTTGTCACAGTTTTCCTGAAGCTCAAAATTTAAGCAAATCCGGTGATTAAACACATATTTAAGGTTAAACAACCGAACAGTTCTCAAAATCGAAGGAATTTCCAAATTGATACCTTTGATCTGTATCCTCTGTTTCGAAACATCCAAGAATCAACGCTCTTTCCGCTTTAAAACAAATCTACAAGCTCCGGACAAGAGATCGTGCGCTCTGAAATTTTAGTATTTAGAGAATGAAAGATGCTTTAAAATTTGATTTTCCGTGTTAAAGGTAACACATTCACAAAATAAATTGCTCACCTCGAACCATGATGACAACAATTAACTGAAACATGATCAAGTCTTTCATGGCATACTATATCATTTGATTTATTGAGGAAAAACAATTAGGGAAAGTGTACCAGTTATGGCCATAGTGGTTCCCTATTTGGCCATAAGCACAATTTCGATAACTTTCACATTTTTTATCTCTTCGAATATTTTAACATCAAGTTAAATAGTATATCTAACTGCTGAAATATACAAAACCTTTTGAAATGTAGAATTAATTGAAATTAACACGTATGGCGAAATAGGGAACCACTATGGCCATAACTGGTACACCTACCCTATGTACTCAGTTTTAATCTACACTTTCATCTACATTACTCGATATCAACTCCAGGAACTGCTCTTAAACTGAATTTCATGGCTACTATGATGGCTTTTTTAAACAGTTTTCTGAAAGTTTTTGTTCCACGACTCGTTATTTCTTGAAGTCGATCGTCCCTTCAGATTCCTCATGGAAATTAACTGTATTGGAGAAATATAATCATTGTAAAAAAAAATGATAGATCTCAAAACACCAAAATATACTTCTCTAGAATTTTGACATCCGTTTCATCAAGTATTGCTCTATGTTGCCTGAAAATTTGAGCTTGCGATTTTTTGTGCTTTTGGAGATATTAAGGTTCAAAAAATGCTCTATTTTTCAGGTTTTTTCATAATTTCTTAATTTTTATGCGTCGTATTATTAATTTTTTTCCACCAAAGCTTTCGTTTGTTATATATTTATCAGCAAAAAATATTATATGACATGGTTTTTAGGAAAAATTTCAAATTCGGTGAAAAAAATCGTTTTTTCACTAATTTTCTCTAATTTCGCTAATAACTCGAAAACAGTAGGCTGTGGAATTTTGACGTCTTCGAGAGAGTTGTCTATTTTATCAAAATGAACAACTTTGCCGAACATGTCAAGTCTCTAGAACGTCAAAGTAAAAAGTTAGATTGTGGCGCCACCTATGCGGACGTTTTACGAAGTATCCGTTTATGTCAGTAGATGGTCCTCGTTGTAACAAAAAGCTTTGCCGAAGACACCAAATACCGGAAACGCTTCGTTACCGAGTTATAAATTTTGTCCCGCCAGATTGCGTCCTTGTCCCATAGTGCATTGATTTGTACTGATGTTCTTGCCTCTCCAACGACTCCATGGAATTTTTGTCTTAGAATCTTCAAGCGTAAGCTGTTGTATATAAATCATTATAAATTATGGTACAGAATTTTAATCCTTCGTATAACTAAACGGAGTATTGCCTTTTTGTGGATCAAAAACTTTCGAAGCGTCCGGCAGCACGGAACAAATAAAACGGAATATCCATCCAAACATTCCAACGGATAGGTCTTAAGGTCTTTAACCGTGTCTAATAATCTATTAGATTGGGATTGGGATTGGGAAAGGATTGGGATTGGGATTTTAACGTTTTAACTCAATTTACTAATTTCATAAAAAAATTATGTAAGTTGAATTTAAGTAAAAACAGACATCGTAAAACGAGGTTCAAGTGTAAAGAAATGTGTTAGATGAAGGGCTCTGTCACACGTTATACCACAGTAGTGAATAATTAATTCGAGAAATTCATAACTACCGACGCAGGGCAGGAAATGAAATCGAAAAATGAACGACAAAACGACGACAATTGCAGTGTAAGAAAAATGCTGCGGCAATCAACCACCCTAATAGCCACAGATGCAATTGAAACCCTATTAGCATTCAATGCAGTCTGTCATCTTGGAGGATGGCTTCATCAAGTTTCGAAAGGTTCCCTCGAGGGCCATACTTTGACCTCTGTGGCTCAATCAGTCAGTCGTCCGCTCGCTCCCAAACAGAACAATTAGCCATAAAAACTGCAAATTGAGACGGTTCAAATTAGAGCTGCGCATCTCGAGTAAGTTCCCTAATTGCACAATGATTAGAAACCCCCCAAGGGTAAGAAGAGCACCTGTTGGCTCTTCGAGAAAATCTTTCTTTGTGCAGTAAGGCTGAACCAATTCCCAGCTCAGAAGAGGAGGGCCGCTGATGAGAATCTTCCTACGCTTTCTTCGGCTCGGAATTAGCTCGAGGCACCGTCGTCGTCGTCGTCGTCGTCTGTCGGTTATGTCAATAGACGCCGATATATCACGAGAGCCACGGTGAAGCGAATTTCCGACACCGCACGCGAAACTCATCTCGCTGGGCGATCGCGTGTAAGAATTTCGAAAGCCCTAACTGTCTCTATCTGTGCGATCGCCCGTTAGATCTTGGCGGGGTGATTGTTTGTTGGGAGATTGTGCTCTATGGGAGTGCGGGAAATGGTGATGAATGTCGCGAGGAATTCCGTTAGATTCTGATTGAATCATTTGACGGAGAAACCACATGAGTTTGTATCTCGTACCTCGTATTACTAGAAAAGTCAACATCTTGCAAATGAGACCTATTCTTCACACGATTTTTGTTAATCAATGACTCTCTAAGAAATGGGCGAATACTTTCTTTATCAAAAGTGTTGTAAAAAAACAGAAACACACAGAACGACTGTCTTGTTGTGAACTTCTAAGAATATTTCTATCAAGGAACTTCAAAAGAATCTACCAACAAATCACACTGACACGTATAACAATAAAATACAAAACTTTTAACTCCGAATTTCTCTGGCGACTGTAACGAAATTGAGATACGATCCAAACAGCGAACGTATCAGTATTCATCACTAAATTCCCCTACAAACAATTCACCCCGAATGTTTTGCTTTATTCACATAAGTAGAAAGATTACATCTTCGAGCTCCATTTGCGCTTTGTCGTGTGGTTAAATTTATGTTTCGGCAAAAAGCAGGAGATTTTATCTGACTACGACCCAGCAGCGGCATTCGTGATGTTATGAACATATTATGAACCCTTGTTCACCGAGATCACTATCACGAGACCCACACAAAAGCTAGCTCACACCACAGCAAGTAGTGCATCCGTGACCTGCTCCAGTTGTTGTCATCTCGGAAAAAGTATTATTGATGTCACCGAGCTGCAGAAATAAATACAGATTTTAACTTATTCCGTAGATTGGCAGTGGTTGGTTGGAGTGTGTCCTGCGATTTTTTTTTTTTGCAAAACCATTTCACACCCCGCAGTGGTCCAGATTCTAAAAATCATGGCAAAGCCCGAGAAAAATCCAACATAAATATGAAAGCAAACCGAATACAGCCTTGTTTTCAGCATCAAGCAGATATCACAATTTAATTTCAATTTATCATTTTCACATTGTGAGTCGTTAGTACGATTCTCACCGAGAAGACGTGTGTGACTTTATTGCAAAATTCACTTTAATTTATCCATTTAATCCAATTGCACAGAACTCTGTGCATCACACTACTGTTATAATTTTCACCCCACTTAAAACAAATAATCGGCTTCGTCTGTCGCGCTGTTTGCTGGGATAACGCAATAGCAGCGCCAAAGTGGGCTCAGTTTTCCCGAGAGCACTCCATCCACCCTCCACCCATCATGCTAGAGTGGTTTTGTAATTGTTGAGTTCGTTGGGTGTATCTGGTTTCGTTCGGAATCGCGCACAGGTTGAAAATTCAATGTCAACCGTGTGTATATTGCGAGTTGCGAGCTGCTGCTCAGTTGATCACGCAAGTCGTCTTGAGTTACCGAGAAGCCCTTACTTAGCTACCTCCCCGGCGCTTAATCTTCCGGAGCGCACCCCGAAACCTGTCGATCAATCCGTTGGAACGTGACGGACGCACGTCGATCTTTGCACCGCGACGGTAGCTCACATCTATTGGCTATTGGTGTTTTGGCCCGGTAGTAGGTCACCGTGTCGCCGTCGTCGTCGTCGTCATCGTTGGTTGTTTGTTGGTGCAATGCCATTAGAGTTGTGCGTGTTCAAGCGGGAGACTAGCCATAATAAGGTTGACGTTGATGGTTTCCGTACACAAGAATCCGTAACCGAAGCGGGAGGGTGGTCCATGACCATGGGCGTAGCCAGTGGTAGACAGGAGACTCTCTGGATACAGGGTTCGCCGTAGAGTTGCGCAAGTTCATGGTTCATCATGCTGTTCTATACGCCGTTTTCACATACTCCGTCGAATAGCGTCCTAAGCACACGACGTTCGAAAACTTCCAGTGCATACAGGTCCTCTTCAAGCATTGTCCACGTCGAATCTATGTCATTTGGTCGAAAGGCATTTGGTCGAATGACATTTGGTCGAATGACATTTGGTCGAATGACGTTTGGTCGAAAGTACATTTGGTCGAACAGACATTTTGTCGAATGGACATTTGGTCGAAAAGTTTTAGTTGCAACAGAAAACGTATGATATTTGATCAAACCGACATTTCGTTGAAAGGATATTGCTCGAATCTAAATAGTATGGAAACAAAGTTTTATGTTTAGTCTGACTACCGTCGAGAGTACCATTAGACGAGCTAATTCAAGAGTGATTGAGCAATTGAAAAAGTATCAGGCATTCTACCAACAATCTATATGCGATTAGCAAAATTATGAAATTTAATTTGATGGATGCTCTTCCAACATATTGATCCACTTCTTGCGTTTTTGACGTTTCAAGCTGTTTTTTTGTTGAGGCAAGCTCTGAGATTCGAGATAAGCTGATATTAAATGGAAAAGGCCAACTTTTGGCACCTCTAGTCTTCTCTTATCCGATGCATAGAATTAGCACAATTTTCATTATTAATAATCCAAACCTTCAACTGCAAACTCTTTTATTCACCTGAGTTCATTGCTTGCGGAATGTTATTAAGCTGGAAGTCAAAATAAGCCAATTGACCATAAGTAGAGTTACCGACACCTAACATTCACTTCGCCATTAAGGTTTTCCTAAAAGCATTTTTTTCCTACCGCTTATATTCTGATTTCCGCATTCAAACATCTTACCCACGTCCGTGAGCTGCAAGACCCGGAATTCAAAGAAAATCCAGAGCATTCTCTACGAATGTTTTCATCAGATGAGCTGATCTTCATTACGAATAACGATGACATTTCAAAAGAATAATAAATAAAGAAAACATTATGTTCACATCGTTGAGCAATAGAACAACTTTTTGAGCAGTTTTTCAAAGAATGATAATATTTTAAAAGAATAATAAATTCACTAGAGCTATGCATTTCGGACAATGTACAAAAATCTACTAAAAAGTTCATTTGAATAATTATTTAGAAGATGTATGAAATTTAAATATAATGCTACATAAAATATAACATTTGTTATTCAACAACAGTTAATGAGTCAGATTATTGAAAATTATACGTTATCAACATGGCAACCTTAGAAAACAAGAAGAAATTTTAGCAAATGATCTTTCAAAAAATCTTTTGAAAATAAGTATTTTTTCGATCAGGCATGTTTTGCGATTCGAGATAAGCTGATCTCAAATGGAAGCAAACCAACTTTTGTCGCTTCAGTCAACTCGTCTTCCCTTAACACAATACCAGAATTAGCACAACTTTCAGTTTTAATAATTCAGTGTTTCTACTGCGAACTCTGTTAATCACCCGAGGTCATCAACGCTGTCAGCAAAGCCATATATTTGCTTAAGGAATGTAATAAACTGGAATTCACAATAAACCAATTGGCCATAAGTAGAGTTACCGACACCTAACATTCACTTCGCCATGAGGGTTTTCCTTAAAGCGAATTTTTCCTGCCGTTTTAATTCTGATTTGCGCATTCAAAAATCTTACCCGCGTCCGTAAACTGCAAGACCCGGAATTCAAAGAATGATCCCAAGCACTCAATCTGAATGCTTCCATCAGATGAAAATCAACAGTTGATAATGAAGAACGATGACATTTCAAAGGAAACATAAATAATAAAAACATTATGTTCACATCGTTGAGTAATAATAAAAACTTGTTAAGCAGTTTTCGAAGAAAGATGATATTTTCAAAGAATAATGAATTAACTAGAGCTAAATATTTCAGCCAATGTACAAAAAAAAACTACTTCTGCAAAGTTCATTTGAATAATTATCGAAATTCTTGTGGCATAACTTCAAATTACAAATAAAAAGATGTATATTTTTATTTCGATTTTAATGATTCAGTTTATTCAAAAGAATACGTTATCCTACCAATTTTGCAAAACTTAGAAAACAATAATCAATTTTACCAAATGATCTTTCAATAAACCATTTCAAAATAAGCTTTCAACCAAATTTTCGTTCAAATAAACGTTATTCGACCAAAATAACTATGCGCCAATGACCATTTTTGCATGCGTATATCGTGTGGCAGGTACGAAGATACTCTATGGCCTGGGAAATCGAGAAAATTTCCAACCCGAAAAGATCCTCGACCGGTGGGATTCGAACCCACGACCCTCAGCTTGGTCTTGCTGAATAGCTGCGCGTTTACCGCTACGGCTATCTGGGCCCCCAAATGATCAAATGATGATGACCAAATGATCTTCCAATAAACCATTTCAAAATAAGCTTTCATCCAAACTTACGTTCAACTAAACATCATTCGACGAAAATAAGTGTTTTAAAGCTATTCGACCAAATGTCCATTCGACCAAATGTCCTTTCGACCAAATGTACTTTCGACCAAATGTCATTCGACCAAACGTCATTCGACCAAATGTCATTCGACGAAATGTCCTAAAGCCCATTTGACCAAATTAGATGTTCTAAAGGGCTTTAGGACATTTCGTCGAATGACATTTAGTCGAATGACGTTTGGTCGAATGACATTTGGTCGAAAGTACATTTGGTCGAAAGGACATTTGGTCGAATGGACATTTGGTCGAATTGCTTTGGAACATTTATTTTGGTCGAATGACGTTTAGTTGAAAGCATATTTTAAAATGGTTTATTGAAAGATTACTTCGTAAAATTGATAATTGTTTTCTAAGATTTGCAAAGTTGGTAAGATAACGTATACTTTTGAATAATCTGAATCATTGACTGTTGTTGAATAACAATGGGGCATTTTATGTAGTCTTGTTTTTAAATTTCATACATCTTTTTTGTAAATTGAAATTGAAAATCTAAGATTTCGATTATTATTGAAATAAATTTTTAAGAAGTAGATTTTTTTTTGTACATTGACTGAAATATTTAGCTCTAGAGAATTTGTTATTCTTTTAAAATATCATCATTCTTTGAAAAGCTGTTTAACAAGTTATTGTATTATTCAAAGATGTGAACGTACAGTTTTTATGAATTTATTTATTCTTTTGGAATGTCATCGCTCTTCGTATGAACTGCTGATCTTCATCTGATGGAAGCATTCGAAGAGAGTGCTCGGGATCTTGAAGCTTACGAACGTAGGTAAGATTTTTTAATGCAAAAACCGAATTAAAACGGTAGGAAAATTTTGCTCTAAGGAAAACTTTATGGCGAAGTGGATGTTAGGTGTCGGTAATTCTTCTTATGGCTAATTGACTAACGTGACTTCCAACTTTAAAAAAATCTTAAGCAAATACATGGCTTTGCGGACAGTGTTGATTCAGTATTGATATTTGCAGTAAAAGCTTTGAACTATTAAAAATGAAAATTGTTTTAATTCTATGTATCGGGTAAGGGAAGACGAGATGATTGTAGCTTCAAAAGTTGACTTGCTTCCATTTAAGATCAGCTTATCTCAAATCGCAGAACATGCCTGTATGAAAAAGCAGCATGAAACGTCAAAAACGTAAGAGGTTGATCAATATGTTGAGGGAGCGTCTATCAAATTGAACAACAAAATTTTGCTAATCGTATATAGATTGTTGGTATAATAGCTGATACTTTTTTAATTAGTGAATCACACTTGTATTAGCGACAAAATGCTACTCTCGACGATAGTCAGACTAAACGTATTTTTCTGTTGCAAATAAACCTTTTCGACCAAATGTCCATTCGACGAAATGTCCGTTCGACCAAACGTACTTTCGACCAAACGTCAATCGACTAAATGTCATTCGACCAAATGTCTTTCGACCAAATGTCATAGATTCGTTCTAAAGGAATCTATGACATTTGGTCGAAAGTACATTTGGTCGAAAGGACATTTAGTCGAATGGACATTTGGTCGAATAGCTTTAAAACACTTATTTTCGTCGAATGATGTTTAGTTGAACGTAAGTTTGGATGAAAGCTTATTTTGAAATGGTTTATTGGAAGATCATTTGGTCATCATCATTTGATCATTTGGGGGCCCAGATAGCCGTAGCGGTAAACGCGCAGCTATTCAGCAAGACCAAGCTGAGGGTCGTGGGTTCGAATCCCACCGGTCGAGGATCTTTTCGGGTTGGAAATTTTCTCGATTTCCCAGGCCATAGAGTATCTTCGTACCTGCCACACGATATACGCATGCAAAAATGGTCATTGGCGCATAGTAAGCTCTCAGTTAATAACTGTGGAAGTGCTCATAAGAACACTAAGCTGAGAAGCAGGCTCTGTCCCAGTAGGGACGTAACGCCAGAAAGAAGAAGTACTTTCGACCAAATGTCATTCGACCAAACGTCATTCGACCAAATGTCATTCGACGAAATGACCTAAAGCCGTTCTAAAGCCCTTCGACCAAATGCCCATTCGACCAAATGTCCTTTCGACCAAATGTCCATTCGACCAAATGTCATTCGACCAAACGTCATTCGACCAAATGTCATTCTACGAAATGTCCTAAAGCCGTCCACGTCTCATGCCCGCAGAAGACTACCAGTCTTATCAGCGTCTAGACTAGAACATGGTAGATTAAGTACGGGGGTGAAGTTTACCAGATCGCATTGTCCTATGGAGTCCGAAGAAACCCCTGCCGCCTTTTTAAAATGTTTGGTCAACATTATCCAAATCAACCGTGAAGTAAACAAATTAACTGGATCTGCTAAGAATCATGCCTGGTCGTTGACCCTCGTTAGGTGACGAATTGTCGAAAGCACAAAACGTAGAAGGGACAAATCGTCGAAAGGACAAAACGGCGAAAATAGAAAATTTGAAGTAAACGAGAATTACGTACTTGGAAGTATGACTCTCTTATAGAAGAATAAATAATTCACTATGTGTCAAATGTTATCCAATCGACCACAATGTGAAAAAGATATTTGAAAGTCCAAATCGGTATTGAAAAAAATGAATGCTTACGACGTTTTGTCCCTTCGACTTTTTGTCCTTTCGAAGTTTTGTCCCTTTCGACGTCTCGGGTTTCGGCATTTTGACATTCGACGTTTTGTCTTTCAATATTTTGTCCAGGAACCGTTGAACCCAGCTCGGTTTAGAGACAAAAAGCCGGAAACGATTTGCTTGGTGGGGAAGATTTTCGAACTTTTGTCCTTTCTTTTGAACTCTTCAACCTTTTAGTTGGGTGACAAAACGTCGAAAGACAAAACATTGAATTCCAAAACGTCGAAAAGATAAAACGTCAAAGGGATAATATTTCAAAAGGGCAAAACGCTTAAAAGAGAAGAAAACGTACACGCAGCGAACTGGACTATCGAAATGTCTTATAAAAGGTGGAACGATTATTGCAATACGAACGCTTTAAGTAACATTTTACCATCACTCCATATCAATACGTTGATAGGCGTGTGGCCTATCGATCGCAAGGTTCTTGGTTTGATTCCAGGTTGCCGCGTAAACATTTTTTGTTTTAAAATTTCGGTTTCATAAAACAAATTCATGAATTTTATCCCGATTTCTTGAAGCGAATTTACATAAGAGATTCTTATGTATTTTGATAGTTCATTTACCTCAGTGTAAATTTCTTTGAAGAATGATTCTCTTCCAAAAGAATAAATAATTCACTAGGGTCAATGTACCAATAGCCGCATAGCTAAGAACAAAAAATCATATGAAATCGAAAAATAACGCTATCATCATTATTTTTTCATCATCTGAAAGCTTTTTATCTTGGTTTTGTGGGAAAAATATGAAAACTACGAAAACTCAAATGTTTGCATTTATTATCGCGTGTGTCACTATAGGAATACATGTGCCTATAGTAGCACTATTTCTAATTTCTGTTCCAATAGTAGCACTAGCATCACGCCGTTGGCAAAATACTTATCAAACCCGTATGTTTACAAAACTTTTATATTTTTCCTACAAAGTGTGAATCAAAAGCTTTCGTTTGATGTACAAAAAGTTCCTAATTCATCAATTATTTTGTAAAATACAAGGGAGCTCAAATTTTAAGCAAAACTAATTATGTCGATAATTTTTGAACAAAATCAAGCTCTGTATCAATGGTACTTAGATAAATAGCTCCTGACCTTCATGTCAAAAAATGTTTTGAAAATATAAGTCAAAACGGCCGTAAAAAGCCACTAAGGCGACTATAGGGGACTGTCCACTAAGGGAACACTGACCCTATGTGCCAAAACATTTCATAAAACACGATATGAAAAAACAAATCTGGAAAATTTCATTCATTCATTCGCTGATGATATTTAACTACGTTCGACGTTTTGTCCCTTTCGACGTTTTTCGATTCGATGTTTTGTCTTTCGACATTGAAACGAAAAAGAATCTAGGGTAGGTGTACCAATTATGGATGCAATATGTCAACTGGGTGGATAAAAATCAAGTTTAAACCGCGTTTCTAAAATGTAAGCACGACTTGTTGGTGTTATTTACTAGTTTGAAGCCTTTCAAAACAGTTGAAATAAACAATTTTAGTACTAAATTGACTTTTAGCTTCTAAAAATTGGTTTCAAAAAGCGTTGTCTTTGTACCAATTATGGCAATAGTGTTCTTAGCATTCGACATAAAAGTGTACCAATTATGGACTATCGAATAATTGCACGAAATGAACTCAAACGCCATCCAGAGCGAATGATAATGCAACGCTAATATGTAATGAAGTGATTTCACATAAAATTTTCCAAAAAAAAATGTGTTAAATAGAAAGTAAATCAATTTATTGCAATGGGTTCATGTGAGCAAATTATTTTTGAAAAGGAGTCTAAATGTAGTGAAAATGCAAATTATTATACAAAACAGCATTGATGAACTCATATTACCTTCCAGCGCCTAATTTTAACGAAATAGCAGGGGAAATTCAAAAATCGAGTGTCGCTGAAAACCCCTCTCTACCATGAAACTAGCATCTTCCGCTTGCGAACGTTTCCGAACGTGTGGTTGAAAAATCTTAGTAATTGAGTACAAAACATGAAAATAATGTCTTACCGAACTGTCCCGTCGTGGAAGTCACCCGTAAAATAGCTTTACTTCTATTATTTCACAGATCAAAAAATGTAAATAAATCACCTCCAGAGTATAGCCATAATTGGGCTCTCATACACTATTTGTACCAGTCAGGGCAGGCAATCGTCAGATTCGTCACAGTGCGATGACGAAATAAAAAGGACATCGTCATCCAGTATAATAACTCTAGCAGGTCGTCGTCTCTTCATCGACGAAAGAATGCACGACTAACTTCAATCCAAAATCGTCAACGAGCAAATTTTTCTTCATCCCGCTTGCTACCCTTACTCACAAGGTGAAGACGTTTACCAGGTCCGTCGCACTCGGGCTCAGATTGGGTGCCACTTATAGTACTGCATTCGGTCCCTCGGTAGAGCAAAAGGTACCCAAGTTTGACACATCGCAGTACACTTTTCACGGCATTCTAGATTACCTTATGAGCCATAAAATTTTGGGCATTTGCAAGGGACATGAAGGTCTTTAATTTGTCTTTGCGTTTACTGTATATTCGCTTGCTTCGCACCAACCAACGAATGCCATCACATAATTGCTTGTATTGGCAAATGAACCCGCTTCCCTCATGATTCTAAAATAGCTTGGTTGGTAAGCGCGTGGTGTTGACCATTCGGAGATCGTTTGTTCGATTCCAGTCGTGTTTTGTTATTTTCTTTTTGTTTTATTCTTTCAAAAAATGCTCTCAATCTGTCGAAGACACGATTCATATTTTTAGTCTGCTCAGTGCTCCCGAACGAAGATTCGCCCGTAACGAAGGAATCGTATTTGTTCGTCATGACGCCGAGCCTCTGCGCTGGATCTCTGCAGCAAATCGTCATCCGACGCTACTTGAGTGACGATGACGGTGCTTCTTTTAGTTTCGTCGCCGACTTTTTCCATTTGAAGGTGACGATTGTCTGCCCTGACCAGTTATCGACATAGTGGAAATAACACGTTTTCCAACTTAAAACAGTAGATTTGATTGCTCACCAGCTAAATCTATTCATTTGTTTTAACTAGTCAACATGCGTTTATCGGCTGAAACAGTTTTTCCGGATGAAAACATAAATTTCGTAACGGGTGTTCTTTAACAAACTGCTAAGAAGGTGAGATATGTGTGAGGCAAAATTTTCAAATGTTCATTTCTCGAAGTTTATTGCACGAATGATCTCATCAAGGTTTAGTTACCATCAAATACAAATAGGTTTATCATTCCTGTGAATATTAGCCGTTATATTCTAGTGAAATAATTAGAAAAATCTCTTTTTGTTCCCAATATTGCCATAATTGGTGCTAGAGCCATAATTGGTACTTCTACCCTACAGTTCATCCGATTTTGTCAAGCTTTTACCATCCAAAACTCATTTTGAAAACTTTTTCAATATTAGAACAGAACGGCTCAAAATGGCTCAGAACACAATTTTATTTATAAATTCGTAGTAGTTTAATGAAATTGTTTATTTTTACATCTGTAAACAGCTGACCTAATAAAGTGTCAAACACATTCAGTGTTGGGGTGCAGGTCGTCAGGTCGAATGCCGTAAGGCCGAAAGAGACATTCGGCCGAAAGAGACGTTCGGCCGAAAGGGTCGTTAGCCTGAAATAACATTTGATCTTTTACCTCTTTTCAAATGGCTAACACATACAAAAGTTTTGTTCCTTCATTTAATCAAAGGCTGTTCTTTCTAGTTATATATCACAGCGTAGGGTCAAATGGTCCAAAATGCCACTTGAGGGATTTGTGTCATTTTCTCTTAATGAGATCCTCATTTTAACGCCATTTGAAGTTCTAACAGCAACCTAACAATATTTGCTAGCTACCATCATGAAAACATTTCCTAAATTTGATTTGTTTACGGTTTTAAATCGTGTAGAAAAGTTGTTTGAAAAATAGGGATGGTTCAAAATGACCGAATGGATAGCTATCGGCCATTTTCGGCCTATTTATATACCATTTCTCCGATTCGTCTAGCAATTCCACAAATGGTACCTCTAGGCGATTCTTTGAAAAGTCATGAATAAATTCCCTTTCTCAAATCGCAACTCGATTCTCCTAAGAGATAAATCGAGATGTTTTTAGCAATTCTTTTAAAAAAAAAATAAGATAATTTCAGGGAAAATCATTCATATTTTTTTTGAGTAAAACTTTAAAATACAATTAATATCCTTAAAATTCCTTCGGGATTCTGGCTTTAAAAAATTTTTTGAACTACACTGAAAACCCGTCTAAAAACGACATAAAGTATTTCCAAAGAAGTTTTTAAAAGATAAGTTTATAAGGATTCCTGAATGTAATTCTATTTCAACCGGAATCTTCGAGGGATTTCTACAGTAACTCCATCAGTAATTTCTCTAAAGACACCTCAAGCATTTCTGAAAGTGATGTCACAAAAAATTCCATCTGGATTTTTTTCAAGTTTTTTTTTTTATGCGGAGATTATTCCAGCATGAGTGGTAGGTCATTTGGCCTGAAATCGTATGGCATATAGCAGTTTGGCATAATGGTTATTTGGCATGACTAGTCTGAAGCCAAGAATTTCTTGAAGTAACATTTATTTTTACGGTTGCACCCCGTTATGCATGAAGCCATTTGGCATGAAATCGTTTGGCATAATGGCCGTCTGGCATAATGGTCGTTTGGCATAATGAATTACTTAGAATGAATATCGGCGTTTTTATGAAGCTTTTACTGAGCTCAACCACAACGAGCCCATAGCAAAAAAATGGTAGATTCTCAACAAGCGTGGTGTTTGTTCAGAGATTTTCTAATATATGGATGTCAAAAATTGTTGTGAGCATAACTATGCTATAACATCCAATGTTTGAAAGACGGGTAAATTTATACTTCCAAAATTAAAATTATTATTGAACCGTTTAAAAGTTTCGCCACAAATATTTTCTTTCAAAATTATGTTGTTCATTTGAGTTATGCTGTAATTTTTTTTTTTTTTTTGCGTTGAAACCTGAAACATTTTAAACGAAAAATAATCTACGAGAGCCGAGCCGAGAGCTTTTTTTGCGTTATGCTACAAAAATATATATAAATATTTGTATCAGAGCTTTCAATATTTTGCAAAGAAATTTCCTTTCTTTTACCAAGTAATTTTCATCAAGTGTCACGTCCCTACTGGGACAGAGCTTGATCCGCAACGACATGTTCTATGATTGTTCCTTTATTTTTAACTGCGAACTTTCTTTATCAATTTACTTTTTTCAAATATGTATGTCACAACAAGCTCCAAAATACTCTATGATCTGGGATGTAGAGAAAATCATTACTTCGAAAGATTTTCTACTAGACCGTCACGAATTTTATTCAGTTTTAATCTCCAATGTCACAACAATTTTTGACATCCATAGCTTGGCAAATCTCTAAATGAACACCACGCTAGTTGAGTACCTACAAAAAATACTATGGGCTCGGCAAACGCTTCAAAAATGCCGATATTCATTCTAAATCACTCATTACGCCAAACGGCCATTATGCCAAACGGGGTACAATCGTTTCTCAAGCGATGTCTCTTAAATATTTTTTTCCAGTTTCCCGAGTATTAAAAGAGTCATTCAAGCCATTATATCTTAAATTTCCGGCAGTGGTTTCTGCAAGATTTTTCCAAAAGACACTCGACTATTCCACCAGATATTTTTAAAAGTTTAGTTTTAGTTTTTCCAAGAGTCTCGAGTGCTCCCGATAAATCTTTAACCCTCTAATACCCAACCCCGCCTTTAGACGGGGTACACTTTTGAATTTTGTGTATTTTTTCGTAGCTCGGAAATCAAAATGATTTTATTTTTGGCTTATACCTTGACTCATGACACGCATATAAGAAAAGTTTTTTATGACTTTTGAAACTTTTTTGTATTTTTAGAAATTGGTTGAAAAATTGCATTCTTATATAACCTTCAAATGCCTCGGCTTCATTTAACGTGTAATATAAAAAATCGTACTTTTCATATTTTTGTACGATTAACCTATCACAAACGAAGAGCCTGGTGGTATTAAAATCATTTCAAACCTGTTTTTCCGTTAGTTACACGGAAAATAAAATACGCTCCGAAAAAAAATTAAAAATTTAATATTTTTAAAAATACCGTAACAATTTAAATTTTTATTATTGCCAAAAATCAACAACTAGAAAAGGCTTCAAGAAAAAATGAAGAAAGCTAGGGATGTTCAAAAATAAAAATTATAAAAATCAAAAACAAAAATTTAAAAATTTGCGAATAAAAATAAATAAATGCCCAAAACGTGTTTAGAACGATTTTAGATAACGAAAAATGATACCTAAATCGAAAATAAAAATTTGGGTATTAGAGGGTTAACAACTTCATCAAGAAATTTTTTAAGGATTTTCCGAATCCTTTCCTGTTTAATTTTTCCCAGAGTTTGTTGTTTTTCTTACTTCTCACATTTTTTTTTTCAAATTTTATGTTTTGATTTTTGTTATGATTTATACTAAAAATTTCCCAACACTCATTGTGGGGATTTAGTTAGGAATAAGTTCTGCGATATTCTTATGAAATTATGCTATTTTTTCAGATAAAGAAAAAAAAATCATTAACAAATTTCTGTTAAGATGCGCTAAGGATTGATCGTAAGAAGGAAGTTCCTCAAAATTTTCTTCTTGAATTTAAGGTGAAACAGTTTGGAATCAACTTCCAAATTTGCTCTGAAACTTCAAAGGAACAAATCTTGCGAAGAAAACATCCAACAGCAGTGTACATTTTTATTTTGACTTTGTGCACTAGCAGAAAGCTTAAAATAAGAAGATCAGAAACGATTGCCTACTATTTCTCCAGTTCAGTGCCTTTCAAAACGTGAGTAGGGGCACAAGTCGGCCATTGTGCCGGCCATCTTTGGATTCCGAGATGTTTCACCTTAACAAAACATTTAACAGAAATTATTGCGAATAATTCTGGCGTGATATGAGGAGGAGTTCCACAGACAATTTTGCGATAGACATCCCTGAATAAACTTCTGGTTCTGATGCAAGTAAGTTTAAAGACAGCACAAGCTCCTGCAAAAGTTACTGTTAGAGGAGGTTCTAAAACTGTTCATGGAGAGATTTTCGAATGAATATTTGAAAGAACTTGAGTAATCTGAGAAATGTATCTAGATTTCTAGAGTAGTTGTTAGTGTTCAAAGAGCACAGATCTGGAGAACCAAACATCCGTTTAAGCTGAAAACTTAATCGATTGGTCATTCGCTGGTGATGACCAATCGATTAAGTTTTCAGCTCAAACGGGTGTTCGGTTCTCAAGATTCGTGCTCTTGAAAATTTGAGGTTTGGCTTCGATTCATCTTCACCTTAAAGCTGTTCTTACACTGAGAACAGCGTTGCAGTTGAAATTACTATATTAGAGGGTTAAATTAAACACACAACGCCACTTGATTTGTGCAGACTAAATTTGCCTTTATATCAAACATTTTGTGCATTCAATTTTACCATGGTATCATTTTGACAATGAAAATTACTATATCATGGTTAAAAACTTGCAGCGGGCCAGAATCGAACCGACGATCTTGTGATTGTCAAGCGCGAACGCTTACCGCTCGGCTATCGATGCGGTTGGATCGAGAGGGAACAAAACGCAAATAAAAAGCGTTCTTGATAGCTCAATCGTGATTGGAATACTAAATTTAAAAACTTGTTCATGGCTCTCATTACTTCAATGCTTGTTTCAGTGTAGAGATATATCGGGAGTAACGTTATGTATCTGTTGAGAAATTAATGTAGGAATCCTTTGTGGAAATCTTAGAGGTATGCTTTGTCTTCTTCTTCTTCTTCTTCTTCTTCTTCTTCTTCTTCTTCTTCTTCTTCTTCTTCTTCTTCTTCTTCTTCTTCTTCTTGGAATTACATCCTCACTGGGACAGTGCCTGCTTCTCAGCTTATGCGCACTTCCACAGTTATTAACTGAGTTGCCATTTTCGCATTCGTATATCGTGTGGCAGGTACGATGATACTCTATGCCCAGGGTAGTCAAGGAAATGTTTATTACGAAAAGATCCTGGACCGACCGGGAAACGAACCCAGATACCTTAAGCATGGCTTTGCTTTGTAGCCGCAGACTCTAACCACTCGGCAAAGGAAGACCCCTAAGAATGCTTTGTACAATTTTCAAATAAAAAACTATAGAAATCCTTGCAGTATTTTATACACGAATCTTTGCCATAATTCCTGGAAGATTCATTGAAGTAATTCCATGTGTTTTGGAAACCACAACCTCTGATGAAAAACTTAGTCAATTTTAGTCATATCTTAAACAGAGTTTCAAATTCCTGGAAATATTTCTGGAGAAATCTCTGCCGAACTCATGAGATAAAACCCTGAAGATTTCCTGACTAATTATTGGAGAAATTCTTCGAAAAATCCTGCAACAAGGTGCTTCCAAAAGCTGATACTCTGATGGCATAACCAGACATTTTTTGTTGAAGTCTAAGAAGAGTTTCAAGTTCCAGGAGGAATTTCTGGAAGAATTCTCAAAGAAATCTCTGCAGTTATAATGAGATAAATTCTGAGAATTTCCCAACGGATGTTGAGAGGATTCTTCGCAGAAATCTTTGCAGGATGCCTGCAGATATTCTGAAGTTTGAATAGAACTCTGAAAGAATTTTCTTCCGAAGATCTCCTCAGATTAATTTCGGGCCTCTTCCATCACCGATTAATTCTTCAGACTGTTTACAATACATCCAACTGAACCCGTTACCTAATAGAGAAATTTAGTTAGGGTGCATTTGGAATACCACATTTTCCATTATAATAGAATGAGAAGTGGTTTACGTACCTTATAGTTTTACGTTCATATGCGAATTTATAAAAACCACTCAAAAAAAGTTGTTGAAAGCGTTGAAAAATAAAATTTTGTGCGGAATTGATATATAATGTGTTTGAGGTTGTTCGCCCTCTCCAGATGGTCATCCTGGCCACGCCCATGTCCATGACTCAAACTTTCAACGAAATCTCAAGCGATGTTCAAAACATATCGTTTCTAAATATTATCACACAAATTGATGTTGACCTTTGCCGGTCGTTTAAGTTGATCTTCAACACCTCAGCAAGGCCGTTGGAAACCGCACTAAATATGACTTAATGAAATCAAACTCTCCACCATCCATCAATCCACCGAGATTGAAACATCGTAACAGCTCCATCCGTCTGCCATGGCGGGTGTTCTGTTTCGTGACAATTGGACAAGTTCGCTTAACGGTTAACGGTCTGGTCTGCGGTTCGTCATGCGATCAAATTCCAACCAAATCGGTCACGCATTGTTGACTACGCGGTGGGTACCTCCAAGATATGCCACAAATCCATGTCACTAAAAGCAGCTCGCGTAAAACAGCGATCTTTCTCAATGAATGCCACCGAATGAATTCCAAACAACCACCATACAAACATCCGACATCATTGCTCGGTTGATGTCAATTAAGGTTAGATTAATGCAGGTCTGTGGATGAGCGTTTCTTCTCGAAAAAGAAGGCACCTCACGTCAGCAGGGTGTTGGGAAATCCTACGACCGATCCGCCATAGCCGGAAACCGAGTCAGCTAGCTAGCTATGTGGTCGCCGATCGCGAAATGTGAAAAATCGAAAATACGATTGCGAAAACAGCATACAATTTTAAGGCATTGCACTATGGGCAATCAGGTGGCAAAAAATCGATAAAGTGTTCAGCATTCCATGATAAATACTTTCATTGAAATGTTTTTGGAATATCAGACAAATATCCTTTGTAATTTTGTTGATACAGTGTGCTAAAGTAAGATTTTATGAGAAAACCAAATAATTCAATGAAAACACATGTTGAATGAAGTATACTACATTTTTGAAATATTTTGTACAGACGATACACTGTTTGAAATCTTACTTACTCAAAAAGCTATCTGCTTTAGCCAAAATGCAGATCGGACTGATTTGTCATTAAGCAGTATATTAGTTCTAACATGTATAACTCATTAACCACTACAGGCCAAACTCGAAAGCTTGTCTCAAAAATTTGTTTTTTTTTTTTGTACACATAAGTATGACATAAACCCATAGTGCCTCAATGCTCTCTCCGCTGAGGAAGAGAGCTCAGCTGGCTCGTGTCAGTTCTCACAGTAATTTACCGGTATGGATATGCACGCCATTCCCTTGGCTATTATGTGTGAACATGCTGCACGTATCGAATCGATTCCGCGTTGGGGAACTACGCCCTTACGGAGAAGATGGGTTTGAAATTCAACATTCGGTACATTTCTCGGTACGACGCACGCGTTTGATGTCCGATGGCCGTGCCCTCCCACAACTCTCGCCGCCGATAGGCTGTTATTAGGTCGGGAATGTTTCGTGTTCCATTTGATGGAATCCATTTGGGTGTGCGCACTTTGGCAGGGATACCATGGATCGTCGTGGGAGAGCTCAAAAAGTCTGACTTGGAGGGTGATATGCACGTGGTTGTCTGTTCAGTTGACGACATTCGATCGTGATCAACAAATTGTGTAAAAAGATGGTAACATTTATTGAATGAAATAGGAGGACAGTCAACCCTTGAACGAAAACAATCAAACTCTAAATTTCCCAAAATCTTACTCATTGCTCTTTTCAAATCTACATACGAATTCTGTTAGAACCTCGAAAGGGATTCTGCAAAAAAACTCGAGAGGGATTCTACAAGAACCCCGAGAGGCATTCTACAAGAACCCCGAGAGGGATTCTGAGGGAACCCCGAGAGGACTTCTGAGGGAACCCTGGGAGGGATTCTGAGGGAACCCCGAGAGGGATTCTGAGGGAACCCCGAGAGGGATTCTGAGGGAACCCCGAGAGGACTTCTTAGGGAACCCCGAGAGGGATTATTAGGGAACCCCGAGAGGGATTCTGAGGGAACCCCGAGAGGGATTCTGAAGGAACCCCGAGAGGGTTTCTGAGGGAACCCCGAGAGGGATTCTGAGGGAATTCCGAGAGGGATTCTGAGGAAACCCCGAGAGGGATTCTGAGGGAACCCCGAAAAGAATTCTGAGGGAACTCCGAGAGGGATTCTGAGGGAACCCCGAGAAGGATTCTGAGGGAACCATGAGAGGGATTCTGAGGGAACCCCGAGAGGACTTCTGAGGGAATTCCGAGAGGGATTCTGAGGAAACCCCGAGAGGGATTCTGAGGGAACCCCGAGAGGGATTCTGAGGGAACCCCGAGAGGGATTCTGAGGGAACCCCGAGAGGGATTCCGAGGGAACCATGAGAGCGATTCTGAGGGAACCCCGAGAAGGATTCTGAGGGAACCATGAGAGGGATTCTGAGGGAACCCCGAGAGGACTTCTGAGGGAATTCCGAGAGGGATTCTGAGGAAACCCCGAGAGGGATTCTGAGGGAACCCCGAGAGGGATTCTGAGGGAACCCCGAGAGGGATTCTGTGGGAACCCCGAGAGGGATTCTGAGGGAACCCCGAGAGGACTTCTTTGGGAACCCCGAGAGGGATTATTAGGGAACCCCGAGAGGGATTCTGAGAGAACCCCGAAAAGAATTCTGAGGGAAACCCGAGAGGACTTCTGAGGGAATTCCGAGAGGGATTCTGAGGAAACCCCGAGAGGGATTCTGAGGGAACCCCGAGAGGGATTCTGTGGGAACCCCGAGAGGGATTCTGAGGGAACCCCGAGAGGGATTCCGAGGGAACCCCGAGAGGGATTCTGAGGGAACTCCGAGAGGGATTCTGAGGGAACCCCGAGAGGGATTCTGAGGGAACTCCGAGAGGGATTCTGAGGGAACCCCGAGAAGGATTCTGAGGGAACCATGAGAGGGATTCTGAGGGAACCCCGAGAGGACTTCTGTGGGAATTCCGAGAGGGATTCTGAGGAAACCCCGAGAGGGATTCTGAGGGAACCCCGAGAGGGATTCTGAGGGAACCCCGAGAGGGATTCTGAGGGAACCCCGAGAGGGATTCCGAGGGAACCCCGAGAGGGATTCTGAGGGAACCCCGAGAGGGATTCTGAGGGAACCATGAGAGCGATTCTGAGGGAACCCCGAGAAGGATTCTGAGGGAACCATGAGAGGGATTCTGAGGGAACCCCGAGAGGACTTCGGAGGGAATTCCGAGAGGGATTCTGAGGAAACCCCGAGAGGGATTCTGAGGGAACCCCGAGAGGGATCCTGAGGGAACCCCGAGAGGGATTCTGTGGGAACCCCGAGAGGGATTCTGAGGGAACCCCGAGAGGACTTCTTTGGGAACCCCGAGAGGGATTATTAGGGAACCCCGAGAGGGATTCTGAGTGAACCCCGAAAAGAATTCTGAGGGAAACCCGAGAGGGATTCTGAGGGAACCCCGAGAGGACTTCTTTGGGAACCCCGAGAGGGGTTCTGAGGGAACTCCGAGAGGGATTCTGAGGGAACCCCGAGAGGGATTCTGAGGGAACCCCGAGAGGGATTCTGAGGGAATTCCGAGAGGGATTCTGAGGAAACCCCGAGAGGGATTCTGAGGGAACCCCGAGAGGGATTCTGAGGGAACTCCGAGAGGGATTCTGAGGGAACCCCGAGAAGGATTCTGAGGGGACCATGAGAGGGATTCTGAGGGAACCCCGAGAGGACTTCTGAGGGAATTCCGAGAGGGATTCTGAGGAAACCCCGAGAGGGATTCTGAGGGAACCCCGAGAGGGATTCTGAGGGAACCCCGAGAGGGATTCTGAGGGAACCCCGAGAGGGATTCCGAGGGAACCCCGAGAGGGATTCTGAGGGAACCCCGAGAGGGATTCTGAGGGAACCATGAGAAGGATTCTGAGGGAACCATGAGAGGGATTCTGAGGGAACCCCGAGAGGACTTCGGAGGGAATTCCGAGAGGGATTATTAGGGAACCCGAGAGGGATTCTGAGTGAACCCCGAAAAGAATTCTGAGGGAAACCCGAGAGGGATTCTGAGGGAACCCCGAGAGGACTTCTTTGGGAACCCCGAGAGGGGTTCTGAGGGAACTCCGAGAGGGATTCTGAGGGAACCCCGAGAGGGATTCTGAGGGAACCCCGAGAGGACTTCTGAAGGAACCCCGAGAGGGTTTCTGAGGGAACCATGAGAGGGATTCTGAGGGAATTCCGAGAGGGATTCTGAGGAAACCCCGAGAGGGATTCTGAGGAAACCCCGAGAGGGATTCTGAGGGAACCCCGAGAGGGATTCTGAGGGAACCCCGAGAGGGATTCTGAGGGAACCATGAGAGCGATTCTGAGGGAACCATGAGAGGGATTCTGAGGGAACCCCTAGAGGACTTCTGAGGGAATTCCGAGAGGGATTCTGAGGAAACCCCGAGAGGGATTCTGAGGGAACCCCGAGAGGGATTCTGAGGGAACCCCGAGAGGGATTCTGAGGGAACCCCGAGAGGGATTCTGAGGGAACTCCGAGAGGGATTCTGAGGGAACCCCGAGAAGGATTCTGAGGGAACCATGAGAGGGATTCTGAGGGAACCCCGAGAGGACTTCTGAGGGAATTCCGAGAGGGATTCTGTGGGAACCCCGAGAGGGATTCTGAGGGAACCCCGAGAGGGATTCTGAGGGAACCCCGAGAGGGATTCTGAGGGAACCCCGAGAGGGATTCCGAGGGAACCCCGAGAGGGATTCTGAGGGAACCCCGAGAGGGATTCTGAGGGAACCATGAGAGCGATTCTGAGGGAACCCCGAGAAGGATTCTGAGGGAACCATGAGAGGGATTCTGAGGGAACCCCGAGAGGACTTCTGAGGGAATTCCGAAAGGGATTCTGAGGAAACCCCGAGAGGGATTCTGAGGGAACCCCGAGAGGGATTCTGAGGGAACCCCGAGAGGGATTCTGAGGGAACCCCGAGAGGGATTCTGAGGGAACCCCGAGAGGGATTCTGAGGGAACCATGAGAGCGATTCTGAGGGAACCCCGAGAAGGATTCTGAGGGAACCATGAGAGGGATTCTGAGGGAACCCCGAGAGGACTTCTGAGGGAATTCCGAGAGGGATTCTGAGGAAACCCCGAGAGGGATTCTGAGGGAACCCCGAGAGGGATTCTGAGGGAACCCCGAGAGGGATTCTGTGGGAACCCCGAGAGGGATTCTGAGGGAACCCCGAGAGGGATTCCGAGGGAACCCCGAGAGGGATTCTGAGGGAACTCCGAGAGGGATTCTGAGGGAACCCCGAGAGGACTTCTGAGGGAATTCCGAGAGGGATTCTGAGGGAACCCCGAGAGGGATTCTGAGGGAACCCCGAGAGGGATTCTGAGGGAACCCCGAGAGGGATTCTGAGGGAATTCCGAGAGGGATTCTGAGGGAATTCCGAGAGGGATTCTGAGGGAACCCCGAGAGAATTCTGAGGGAACCCCGAGAGGGATTCTGAGGGAACCCCGAGAGGGATTCTGAGGAAACTCCGAGAGGGATTCTACAAGAACCCCGAGAGGGATTCTGCAAGAACCCCGAGAAGGATTCTGCAAGAACCCCGAGAGGGATTCTGCAAGAACGCCGTGAGGGACCCTGCAAGAACCTTGAGAGGGATTCGGTAAGAACCCCAAGGTTCTGTAAAAAAACCGAGAGGGATTCTGCAAGAACAGCGCGAGAGATTCTGTTTGAACTCCAAAAGGAATTCTGTTAGAACCCTGTGAAGGATTCTATTAGAAGCCCGAGACGGATTCTGTTAGAATACCGGGAGGGATTCTGTTAGAATCCCATGGAGAATTCTGTTATAATCCACACAGGTAATCTGTTAGAATTCTCAGAGGGATTCTGTTAGAATCTCCAGAGGGATTGTATTAGAATCTCTGGAGGGATTCTGATAAAATCTCTTGAGGAATTCTGTTAGAATCGCCAGAGGGATTCTGTAACAATCGCCAGAGGGATTCTGTCAGAAACTCTAGAGGGATTCTGTTAGAAACTTCAGAGGGATTCTGTTAGAATCTCCAGAGGGAATCTGTTAGAATCTCCAGAGGAATTCTGTTAGAATCTCCAGAGGGATTCTGTTACAATCGCCAGAGGGATTCTGTTAGGAACTCCAGAGGGATTCTGTTAGAAACTCCAGAGGGATTCTGTTAGAATCTCCAGAGGGATTCCGTTGGATTCTCCAGAGGGATGCTGTTAGAATCTCCAGAAGGATTCTGTTAGAATCGCCAGAGGGATTCTGTTAGAAACTCCAGAGGGATTCTGTTAGAAACTTCAGAGGGATTCTGTTAGAATCTCCAGAGGGAATCTGTTAGAATCTCCAGAGGGATTCCGTTAGATTCTCCAGAGGGATTCTGTTAGAATCCCCAGAAGGATTCTGTTAGAATCTCCAGAGGGATTCTGTTACAATCGCCAGAGGGATTCTGTTAGTAACTCCAGAGGGTTTCTTTTAGAAACTTCAGAGGGATTCTGTTAGAATCTCCAGAGGGAATCTGTTAGAATCTCCAGAGGGATTCTGTTAGAATCTCCAGAGGGATCCTGTTAGAATCTCCAGAGGGATTCTGTTAGAATCTCCAGAGGGATTCTGTTACAATCGCCAGAGAGATTCTATTAGAATCTCCAGAGGGATTCTGTTAGAATCTCCAGAGGGAATCTGTTAGAATCTCCAGAGGGAATCTTTTAAAATCTCAAGAGAGATCCTGTTAGAATATCCAGAGAGATTATGTTAGAAGCTCCGCAGATCAGGCTTGATAATGCTCCTCAACATCATTAGAGTTCGGTCTTGGTGAAATACTCTAGAGTAGCATGCTGCTTTTGCCTTTTTGCGAGGGAGCGAAAAAATGCTAAGCAGAGAGGCAACGAAAAATGAGCGAGGAAAATGCAGCACAAAATACAACAGAATAAAATTCCATAAAAAAAGGGTGCTCTCACAACTCCCCGAGGACTGTTTGTTCGGGCGGCAGACTCAAGAGTTCTTTTGAAGTGCGAGTAAAGGTGAGCATCGCAACAAGGGAAGTAGGATTGGAATGAAATCCTTCAGTGAAGAAGTACGAAGGTTTTCCATAGTGAAAATAAGTGCCCGGCGAAGTAAGTCACCCACGGGGGCGGGAAGAAAGTTGTGTTGGAAAGTGGTGTGGCTCAGTCGATCGCTAAGCATTTCTCTCAAATCGTTTTCGTCCATGCGATTTCGGTGAAAAAGTGCAAAGTAGATAATTGAACTGAAGTTATTTACCGAAATACAGTAGTGTTATTGCATTTTTGGTGTACAAGTGTACAAACCATAACAGCTTTCACAAAATTACACTTGGATAATGAATCTATGTTGCAGGTAAGTTTGAATATCCGCCGTAGTGGAACATTTAAAGTTTGATACGACGAATAGTAGCGCTTACGACGAAGAAGAACAAAACCCTACTTATCTAAATACAATTTTATCTCAACGAACTTTTCGCACAAACGACTTTAGACTTAACGGTCCAATGACTATTTTCGGCCTGGGTATTTCAACTCAACCATTCAGCTATCATCCTTTAAAAAACCTTCCGGCCTAAGGAAGCTTCGGCTTTCAGGAATGCACCATTAGGCAATCTGTTCAATATGCCGTAATCTATGATAATCAGTGGGAGGTACGAACATTATAATAATCCAATGCTTCAAACCATAATTCGATTTCCGATGGACCATAAATTAATTTACCATTAATCCTATGCTTCTAGCCAAGTAGCCTCCTTTCCTCGAACCAACACCATCCCTTTTATCCAATTTGGCACCGTTGAGAGTTTGCGCAATACGGTGCAATCTGTCCTTATGCTCCGACGTAACATCCAATGAATCCCATGATGCTCTTTCGATGGGCAATACACAATTTGCATGCAACTTCGACCCAACAACGCGATAGAGCTCTCGTAGTTCCACCTCGTAACAAACCCCCGTCTAGGATGAGTCCCTATGCAGTCGTATCATCGTGCAGGATGGCCAATTATTTATAGGTAGACGTCTGCTTCATGCTTCGACCCCGCCGGCCTGTCAAGCCCACTCCGTTTGAAGCCAGACGGTTGAGCTCTGGAGGTCATAAATCAATGTTGTTGTGTCTGTTCCTAGTTCTGCGCCCACGGAGCTTAAATTTCCCAAAAGGACACTTAATTTGCAAATTTGCCGACGTTTGCACTGTAGCTGACGTGTGTTGCAAAGCCGCCGAGAAGCGAATCGACCATCGTCGAACTTTAGCCTTCTACATCGGATGAACGTTATCTGTCCACGTAAATTCGTTGCAGTTGGGCAATTTGAATGAAAATGCCCCAGAGTGGGGAGCTTTCGCGGAACCGATTCTGCTCATCGATACACGGTACTGCAAATTTGACTCGCAAAGCGATACTCCAAAACCTATGTTGGTACGTAAAGTTTGCTCGAATGTTTTTCACCGCAAATGGCCTGTCAGTTACGCTCCACTTGATGATTTTTCTTCTCGAACACGCAAGAAGAAAAACGACCTGGTGGAAAACAATCACTTCGAGTGCAGCTCATTGTCTGGTATCGGATTGTAATGCTAGATTTAATCTATTCGGTTCGAAGTGTAGGGCTAAAGTCGCTCATACGTCGAATGATGGTGTGGATTTGAATCTACAAACTGATCTTTCGAAATTTATGTCAATTGTCGTCACTTTCTACTGAATCGAATTCTGCGAGAGATAAAAAAAAACAGACAAGTAGGGCCATTGTTTTCCCAAATTCAATTCACTCTTCGATTCATCAAACCGTATCACGTCACTTTTCAATGCGAGTGATACATTGGCTCAGTTCCCACCACCATGCAGAAGCTCCGATTGATGAGCCCTAATGAAATCTTCCTCATGTCATCAATCATGAGGTTGCAGAAAAAGAAGCAACATCCAACGTAGTGAGGAGTTGAAGAAATATGGGTTCATTTTCATTTAAACAATAGAATTGCGGTTGCTGTTGATGCATCATCAGCTGTTTTAGTGTTTCCCTAGAGCTGGTGGTACGACGTTTCCCACACTAAGGTACTTATTGGAATGACACTTGCTCGTTTGCAAAATGATACGGAGAACTGGTATACTGAGAAGTCGAAGATAAGGTACACCGGGACAAGTTGAAACGACTAGGGTAAGATGAAATGGCAAGGTATCATAGTGAAATTGTAATTATCCCATTAATTATTCACAACACCATTAAGTTAACAGATGGAACAAACTTTTAGGGAAGAAGAATCTGCACATATTTATTGGCATCATATTCCTAACTTCGCATTTCAGCTTGCCCCACCCGTTTCAACTTGCCCCGGTGTACCTTATAGAGGGCATTGACGAAACATACATCGTTTGCGACAACGAAATAAAATTCGAACAGAATCTCTATTTGAGAATTGCACGAAATCCATACCTGGGAATCCATATCTGGGATTCTAACAGAATCCATCTGAGATTCGAACGGAATCTATTTCTAGAATTCCGACAGAATCTATATCTAGAATTCCGGAAAAATTCGTATTTGAGGTTCGATCTGGGATTTAAACAGATTCCCTACCTGGGATTCAAAAAGGATCCCTACCTAGAATTCAAACAAAAACGCTATCAAGGATGCGCACCGAATCCACATCTGAAATTCGAACAGAATTCTAATCTAGGATTCGAACAGAATCCACATCTGAGAATCTATCAGAATCTCTAACTGAGATTGCATAATTCCAATCTGTGATTCAAACAAAATCCCTATGCGAACAGAATTTTTATCTAGAACTCAAACAAAATCCCTACGAGGGATTCGAACAGAATCCCTATTTGAGATTCGAACTGAAACCACATCTTGGATTCAAACAGAACCCCTATCTAGGTTTGAACAGAATCTCTTTTTGGGATTCGAACAAAATCTTCATTAGGGACTCGAACAGAATCCCTAACTGAAACGATGTGCTTAGTGACTGCCGCCATGTGATATTAAATAAATAAAAAGCAATGTTAAATGGGTTTTGCATTTCAACTTCAGACAATCAAAACAGTAGTTGTTCCATTTTCAATATTCGACACTTTTATACACATGGTAATAATGTTTTTTGATAATTAATTTGATTGAACATTTTCAACATTTTTTTAACGAAACAGTTCATCTTTATCTATATCTTCATTTTCGTATTACTGTTTTGATTCGAGTTTCGGGCAGCTTCAAATTCCGGACACTCTACTTTGTATGGGAAAAAATTCACTCGAAATGTTTCTAAATTTGCCGTCAAGAAGTTCCCAATTTCAAAGATGATTTCAATAAACATTTTCTATAGCAATCCATGAAAATTTACAATGCTTAACTAGTTTTGAATTGGCCACATCCCCCGGGGCACCTGGAACCTACTATAAAGTTGTCATGGCAGCCGGTGGTGGTGGAAATGCTTTGGAAAGCATATCCTTCGAAAATAATGAAGTGATGCCCTTATTGATATTGTTCCAGATATGTCCCTAATTAGCCACTTCTCCCAGGGCATCTGGAACCCATTATAGAATGGTCTGGGCATCTAATGGTTCTGAATATGCTGCTGGAATCATCATTTTCAAGGTTGAGGCCCACTTGGATATAGCTAAGGATAATATTTAGATCCGGCTAATAATTACATGACTAACCATGTTTTCCGGAACCAGTTTTACGGAAATGGTAATATTTCTGAAGATTTCCAATCAATCTCAATGCGTCCGGCGGCATTCAACTTCCTATTAGTTCTAGTTTCTAGGAAAATTGTAAACATCTATCCAACTTTAGAATTTTATCGCGACCTGTCAAATTGTTTTCAAGATCTTGCATCTATGCATTCGAAACCACGGCATCATCAAATTTGATTGTAAACATGTGACGTCCCTCCTATCGTAGCATACACGGTCTGGATCACTAGATCAGTTTTTCAACGAATTTGTTAGAGGTGGATAGGAATGACGTCGTCAAGTATCCTTCAGTTTTCGGAATATATAACCTTATCAATATTGTAAACCGTGTCCGAAACAAGAAGAGCCAGCAAATCTTGGGCGCGATGATCGATAATCCTGGTCAGTTGCACAGATGGATCGGCAAAAGGCTTGGCATCCACCATTCAACCGTTCCCCGGGTTGTGAAGATGTTCCAGGAGACGAAGACCATCGAGCCGTGCGCTGGAAGCGGCCGAAATCCGAAAACGGAATACTCAGAGAAGGCACGGATGATAAGGCAGTACTTTAAGAATAACCCGACCTTTTCCACCGAGACGTGGTCGAAAAGTCAATTCGTCGAAGTGGTTCGTCCAACAGACCATGAAACGAGCAGGGCTACGTGTTTTAAGGTCAGGAAGGCGCCAAATCGGACTAACAAGCAAAACACGGTGGCCAAATTGCGTGCGCGGAAGCTGTTCCGTGAGTGGCTGGCCACTTTGTCGATACGGCTCGCATGAAGATTCCGGAAAAGTTCCGGAAGAGAAATTCGCGAAGAAATATCTGTTGTGGTAGGCGATCTGCGAGTGCGGACAGTACAGTAAGCTGTTCGTTGCAACTGACATCATAAACGGTCAGATTTATCGAGAGGAATGCTTGCAGAAGCGCTTTCTGGCCTTCCTCCGATCTCACCATGGTCGCACGCTGTTCTGGCCGGATCTCGCTTCAAGCCATTACGCCAAGCCTGTAATAGATTGGTACGAAGCGAAGGGCGTTTTAAAATTTTGTCGATCATTAGCAACGAAATGACTTATATCTCCGGTGTTGCTAAATGAATATAGCATTCTGAAATGTACTAGAACATTATGAACACTTGTATGAGAAGACAAACTATGAGCGCTTTCAATGCCAACTTTTACATATGGGGCAGTAATGCCTTCATGAGCAGTTAACGTATCTTTAGAACGTCAAAATGGGTGCAGGTCGTTAGGCCGAATGCCGTTGGGCCGAATGCCGTTAGACCGAAAGGGTTGTTAGGCCGAAAAGATCGTTAGGCCGAAATAACATTTGAACATTTACTACTATTTCATATGGCTAACACATTCATCAGTGTTTTTTCCTTCTTTTAATCAAAGGCTGTTCTTTCTAGTTGTATTTCACAATGGATATTGTGGGCTTCCAGGTAATGCAAATTATCCTGATCGAAAACAAATGCATTCGGTGGCTTCTAGGTAACGCAAATTATCCTGACCAATCCCTGTTAGTTATCCATTCGACCTTACAGTTCATTAGAACTCTCGGTCATTTTCGGCCTAATGACCCTTTCGGCCTAACAATATTCGGCCTAACGGGATAGCACCCAAACAACTTTGTCCACAAAAACCCCGTGCCAAAAAAAAATCTTTACCTTAGACCAATGATTCCCAAAGTGGGCGAAATCCCTTGAAAATGTTTAGCTGTGGGGGGCAAAAACGTGATAATCTAAATTTGGGGTGGGTGTGTGTGTGTCGAAAAATAAAAAAAGCAACGTAATACGTATCTTTCACATGAGAGAAAGATTTCCATAATTAAACAAAGATGCAGATAAATTAATTCCATTTCTATTTCGATTTTATGATAGTTGGTAATTGCTCACAACAAAATGTTGGCTTTTCATGCATTTAATGAATTATGCAAACCAGGACGAAGGCTAAGATTAAAAAAAATTTGTGCCCTTATTTTATGAATTTAATTTCATTATTACAAAATGCTTGATGTGTCTTGTGTAAATAAGGCTGGAACAAATATTGCATTTATCTTTCGTCACTTTCCATCAGAATGTGTCGAGGGAGGAACAATAAATAATAAAATTTCAACATTTTCTAATTCCTGACCTGTAGGTCGCTATCTTGAGCTTCACATTTAAAAAAATATGCACTCATATTGATTTTATAATGCGAAAAACTCCGATTTTTGGCAACAATACTAAAGTATATGCTCTTGCAGCCTTGCAAAATAAACCATGAACTGACGTAAAATTAAAAAGAGCTGTCTAGTTCATGTTTTTTGGGGAAATACTCCACTAGTTAATAAAATAAAATCCAAATGCATTTCCTTCGTGAACTGTTGTAGATTTGAAATGACCTTTAAAATATAATTAGTCTAGTTTTCGCTTATTTTTTAATTTATGATTTTTTTTATTTATGAAACTTTCAGAAAACACCAGAAAACACTTAAATAACGATTGTACACAAACTAAAACGAAAGTTAGAAATCT
The DNA here is from genome assembly GCF_002204515.2 of Aedes aegypti. Lineage (NCBI taxonomy): Eukaryota > Metazoa > Arthropoda > Insecta > Diptera > Culicidae > Aedes > Aedes aegypti. The sequence goes on along the minus strand of NC_035108.1, from coordinate 69,479,081 downwards.
ATTTCAGAATGAGATAGTACACAAATATTCAAATATGTTTGAACGAAAATGCAACATGAGCAACTTGATAAAAATTAAACATTTCTCGGAATAAAATGACTAGGTACAGTCGACTCTCCACATCTCGATGTTGTACATCTCGATATCTCTCCCTATGTCAATGATTGCTTCGGTCCCTTCATTCTGCATACGATTTCGCTCTCCACATCTCGATATCTTCCTTATCTCGATATCTCCATATCTAGATGTGTTTCTGTTGATTTTTTGTTCCCAATTTTCTCTCTATATCTCGATATGAACATTATCAAAGTTTTCTAGACCAGATTCAAGTGATTCAGAACAATTTGGAAACCCTAAATGAAGTTTGTTTGTTTATTAACGGAGTGATTTTCAATCTAGTGTTCATTAAAATAATGTTCTTTGTCTCGATCTCTCCCTATCTCGATGGTCCCTTCGATATCGAGATGTGTAGAGGCGACTGTAATTTTATAATATTTTTTTTTAAAAACTTGAAGTATTTGCTATGTGAGAAATACGTGTTTTGTACATCGATAAATTTGCGGCTTTCGAACTCTCAGTAAGGCTTCGACTACCGAAGCGTTAACACGTCGTTTTGATAGCTCGTCAATCGGTGATATTAGTTGAAGTGTCGTTGGTGAACCACGTGCAAGTTGGCCCGGAATCCGGTGCCGGAAAATCGTTACACAGCGTGAGCATCTCGGACGACGGTTCGAGGATGAACAACCGCAAAATCCGCGAAAACACGTTCCGCGTGGAATTCGCGAAACTACCAAAAAAACCAACCTCGGAAGAGGTACACAAAATGGTCGGGCTTCAGCTCGGCATCACACGGTCTCAGCTGGTGTGTATACAGTTGAGTCACACAGACGAATGTGCCTTTGTGAAGGTCACAGAACAAGCTATCGCTCAGCGGGTAGTGGACCAATTCGACAACAAGCTCGATTACGACGTCAAGGGTGTCAAATATAAGCTAAGGCTCCGTATGGCGGACGGACGCGTGGATGTGAGGCTCCACGATCTTTCAGAGAACACTACAAACGAACAGATCCGGAGACATATGGAGGTTTACGGTGATGTTCTGTCCGTACAGGAACTGTTATGGAGTGACAAACACCACTTTCCAGGACTCTCATCAGGTATCCGCCTAGTGAGGATGGTTCTCAGAGAGCCAATAAAATCGTATATCACGATAGACGGAGAATCTACGCTGGTCACTTACCCCAGACAAAGACAAACGTGTCGCCATTGTGGAGAATACCTCCACACAGGAATATCCTGTGTTCAAAATAAAAAAACTTTTGGCACAGAAGGCCGGTTTGAACGATCGGCTCAAGAAAGCTTCGTATGCTGGAGCTGTGAGAGGCAACCCGGCTGAAGCAGCATCAACACATCAGGGAAACGATACAGCATTGATCTCAGCACAGGCTACCAATACATCGACACAGGCTCCTTCTGTACAAGTCGCTTCAGGAGAGTCCGTTGGATTGAGAACAGACGTAGAAATAGAAACGGACAACACCAACAACGCTGCGGGCGAGAGCGCGGATGACCCAAGCAATCGCTCAAATCAAGCTCCAGACATCGGCAACAACGCTCAGGCCAGCACGGCACCTGATGAGCATGGTACTGATACAGCGTCCGAATATGGATCTGTAGAAGGATCGGGTCCCTCTCATCAATCCGTTCCAGCACAGCAGCCAGAACCAGAGGCAGGTCCTTCGTCACCTGGTCGGGTTATGCAAGCGCTATTAAGTATCACATCGAACGAAAATGAGGCCCAGAAAGGTAAGCACAAACAGGAAGACGGTAGTACCAGTGAAGATTCTAGCGCATTCACTGTCATTGGTAAGCAGCGTGGTCGAGGTCGCTCAAAGAAACTTAAACAGTAGAAAACATGACACTCGCGAATTTCTAAAATGGATTCCTCAAGCTACATCATAGGTACCGTAAATATTAACAACATTACTAACAAAACCAAATTAGAAGCTCTTCATCATTTTGTGAGATCACAAGATGTGGACATCCTACTTCTCCAAGAGGTAGAAAACAGTAGTATTTCAATTCAAGGATTTAACATTATTTTTAATGTGGATCATACTCGCAGAGGCACTGCGATTGCGCTAAAAAGTCACATAAAATACACTCACGTAGAACGAAGCTTAGATACAAGGCTGATCGCCGTTAGGATTCATGATAAAGTAACCATTATTAACATTTACGCTCCCTCTGGCACACAGAACAGGGCATCTCGAGAATCTTTTTTTAACACAACGTTAGCTTATTATCTGCGTCGTGCTACAGAGCAAGTGATTATTGGCGGGGATTTTAATGCCATAATACATCCAAAAGACGCTACTGGCGAAAGTAACTTCAGCCTCTCTCTCAAAAATACAGTACAACAAGCTCAGATTCATGATGTATGGGATCGCTTGCGCCGAAGGGTCACTCAGCACACATACATCACCCATTCAGCTTCCAGAATCGACCGTATATACGTGTCAACTGGATTGTTGGAACATCTGAGAAACGTAGATACACATGTGTGTTCATTTACGAACCACCATGCGTTGACAGTTAGACTATGCTTACCAAATCTTGGTAGAGCGACTGGCAGAGGATACTGGTCAATCAGACCACATGTTTTAACTGTTGAAAACATGGATGAGTTTCAATTAAAATGGGACTATTGGACACGTCGAAGGCACAATTATAATTCGTGGATGCACTGGTGGTTAACCTTTGCAAAACATAAGATAAGATCTTTTTTTTGATGGAAAACCAAACTTAAGTATGATGAATTTCACGATCGATACCAGTATTTGTATTCGCAGCTTCGTGAAGCATACGACCGCTACTTTGGCGACCGCTCGGTACTTCCAACAATAAACCTTATCAAAGGTAAGATGCTACGTTTGCAAAGTGAGTTCAGCAAAATGTTCGTACATGCAAATGAAAGCTTTGTATCTGGTGAGCCAATCTCAGCATTCCAGGTGGGAGAAAGTAGACGTAAAAGAACCATTATCAATCGACTCGATCTATCCGACACTGAATACATAGAAGATTCTACAGAGATAGAAAATCATGTCTACGAACACTTCCGAGAGATGTACTCTCAAAGAGAGGAAACTTTAAACACCGAATTTCACATGGTCAAATGTATTCCAGACGATAGTAGGGCGAATGCAAAGTGCATGGAGCCTATTTCTACGGAGGAAATTTACTTTGCCATAAAAGGAAGCGCTGGTCCAGATGGACTGCCGAAGGAGTTTTACGCTAAGGCCTTTGATATTATCCACGTTCATCTTAACCTCATACTAAACGAAGCACTAAGGGGTGAATTCACCTCTGATTTCACTAACGGTGTGATAGTCCTTATTAAAAAGAAAGGCACCAATAACACACTCAAATCCTATCGGCCTATTTCTCTTTTAAACGTAGACTTCAAACTATTATCTCGAATCCTGAAAACTCGGGTAGAAAGAGTGATGACGCAACATTCGGTTATCAGTAGCTCTCAAAAATGCTCCAATCACAAACGAAACATATACCAAGCCACATTGAGCTTGAAAGATCGCATAGCACACCTCCGAGAGAATAAACGTTGCGGTAAGCTAGTTTCATTCGACTTAGAGAGTGCATTCGATCGCGTCAACCGAACGTTTCTATTCGATACCATGAGCTCTCTTGGTTTTAATGCGAATCTTATAGAATTGCTTTCTAAGATAGGTACTCTTTCAAACTCCCGTATATTAGTAAACGGTCATCTCTCTCGTGAGTTCCCTGTGCAGAGGTCAGTTCGTCAGGGCGACCCGATTGCTATGCATTTATTTGCCATTTACCTACAACCACTGATAACAAAGCTCGAACATTGTCTCAACGACCCAGAGGATCTGTTGGTTGTATACGCAGATGATGTAACCATAATAACCACTGATATAAACAAAATCGAGAGAGCCAGACTGCTGTTCGAGCAATTTGGTAATTCATCTGGAGCTTGCCTTAACATCTCCAAAACGATTTCGCTGGATATCGGTTTAATAAGCGATAACAATCGGTTGATAATATCGTGGTTATCGACAACGGACAGAGTCAAGATCCTTGGTATTGTGTTCACGAATTCGGTACGTCTGATGACCAATTTCAACTGGGATCCACTGATCTCCAAGTTCGCTCAGCAACTTTGGATGCATAAAATGCGTCTACTATCGTTGCATCAGAAAATTGTGTTACTAAACAGCTATGTTAGTTCCAAAATTTGGTATGTCGCATCCATTGTGAACATTAACAAATCGCATATAGCAAAACTGACCACATTAATGAATACATTCTTATGGTCAGGCTGCAGAAATCGAATTCCCATCAATCAATTAGCTCTGGATATTGAGGAAGGAGGTTTGAAGCTACAGCTTCCAGGATTTAAATGCAAAGCATTGCTAATAAGTAGACACTTGAAAGAGATAGAGTCGATGCCTTTCTATTCTACATACCTAGAAAACGTAGGTAACCCTCCTAACGTAAGAATTATTCCTTCTAACTGTCCTTGTCTACAGTCAATAGTGCAGGAAGCAGCTTATTTGCCAGAGCAATTAGAAAGTCATCCCTCACCAAAAAAGGTTATGTACGCATTTTTGAAAAAAGTAACTATTCCGAAAATCATGCAGAAACATCCAGAAGTTTGTTGGAAACATGTTTGGTGTAGTATAGCATCTAAAACACTCAGCTCTGATGAGAGGAGCCTGTATTACATTCTAATTAACCAAAAAGTCATGCATCGTACTCTTCTGGTATCAATGCAACTGGCAGATACAGCTACATGCCTACATTGTAGTTCTGCAGATGAAGACTTAGAACATCTTTTTTCCAAATGTCAGAGAGTAAGAGATTCGTGGAGAATACTAACACAGATGATTGAGGCCGTAGTAGGTAGAGCTTATAGTTTCTCTGAATTGTTATTCTCAAACAGACATACTTCAAGAGAAAAAAAGACAAAAACGATGAAATTGTTCATAAACTATGTCAAGTTTATTAATAATGTTAATAATACTGTAGATGCTAGTGCAATCAAATTTCACCTAGAAAACCTGTAGATTATAGTTTTTAATATGAATGTAATTATACCAATGACAAATAAACGATTTTTATAAAAAAAAAAAAAAAAACTCTTATAAGATCGGTATTCAGACAGTCTGGACTTATAAAGATAAGTCAATGACTCAATGATCTTCTCAATGCTTGGAGTATGTTTTTTAACCCTGAAAATACTTGATCCTATCTGTCTAAACACCAACCATATGTCAAACATTTATATTATAATGTTAGGGTACTACACAAGTAAACTTATTAATATGATAGATTTGGTTGCACCAATCATAAAATATTTGTCAAAGCTCAGCACAATAGGAGAGGTGTACCAGTTTTGGCCACCCTAAGGAAAAAACATATAAACAATAATACATAAATCAAAAGACCAAATGTCGTAAAACGGTATATAATCCGAGGTGGCGAATAACTGGTACATGGCGAATAGCGGTACACCTTCCCTATACTATTTAAAACATAGAACTAAAATTAAATTTTCCAAGGGGGGCAATTTCAAAAAGTGTTGGTGTCAAGGGGGCGAAAGTTTAAACAAGTTTTGGAAACACTTCCCTAGACAATCAAAATCAACAACTAGTAAAGAAATAAATTCATCGTTTATCCATTAGGGACAATATAATATCCATAAGGTGTTCATTTTACTACTCCTTCCCCTATGTTTCTCAGCTTATTGAGCAATGAATACTTTCACAGTTATGAACTAAAAGCTTTGCCAATATATCGTAGGTCGTGTGACATAGTACTTTATATTTTATTCAATGTGGTCGAGAATTTAATATTTAGAACAGGGCCGGGCCTTCCTTAGCCGAGTGGTTAGAGTCCGCGGCTACAAAGCAAAGCCATGCTGAAGGTGTCTGGGTTCGATTCCCGGTCGGTCCAGGATCTTTTCGTAATGGAAATTTCCTTGACTTCCCAGGGCATAGAGTATCATTGTACCTGCCACACGATATACGAATGCGAAAATGGCAACTTAGGCAAAGAAAGCTCTCAGTTAATAACTGTGGAAGTGCTCATAAGAACACTAAGCTGAGTAGCCGGCTCTGTCCCAGTGAGGACGTTAATGCCAAGAAGAAGAAGAAGAACAGGGCCGGATTTACAAATGTGGGGGCCCTGGGGCCATTGTCTTGTGGGGGCCCTTTTCCCAGAAAGAAAACATTTTGATACATAAGAATAGATTACATATTTTTAATGTTTTAGTTAGGATTTTATTATCAGAAGACTTGTTTATATGTTGACAGGTTAAATTCAATGATTTTGGGGCTTATTCGTCAACAATAAAATTAATTTGATGATTCCTTTCTTATTGATACATTTATTGAAATTATGTTTTTTTCTATTCCTGTTAAATGTGAATTTGAATATTTGTTGTTGAACAAACAGATTTATTTAACAGTGTTGAGTTGAAGAAATTGATTTAGGACTGGCAGCATCTCTTTCTCTAGAAACTTGGTTTTTATTTCAATGCAAATCTTTAAAAATTCTCTATTTTAATTGAAGATCTCTAAGGTCTCTAGTTTGGTATCTGAAGTCTCTTGTCATCCTTATTCTGGTTACAGTAAATCCTGATGCAAAATTCTACAAGCTCCAGAGAAAAATAATAAGACTTTAAGGTGGTAAATCAGAAGATTCTTCAAGAATTTCGTCTCACATGTCTCGAAGAACAACTTCAAAAAATCTTTTGGTGATTTGTCCACAGATTTCATACTTTCAGAGACTCTAGAAATTCTTTTAGAGATTTCGTTACCAATTCTTCATGAAATTATTTCAGTGATTTTATAAGGGATACCTGCCTTACCTTCTGTGATGAAGAATCAAACTCTTATCTTCTAATTCCTATTAAGTAACGTTTTGTTTTTTCTGTTTCCTGTTTGGGTTTCCTGTTTGGTCCATTTTCGGTCTCTTTTTGGTTCCTGTCTAGGCTCTTCTTGGACTCTTTATCCAAGCTACATGTATCTAAAGTTTTCATATTGAAGAACCATGCCATGTGATCGATAGAGTCATTCCAAATAATTATTGTAATAATTTAGTTCTATTTCTTGATCTTATCTTTATATTGCGTTTTAGTTTTCAAATCTTCATGTTTCTCATGAAGTCAAGAAAATTGCATCATGAATGTTCTGATATCTTGTTTTAGTAATTTCATTTAAATTTAAATTAAATTTAAATTTTGCATTAATTTCGCCGCTTATTTCGGATTTCTTTAAATAAAACTGAATCTTTTGAATCATAGGACGCGATTCAAAAGAGTATGTACTATTGCATTGATTCTTATTATTCGTAAAAGTTTGACTTCAAATATGTTTGTCAAGATGTGTGGGGGCCCTTAAAATGTGGGGGCCCGGGGGCCATGGCCCCCTCAGCCCCCCCGTAAATGCGGTCCTGATTTAGAAAAAGATCCTCATCTAACTCAGTAGCTTTCAACATGGTATTGGAGTACAGTTGCATGTTGACTAACAAAAAAAAAATAAAAATTATTACTTGCTGCTGAAGACGTTAAATCATTGAACGGTAACTTTCTAAAATCCTCTAGTTCAATAAAGTTCTTGACATTTCCATAAAATGCTGACCTGATTTTGTAAGCAATGTAGCATAAAATTTTACCTGTTCTTCAATTAATTCTCTATGACTACGCAACTTAGCTTGTATTTCTATTCAACATTATTAGAAATTAAACCCATGTTCTACCTGTTTTAAGTTTTCTCGCTGCACAGCAATCAAACAGGTACATACCGTCTATTTCCATTCGATAGACCTGTAAGGTGGCTCTATAAAAACCCCAACTCCAAATGAGTCACATGACCCGAACGCATTTCGTGTACGCAGCAGCAGCACTACATACAGTGTCGTAAAATTTTAATTGACTCCTCTGAGACTCCTTGGGATGAGTACGCTCGCATCAGTATACCTAAATTCACATCCGTCTTGCGAATGCTCACCCAATGGCAGCAAGATCTTCGCGTAAAAGATGTAAAACACCCCACCCAATGTGGGTCACCATGTCAAATGCCATCCGGACCAGCCGGTTCGTTGGGGTCTCAAATGAGCGAGAAGCTCCTAATCACAATCAAATAGTAAAAGCACTTTTGTTTTTCAGTTGTCCCAGTCCCAGCAGTAGCAACTCGACATACCTACACTGGATTGCAATCATTGTGTAGCTTTCGTTCGACGGGGGCATTGTTTTTATTACCTTGCACTGTGGTCGACGCACTATGGTCGGAATAAAATGAACATTGGCCAAAATTGGGTTTATCGAAGAAATATCTAATCTTAACCCTTCTAGCGGCAGTATATATGTTTTAAACTTTTCAAGTTCTCGAAAAACTCTTCTATATTTTTTATTTCCATTTCCATCCAAAAATAGAACAGTTTTTTGAAAACTTGTAAATAATGGTGCTATTTTTTGTATATTGTTAAATGTTTTGACCGCTTGTTTGTATTAAGATCGACCATTGTGCAACGTATGGAAGTCTCTGTCTCAGCTTGATGAAGATGGCGTGCCCCATAAAACCAGTGGAAGGTACCTGTTTTCGGTCCTACTAAGTAGACAACATCTTGTAGAGTGATGATGAAAAGTGACAGTTGTGGTCCCAACGGAGCTTAACCGCCGTGTGTCGAATCGGGTGCCAGCCATCTCTTCACATGACACAGTTATGTAAATTCCCACATATGCGGTTTGTTCCGACAACAATCGGTGCGCGCGAACACTGGGGCTCTAATTAGCAAAAAAGATCCATATAGTCGTTGCAGATAAGTCTCACAACTCGACAGAAAGTAGCGGTTATGGAAACTTTACTCGATCTGCTTCGAGTTTGAATCATTGTGGAGTCTCTTCATGGAATGCAATGCCGCCCACAAACAAACCGATCGATGTTTGCAGTCTTTTGGCCTGATCGAGCTCAAAGTAGGCAATCAATTTGACGCATTAACATCTGTTATCATGGTTGGTTTGTGCCACTAATCACATCACAGCCCAACGGAGACGTTACCCAGGCGTTAAACCTTTTGCGCCGGACCCACCACTGAATGGTGGAACAAAGCTCGATATCCATAGTGCACATTGGCGTAGGCAGGATTTTCGTCATGGGAGGAGGCAAGCGACTTCCAAAAAAATTTAAATATATTATGTGCAAATGATCCTTTTAACATTCTCCGTACACCCGTCGGTGGCATTCTCGATCTGACAGTTCAAAATTCGTTGATAACAAGATGCTTCGTATTGATAACAAAAAATAACAAACTGAAATCATGATGTACACCTTGTTATCACTATGTTATGCGGTTGTTATTCGACTTTGCTCGGGTATCGACTCATGGAACCATACTAAAAACAAAGTTTCATGGTTACTATGATGGTCCCTAGAAGCAGCTTTCCAAAGGATTGCTGTTCCATTGCTCGATATTTCCATGAGTCGTTGGCCCCTTCAATATCGACTCATGGAGGTTTCACTGTAGTCATTTTGAATTCTTGCGTGAAGTGAAAAACTATGAACGGCATCCATTGTCTTCCCGCATTCACTATTGGCTAAATGGACTCTGAAATAAAAAAAAGTTTGAAGATTACAATTTTCCGGCCTGTTAATGACAAAATCCCTTGTATTTATTATGGTACACTACTTAGCTTAGCTTAGCTTTGACTGACTACACATATCAATGGTTGCTATTCCGTGATTGACCGAAGTCAGTGAAAATGCACAAAGAATCAACTAGAAGTTCGGCTGGGATTGGCCATAATCTTCTTTCAGTGTGCATAATTCAGTGCCTCTATTTATACAGATCAATAACGGTGCCGGCCACGTCCTTGCAGTCAGGTGGGATTGGGGGAAGGAATGTTAGCGTGTAACCTTTGCTATTTGGAGACCGTGTTTGCCTCTGCAACTCCACAAAGGTTACTGGGAGGGATGTTTGTTAATGAGGCGGATCGTTGGGTCACAGGATTCACTTTGATAAGCGATTATACTATGATAAATAATTATTTGTGAGATATAAACATGCTTATATGTAAACATAATATTTTCATTTGATATGAACAATTTATATGTAGATGAAAATTATGCCGACACTTGAGGTGACGAACCATTCAAAGTTTGCTGAACAAATACCTAAATGTAACATTCCTTACACTCTTATTCTTATGCCGACATTTACAGTGACGAACCTTCCAAAAATTTGTTGAATAAAGTGATCCTTTCGCAAGCCTACACTTGTAGTGTCGAACCATTCAAAGTTTTTTTTAATTACAAAAATAAAGGTAAAAAGAAAGGGGTGTTTTGAAAAAAAAAATGTTAAACATGAATAATTCATGAATCAGAGTTTATGTCGACACTCAGTGACGAACCATTCATAGTTTGTTGAAAAATCATATTTACGATTAAATGTGCAGTCATACATATCTTATAGATTAGAAATAGTAGCATGAAACGAGCTCACCAATTGATCCGTCATACTTGACTGAGCAATCCACTTTCAGCTCCATTCGTTTGCTCGGCAATATAAAAGCACTCAGAGAAAATAGGCGCGTGGACCGATATCTTGCCCTCATCGCCCGCCCCCGCAGGAGCAAGAGTCAAGGTCGAAGGATTAAACACTACTCTCATCTCTATCCATAACGAGTTATGGAGAAAGTATTTTGCGGGAATTCCGAACGGTGTGCGAGTCGTACGCATGAGGATGGAGAAGCCGGTGCCATCGCGAATAACAATAGACAAACAGCATACACTCGTCACCTATTCGAAAGACGACCCCTTGTATTCATTATGGTACATTACTGTTGAATAATAGAAAATCAGAATAATGTCCTTCTAAGAATTCTCAAGGATAAATTTCTACAGAGTTTCATTGATTAATGAATCCAAAATTTATCCAGGCATCCCTTAAATAGTTTTTCAATTCAAAATTTGATCGTGCAGTTTAAACCAAACTACATTTTAAATGAAGTTCAAGTCCTATTTCGCATGCTTGGCGGATGAATTCATAGAAAAGTTTAGAAATCATAATTTATTCATTCACAAACCTGTTTTCTATTAGATTTGGTGACTTTTAGTTGAAAACTGCGACGAGATTTATGAGAGCGGCAAAGGACTTATCAACGCAAAATTTACTAGATAAACATTATTTGATCCTTGAAATACGTGAACATGTTGTTTTTGTTAATAACTGAAAGTAGCTAAGGAATAGTGATTGGAGTAATTCAAAAAGTTGTTCAAAAAATACTACGAGAAACCCTGCCCGGGCATTGCTTGAAGGTTTCCCTGGTTGAATTCTTGGCTTTTTAATGATTGCTGATGGATTTACTGAATGATTTACTTGAACATCGTAACGATCTATGTTGCTGAATACCTTGACCAATTCAATAGTTGATCTTGGAAGATCTTTTGGGAGATTATATTACCTCCAGCTTCTGTAACCTTTTCAAGGAGATACTTTCGTAAAAAAAATCTAAGTGGAATTGCCGAGGAAACTCTGAAAGCAAAAGTAAATTCGAAAACAATTTGTGGAATTAAAATTATAGAATTTTCTACAGTTATCTATAAAAGAATCCTTGAGGGAGTTCTCGGAACGTTTCTGACGATACATTTTTCATTGAGTTCCACGTTGAATTTTCTCGAGATTTTCAAGAGAAGATATTTTTGTGGAATCCTTGGAAAAAATATTCATATGTTCAAGACAAAATTTTAGATGAAGTGTAGGACCCCGGAGGAAAAAATATTGAGAAAAATTACCTTTGCAGGGCTGGTAGAAACCGAATAGGAACAAAAATAAAGCCATAAGGAGACCATAAAAGGAACCAAGAAAACTAATAATCCAAAGAAGAACTAGAAAATTAAAGTAAATAATAAATTTCAGAAAATCAGTTAAGCTTTTTTTTAGAATTTTAAGCATTACTGTATGTATTTCTTTTTTCAAGTTTTTTTTTCGGAAGTTTCATTAGACACACTCGTTTATGTAAATGGTAAATGTACCGGTATGAGCCACCCCGGTTTACATACCGTTATACGACAAAAATACGCATAAATCGTATACAGTTAACTCTCCCTTACTCGATATTCCGTATCTCGATATCGAGTTAGAGAACCATAGTAAAAGTTGGTTTTCATGGCTAACTCGATGGTCCCTTGGAACGCAGTTGTACTGCTTTTGTGTTCTCTAACTGGATACCTCCCTAACTCGATGGTCCCTTCAATATCGAGTAAGGGAGAGATGACTGTATCATCCATCGAATAACTTTGAAATGATGCGACAACATTCTTAAAAAACCACTAAATTTGCCGAGAATACCGGGGAAATAAATAAAATCCTGTCCATAAATTTGTCCCATTTCATAAGAAATCAATATAGGTGATGAATTCAGGGACATACATTTTAAAACACGGCGAATACTGGTGCAATAGGGTGCGGCTTATTTTTCAAACATTATCAAACCAAAAATTCATTTGCTCTAATGAATTTAAATCACATCAAAAGAGAAACATCAAAGTTTGAACTAAATATGTTAAGATTTAGGGGGGACGCAAGCGTCTGGAAGGTGAATTTTCAAGTTATAAAAAATGTCCTTTAGTGCAGCCACCATAACTTAGTTATTTTCTAACCAATTTTGAAGCTTTAAACATCATTATCTTTAAAGTTAAATTTATAAAAACTTTGTATAACTTTAGTCTTAGTTAAAAATAATTTTCTTCAAATTTTTCCTCATTTTACTATCATAAAAAATCTTTGTTAAACCATAACTTCATAAATGCTCAATCGATTCCAAATCTTTTAACAAGTTTTTAGAAGCAAATTCAGTTGTTTTCAAACTGTACATGCAACACATTTTTCTAAAGAATGGTTTTGACTTAGTTATTCAACAAAAACTACCCGAAAACAAAATTATTGATTGAAAAAAAATGTTTTTCTGGATTATTTAAGTTATTTGCCGGAAATTGCTATTTTAATTCAAAACTTAAGTTTTAAAGCATCTTGTTTTAATTCCGAGTTGAATAGTACATGTATTTTTTAACATGTGTAAACATATTTTTGTTTCAAAATTATTTACAATACCTATTCAAAGGTTTAACAAATGAGAAAACCTGTTTCAGCTTTAGAAACAATGTTTATTTGGCAAAAAAATGAAAAAAAAACTCGCATTTTTCGTTAGAAAAACATGTTTTTTTGTGCAGTTTTTGTTGATAACTTTGTCAAAACATTTTTTTAGTGAAATGTGTTGTATGAGCAGTTTGAAAAAAAAATCAATTAGATTCAAAAGCATGTAAAAAGATTTGGAATCGGATGAGTACTCATGCAGATATGATCAAACCAATACGAAAATTTTAGTAAAATGAGGAAAAATTTTGAAAAAAAAAACTTTTAACTAAAACTAGTTTTGATCTTAGGCAATTTTGGTGTTCTACAAGGGGGGGGGCAAAAATGTTGACCATTCTGTTATAAAAGATTGACCATTCATGTATGCGTCTCTAACGTGAACTGGAAATAAATGGTGCATAAAATTTGTCGGTAAAATGGTCTTCATATATTTTCCCTTCTTTCATATGTCTGATTTTCATTCGATATATCTTGTCGGCAACTATCCTTTTCTTTTTCTTCTTTTTTTCTGAGACAGTGCCTATTTCTCAGCTCAGTGGGCACTTTCGCAGTCCAAGGGTTCATCCATGAATTTTATAACGCCAAAAAATGTTATTTTTGAAACCCAGCCGTAACACTTTTAGCATGAAAATTCTACAAATCGTGTATGGGCTGTAACATTTTGAGGGCAAGCCCCCGCAAAATTTGTTGCCACTCTCAGCGTTATGAAATTTGTGAATGGGCTTTTGATAAAATAAGCCATTTATTGGCTGAGAGCTTTCCTTGTCAATTTAACACTCTTGTACATATGCCTCTATGCCCAGGGATGTCAAGGAAATCTCCAATGCAATGAGATCCGCATTTCCAAATTTTACTCTTTTTTCTTAAAAGGCTGTTCTTTCAAGTTTTCAATGGATGGTTGTCACTAAATTTTTCAAATAAAACAGCTTTTTTTTAAAGCAGAATGTCCTTAGTTTACGAAATAAAATCTTTCAGGAGATCTGAATGATAGTGGCATCTAAAAAAATGAGTGAAGGAAACGGGTACCAGCGTCCAATAGAAGACTTTACTATATCCTAATTTTGTGCATATTATATCTATCTTTTTTCATAATCATTAAATTCGGGGTAGTGGCGTTTGGGGTAGTGGCGTTTGGGGTAGTGTCATAGAGTCACCCCGAATATACAATTTTCTTTAATGACATTGCCCCATAATTACGGAATTCGGGGTAATGTCATTCGGGGTAATGGGTCGTTCGGGGATATGGAATTCGAGCTGATGGCATTCGGGGTGCTGGCATTCGGTGAAATGGCATTCGAGGTAATGGGGTAGAATGCCCGGGAGCAATGGAATCCTCTCGATAGCAGCTTAGATTTCCAGCAGCTGCAAGACTGCTACTCCAAATAGGGAAAGAGTACCAGTTATGGCCATAGTGAGTCCCTATTTGGTCATACGAGAAATTTAGACAGTTTTCACATTTTTAACCTTTTTAATTTTTTTAACATAAAGATATATCTTAAATCTTTCTACTACAACACACAAAATTTTTAAAAATGTGAAGGCATTCCAGAAATCACGTATGGCGAAATAGGGAACCACTATGTCCATAACTGGTGCACCTACCCTAGACCTCATAGTTAAATCACTAAATAATAGAGGAAATTATTTCGAACAGAGAGCATCTATGAAAAACTCCTCAACTTCTGAAGGAGTCTTGGAGGTTTTTCTAGATGAATCTCTAAGATATTTTTTGAAAAAGAAGGCAATTCAATCCATGGATAAAGTTCTAAAGGATTTTCTGGAGACATTCCTTGAAAAGCTTTGAACAGAATCCCTAAAGAAACTTGTATATAAATGGACGGAATAATTGTTGTAGTAATTGCTGGTATGGAGCTTCAAATGCCTAGGGGGGCGGGCCTGGTGTACCGGTTAGAACTCACGCCGAGGACCTGGTAATGAATCTCATCCATGATATAGTCACTTATAATGTAAAAGTCACTTATAATGTATAAATGTAAATGTCACTTATAATGTCACGATGCCTTCCTTCGGAAGAGAAGTAAAGCCGTTGGTCTCGATATGAACTAGCCCAGGGCTAAAATTCTCGCTTATAAACACTCTTAAAAATAATTAGATTTACGAGTGACGTAAACCTTATTACACTTAATTATTTCACATCTTAAACACACAAATGACTTATGGCCTTCTTGATGTATCTTGAAGCTTCAATGTTCAAAATCCTAATTTTACATTAAAACAAAATATAAGCGCTGTGACTTCGATTCTAGGTGCTCCAAGCTGAGAAAATTTTCTGCCGGACTTAATTTAAAATCTTTTAAGGCGTAAATTTACATGCTCATTGACATTGTGGGCATCATCGTTCAGATAAAACAGTTGCGACATATTTTTGTCAAAAGCTTCGATTCTTTTTTGTGCTTCTAAGTGGATTGGAATTTACACGGAATTTTCAAAGAGTGAGAATGAAAAAAATATTTAGATGATGTTAGGATTTTTTTAAAACCTAGCAGGTATGTTCCACGCAAAAAATCGTAGAAAAATTACATGACATTAATCCTTGCGGTTTTTAAAGAAGGAATCCTCTGAAATTGCCTATATGAATTACTAGAGATATGAAATGGATTTTTTGTTACACTTCTGGAAAAAAATAATAAAAATTTCTCGGTAGAGCTAACGTAAAACTTGTAGAACATTCAAATAAAATACCTTTGAAAAATTTGCTGGATTAATTTGAAGAACTTCCCGCAGCAAAAAAAAAATCCTGCAGTAATACTTAGGATAATTATAAAGGTATTTCTGAATATGAATACTTAGAAGAATTCACTACTAGAAGTATTAGAAACTACTAATGAGACTTTAGAAAAAAAATATCAATAAGAACACCCCTCTCTGCCCCCACTGGCTACACCCATGGTAGTGCATGTGCCGATCCCTCAATCAATCGCAACAACCACCAATACGATCATAACTGCCTAAAACGGTTCGGATAGCGGATCCTGCTGAATGATTTTTACGATATTACAGCGCTGCGTGGGAGAAGGTACGCAACGATCGCACGCTTTTGAACATTCACGCACAAGGTCCGTTACCCAGCGAAGGCACGAAAGGTGAATGGAATACGCACACACTTTGGACTAGTCCGCTTATCACGCCAAACTAAGTTCCGTTGAACCAGAACCGTGCCCATAAACAACCGACCGTAGTGCATGGTAGTCTACTGCTTCAAGAACGTGCACCCGGCCTTCCAGTAGTGTGGTCACCACTCGGACACGGTTCAGTGGGTTCGCTTCCTCCTTTCGCGATTTGTCCACCGAAAATTTGCTTTTCGTGGTGGCTGCCAAAGGTGCTTCCTGTTGGAAGGGGGAATTTGTACGAGCTGCGAGCTGTGACTGCTCACTTGAACGCTAATTGACAGCTGGAAGTGTAGATTCACCTTCAAGAATAATGGTCGAATCAGTAGCAGGGGAAGTCAACTCTAATAAGTCGTCACTCATTCGGGAGTCGTGTGCAAACAAATTAATTGACCAGATTGGCCAGGTGTACACGCATTCCAATAATTAAATGCAGTTCAAGTGACATTCAGCTGCTTTAATGTTTGGGGGACCATATTTCAACACACGCGTCGGTCTTGCTTTGAACGCGAATAAACAAAGTTACAATATCGTGCAACAAATTTTATTACAATTCAAAACTATTCAACATTATTGACGCTGAAATTTGATAACTTACACATATAAAACTCATGTTTCCGTTAATTAAATTATTAAACTAAAAATATTATGATATCTATCCAACTGCATCTGATTTGGTATATCTCTTTATCCATCTAAATCACTGAACTCTCATATGAGTATTGTTCACAGACATCGGTACATAATTGTCTCATCAAATGTCTCTGGCTCACTTCCGGTAATCGTTCCCCTCTTTTCAAAACTGAACCGCACCCAACGGGTAATTTTTCATAACTGGCTGTCCCTGTCGCTTCCCGCCCAACAGAACAGATACAGCACAATAAGATTGCTCGTTATGTTCCCAAAACATATCAGCATAACCAACCAGAAAACAGAAACGCCATCCATCCGGAAGCATCAACACTACCAGCAGCGGGATATGTCTTCTTGCTCCATGTTCTGTCATTCTGTGACTGGTTTAGACGCAGCACAATGGTCGGAAACAAAATAAAATTTGGCAAAAATTTCGTTTGTATTCGATCGAATTTGATGCACAGATTTGAACGTTTTTTGTTAGATTTAAGAATGTTTTTCAAAGTGTACTATTCAAATTGGCGGTGGTGTGATGCAACACCAGTTGGGTTTTAAGTTAAAAAAAATCAAATTTACTAAGTCCAGTTATGAATATTATCATATTGAATATTAGTAAGACATGAAGCAATTTATTACGATCCTGAAGTGCGATGAAAGTGTTGAACCATAGGCTTCCAGATGGTGTATAACATTAGGGATGTATTTCATTCCTAATGTACACTGGTCCCACAGATATGAATCGTTTAAGGCTCTACTTAAATTTAAAAGAATATAGAGAGCAAAATAAACAATATTTTCTGATGAAATCAATGTCAAATGGTAAAATGGGGTATATACCTGCAGTTTATGCACAAAGTTGTCATTAAAATAAATGAAAACATTTGATATTCTTACTTATTTGAACATTGTCTGAAACCACAATTTATGAATCGACAAAAAAGTTGCCCACAAATATGAATCAATGTGAACACGATTTATGAATCAGTTGTTTACTTTCAATTATTTGACAATTAAATGCTATATAGTTCATATATTTATTAGAGCACTGCCTCGGACAACGTTTATCATATCCGGGGGTGAACCGGAACCAAGCATTTCAAGAATCTGCACGACCATGCTTGATTTTAAATTTTGCTATTGAGCGAGCCTAGTGAACATTGAATTTGTGGATTTATATGCTTCTGGAGCATGTTTATTTGGAGGATGATGGCAGGTAGTGCAATTAGACAATCGTTAGATCTAGATGGCTGAACTCGTAAATGCCTGACTCTTCGACTGCCTTTACTGCACTGATAAAAATCCACACGTTCGATCTGTGTGCTTAAAATTATGAATAGATTCATGAACGTCCATATCGATTTGCTGTGATTTTCTTGCAAACTATTTTGTTTGTTAGACATTATATTCCTTTGTTTTGCTTCATGGATTGATTCATCAACCGATAAAAGTGTCAATGAAGAAAACCATATGGCTACCCCACAAGTCATGTGGTTTTCCTCATTGCGAAATCTGTAAGTAAAATACACGTCCTTGACGTGTAGATTTTTATCAGTGTGAGGATTCCAATATAATATGGCGATTATATGGTGGCACACTACGCACGTAAAAAAAATCGGCTACATGAATTTAAACAATACTACATAGCCTCTAATTTTTTTAATTTTTTAAAGTGACTCCTCCATGTATCTGATAGAAGAGTCAACAGTTCAGCCTGGGAGTTGATCTAAAAAAACGTGCAAGAAAAGTGATCATACAATGAGTGAAGAACTAGCCATATGTTTTAAAATTCACGTTAAAAAAGGAATAAAAAAAGATTATAAAAATTACAAACAATTGGTATTGATATCAATCAGGGAGGACGCAAACCAGTTCTTTTCTTTGCCACTCGTTGCTTCTGGTCCTTCTGCAGAAGCAAAATTAGGAAAAACCTATCAGGTGTAACTACAAAATTCTGTACACTTTTTGCATCTATACTGTTTTTTTTTGTTCTTCACAAATTTAGGTTTTTTTATTTATCCATAAATTATTCAACATAATAATCTTTGAGGTATTAACATCGTAAACATTTTTTATAGCCATATAAGACTATAATTCTCCTAAATAATGTTCAGTTTCCATTTTCACAAAAAAAAAGAAATTTTCCTAGTTTTTGAACGGTCTCAAACCACTTTTGCTTTACCGTAACAACATTTTACATTGGAAATTATTTGAAACTAAGAATCATTTTTAAAAATACTAAGTACTAGTAGTTTGAACGCTGATTCATAAATTGTGGCTGTTGTGTATATTTCCCACATTTTATTAATCAAGTATTTTACTCAAAAATCTTAGCCAAATCCGAATCAATACGCATTTATCTCTCACAGCTATGTTTATTGAATCTATAAATGTTGTATGGGACTCAATCTGTCACAAGAAATCTTTGAAACAAACTTTAAAACGCCGTTTCTAGTTAGGCGTCAATAGGAACACGGCTCACAAAGTTGGCCAAAAATACAGCCTAAATAGCTACAAAAAGAATTCAGTAATATTGTTGGTTCATACCGCGATCAAGAGCTATTTTACTGAGATAAAAAGCCTTGAAATGGCTGAACACCATATGTTTCTTATCAGTAAAAATGATTTTGTAATGTTTTGTGATAAGTTTTATAATAATTTTGTCTTTTGAAATCAGCTGATTCATAAATTGTGGGTGATTCAATTGCGTGGGGTGACTGTATGACTCTTATACTTTATTTTAACATCATATTTTTCAATATTTTGACTCTTAACGATTTGACGACATGAAAGTTAAAGAAATTTTAATTTTATATAAATAATATATGTTCTAAAATAATAAAAATTATAAAAATCCCAATCATGTTTGGTAATTTTGGTCACTTCTTTATAAGGAGCCCTACCATAGTGCACAGTTTCAATGTCGAGCAAAAACCCAACGGCGACCGGTGATACATGATACTTAGTAGATTGGTAATGTAAAAATCAAAACTTTCAAGGTTGTTCATAATAATGGACAACACATTCACGTGGGGCTTCTTTTGGTAGAAATATCCAACGGAAAAAAATAAAACCCAAGTACAAAACGGGTGCTTTGGTTGCACTCACTCTGTTATGCAACAACAAAATGCTGCTTGAATGCTCCGTCATCGTTATCCACTTAATAAGCACTCTCTACGCGGTGCAGCAAGCGAGAATCGATGCGTTCGGAACGCGACTACCGTTTTGGCTCATATTCCGAACACTTTTTCAGTTCAGGTTTTCAGTGACTTGTAACTGATAGGTATAAATGAGTTAAAATATCATAAATGTATACTCTTTTACGTGTTCAAACCCTCTGAGCAGAATGTCAATAAAAAGAATCAAAAAAGTAGATTTGAGTATTGCACCTTTCGATTCCACCCTGATTATGGCGGAATTAAAAAATACTATAGCCAAATCTACTTTCTTGAGAAATATTTAATTTAATTTATTACTTTTTACTACTAGTTTTACACAAAACTATGGAAAAAAAATACTTCTAATGCCATCTGTCATTTGCAGAAAGTTTCATGACATACTTCAGCGAAATATTTTAATCAAATCGACATATAAAATCCAAGTGTTCAAAATATGAGTCTGTTCGGAATTTGAGACAAAACAGTACGGTAACACATGGCGCGGCGGCACGACATTCTATATCTATTGTACCAAACTAGAATCAGAGGATCACGTCAAGCGTGCACCGGAAAACGGAACAATAAAAAACCCAACATAATTTTCGATTGTCAACTTCGAGAGGTGCATGGCTGTTGTTGTTTCATGATTGTCGTGATGCAAGCGTGTGGGTGTAGAAGCCTACTACAAGAGAAGGATTACGACTGGGTAAAACATGACTGAAAGAATCAACTATTACGCATTATTAGACTCTAATTTCCTTAATTTTCTATAGGACAACAATGCTATTACTGTAAAAAAGTGAAGATACTTAATTTGAATGCTGGCACAACCCTGAACCTTTAAAGACCTGATTTACATTATAAAAATTACTTGATACTTACAGTCTTTCATATCAATAACTTCACTTGTTAAGTAGTGGTACATACCTGCAAAAATAAGAAGAAAATAAGACATAAATTTATAACAGAAAATACTTTTCATTAGGAACTAGAGGAAAAACAGACGGTCATGAACATTAGATTTTTACAGTCGAACTAGTTATCATTTGGATGTTGGATGAAATTCAGCAAAATGGGCGTCTCAAATGGATAATTTTCGTCTCAGTATCACCATCAATAATATTCACGTGGGAAATTGCAGAAAGATCCTGAACAGAATCCAGAGAGGATACTAAACAGAACACAAAGAGGATTCTGAACGGAATCCAAAGAGAGGATTCTGAACAAAATCCAGATGGGATTCTGAATAGAACCCAGAACTTTGAACAGATTCCAGATGGGACTCTGAACAAATTCCATAAATTATTCTAATCTAATCTAAGTGCTTGCACAGCCAATATTGAAAAGCATCCTGGAAATACCTAGATTTGCAAAGGTATTTTCTTTTCAGCATTAATATTTGTAGAATATCAGTAGTATTATACAAATATTAAAATGACCAGGCCCACTGTGCAGACTTTGGGAATGAAGACAACTGAAAAAATTACGACGATCAGGTTATTCACGAATGAATAACATGATAGGCGAGAATTTTTCAATTTAAATGAGGAAGAAACGGGGACAACCGTACCAACCGTTTCGATTCAGGGTTATAGGTAAGATCGTTGGGAGTTGCGTTGCTAAAAAAGTTAATGCGCACTCCATTGCTGTAGCTGCTGGGATGGGATGGGATGGGACACAGGCATTTCTTCCTCATGTCCCGGCTCTAGAGCCTTGGCTTAAGCGCCTTTACTCGCCCTCTGAAACGAGATGAAAACTTATTTCGCCCCTTTCCCGTTATACAAAAACCGAAACAGTTTACTGCTAACTTTATAATAAATTTTCGAAATAACAAACATAATTCAAAATATTCATGGATAACTACAATAAATAAATGAAGAATAATAGGAATAACGGTTTAACTCACCAAATATGAGAAATATGTGCAGGTGATCAAATATTAGAATAAAGATGATTTGAAACAATCTAACCAAATTTCAGTTGTTCTCCTGGATCGTGAATCCCGCTATGTTACCTCCAGTGGTTGTATGTTACAATTGATGCAATGAACGGTGGCAAGCTAAGACAAAATGTTCCGTTTCTGGGCGCTAATTTTGCAGTGTTTCATTAGCTTCCGTGAACTGGACAGCGCATCTTACCGAACGTAGCTCTG
The DNA here is from genome assembly GCF_002204515.2 of Aedes aegypti. NCBI lineage: Eukaryota > Metazoa > Arthropoda > Insecta > Diptera > Culicidae > Aedes > Aedes aegypti. The sequence continues at coordinate 69,456,816 of NC_035108.1, read as the reverse complement.
ACGCTTAAACTAGGAGAAACTTCATTTTCAATTGTCGAAAACTCTGACAAAAACTGACACAAGCCAAGGTCACTTCCTCCGACTGAAGTAGGCAAGCCATTGAAAGCTGATCGAAATCATCCAACGAAGTCACATTTCTTCGGAAAATCTTCTCCTTAAGAAACACTACTCACACTACAGTTTGATGCCTATACTTGAATGTTCAACTTTATAATGTAATAAATGCAGAAAATCGTCAAAAATTGAATAAAATGAAGCTTAAATTTCTTTAATTTGACGGATGATGGAACAAATTCCATAAATTATTCTGAACAGAATCCAGAAAGGGTTCTGAATAGAATACAGAAAGGATTCTGAACAGAATTCATAGAGGATTCTAATCAGAATCCAGAGAGGATTCTGCACAGAATCCAGAGAGAATGTTTAATAGAATCCGGAGAGGATTCTGAACGTAATCCAGGGACGATAGTGATCAGAATCTAAAGAGCAGAATCCAGAGAGTATTTTGAGCAGAGTCCAGAGAGGATTTTGAACAGAATTTAGAGAGGATTCTGAACATAATCCAGAGAGGACTCTCAACATAATTCAGAGAGGGTTCTGAACAGAGTCTAGATAGGATTCTGGACAGAATCCACAGAGGATTCTGAACAGATGTGTTCTGAATAGAATCATGTAAGGATCCTGAATGGAATCTTATAAGGATCCTGTAAGGATTCATAACAAAATCCTAAAAAGATTCTGAATAGGGACCAGGAGGATTCCGTACAAAATCCAGAAAGGATTCTGAACAGAATCCAGAGAGGATTCTGAACAGATTCCAGAGAGAATTCTGTACAGAATCCAGAAAGGGTTCTGAATAGAATACATTGAGGATTCTGAACAGAATTCAGTGAGGATTCTGAACAGAATTCAGAGAGTATTCTAATCAGAATCCAGAGAGGATATTGAATAGAATCCGGAGTGGATTCTGAACGTAATCCAAGGACGATACTGAACAGAATCTGAAGAGGATTCTGAACAGAATCCAGAGAGGATTCTGTACAGAATCCAGAGAGGATATTTAATAGAATCCGGAGACGATTCTGAGCAGAGTCCAGAGAGGATTCTGAACAGAATTTAGAGAGGATTTTGAACATAATCCAGAGAAGATTCTAGACAGAATCCAGAGAGGACTCTGGACATAATTCAGAGAGGGTTCTGAACAGAATCTGAAAAGATTCTGAATAGGGACAAGACAGGTGTCTGAACAAAACCCAAAGAGGATTCCGTACAAAATTCATAAAGGATTCCGTACAAAATCCATAAAGGATTCTGAACAGAATTCAGAGAGGATTCTGAATGGAATTCAGAGATGATTTTGAACAGAACCCAGAAAGGATTTTCTAGATTCCAGAGATTATTCTGAACAGAATAAAAAGGGTTCTGAATTCGCTCCCAATACGACAATTCATCCGGTTAGAATACAGAGGATTCTGAACAGAATTCACAGAGGATTCTGAACAGGATCTAGAAATGATTCTGAACGGTTCCAGGGAGGATTATGAACGGAATCCAGAGATGATTCTGAACAGAACACAGAAAGGGTTATGAACATAATCCACATAGGACTCTGAACGGTTCCAGAGTGGATTCCGAACAGAATCCAGAGAGGATTCTGAACGGTTCCAGGGAGGATTCTGAATAGAATCCATAGAGGATTCTGAATTCAATCCAGAGAGGATTGTGGAATTTATATGAACAACAGTCTCTCTACCCTAATCGATTGATCGAGATACGATCACCTCGGACGACGACCACGCACTGAAATCTGTGACCTGTAAGTGATCGGCAGGTAGCGAGGTCATGAAGCTGACAACTAAAAATAACATCTATATCGCGTTAATGTCTACATATACGCGACGGTGTATTTGTCAAATGTCAAACATCTCATACTTCCGAAGGAGGTTTAGACTGCAAAATGACGATATTTACTATTCAGTTCACTATCGAGCGTCGGGGTCTCTGAAGAGGCTCCGCAGCTTGAAGTTTGAAACGCCCATCTAGCGAATAGGGAGTCGTGGGTTCCATTCCCAACGGAGAACGTGATTTCGATTTCAGTTTGTACATTTGACAAATGTTCGTCGTGTACATGTAGACATCAAAAACCTTGCAACAGTTAAAATAATTAGGCTGGAATAGCCTAGAACTTGTTAAATGTGTATTTTGAATTATTTAAATGTGTATTTTGACTTAATGAAAACAAATTTTAAGGACAGTCTTTATGGAAACGCATATAAAACTTTTTCGAGACAAACACGCAAAAGAATACTCCCCTTCTTGTCAATGCAATTCACATATAAATCAATTAACATATTTTTATCCATCTTCAATCATTCCGGCTACCGCTTGAGCATCGGCGATAATCAATCACACGATTATTATATGTAGGGACCGCTCACATTTTCCTACCATCAACATATGACGAAGCCGTCGCCATCACGCGACTCATCGAGATCGAGGTGGACCGCGACCAAAGGCGGCACTTGGGGGCACCTTGCAATATTTCATCTCGCGGTATGGATTCCACTACTCGCCGCCGCAAATCAGCAGCGGGCTAATTTACACACTAAATTGATATATTTTATTGGATGCCCGGTTTCCTAACGTGTGATCTTTGAGAACAGAGCGAGAATCATCAGGCATCTTGACGATGGCGGAAATAGAATTCAATTTTTGAATAGGGTCCTAAAACCCTACCCAATATTTGAAATACACTTTTACTAAATTTTCCAATGTTTTGTATTGTTTAAGCTCAAAAAACAAATTCTTTTGTTTTTGTCACGTTAGTGCCACATCCCAAGATTTTAACTCAGATTTTGGGTGGATTATGTTTTCCGTGTACCTTCCGAAATGTCAGATAGGAACAACGCCAGCGTGTAAAAACAAAAACCCAGTGGGTTTTGACTACGAAGAGAACGTCGAATGAGATCAAAAGTGTCAATATCGAAATTCCAATCATTAATTAACAGTTGTTTGAGCAAAAAAAAAATACCAAACTAGTTGCAAGCACATGCTATTTTGTGTTATTAAACAAAAACAAGATTTCATTCAAAAAATGTTAGGACCCTATTCAAGTGTCTTCGGTTCCCATTCATCACATGTAAGATGCGGTATTAGAATCAAAGCGGAAACGCACGCACGCTTGCATATGCCAACAAGGTGAGATGGATGAGGAGCGTAATCTTCCGCGAGTTCTTCCAATCCATTTTTGTCTTCTAATTTCATCTCTCAAGAGGGACTCTCTATTGCAAGAGAGTTAATTTTTTAGGAAACTTAACGATTGCACACATACCCATTTTACCAGTCATTTTCCTCGGGTGAGAGAAATTCAGCTTTGTATAAATGAAGCAATTTTGGGTGCGTTTTCTAATTGATTGATTTGGAACAGATGAACCGCCATTGACAATGGGTGGTATGGATGAAAAGTAGGAAAATTGAGTTTACTAGATTCTCGGTAGTAAATGCTACATGTGGAACACGAGTGGAATATATTGTTGTTACTTTTCTTGTTCGACTAGTTACAAGTTTTATTTTAACTTGAGGACTTAGTTTTATGATTTTGGTCATATAAACATTGTTTTTTTGCTTTCATTTTCTATGTACCGTAATCGAAGGTAACATTGATAAGTTTCTTGGATAATTATTAAGAATATCAAATTTCAAAATTTCGGTCTGTAGATAATTGTATAGAAGTGGCCAAGGTCATAATTGACTTTATGCACCTAATATTGCCAGCATAGTCGTGTTTAGTGTAATTAAAATAAATATAAATTTCAGGCTGACAAAATTGGGCAAAAAAGGATGATAAAATCGTGGGTAGACAAAATCTGGAGCTGACAAAATCGAGTCATTACTGTATTGGTTGCTAGCCTTACAGGTTTCTATTCATGTTTTGAGATGATGGATTCGAGTGTAATGATTCATTTTTGAGCAAAAATTATGGGTACCGTAAAATGGGGGGAAGTTGATCACTTTTGAGCGATTCTGCTCTGTAACTCTTAGTAGGATGCGTGTAATGTCATCCGAATATTTTTTAAACCTGTACTGGTTGGATGTTTATCGAATTATACAAACGGAATTTTGACGAAATGTTCTCGTAATAACAAACAAATGTTTAGAAATCAAAAATTCGAGTTTTTCATTCCGGGGTGTAGTTGATCAATTATTGTGATAGGTTTCCTCAAATAAAAAAATATGCTATACACTAAATTTGTGGTCACTGAATATGAATCAAGTCTCAAAAATCTTACGACTTGTTGATATATCGGTCGTTTTTAGATTTGAATGTTAAGAATTTCAGAATACACCACAATAAACGCCTAAAGGTATGCAATTTTCTTTGAAATTTGCAACTCGCTCACAAAATATACATTTTTTTCTCCGAAAATGATTTGTTATCCATTGTTTGGAGAAGAACCCTTCAACAGCTCATCAAACATTTCCTTAAAAATCTGTTTTTCCATGGTATAATTATCTTCAATGTCAAATCGAATTTAGGAACATCAAGAGCAGCTGTCAGGTTATGTGACATCACAGCAATTGTGCTAATTGAAATCGAAATATAGCTCTATTGACAGTTTATACATGCGGGTATGTGAATGATCAACTTCTCCCCACTGATCAACTACACCCCGAATTACGGTATACGAAGTAAATTGTGAGATTCCAAGAGGTGTTCTGAGATTTTCATCAGGTTTTTCGTAGGAATTTGGAATATTTGTGGGAATTTTGACTTTATGATAATTATGGTTTCCGTAGAAATTCAAGGATTTATTTAAAACCAAGAAGGAAGTCTAACATCCCGAATAATTTATTTTGTGGGATTCCTCTTTGATTTACGAAAATTTTATAGAAATTTGGGCATTCTGTATTTTTGGTCATATTGGGATTATTGTGGGAATTTATGAAATCCGCGATGAAAAGATAATCCAGTGAAAATCTTCAGGATTTATGTGGGATTCTAAGTTTTTCCTTATTAAATCCTATTGGAACCTTTGAGACACCGATCGGAATCTTTTGGGTTTCTTTCAAAATCTCTGGAATTTCAGTGAGATTCCTAAATACTGCAAATCTTTCGAATTCTTGTGTTTTTAAAGATTTCTTTGATAAACTTTGGGATTTCGAAGAACGAACCAAGAAGGGGTTATATGGAGAAAAAAGAAAAGAATTTTAAGATTACGGTACGGATGTTGGGGTTTCAGTGCAGATCTTCACTGAATTCCAACGAATACAACTGGAGTCCCATAATGGGCTGACAATACGTACAGTATTCAATGGAACTGTACCCTTATAAACGGTAACCTGTATCATAGATTTTTCACCCCTATGAATGCTTGTTTGAAAACTTACTCACTGATTTCTTAGCTATTTTAAAACTTTTTTCCAATGTTACTTCTAAAATATAACCAAGATAGTTGATCCAATGGCTTCCCGAGGAGGAAAAAATAAATCGCAATAACTTATGCATACCATATTTTGTTATCATACCTTAATTAGGTATTTTTCAGTTGTCAATACCTTATTTTGATATTATAATGGTATTGGAAAAAAATGTTTGAAACAATTAAACATACTTCATTTTGGTATTCTATAGCTATTGAGGATAGCTGGAGGTATTTAACCAATATTGAAAAATTACACTTTTGTATGAAAATCCATCATGTATTATTGAGGTATTACAATACCTAATCTAATTATCAGTTTGGTATTTGTAGCATATGCTTGAGATACTATTTGAGGTATTTTACCTCTTATGCAGGGCTCATTCATACCTCACTTAGGTCGTAAGTATTGGAAATTATCTGGTATGGAATACCTTCGTTTGATATTCATTAGTTGTTTTCTTCTGCTCGGGTTATTAAACTTATTAAAAGAAGGCCATGCGTTGAATTGCAGGACCATTTCTATTACACATTATTATATTTAAATAACTGCGATTTTAACAAATGCCTGCATATTAGAATGTAACTGGGTATTTGCAGCTTTCTGTAAAAATAAAAACAGAATTTATGAAAGAAAAATACGTTATATTCGACACCACAAATATGCCCTATTTTTGAACTTGCTTTCTCCCATTTTTTTCATCCAATACGCTATGGTCAACAACTACCGAAAAGCAAAACATTAAATATAATTTGCAATTGCATTTGATGGACAAATTGATTTGCGAAAAAGTTACACGTCTTCTTAGTGAGAATCGAACTCACGACTCCCCGATCTCTAGTTGGGGCGCGTTACCACTACGCCATGAGAGGACTCATGAACGCAGAAGTTAACCTGAATTCGATTTCAGCTCAATAATCACGTGGTCCTTTTTCGCAAAGTGCACCTCTTTCGGAAGAATTAGATGCCCATCCAAACACAACGCTTTCTATATATATCCAATGCCTAGCCCGAGAGCGCATTGTTTTTTTAGGTATAGGAATAGCACACTACACTAGCCAGCAACTGTGCTGGCTGAGGTTTCTATTGTGTGGGCTTCCAATGGGTCGCGACGTTCTCAAACGACCGGTTACGGAACATTAGTCCGTTGCTCGAGAAATACTTGTTTTTAATTATGAATCGTGGTTTACGGCCAACCAGCCGAGTGGAAGCAACAACTACCGAAAAGCTAAACATTACATATAATTTGCAATTGGATTAGATGGACAAATTGATGTGAAGATTTGCGAAAAAGTTACACGTCTTCTCAGTGAGAATCGAACTCACGACTCCCCGATCTCTAGTTGGTCAGCCTATCCCATAACAATCTCCACATTCCATCTGGATTTCAGAATTCTTACCAGGTTGTCAGTACACTCACGAACATAGGTTCTCAATATCCCATAGATTTCCACCAGAATGCTAGGATAACCATTGAAATCCCAGGAATGGCAATATACCCATGGGGATCTCAGGGATTTCAGGATTCCCACCAGAATGCTAGAATAACCATTGAAATCTCAAGAATTGCAAGATACCCATGGAGATCTCAGGGATTTCCGTAGAAACCTAAATAAGCTTGCAAAAATTCGAAAAAAAAACACTGAATTTATCAACATTCCTAATTTATTTCTTTCTACGTATTCTAAAAAAAAATCATGAAGTCTATTTCACTTAGTAATTGGCCGCTTCATTTTAGTTACTATGGTGCCTCTAGGATTCACTTTTGTAAGTGATATGATCTATGCAGCCTTAGTTCAAACAGTCACCTAGTCACTAAAGATATCGTGAACCTATAGTAAGTCTACACTTAGAGTGTCAAACAATCCAAAAAAAATTCTGTGATGACAAAAATTAAGTTAAAATATGAGATATTTGTTTTCAAATGCTATTTGAACATTAACAAAAGTTTTTGTCGACATTTACAGAAACCATTCTTTGAAAGTATGAAACGAGCTCACCAAATTAATTATTCATCCTTGACTACGCAGCCATAAGCTGCTTCATCAACATGCTTGCTATACACCCAAAAAAAATCACTTCGGCGACGCGAAATTCGTACTCGCTTGCTTGGGCCTTCAAAAAGCACTTTGTCAAACTTTATGTTCAATAGATTCAAAAATATATTCAACCCAAAACTTTATAGAAATTCGTTTTTATGACAATTTATTCCTGTATTCTTACACAGTTTCACGAAAATTCACAATTCATGAATAAGCGATTTAAGCGGTAAAAAATGTGTGGAATGTCTGTCACAATTAACGTTACGGGTCTATAGATTATATACCGCTTTGATTCATGTTACGGACACTTAAGGCTGAAGTATAATTCATTGAAAAGCATATAAAATAAATCATTCTGTATAATTCCTCCGCCTTATTGAGCCTTCAAAACGCTTAACTCTCAATAGGCGAGTAAAGATTTAGATTCCGCAATATAAATTTATTTTTTCATGATTCTTATTCCGGACGCTTCTTTATTTTTGCCCCATATTTCGGACACTTTGATTTGAATTCCTGACAGCTCATGAAAATCACACTTTGCTTAAAGTCAATTCAAATCGTTAAACCATCAAAAAGGCGTCTAAAGCAGCTGGGCATTATAAATGTCAATAGATATTTATGAAAAATGCTTCTTAAAACGAGCCTCCAAAGTCAAAACTTTTGAACCAGTTCATTATTTAAGAAAACATCTGGATGCATACACTTTCAAATATTGAATGATCAGGACTGAAAGTCTCTATAATAAAGCAAAAAAAAATTGAATGTAATTCAAAAACTGAATAAAATCAACCCATGCATCAGTCGGCCTTTGCCGATTGGAAAACACATTCCATTCATCATGATGAATATCATGATATCAGGGTGTGCAACGAATTCAATCCAGTTCGGTACCAGCAGGTCCAGAAGCTTTGAAATTAGGTCAATGGGATTTTTCGTTTCATATTTGTTACGGTATGCAGACCATATTGCACGTCGAAAAGGGTTGCCGGAAAATCGAACACCAAAGATCAAACAACAAACCACACGTGGCCGCGCAGTGCAGGGAAACCAGCTGACTCGACTTGATTGGTGAAAGCCCCTCTCGAAGAAAGGTCAACTGGCGCTTGGCTTGCTCCCGATCAATAGCTTTCCTTCTTCTTTTTTTTTTTGGATTACGTCCTCACTGGACCAAAGCCTGCTTCTCAGTTTAGTGTTCTTATGAAAACTTATACAGTTAACTGAGAGCTATGTTTTACCAAAGTTGCTACTTTTGTATTCGTATGTCGTGTGACAAGCACGATGATGCTCTATGCTCAAGGAAATGAAGATAATTTCCATTACAAAAAAAATCTGGACTGACCGGGAATCGAACCCAGACACCTTCAAAATTGATTTGCTTTGTAGCCACAGACTTCACCACTAGGCTCCGGAAGGCCCTCATCATTTGCTCTATTGACGCTCTTCGGCTGCTTGGTCACGTTTCGGCCTCCAGCAGGATATAACTTGCATACGGTGAGAGCTTTTGCCGCGAATTTGTTGCATCCCGAGCATGGCGGTCAACAGCATCCCCATATCTCATGCGAACACATCTTCCGTCATCTCAGGCAGTTCAAAAGGCCACCAACCTCTTCACGGCTCTCCACTTTCAATGGGAAACGATTGTCGATTGGACCTGCAGCAGCGCAACTGCGACGACGACGGTGGTCCCCATTTGCAGTATAATGACCAGTAGCAGCTCTCTATGGTAAGTGCAAGTACCTACAGCATTGGACAACACATTTGCAACTTATTCGATTTGCCATACAAAATGGTCAACTTTAGAGTATTAGATCTGAGTTATTTATGGACCGATTTGAATGAAATTATGATAGTTCTTGGAACATAACTTGAATTTCAATATATATTTGAATGATTTTTTCGAGTTCAAAAGAAATAACGGTTTGACTAGAGTATTTTTTGTAATTGACATAACTCAATAAACTGAATAAATAGCTTCATGGTATATTCAGAAAAGTTTTAGATTTAAACAAGATGAACAAGCTTGCCAAAGACAGTTTTTTAGTAGGGTTTTCATATTTTCAAAAAGCCAGTTCAAAATGTTTCGTCAAAATTTTCACGTTAATAAAATTGTTATTATTTTTAAACATGAAATTGGAAAAAATACTTAAAAATATATGTCGAATTTCAAATTATGTTGAACGTGTTGTGAACATTTTACCAAATCGGTCCATAAAAACTGATATATAGCCTTCCAAAGCTAACCTGAATGTAAGAAAAATCGAAAAAGTTGCAAACGTATTGTCCAATACTGTATCTCCGTTCAAAGGTCAAGTGTGTGGTTGCTACCTTTCTAGCCTACGGATCACATTTTCCACTGGAATACTACAGCACATTAGCAAGTGCCATTATCGGTGGAACACAGCTATTGATTTTCCCAGACTTTCCTTGTGAAAGTACCCGGAATGGTTGCGGTAGTTTCGCCGTTGGTTTCAATGTCGACCAGAGCCGCTGCTGCACACACTTAAATTACTTTACGGATTCCTGTGAAATCTCAGTAGCTGAAAAGTTCGGTGAAATAAATTAACGGAGTACGGTAAATTTTTACAGTATTCGGTAAAAAAAATCACCGTAATCCGTTAAATTCCGACGAAATACGGTGTTTTATTTCACCGAACTGTTCAGCTGTTGAGATTACGGTGAAATTCACCGTAGTGTGTTTAGAGTGCAGTTTTGGAATATTGCACTGCCCCATCAACGGTGATGGGATAGCGGAATTCGTGTATTCTTTGCACATATCTATAGTTTGGTGGATTACTGATCCCATAACTCTTCAAAGGAAACACAGCTGAGCATTAATAAGAAGAACCTTAGGACTCAAAAATAGAAGTATTGAATTATAATTAATTTTGGAACTAAAAAAGAAAATAGGCCGATTCAGGTGAGTCTTGCATTTGTGAAATTTGAAAACCTAGGGTGCAGAACCCTTTGGGCACTTCCATGATTCACTTTGGCATGGGGGGATTTCTCGACCGAATTGCCTGAAACTTTACAATAAGAAGCGCATCAGTACGACGCACATTGTGACCAAATAGCTCTGTAGCTTTAAAAAAAACCCACTGCCGAAGTGAATCAAAAGTGCCAAGAATAGGATCCGGCTCCTATGCTGTTAGCAATACGAGAAATATGCTAGAAAAAATATCTTTTTGTTCAGATTATGAAGAAAAAAATCTGAAGAATTCTTAGGAAAATTCCTGTATAGCTTTCATATGTAATTTCTGGATGTACGCTGTAAGTATTCTGAACGGATAACAACCAGCACCGTCAAGGTCAAATCATTCATCTGGTTACAAATAGAAATTACTTGTTCCGATCTATTTCAAAGTATGAACGGAGCAGTTTGATACAAAAAACACGATGTCATTTGCATTCCCATCCGCAACTAAAGCATATGTTGGTATGAGTGCAAATTCCATACACCAGAGCAAAAGTTAATTCAGTCGGAATTACATCAATAGCGCTTCCATCAATGATGATGACGCGCATTGCAACCGACTTCTACCGAGTTGTATTTGAAGAGGAACCCTTTATGCTGGTGATGTCGGGAACCATGATGATGGGCGATTTAATTGAGCATTATTACATGCTCTGCTGGGTTTCATGTTGGCGAGCCCCACTAACGATGCGCTGGAGTATTTGTGAACACATTCGACAGAGTTCCAACCACAGACACATAAAGGGGTCCCAAAAGTCAATGCTCATGAGGGGGTACCATCATGGAAAACTAACCAACGAGCATATTGCTTGCTGCTCGGAATGTGCCAACAGAGGGAAGAGCCATCACCATCTCTAGGAAAAACAACTCGGCCAAAGTCAGTGTAATGAATACGACCCGGTGGAAAATTGTTGGCAAAATGGTGCAGCTTTTAAATGCTCGGAAAACGGATAAAACGTGCACAAAGTGTAATCAAAATTGCATTTTGAATGGAGGCAGGAAACGACTTCCCATAACAATCAGGGCTGGGAATACACTTTTTGCTGCCTCTTGCCAAACATATGCTGTTCAATTTGTTGACACAAACTGCTTTGAAACAAAACGGTCGATCAATTATTATTTTTTCTGGAGTTAGGTGAATGTAATCCAGAACTGATGGATGGGTTAAAATTGGGATGGAATTTGCAACCATCCCTACTGGTGCAAAAGTAGTTAAACCAAACAATACCACTTTGGACGGAAAACATAACAAACTCCCACAGGGAGACAAGTCGGTTCGTTTTCATTCAATTTTGTAATTTATATTCCATGCACAACCCGAGTCGGCACACGTCTGAGCCAAGTTGCCAGACAGGGTTTTTGCTGTGTTTTGCCACAATTTGCTTCTCTTGGTAACTGAACATCTGACTAGATCGTTGGGTGGTGTCATTTTTTTCAACTGATTAATTTTCCTTTAAATTTGTTCTATTTAGGTATTTTATGTCGCTTTGGGCTGCTACAAAATTTCACTGTGGCTATGAAATAACTTTCGATATGGTGATATTCTTCGATATGGTGAGTTCCAGTATATTGTATCTAAGACGTTCCAAAAGAATTTTCATTTAAAATTTTATTTGGCTTTGCTAGAAATCATTGGACAAAATGGTGAAATTCTAAAAAAAAACCGCTTGTTTTTCTCTTTATATACGATACTTCACGAAATCATAGCTTTTCAGGTATTTTAAATATAAATAAAATTATTTCATTTCAAATTTAATTATTTCAAATATTTAGGCTTTTGGATAGGCAACATAAATTTTAGATTTTTACAAGTTTTATTGGAAATACACGGACTTGGTTTGACCCTTTCAAATATCGACCACAGCTGAAATCAGATTTTTAGTTTCTGTTCACAATTAATATACTTAGGTTTATAATTTCCAATAAAATAAGTGATAGGCTAATCATTTACCGTATCGGTAATGATAACTATATTTTCCGATTTTTATTGTACGTGCTTTATGACCCAGTACAAATTTCGTGCAACAAATTCGCTGAAAAATACCGCGATTTGTGCAAAACTGATAAGAAGAGCTTCCAGAAATGTAATACCATCAACGAACCGGTAGCGGAAAAAAATGTTCAAAATACAAAATCTATTCTTGATAAGTTAAAGAATAAATTGTGTGAAAACCAGATTTTTATCTGCATTAGTCTAGAAATGACAGTATGATGAAATCGTGCCCATACTTTCTGGGACACCCTATACAGTATCGGACATATAAAATGCACCAAAACCGTTTTCCCATACAAAATAGTCAACTTCAGAGAGCTATATCTCCGCCGTTTCTCAACCGATCCTTTTCATTTTTTCTGTGGCAAACTACAAATTACCTCAATTTTAAAAAGTTGTGTGAAAACTATTGATTCAAAAGTTACAGATAGGTTGAGTTTTGACATAAAAAATGCACCAACACAAAAACTGATGGAGCAGGAAAACTAAGCGTCAAACCATCTTCGTGTCTTAAGTGCATTTGTTCATTGGGTGATAAGGACCAAATGCGCTGAATACACTGAAAATTCAACCTATCTGTAACTTTTGAACAAATAGTTTTTACACAAATTTTACAATATTTATCGAAAATTAAGGTAATTTGTAGATCGCAACAGAAAAAATGAAAAGAATACGCTGAGAAACGGCGGAGATATAGCTCTCTGAAGTTGGCCATTTTGTATGGGAAAACGGTTTTGGTGCATTTTATATGTCCGATACTGTAGGTCCATATTTCACCTTACACGGTTCGAACAAAACGTGTAGACTTCTGTGATATACAATGCACATAATTGGAGCGTGGCCCATCATGATATGTCATGTAAACTTCAGTGATACATCATGTAATCCTGCAGGATCCTGTGAGATTACGTGGCATAGAACACAATTTTTCATGATATCAAACTTATATTTACATGACTTCATGTTTACATCGCATATATGAAGTTTACATGACGTGTAATCTTCATTATTTTTAACAGTTATATATTTCTTGAAAATATACGAACTCTTGGGAAATTCTGAAGTCATCCTTGGAGCTTGAAGGACATAAGCCAGTTCGATTAATACACCCCCACCTCCTTTTACGACCATTATAGGAGGATCGTAAAAAAAATCGGTCGTAATAAATATCAGGGTTGTAATTATGTTTTTGAAAAATTCAACATCTAGATGTAGATACTGAACCGAGAATTTCTGCAAAGTTGAAGCATTGATTGAGAACTTTTTGAATGTACCATTAAAAATTTCACGTTCTGATAATAGATGGCAGCACTGCTCGCTTGTTATCAAAAGAACCAATAATATGGAGGCGATAAATGCAGATACCAATCAATTTTAAAGATAACGAATGCTCACCAAAGTTGAATGAAGTTTTGTTTTGAGGATATCTCAAGATCCTGACCACTTAGAAAAATAGCATCTTCAGCGAAGTTGTTCAGTAGCTCAAGCGCTATCATTATAGAATTGAAATACATCATCTTTCCAAGTGGTTAGGATCCTGAGATATCCTCAAAACAAAAGTTTCAAGCTCACTAGCGCCGCCTGGTGGCTAAATTTCGAATATCATTGCTTCTATAATGATAGCGCTTGAGCTACTAAAAAACGCCTTCTTTTCCCTTGTCCTTATCCTGATCCCTTAGGATCCATAAATATTCGCAAAGCAAAAGTTTCACGCTCGCAAGCGCAACCTGATGGTCAAATCTCGAATATCGTGATTCAAGCAATGATAGTCCTTGAGCTACTGAACAACTTTGATGAAGACGCTATCTTTATAAGTAGTCAGGATCCTAAGATATCAGAAAAAAATGTCAATGCCCACTAGCGCCGCTTGGTGGCAGGATTTCTTATTTCAATGAACACCGCATGTTAGCCCTCAATCTACTGAACAATGATGCTGAACATCATAACCCTCTATTTTGATTACTTTTTAAGATATTGATCATTTATAAAAACGGTCGTTGATCGGAATTTTGGTCGTAAAAAAGAACCGTCGTAAAAAGAGTTGGAGTGTATGTATTTGATCTACGTATTGGAGTGCACCTCGCTTACTATACCATTTGTCTAGTGCACCTCGCTTTACTAGTTTACTGTTGAGAAATGACAAATCAATAGGTTTTGTTAAAGTTTTATTACTCACCATCAAAAACATAAATTTCTGGGCGATCAGGTGGCCTATAGTCGAATCACTGACTGTTTTGACTACACTGAACATAAATGCCCACAATTTTTTATCGAAAACACATCCCATATTTTTTTGCCCCAAGCTGTCCCAGGCTAAAATTTACTTCCAAGGGTACTATAAAAAGTAAGCTAAAAGATAGTAATCAATTTAGCTGCACATATTTGCACTTTTTCATCTAGAGTTTTTTGACATTTTTCAGTATTTCTAAGAATCTTCCATTAATGTTAGCTAAATATTATTTCAGGACATAATTTAATATCGCAATATGATCCATATAATCATAATCTCCTTTGGCATACATATTGCCCGGGATAGGTGAAAGCTTCCAACATTTATAATAATCATAAAAATATATACTGTGATAAATTCCTATAAAGTTTTTCGGTAGTAACATGATAACTTAAAAATATCCGGATATTCAGAAAAACAATCTTCAAATTCATCAAGTTTGTTCAACAAATGTAAAAATAAATGCAAACTTGTTTAGTTTTCTTTAAGTGATCAAGTAGCTTATTTGGTAAAGCACTCGCCTAGCATACAAGAGTTATGAGTTATTATCTCACCTGAGTTAGAGCAGTGAAATGGAACCAAAATGCTAAAAATTGAGATATCATCCAATAAATGAACACAGAGCTTTGTATTCAACTAGGAGTCTTATAACCTTGTTATCACTTCCTTCCTTCCTTATTTGGCTTTACATCAATTATCTTGATAAAGCCTCGCCAACAATATTTCGCCAATTCCCTCGGTTCATGGCCGCTTCTCTCCATCCTCGACTGTGACCCACGCTCTCCAGGTCCTGGTGTACCTGGTCAATCCACCTAGCTCGCTGCGCCCCACGCCTTCTTGTTCCGACCGGATTCGTGGCGAACACCATCTTTACAGGGTTGTTGTCCGGCATTCTTGCAACATGCCCTGCCCAGCGTATCCTTCCAGCTTTAGCTACCTTCACGATACTGGGTTCGCCGTAGAGTTGAGCGAGCTCGTGGTTCATCCTTCGCCGCCACACGCCGTTCTCCTGCACGCCGCCGAAGATCGTCCTTAGCACTCGGCGTTCGAAAACCCCAAGAGCTTGCAAGTCCTCCTCGAGCATAGTCCACGCCTCATGCCCATAGAGGACTACCGGTCTTATGAGCGTTTTGTACATCGTGCATTTGGTGCGGGGGTGAATCTTTCTTGACCGCAGTTTCTTCTGGAGCCCATAGTAGGCACGACTTCCGCTGATGATGCGCCTTCGTATTTCCCGACTAACATTGTTGTCAGCCGTCAACAAGGATCCGAGGTAGACGAACTCGTCCACCACCTCGAAGGTATCTCCGTCTATCGTAACACTGCTTCCTAGGCGGGCCCTGTCGCGCTCAGTTCCGCCAACCAGCATGTACTTTGTTTTCGACGCATTCACCATTAGCCCGACTCTTGTTGCTTCGCGTTTCAGGCGGGTGAACAAATCTGCCACCGTTTCAAATTTTCTCCCAATAATATCCATGTCGTCCGCGAAGCAAACAAATTGTCCGGATCTCGTGAAAATCGTGCCTCGACTGTTAAGTCCGGCTCTCCGCATGACACCCTCAAGCGCAATATTGAACAACAGGCACGAAAGTCCGTCGCCCTGTCGTAGTCCCCGCCGAGACTCGAACGAACTGGAGTGTTCGCCCGAGATCTTCACGCAGTTTTGCACACCGTCCATCGTTGCTCTGATCAATCTTGTGAGCTTCCCGGGAAAGCTGTTCTCGTCCATGATTTTCCATAGCTCTATGCGGTCGATACTATCGTATGCCGCCTTGAAATCGATGAACAAATGGTGCGTAGGGACCTGGTACTCACGGCATTTCTGGAGGATTTGCCGCACGGAAAAGATCTGGTCCGTTGTCGAGCGGCCGTCGATGAAACCTGCTTGATAACTTCCCACGAACTCGTTTGCTATAGGTGATAGACGACGGAAGAGAATCTGGGATAGCACTTTATAGGCGGCGTTTAGGATGGTGATAGGACGATAATTTTCACACTCCAGTTTGTCGCCCTTTTTGTAGATAGGGCATATAACGCCTTGCTTCCACTCCTCCGGTAGCTGTTCCGTTTCCCAGATTCTGACTATCAGCCGATGCAGACAAGCGGCCAACCTGTCCGGGCCCATCTTGATGAGTTCGGCTCCGATACCATCCTTGCCAGCGGTTTTGTTGTTCTTGAGCTGTTGAATGGCATCCTTAACCTTCCCCATCGTGGGAGCTGGTTGATTTCCGCTGTCCGCTGTGCTGACGT
This sequence comes from Aedes aegypti, assembly GCF_002204515.2. Classification (NCBI taxonomy): domain Eukaryota; kingdom Metazoa; phylum Arthropoda; class Insecta; order Diptera; family Culicidae; genus Aedes; species Aedes aegypti. The sequence goes on along the minus strand of NC_035108.1, from coordinate 69,439,909 downwards.
TGCCATCGCCTTCGCTGTCCTGACCTTCTGTGCCTGTGTTCTCTGCGCCATTCAGGTGTTCATCGTAGTGCTGCTTCCACCTTTCGATCACCTCGCGTCCGTCCGTCAAGATGCTCCCATCCTTATCCCGGCACATCTCAGCTCGCGGCACGAAGCCTTTACGGGATGTGTTGAGCTTCTGATAGAACTTCCGCGTTTCTTGAGAACGGTACAGCAACTCCATCTCTTGGCATTCCACCTCTTCCAGGCGGCGCTTTTTGTCCCGGAATAGGCGGGTTTGCTGTTTCCGCTTCAGTCTGTATCGTTCCACGTTTTGCCGCGTACCATGCTGCAGCATTGCAGCCCACGCTGCATTCTTCTCCTCTAAAACCTCCTGGCACTCCTCGTCGAACCAATCGTTTCTTGAGCTCCGTTCCACATATCCGACAACGTTTTCGGCAGCGTCGTTAATGGCTGCTTTGACTGTCCTCCAGCAGTTCTCAAGAGGGGCCCTATCGAGCTCGCCCTCATCCGGCAACGCTGCCTCAAGATGCTGCGCGTACGCATTGGTGACATCCGGTTGTTTCAGCCGCTCGAGATTGTACCGGGGCGGGCGTCGGTACCGTACATTGTTGATGACGGATAGTTTTGGGCGCAGTTTCACTATCACCAGGTAGTGGTCGGAGTCAATGTTGGCGCCACGATAGGTTCTGACGTCGGTTATGTCGGAGAAGTGCCGTCCATCGATCAAAACGTGGTCGATTTGCGATTCTGTCTGCTGAGGTGATCTCCAGGTGTACCGATACGGGAGGCTGTGCTGGAAATAGGTGCTACGAATGGCCATGTTCTTGGAGGCGGCAAAATCTATCAGTCGTAGGCCGTTCTCGTTCGTCAGCCGGTGGGCGCTGAACTTTCCAATCGTCGGTCTGAACTCCTCCTCCTGGCCAACCTGAGCGTTCAAATCTCCTATGATGATCTTGACGTCGTGGCTTGGGCAGCGGTCGTACTCGCGTTCGAGCTGCGCGTAAAATGCGTCCTTGTCATCATCAGTGCTTCCGGAGTGTGGGCTATGCACGTTGATTATGCTGAAGTTAAAGAATCGGCCTTTGATTCTTAACTTGCACATTCGTTCATTGATCGGCCACCACCCGATCACGCGCCTTTGCATATCACCCATCACTATGAAAGCTGTTCCCAGCTCGCGTGTGTTGCCGCAGCTCTGGTAGATGGTATGATTACCTCTAAACGTTCGCACCAATGCTCCTGTCCAGCACACCTCCTGCAGCGCTACGATGTCGAAACCGCGGGTCTTCAGTACATCGGAGAGTATGCGAGTACTTCCAATGAAGTTGAGAGATTTGCAGTTCCACGTACCGAGTTTCCAATCGCTAGTCCATTTTCGTCGCTGTGGTCTTTGCCGATTGTTCCGGTCCGTATTCTCTCGTTGACGTTCCTGTGCTGATGTGTTTTTACGGTTGGCTTGCAGGGCCTGACACCAACCTCCTAGATTTCCGGAGGACCTTGTTATCACCTTCCTTCCAGAACATTACCAATCCATTATTTTCCGTTCACTCTAAATTGTGCCTGAAGCTGCTTCTCGATACAACGGAAGCTCTTTCACCAGTTCAAACCTTGTCATTGTTTTTCCAATACTTTGCCAGCAGCTGTAAATAATGAGCTGGGCTTCTGAACCATGAAAAGAATATATTCCAAACACAACAATAAGTGAACTTTAGATAACTGTCTAGCAATCCACAATGCCTTTTCATTCATCAACCAACGCCCCACACTTCTGATCACAAGAAGTATTGTACTATTTACTGACAATGGCTGCCTAGACCTGACACATAACGAAGAGAGAATCTCCACCTCGAGAAGGAAGTGACTCTGCTGTTTAAGAACTTTTCCGTTCTGCACTGCAGACCATTTTTCTTGGATCAATTCAATTTCTTTTTATTTTAAGACTACCCATCAAAAAACCATTAAAATGTTAAGAAACTGCCGTTGAGCTCGTTCCCAACGCATTTATTTTGCCACTGGAAACATTAACTGCATCGCAACGTCTTCGACGTGCGCTTCGCTTTGTTCCCACAGTGCAAGCTCCCATCCCGAGAACCACAGGAAAAGTTTTGTCCTAGCCGACAGGACCTCACACCGGAAGCGACCGAGCTTACATCCCGCTCGTGTCCCTCGCCATCACCACCTCACCCCGAAGACCTGTCTGCTCTGTCTCTCGGAACGAACGTGTCTGTCTGGGCTAGAGCCGAAACTGTTCATGCGGAAATACTATGATTACGATACGACATCCAGGAGCAGGCACGGGGAAAAAAGGCGAACCATATACCTAGTGTAGCAAGGATGCTCTCTTCGCTTCCGTTTGTATTCCTTCCGTACGGCACAATGGGTAGATAACGGGCTTTCGGGTGATTTAGCAGGGCTGGTAGCGACTGGGTATCTTGGAAATAGGAGCATAAGTGAATTCTTATCAAAAAAGAGACCGAACGAAAATTTAAAAAAAAACTGAGAAAACTAACAGGAACCATTAGATAAGACAGAACATTTGAGCTTGAGCTTCAGTCAGATTGGCCGCCCATGGTTGTTACTCCCGTATCGCCAGATCAGCTGCACTGACACAAGGAACCAACCAGATGACTGCTTGGGGCTAACAGGAACCCTCAGGTGCTGATGATCTCCTATTTTTAGGCACCATTGTCGCCGTCAGAATGCTGATCAATGAGGAGAAAAGGGAGGAATTGATGATACATTTAGAACTGGCTCCTACAGTAGACCGGATTTACTCCTGCATTTACGCCAGTTCATGTGGGAAGGTGTAGGGGGTGGTAATTTTATGGCAGAGAGGCTAGCTTGTTTGGCTAACAGACAGCCTGTGCTATAATGATGAAAGAATTGGATCGTAGGGAAACGGTTTCATTGTCCGTCTCTGATTCTAACAAATGCTATGAACTGAGTAGATCAACTGTGATAAATTAAGAGTGGGATTCAACCCAGGACCTTCTGCTTATGAAGCAGAAGCGGTAGCCATTAGACCACCAACCCTGTCTGAATTTTTGAGAGAATCTAACATTTATCTAAAAATATTTCTAAGACTTTTTTTAATTCTTTATTAGCCGAGTGGTTATAGTCCGCGGCTTCAAAGCAGAGCCATACTGAAGGTGTCTGGGTTCGATCCACGGTCGGTCCAGGATCTTTTCGTAATGGAAATTTCCTTGACTTCTCTGGGCATAGAATATAATCGTACGGAGATGAACCAGCCAAGGGCTGAAAATCTCCCTAATAGAGATAAATAATAATAAATAATATAATTGTACCTGCCACACGATATACTTACTTACTTACTTATTTGGCTTTACATCAATTATCTTGATAAAGCCTCGCCAACAATATTTCGCCAATTCCCTCGGTTCATGGCCGCTTCTCTCCATCCTCGACTGTGACCCACGCTCTCCAGGTCCTGGTGTACCTGGTCAATCCACCTAGCTCGCTGCGCCCCACGCCTTCTTGTTCCGACCGGATTCGTGGCGAACACCATCTTTACAGGGTTGTTGTCCGGCATTCTTGCAACATGCCCTGCCCAGCGTATCCTTCCAGCTTTAGCTACCTTCACGATACTGGGTTCGCCGTAGAGTTGAGCGAGCTCGTGGTTCATCCTTCGCCGCCACACGCCGTTCTCCTGCACGCCGCCGAAGATCGTCCTTAGCACTCGGCGTTCGAAAACCCCAAGAGCTTGCAAGTCCTCTTCGAGCATAGTCCACGCCTCATGCCCATAGAGGACTACCGGTCTTATGAGCGTTTTGTACATCGTGCATTTGGTGCGGGGGTGAATCTTTCTTGACCGCAGTTTCTTCTGGAGCCCATAGTAGGCACGACTTCCGCTGATGATGCGCCTTCGTATTTCCCGACTAACATTGTTGTCAGCCGTCAACAAGGATCCGAGGTAGACGAACTCGTCCACCACCTCGAAGGTATCCCCGTCTATCGTAACACTGCTTCCTAGGCGGGTCCTGTCGCGCTCAGTTCCGCCAACCAGCATGTACTTTGTTTTCGACGCATTCACCATTAGCCCGACTCTTGTTGCTTCGCGTTTCAGGCGGGTGAACAAATCTGCCACCGTTTCAAATTTTCTCCCAATAATATCCATGTCGTCCGCGAAGCAAACAAATTGTCCGGATCTCGTGAAAATCGTGCCTCGACTGTTAAGTCCGGCTCTTCGCATGACACCTTCAAGCGCAATATTGAACAACAGGCACGAAAGTCCGTCACCCTGTCGTAGTCCCCGCCGAGACTCGAACGAACTGGAGTGTTCGCCCGAGATCTTTACGCAGTTTTGCACACCGTCCATCGTTGCTCTGATCAATCTTGTGAGCTTCCCGGGAAATCTGTTCTCGTCCATGATTTTCCATAGCTCTACGCGGTCGATACTATCGTATGCCGCCTTGAAATCGATGAACAAATGGTGCGTAGGGACCTGGTACTCACGGCATTTCTGGAGGATTTGCCGCACGGAAAAGATCTGGTCCGTTGTCGAGCGGCCGTCGATGAAACCTGCTTGATAACTTCCCACGAACTCGTTTGCTATAGGTGATAGACGACGGAAGAGAATCTGGGATAGCACTTTATAGGCGGCGTTTAGGATGGTGATTGCACGATAATTTTCACACTCCAGTTTGTCGCCCTTTTTGTAGATAGGGCATATAACGCCTTGCTTCCACTCCTCCGGTAGCTGTTCCGTTTCCCAGATTCTGACTATCAGCCGATGCAGACAAGCGGCCAACCTGTCCGGGCCCATCTTGATGAGTTCGGCTCCGATACCATCCTTGCCAGCGGCTTTGTTGTTCTTGAGCTGTTGAAAGGCATCCTTAACTTCCCCCATCGTGGGAGCTGGTTGATTTCCGCTGTCCGCTGTGCTGACGTAGCCATCGCCTTCGCTGTCCTGACCTTCTATGCCTGTGTTCTCTGCGCCATTCAGGTGTTCATCGTAGTGCTGCCACACGATATGCGAATGCGAAAATAGCAACTTTGGCAAAGAAAGCTCTCAGTTAATAACTGTGGAAGTGCTCATAAGAACATTAAGCTGAGAAGCAAGCTCTGTCCCAGTGGGGACGTTATGCCAAGAAGAAGAAGAAGAAGAAGAATGACATTATGAGAAATATTTCTGATTGTATTTTTTTCACAATTTTCTTCAAGAATTGCATTAGATATTCATTGGCTTATGAGCCGGAAGGCCCTAACATTGTTGGATGATAATAATAGAAAAATAATTTACAACAATTTACACGACTCTAACGTAAATAAAATCTTTTGAATCAATTTACAGACTCATATCTTCAAATAATATCGAAGGGTGACTTCAGAACTTTTGCTTCAAATCTCTTGAAAATTAATATTGTAAGATTTATTCGTACACTCAACGTGAATTCTTCCTGCAGAACAACCCTGCTTATAAGTCTTTTTAACCACGAATTCACAATTCCAGAATATGTTCACGGATTCAACTAAAAAAATACTTAACCTTTCAAAAGTTCAAAATTTTCCTTCAATTCCTCCAACAAATCATTGATTCTGTGAGATCTTATACTGAGATATTTCGCTGAAAATTTTACTGGAAATCTCTCTGTGAACTTTATCAAATCATTTCCCAAATAATTATTATAAATTCTTTCACGCAGTTCATCAAAAGTCCTTCAGCAAATTTTTCAAAATACATCACAAATGGCGTCAAAATGATTTTTTTTCTGTAATTTTGTCGAAAAATATTAAGAAAACATTGAGCAAAGTACACCCAATTATCTTCTTGTACGGATTTTTTTAACACGGCTGTGCAAAAAAAATGCATGCATTTTTTTCGCCAAAACCTTATTTTTACATGAAACGTCGAGAAATTGTGTTAATGTTTTTGAACGGTTTTTGAAATTTTTAACTGAAATCATGAAAAGTTTGTGGAAAAATCACGAAGGATATTCCTTGTGAGTTCATATGAAGAATTCCTAATGGATTTTTTACTGGATTATACAAAGAATGAACATATTTCGTAGTGAAAATCTAAATTTACAAATATAACTGATGTGCAGCGGTATGAGACAAAATCACAAGAAAAATAGAATCAATATTAATCTATGCAAACTACGAAATTTGTGAAAATCGTGATTATTGCGGCCGACATTATTTCTGTAAACAAGAATTTGATTGCCGCCCTCCCCCTCGATCCCATCCAGACAAAAAACCTAGCTACGCCAATGCAGATATTGATTCATGCATTCTCCCAATGTTTGCTTAAGATATTACTTCAAAGATTACTTCAGGAGTTGAATTCGTGATTATGTTGCCGACTTCCTAAGGAATTCATCCAATAGTTTCATCTTAGATACCGTAAAACGGGGTGATTTACAACACTCTTCAACTTACATCAACCAAAACCATGATCTAAACGTCATCTAAAAATATATACATATTTTTTTGACTTTTTAATGGCCTACAGAAGTATAAGTTTTCAAGACATTTAAAAGAATTATGTTTGAAATATGAAAATAATTCTAATAACAGCCTTATTAGTGATCATTACTTGAATTATGGGTCACACGTACTATCGATTTATGACACAATTTGTTCCGATATTTCTGTATAATATTGAAATATGGTTGTAAATTATCATGTGTTGCAAGTTACTCCGCCGTTGCAAGTCACCCCGTTTGACAGTACCTTTAACAATTCAACTAGGAGAAAATAGGGAAAAACCAGGATGTCAAAGATTATTTCAGATATTTACAAGAAACTCCAGTTCTCCAGAAACAAATCCAGTGTATATGCCACTGACCCTGCTGGGGCTTTCATCAAGATTTCCGCTTAGAACACCTTCAAGAAGTCAATCAGTAATTTGTCCAGGAATTTCACTGAAACTATCGTAATTTTTTAAAATTCCAATCAGGAATATCTTCAAGGATCAGGAATTATCATAGAGTTTCCTGCTAAGATTTTTTTAGGAATTCCTTCAACAATCTACTAAAAATTTCGGATTGGAATCTATGGGTAATTTCCTATCCGGGAAATATTACTAAGGATAGTAAAGTCACCTTCTTTGAAACTTCTATAAATTCTAAAGTACAATCGAAGCTCGTTATAGCAACATCGCAAGGGACCATCGTTATACGGAGATGTCGTTATAAAAGACGTCATTATAAATAAATTTATCGTTATGGCGCATTGAGAAAGAAAAGGATCATAATATGTACTAAAATAATCAAATTAAATTAAAAATGTCGTTATATTGAGTCACTACCGAATATAACTCGAATGTCGTGATAGAGAACGGTCGAAACAGAGGAATGTCACTATAAAAGTTAAAATTAGTTTGGCAATTTCAAGGAACCATTGGATATGTTGTTATAGAGAGGTTTGTCGCAATAAAAGTTGTCGTTATAACGAGTTTTGACTGTACACTGCAAAGTATCGATCTCTGGCATCTCTCTGAAAAACTCCTGGACTTTTATGGATGTCTTGGGAAATTTCAAAGATAAATTTCTAAGATTAATTAGTGTAGAAGGTAATCAGTCGAATCTCTCATAGAGTAGGAACTAGACAGATCAGGTGGAAATATAAGCAGAAAATCCTGGGATAAACCTGGGCGTTTTTTTGTAAATAACTCAAGGTAGTACCGGTGCTCAAGAATTTCCTGGGGCGAATTCGTGAGAAATTACATTAAACATCTCTTGGGCCCAAATAGTTGTATTGGAGCTTTTCAGCAAGATCATGCTGACTGGAGCGGGTTAGAATTTAGTCGGGGATATTTTCGGATTATTAATTTACTTGACTTCCCAGGGAATGTACTATCTTCTTACTTGCCACAAGCTAAACCAATGCCGAGAATAGACAAATGACAACTAAAGCACTCAGTTAATGAGTGTGGAAGTGTTCAAGAGAACATTAAGTTATGATGCAAGCCGACACGTAATAACCGAAAGAAGAATGCCCGCTGAAGTCATTTCTGAGACAGTTGATAAGAAATCTCTGAAGCGACTCAGAAGGAATCCCTAGGGAAGTCCTCAATAGCTTTTCAGAAGGAATCTTGGAATCACTAGCTTTTCTCCTGGAGAATCCCTGAAACTTTTTTTCCGACAAATCTCAAAAGAAATTCCTGAAGCTTCTGTGGAATAGTCATGTAAGTTTTCGCCTCGATTTCCTAAAGCTAGATTTCTTCACTAGGACTCATTGCAAGCAGAATAACAAAACAAAAAGCTTTAGAGACAATTTTGGTTACAATAGTGATAAAAAATAAATAATAATAAGTATAACATAATTAACTTTAGAGACTTACAATAAAAATATAGATCTTTTAGAGATTTGCATTATAATAGAAAAAAAGTCCCTGAAAAGAGATCTGTTACCAGCCCTGCTGCAGTGCAATCTTGGTTCATGGTTTGCAGACACCGACGAAGAAGAGCACAAGTATTCATGGGGACCGATAGTCGATGTAGATTCATTAACCTAGAGGGATGGTCAACGGGGCAAGTCGGGAGAAAACTATTTTCGAGCGAATTTCTTCGGTTCAAGAAATAACTGGAGCGGTTATTGCCGGGTCCTACGGAGTGTGTGGTATTTTTTCCTCTGAAGTTATAAGGGTTTATGGCAACATCATTTTATGAGCTGTGGTAAAAATATGAGCTACGGATTGTTTTCTGTTGGAGATGGCACAAAAAAAATGTTATTTGAAGGATAATGGTTTCTATTGAGCAAAATTTCGCCGGGGCTAACGCTTCCATGCGAGAAATGAATTGATTCGATCAAAACATAATCTATAGCCCTACGTTTAAGATAGTATCGATATAAGTAATCGATATGATGCTTTAGATATTTTTTTCGAGCAACGAAGCAAAGTAACACATCTGGTTGCTACCTTGAACAAAAAAAGGTAAATCTCTGTTTTACCAACTTCTCATTTTCCAAACAACATATCCATGTAGCTTCTAGTCCAGACTGTTTGATTCAAGTGGATAAGCAAAGGGTGCAGCCAATCGTGGTCAATATTTCGGAATATGCAGGATTTCGGCATGAGATCTTGAACGCCATTAGATCAATCAAGGTGTCCTTTCAAATCACTAAAAGAGGAGATTGTCAACTACTTCTGAAAAATCTTCAATAGAATATGCATAGGCTTTTGAACTTAAATTAAACTTTCAAAACTTTCGAAATCGTTTTCTGGTGAATCAGATAAACCCACCTCTGTTCCAGTAGCAATAATATTACCATAAAGAAGAAAAGAAAAAGATTCATTTACCCCGTGATTCTGTCTAAATGCCAAATCAGTTATGTAACTTATCGAAATAATATTCATTGATTGTGACGTCTTATAATTACCATTATGCACGGAACGAACAAATTGAACCCGCACGGTATAGAATTCCACGCAAAGATCGGGTTTTGCTACTGCCTTAACTTTCCAACCAATATACCACATAACCGCCGCCCCATAGACGTCGTCGCCTGGCGTCTAGGGAATTAAGGCGACCAGTCAGTTTGCTTTTCCTGGTACAGCTAACAGATTCTCAATAAATCCCGATATACGCACAAGATATGCGCCGTAGCCCGCCGTAACCGCATTGCGATCTTCGATCATTCGAACGATCATCGGTCTCCAACGCCAATCCATATAAACAACGTGTTGACAAACTGTCACAGACGTCGTCGTCGTTCACTCGCAGTTGGTGCCTGTCTGGAAAACCGCGGAGCACAGTAATCCAATACATTTATTTGCGTCAGTCAATCAATCAGAGCATATTTGCAATCTGTTCCAGTGGCACAGTGGGAAAATGGGACCCAAAAGAATTGTCTGAAATTATTTATTATTTTATTCGACATTTGTTCCAATGTTACAACATTAGATTCTTCTATGTAACTCATTAGTACTATATAGTATCCTGGTCAGGAAGGGAGCTCCAGAATCATTTTAAAAATTTTATGTTGAACCCTCTGCAGAGCTTTTTTCCTGGTGTTACAACAGCTAGTCCATGTTTGAAATATAACAGGGACATGATCAGAATCAAAATCAGCGTGAGTAACCAGTTGGCCACAAAAGTTACTAGAGTCGATTAAGATTAAATCAATCGTAGAGGAGTTTCTAGAAGAGGAAAAACAAGTAGGGTTATCAAGGTATTAAATTGAGAAATATTCTGAAGAGCACTAATCAAATAAAATTCTACCCTTGGAATTACTTTACGAATTATTCCATGAGCGATGTTTTGCTTTAAAGTCACAAATGACAAAAAAAAATTATTGACAGTCAATTTCCGCAAGTCAGTTTGAAGCAAACTAATTTGCTGCCCAGCGCATTGAAAAGACAAAAAGGCAGCTATGAAAGTATATTTAACAAGCTGTGTTTCAACAGAAACACCACAAATTTAAAAAACTTTGATTCCAAATGCCGAAAAAAGTTGATGTTTTATACGCCTATGAATGATGATAGCAACTCCACTATATACTCCAGCCAGTCGATCATTAGGATAAACAAAAAAGTTTGGATCTCTTTTGAGCTTGGTAAAATGTTATTTGAGTTTGGTTAACTGATATAGTTTGGTAAACTGATTAGAAAATTCAACAGTTCGCCCTCTTTACCTTTCAAAGAACGAGCAATCCAATAGTAAACATTAAAAAAAATATATTTAGATTCATTAACGCAACGTAATCCAATAACAATTTTATAAGTATATTTTACACCAACTTGGACTGTATCAATTATTTGATTCAATTGTTCAGTTAAAAAATCAAAATCAGAGGGAGGCATCACGCTATGTCTGATAAAAATCAAATGTACATCGGATTTTTTTCTCGCTAGAGTTTAGTATTTGGGTTATATTTTCATAATCGGAAAGTTTTAAAATATTCCATCGATGAAATTTTGATTTTTTCCACTTTTTAGCCATTTTTCATACTAAATCCCATGAAAATCAAGTTTTCGACGCATTTCCGCCCATACAAAATGTATGGAAAAAAAATCACCGATAGAATATTTTAAAACCTTCCGATTATGAAAATATAGACCAAATACTGATCACGAGCGAGAAAAAATCCGATGTACATTCGATTTTTATAATTGTTTGGTTGAGACATAGCGTGGGCATGTTACAAACCAACGGCTTCTAATATCTGCGATTTTGGGTCTGTGTTTGCCCACTGTGCATTGGTTTGAAGTATGAGCTTTCCTCAAGGCGTACCCTTATTGGATTTATTTTAAACTGGCTGACGCCAGCATCCAAACCAATCGTGGAGATTTAGATCGCATCTCTTGCATTTCACCCGGACTGGTTGCCCGCAAATAGAAGCAAATGTATCTGATTACTTTGACACTCGATTAGGTTAGCTGCAAACAACCGAGCAGCGATTGAACGCGATGACAGACGACCGATTGGTAGAAAACGGAAAGTGAAATGCAATTTTGAGCTTTTAATTTCCCGATTCGATGGTGGTGGAAACTTGTTTTCCATTGAAAGCTTCCACGGGCACATGGTATCCGATAGACACCGGGTAAGACCCAGGCGATGTCGTAATCGTGCTGAACCGTTCCTGTCTATGATGGGTCCGCCCTCTTTCGTTGGAAGACAAACAACACCCCACGGAGCGGTTTGCACTCTGTGGCAGTGGTTGTCCATTTGTGTCAATGATAAAGAGTGAAGCTGATTGTTTGCCTATCGTTTTATGTGAAGTTCTTCTCGATTTTTGTTTATCTTTAGAAAATTTATGGTAATATTCAACAATTTTATCATAAAACTCAGTTTCTTTGAGAAAACCTTTAAAAATTTCTTTAGAAACTTCTATATGATTTTTTTCCAGAAATTCCTTCCAAAACACCTTTCGAGATTTTTTGGAGAAATTTTTGAAGAATTCACATCTGGAAAAATTTTCTAAAAGAGTAACAGGAAAATTAGCATGAGCATGAGCATAAATGACCGTACAATTCGTAGTTGCTACTCCATGATTGACCAGAGCAATCGAAGTTGCACAGGGATTTAGTGAATGGGGCTTGGGATTAGCTTACCATTCTTCAATCAATCAATAACGGCGCCGGCCACGTCCTTACGATCATCGGGGAAGGGAAATAATGTTAGTGTGACTACCGTTGTTACTAGAGACCGAGATCACCTCTGCATCTCCACGGTTGTCATGGAAAGGATACTAGGTTAGTGGGATAAGGTAAGGATCTGGGAGTCATCTTTAGTTGATGATGCAATCCTTGATATATTCACGCCTGACCGGATTCGCGATATTATTCGATAAATGAATTGTATGCCGAACAAATGTTCATCGTTCGCCCTCGCAAGAGCAAGCAACGCGACCAAAGGATCAAACACTACTAACAATAAACACGCGATCCGCAACTCTTATTTACTATCGTGCCACGCGAGCGACGCGCAACACGATCGATCCTGCCCGCATCACTCGCCCCCGCAAGAGCAAGCAACGCGACCAACGAGTCAAATACTACTAACCTAAAAGAGTAACAGGAAAATTAGTTGGATAAAGCCCTGAAGAAACTATTGTAGAAATTTCTGGAAAATTTCCTGGATTCCGGTAGCTATGAACTGAAAGAGTCCAATGAAGATCTCTAGAAGGAATAACTGGATCAATTCCTGAAGGAATAACTGCAAGGTTCCTGTATGAATTTCTGGAATCGGAGCAGAAATTTTCGGAGGAATATCGAAAGGAACCCAAAAGAAATTCTTAGAGAAATCCAAGAATAAAATTTTACAGTAAAAGAATCGAAGCTTGAAAAATTTCATGCAGAATCCTTGAAGCTTTCTTTGAAAGAAATCCTTAATCAAAGCCTAAAAAGATTTTTGGAAGAAATTCCAAAGCAAAATAAATAGAAGAATCCCTTGATGAATTCCAGGAGGTATACTAGGAGTGATTTTTAGAAGATTTATTGAAGGAATTTCCGAAGTAATGAAGTCCTGAAAGAATTAGTGAAGGAATTTCTGTAGGAATCTCTGGAGAATTTCCTAAAATGATCCCTATATTAATCCTTTACCGAATTACAGGAGAAATAGTTGGATTAAGTCCTGAATAAATTATTGTAGAAATTTCTGGAAGATTGCCTGAAAACGTATCAGAAGCACTGAGTCCAACGAGGATCTTTTGAAGGAATCGCTGGAGAAATTCATGAAGGAATACTTGGAGGAATATTGCAAACATTTTGAAGGAATTCTTTAAAGAATATTTTATTCAAGTCCTGGATATTTTTAGGGCAGTGATTCCCAAAGTGGGCGAATTCGCCCCTCTGGGAGCGAATTCCAGGTCCATGGGGCGAAAATTTGTAAAATTGAATTTGAGGGGCGAAAAAGCTAGAAAGGGGGCGAAATGGGGATCAATTAAAAAACAAAAATAGATTCAAAGTTTCTAAGAGATAATCTTATTATAATGATAACATATACATCCGAGGAAGAATTTATTTGACACCTAATTATTTCATAGGTTCTTAACTTTTAAACGCGCTCGTTTTTCAATTATCACAGACAAATTTAACGATTGTCAGTCAGGTCTGAATGATTTTTGCCAAATATAATATTGAATGCATTTTAAAAGCAGAAAATACGTGAGAACTTTTGGCAATGTTTGAAATTTGTTTCCAAGTGGTAAATAAAGTTTGGTGGCTTTTTGTTAGAATCTTTAGAATAAGGCAGCTTAAGTTTCTATTATTTCTCACGCGTTTGTTAAACTACTCATTTTGATATTATGTTGACGACACGCATACTAACCAGTATTTTAGTACAAATCATTTTATGAATAATTTTATGTGACTTTAGTAGACAAAAATCGGAAAACAGGTCAGAGCGACATAAAATTGCATGGATCAAAGCTTCAAAAAATCTAAATTGAACGATATATTCCACTGAATGAAGAGTTGAATAAAGTCTGGGTTTACTGGCGTTTTTTTTTTAATTTTGTATTTAGATTGGACTATGCCACTCTTTTTGGGATATTTTGATTGAATCATTAAGATTGACTGCTACACCCTCTAAATTTGACCAATTTTCGGTATACTTATGATGAGATATTGAACCATACTTCATAGTAAGTTTAACGCGTAATACAAATCAACATTGTTACTTCAATAGGGCCTAACTGACATGAGCGGTTTCTCTTCATCGATCCTCTCTTTCACTAATAATTTCACAGATAAATCTGTAATAATTATTGGTTTACTGCATTACCAGAGTGATTCTTCATCCTACAGCACAAAAATGTGTTACGAAAAGAGAATCAGTTTTCTGCAATAACGCAAAGAGAGCAACGATGAACAGAATGCAGATAAGCCCATATGAAAAAACAATGCTGAAATGTTTAAATTTCATATCAGGGGGCGATTCCAAAAAATATTGGTCTCAAGGGGACGAAAGTAAAAAAAAGTTTGGGAAACACTGTTTTAGAGCAATCTCTGGAGAAATCACTGGCCAAATTTGTAAAGGATTTCTTAAAAGAGTTATTTGAGGAAATCCTGGAAAAATACTTGCTGTCGTCCCTGGAGAAACATCTAGAATTTCTGCAGGACCCATAAAGTAAATCCAATCAAAAATTTTCGAAGAATGTTTTTCTTAAAGAAATTTTGAAAGAAATTCATAGCGTAATCCAAGAATAAAATTTTAGGGGATAAAATTAAAAGTTTGAAGATGTTCTTGCAGAATCGCTGAAGGAACCTGTGAAAGAAATCCTGAACGAAAGCCTGAAGGAATTTCTGGAAGAAGCTCCGAAACAAAATAACTAGAAGAATCCATTGGAGATCCAGGAGGTTTACTTGAAGTGAAGGAATATTTTCTGGAGGAAACCATGGAAGAATCCTTGGAGAAATCCATGGAATATAACTTGAATAAATCTCTTGGTCAATTCATTCAATCATACCTAGAAAGACTGCAAGTGGAATTCTAGAAAGGGGGTCACTTTGATAGTTTTTTCGAAGAAAACTTGAATATTCATGCATGCTGTTTCAAAGATTATTAATTTTTATTTTTAAAACAAGTGCTGGCATCCTAGCTATCGATTGCAGTTAATAGATTGCCGGAAGATTTATTTTGAATGGATATATAATATTTCATATAATCGAAAGTCGGTTTTCTGTTTTGGGGTAACTTTGATAATGGAGCATAAATCAAACAAAATTGATGAATTACGAACATTTATAGGGCATTGCATACCTCTTGGCGTTTATCGTTACATGGAAACTGACTTTCATTACAAAAAAGGTCACAGCTTGTAAAAAGGGTTCTCGCTAAGAGATTTGAGACCATATTCAAGTTCTATGATAACTAGGCTGTCAAATATAAGTGACGAACTATTCAAAACTACATCAAATAGTGATTGTAGAACAGGTTGTTCGTAAACGTTTCGAAATTGCTAAAGTTGCATCAATTTTCAATATTCGTATAATAAATATCGAATGTTCTCGATTCAAATGAAAATAATATTCTTTACTTTTGCATTCGTTTTGCTTAACAGATTAACTGATATTATCTTATTTATTTTAGTATGTGATGGGTCCCGCACTATCAAAGTTACTCCGTTTTACGGTAACAGTCTCTGGGAAAATTCATAGAAGTAAAAAGTTTTACAGTTTTCTAAGGAATTCCAGTTCCAGTAGAGGAGCTTGAGAAACATCCCTTGTTGAAATTGCTGGAGGAATTGCTTAAAAATTTCTTGGTGGAATTTTTGGAAGCATTTATGGTGAGTTTTTCAAGGAATCTCTGATAAAATTTCTGAAGAAAACTCTGGTGGATATCTCATTGTAAACCTAGAGAAATCCATTATGAAATTCCCTACTGGAAAAATCCAGGAAAAACCATCGTGTAATTCCTAAAGAGATCTCTGGGACAACTCTGAAGGAATATCCGGAGGAATCCCTGGTGAAATTCTTGGTGGAATACCAAAATAATATCCCCAGTGAAACTCAACAGAGAATGCCTATTTAGAATTATTGTTGGAATCCCTGTTGGGATTGCGAAAAAAAAATTCCGCAACCGTTCCTGGTGGAATTTCTGGAGCAATCCCTGATGGAATTGCTAAAGAGGTTTAAGTTCCAATCTTGGAGTAATATCTGACGGAGTTCCTGAAGGGATCCCTGATGGAATATTTGAAGGAAACACTGACGAAATTCCCGATTTTCATCCTAAAGCTCTTTTGGAATTAATTCCAAGAATCCGGGAGCGGTTGAATGTCCGTATTGGTCGACAATTATTCTAGATAAAAATCATGAGCTTCTATCCGTTAAATCATATATTTGTTTGAACAAAACTTAAAAAAGGTGAGACAGTTTTAAAATAACGTTCTTTTGATGACCGAGTAGGCGAAAGAAGCTTATTAATAGCAAATATTGATATGGATAGCTAAAAGTTAAATTAATATAATTAAACTGCCGTGAATCGCAAGTCAGTCCCATCTGTAAAAGTAGGCATTGAGAAAATGGGCTGTGAAGTTTTCAAACTCGTTTTCCATACGAGCATTCAAAAACTTCCAGAGGATTGGAACATGTTCAAATCTTCATGAAACTTTCACAACTTGCTTTTCACTTCGATATCTTTCCGAGAAAAATATAAATATGATCAAAACAAGTTACATTTTTGTGTTCCACGCTAAGAAAGTCTGTAGTGGGACTGATATGCGGTTACTTTTCATTATGGGCCAATTTGACTTGCTGTTTTTTTTCCTATTTTTTCCGAACAAATTTTTTATTTCATTTATCCAGCTGAAATAGCATTGGAAGAAAGGTTGAAAACTGAACTCAACTCAATTTTGACGAAAATGCAGATGGGACTGACTTGCGATTCACGGCAGTAAATGAATAGCTTAAAGTTAAATTAAGTCGAGTCACGACACTGAAGACGGCCTTACAGTTGAGGTCAAAATACGCGTATCGGTCAAAGGACACAAGCTCTAGTGGAGTTAAATAGTATAATACTTAATTCTGTTTTTGATTTACTTTAATTAACATGATAGATATAAAAGATGAAAAATCTGTAAATGATGTATAATATTTAATCCTGGAATAAAATTGGCATATTATATTTAGCATTTGTTGGATCTAAACATAACCTGGAGCTACTCATTAGATTTGAAAACATCAAAGGAATATATCTTTTATCTATCTTCTATCTACCATCTATCTGTCTTCTATCTATCTCTTATCTATCTTTTATCTATCTCCTGTTCTATCAAGGCGGGTTCACTACACTCTGGCTACAGAACACAATGCACACAACTTGTATTCTATCTATCTTCTATCAAAATTCTTTAATATTCTAGTTAGGTTCTATCTATCTTATATCTATCTAAAAAAATAAAAATAGAATGGTGCTTGTATGTCACGAGTTCGCTTCAGAACGGGACCACTATTCTTTCACTTTTGTTTTCCTCAAGGACTCCGACGTGTTTGTATGAAGAATATGATGAAAAAAGTCGCAAAAACTTGAGAAAATTAATCTGTCATTTTGTTTGGGAAATTTTATGACGTTTTTCAACAGCTTACTTGATGGTCAAACGAAGTTAGCCGGGACCACTAGTAGTTAATAGGTAATTATTGCAAATTTATTTCAGTTTTCAATGGAAACCACAAGCTGACCCGATTTTCAGCACTTGAGAATCACTGCAGCGCTATGGCTTCATCACGAGAATCGCATTTTCGATTGATTGTGCTTTTGGCATGGTAGGTACCGGCACCACACGGCCAACGTCACATAACTCTCCCGTGCTCTTAAGGGGAGGAAAAGTTCCTGTCGCGTAGAGACAGTAACAGTTGTATTTACTAAACTACCGTCGTCGTTGACCTACCGTCGCGTCGTCGTCGTCATTACTGACAAGTACACTGAACCAAAAACCTTCGACTTTACATAAACCGTGACTTATGAATCAGTGAAAATAGGGTTTCATTGAACACTTAATCTTTAACTGAAATTTTAGGTTTACATTCACAATGGAGTTATGTGATTTCCATGGCGTTTGTTTCAGACACCAATAATTGTAACCATTTCTCCAGAAATTATTAAGTACTTTTGCCTCAGTGCAGTGTATGTACCTTGACGGAGGAGGTAATCAGCTGTCTTGTAACGAGACGCGCGCATACTCACTCACAGCTAGCTAGACGTCCACGGTTTCCTCGTGGCGTAACAGAGATTGGGATTGATGATTGTCGTTGCCGTCCAACATCATCGCTGCTCTGTAGGTACCGGCGGCGTCTAGTTCGGTAAGCTCCGGTAGATGGGTCCCGCCAATTGTGACGCCACCGCCACGAAGCAGTCAACGCTTTTGTGCAAATAGCAAACTAGGGTAGGCGTATCAATTATGGATGTAATGAGTAAATGGTATGGATAAAAATCAGATTTGAACCGTGATTCTGAATCGTAAGCATGAATTGTTGATGTTAGCTACCATTAGTTGCAAGGCTTCAATTGCGAAGTAAATTAATTAAACACTTGAACAGTTAAATTGACATAAGCAAGATAATAATGCCATAATACTATAACTACAATTGGTACTCCTACCCTATAATAAAGGGAGACCGTTTTGCTCACGGGGGAGGTTTTGGGGTCCCATTTCCGCGTGCACAAGACAAGCTTTTCACCACATTGCATTGGAAGGTTTTTGGTAGATGCGAGGGAGCATTAGATGGCAAGAAATGTGACAAACAAATGGGTATTGTACCGCAGTTCCTCCAACAAAATAGTAGCAGCTGATGACTGCTGCTTATACATACTCTTCCTGCAAATCGAGAGGAAGTTACTTTTGGTTACACTCTCGCCCGCCCGCTATGCTTGGTGAGCTTGAATGGTGATGGTCGTATGTAGTTACTGAAGAAAAACGGTAGTCAGTAAAAGTGTCGTGACTTATGCCTCCATTCACGTGCTGCTTTGGGGGTGGTTCAAAATGATTAACCCGAACGATGCCCGTCACAATGACATTCACATACTAGTTGGATTAGCTAATGGAGAGTGTTGTACCGTTTTTGCATGGACACTTTTATGTTGTAACATTTAACAAATTATAAAATGTTATGTTATCTACATAATATGTCCAATATCTTGAAGATTGTAATACGTGATATTTTGGCAGATTTCCTCGTAACATTTCAGGATTAGGTCTTATGTGGAAGTTCTCTTATGAAGTAATAAAGTGTAAATACACGATTTCTCAAAAATAAATCAGTAGAATCTGTGACCAGTCGATTTACTCCGTTCACTGCTTGTTTGACATTGGGTCCATAAAGGGTAAATTATACGGAATAACTTTAAGAGGTAAAACCACAAATTTAAAAAATAGCTAGTAGGGAAATACAGTAAGGACCCGATTTTGTCAGCCCCTTGATGAATTTTGGGCTGACAAAATGGGGAACCTGACAAAATCGGGTCATTTTATTTTGATCCTGTTTTTCAAATTTTGACGTGTTACATGCTTACATGGACTTTTAAAAGGGCAATGGACATGGCCGTAGCCAGTTTTTTTAATCAGGGGCTCCCCCTACCTTATATTGGTAATATCGATTTTTAACACTTAATAAAAGGCATTGCCATTGCCCCCTCTGGCTACGTTCATGCGTGCTTGACATCAAACATCATCATCAATTTTAATGTAAACGTGGTAAAACATGACGGTAACAATTTTTTGAAAAAATTAAAATAGGCTGACAAAATCGGGTCAAAAAGCTGACAAAATCGGGGGTAGACAAAATCGGGGGCAGACAAAATCGGGGGCTGACAAAATCGGGTCAGTACTGTATTAGACTTTAAGATATAAAATACTATGCAAACTAATTCTACAATTAAATAAATAAAAACCAAGTTGAAACCAGAACTTATCAAAAGCTAGATAGATGGATGGCATAACGTTTAAATTCAATAAACACCTAGGCATTATATACAGTAGGTAACACTATACATAATGTCAGCACTGGTTGACAGTGTGAACGAGGCTGAACACTGTTGGCCAAATTTCTCCGTTTGGGAGGTTCCGGGTGTATTACACCTATACAGTCTCAAAGGAACGCCTTCGAATGGGCGGTCGAAGGTCCCAGAGCCAGGAATTGTAAACCACTCGGTCACTTAGTTCGAGAACGCGAAGCCAATCAGAAGTGTCCGAAAAGGATTATAGAAAACCCAATTTCTGTGTAGAGTGACCACAAATCTCAACCGTAGAACCGGTTGTAGAAGTGTTGTATTCCCGGTATTCTGTCACCATTCCGGATTACCACTTCAAGGCCGGACACCTTGTGTACCGAGAAGGCGCCACACGACACCACGAAGACGGTTGTGTAAGCCGAAGCAAGAAGCCTGCTGTACCGAATACGGACTAGTTCAACCCAAGGCCGACGACGTGTGCAAGCCCGTTCTGGGAGAGGGTTCCGAGCCGGAAGCCTGAGACCGACCCGTTCCGAGATATCCCTGAAGCGATCCAGAATCCGAAGAAACGTACCATCCAAGGTCGCACGAGGGACGACAGAAGTCCGGACTGACCGACGATCCGCCAACCGGAGTGCAGCGTACGGGCCCCAACGAGACTACACCCACACACACACCCACACCACGTGAGTACTCTGTACCTGGTAGGTTATAGCTAGGGAATTAGGTGGTTAGGGCCGATAGGGCAATTACCGCAATAAACGTGCCATCACATTATTTCCTGTGGTTTTCCTGTGGTTATCCGCGTCTCTTCAGGGGCAAGGAATTGAGCCGACCCTGAGTGTTCCTTAAGGCACATGCGAGCTAGCGGGCCGTGTAAAAAGGCAGTTACAAATCTCTTCAGAAATGCAGCAAGGATCTCCATAATTTCACAAAGAATCCCGCAAGAGAGACCAAGCAAAATCCAAGTGAAATCTTAAATTTCACACCAGATAATTAAAAATCTCGCGAGAATCGCGCCAAGGATGTAGTATTTCACAAAAACAACAATTAGGGTGAGTGTACCAGTTATGGACATAGTGGTTCCCTATTTCGCCATACGTGATTACTTCAATGTCTTAAAATTTTGAAAATTTTCGTGAGTTGTAGTAGTTAGATTTGAGATATATCTTGATGTTAAAGCATTCAAAAAGACTTAAAATGTGAAAGTTATCAAAATGTCCCCTATGGCCAAATAGGGAACCACTATGGCGATAACTGGTACACTTTCCCTATTATCTTTATTAACCCCTCTACCGTCAGCTTCATTTTTTACCGCTAAAAACATATTCAAATCATGATAACTTTTTTGTTTATCGATATTTTTACACCATTTTTTCACAAGCCTTCAAAAAACTCTTCTAGTTTTAGAATCTGTGTCGGTATTGATAATTGGTCAAAAATTCAAAAATATTCCAAATTTTCTTGGGGGACCGACGTGTAGCCATAACCCACGTAAATATCTCAGGCTACAGAATTTTTATCGTATTCGAATATTCACTACTTGGAATGATACATTAATGCCAGTATGCTGTGAAAAAATGAAGCAATTTGGTGCAGCCGTCTTTAAGTAATAAGCATTTATGTTTCTGGTACCACACTGGACAAACTAAGATCAAGAAAACTCTACAAAACCTCATGTCGTAAGTTTCAAATTTTTTCAAGAAGACTGAACCGACTTATATGATTTTTTTTCAGAATTGATTTCACATTTTACATTTGTTTGATAAATTGGTCAAAAACACAATGGACGCCAAATACATTTTATATAGAATGTCGGTCCCCCAAGGAACAACAGAATATCTTCAAAACTAGATCACCAATGATTAATATCGATTCGGATTCTTAATCTAGAAGAGTTTTTGGAGGTCTTGTGAAAAAATGGTGCAAAAATATTGAGAAACAAAAAAGTTATTGCGTTTTGAATATTTTTTTAGCGTCAAAAAATGAAGCTGTCGGTAGAGGGGTTAAAGTGGTTTCTCACTTATGGCGATTCCATCACTAAAAATACAACAGTATGAGGATAGTAAATTAAACGAAGCCAAGTGTGGCGGTTCATACAAAAATAATACAAATCTAGTCCAAAAGTGTGACACTCGGGAAGGGGAGGGGTGGTCATTGACAATTTTTAGGTTACGTATTTAAACTGCAGTTCTAAGAATCTCATTCGACATATCAGATATATTTCTTCAGTGGTATATCAAAAAATTTAAAACTACTTAGCAAAAAATAAATTGATATCTGCCAACGTAATTTCTTGGGTTGTACTACCTTTCCCCGATATAAAATATAATATTTCGCCTAATTATGAAAAAAGTAAACAACTAGAAAATTCGATCTTATAGCGAACATAAAAATAATTATGATTAGGTTCTTCTACGTAGTCTCTAAAAAGCAAAAGGAAAAAGGATCACGAACTAATCAAAAGGAAAAAAAGATAAGAAAATGGGAGGGGGATTTTAGAATCTCAAAAATGTTATCACTTGTTAAATGAACAATCCTTTCAAGTATCAAGATCTAAAGTTTTGAAAAGTACAAATAAAATGTCGCATGCATTAAGATTAATTTCCTCACTCGTTGATGAAATAATTTAGGTGATTGTTCTCCACTCTCATAATTTTGATCTATTGACATTTTTGTGGACTGCTAGAGAAGTGTTTTCAGCGCTCAAATTTTCTATTTCCAAAGGCTGTTTTATTATAATTGCATGAATAATGTAATTATTTTTTTTAGGATCTTTGGAAAAAAAGTTTTGAATTTTTTTTTATTTGATAATCACATTCTTAAAAAAACACAATCCAAATGTCTTCAAAATGTCAAAATGTCCTCCTTTCATAATATTCGTCTGGTGAGCCTACGAATAGCCCTTGTACCCGAAAAGTTTTCTGCACTCATATTTGTCATAACTTTACACATTCAACCCATTGGGGCCTGATTTTTTCCAAGAACTATTATACAGTTTTTTGAACGCCTTTCAATAGTTTTGGTGCTCAAAGTGCTAAACATAACAAGAAATGATGACAAATATTTTTTTGGGAGGTGCTAGGTCTTCCAAACTGCTCTTAAGTTCATAACTTGAAGTCTATGCTTGTAATAACAACCTTGTTCATCATACAAGGTGATGAACTGTAATCTACCGTATATTCTGAACCTTCTGAGTGTTCAGCAAATATTATCAGATCTTTTCGAATGTTCTAGATTATCTAACTTGTCGGGATGTTCAGTACATAAGATCTACAACGCGATGAGAGTCAGGATTTAGTGGTAATAAATTAATAACCACGAAAAGAAGCACTTCCGAAACATGGTGTATTCGACAAAGTTTCCAGTCATAATTAGCGACATCTATTGGGAAGCATCCATAAATTATGTCACGTGAAAATATACATTTTCAACCCCCCTGCTTTTCACCTTTTGTTTGAGAACAATTTGTGAAAACGTCAGTAGAGTCTAAATGCGTAAACGAGTAGAAACACGTTTTGAATATATGTGTTTGTCGACGAATCTTCTTCTTTTTCTTGGCACATCGTTCCCACTGGGAGGAAGCTGGCTTCTCGGCTTAGTGTTAGTTTAGCGCTTCCACATTTATTACCTGAGATCTTTCTCAGCTAATGACCTTTTTGCATGGATATATCGTGTGGCAGGCATGCGCCCATAGGAAGTCAAGACTCTTTCCTTTACGAAAAGATCCGGTAATCGTCATACAAATCTCGAGCTCTACTTCTTTTTTGCAATCGTGCAACACGACTAGCCGTGTAGAGGCGTCACTACTGTACTGTCACAGACAAACAGACGTAACACTCTTGAGAAGCTCATGGTACATGCGTTTAACGATGAATTTGAATTTCATTTGACCGACGCGATCGTTCCACCAGAGGCGCTAGTGTTCGACCGCTTTGACTTTTGATAGTGTACACGTTGCTGAATGATGCGAACAAAACTTACAGGCAATTCGTGTAGTAGTGTGCGTGTTAGGCAAACGTCAACTAAAAATCCTTCATGGCAGACAGTGCTTCGCGCGGTTCTTGCAACAGATGACAGTGTGGACTATAAGACTATCCATGAGGACACTTCGGGATTGGGTTGACAGCTCAAAGTGCAAGCACAGTGAACACTAAACTTACCGAAATTTCGTGAGGCGTCATCAGTGCTTACCAATCTCCTTTGTTCCCCAAGCGATGATTGTCAAAAAATCATGGCAAACAAAAAAATTTAGCTGATCACAGCTGTCTCATGGATTGCCTTATTGTCAGTTAAGTACTTGGTACACTCTTTGCCAAAGGTGCAAATTTTTCCGCACGCATAAGCTAACACTTCAATGGAAGCTTGCGCAGTGACGACATTATTTATCTCCACCTCTTTCTCTCATTCGGCGTCGCTCCGTATAGCCGAGAGGCTTTAGAAGTTTATTAGAAGTATATTTGCAAGGACTTTTCCGAAGACAGTAAATTTTATTCATTGGTTCTTTTTATACAGCCATTTTCCGACTGCGGTCATAAATGACCGTGCCGGCCCCAAAGCGAAAACTTTGATCATTTTAGCGAGAAAAGTTACTGGATCAAGGGTAGACCTGAAGTTCAGAACTCCAGGGTAAATTGGAGGGCCTGAAATATCACCAACGTTCCTTGAAATAGCCAATTGGTCTGTCAGAAGGTTCAGTGAACATGGTAGATTATATAACTTCACTCAGTTTAGAAGGAAATATTACTGGAAAAATAGTAGACCTGAAGTTCTGAAGTCCTGGGGAAATTTTGAAGGATCTGCAATACCTCAGTCGTTCCTTGAAACAGCATATTGATCCATGAGAAGGTTCAGTCAACAAAGTAGATTATATAACTTCACTCAGTTTAGAAAGAAAAATTACTGGAACAAGGGAAGACCTGTAGTTCTGAACTCCAGGGTAATTTGGAGGGCATGGAATACTCCAAACGTTCCTTGAAATATCTTTTTGATTCGTGAGAAAGCTCAGTGAACATTAAATAACTTCATAGTTTAGTAAGAAAAATTACTAGAACAATTGTAGATCTGAATTTCTGAACTCCGGGGTAATCTGGGTGGCTCGGAATACCCCAAACGTTCCTTGAAACAGCTAATTGATTCGTGAGAAAGTTCAGTGAACATGTTAGATTTTATAACTTCACTCAGTTTAGCGAGATAAATTACTTGAACAAGTGCAGACCTGAAGTTCTGAACTCCAGGGTAATTTGGAGGGCCTGGAATATCCCAAACGTTCCTTGAAATAGCTTATTGATCCATGAGATGGTTTAGTGAGCATGTTAGATTATATAACTTCACTCAGTTTAGTGAGATAAATTACTGAAACAAATGTAAACCTGAAGTTACGAACACTAGGGTAATTTGGAGGGCCTAGAATACCCCAAACGTTCCTTGAATTAGCCTATTGATCCGTGACAAGGTTCAGTAAACTTGGTAAGTTATATATCTTTACTCAGTTTAGCAAGAAAAAAATACTGGAATAAGTGTAGACCTGAAGTTCTGAACTCCAGGGTAATTTAGAGCACCTATAATATCCCAAACGTTCCTTGAAACAGCCTATTGATGCATGAGAAGGTTTAGTGAACAGGAAAGATTTTATAAATTCACTCAGTTTAGCGAGATAAATTTCTGGAATAAGTGTAGCCCTGAAGTTCTGAACTCCAGGGTAATTTGGAGGGCCCGGAATACTCCAAAAGTTCTTTAAAACATCCTATTGATACGTGCAAAAGTTCAGGGAACATGGTAGATTATATAACTTTACCCAGTTTAGCAAGAAATACTACTGGAATAAATGTAGACATGAAATTCAGATTTCCAGGGTAATTTGGAGGGCCTGGAATACCTCAAACGTTTCTTGAAGTAGCCTTTTGATCCGTGACAAGGTTCAGTAAACATTGTAGATTATATAACTTCACTCAGTTTAGCGAGAATAACTACTGGAACAAGTGTAGACCTGAAGTTCTGAACTCCAGGGTAATTTGGAGGGCCTGGAATATCCCAAACGTTCCTTGGAATAGCTCTTGAGATTCTCAGAGGTTGCTAGATTCTATTTGAATTTGTAATGTTATTGTTTTTAACCCAAACAATTACCGTTACGGTTGTAGATTTCAAAGAGTGTGCTTCAGGACAGTTTGGACGTCCTAGAACATCCCAGGACATAGCCAAGCAAGTGAAATAGTTTTTTCGTTAAAAGAGTAATTCTGTATTATCTAGCCTGAACATCATTTATGTTCACAAACAACATTTCACGCTTCGTATGTACTTATAGTTCAATTTTCCAAACTTCAGGATGTTCAGGATGTTCTAGGTTGTCAATTAGGTCATAAAGGCATATACTTCATATTTTTCTCTGATAAAAGAGTATATTTGGGACAACTTTGCCGAAGACAGTATATACATTTGTTCATTGGTTCTTTTTTTACAGCCTTTTTTGTACTGCGGTCATATATGACCGCGCCGGCCCCAAAGGGTTAAGGGTGGTGAACGAACTGGAAATCTGACATGTACCCTTCTTTATTTGATTGGAGTTAAAGTGTCCAGACATCTTTGGCATCAATGCGGGACAAAATTAGTAAACTTTTGAAAATTAGTGTGAGGGTTCACACTCTAGTTTTCGAAAACCTCGAAGCACAAACCTCAACTAAACTATGTTAAAACTTGCTCCAATCATGCAATCATGTTCGACAAAAGTTCGTAGAATTGAATGAATGAATCAACTACTATGTAGAGGTAATTTCGATAAATTTTGTTGTTCTGTTCAGTAGTTATGAATTGGTAAAGCTTGAAATTAGCCTAAAAACACACAATTGATTTGAAAAACCAAAATAAAAATATATATAAAATAAATTTATTGCTTGACTGGGAAATTTTCAGACATTTTTGAAAATATGAATAGGTCTACTCAGTATGTTTGTATTGAGTTCCGGGACATAATGGCATTGAAGGAAATGAAAAGGAAATTGTGGCATATCGTACTGTGCAAAATATGGAACTAAAAACTGGGAACAACAAAGGGATTCATCCAATTCCAATTCCAATTGGATGAATTTATGGCATCTTTTTGTATGGAATGAAAGCTTAAAATTTCAACTATTCAGACAAAATTGAAATATCTGATAAAAATAAGTTTAAACGTGAAAAAATATTAAAATATAAATTTTTCAAAGTTTTCTGTTTTTTTTTTCTATTTTTTCTGAAAAGTTGAGACCTTAAGCTTTCATTCCATACAAAAAGATTGGAAATCGGTTGAGCTGTTCAAAAGTTATGATTTTTTTTAAACATTACAAATCTAATGCGCTGAGATCTACAGAGTGTGCCGATGAAAAATGAATGATTTTTTATTTTCAAAAAAATATATCTCAAAAACTAAAAAACATACATCGCTGAAAATTTGACAGTTTACGTAAAATTTTCTGAATTTCTGAGCTAAGAAAAAATGAGAGCGGAAACGGAAACTATTGAGTTTTTTCATATAAAAAACAAAATTTTTGTGAAATTTTATATTTTTTCCGAAAAGTCAAAGCCTTCATTTCGTCCAAAAAGATTGAAAATCGGTCAAACGGTTCAGAAGTTATAATTTTTTAAAAATAAAAATTTTGCAAAATCGCGATTTTTCTGGTCACCCTATTTCGGAAATGGTCAGCTTTCAATCAAAAAATCCAAAAATACGTGTATCCTTATTTCGGATAAGGAACAAAATAGCAAATTTGCATGGAATTCGGAGACCCACTAGATCGGTTTTTCATGGAATGGCTGTAAGCAAATCTATTAAAAAATTTCGCACTTCAATCCGTAACAGCATAAAGAAAAATGCTTAAAGGCCCAAGTAAAAATCGAGCGGATGTTAAAACTGAAAAAGCAGTTTTCTGCGTTTTAATCGACAAATTGGGAAAAATAACACACGGCTTTAGTACTATACCATTTAATTCCACTAGAGTTTGTATCCTTTGACAGATACGCGTATTTCGACCTCAACTGTAAGGCCGTCTTCAGTGTCGTGTACTAGTCTACTAGTCGAGTCTAGTACACGACACTGAAGACGGCCTTACAGTTAAGGTCGAAATACGCGTATCTGTCAAAGGATACAAACTCTAATGGAATTAAATGGTATAGTACTAAATTCGTTTTTTTATCTACTTATAGGTATTCTACTAAACAGCTCGAAGATTTATTAACACACGGCTGTTTTATTTGCCATTCCAACAATTTTACAAAAAAAATAAAATGAACTGCTGGTCGTTGAACTTTTTTTTACATTCAATAATTGCCATTGTAGCGAACGAAATCAAACAGCAATTTTTGGCACGCAATATGATACCGACCACCCATTGTAAAGCCTCCATCAGCCAAGCTCCATTCTTGAAAGTCCGATCAAAGTATCACAAACCTGGAACTAAAAATCGCTCAATCGACTCATACCGTGAATCAAACCGCAAACGAACGCACATTTACGCGGGTTACCAAACCCTGGTCACGTTCCTGTAGCGTCTTGTTTAAATTTTCATTCATTCAGGCTTGGGCAGCTGATAGAATGGCAGACACCAATTCGATTTGTTGAAGTTCACGACGTATTCGATCTTTGTGCTGATGCTACACATAAGATTTTGTTATTTCCAATTCAATCCAAACCCGGTACTTAAGTCCTGTAGCTCGGCAACTTAGTTACCCTAAAAGAACTACAATTAAGCTGTCCCGAGTGCTGTCTGATGAAGCATGTCCCAGTCAGTCTCGTTATCGTGACAAAACGCGATGCCTAAGCTGACAGGTTGACGTGATTTGCAGAGTTTGCCGGTTTGCATTCTTTGTTCGAGTTGGGTGGATTACTGCAACCTGCTGGCAGCGGAGATTAGCTCGGATTGATTCCATACGGGAACGGTAGCGGGACACTTTAATTGGATTTGCAAACGACGCCCCACTATGGGGTAGTTGGTGGATCTAGTTGGCTAAACGACATTTTTAAAATTTGTCAAGATTAAATAGCTGTTGAATAATGCCTAATAGAGTAGAGTTTTATCCGTTGAAGCTGTTGCATGCTCCTTAGTGAGCGAGCAACGAAATCAGGATCGTGTCTGATTCGTGTAGTATCCGCACTATTGATTTCGTTCATCCGTGAATAATAAGCTCACGTATTCATTTCATATTATATCTTTATTGTTTACCAAAATGAATTCTTTCCCATATCTTATCTTCCCGTGTTTTCTTAAGGAAGTACAGAGAACTCCTTCGCTTTCATAAAGCAAGTAAACACGTCAACATTTCCCTCCCATCCCCAAATTGAACTGCATTCGGATGCAGACAATTATTTAAGTTTGATTTTAACTTCCGTTTACGATATCAGTGTTTCGCTACTAACTGGCCATAAAGAATGTGAAAATGTCTCTATACACTTTTAACCAGTTAGATTGTCCAAATACCCCTTAGTGCGTCCCTCGCGAACACGCGCCCCCATTCGGTAAGGTTCCCTTTGCCGACTGAAAAGCTATAATTTTCGAATCAGCGATTTTCAGTTATCTTGTAGTGGTGCTGACAAGGCGGATGACATGAACTTTCCAACAGATTCAAAAACTTTGTAGGTAGCCATTCGAAGACGGACCGAACGACTGAGAAATTGAAAGAGTTGTTAGAGTTCAGTTGAATTACCGTTGAAGATGGCTATCGAGCAGAGAGAGATTCTAAAACTTTTCGATTCTGTCTGGGACCGTTCCAAGTGACACAGGTTCTATTCTGGGGCCGCCGGGCAGAACAGGGGGCTTGCATGGAGTGAGGTCTCACCCGGTTGATACATGTTCTGAATTTATAACGAAGTGCGCAATGCAGACGCCGCCGTCGCTTCTTTCAACAGTTCTGTTCGGTTTCAGTTCAGTGCAGCTGGGGGGAATTCGGTGGTTGTCTCGTAAAGTATGGTCGGGCCTAGCAATTAAGGCACAGGTCAGATAGTAGATAGTGTGGTGCATCCCATAAAAAATATTTGATATTCATGAAAGGTAGCAGCTGGCTATGGCTAGTACAAACAGAATGTATTCAAGTGTGAATAGGTTACACTTTGAGAAGATAATCTCAGATTCCGATTGATCATGCAAGCTGATTAATTTTAAAGAGTTCTGCAGGTGCAAGTCTTTCCACTTTCAGCACCAATTGATTCCATATTTTTATTTCTACACCTCTGAAAGCAAGAATCAACCAATAATTGTGTCGTAGCTTGATTTTTAATGGGAAGCCAATCACGTGCAATCGGTTTGTTTGATTTCAGTCAGACAGGTGCGCAATCAAAAGGAGGACAAAGAAACAGATAGGAATCTGATGTCACATAGTTCATCAACTGTCTGCTGGTGCTTATGATTTCAGACTCAAAATCAAATTATATTTCGAGTTGAAGCTGTATTCGATTCTAACCAAATGGTTGACAGAATTCATTCGATGCTCTTTTATTATACGCAACTAATGATGCAAGCTTCAACCCTTAGGGACAGTGCCGCACAGCATGACAAAACTTAAAAAATCGATTGCCTGTTAATATTTTTATAGATTTCTAAACTATTGAATGGTTACACGTCTTCTGAGTGAGAATCGAACTCACGATAACTAGTGTGCTATTCCTATACCTAAAAAACAATGCGCTCTCGGGCTAGGCATTGGATATATATAGAAAGCGTTGTGTTTGGATGGGCATCTAATTGTTCCGAAAGAGGTGCACTTTGCGAAAAAGGACCACGTGATTATTGAGCTGAAATCGAATTCAGGTTAACTTCTGCGTTCATGAGTCCTCTCATGGCGTAGTGGTAACGCGCCTCAACTAGAGATCGGGGAGTCGTGAGTTCGATTCTTACTGAGAAGACGTGTAACTTGTTCGCAAATCTTCACATAAATTTGTCCATCTAATCCAATTGCAAATTATATGTAATGTTTAGCTTTTCGGTAGTTGTTAAACTTCCACTCGGCTGGTTGGCCGTAAACCACGATTCATAATTAAAAACAAGTATTGAATGGTGTTTCGTCAAAAGTATAGTTGGATAGGTTCTTTTTCGCGTCATCTTAAGTGAGGACATGTCACCAAAATTTGATTGTTTTAATTTCTCTAACCTCAGTACATCTTTCTCACTTCAAACAGCTGTATCGCAACGAAATCTAAACCAATTTATTCTCAACAACTCTTGTTAAAAAAAAATTTGAAGTTTTGAACGTGTTCTGATTCCAATTGTAACAAGAAAGGTATCGTAACATCTTGTATTAAAATTTTCTATAATTTTCAAGATTCTGCTCGTTGAATTTGAAGTCGTTAATGTCGAAAATTGAAATATTCGCTATTAGGCGTTCTCGTTCTAAAATGAGTACATCAAGCTACATTATTAACATTAGTTGAACCACAAGATGATGTTATCTATTGGTTTTTCTGTTTTCACTTACCCCGCCGCACCTTATGCATTTCAAGATTGATTTTACCCATGTAAATAAGGTCCCATGCCCGATACGTGGGAATAACAGTGGCTTACCTGCAAAGAAAACAAATAAAACAAATATTAAATTGTGGTGTATAACATACAGTTAGCGTTGGCGTAGTTACGGTATACTTTGCGGATTGGATACTAACAATATTCATGTTTTTTTTTCTTTTGATAAGGTATATGACATACAGTATTGGACAACAAAAAAGAAACTTTTTTCAAATTTCCATACAAAATTGCTCATCTTTGAAGGGCCAGATCTCAGCTTCTTATGCATTTTTCAAAAGTATAATAGAAATATTTCTTTTTTTTTAATGTACGTAATTAATTTAAAGTCAAAAAATATGATATGGTTAAACCTTGCAGTTGCGCCCTGTTTGAATAAAGCTTACTACATTCAATTTCTCAGTTAACCATTAAAAGGCGTGGACCACTTTTTAGTACTCTTTTGTTCATGTCTCTTGACTCAATTGATCATTTCTCTAAATTTTAACAGTAGTGTGTAGGGGATTAGTTCAAACTCCAAACGCATCCATAAAGATTTTGATACCGGTGGCCTATCCGTACACCATCGGAAGCGATTCTGGTCGTTTTGAATACAGGTGACAATTTAAAGTCCAGTTTCGGCGCCCCGTTTTTGGTTGAAAAAAAAATCATTATCATAAAAAAACAGCCATTATGCGAAACATCAAATAACACTAATTCAGGAAATAAAAACTCTAAGAGGTAAAGTTGGAACATTTTGGACGTAAAGGGGCCATTTTGGGTTTTGCTTAGTAGCCCCGGTATTTGGTTTCGGAGTTTGATTTTTTTTAATACATAAATTTTCACATAAATGAAGACTTGAAGAAAATTCACATCAGGAAAAATATGGAATCCAACAGTTCCGTAAAGGTATATATAGGAAACTATCCGAAATTAAATTTGAGTATTTTGGATATATTCGGGCCTTCTTAGCCGTGTGGTTGAAGTCCGCGGCTACAAAGCAAAGCCATGCTGAAGGTGTCCATTGAGAATCCTAAAAAGTTTCTGATGAATCCTCTCAGGGATCTCTCACAATCCTCACAGAATTCTCATCAGTATCCTCTCATAATTCTCATTGTATTCCCATAAGATTCTTAGGAGGATTCTCATCTGAATCTATTATTGATTCTAATCAGAATTCATCAAGATCATCGCAGGATTCAGCTCAGATTCCTAGCTAGATTCTTATCAAAATTTTCTCACGATTCTCATCCGAATTCTCTCAAAGTTCTTTTCAGAAGATTCTCAGATTTCTCATCTGAAGAATCTTAGGATTCTCATCAGAATCCTCTCAGGGTTGTCATCAGAATCCTCTCACTATTCTTATCATAGATCATCTTTCGAGATGCTTGTCAGAATCCTCTCACAACTCTTCTAAGAATCGATCCTGGAATCTAATCAGAATCATAGCAGAATCTTTACAGGATTCTCATAAGAATCTTTTCATGATTCTCATCCAAACCTTTCCAAATTTTTCTTCAGAATACATTCATATCAGAATCCTTCTATTGTAAATATTTGCAACAGTTTATCCTTCCAGGATAAACATCTGCGAAAGAATCCTTCCAGGATTTGTATCCAAGTCCATCCAGTATTTTGATAAAAAATTTTCCTGGTTTCTTATCAGAAATCTTTTTGGATTTTATTAGAATTCTTCCTAGATTTTCATCATAATTTTTCCAGTATTCACACTACATTTTTCCATGATTCTGACAAACATTCTAGGATTCTCATCAGAAACATTGCAGAGATCTCATCTGAAATTCCGGGATCCTCAACGAGATTCATTGAATGAGATAATATAATAATATTTCCAGGTTCCTCATCAGAATCCTACTATGGTTTTTATTAGACACCTTCCAGTATTATCACCAGAACCTGTCCATGATTTTTATCGGAAACCTTCTAGGGTTCTTATCTAAACCATCCAGGGGTTTTAAAAGCCTTCTAGGATTCTCATCAGCTTTCTGTAGGATGCTCATTAGAATCCTTTTAGAGTTCTCATTGAACTCGTTTAGGAATTTGCACAAGAAATAGATTGAAATTTTATCGAGAATCACTGGTGGAAATGGAGGTGTGCACTACATTTTCGGCCGTGTATCCGTATTGGCCACCGGTATCCAAATCTTTGTGGATGCATTTGGTGCAACTTAACTCCTATACTATACTGTTCAAGTTTAGAGAATTGAACAATTGAGTCAAAAGATATAAACAAAAGAGTGCATAAAACTAGCCCGTTAAAGGGGGTTCATTTCACAAGAAAAAAAAACAGCAAATGATGATCTTTTGTTATTTTAAAATTGAATGAGTATCTCGTAGCTTTGACAATTCAATATTGCTAATATCTAAAAACCGACATCGGAACATACTTTTCATGTGACCATTTCTGAATTAATGTTGTACCATGCGTAGAATTCTAATAATATTTATTAGTTTTATTATTATTTTTACAAATTACCAACTGAACTAAAATTAACTAAAATATTTTTTTTTGATTGTCAAATTTACGATTCAAAACTAGTTGAAAGGTGCGTTAGGCGGCATCCATTTATTACGTAACGCTAGAATTGAAATTTTTTGACCACCTCCCCCCACCTCCGTAACGCTTTTAGTATGAATTTTTTTAAATTTTTCTATGAGCCGTAACGCTTGAGCCTACTCCCCCCCCTCCCTTTTCTTTTTCTCAGAAAAAAAGAAATTTTCTCAGAGAAAATTTTCTCCGAAAATAATAGAATAAATCATTTTCTTTTTGCTCCTTTGCACCTATTTTTCGCCATGGTGTTCCTGATTCGCCACCCTCCATAAGAAATCAACGTAGGTGGCGAATTCAGGAACCGAAATTAAAATCGTGGCGAATACTGGTGCAAGTGGTCCAGTATTCGCCACCCCCATTTTCAATACAAAAACAAAGTTTCTGATTAGTTTTTATATTTTCCCTGTTGAGCATGGATTGAAAGCTTTCGTTTAATGTATTGACAGTAACCAAAGGTCGTTTGATTTATGTATAAACAATATTTTTCCTTAGGGTGGCCAAAACTGGTACACTGGTACAACTCTTTAGAGGTGTGGACCACTTTTTTGTACTCTTTTGTTCACATCGTCGGCTCTAAAATTCAACAGTATTGTGTACGAGACTAGTTGCACCTTCAAATGCATCCTCAAATATTTAGAAACCGGTGGCCAATCCAGATACACGGCCGGAAATGTAGTGCACGGATCTATGGCATTTGGTCGAATGATATTTAGTCGAAAGTACATTTCGTAGAAACGACATTTGGTCGAAAGTATTTGAATAGAGTTTTTTAAGATTATTTTACAGAGTGACATTTTGTTGTTTTTACACAGTAAATGCGTTACTTTCGTTTTTACGTTTGTTGCTATCGTTTTTTTTTTCCATTCAGGCTGAATCCGCGAGTCGGATGAATCGTGACAAGCTGATGTCAAATGGAAGCAACTCAACTTTTGTCACCTCTCAACTCACCCAATACACAGACTAAACACGATTTTCTAGTTTGATTTTTTTCGTTTGAAATATTCATCAACTTATTATTATTCAAAGTCATCGAAACCATCATCTTATTTTTTCTAGAACTGAAAGACACAATAACCTGATTCACGATAAGTAGAGACGTGTATTACGTAAAACATTAAGTCATTCTAATGCACTTCGTCATAACAACAAGATATGCAAGAACGGCGTAAAAAAATATTATTTATCGTTTATCAAGACGAATCCTTAACAAAATCCTTCATCAATCAAAAATCCCAGTGAACACTCGTGAAAGTGCAGAGGACTCCTCGGCTTTCCAACAAGCGAGCTTCACGTCAACATGTTCCCTCCCATGTCCCCAATTGATCTGCATTCGGACGCGGCCGGTGCTGGTATTGCGTAAAAGAAGGATCTTCAATTGTTACACATTGAAAATAAAAAAAAACTAGTCCTAAGTATCATCTATTGGTTCTCTGTGTAACTACAGCTGATCTCGCAATAACGCAATAGCATCCGTGAGCGGTTTATCATGCTCATGCTCATGCTCAACTGTCATTTAGATCGATTCATTATTGACTTGATGATAAAAAGTATAATTGAAACAGAATCGATATTCATTCATTGTGCAAAAATGTCGATTCGGTCCACATTTATTTGTTGAACCTAAACCATTCTTCAACGTCCTTGGAACCAGTGTTGGCATTTTCCTCAGTGTGAGAAAGTGCGGTGCATATACACGCTAAACTTCATCCGCTCAGAAATGAGTGCCGAGTACACAAAATCGGCCTCTCTTCATGCAGCACAGATTCTGTGCAAAGGGGGCTGTACACAGTTTTGTGCAAACGGTGGTAAACAAACCGAATGAGTGAAATGCGCACAGAGGAGGAACGCTTGGAATGCGGAAATCGCTTCCATGTTTGTTTTTCTTCTGAAAACATTAAAAAAACATTCAAATTTTCAAGTTTTCAGAGATTTTTTCATTCGAATAGCTGAAGCGGAAGCAAATGGGGAAAAAACTTTCACATTTGCAACCATCTTCCGACTTTTCGCCTGAAGGAATCCCGGAAAACTTTGCATCCTACCAATGGCCAACTGTTAGCTGCCGCGCGGGAGATGACTGACAGTTCCATTTCCATCGATCCGCACACAGCCAATGGCCAACACAGCGGTTACACATAGCATGAGTGCGACTTACACAGAATTTTCACTCAGCCAGAGAGTCCTGCATTGTTTGCCTCATTCTGTGTAGTTGTAACACATGCGCTGCGTTGAGCAGACTTAGCGTGAATTTTGCGCGCGCTCAAGAGCTTTCACTACACGCTAAGCCTGCTCAACGCAGCGCATGTGTTAAAACTACACAGAATGAGGCAAACAATGCAGGACTCTCTGGCTGAGTGAAAATTCTGCGTAAGTCGCACTCATGCTATGTGTAACCGCTGTGTTGGCCATTGGCTGTGCGCGGACCACCTCCCAAGGGGGGGGGGGGGGCTTGGAGCGTGACGTAATTTGTGCATGACCCCTAAACTACAAATTTCAAACGTGTGAACAGCCAAATTTCTTTGAAATAGCTTCAAGCTTTGATAGAATGATATTCATCATTCTATATTCCTAAAAATTCTTAATTCCTGAAAAATGATTTAAATTTCCACTGATATTTTGTGGTATCATTATTAAATAAAAAAATTATAAAAATATTTAGAGCAGATCATGATGGTTTTTTGAAAAATTGTTTTTGCGGGATTGTTGAAGATATTCTAGCGAAATATTTGTAAGAGTTTCTACGCGATGATACATTTTCAAGCATCTTCAGTATCTCCTGAAATCTTCTGTGATTGGTCGGACCATAGAAAAACAAACTATACAAATTCACAGAATTTTTGCTGTTCACCCATTTGGTATCTAGAAACTGATGAGGAAATTAGAACGACCTCATTTTTATTAAAGGCAATCAGTTTGGTCTATTTTTGTAAAATTTATTTAATAGAATTGATTGAAAAAGGATATTCATATTTTTCAATATGAATGATAACAGAAGTTGATCCTATAGACAGGTAGCGTGTTTCTTTTTAGAGACATGGTCTCAGTTTAAATGCAAGTTTATATTTTTATTGGAAGGTCTCTAAAGTATTTATTTTAACCAAAATGGTCTCTAAAGTCTACTTTTTCATTATTCTACTTGCATTGAAAATTGTACAGGCTGCAAAAAAAACCACCCGAGACCATAACGCGTTCAACAGGCTCTTCAAGTATTTCTTCTCAGATTGTCAAAGTAATTTTATTTAAAACACTTTCAGGGTCTCATACAGTGATTTCTCCAGGAATTCTTCTAGAGATTTCTCTACCAATTCTCCCAGAATTTTTTCCATCGATTTTTCAAAGTTTGCTTTTTTTTCTTTCCTCATCTGTAGAGCCTTTTAATCACAAAGTTTGCTTAGAAGAATTTCTCCAGAATTTGCTCCTGGAAAACCTTGATAACTAACTTCAGTGATTTCCTCAGGAATCATTTTGTTTTTATTTTCTAAACTATCCTCGAATTTCCTCCAGTTATTTTTTCCACTAATTCTTCAATTCAATTCTCCAGTTGTTACTCTAGTAGATCTTCATAGAAAAATTACAGAGTTTCTCCCGAGGAAATTTCACAAAGGATTTTTCATGAGTGTTTGAAAAAAATAGCTCCTGGATAGTATTACTCCTGCAGTTTTATCAAGCATTTCTTATTTTTTTTTTAATTCCTATGCAATCTACAAAAGATTATAAAAGTTTTCACACCAGTTTATACTACAGCATTTTTTTCAATAATTCCTCCGATTAGAAAATTTTATAGAGATAGGAAAGAATCCAATGTTTTCGAAAAATGTCTTTAGAAAAACCAGCGAAACATGTTAAAACTGTGACTTTAAAACTTACCCAGCTTTTATAAGAGGTTACTCTAAGGTTATCTTTAGAAACACCCTACGGATTTATTTTTCAGAAAAATTTCCTTGGCGTTTCCTTGGATAACTACATACCAACATACCTATTCATGCAAATTTTTCAAGAGCATCAAACTCAGAAAATATCGAAGAATTACTGGAGGAACATCTGCAGAAATCTTGAAAAGAATCTCTGGAGCAATTGCTGAAGATGTCTTTAGAGGAATTCCTAGTTCAAATTTCATATAAATCAGAAAAGACAATATTTTAAGAAATCCTTTGAAATTTCAGGAAAATCGATGGATGACTCACTGGATTAAATCTTGGAGAAGTTAGGACTTTCTTGAAAATTTTCTCACAGATTTGTTGGAGGAATTCTGGAGATTTCGGAATACTTTTGGTCTCTTGTTTCTGGCAAGATGTCTTCAATTTCCTATTTTTAAGTCACTCAGTCGCTATCAGTCTTGTAAAGACAAAAAGCTTTCTTAGCCTTGTGGTAAGCTTTCACAGGCTAAAAATAAATTGTAAACATTTTTCTAAGCTACACTGTGCACAAAACGTTGAGAAGTTTGTCCTACTCATGTTTTCGAACGAGGACGCGCCTCTGATACTAATATTTGGAATGGGCTAAAATAAATTTCTACTTTTTTAATTACTGCTCAACACATCGAGCGGGTCCTGTGTTGGTAACGAACTTCGAAACTATGTTTAGAAGCAATTAAAATATGAGAGATACCAATTGATCGATAAGCTTCATTATTAAATATAAATTAATCCAGACAAAAACGATCGTTTCGCTAAATTTTACATTAAATCACTATGGTATCTTCAGCATCATATTGTTAAAATCAATCGAGAATATTTTATTTGATTAGTGCTACTGAGAAAATGTAATAGGTAGGTAGGTGAAACTAAAAAATATATGTTGGAGTCTTCTTCTTGGCATTGCGGCTTCATTGGGATCGAACCTGCTCCTTGGTTTAATGTTCAATGAGCACTTCCACACTTAACTGAGAGCTTTCTTTGCCAAAGTTTCCATTTTCGCATTCGTATTTCGTGTGGCAGGTATAATGATACTCTATGCCCAGGGAAGTCAAGGAAATTTCCATCATGAAAAGGCCCAGGACCGACCGGGAATCGAACCCAGACACCCTCAGCATGGCTTCGTAGCCGCGGACTCTTACCACTCGGCTAAGGAAAGCCCCGAATATTAGAGTGACTGCTCAAATTAATCGTTCCAGAGACATGTCCACAAAAACTACATTTCGGAACATTTATTATTTACTTCAATTAAATAATATTTAAAAGTTTCTTATTTTTCCATCAGTGTTTAAGAAAGCACATTTTAAAAAGTGCACCAATGTTCTATGAGAGCTAGAATTCATAAATAAAATTAAAATTTGCCGCTTCCAATAAAATTCTTTTTATATACTCTGAGCTAGATTTCGTTATCAATTCAATTTTATTCCTCCAAGTAAACCACAAGTAATTATAGGAACGTCAATCAACATTTCAAACTTCGGTAATTTTCTTTCCACTTACCAAATTAGATTGGAACCGTGCAAAAACATTCATACATCACAGCGTTGGCAACAAATGTCAGCAGGTCACCAACGTCAAGGCCGTGTCGAAAATTAGTTTACTGCATGTTTCGCTTGCATTACCTCTCTGCCATCGAACGCCACTCAGAAGCCGCTCATATACTGGTCGAAAGTCGGTCGACTCTACCGTCATCAACATCATCGCCAACAGTTCAAAGTAATCCACGTCACGATTTCTTAGGCAAGTTTTGCATCCTTTCACTGCGAGCAGTACCCTTTGTGGGGGGACTCCCAGCGTATTTGATCAATAACGACCTGAACAACAAAGCCTCCATCCGTATATGCAATTCACTGCAGGGCCATAGCAGAAGTTCTCATTTAAACTTTTCAAACGATTTCTAATGACTTGGTTGTATTTGAATTCTTCCACGCGGACGGGATTGGTTTCAATTCGCAGTAATTTGCATTCCGGATAATTGTGTGGCGCACATTAGCCAGCTTGAATCTTGAAAATGAGAAGAAGGTGAATTCTTTGCACACGACAATTGCTACGTCCATTCTCGTAAGACCAATTGACTTTCCCACGGCAGAACTTCAGCAGCAGTCTAACACTCGGAGTGGGTGCGGAACAGCTTGCCGGTGCATTCTACATGGGTTGTCCTTGGCGATCGAAACAAGTCTCAGCGTTTGCTATTATAAACCATCATTGTTCGCCTGTCAAATCCACATGTTTGGCCGTCCATTATTGGTATCGCATGCATCGAGCGTTCACGTATGGTCTCCCTCAAGCACTCCACACCTCTTCGTGTCTCAAAGTCGTGAGATACACCTGATGTTGTGCCTAGCTTATGTTTTATGGTTTGGTACTGTCGATTGTTACATACAATGGGTGTAATTATATCACTAAACACACATTGAGGAAGGGTTCGCTTGGGGTTTGAAATAGAATTGTCTTTATTTGCAATTTTCTCGGAATTACGGTTTGATTTTGGAAGGACAAATATTTCTATCGGTTTTAAAAAACATCATCATACTTTCATTTTGCTTTCATTTTACTTCAACTTTGATTCCATTTCGCTTCCATTTAGTTTTCAGTTTGTTTTTTTTTTATGTGTGATGTATTTCGCTTCTAATTGTTTCTTGTTTTTTTTTTTTTTTTTTTTGCTTTTACTTCCATTTCGCTTTCATGTTGCATCTACTTCCATTTCGCTTTCATATTGCTTTATTTCCTTTCCTTTTCCTTCTTTTTCCATTTCGTTTCCATTTCGCTTCCATTTCGCTTCCATTTCGCTTCCATTTCGCTTCCATTTCGCTTCCATTTCGCTTCCATTTCGCTTCCATTTCGCTTCCATTTCGCTTCCATTTCGCTTCCATTTCGCTTCCATTTCGCTTCCATTTCGCTTCCATTTCGCTTCCATTTCGCTTCCATTTCGCTTCCATTTCGCTTCAATTTCGCTTCAATTTCGCTTCAATTTCGCTTCCATTTCGCTTCCATTTCGCTTCCATTTCGCTTCCATTTCGCTTCCATTTCGCTTCCATTTCGCTTCCATTTCGCTTCCATTTCGCTTCCATTTCGCTTCCATTTCGCTTCCATTTCGCTTCCATTTCGCTTCCATTTCGCTTCCATTTCGCTTCCATTTCCTTCCATTTCCATTCCATTTCCATTCCATTTCCATTCCATTTCCATTCCATTTCCATTCCATTTCCATTCCATTTCCATTCCATTTCCATTCCATTTCCATTCCATTTCCATTCCATTTCCATTCCATTTCCATTCCATTCCATTCCATTCCATTTCCATTCCATTTCCATTCCATTTCCATTCCATTTCCATTCCATTTCCATTCCATTTCCATTCCATTTCCATTCCATTTCCATTCCATTTCCATTCCATTTCCATTCCATTTCCATTCCATTTCCATTCCATTTCCATTCCATTTCCATTCCATTTCCATTCCATTTCCATTCCATTTCCATTCCATTTCCATTCCATTTCCATTCCATTTCCATTCCATTTCCATTCCATTTCCATTCCATTTCCATTCCATTTCCATTCCATTTCCATTCCATTTCCATTCCATTTCCATTCCATTTCCATTCCATTTCCATTCCATTTCCATTCCATTTCCATTCCATTTCCATTCCATTTCCATTCCATTTCCATTCCATTTCCATTCCATTTCCATTCCATTTCCATTCCATTTCCATTCCATTTCCATTCCATTTCCATTCCATTTCCATTCCATTTCCATTCCATTTATTTCAAACACTGTTAAGTAGATTAGTGTCAATCGAATCAGTCACAATAATACCCCAAAATGGGAGTTCCGTGATCTTGGTACAAGATCTGCATTCGCCTAATCGCAGTACCGTTTCGGCTTTGAATCGTCGGAACGTGTTGCCGTGAAGTGGTGAAGTTTCGTTTTTGACGCGTTGCTTAGACCAATATTAGTTGGTGCTGTTGAGACGTATTACACCTTGCTTGGAGTAATACACACAAATGCAGGTGAGGAGTGACTGAATGAGGGAGACAGAGAGGGAAAGAAGTGCTTGCTGGAGTGCAACGATCCATGTCGTGCATTTGATTTCATTTGTACCGAGTAGACATTAACAGGCAAAACTGCCTCATGCGGTAAGTACGAAGCTCGACGATCCAGTAGACAACAACAGCCAATTTCAAAACTTTTTAGCAAGCTAGAACATTGTTATTAGGGTAGCTAGATTAATTGTTTTTAAGCTAAAAACAAGAGGTTTGTAGTTCAATACAGACTTCCGAGATATCCTAGAGTTTCTTTTGAAGAACAGTTAGACAAACGTTTTCTGAGTCTAACAATCTGGTCACCCTATTCAGCAAACCACTATTTGAATTGGAACCAGTAGAACGATTAATTATTGAATTTTAAATTTTGATTTCAACTAGCTGCTTGGCAGTGAAAGCTTCTGATACAGCTCTGTGCACTCGGTTTCTAGATGGAGGTAATGGATATAGCTTCCTGATCCAATATTATCTACTGGAGTGCGTTCAGCTGGAAAGGTATATCATTATCGACGATTGCTGTAAGGCCTTGATATAATTTGGCACAACTATGAAGAAGACTTGATTTATAGAATATCCACAAAAGAACGGCAGTATAATCCGATTTGTTAATTGATATATTATCGTAAACCTCGAAATTCATTCAAAGCTACTCAAACCGACAGTTAACGTCGTAAACAATTATCAGAGAGAAATTTACGACGTCCAACAAACATAGATGTCCCTGAATGAATTTCATGCTATCTCTCTCTTTCTCGCTCGCTGCAGTTTCCCCCTTTTTATTGCGAGCGCATTTTTACGAAGCCTAGCGTGGAGCAGGTTTCTGCATATATTTATTATATTCCAGCAATTTAAAGCGTCTTTCATCCGAACAAAACTAGTTAGATACAGAGAGAGAGAAGCGGAACATCCATTGTGACTTCCCGTTTGCTTTCCGGTAGCACCAAAGTTGAAGAAGACGTTGACGGTGAGACTTGGCAACGGTATTCAAAATTTTCCTTGTTACCCAGAAAGCCGATTCTCGTAAGGTTGCCAAAAATCCAACCGGTCCAAAGCGTAACTGTCGCCGTCGTTGAGCCCATCTGGGGTGGCAGGGCACATCAATTTCGATTTGTACAACAAATATTGAAATTTCGCTAAGCACAGTGCTTCAAGATGGTACAGAATTCTACAAGCTTCCTTCGGTAGATAACCCAACGATACGACGATGGTAGAGTACAGACTCGAGATTGCATAATATACGTTTAAATTGTCCCAAATCTAATAGAAAGAGAATGTTCTCCTATGCAGATAGGAATGTGTAGTGTGTACTAGGCAATATAGCGGAAAGACATTATTCCGTCCTTCATTATGGGTTCCGTTTTGCACTACATCCGTTAAGAACAATCTTATTAAGTTGCATGCACCAGAACATATTTTAAAAATAATGAACTTGATTCAAGATCATATTGAAAATCTCGTACAAAATTGCCAGAAAAATGTATCGGATTAAAATTAGACATAGTTTGGATTGCATTTGGATTGCAATTTTATTGCACTTGGATTGCGTTTGGATTGCATTTAAATTGAGTTTGGATTACGTTTGGATTGCGTTTGGATTGTGTGTGGATTGCGTTTGGATGGCGTTTGGATTGTGTGTGGATTGCGTTTAGATAGAATTTGGATTGCGTTTGAGTTGCGATAGAATTTCGTGTGGATTTCGTTTGGATTGCGAGTGGATTGCGTTTGAATTGCTTTTGGATCGCGATTGTATTGCGTTTGGATTGGATTTGGATTTGGATTGGATTTGGATTGGATTTGGATTGGATTTGGATTGGATTTGGATTGGATTTGGATTGGATTTGGATTGGATTTGGATTGGATTTGGATTGGATTTGGATTGGATTTGGATTGGATTTGGATTGGATTTGGATTGGATTTGGATTGGATTTGGATTGGATTTGGATTGGATTTGGATTGGATTTGGATTGGATTTGGATTGGATTTGGATTGGATTTGGATTGGATTTGGATTGGATTTGGATTGGATTTGGATTGGATTTGGATTGGATTTGGATTGGATTTGGATTGGATTTGGATTGGATTTGGATTGGATTTGGATTGGATTTGGATTGGATTTGGATTGGATTTGGATTGGATTTGGATTGGATTTGGATTGGATTTGGATTGGATTTGGATTGGATTTGGATTGGATTTGGATTGGATTTGGATTGGATTTGGATTGGATTTGGATTGGATTTGGATTGGATTTGGATTGGATTTGGATTGGATTTGGATTGGATTTGGATTGGATTTGGATTGGATTGGATTTGGATTGGATTTGGATTGGATTTGGATTGGATTTGGATTGGATTTGGATTGGATTTGGATTGGATTTGGATTGGATTTGGATTGGATTTGGATTGGATTTGGATTGGATTTGGATTGGATTTGGATTGGATTTGGATTGGATTTGGATTGGATTTGGATTGGATTTGGATTGGATTTGGATTGGATTTGGATTGGATTTGGATTGGATTTGGATTGGATTTGGATTGGATTTGGATTGGATTTGGATTGGATTTGGATTGGATTTGGATTGGATTTGGATTGGATTTGGATTGGATTTGGATTGGATTTGGATTGGATTTGGATTGGATTTGGATTGGATT
Source organism: Aedes aegypti (assembly GCF_002204515.2). Taxonomy (NCBI): domain Eukaryota; kingdom Metazoa; phylum Arthropoda; class Insecta; order Diptera; family Culicidae; genus Aedes; species Aedes aegypti. The sequence continues at coordinate 69,395,420 of NC_035108.1, read as the reverse complement.
TGGATTGGATTTGGATTGGATTTGGATTGGATTTGGATTGGATTTGGATTGGATTTGGATTGGATTTGGATTGGATTTGGATTGGATTTGGATTGGATTTGGATTGGATTTGGATTGGATTTGGATTGGATTTGGATTGGATTTGGATTGGATTTGGATTGGATTTGGATTGGATTTGGATTGGATTTGGATTGGATTTGGATTGGATTTGGATTGGATTTGGATTGGATTTGGATTGGATTTGGATTGGATTTGGATTGGATTTGGATTGGATTTGGATTGGATTTGGATTGGATTTGGATTGGATTTGGATTGGATTTGGATTGGATTTGGATTGGATTTGGATTGGATTTGGATTGGATTTGGATTGGATTTGGATTGGATTTGGATTGGATTTGGATTGGATTTGGATTGGATTTGGATTGGATTTGGATTGGATTGGATTGGATTGGATTTGGATTGGATTTGGATTGGATTTGGATTGGATTTGGATTGGATTTGGATTGGATTTGGATTGGATTTGGATTGGATTTGGATTGGATTTGGATTGGATTTGGATTGGATTTGGATTGGATTTGGATTGGATTTGGATTGGATTTGGATTGGATTTGGATTGGATTTGGATTGGATTTGGATTGGATTTGGATTGGATTTGGATTGGATTTGGATTGGATTGGATTTGGATTGGATTTGGATTGGATTTGGATTGGATTTGGATTGGATTTGGATTGGATTTGGATTGGATTTGGATTGGATTTGGATTGGATTTGGATTGGATTTGGATTGGATTTGGATTGGATTTGGATTGGATTTGGATTGGATTTGGATTGGATTTGGATTGGATTTGGATTGGATTTGGATTGGATTTGGATTGGATTTGGATTGGATTTGGATTGGATTTGGATTGGATTTGGATTGGATTTGGATTGGATTTGGATTGGATTTGGATTGGATTTGGATTGGATTTGGATTGGATTTGGATTGGATCTGGATTGGATTTGGCTTGGATTTGGATTGGATTTGGATTGGATTTGGATTGGATTTGGATTGGATTTGGATTGGATTTGGATTGGATTTAGACTGGTAGGATTTTTGGCAAAAAACGAGGGTAAGTCCCAACCCATCCAAATCCAATCCAAATTGTTAAATTTTGTTCAATATTGTTCAAATTAGTTCAACTTTGTTTAATTCTGTTTAATTTTGTTGAATTTTGTTCAATTTTGTTCAATTTTGTTTAAACTTTTTTAATTTTGTCCAAATTTAATCAATTTTATTCAATTGCTATTCAATTTTATTCAATTTAAATCAATTTTGTTCACAAAACTGAACAAAATTGTATAATCTATATAAATAAAAATGGAATGGTGTTTGTATGTCACGAAATGGCTTACAAACGGGCCAGCGGATTTTAATGATTTCTCAGTTTTGTTCGTCAAGGGTTCCGACGTGTTTGTGTGTATAAAAATCCCAGGATATTCATCGGGAAAGATGAAAAAACGAGCGCAAACGAAACTGTAATTTTATATGGGACGACCAAAAGCGTTTTTCCACAGCCTACTTGATGGCAAGACGAAGTTTGCCGGGACCACTAGTATTGAATAAAATTGAATAAACATGAACAAAATTGAACAAAATTTAAAAAAAATACTTAAATTGAAAAAAATTTACCATACGTTTCAAAATTTTACAAAATTAAACAAAATTGATCAAAATTGAACAAAATTGTTCTTTGGATAGAATTTTTGGAAACCAAACGAGGATAGGTTCCACTCTATCCATTTTTTTTAATTTTGTTTAACTTTGTTCAGATTTATTCAATTTTGTTAAAATTTGTTTAATTTTGTTCAAATTTAATCAATTTGATTCAATTGTTATACAATTTTATTCAAAATATTGAACAAAATTGTGTAAAATTGAATTAAATTGAACAAAATAGAACAAAACTGGTAGGATTTTTGGCAACCAAACGAGGATAGGTTCTTCCAATCCATCCAAATTGTTGAATTTTGTTAAACTTTGTTCAATTTTGTTCAATTTTGTTCAATTTTGTTTAGTTTTGTTCAATTTTGTTCTATTTTATTCAATTGTGTTCAATTTGGTTTAATTTTGATAAATTTTTATAAAATATGTTAAAAAAATTCTAAATGTTGTTAAATTTTGTTAAATACTGTTAAATTGTGTTAAATTTTTTGAGCTGAAAACCTAATCGATTGGTCACCACCAGCTAGTGACCAATCGATTAAGTTTTTAGCTTGAACGGATGTTCGGTTCTCCAGATCCGTGCTCTTGAAATTTTGAACATTGGCTTCGATTCATCTTCACCTTAATTTTGTTCCATTTTGTTCAATTGTGTTCGATTTTGTTTAATTTTGTTCAATTGTTTTCAATTCTGTTAAATTTTGTTAAATTTATTACATTTTGTTTAAATTTGTTAAACTTTATTAATTTTTGTTTTATTTTGTTGTTTTAATTTGATTAAATTTAGTTAGATTTTGTAAAATTATATTAAATTTTGATAATTGTGAAATTTTATCAAACATTTTTTCAATAAACTATGTTTAATTCTGTTTAATTTTGTTAAATTTCCTTAAATTTGATTAAATTTAGTAAATTTTGTTAACATAAAAAATTGTCAAAAATGAAATTTGAAATGCTCATTGCTAAAAAATCATAAGATTTTCAAAATGTGACAAGCCAAATTAAGTGTTTTCTTTGGAAGAAGATTTATATATAAATATTTCAGCACTGCGATAAATCATATTAAAATTTACACATAAATAAATAACATAAATTTCGCCATTACAATGCAGAATTATTATCTCCCATCGGTATCTTTCAAATCACTCCCCTTCCTCCATCAGCCGCTTGATTTGATTTTCCAGCTAATTTTCCCTCCAGCCATCGACCCACTGACTGATTGCTGAGATTTCTGCTCTCTATTTTTAATGGTTCGTTCGGTGATTTGCTGTTTACGAATGCAGCCAATGGATTGATGGATGGACGAACGCCGCCAGTTTCAATAATGAAAGCAAATCAGTACTGGTGCGATCGTCGAAAATGCCAAGGCTGTCGGAGGCTAATATCGAACGGTTGTGCGCTTCGCATTCCTCTCATATAGAGCAGCTGTTTTGGGTTCCCCAATGCACAATGAGAAAAAACGTCATCATCATGATGATCATCATTAAAATCATGATGATCGACTGTTTGCTGCCGGGTGCTGATTGGCTTACCTTTCGTAGTCGTAGAACTTCGATTTCGTTGGCTTCAACGCTCTTTCGCGTAGACGACGATGAGCCGGAGCCGGACGGCAACACTGAAGATGCGGGTGGATGGGACGAGACCAGCGATGCTGTAGCAGCCACGGTTGCCATCGAGAGTTTCGTTGGAGTTCCTGCCGGAGAGGCCGTTCTGGAGTCCTGGGAAGAGAAGAGGAATAGACACAAATGTTAAGCAATTATTTATTACAGAAACTTATTTGAAACCTGCATTCAAACTGTAAAAAGATCCAAACTTTTTTGTTTTTTTTTCGAAATGATCGACTGGATGGAGCATGTGGTGGAGCTGCTGTCATCATTCATAGGCGTATAAACCATCAACTCTTTTCGTCATTTGAAACCAAAGTTTTTGAAACTTTGGCTGTGTCTGTTGAAACACAGCTTGGTAAATTTGCTTTCATAGCTGTCTATTCGCCTTTTCAACAGGCAGCAAGTTAATTTGCTTGAAAGTGATCTGCGGAAATAGAAAAATAATTCATAATTTGTCATTGGTGACTTTAAACCAAACACCGCTTTTGGAATAATTCGCAAAGGAAATCCAACGTCATAATTTGATGAGTGCTCTTCAGGATATTTCTCAATACAATACCCTGATAGCCCTACTTATATTTCCTCTCCTAGAAATCCTTCTACGATTGATTTGCTCTTAACCGACTCTAGTCACTTTGTAGTCAACTGGTTACTGACGCTAATTTTGATTCTGTCCCTGTTACATTTGAAATAGCCCATGAAGCGATTCTCAATCCTATCAACTCAACTTTCAATTATTTACAAGCCGACTGTAATACATATTAAACTTACATCGATAGTAATATTGATGTAAACATTTATTTACAAACAAAACTTGATATTGACAATGCTCTCGAAACTTTAACAAATTCCATTGTTGAAGCAAGAGGCATTGCAATACCAAAATGTGAAGTAAAATTCGAATCCGTGATTATAACAATTTTGAAATATAAAAAATATAAAACACATCAGACTGATTAGTATCGCGGAAATAACTTCTAACTTCTCATAGAAATCGATCTGCTAACTTCCGCGTACGAAACTTACCACCGTCTCAAGCTAGTGACCTACATTTCGGATCCCTAAGCGCAACAAAACAGACGCAAGTCATAAATTCTCCTTGTTTATGTTTCAAAAACATCACACAAAAATAAATAATCTCCAAGTCTCCTCCATGATGGTGCACACCGCCGCGATCCAACGCATTAACCGTCCCGGTGCGGCGACAATCTGGCAATATCATCAATCATCCGACGTGATTGATCCCATTCCCCAAACGCACTTCGGTGAATCATCCACATACCTACTTACAAACAGAACTCAAATTCAGTTTCCAATATGCATGCATGTGGTACTGGGCAAGGTGCGCACTTAGCACTCAAGACCGGAAAACTCTGTGACGATCGTCAACCACGAGGTTTTTCTCTCTGATCTGCTTGAGCAATTGCATTTCTTACGTCTTACGTCGTCTTCGTCAGTCCGCGGACGATCGTTACAAAAATAGTTGTTGGGTAATATATAGGTATGCAATTCTCATTCTCACCAGCGCTGTTACTGTGTGGCCAAGGTGTTACGAAGGTACTCCTGTGGGCAAAACGCACTTGCATAAAGTAGAGTAAAGTGGGGCAAAAGTTTATCTTCACGTTTCAAGCTCAATAAAGAATGTTATAAATGTAATTGCTTAATTTATTGCTTTAAATGCTATTCAAGACATTCACTCCAAAAATTATACAAAATTTCTTGTTTTTTTTTGTTATTTTAGCAAAAAAATACTTAAATTATTGGGTATTTTACGATTAACCTTGTTTTGAGCAAATTTTTGACAACAATTTAGTGTGTATTACACAGGATATGTCAGGAGTACTGTTCGGATAGAACTACAAACCGTCCTCAGAGCAGTCTTGTTGTTGACAGCTTGAAGCTGTAATTAGATTTATTTTAGATAATTTAATCAATTACTTAATTTCTATAAACTTACAACAAGTTTTTCTTCTTGTTTCCTCAGGCAGCCAAGAGTTAACTCCCAACACTGGTTGATAGGTCGTCTAAATTACTTTTATAGATTGAGGAACACGTAAGATCAGTGGATCATTTTGATTATATATGTTGTATTAACTTACTTTGTTTTTAAGGATCTTAGTTTTACGAAATCTCCACCGTTTTACAATTATCAGTGTGAATAGGTTCAATCTAGGTTATCAAATTATAAATGTTTAGGTAGGATAACAAATTCATAATTAAATTCACGAAATTCAGTATATGTTGCATGAAAACTTACATTAAACCATCATAACAATGAAGAAATACAAATGAGCATTGAAATATAGGGAATTATACTTAAATAAAGTTCAATAAAGTAGTAATATTCACAAAAACGTGACTAATCAATTCTAGCTTTCTAAACGTCGTATCAGTTTTTGCCTATCAAGGGTGTATAGGTAGCCTTGCTAACGGATCGTTTGACGCACGTCGATTGTCTCGTCGTCGGTCGCAACTCGTTGTAGATTCAACAGGGGAATCGGTAAGCTCGGCGGTACAGGCTTGTTCCGATATTCCGAACAAGTACATTTAATGATGATTTCCCATGTTATTCCTTTAAGAATTTTCTTAAACTAAGGACTTTGGGTCTTTTTTAAATCCATTTAAAAAATTCAAATGTATGTAACTTTTGATTGGACCAACCCAGCAATTTGAAATTTTCTGACAATTGAGACAATGTAGAATTTCGTTTTTGTGGAAACAAAAGTTTTGAATGACTCCTGACACTCCTGACTCCTGATTTTCGCTCAAAAAATCTTTGAAATATCAATCAGTAACTCTTCTAGAGATTCCATCAATGTTTTCAAGTAGGAATTTCTCTAAGAAAAACTTAACCTGTGACCCATCGGAATAACTCCGGCCACATGATAATTTCCGCGTTCATCTGGCCACTTCTAGAAACTAGATATTTGTGCCAGTATACTGACAAAAAAACATTTGAATCCATTACGAATTTACTGAGCGGTAAGGGTTTTAGCATTCTTGCTTTCACTCAGGCCTAAACGGGTTAAGGAACTATTCCAGAGATTACTGCTAAGATTTCTTCAGGAATTCCTCCAGTAATTCCATTGAAATAGTTCCAAATATAGTCTTCAAAGATTCCTTCCAGGCAATTTGAAAGCTCATCCAGGGACACCTCCAGCTAAATGTCAAGAATTTTATTCAGAATTTATCATTGGAATTAACATCGTATTAACATCTGTGATTATTTTTTATCAATTTTCGTAGGAATTTTTGAAAGATCTTCCAAAGTAACAATTTCTACTGAGAAAATGTCTTGATGAAGGTATTAGGTGCTACAGAAGTGGAGAGAGTTTTAAAAACTTTTGAAAATTCCATGAGGATTCAGCTGAGAACCGCATTGCAAAATATTTGCAAGAACTGTAAGAACTGACCCCGAATAGCCCCTCGAGCCCCGAGAGAAACAATTTGAGAAATCAGTTGAAAGATATTTGGAGGAAATCCTAGGAAAATCTCTGGGAAAATAGCAGAAATCACTGAAGAAAATTACTGGAAATAGGTACTAGCATTGGACTGCTCAAGGATTTCCTAATGCAAATTCTGGAGAAATTCTTCTATGTATCCTATGAAAAATCACTGGAAAAACTTCTGGTAGAATTAGTAAAGGAATTTCTATAAAAAGAGAGATGTGGAGAAATCCCTAATCCCTACAAGTATTCCAGATGAAATCTCTGGGAAAATCACTAGAATAATTCCTAAATCTGTTTCTCGAGAAATCTGAGAAGAAAATCTTAAGACCAGGTTGAGGCACGTCCACGTTCAAAACCATGGGTAGAACAAACCGTTGGCAAATATGTTGTGCCCTGTGCAGCTAAGAAAATTTTTAACGCTGAACTGGAAATTGAAAGCTACTAGGTATGAGGGGCTCAAGCGTAAAAGGGTATAAGTGAAATTTTGGTCGGTTTTGAGTTGAGTTGAGGAACTTCTACTGTTTCCACTCATTCTGATGCTGGATGTGTGGAAATAGTAGAATTTCCTCAACTCAACTACACTTTTCTCTGAGATCTATTTATTTATCTTTAATTTATTTTTTTTTGTCCTAGCAAACTTTGTCTTTCCATCGAGTAGGCAGTTGTTAAACGTCATGTAATCCCCCATACAAAATAATCTTCTACGGGTTTTCCAATTATTACGGAGGCTTTCTCGAACATTTTTCGAGCACGAACATTTCGCATCACTTGTCGAGTGCAACAGTGAAAAACTTACGTCAATCCGCTGATCCGTTCTCAATCTATTTCATGACATACAAACAGCACTCCATAGACTCCATTATACATAGACTAGTGCTCCCGACAAACTTCGTCTTGCCATCAAGTAGGCTGTTGAAACAGGCCATGGAACCTCCCATACAAAATGACATATTAGCTTTCCCCCGTTTTACCGAAATTTCTAGAAACTTTCCTAAATTTTTCTTTTACACGAACACGTCGGAACCCTCGAAGAAGACATACCATATTATATATTTGTATAGGAATGATCGGAGGAATTATTGGAAAAATTACTAATAGTAATAGTAAAATTACTAATTAATAATACTTGAATGCAATGCCGGGAAAATGAAAAAAAAAATTTCGAAGGATCCCTCAAGGAATTTCGGATTTTTGGGAAGAAACGTGGGTGAATTCTTGAAAAATCCACATGAACAAGCGGAGGAATTCTTGCAGGATTTCTTGAAAAAAAAAAACACTCAAGCTATTTTTTCAAACACTCTGGAATAAACCTTTGTGGGTTTTCTCGGAAGAACGTTTGTTTCATCCACGTTTCTTTCATTCTGTTTCATACTGTAGGAATGATTATGAGAAAAACTATCTGGAGGAAATTCTAGGATAGGTTTAAAAAAAAAACAAAAATACATGAGGAAATTACTAGAGGTACTAGCTTTGTAGTTCTCAAGGGTTCCCTGGAGCAAATCTGGGGATTTTCTTCTAAGCATCATTTGAAAAATCGTTGGACGAATTTCTGGGAAAATGGGTAGCAAAATTTCTATTGCATCAGAATTCACTGCAAGGGAAATAGCGATTTAAGAGACAATTTTGGTTAAAATAGAGACTCGAGAGACCTCCCATTTAAAATAGCGGCTATTTAGAGACTTGCTTTGAAAATAGAGACCAAGTTTCTAAAAAGAGACCAGCCTTGCACCGGTGGGGAAAAAGTTCGTTTAAGGCAATCAATTTAGAAAAACTACAAATAAAAATGGGTAAACATTTTGACACCAAATTGTTCAGAAAAATTGTTGCAAATATGTAGAAAGTCCACCGTGTGCTATATATTTCTTTCTCATCAGTTTACCTGGAAATATTAATAACTTCCCTATGATCGACCTTTCGCCCCACTTTACTCTAAACCATTTTCAAGCCAAAGGGAAATACCGTTTTGACTCATATTCCGAACACTTAAGGCCAGCAGTGACTTCGAATGCATCTGATGGGCATAAATTAGTAGATATTTGTGAAAATTATGATTTCTTCGCAAAAGCCTAACTGTTAGCTGTTGAGTGTGCTGCTAAAAATGTATATTTTAACTTGTAAAGTATTATTTTAACGCAAAAGTACGGAACAACATTTTGATTCAAATGCCGAACACTGTGTTCATTCTGTCTCATATTCCGAACACCTTGATTCAAATTCCGAACAGCACGAATAAATCGTATTCAAATAAATAATATCGCAAATAAAATTATCTGAGCTAGTTTAACTGGTCTCGAACTAGACAATCATCACTACTCCCGAGGTACAAAATAGAATGGGAGTCGTTGAAATTGAATTGCAATTGACGTCATTTCCTGGATATTTGATGACATATTTCAGCGAAACATTTCAACCAAATCGCCATACAAAAACCGAGTGTTCGGAATATGAGTCTGTTCGGAATTTGAGACAAAACGGTACTTGCTATGATGCTGGCCATCGATCGCGTTGGAAAGGAATTCCCAACCGAGATGCAACCATTGCAAACTGAAAGATACTCTCTGCGAGCTCATACTCCACGGAAGAGGATGGACGGCGACGCCACAATCCCTCGATATAAATAGCTTCCGAAGCCGGTTGGTCCCAAAATCCGCATAACCGCTCGAATATCGGTCGGGAAATAGGTGGATGTTGTTTTTTTTTTCGAAAGAATGTGATGGTGATGATTGTATTGATCACTGGCACTTAATATAGACGTGGGAAGATGATGCGAAATTACTACACGATATTTTTCTGAGACTACTCTTTCTCACACTGAAAATTCGACTGTGGTTGTAAAAAAAGGTTTTTTGCACCAAAAATCAACTAAATACCGTTTTGTCTCAAATTCCGAACAGACTCATATTCCGAACACTCGGTTTTTGTATGGCGACTTGGTTGAAATGTTTCGCTGAAATATGTCATCAAATCACTACGAAATGGCTGTCAATTGCAATGTAATTTTAACGTTTTCAAATCTATTTTATAGCTCTGGAGTAGTGATGATTCTCTAGTTCAAGAGCAGTAAGACTAGCTCAGATAAATTTATTTGCGAAATTATTCATTTGAATAAGATGTATTCGTGCTGTTCGGAATTTGAGTCAAGGTGTTCGGAATATGAGACAGAATGAACACAGTGTTCGGTATTTGAATCAAAATGTTGTTCCATACTTTAACGTAAAAACAATAGTAAACAAGTCTAAATAAATGTTTTTTTCGGTACACCCAACAGCTAAGGGTTAGCCTTTGTGAAGAAATTTAAATTTTCACAAATATCATCTAATGTATGCCTATCAGATGCATTTGAAGTCACTGCTGACCTTAAGTGTTCGGAATATGAGTCAAAACGGTAAACAGTTTTTTTATTCCAGAAAGTTTCAATGTTCAAAGCACTCCAGAATAAAAAGATGTTAAGATCGATGTTCAGGGCTGGCATCGATTTATTTAGGGCTTTAAAATAGGAACTTTAGAGACATCATGCCTGAAACAAATACCAAAAAGAGACCAAACAAGAATCAAAAAATTCAAACAGGGATAAGGAAGTACTCCAAGAGTATAAGAATATAAGACCGTAAGACATTTCTCAAATGGTGCTCCTCAAAATTTCTTTTGGGACTCCATGTGACATTACGTCAGGTATTACTAAACATTGTCAACACGAATTTTATCAAACATCTATTCCTCAATTTGCGCAAAGATTTTCCTAATTACTCTAAAGATTTCGCTAGGAATCCATCCTATGAACCTTATAAGACATCCACAGAGATCAAAGAATTCAGCCATCGGTTTCCATCGGTTTCTCGAAAATTTGACTTCTGGTTGAGTTCAAGAATTCAACCTATCGATATCTCCAGAGATTCTTCCACGGATCTACTTTGGGATTCATTCATAATCTTCCAGAAATTTATCGATGGAATCCTCAATAAATTTCCCCAAAATTACTCGCAGAGAATTTTCCAATAATGTTCCAAGGATTTTTGTTAAGAATCTCTTCATGATTTTAACCACAAACTCAGTAGTTGTGTAAATTTATGTGGTGTATGCCAGACTAGGGCAGTTGAAAACTGAAAAAAAAATGAAAACTCAATCTCCCATATCTTCCTTACCATAAAAATGGTGTTCTGTGAAATTGTCAGCTTGCAAGTTGATGATTTAAAGGTGGTCCAAAGACAATGTAGGTTTATGAGGAAATTACTATGGAGAAATTTTGAAAAATGTTCAAAACACGTTTGTACTGGAATGCAATTACAAACTCATCATCCCATAGTGGAAACTTATTCTGATCACCAGGATTTTTTTTTTTTCAATTTTCTTCAATGTTCATCTAAGAGTCGGTTCAATTTGTATTATAATATTACAGAAACCGCTGACACCCTTTTCAAATGTTGCTGCCGATAAATTCTGATCGTTATACATACTGCAGAGTTCATCAGGCCCCTCGGATCACTTCGTTCCTTTCGACCACATCGCTTCGCGACAAGATCGTGATTATTTCCTCCACATTTGCCACCGACTAACAAACTCAAATCACCCTCCCATCCCCCCAAACCCCATGCTAATGATTTTATGAGTAATAAATTTTCGTTCCTCCACTCGCGTGGAGTCGCAGTCTTTTCTTTTCATTTTCGGTGGTGCCAGAAGGAAAAGATATTTTCGCGCGGATCCACACGCACAAATTCCGGGGGCTTGATGCTCTGCTCTGCTCTGGCTGGCCTCTGGGCATCGAATCAAACAGATGCATTTCACTCTGCACCTCTCTCGCCGCTCAAATGATGGCCCCAAACTTAATTGGTGCTGGTCGGTTGCCGCGAGCGTCATCTTCATCCCAGAACCGACGTAATCGACCCGGAACGTTGATGATGACGACGAGGCGCGAAGGAATGCGCTATCTTCTCCGGCGGCATGCCGACATTAGCTGCACGCCACCACACACGATCTATAAGTGAAAAAGAGGCGATTCTAAGATCTAAGAGTCAACCAACGCACAGTGGTTTGTTCTACGAAGCGGCCAAAAATATCTTTTTCTCAAAATACATACAATTGCTTGTTCTTGATGAAACCTTTATAAAATTTCCCATAGATATAAGAGAGCAACATTTTTTTTTTTTTTTTTTTTTTCATTATATACGTTTTGGAGGCAAGGTTTAAGGTTTAAGGTGAAGTTGAATCGAATCCAATGCTCAAATTATCATAATTCTGATCGATTGATTACCGTCAGTAAGTTCTCCAGATTTGTGCTTTTGAAAATTTGAGGTTTGGCTTCAATTCATCTTCACAATGAAGATAGTAGAAACATGACAGCTCATTTTAGATTTTTGGCCATGGTCGATAACCACTGTGCAACGCCAACGTTCGAGGCGTCGCATGGAAAGATTCACCGCGATTGCGTGATATTTTGGCTACCAAAGTCGAGAAGAAAATTTCGGCACATCATCTCAGCGCCGCGCGAGCTGATCGTTTGATTATTGGCTTTCTCCGTTTGTCTGTTTTTTGGGTATGGGTATCTTGGCGAGTCGAGTGTAACCCGCTTCCGAAACTTTATAGCGATGTTATTTGAGCTGATTGACACTAACAAATTAGAGTCACTCCGGTGTTGCTTGCTGGTGCACTCCAAATGCATCGAGGATGGGGTTCCCAATTTTACGGAAGAATTACATTTTTGGTTTCCCCTGTTGCAAGTTTGACGGCACTGTTGAAAGCATGTTAAAGTTTCAATTCTTGAAAAGATTTATCTAATTCCTTTATCTGTGTCATTTCAAACATTACATTTATATTTCATATCTAAATTGAATTCACCTGCTTTCAAGAGAAAAAGGGGCCTTTATTAGCCTAGTGGTTATAGTCCGCGGCTACAAAGCAAAGTCATGCTGAAGGTGTCTGGGTTCGATTCTAGGTCGGTGCAGGATCTTTTCGTAATGGAAATTGTCTTGACTTCCCTGAGCAATGGTTTTTATCTAAATTTATTACCAATTTTACTTGACATTTGCTCCAATATTCAACATTGGATATTCTATGTAATTCATTAGTACTATACCAGGGAGGGAGCTTAAGCATCATCTTCACAATTCAATTTTGAGTCCAGCCCGAAAATTTGTTTGAAGATAATAAGCTTGTCCCTAAGACAATGCTTCGATTTTCTGTTTATATATGTGGGTAGGAAAACAACTAACTTGGGAAACTCTGCAGCAGAGAATAACCATTCTCCCCGATCACCCATGAACGTGATGATTCCCCTTCACAATCATGACGAAACTGGGTCGATGCACGGTCATTAGGGAAAGACTTCCGAAATTACCATACGGGGAAACAAAAGCTATTCATAAACAAACGCTCTGCCACCACCATATCTAAAAATACTCACCGATCCCTTGGAGTAGTTCCACAGCGTCTTGACGACCCCTCCGTTGCTGGTGGCGATTCCGTTCACCAGTTTAGTTCTGGCATTGGTCCCATCGCGTTCCGGATCGTAAACCGGCGAAGCGGACGGTGTAGTTTGCGACGAACTAACAGCTGAAGACGGTTGATCCGGAATGGTGGCCAACCCGAAGTTCACCTCGAAGTCCAGGGATCGAGTGAAATGGTGCTGATCGGAACCGCCAGCTCCATAGGGGCTGCCTCCACTCTGGCTAAAGGACAGCGACCGGGCGAAGGAACTCTTGAAGTATTGACTGGGCGCTGCCGACGAGGACACGTCGAATTCCGTCTTCTTCGGAATTCGAACCTCGTTGCTTTGCAGGCGCGTTTCGATCGTTTTGGACATTTTTTTTTGCTGTTTTTCCCTCTGTCACACCACGTTGTTGCACGTTACTGTTTCCGCGAGATCACGGTTTATCGTACGCCGTCTCACTGAACAGGAAACGATATTCGCCACAGATATTTGTAGGTGGGAAACATTTGGACACTGTGAAGAAAAAGAAAATATTCGGAGTTAGATATTAGAATCAAAATTGTAATGTTATGGACAATCAGGAATCGAGAGCCTAAATTACAATGCGCTTTACATAGATTATTTCTGCTGATGGAATTGCCGATACTAAAGAATACAACAGTACTTATAGTGGATGGATTATACTGCCCATAAAGGCATAACTGCCCCATATGAAATTAGTAGGCATTGAGAAAACAGCGCTCAAAGTTTGAAATTTCCATCTTCATACAAATGTTTATAATTTTCTAGTAAATTTTTGAATGCAATATTCATTTAGCTCCACCGCACAGAAAATTCATTTTTCTAATATTAATCAGTAAAATATATAAAGTTGAACATAATTCCAGTTTTTCAGTTGCTATTGGGGTTCAAAGTTCATATAGAGACTTTTATGCCTTTATTTTTCAATATGGGACTGTACCAACTTCATATTTTTCCACAACATTACCAAACAAAGTATATAAATTTTCATATGCGTGGTTAAGTGTATATTAAAACATGAATGTTGCGATGAAAAAAGGTGTTGATTCGAAAATAAATATGGGACAGTTATGCTTTTATGGGCAGTTTAGTGGATTGACTGAAGTCTTGAAGCTACTACTGAACCAGACGATTTAAAAAAACGAATGTACATCGGACTTTTTCTCGCTAGAGATTAGTATACGATCTATATTTTCATATTCAGAACGTTTTAAAATATTCTGTCGGTGAAACTTTTTCCATACATTTTGTTGCGTTGAAAACGGGACCTCTTGGGTTTTGGTATACAAATTAGCAACAAAGCTGTAAAAGTCAAAATTTAACTGATAATCGTTACAACCTTCTATTGCCACGATTAATGCGTTATATATTTAGGTTAAGTCAGGTTAAGTAAATTGGAAACGTGCTTTTTTTTCTCTTATAAGCAGGTGAAATCAACATACCTGTAAAAAATCTGAACTGCTACGGCAAATGAAATGTTAACAAAGTGTTAATAAAATCTTAAATTTGTTTTACCAAATTAGGATGATAGTGTTGTCTAACACAGAACACGTAGATATAAGAAATGAATGTAATGTTCTGAATGATATTAATAAAGAAACGAATTGCATTTTTAAATCAAGGGATATTGCAATACCAAAAGGTAAATTTCAAAACAAATATATAATCCATTGGTCTATCATCAAAACGTGAGAAAAAATATTTTCAATGTACTCGCGATTCTGCTCCTAAGACAATATGATCTGTAAAAAGGACATTATAAAAACGTTTTTCTGAATTGAGAAATAAAAATTTTGAAAATGAAATCTTCCAATTGGACCCTAGCTCTAAGCCTTAAGGAAATCTAGCGTTCAGCATCATAAGCATCCTCATGAAGAAGCTTCCAGATAGTAGCTCATAAATTATTGATTAACCTTTATGTTACCGGCCTTCAAATAGCTGCCATTTCGGCAATTTCCATTCGATTTTTTTGAAACTTTACTTTAAAAAGGTTTCAGTTATTTGTCATATATGAAGAATGCTAAATTCGGAACCATACTGGAGATATTCCGAATTGTACCGGGGTCACGAGGGTGCCAAATTTGGGAAATGTGATTATTTTTTTTATTTGTTGCAGTTACAGTAACACTGAAGTTTTTGTGCATAATATAAGATAATGGTCTATTGTCATAAATAAAGCCCTGTGTCAGGTGCTGTGGAGTGGCCACATCTATGGATATTTAGTTTATTCTTCCTTTATTGACATGTTCTCCCGAATTCAAGAAATTTGAGACGTCGCACAGTATCTTTGGGACATAAAACGGAAATGTCCCCAAAGAGGCCCTCGTGGAACCTGTGCCAGGAGATCTGAAGTGGCCATATGTGTTTTTACCGGGGTTTTTCTTCTGTATTGACAAGATCTCTCAAATTCACGAAGATTGAGACGTCGCACGGTATGTTTTGGACATGAAACGGAAATGTCCCCAAACTGGCCCTGGCGGAACGTGCTACGATGTTCCGGAACGGTTCACTTATTCAAATTATGTTGAAATGATGACAATCGACCATTATCTCACATTTTACACAAAAACTTTAGTGTTGTAAATGAAAAAAAAAATCACACTTTCCAAATTTGGCACCCTCGTGACCCCAGTACAACCCTGAATATGTCCGGCGTGGTTCCGAATACAAAATTGTCCATTTATGACAAATAACTGAAACCTTTTTAAAGTAAACTGAGGGTAGTTTCAAAAAAATCGAATGGAAATTGACGAAATGGCAGCTGTTTGAAAATGTCTTGTCGGAGGCCGGTAACCTAAAGGTTAATATATTTAACAAATGTTTTCAGACGGCATATTTCGTGGAATATGAAAAAACGTCAGCTTTGTATCAATTTCAAAATTCTTCAATTAGTAAAGTTGATTTGAACAGAATGACAATTAAATTCTACTACTGAACAGTTCGGATTCCGACATGGACATAAGACCAATCACCTAGTTTTACATGTAACGAATTTGATTGAACGAGAATCCGTCAGAAGTTTCTCTGGTTATTATTTCAAGATTTATGGATTTCTCCAGACATTCCTCGAAGAGTTGCTTAAAATTTGTAGGCTTCGTGGCCGTGCGGTTAACGGCGTCAGTCGTTTAGGCGCTGTGCGCCACGAAGCTTGGGTTCGATTCCCGCTCCAGTCGGTGGAAACTTTTCGTCAAACGGAAAATCCATCACTGGGCTACTGGGTGTTCCGTGTTGTCCGTTGCCTAATGTTCGTGATTGTTCAATCTGTGCAGCCTTTGGCTGAAGACGGTGTAAATTGTCTTTTTTTATTATCTAGAAGAATTTGTCCAAACGTTATTCCAGATATACCTCTGAGAACACTTTTAAACATTCCTCTAGAGTTTCTTTCTTAGATTCATAAGGAATTGCGGCGGCAACTACTCCAGTGAGCTGAGGTCTTCAAGACCACTGAATTTCTATTGAAAATTCTGTGCTGTGCATCAATTTATACAAGGACATCTTTAGAAATTGCTCCAAAATACTAGTTTACTTTCAAAGATTCCATCAGATATACATTCTGGGATTTCTACACAAATTTTCCCAATAATTCCTCTAAAATTTCCACAAGAGCTTCTTCAGGACTTTCTTGTGAAATTTATCCAGAATTCTACACAGCCACAGAAAATTCTGATGAAAATTCTATGGAGGAATGTGGAATCCCATTTTTTGGTACATCATCGATGTAAAGCTCTTACCCAAATTAATTGTGAAGTCCTGAAATAATATAACATAATTTTCAAGTAGGAAATCACTAGATTTAATAAATCCCTGAGTGTTTGTAAAATATTGTTATAAATTCTAGAAAAGCACAAACCTCTGTAGGAGCTCAAAAATGTTGTGCCATGGTAATTCCTATATCCTATTCGAGAGACATCACTTTTAATATTCCTAACCAGCTCTTGGTCTTGGAGAAGTTGACGAAAAAAAATCTAGAAGAATATCTAGAGAAATACTTAAACATATTCATGGAAAGTTTCGAGAAGAATCCCTGTAATAATTCTTGGAGAATCTCAAGAAAAAACATTAAAAATTTAAAATGACATTTCTTGGAAAATATTAGACTGTCCTTCGTGAAATTGTTGGTCGAACTCTCCAAGCTTTTCTGTAGGTATAGTTCAAAAACTTTTGACAGAATTTCTCATGAAATTTTTAATAATATTTTTTGGATTTAATATTAAATATTCTTACAAAATGATTTGACAAATTTAAGAGTTGCCCTGAGAGGAACTGGTGTAAGATTCTTATTAGCTTTATTGGCCCATCCTTTTCGACGGTTTTGTTTACCAAAAAATGCTTTTATAAAAAGTGCTCAACAAACAAGGTTGCAAATGGGCTAAAGTTTTTGAAATTAAGTTTAAAAGTTTGAGAATTTGTAATTGTTTTCCATTTTTATTTTTATTTTTATTTTTATTTTGTTCAGGTCGGTCACTGCGACCAGTTTTGACATCTATTGTGTCATCACACTTATCCTTAGTATAGTGCATATTAGACTGAGGCAAATTTTAAGGTTTTTGCTCCCCTATGCCTAAACGATGTCAACTATCACTGTAGAACACGTTTTTGTTTCAAGCATCAACATACCGTTTTTTGCTGATTTAAGGGTTGCTGAATCTATTTCCGTTTTCAAAAATATTATAGCATGTCTAGTTTCTGAGAGATTGGCTTGAGTGTTTGAGTGTTTCAGCCAACTTGCATGCAAGTTTGCCAACTTGTATGGAAATTTATTTGCTGACACAGAATTCAAACTTCATAAGGACTGTTCATTTAAGAAAGTGGACACGTGTTTTTTACAGTAAACTGTTTATTTTCGAACAAATTCATGAGTTTACCTAAAATACATGGAAATCAACGTGATGGAGCTTGCTTCTCTTCCATCCTTCTTAAGATGCCGTTTGATTATTGCCCAATATGTTTCAATGAGGCGTAGTTCTGAGCAATTTGATGGATTCGATCATTTTTCTACAAATTCGACTTATTCCTTCTTGAGCATCTCCAAAGTAGCTGAAGCATAGTGAGCCGATGCTAGGTCTGGCAAAAACAATGGAGGCATGGTATGCTTTCAGTAGATGGGCAGAAGCCATTTTTTAATGCATTCAGTTCTGTAATTTTCGCCGTTGATTGAACCCGTCGTGAAATATGTAGTACTTTCATACCGCAGGAGCAAATTGCTTGCCATACCAAATCATTTTTCCCAAATTTTTTCTGTTGGGATGTATCGTACGTCGTCAGGAATATCTGTTTTGGCCACAGCGTTGAAAAAAATCAATTTGGACACTTCGCGATTTAAGCCAAATCTCGGAACGGCAGTTTTTCTGTACACCATTTGTGCAGAAAAAATTGAGAGTCGCCATGTCAATTCGACCCATCGTTTAGAATTTATAATTTTTTTATGTCAACTTTTGTCTGCTGTCAAAATAAATACTTGAGATCACACTGAAACAAAATTTTATTTGTTTTTATGGAATTTTTACATCAAAATGCTAATATTTAGGTGTCCACTTTCTTAAATGAACAGTCCTTATGTATAACAATACTTATCATCAATATTCATAATGCTCAAAAGTTAGTTTTTGATGGTTTAGAAAAGTATTGTATTTTATCATATAAGAAACGGAGAATTTTGTATGGAGACTGCAAGCTTGTTGGAAAAGTCGATTTATTCTGAATTTAATAGTCCAATTTCAATCAAATTGTGACTGGAGACACGCAAAAATGTCATATTTATTACGCTGTGTAGTAGAATAACAAACTGCTGTGAAAAAATCTCGGTAAAATGGACACTTTATGCAAAGCTTATTCTTACACCCTAAATCTTATAAGATTTTCGTAGCATTTTAGTAGCAATAAAGTTTCCTACTTTCATGAATATATAAAGTATAAAAACAGAATTTTGCACGGTTTTCGCGGCGGTGGCTAGTATAAACATTAGACTGATGCAAATTTTGAAGTTTTTTCTCCCCTATGCTTAAACGATATTGATTATGGTAAAAAAGATCCTCCCAAAATTTGAAGAGATTCAGAAGAAATTTGGTTGTGCACACGCTATTTGAAGTTTACATGGAAATTACTATGGGATAGGCAAACCTTTTGTGTTCAGTCCTCTAACTATTCGTCATAATAATCTATGGAAAAGTTAACACACGCATCTCATGTGAAAACTTCCCAGCTACAACTTTGCTCACGACCACATTTCGATGGGACGTAAGGATAATTTGTTATTATTGATAACAAAGTCTAAATCATGCTGAGATGATCATTCAATTACATTCAGAGCAACACTGCTTTTTTGCTGTAGAACATAGTAGCCTGGATTACTTTGATCTATTCTTCCCGCCAGGAGCACCATTGTTGCCTGCTGAACAGTTGGTGAAGCATGCTACATGCAAACCAACTTTATGATGATAAATAACAATTTATCCTGACGTCCAATCAAAAAGTGGTCTTCGGCAAAGTTGTAGCTAGGAGGATTTGACATAAGAAGAATTTGTTCACTTTTCCATAAAATATTATGACGAAGAGATAGAGAGCTGAACACAAAAGATTGGCGTTTTCCATAGTAATCTCCATACAAACTTCAAATGGCGTGTGCACAGCCAAATTTCTTCCGAATCACCTTAAACTTTGGGAGGATGCTATTTACTATAATTAAAATCGTTTATGCATAGGGGAGCAAACAATTCAAAATTTGCATCACTCTAATAAACATTCTTTATGAGGTCCTGAAGTAATCTGGATCAAAATCCATTTTCAAGCTCAAATCGAAGGTGGCCCCTATTGCTCCACCTCTCCCTAACAAAACTTTGAAGGCACAAATCTCACTTAAAGATCATCAAATATCAGTGCAATTATTATTTTAGCTTTGTGCACTAGCAGAAAGTTTAAAATAAGAAGATCAACATCATACGTTCATTATGCAGATTAGTGCCTTTCAAATAGTGACTAGGAACACAAGCCGGCCATTGTGACAGCCATGTTTGAATTCCGACATACTTTATCTTTAACTATTTAACTGCAATTCAATTTAACTTGGAGTATCGTTGCTGCGTTGTAGTCAAATTCGTCAAACACAACTTTAATCAAGCATAGGTGTTCAAAGATTCTAGAGGATAAATTTGATAAAATCCTGTAAGGGAATTGTGGAAATAAATTTCACCGTGAATTGAGTGCAGTTGTTATAAAACCTTGTGCAGAATTCTCACAAATACTTTCAGGGCATTTTTTAAGAATGCTCAACAGGATTCCATTTCATTTTCTCATAATCCGGGCATAGGAAAAATTGTGTATTTTAGGCTACCATTTTGTTTTGCAATTAAAAGGTTTTAGAGAGCTATAGTTTAGAGCGAAGAAAATTTATGTAAATTTTGAACTCAGTTAGTTTTAGCAAACCACAGAAACAAAGCTACCAAAAATCACCCTATTAAATCACTCTAGTTCTCACAAGAAATCCTGGTCATATTTGTAGTTTTGAACAAAATCCTAGGCTTTTGCAAGTTCTGTTTAATCTACCATTAAACGGCATAAGTTGCTACATTTACTCAAAATTTAAGTGATTACTCAAGCTTTATCATTATTCTTTTTTAGGATTTAATTTCATAAAACATCAAAAGGTAACTCTTTGTAATTCTTGGGATAACTTTAACGTTAAATTGAACCTATTTTTTTTTTTTTTTTGTAAAAAAATAAACACAAAGCCAAGTTTTGAGCTTTGACTATGGGCGCAAAAATGGAGGTTCATCAAGGGTGCCATGAAGTAACGCTACGGCTCTGCCCATAATTTGTATGAGCACTTTGACGAAAAAGAAATGTGCAGGATCGAAGACGATGGTATGGAATAGGGCAATTTTTTTTTTTTTTTTTTTTGATAATTGGAGATAAACAGAGATACATCGCGACGAACACTTGGCAACTCTAACCCTATAAGTTTACAACAGTCTTCGTAACTAGGTAAATTAAGGGGGTTACTCCAAAGGAGATGATGCAGGCTGAGGCAGAGCAAATTTATGTTGCATCGATTCGATTCGATGTATACTATTTTGGTAATATGGTGACCATACAACTGAAGAGTATTCTAATATTAATCTCACTATTGTACAGTAAAGAGACTTAAGATACTGAATATTTTTAAAGTGTTTTGCGACATGGAATATAAAGCCGAGTGTTCTAGAGGCTTTCGATGTTATGAAACTAATATGATCCTTGAAAGTGAGTTCAATGTCTAGTAGCACTCCTTAGTCCTTAACAACCAACTTTCTCTTAAGAGTAGTAGATCTGATTCTAAGGTCGACATAAGATTTTTGTGCTTCTGAGCTCGAAGGATTCATTGACGAATACCTTAGTTTATTATTTGATGGCATTTTTGACAAATTCTTGCAGAAGCTTTTGGAGTAGTTTGACGTGGATTTTCTGTTCAAAATCGTGGCACCACTCATAAATAAATTTATTGTATTTTAAATTTATGTATTTTAAGTATTGTAAATTTATGTATTTTAAGCATTGATTTTGCCACAAATCTTTAAAAAAAATTTTAAACCCTTTTTAATTAACAGAGCGGTAACCATAGGATGAAAAAAAATATGATTATAGGATTATTCTTGACAGTTCTTCCCTTATAACGCATCACGATTAGAGAACTGTAAAACATTTCTGATTCTGTCATGGTTTAAAACTGACTTAAAACCTAAATTGGTCTATAAATCCGTAATACAGTCAACTCTCCTCTTACTCGATATGCTTAATATCAAGTTATAAAACCATAGCACATATAGGTTGGTTTTCATGGCTACTTCGATGATCCTTTGAACCGCAGTTGCACTGAATTTGTGTTCTATAACTCGATATTTCCCTAACTCAATGGTCTCTAAAAGAGTTAAGAAGATATGAGTTATAAATGACTTGTAAATACAACTTGTATATCACAAGAGAATACGCCATGTGCCAAGAACAATCTTGATGTTATAAAGGACCATCAAACAACATAAACGTGTTGACTCACCTGAACAAACACTGCTGCCTTGACTTGCTGGGTTGCTGTCGTCGACACACACTTTATCGGTATGTACTTTGCTTCAATATCGTTATCGTAATTTTCGTCTTCTTCTATAGAACTCACACAACATAACACTAGTAGCTGCGGGTGATCTCGTGTATCAAGCACATCACATCAAACACATAAAGTATAAGAGAATCACATCAAAGCCCCAAAAAACCGGTAAAGCCACACTGCGGCATAAAGACTCCACAAAGACAGGAGGTTGAGTTTGGCAATATCCAAATAACCTTGACTCGTAGGAGCTCAGAGCCGGACGTCTACTCTCTTCGTTCGGTTATCTTTTCTTCTTCAAACAATAAAATTTTGCACAGACAGTAGCAAGCAATAACTCTTCGAATGCAACACGCGACACAATAGCAGCAAATGTACCAACGAAGGAAAAAAAGCTCGACAACAGAATCGGTACACGGCCACTTTCTATTGTCACGCCAAACAACCGAACCGCACTATATCTGCTCTATATCTCTTCTCTCAACAGCTGATTTAGCACTTTGTCAGCCTTCGAACAGTAGGCGGCGGAGGTGACGGAAGCCGGTCGTTAGGTGAAACCGATGCCAACTGTTTTCAACATAACTGAACTTGCGTCGCGGCGCTTCGGGCCTTTTTTGTTGGCCGTTGTTCGACGGTTGGCGACGGTTTTGGGCGGAAAACGACGGCCGCCATGTTTCAATAGACAGCACCACGGCCTACTACGGTTTTGCACAATACTTTATTTCTCATACCTAGTCGAAAAATATAATCGAAACCCTGCGCTTTTTTTCATAGAACTCACTGGAGCCTGACCGACCAACGAGCGTACGGGTGAATCACTTGATGCAATAGGGGGTACCAGTCGGTTTGCACTGCTTCGGAGCCCTGAAGTGAGCGGCTTTGGCGCGTTTTCTTTTGCTGCTGCTGGAGATTCTGCAGTCGAGATAAAAACACTTTTTATTACAACTTGTTTCCGGTTTTCTAAACAATTTTGAAGCCGCGAAAACTTCGCTGCAATCACTGGTGTCACGGACGGAGTACGGTTTTTGCTGAAATAGATCTTAACAGCATCACGCAACGACGGATGGTTTATCACTGAACGAAGATACGCCTTTTCTTATACATGGGGTTTAGAGCAGTTTCCGTAGGTCTTATCAAGCGTAATTTACGATAACAACCACCTAATAATAGAGACGGATTAAACTGCAGTTTCAACACTATTTCCATCAGGCACACCACGGTCAACGAAAATCAACTCAGCAAACCTCAAAATTCGGCAAACGGTTTCAGCGACCACAGTCCACAAATCACCACCAGGATCAACAACTGTACTAAAACTTAGTAGTCACATTAGTTCTACGCGGAAAAGAACACAATCCTTTCACTGGGCTCTCAAGGCCCCTATCGAACTCCGCCGGAATTTGGCTTCTTCTAGCTTCTGAATATCTCGACTGAGGGCGTAACCCAACACTTCACCACTGTGCACTGAGTGGCGGCATGTTCTTCGAACCGGAACGAATAAAAGCATAAATAATTCAAATCCCGTCACCGCGCGCTGCTTATTGCCAAACCAAATCGACGGACAGACGTGAAAATAATTTTTGTTCTCCCCCAACAACCGAACACAGAACACAGACCGGACCCCGGACCAATGCCGGCTATTCTTCTGTCCGCACTCACGCAACAACAATCACGGTTCTGATTTCTACCGGTGTGGGAAACACAATCACCAATAATACACGCGGCCGAATAACCGTAATCCAAGCAACCACTTCGAGCGCGCTCCAAACGGCGAATGAAAAGAGACTTCGGCCGTCGTCGGTCGTTTCTATCGTCGTCGGCTGTTGCTGGTGGATCTCGGTTCGGACGTCGCGACGCCGATGCGGGAAAGAGTTTCTGCACTGACTCTGCCGCTGCTCTGCTAGTGCAGATCAAGGTGTGCTGTTTTGTTGTTGGCGATTGGCGACTGCAGTGCTGCTGCTGCACTGCACTATATGCTCGGCATCAGACAGTCACGTCGCGACGCTCGTACCATATGATGATGATGAGAGAGGATTGAAATATGCAGTATGAATCTATCGACGTCGGTTGCTCAAACGTCGGCGTCGCCATCTACATCATGCTGCATGCTCAGCAGTCGGTGCGAGCATGCGGTGGATAGACGGATCGCATTTTCGTTGGGAGATATCGTCGTTCGGAATATTCACAAAACTGTGAGGGATTTATGAATATAGAAATAAATGAATAAATTAGTGATTTTCGATCTTATTCCTAAACGGAGATTTTTCCAGAAATTCCACTAATTCCTCCTTTATATTTCACAATCTTTACACTAAGCTTAATTTTATGATCATTATGAGAAATTCCAAAATTTTCAAAGAATTCCTACAGGAGTTACAATGACTCAATCTCATATTCGTACAGGGCACTGTTTTGACATCAAGTTGATTGAAAAGTATTAAATGATTTATTGACTTCGAAATACTTTTTCAATAATCAATGTGATAGGTGTTATCTATTAGAGGGGGAAGTCGTAAAGAAATACATAACTTTACAATGACAATATACATAACTTGTTTTGATAATATTTTTGAATCAACTGTAATGACAAACTTCCACACAGCAATAGATAAAACTTGAAATGGTCGGTGTTTAGACAGACCGGACAAGATGATATTTTGGCGATCTAAAGATTCGCTAAGGGCTCCATCAATACTGATGTTTCCGATGCTCTTTTCATACAGATGTATCATCAAACAGATAAGTTCCATTACTACAGCAAACAATGCAAAGATTTTTATATTTCTTATGCCTGGGGTACGTTATTCTGAAATCATTGAAAAAAAACATTTGGCCCAGTTTGTCTGAACGGTCTGAACACTGACCATATGTGTCCCAATTTAATTGATAAAAATAAAGTTAATACCTTGTGTCACTTTCATGGGACAAAAGTGAACGTAATCAAAAATATAATTCTTTGGTATATGTTACTAAGATGACGATTTTCACACAATCACATAGATCTACAAATATACAAAGATTCAAAAGAAGACTAAACGCAGCAAATTAGTTTACCTTCCCAATTCGGTATGAACCAAAATTTTAACAGAATTATAAAACAATATGAAGTTTTAAATGTTCAATTGGTTGAATTTAAGTGCAAGATCAATGTAAAATTCTAACCAAAGCCAAAATGCCAGAACTTCAGACATCTAAAAGCCAAAAACTTTTACACGTTCGAAAATATGGATTATTGTTGCTCAGTATTTCAGTAGCGAGTAGTTTATTTTTCCAAACTTCTCAAAAGGTAATCAGTAAAATTTTATAATTTCCTATAATTCAAACATAAGATTGAGAAACATCTTTTTTGTTGGATTTAAAAATTGTACATGCTAAAGTTGCATGGCAATCATCAAATTGTAAGTTTGAACTTTTTTTCAAATAAATCTGTCAACCTTAAATTCGTACGGTGACAGTTGTTTAATGTAAGCAAGATGGACGGAATTTTGTTCATAGATTTGACAGTCGACTCTCCACAACTCGATATTCTGTAACTCGATGTACTCTATAACTCGATGGATTTTTCGGTTCCTTCAAATTTCCATACATCGTGCTCTCTATAAGTCAATTGAAGTACCCCCGTTGGTTTGACCACATGTAATCTGAACACTTTTTAAATTGTACCCCGCTAATTTGCACATCGTTCAGATTAAAAATGGTTCAAACGTCATTTAGCTCGTGGAACGTGTTGGAGGAATAGTGTCCGACCCCTCATTGGATGCTGTTTTCATGTAGGTTGATGTCCGGTCCCTCTCATTCGCTGCTGTCACGTTTTTGGCGCTAAGGTTTGTTATTGTTGTGCGGTCGAGTGAACTAGATTAAAGTTGTTATAATTTTCTCGCGAGTAATAAAATAAGTTTGCACTATAGTTTTGTTCGAAACCATCGGAGTTTTACTCTTCTGAATCTTCTCAACACGCGAATGTCCCTGCTGTTGTTTTCTGCCGGAAAAGCTGCTTGAGATTGCTGTTTCCAACAGGTTTTGGGCCCAGGGAAGAGAAGGTGGTCAGAGTGATTAGTGAATCTTTGAAAAGTGGACATTTGTAGCACTTTGCAGTGTATTACGGCGCTTGTTCGGCTGTTTGGAGCCACACGTAGGACATTTGATTCGAATTAATTAGCGTGTAATTGGAACTAGGATATTTAAATTGCATTCGGAAAAGTAGTCGTGATCCTCGTGAGAATGAGTGAGACCAAAGTGGTGATGGAACGGTTGAATAATTTCAACTGGGCCAGCTGGAAATTCCGAATGGAGTTATTGCTGGTGAAGGACGGATTGTGGATAGTGGTGAGCGAACCCAAACCGGAAGAAGCGGATGCTGTTTGGATAACGAAGGATGCTTCTGCTCGGGCGGCTATTGGACTGGCACTTGACGATGGCCAATTAGCTCATGTCATCGGAGCAGAGACGGCAAATGAAATGTGGTCAAGGTTGAAAGGGTACCATGAGCGTGGATCCCTTTGCAACAAGATACATATTCTGAGAAAGTTGTGTTCCTTGCGATTGACCGAGAGAGGTGACATGTCAAAACACTTGGTAGAAGTGTCTGAATTGGTACACCGTTTGCTTGGCATGGGAGAGAAGTTAGGAGAGCATTGGATTGTGGCAATTCTATTGTCAAGTTTGCCAGTGTCTTACAATCCATTGATTACTGCATTGGAGGGTCGTTCCGAAGACGAACTTAAGCTGGAATATGTTAAAGGCAAGCTATTGGATGAATGGCGAAGGCGGTGTGAGTTGGAGATCGACTTGAATGGTGGTCATGATACGGCACTCAGAGTAACCAAGCAGCAAACAGAGATATATGTGAAGCGAGAATGTTTTTATTGCCACGGAGAAGGGCATTTCCGCAGAGATTGTCCGAAATTGGCAAAGGCAAAGCAAGCTGATGAAGAACGACTAGCGAGAGAAAGCGAAGGATCATCGAATTCCGGACGCGGCTCAAGAGGAGGTTTCAGCCGTAACGTGTGCTTTACTGCAGCTACCATTAGGACGAAAGGATGGTTGATCGACAGTGGAAGTACTAAGCACATGACAGGAGAAATGGAACGTTTGAGGAATGTAAAATCATGCAAACAAGATGTCATTCTGGCAGATGGGAAGAAACTGTTTACGGTAGCCGGTGGAACAAGTGAATTCTCTGGATGCGACGAAAATGGCAAGAAAGTCGATGTAAAACTGAATGATGTGTGTTACGTACCGGGTTTGGCGGTGAATGTAATTTCGGTGAGCTGCATACTTCAAGAAGGATACACAGTCACGTTTGGATTCAAGGAGTGTAAAATTTGCAAAAACGAAGACGTCGTTCTGATTGGAGAAAAGCGAGGTGAACTGTTCTATCTTAGAGAAACCAAATAAGTATATCAGACAGGAGGAGAATGTTGAATCTAGGAGGATTACCGATACAAGTTGAAATTGATAGAAATGAGTGATTTTTGGGAACGTTTGAAGGAGAGGCGTCGACACTAAGGAGGAGTGTTGGAGGAATAGTGTCCGACCCCTCATTGGATGCTGTTTTCATGTAGGTTGATGTCCGGTCCCTCTCATTCGCTGCTGTCACGTTTTTGGCGCTAAGGTTTGTTATTGTTGTGCGGTCGAGTGAACTAGATTAAAGTTGTTATAATTTTCTCGCGAGTAATAAAATAAGTTTGCACTATAGTTTTGTTCGAAACCATCGGAGTTTTATTCTTCTGAATCTTCTCAACACGCGAATGTCCCTGCTGTTGTTTTCTGCCGGAAAAGCTGCTTGAGATTGCTGTTTCCAACAGAACGGAGTAAAGTGAAATGGAATGCTGTGGAACGGAACGCAGAATCAAAACAAAACAGCCAAAGAGGTAACCAGAAGTACAATTTTCTGTTATTCGTAGGGTGACTTGAAGTTCAAATTAAAAATTCACCCCGATGGTTTGCATGAGGTACCGTTCAAATTAGCGGGGGTGCACGGTATTCAATTTTGATGACTTGTTCACTTGAGAGCTACTAGAAAATCGAAAAAACCAGTCAGTCTTAAATTATAAATTTAAACTGAGAAATACATTTTTACTGAAAAATACATGAGCTCATTATTTGTAAACCACCACCCAGGTAACCACCAAGTATTGAAATACCGTCAAGCTACCATTCACCGTGCATTTAAAAAAAATGCGCTTCAAAAATTATATAACTTTTCCAAATAATCTGAAGCGTACTAGAATACCACTACGTAGCATGCAATTATACAATAATTCAGGGAAAAATATAAAACTAGTGATGCATAACAAAATATTACCCAAAACTTATGTTTGAAAATGTCTTGTGAAGGTCGTCTCGTACCGTTCTATGTCACCATTTACCGTGCACACTAGTGCACCATTCACCGTGCGTATAGTTTTCGTCATGATTTAATTTTGTATCTTGAAGAAACGTTATTGATGGAGCAAATATGTCGCTAGTAGTGTGTGTACTCATTTTAAAGAGTATTCAAATCTTCATTTACAATAAAAACCATAACAAGTTTTAAAAATGGCTAAATAACTATTTTTCATTAAAATCATTATAGGAGGTTTGACTGTATTGTCCAAACTATTCCATATTTACTCAAAAACTAAATATGAAGTAGTTTAATGACGACATAACAATAAATCTAATATAACCGAATAATTACATGCCTTTTACACCAATGCACGGTAATAGGAACCATACCCAAGCAACCAGAAGTTCTGATATTACTTAACAATCGAACTCAGAAGTTCACATTTAGTTTGAATCTAGTTCCGTGGAACTTTATTGCTGATTAATAAGATTGTATGTCAAATATACTTAATGCTCAAAGAAGTACCAATTATACTTTCAGAAACCAGAAAGTTCGAATAAAGTACAAACTGAACTCCAATCGAACCAACAACATAAAGTTCATATAAAGTATGTAGGTACCATGCCCACACAGTTACGGATCACCCACAGTTGACGTAAAACATATTTTTCCCATGTTATACTATTAGTCTTCTACCATTTGTAATGTTAAGCACAACATTCAACCGCTAAATAACGGTGTTTTTGACAAATGTTTAGTTTGTACTACACATCCATCATTATATGATCGTTTTCTGTAAGAAGTGCCGTCAGCATTCATAAGCTCCCACAGGTGGAAAAATTCAAATGTTATAGCATGTTTTATGCTCGTTCGCTTCGATTTAGTATGAATTCATCTTTGGAAATCATTTTACATGAATTTTTATTCAAAACACCGAATATTAGCACTTCTAACTAGTGATCCATAATATAACCCGGTTTATTGAATTTTATAGGTTGGACTCCACACTATTTGATCCATAACTGTGGGGTCATGGTATGTAACTTGCTAACTCACCGGCTTATGGGATTGGGATCTTCAGGGTCGTATAAACATTCAATTCACCCAATACGCAAGCAGGGGATGATTGATTCAAGCAAGAGTCAAATTTCAACTCTTCACAAAAAGGATGAATACAGAATAGGCAAACATATTACATATTAGAAAAGGGGGGGGGGGGTTCTTGAATGCTTAGTGATCAACAAAGGACAAGGCTTGATGGTTCCTTTTGAACCCGGAGAACGACACAAAGAGAACTTGGTGAAAGGCCTTTAGAATTCAGGGCTGGTCTCTCTACGGATTTAGCTACACCTGAGGCTGCAACATTTTACAACAATTTATTTGTGACGTCACATATTGGGTACTTAGCTTTTAGGTGTTCTCACGGATCCGGAGTTTTGCTGATGGTGTTGGTGGATTGGTGCATGGTAGGAGGGTGGCAGGATCGCGATGGCCGACGCCGGTGACGCTATTCTTGGCGGCATGCACTCGGATTGTAGCACTTCCCAACGGTCACATCATCGAGGTCAACGGAACCGGGGCAACGGAAGCTGGCTTGATCTTCCCGGATGGCACATCGACGGCACTGCACTGACAATCTTGAAATAAAGTACAAAGAAAAAGGTCCCTTGGCGTGGACCTGGACACCAAGAATTAGCACCCTGCGACGTCACTACCTAACCTCTACTTTTCCGCTGTTTCACTGATAATTACCTTTTTCTATTGTTTTTGCTTGTTTGTTGTATTCGTTATTTGTTTGTATCACTGTTCAAAGCTAGTTTCACTATAATTTTGATTGATTATTATTTTAGGTTAGATTTTAGACACTACAATACTAACCATATTAACTGATTTTTAATCCATGCTCTTCCATACTATTTTTACTAACACATTTTTCTATCGACTAACATTTACTGCTTAAATGAATACCATTTTACAATAACCTATTTTAAGAAAAGAAACAACACAGAATTAAAAGGAACTTCACCATTAAAGAAAAAAAAAATTATCACCATTAAATATACTATTAACACGCGCGCACTCTACTTTTTTGGGGATCACTATTTGATAAAAGAGAGCGGATTTTTACAAACCGACTTCTTATATAGAATGCCGTTTCTCATAATTTTGTAACTGACATCTATGTTTTATGCTTTCATGTTTGCACATCCTGTTACATTCAGCACCCTCTGTGTGCAGGCATCAAAATTATCAGATAGACGATGATACTATCGCAGACAGACGTTCAAGTTAGACTCAGCAACTTGTGTAAAAACATGGCCGCCACAAATCGCCAACTGGCAATAAGCTAACAGATGGCGTTAGTGGCGTATGCGTCCCGCCACCACCCCGATCACACTTCGTTAACAGCATGACACACAATCGCTCCCGCAGCCGAAATGCTCAACGCTGAAAACAAAGCACCTTTGTTGCGCTGGGTGAGTGATGTTTCCTTTTGTATCTAATTTCTCTTATTAAGAGTTAATTATTGTAATTTTTACAATATGTTGGAATTCAATTTACCCACAGTTTCATGCTAGTCAAAATGCCCTTGAGTGATCGTTACTCATATCACTAAATTGGCGTGAGAGTATCACAATTGTGTGAATCATTTTTAAAGTGATTGTTTTGATATTTTTGTTCAGTGGATGGTGGATTGGGTGGTAAGCGAGAAGTCGGAGCCACGTGGTTTTACGAACTGTCACTGTACTGTGGCAATTTGCTCCCTAGGTGGCACCACGGTAGAATTTACACAGGAAATTTGAATAATTTTGTTCCTGCTTAAACGTCTGTCTGTGATACTATCATCTATCTGTTGGACAACTGATACTATCAGTTCAGCCAGATCATACTATCACTTCTTTTTTTTTTTTTTTTTAGTTTTAGAAGGTGGTAAATTACATTTACGAACTAACCCAGCGTTTCACGTTCGATATGGAGGCTAGTCATATCGAATTCGTCCATCGTGCGCCAGAGTGTCGGACTCTTTTATACCGACTAAAATCCACCTTCGCCCACGAGCCATTCCCTCCGAAACTGCCTCTTGGCATTACTTCATGGGGGAGGCTATTGTGCTAACCGCTGCACTGCTCCTTGCTTCTTACGCTCCTGTACTTCCCTTGCTCTCTTCGTACTGCTGGCATCACGCTAGGGCCATGTTTCTACTGCCGCTTCTGTCATTGCTACGCTTCGTTGCTCTGCTGCGACGTGTTGGGGCTGGCATCTCGCCAGAGCCCTGCGCAACGTTTGCGCCTGCTGCTAATCCGCCGCTTCTGGAGTTCTCCAGGTTGGACCAGTTGGATGCCGAGGTCGGTCCAGCGATTCCGGTTGGTGGGTAGCTTCCGGTTCACTGGCGCCCCGACGATCCAAAACTGGCGGTTGTCACGATCGCTACTCGGCATAGTCCCCGACGGTGGAGCTAGCCTACTCCAGCGGAGAGTTCCCGACGTAGGAATGTCTCCCGAAACCGTTAACGTTACGCGTTTGTTCCCGCTTCACTGCTGCTGACCGGTGAAGTGCCGAGGTCGATCCAGCGATTCCGGTTGGAGGATGGCTTCCGGTTCACTGGTGCCCCGACGACTTAAGCCGGTGACTCGCTACGGACTACTCAGAATAGTCCCCGACGGTGGATCTATCCTACTCCGACGAAGATTTCCCCGACGGCGGAAGATCTCCCGAACCGATGCTTTCCGGGCTGATGCCGAGGTCGGTTCTGCGATTCCGGTGGAGGGAAACTTCCGGTTCACAGGCGCCTCGACGACCATTTGCCGGTGCAACTACGCGTTCTACTCAGTTAGTCCCCGACGGTGAACTTAACCTACTCCGAAGCTGACCGGGCAGGTGCCGAGGTCGGTCCTGCGATTCCGGTGGAGGGAAACTTCCGGTTCACAGGCGCCCCGACGACCATTTGCCGGAGCTGTTCGCGATCTACTCGGCTAGTCCCCGGCGGAAGGACATAGCCTACTCCGACGCGATGTTGGTCGGTAAGTGCCGAGGTCGGTCCTGCAATTTCGGTTGGAGGATGACTTCCGGTTTGCAGGCGCCTTGACGACTTATTACCGATATTACGCTACGCCTACTCTAGGATCTAGCCTACTCCGGTCGCGTCCGTTGGTCTCCTTCAAATGCTCGCTTCAACAGGCTGACTTGTCAAGCGCCAAGTTCGGTCCGACGATTCCGGCTGCCCCAACGATTCAGAGACATTTTCTGTCCGCTGTGTTGAGTGCCGCTGCTCCTCTCGCCATCTTCGTTGTAAAAGAGACATCATCTGAACGATTGTCCTGTTTACCGCGTCCCATTTCTCTTCGTCGGCACACATTCGTTGGACGATATTGTGCACATTAACGTCATTGCCGACGACGGATGTCATCTCGGCTCGCTCATGCTCGAAGCGCGGACATTCGAAGACCACATGCTCAGGGGTTTCATCAACATCGCCGCACCCGGTGCATAACGGCGATCTGGCGTGTCCAAACCTATTGAGGTATTTCTTGAAACAGCCATGACCAGACAAAAACTGCGTCAAGTGGAAATTCACTTCTCTGTGTTTTCTGTTTACCCACATCGACAGGCACGGAATTAGTCGGTGGGTCCATCTACCGTTCTCAGCGCTATCCCACTGCTGTTGCCATTTCCTCATGGTTTCATCCCGGGCTCTTTTCCGAATTCCCCGCGTGTGTCGATCCCTGTAGCACTCGCTGTCCTCTTCGAGTTGAAGGCTTATAGGGATCAATCCTGCAATCACACAGACTGCCTCCGACGATATCGTACGATACGCGCTCGCCACACGCATGGCCATCAGTCTGAACGTACTGTTCAGCCGGGAGCGGTTCCTCTTCGTCTGCAGTGCTGTCACCCACACGGGGCCAGCGTATCTGAGTACCGACGTCGACACGCTCGCCAGTAGTCGCTTCTTGCTGCTGCTGATCGCTGAGTTGTTGGGCATGATCCGGGATAGAGCTGATATCACCTTCACGGCCCTCTCACATGCATAATCGACATGGCTGTTGAAGCTCAGCCGATCATCGATCATCACTCCCAGGTGTCTAACTTCCCGCTTTGATTCGATGGTACACTGTCCAACCGAGATTCTCGCCTTCTGCACTGCCTTTCGGTTGCTTATCATCACAATTTCGGTTTTGTGATGGGCTAATACAAGCTTCTTCCCTCGCATCCATTCTTCCACGGCGTCTACTGCTTCAGTAGCAAGTATCTCTACTTCCTCTAGTGATTCGCCGATGACTACGAGCACCACGTCATCCGCGAAGCCGACAATCCTCACACCCCGGGGGAAGCTCAGCTTCAACACTTCATCATACATAGCGTTCCAGAGGGTCGGGCCAAGAATAGAACCCTGTGGGACGCCCGCCGTGACTGTCGTGCACCTTTTCCCAGCATCTGTTTCGTAGATCAGTGTACGATTTTGAAAGTAGCTCCTCAAAATCTTACAAAGGTACTCGGGAACCTCCAATCTGTGCAGCGATTCGGCGAGCGCAGCCCAACTGGCACTGTTGAAGGCATTTTTTACGTCCAGAGTGACCACACCGCAGTACCGATTTCCTCTCCTCTTTTGCTTCCGCGCCGTCTCCATAGCTTCCACGACCGTTCGGATGGCATCTACTGTGGATCTACCCTTCCGAAAGCCGAACTGCATGTCGCACAGGCCGTTTTCTCCCTCCGTGTATTTCGTAAGCCTGTTTAGGATTACTCGCTCCAGCACTTTGCCAACTGTGTCCAGCAGACATTGTAGAATAAGATAGCGATGCAATAAATAGATATGAAAATTGATAAATTATGTTGAAATACTTTTTCTGGTGAAAGAATCATAAATCATCTTGAATTAGAAACCCTCATGAATATGCCTTTACTCGGGAACGAAAACAGTCAATTATTTCTCCAATTTGCTTCTTCTTCATTGCTTCATTTTGCTTGCTTCTGATTGGTCGTAATAACTTGTTTTCTAATTGGCCGATGTAACTTGTTTCTTATTGGTCTTCGCTGCTTGTTTCTGATTGGCCGTTGTTCATCCGCCATGCTATATAAAGCGATGGCATTGCTCGATCAAGCTCATTCATCAGTGTAACGTTGTGAGTGACACAACTCAGCAGCAGCAGTAGCGGAGAACGGGAGAAAAGCAGAGAAACCAGTCGGCATTGGCAGAGCGTCGATAGCAGCAGCGGAGCGGCGAAAAGTGAGCTGAGCCACACAGTGACACATTGTCGGAGCGAGCTGGTGGCAAAGCGGCACAGTGAGGCGAAGCGATATAGTGACGCACACTGATACAGTGAGTATTGCGGTAAACTAAACGGCCCTTTTTTAGGGCCACAAGTTATTAAGAGAAATCAGTTCACAATGCAACAGTTCTTTTTAGAGCTACAAGATGTTAAGAAAAAAAATCCTAAACGGCCCTTTTTTAGGGCCACGAGTTATTAAGAGAAATCAGTTCACAATGCAACAGTTCTTTTTAGAGCTACAAGTTGTTAAGAAAATAAATCGGCCCTTTTTCAGGGCTACGAGTCATACCGGAAAAATATTCACGAAGATCAAGCGGATTCAACAGAAGCGGATACCAAAAAGGAACCTATCCACCATGTCCGGTTACGACAGACATATCGGTCTATATGCTGAAGAATCTCCAGGAGGCTTGCCTGGTTTAGGCAGCAACACCAGCTTTTGTCGCTTCCAAATGTCGGGGAAGTTACCCTCCTCGATACATTTTTGCAGCACGGTCCTGAACATATCCGGGTTTTCTTGAATTGCTGCTTTCAGAGCTACGTTAGGGATACCGTCTGGTCTCGGAGCCTTCCTGGTTTTTAAGGCTTTTGCCACCGCGATCAGCTCATCGTTCGTTACCTGGGCTTCTTCTTCGTCGTTCTCTTGTGCTCCGTAAGGTGTGGACGGCCAGCTCGTCGGTTCGTGCCGGGGGAACAGCACTTCAATGATGGTCTTCATCTTCTCCGGACACCTATCAGGTGGTACAGCTGGGCCCCTCAACTTCGCCATTGCAACTCTGTAGGCGTCACCCCACGGGTTTGAATTGGCGTTGCGACAGAGCTCCTCCAGACAGGCTTTCTTGCTAAGCCGGATTTCCCTGTTGAGAGCGGTTTTTGCCGCCTTGTACGCTGGTCTTCGATCTGCTCTTTCAGCGTCGTTGCGTGGTACTATCACTTCTTGTCTATCTCTGATAGTATCACTGAGAGAAAGGTTTCTATCAGAGATAGAGGATAGAGAGATAGTATCCCTATCCCAAAAAATTCTCATCATGATACTATCAGTACAACATCTCTCAATTAATAATGATAGAGGTTCTATCACTATCAATTGATAATATTATAGAATAAAAATTGTTGGACTATGGGCATAGAAAATTAACTAAATTCCATATTTAGCGGCTTTAGGAGTGTTTTTTTTTTTGAAACCCAAAATGGCGGCCTCCGGATTAGTAAAATCATTGGAAACCCATGCAATATAGTTATTTTCGGAACGGGCGTGAAGAGGGGATGACGAAAATCGATGTCTGACGCCATTTTGAAATCCAAGATGGTGGCCTGCGGATTAGTAAAATTGACATTGATTTCCATCATTCTTTCGTCGTGCCCGTTCCGAATATACCCATATTGTATGGGTTTTCAATGATTTTACTTATCCGGAGGCCGCCATCTTGGATTTCAAAATGGCGTTGGACATCGATTTTCGTCATCCCCTCGTCGCACCCGTTCCAAAAATACCCATGAGAACATACTTTGAGCTATTTCTATTAGCTTTTTCCCATTATGCGCAAGATTTTGGTTTCGCTTTATATTTCAATGTATCCTATCAGATACATTGCTATGATAGCTATGGAAATTTGCTGATAGTATCTTTTTCCCCAAAGATAGATGATAAAGATATGCTTGATCCATCAGTGATGAAAAAATGCTGATAGTATCTCCATCCGTCTATCAATTTATAGAGATAATATAGTGTATCTTCTATCCATCATTTTTCAAGAAGTGATAGTATCCCTATCACTACCCATAGGGATAGTATCATTTGATAGTATCAAAAGATAGACGTGATAATGATAAATGATAGGGATAAATTTGAAGCCTGCTGTGTGTGAAAACAACGCTAACAGGGCTGTGTTTATTTTGCCCGAACTCAAACTGCTCGAATGTATATCACATCTTGTCTGCTTGGTACGGTTATGAAATGGGAACACGCACTCATTCGTGACATTATCGTCGACCAGTGAGTGTGAAAGTTCAACATTTGAAAAGGTCTCATTATGGAAAGAGAAGGAATAAACCTTGTGGTGGAGCCAACAAGTTAATCTTGGAACCGAACGGTTACAAGTACAAACCGAACTTAACGTGAACTTTTTTGTAAAATGAGGTAAATTTGTTCAAACTTGTTTTTAGCGTTCACTAGCATTTTATTCTATTGTCGGGGATTCAATTAAAGTACTTCACGACAGTTCCACCTTTTTCTGACTTCTTGGTCGTAACTGTTCTGAAGAAATACTGGACCTACTCTAGATAACAGCCGAACCTTATCTGGAGCGCCCTAGCAGAAATTGTGGCGCATTGTTCAGCACAAGTCGGTATTGAATTCATAAACACTTTTGTATAATAATTCAATCAAACGTACCTGTTTCGAGTTCAGATATGTGTAGTGTAGTTCAGATATCTCGATCGATGCATTTCCAACAATCTGAGAGCTTTGTGAAGTTCCGTCGCCACAAGTTCGGAACATACACCAAGCAAATTCAGTTCCTTTATTGATATCCACCATTCACTATATACGAACAATGAGTAGTTATGCATCCGACTATTTATTAGATCTTTGTTGAAAACTATTGCGGTGTTATAAGGGTTTTCACTACGACTAGTTTTATTTCTTATCTAAAAAGCAATAAAGTTTATTGCACCACTGGGAATCAAAACAAACTGAGTAATGTCAAATTGTGAAGCTCACAAAAAGTTCCATGAGAACTTTTTTAAACTTTCAAGTTCTGTTTAGGTTATAAGTAAACTCTTAAAAGAACTTGAAGTTCAGGATAAGTTCCAAGGGGAAAAATAAAGCCTACACGGCAACGCGGATTTACTTAAAAATGAGTTGTTTCAACGCAAAACCGTAGTTGAGCCCAATAACCCAAATTTGGCTGAATTTCTAAGGCCTCCATTAGGTACTTTGCCTTTAAAGCCATAAGCAAAATTTACTTAAATTTGGTTTGATTCAACGCAAAATTGAGTTCATTCAACCCAAGCTTGAGAATAATGCGGTATTAGGAAGATTTTTAAAGTTAAATTTTGCAATAATATGATCAAAAACGGAAGTAACGAAATTTTTCATTCTTAAACCTGCTTTGTTATATAGTGATCAATTTCGCCCCAGTGTGTCATTTTATTTTTTTAAAATTAAAACTATTTTTATGAAATGTTAAATATTATTTCATGAAAAGCCGATTGCATAAACTGATAAAGATCAATGGAATACTGATTTTGTAGAAATTTATTTGAGAATATTTGAATTCCCAAGGGTAACATAACAAAAAATTGTAAAAAAGTGATCAATTTGCCCCCGGATTACGGTACCTATGGTTCATAAAATCCCCTACCAATTAGCAATGAGCTACCACTAAAGCTGGCATTCGATTTTTTTTGCCACTTTATCGAAGTTTACTTTTTGGCTTAACCAATTATGAACCAAAGTTCGGTTAATTACTTAAAAAGTGAGCTGCTTAGAAAGCTCTTCATTGACTTT
Organism: Aedes aegypti; assembly: GCF_002204515.2. Taxonomy (NCBI): domain Eukaryota; kingdom Metazoa; phylum Arthropoda; class Insecta; order Diptera; family Culicidae; genus Aedes; species Aedes aegypti. The sequence continues at coordinate 69,357,031 of NC_035108.1, read as the reverse complement.
CAAATAGCTGATTAAGCCAAAATATGCCATTTTATCCGTACTTTTGGTTGCTTGGGGGATCCATTCACCGTGCATTTGGGTTTCGACTGAAACACAATAAAAAAATTAATTTGCATAAAACCTCATTGCTCATACGATGAAATACATCTTACTAATAGTATCTACAGTGAAAACTTGTTGAAATTTTGAAAAATTTCATACTCTATCGTTAAAATGAAAAACGGGAATTTTTGGAGTTTTTACTAAGAGTGCATTATCAAACAGAATTCACATTATTTTGACTATATAAACTAGGTTTTTCAAAATATTTTGTGACAAAAACTACTTCATTTCATGAGTTTTATCTTATTTTGCTGACATGAATAAATTGTATGAATATTCTGTAGGAATTTGTATATGTGCACGGTGAATGGAGGCCGCACGGTGACTGGTGACTTAACGGAAAGTCGTACATTAAGCTGCTTACAGCATTTGAACTGCTGGTTGCCTTATACAAGCAGTTGGTTTGCTAAGCTGTCTTGAACAAGCAGTACTGCTATTTAAGATCTGACGTCTGTTAATCAGCATTTTCACTGCTTGACCTGTTTTCAGATCGAGGAAATCTAGATGCTATTTACTTGCTCCGCAAATGCTAAGAGAGAAGAGTACAAACGATATGTTACAAAATTTGACAACACATTCCATCTCACATACACTTTGGTTGTTTGGGAGAGTAGCAATAGAATCTGTTTGAACTGATGTTTTCTCACTCGGACCGCTTGCTCAAATATGCGAAGAGTTGCACCAAAATTAAATGCAGATAGGGGATACGCTTTGATAGAATCAAAACTCAACCAGGCAGACGTTTTGATTTAAAGATCATTTATCATATCACATCAATGACTAAATTCCGACACACTGTTCCAATGGGTGGTATGAATAAAAATCGTTGAACTTTACTACATGTAGCATCTACTCAAAAACAAAATCCACAAACTTTACTACACTTTTGGTATGAATAAAAATAAACCTACGGGGCACAGATAGTCGTAGCGGTAAACGTGCTGCTATTCAGCATGACCATGATGAGGGTCGTGGGTTCGAATCCCGCTGGTCGAGGATCTTTTCGTGAAGGAAATTTTCTCGATTCCCAGGGCATAGAGTATCTTCGTACCTGCCACACGATATACACATGCAAAAATGATCAAATGGGAAAAGAAAGCTCTCAGTTAATACCTGTGGAAGTGCTCATAAGAACACTAATCTGAGAAGCAGGCTCTGTCCCAGTTGGGACGTAACGCCAGAAAGAAGAAGAAGAAGAAGAAAAAGAAGAAGAAAAAAAAACCTTTCGAACATGAGCAGTGACTGATGCTGCACGTTAAGAAACTTCCATTCAGAGTGCAGCATAAAATCAATAAAATCATGCATATAAATTACTTTAATAAGATGATGCCAAATTTGTCGCTTATTCACACGATAAACCATGTAAAACACGAATATTACTACATTCCCGCTATACATCGCGTAATCGATCATGAACACAAATTCATGTAGGTTATTTACCCGCATAGATACGAACCATATTTGTACTGTTTCCCGTAGTGTACTCAACCATTTCCAACCGTATCTGAATAATTTCATACAACATGCCATGTAACAATAAATCAACCATACGGCGAACGGTTTTGACAGATTGGGTAATAGTAAATGAAAAAATAACAATGTGGGGAATAGGCGGTTAAGTTATGTAACCATTTGGAAACGACGATTTTTTCAAACAAAATTTTTCATGAACAGTTTGCCAAAAGGTAGATATACCATCCATTTTTCGCTAAATTTATGGTATGGTAAACAGTTAAGTTACATTAAAACCATAAAATTCTAAGAAAATGAATAATGTTTGGTTAATTGTTGGTTTATTGTACTTTATGTGCTTTTTACTGTATTCAGTATAATTCTTTTAAATTTATACCATTAAAAATGAATAACCCATTTCGAGCATCTTAAGCAGTATTACAAATCTTATGGCAAATTTAACTATTTTCATAACTCGCCATACGATTTGTAAATCTGCTGAAGATATTTTTAGAAGAAATAAAGGAAAAATGTAGGAAATAATACAATAAGTGATTATTTGTAGGAAAAATTATTTTGATACGTTCAGCTCCGGTCATTTATTTACAAAAGAACACTTTCAAATGAACAAAATCTGCATTGATAACATATTGCATTATTCCACATTAAGAAAAATTTAGACTATCAATGTTTTATTCTCCACTAACAGAATCGGGTGTACACTATTTTGCCGACCGCAATGAAAAAGTTTCCGATAGATTCCTAGTTGGCATCTTCCGAGCAGCTTATAGCTTCCGCTAGTATACCAATCATTTAACAGCTTCTTTACGGAAATGTGTCTCGGAAAACATTGAATTCCAAGCTTTCCATATTCTTGTGGGGGTAGCAGCAGCAGCAGTCTGGTTCCGGTAGTTTTACTGGGTTGGAGGGTTCGATTGGTTCCGCATCAGTTTCCGTCGTAGAGAAATCTGCATCAAAGCCTGTTAGTATTAAAAAAAAATGAAATGAGTCGTGTGTTACCTGTGATTAGTTCGATTTATTACTTACCATTACTACTATTAAACCGAATAATTCTTGGTGTTCCGCTCAAAAACTACAAATATTTTTCAAATACAAACCAGAAAATTATTTTCACTTTGTTCACTCTTGTTATGATTGATTAAAACACACACGCTAGAAAACTATCACATCAGCTTTTCTTATTTTATTATAATCATACCTAAATTATTTATTTTAATTAGGGGCGGTCCATTAATTAGGTAAGACATTTTTGGCGGTTTTTCAACCCCCCCTCCCCTCATGGTAAGATTTTTTGTATGAAAATTAAAAATAATTTGTATGGCGCGTAAGAATTCTCAAACCCCCCCTCCCCCCATAACCCCTTACGTAATTAATGGATGGACCCTTATCTGTTTTCACGCAATTTGTTCAAAAAGTGTTAAAACACAATGAAAAAATATTTTCAGATCAAGTTATTCAATAAAACTAAAATTTTAGTATGTCACTTAGCAAAAATCACATAGCTGTTATGGGAATTTTTCAAGAGTGGACGCTCACGAATCTGCTCACGAATACTATAGCGGGTAACTATTTCCCAAACAGTAATGTTAAGGTAAAATAAAGTAAAAGACACATGTTTGTAAGTGTGTTGCGCAAATAGCAGTACGAACAATTTCACAGATGGTTGTTTTGTAATGCTACAATTTCACACAAGTCTTCATTCCCATATAATTTAACAATTTCTGAACAGTTTCATATACTGTCACTATTTTCCATACATTACAAAAACAGTTTTTAATAGTCTAGAGCTATGGAATTCATATAGTCCAACAAAAAATGTACCGTTTGTGATATATTGACTCTAACAGATAAAAGAATCTTATTGTTTGAAAAATACGACAAATTGTATTTTTCTATGCGGGTAATTTTACACGATTTGAAGTGTAAATTTGCGATAACTCTGACATTCCATTTATGTGCATGTGAATTTTATAATGATTAGACAACAATTTTTTTTTTTTTTTTGACAACAAAACAAAAATGGTTTCTGCGCTCATGTACATACACGTTACATGTCACCAACACTACTTAAAGAGTGCTGGTGGAAAATACAAACAGTTGTTCCCAGCAAAACCAAACAGCAGTATTTTCAACCAGAAAATTTGCGCACGTGTTCGTGTGATCGCTCGGCGAGAGCTCACTAGAGATATCATTTTCGGCGTAAGGCGCCGTACACAAATTACGTAAGGGGGAGGGGGAGTAGGCTCAAGCGTTACGGCTCATACAAAAAAATAAAAATTTTCATTCAAAAGCGTTACGGAGGGAGGGGAGGGGGTCAAAAATTTTCAATTTTGGCGTTACTTAATAAATGGATGCCGCCTAATGACATTTGTGAATGAACCCGTTGATTTTCTTCTCAGCTGAAGCTTTTCTTCTCCGTGCACAGATCATGATTGCTTTTATTTTAAGATTCTTTCCCCTCGAATTATCATAGCTCAGCCACAGTTGACTACAACCATCAAAATGCCAAAACAAGTTCCACAAGCATGGCAGCAGTTTGTTTTGATTCGTCTCGTCTCACGAATCGTCGTGCACCGTCCATCAGTAGCTCCCTTTTGTAGTTCAAGTTGTTAATATTTAAATTTAAATCAGTTCGAAATGGTGCGAAAACTTAAGTTTCATGAGCAGAAACTGCTCAAAAAGGTTGATTTCTTCAACTGGAAAGAGACCAACAATCTCAATGAGATGAAAATAATGCGCAGATATAATGTACAAAAACGAGAAGACTACACTACGTGAGTATGATACTTCTACGGAGATCGAAGTAAAACATACGTGTTTATTCCTTCTAGATATAACAAACTGTCACGAAACATCCGGGAGTTGGCAAATAAAATCGCCGAAGTAGACGCCAAACACCCCTTCCGAACGGAGATGAGCGGATTGCTGTTGGAAAAGCTGTACGTTTTGGGACTCATTCCGACCAAGTGGGATCTGGAAAATGCGAGCAAAATCAGTGCGTCGTCTTTCTGTCGGCGGCGGCTTCCGGTGGTGCTGCTGCGGAACAAAATGTCCGAAAACCTCAAACACGCCACCCAGATGATCGAGCATGGTCACGTACGGGTTGGGACCGATGTGGTCAAGGATCCCGCCTTTTTGGTGCCGCGAACGCTGGAGGACTTTGTTACGTGGGTGGACGGATCGGCAATCAGGAAGCATGTGTTGGAGTACAACGATATGAGGGACGACTTTGAGATGTAATAAAGGGATGGTTTAGAGTAAGACGGATTGCTTTTATTTTGTGAATGATTTCCTCAGGGCTAGTAGTCAAAATTATTGGGTTTATTCTACGACTGGCGTGAGGTGACAATTGTCGGTCTCGTATAGCGAGGTGACAATTGTCGACTCGAGTGAAGTGACTCTCCATTTGATTTACACGGCGAGTCACTTCACTCGAGTCGACAATTGTCACCTCGCTATACGAGACCGACAATTGTCACCTCACGCCAGTCGTAGAATAGACCCATATGTATCAATCTACTTGAATTGATTCCCCATGGAATTAGTTCAATACATCCAAGAGCTTATCCCCAATTTTATAACGCTATAGGGGGTGAGTGGGTGTCCTCAAGATGTGCTAGGGCACTGAGGGAGCCGAAAAAAATCCTCAATGGGACGGCACTGGACAAGTTGGTCGGGTTCCTTTTTTTTGATGATGATGATGATGATTTGGTTCTACCATCTATTGTAGCAAGGCATCTGCCTATAGCACTGGAATAATCTGAAAAGCGATTTGATCAAGATTGCATTGTTGTTTGTGATCAGTCAGTCTCCTGTATGAAGGGCCAAAAACGGTTGTGCGGACCCGCAAGCAGAGACACTTGCACGAAACCCGCGTCAGGGGAAGAGAATCTCCTTCCAGAAGAAAGTTATCACTAACAACTGTACAATCAAGCTCTCGATTGACGGAATACTCCCAATAGATGGGGTCGAAGAGCCCGCCCTCAATCCACGAAATGTTAACAACAGGGAGGAGGCAGTCCCAAGCTCCCTGTCCAAATCGTTTCAATCGGGTGCCCTGATGGTCCCAACCCAACCCAAAATACATACAATAATAGAAGTATATGAAATATATATATATATATGTAAAATGAAACATAATCCATCATGAAAAGATCTCACCGGTTTTTTTTTTCCTTGTGTGCTATACTGGAAATTCGTCAAAACTTTTGTCTGCTTGGGCAATCAATGACGTGCAAGCCAAATAAGTAAATCCGTCAATTCGTAAAAAAGTCTCTCTTGTATTCGAGTCACTCTTGTTTTTTATCTTCTTCATATATCATATTCCCAATGTGCACGTATACTCTTCCAATCAAAATTCATCTTGTTCGATCCAGTTTACTCCAGACGATAAATTCCACACAATACTACTTGCAATTTACTTTGCCCCCATTGGCGTAAATAGGGAGGGGCCAGGGGGGGCCTGGCCCCCCCCCCCCCCCCCCCCCCCGAATCATGGACTTGGACCCCCCGAAAAAAAATGGAGAATAAATGACAATATAGTTTTCATGCACTTAACCGTGTTAAATGCATTTTGAATATAAATTTCCGGATGATCATTGTTTGACAGGCAAAAGCAATATGTAATTTTAAAACGTCACATTGTGCCATACTATTTCCTTTTTGCCCTTTCCCGATATTTAAATTCATTGAAGCATATTTTAGAATTAACAGAACTAGCTTGATCCATTTGTAGTGGTATTATTAATTAGAAAACCAAAGTCTCTTCATATTTTTGAACAAGCTGCGATGTTTTGTGATCGTTGTTACTGGGAACAAATCGTTGTTACTGGGAACAAATCGTTGTTACTAGGAAATGTTTGTGTATGAGAGTTATGGTAAAGTTTTACAAAAACAAGTTCTCAAAAAAAAAAAAACATTGGTGCAGCAAGCGAACTTTATTTTGTATACATTTTTCGTGAACTTTAAATGTTTCATATTCAAATTTATGAGTCATTCGATAAATTTGTCTCCGAGACGTCGAAGTAGACGACAATGAAGCAGTTGCATTCAAATGAACATACACTCAGGCAAATTAATTATCGAATTTCATTAATCTTCCCTTATGAAACATTGAAAAATTTATAAAAATCCCTTTCATAAGGCTAATATGGATTTCATACCATTGAAATGATACTCATAATTGAGAAAATAGTTGAACATAATGAAGATTCACACATTTCATTGCGCGCCTTATGATTTTCATTGCCGTCATTAGTCATTTCCTTAACGATACCAAATTTCATAAGGCTTCTATGGATTTCATAGTAGTTCAATGAAAACCATAATTGCGAAGCATGTTATACTTAATTTAAGTAATCAATTTCATTAAGCTACCTTACGATTCACAAAGCTATCACTAGTGTGAACAGCTCATAAGGTTGTTATTATGAAAATTTGCAATTAGGCTGCCGGAATCCTCGCTAGAACTTAATGAAATCGAGATCTTAGTGCCGGCCTATATTCAATAACATTTTAGATAATTTAATTGTGACCTCAGACTCGAAATTGGAGTACTCCAGCTGACGATTAAGAGGTAAGTTTGAATATAAGCCTTTAAAAAAATCGCCATTCACATGGACGGCTATGAGAAATCGATTTTAGATTTTTATTTCGAAAAAGTGTGCCGTAATGCACGTGAACTTTAATACTTAAATCTTTACTTTTTTCAAACTTTCAGTCTGACTAGCCAACGAAGGTAAACATCCAGTTCTATCACAGAGACGGCGATTCGAAAACGAGCTTCCTCGAAATAGTTTGGAGATGGTAACAGCGGAACATGAACGGAACCAGAGAAAGCTAAGGAGCAGTCATTCGACCGGAAAGCAGCTCCCTATCGTGGACACCCAGCATACTGCTCAACCAAGAAGCCCAGTCATGGGAAGGAACTGCGGAAATGAACGATTGTTGAGATAAACAAATGTAGATTATAATAAACGTAGAGTAATTGTCGATTTTACGTCAACTATATTGCAGTTTGTATAAAAATCCGAATAAACCAATTGCATATTGGTTCAATATCTGATTTGTGTTAGAAAATGGCTGAACCAACGTGTAAAAATCAGATTTCCATTCTTTGATGTATGTATACAATAGTCAACTAATTATAAAAAACGACTGGTGAGATAATGATTTGTTTCATTAAAAGTAATGTAGTTTATACTGTTGATAGAAGGAATCCTTAAATTTTTGTATCAATGTTCATAATGCTGTTTTATGAAATGAGCAGAACACAGCATTGGCATGATTGAGATCAATTCATAAGGAGAATCAATGAAATGCTTACCGATTTCTTGTGGCAAATAAACATAAGGGAAAATAATGAATATTCATACACTCAGGCAAAAATACTATGAATATTCATTATTTTCCCTTATGTTTATTTGCCACAAGAAATCGGTAAGCATTTCATTGATTCTCCTTATGAATTGATCTCAATCATGCCAATGCTGTGTTCTGCTCATTTCATAAAACAGCATTATGAACATTGATACAAAAATTTAAGGATTCCTTCTATCAACAGTATAAACTACATTACTTTTAATGAAACAAATCATTATCTCACCAGTCGTTTTTTATAATTAGTTGACTATTGTATACATACATCAAAGAATGGAAATCTGATTTTTACACGTTGGTTCAGCCATTTTCTAACACAAATCAGATATTGAACCAATATGCAATTGGTTTATTCGGATTTTTATACAAACTGCAATATAGTTGACGTAAAATCGACAATTACTCTACGTTTATTATAATCTACATTTGTTTATCTCAACAATCGTTCATTTCCGCAGTTCCTTCCCATGACTGGGCTTCTTGGTTGAGCAGTATGCTGGGTGTCCACGATAGGGAGCTGCTTTCCGGTCGAATGACTGCTCCTTAGCTTTATCTGGTTCCGTTCATGTTCCGCTGTTACCATCTCCAAACTATTTCGAGGAAGCTCGTTTTCGAATCGCCGTCTCTGTGATAGAACTGGATGTTTACCTTCGTTGGCTAGTCAGACTGAAAGTTTGAAAAAAGTAAAGATTTAAGTATTAAAGTTCACGTGCATTACGGCACACTTTTTCGAAATAAAAATCTAAAATCGATTTCTCATAGCCGTCCATGTGAATGGCGATTTTTTTAAAGGCTTATATTCAAACTTACCTCTTAATCGTCAGCTGGAGTACTCCAATTTCGAGTCTGAGGTCACAATTAAATTATATAAAATGTTATTGAATATAGGCCGGCACTAAGATCTCGATTTCATTAAGTTCTAGCGAGGATTCCGGCAGCCTAATTGCAAATTTTCATAATAACAACCTTATGAGCTGTTCACACTAGTGATAGCTTTGTGAATCGTAAGGTAGCTTAATGAAATTGATTACTTAAATTAAGTATAACATGCTTCGCAATTATGGTTTTCATTGAACTAATATGAAATCCATAGAAGCCTTATGAAATTTGGTATCGTTAAGGAAATGACTAATGACGGCAATGAAAATCATAAGGCGCGCAATGAAATGTGTGAATCTTCATTATGTTCAACTATTTTCTCAATTATGAGTATCATTTCAATGGTATGGAATCCATATTAGCCTTATGAAAGGGATTTTTATAAATTTTTCAATGCTTCATAAGGGAAGATTAATGAAATTCGATAATTAATTTGCCTGAGTGTAGTATTTTTGCCTGAGTGTAGAAATCCCTCTACGTATAGTAAGATAGTGGGGGATTCGTACAATAAATAACATCGAACCGTGTAAAGTCGTAGATGCCGCAACATTTGTTTTTTTTTTCAATGTTAAATTGACACAAAGTTTCTGAAGTTTTTAAATTGAAAAGATAACAAGACTATTTACTAGTTGTTTTTGTAGAAAAAACGTAAGGTCTTGTTCATACTGAAGATCATTTTTAGACACGCTTTTAATTCTTCTATAATTATTTATAATATGTATTTTTTTTTTCAATTATTTTTAATAATATTTTAATCGTCTTACGTAGATTATATGGACATAACGTCATTTTTTTTCATTGTCTTTGTTAACGAGATTTTTAACCTTGGGCTAGTTCATCTCGAGACCAACAGCTTTACTTCCCTTCCAAATGAAGTTGCCACTATAACTTTTCCAAGCAACTTTAGGATTTAAAGTTTTAAACTCTAACAAAAAGGTATTATTCAATCCTTTGTTCAAATTTTGGTTTCGTGAGGTTTAGAGAAATTAATCGTTCACTACAGAAATGTTGAGCAATAATAATCCATATTTTCAAACTAGCAAGCGTTTTTATTTTTTTTTAGAGGCTTGATTTTTTTAAGTGTCGGCTTAAAGAGGTTTGAATTTCACATTGATCTTGAACCTTAATTGAATTTATATCTCTATCCTGTTTTATAACTTTGCAAAAAATCTAGTTCAAATCGAATTGAAAAGGTAAATCCTGATTATAGTCTGCTTTAAAACATTCTTGTATTGTATTCGAGATCTATAAGATTGAGTTGAATACGGCATCATGGAAATATAAAACGAAAAAATAGATACGTTTACTATTTTTCCATAAAAGTGACATTTGGTATTTAAGAAAGTTGATCAATCGGTTTTGAACGATTTTTCGGTTTTGATCTACCTAGGGCTGTGCAAATATCGATATTATCGATAATATCGATGTTATCGGCTTGAGTTTATCGATACGATATCCGATATCTGTCGACCCGATATTTTCCGACATCGATAAAACTACTGACTGTCCGATAATCAGGATAACACTCAATGATTATGTTAAAACTAGTCAAACGGAATTTGAAAAACCCTTTATTAAACAACATAGGACATCGGTTCGATACCGATAATGTCAAATCCGATATATCGCCGATACCGATAAATCGTCATTGTCCGCAGCCCTAGATCTATCTCTGTATGAAAGTGCGCCACTATAACCGGTTCACAAATATTATCGAAGCATTGTTAAGTTATCTAAATCCTTTAAGACTTTTATCTCTCATGAGAAGGGGCGTGGCCCCCCTCAAGTCTGATGGCTATTTACGCCCATGTTTGCCCCCCCAAACTGCTATTAAAAGTGCTTCACATTAAACCACAATGATTCGTTGATTCCACCCTATGCACTAATCATTACAAACGTTTTATATATTATTTATCGTAGATCCACCCTAGCACAACACCGTTTTGATTCTTCTCTTCTTCCTCATTTTCCATACACTTTTGCTACACATTCTCAAGGTGGGCGCTCACTCTCAGCTCTCGCACCCTTTCGTTTTCTCGCATTATTCATTGGCACCAACACACACACACTATGCACGTTTCGCGTCTTTACTTGAAACTTCTAAAACTTTTCTTTTTTCGTTCTATTCATTGTCCATACGTGGTTCATTATTTAAAACCATCAAACATACGAACACATTCCGAAACTGCACGCTATCCTCACTATACATTCGCCAGTGTTGCACCGATAGGAATGTTTCACCAGCGCCCACCATTCATCATCTATTTTCAGTTTCGGTACGCACACATCTACACCACATCGTATACAGCCCTTTTTTCGCATCATTTCTTCCACTTTTACATACACACTCACTCCAAGACGAAAAAAAATGCCTTGCGATATGCAAAAACGCGTCGGATGTTATACAATTGATGACCGAAAACAATCACTACAAGTATGAAAAATCTTTCTAATGCATCTATTACAAGTTTTTGGAAGGCCTGAAAAGATCCAGAAATATGTCACAGCACATTGCAGCGGAAAAACACGCCGTACTCGGGGAACACTGCACACACGCGTCCACTCGCAACCACATTTCAAACCGAACTCCTTGGTCGGGTTCCTTTTTTTTTTCGGCACATACGGTAAAACCGTACAACACGCTCGACGGAGTGTATTGTGTGTAATATGAATTATGTTCAGAATTTGGGACAAAAGAAATATAAAATATCCTGATTTTGAATCTCTTAGAGATGGTCACCCTAAATGAATTAAACTTAGTCAGTATCGGTGAATTCAAGACTTACTTGATTCGTGAAGAATTTTTCTTGGATGGATTGTGCACAGTCTGCACAGTCAGTACAAAGCTTTGATAAACTTGTGTGGCAAATTCCGTACGAGATTCTTATTGTATCGTTGTTTAAATTTAAATGACAATGGATTACCTGCTTTGCTCTTGCCCATAGTTGATCAGCAGGAGTTTTCTCATTTTATTTTGTATGGGGAAAGGCATCTTTCAAATATCTTGTGAATGAAAGCTTTAATCGAAAATATATTTGATAGGCGTGATAATCATTATCATTACGTACAACCGGTACCGATTTTTTTTTCGAAAATAGTTCCCAATTTTCAGAAATAATTCGTTAGATGCATTTCGCCATACAAATATTTTTCGCGTTACCTTTTAGCGATTTTTCGTGCATAGACACTAGCGCATGTGCGTTACGGTGTGGCGAGTAGCGAATCAGAACATGCATGTAACCCATTACAGAGGTCCTATAACACTTCCCCGAATACCATTACCCCGAATGACACATTACCCCGAAAACCATTACCCCGAATGGTAAATTACCCCGAATACGACACTTCCCCGAAAATCAGTGATGCACTTCAAGAAATTCTTCAAGGAAGCGCCTTTGAGCCCTAAAGTTTTCGGCTTAATAACTACTACTATTCCTATTAGTGATTTTTTATTCTTTCAATCATCGGCTGTTCTTTCGAGGTTGTATAATGGCAGAGTAAAAGTTTTAATCAATGATTTTCTCTTCTTTAAGTTATAGGCTGTTCTTTCAAGTTGTAGCGTTTGAGAAGTTTTTTTTATTTATTTAACACCGTCTTCAGCTTTGCTGTACAGACTGAATACCCCTTATCTTACTAATAAATTTGTCTCACAATATTCTTAAAACGATTTCTATCAATAGTAAAATCAAAAATATCTACATCATTTAAAAGATTAAAACATTTTTCGAGTGGATGATTTTGGCCGAAAACAGTACGGTGTCGACTTATTCTGATTAAAGAACGTTGACGTAAAAGACGCGCTGGGACAAAGAAATTCGCCTGTTGCAGAAGCTCTGGGCAGTCGATCCGGCTACTTATTACGTCATATGCGAACATCCTTTGAAGGTAAACTCTTCGATGGCGTAGTGACTCCAGCCCTACTAGTTGGCGCCGACTATCATACGCAGGCAGCACGATCGGGTTTGACCACGGTAATCTCCTCAGGGCATATCGGACGAAGCATCGTTGCACTCTTTCTATACGAGCGATTTGAGTTTCGTGGTAAGGAGCCCATACTTGAACAGCATATTCCAGGATGCTTCTTACGAGCGAGCAGTAAGCGGATTTTAAAGCATATGGATCACGGAATTCGGATACGTTTCGTCGAATGAATCCTAGTACAGCAAAGGCCTTGGCAGTGGTCGCAGCAACGTGCTCGTTGAAATTCAACTTTTCGTCCATAACAACTCCAAGATCTTTAATAGATTTTACGCGGTCTAACAACGTTCCATTCGCGCTATAGTCGAATCTCATTTGCGCCCGCGATTTGGTGAAACTAATCACTTTACACTTTATCGCATTCATCTCCATACCGTTCAATACACACCAACTAGATACGGTGTCGATGTCTTGCTGTAGCGCGGCACAATCGATCGACGAGCTTATAATTCGATATATTTTCAAATCATCCGCATACATGAGACGATGTGAATTGATTCGATCGATTAAGTCATTGACGAAAATTATAAATATCAAGGGTCCCAGGTGGCTACCTTGTGGGACACCCGAAGGAGTTGGAAAACGCGTAGACTCAACAGACTTTAAATTAACATAAGCGGTTCTATCACGCAGGTACGATCTCAACCAGTTAATGAACCAATCAGGAAAACCTAGTCTATCGAGCTTTCTTAGGGTTAAGTCGTGCGGTACCTTGTCGAACGCTTTAGAAAAGTCCACGTAAATACTATCCACTTGGAAGCGTTTTTCCATACTGAAGTTCAGCGAACTAACATACGCCATCAAGTTGGTAGTAGTAGAGCGATTCTCCATGAAGCCATGCTGATACTGTGAAATTAGGGGCTTGGCAGCCGAATACATTCTGTCGTGAATCAAGCGTTCGAAAGTCTTCGCTAAGCAGCAGAGGATCGAAATCGGTCGATAGTTCTCAATCTTGTGAAGGTTTCCAGCTTTATGTATCGGTGTAATTGCAGATAACTTCCATGCGTCTGGGAAAATTGCTTCAGTCAAGGATAAGTTGAATAACCGACAAACAGGTATTGTGAGTACCTCAGCACAACGTTTGATAAAAACAGGAGGAAGTTTATCTGATCCTGGGCCTTTCGATGAGTCGATGGCGTTCAGGGCTTCGGTGACATCTGCTATTGAAAACGTCGGACACGGAAAATGAATATCGAAAGATGGTAACAAATCCAACGCATCCGCAGATATCAAAGGAGACGAGGGATTGTACACTGATTTAAAAAAATCAGCAAAAAGTTCGACTGATTCCGTAGGGCTGTGACTTGTTATGCCACCAAAAGACATTTCCGATGGGAGTGATTGTGCCCCTACCCTTTCTTTGAAGAAACGCCAAAACACGGAAGGATCCGCCTTAACCTCATCTTCGATGCGGAAAATGTACTCACGGAAGGATGAAGAGACGCACTCGTTGTATTCAGCCTCGAGTCTACGTAGCAGGGATCTGTTTTCTTCGGAACGGTGTTGCAGGAAACGGCGACGCACTTTGCGGACGACATTTCGCCGGCGACGAAGATCAGCGTTCCACCACGGTAAACTATTCGGGCGGCGAGGAGAAGATCGGCGAAGCCAAGTAGTCTATCGTTTGAGTTACGTACGTCACAAATCTGCAATAAACCACTGGCAATCATGTTCTCTGTGAACACTCCGAAGACGCGTTCGTCGGTAGGTGTGAAATTGTCGTCATATGCCCAGTGCAGATGAGGCAGGTTGTAGTCACCGATTATCAGCACAGAATCACCGTCGGAAGTCTTGCATTATTTGTTGCACACTGTCAGCATGAGCGGCATACTTGTCGGGATCGCTGTTCGGCCTGAGGTATATCCCACAGACATAAACAGACTTTGACTGGAGGCGGAGTTTTACCACAATTTGCTCGAGTGAGTTACATCTTTCGAGTCGAACAGGGAGACTTGAGATAGCCTTCTTAACAGCGATTAGCACTCCCCCGCCTCTGCTGAAGTGACAAGATGCACTGCTACGGTCGCAACGGAAAATGTTATAATCGGAGGATAGTTCGGAGTTGCTCACATCGCTCAGTTTGAGCGATAGCGGTAAAAAAAATCGACTGACAAAATTATCTTGAGTGAAATTCAAAGTTGACAGTTGGGTTTATTCTACGACTGGCGTGAGGTGACAATTGTCGGTGTCGTATAGCGAGGTGACAATTCTCGACTCGAGTGAAGTGACTCTCCATTTGATTTACATGGCGAGTCACTTCACTCGAGTCGAGAATTGTCACCTCGCTATACGACACCGACAATTGTCACCTCACGCCAGTCGTAGAATAAACCCAAGTGACTTCAGACGAGCAACCTTGAAAATAAGCCCTTGCATTACTTGTCTGTATTACATCTTGTCAGTATTACAATTTCCAACAAGAGTCCTACTTTTAGTTATCGGCTATTTTTTCGGATGTTGCACTAGCAAAATGATTGTTGGCAACATAATTATTGACGCTTTCATCAGTGTTTTTTCTTCTTTTATCATAGAACAGCATATGAGCGATTTACTTTGATAACAAGAACATGAATTCAAATGAAAACCAAAATTCTATAAAATAGGTAGGGTAATTCGCTAATTGTTGAACGCTACCCAAATGTTGAACGATCTGTTTGAACCATTTTCAAACCGTTTCAATAAATTATACAGATTATTTTGTAAGTTAGCTGTACTATTGGACACAATAAATTTAAATAGCATATCAATTTCTGAAACGAAATATTTATTGAAAATTTTTACCGGTAGGTGGAACGAAAATTTCATTTCTTTTAAAAAATAACTTAAGCTGAGGCTGCTATGAAATAAGCTGTGTGGTAAAACATACTACGTATATTGGGTTAAGCACCTATTCACGATATCATTAAAAGTCTACTTTAGTTATTTTCTAAACATCCGTACAATTTACTCGTATCTATTAATTACATAAAATCATTTTCAATTGCACTTTCGTTTCACATACATTTTCTATTTGTTGAACACTAGCATAACATGAAAGGCTCGGTTTCATCAACAATATTGCCAGATTTTTTTTATTTTCGTACCAAACACCTATATTGAATTGGAATATTGCATTACACAATATAGTATTGTTATTTGCTTTAAATATCTGTTGAATAATTATTATAAAAAATCCTATAATGGTGTATGTTGCAATGGTGAAAAACGCGATTCAGAAAAGAATAATTAATTGCATCCCATTTCCATAGCCATTCTGATTCTTTTTTTTTTTTCGAATTTCATCGCCGTTTGTTTGTTTACACCATGATTGAAATTACGCATCGGCAGCTGATTTATCCGGAGTATAACCTCAATCTCGCGATTGATGCTGTAATGTCGAAAATAATGTACATGTGGAGAAGCCGCTAAAGTCTATGGATTGTCGTAGGGGACGATTCACTTCCGTTTCAGGCCAGAGTGGTCAGGGAAAGTGCTTCGCGGACCTAACCCTGGCCTCACAACCGACGAGGAGCGAACTTGCAAGTTGAATGAATGCGGGAGTAAAACGGTCAACATTTAGCGGCAATCGTTCAACATTAGGATAAGATGGGTTATGTATGTGTTCAACAATTGGGTATAGAACTATCTTTTTATATATATATTTTTTTAAATTTAAATGGACATTACCGTGCTAAAAATGTTACAGAAATAATGTTAAACAATCGTCTACGGTGTTGAATGCTTTTTTAGCAACCTTTCTATCAAAATTTACATGAAAATCAAATAACAAAAAAAAAGTCTATCTTAACTGTTCAACATTTGGCGATTTACCCTATATGAGATTCATTCGTCAGATCTTCATATTGAATTTTTTTGTAATTGTAATTGTAATTGTAATTGTAATTGCTCAATCCACACCCTGGCAGACAATTATCCGCCAATCTAGACACGGGCTGGGTGAGGACCTACCAAGCCTCCCCCGTTAACATGTCCTATACCGTTTAGCACACCGGGTTCTTCCACAAGCAGGCGCCGGAATTAAAGCGGTCCCACAAGTTTCAGATACATTAAATAGATATAGTCCCTCTGCCACTAAACCGAATAGCGCCCTCCACCTCATCACCAGCACTGCCCATCCCGCACACCAAACAAAATGTCGGAAGTGGCGTGCCGTGTAGCACATCAGATGTTCTACAGAGCACACCACCTCCGACACCATGCTCAACGTACAGCAAAGACAGCGCTAATAAAAGCGGAATGCGCCATTCGATTCAGTACCAGAGGGACTATAAATGTAACGAAGAGGAAATGAAAAGATAGTAGAAATGGTTTGGCTGTTGGATTGCTGGAACGAGAAGAAAGAAATAAAATTATTACGTTAAAACGTGATATTTATAGTTGAATAAATGTATCGATAGTTTCTCATCTGTTTCTTTTCCGTATCGTAGTTCCGTCGATTCTGTTAATCTCGAGTTTTGTCGACTCCGCTCGGGCAATGAGGACCGTGATGAAATGAAAAATATAAAAATATAAAAATATGAGCATTAGTGTTTATCTATTATTTAATGTGGTTCTCATTTGCTTTCAAATACCTAAGTAACATGTGAACTCTGCCTCTATTAGAAAATTCTAATAAATCATAATTTATTCTCCTCCACTTTCCCTAACACAAAGTATTCCTATTTAATAAGACAAGTGCAAAAGCACAAATAAAAGTGTGAGACCGCATCGAATCATGTTGATGCCCTCAGAGCACTCATTCTTCGATTTGCGAAATATGAGTCCGCTGAAAACACCGACCCGACTCGACGCAATCGCGCACCTCTACCGGCACCTCCGCACATGTAAAAACTTCTGCGATAATCCTGTGGTGTGAAAGAAATGCGCAATATTATTTTGATTTCAATCCTAACTTCATGACCCGTAGGCTCTACGCGTATGATTGTTCATTATTTAGGCTAAATATACCTGTTTATACCTGTACATCAGAAAAAAAACGAAAAACGACTACGAATATCTTGCAGCGTAAAGTTTAAGTGATCAAATATTCATCCTCTCTTCGACCCTGCACTATAATAACCTCCTAATATAACGCCGAGCTAAAGATTCTTTCTAGCGTTACATAATCTGAACAAGAAACCATTTTCAAATACTTCCCATAATTTATGCGAAGCAAAACAGATTCCACTTTCTACGTAATGTAACCCAGCATAAACAGCTGTCCAACTCTCCAGACCAACGCCCTCCAAGATCCAAGGTGCTGCTGCCTTACGTTCAAAACTTCTTTCCTCAAAGTCTGTCTATCAATTCCGAACTCTATTGCATACTACAATACCAATCAGACCCTATTCCTGACAATACACAGAGTCACAACCCCAATGTGATGGATTTACCCACAACCTTGTCATAACCCCTCTTACGTTTCGCTATCCTCGGAAGTCACCCATATTGATGCTTGGCAAAAAATATCAGTATTCAATCCACAAATCCCAGATTACACCACATTACGTTGGTCCGTTTGGCGTCGCCGGTGGATACCTGTTCTGACATTCTTTTCTTTCAAACCCCATTTCAAGCCTGTCCCCCCACTTTATCAATAAGAATGTTGACGAATCACGATAATCTGAAGATCGTGACCAGAACGGAGGTAGGATTTATCACTAGGGACCAACCACCACCAGTCTATCTTAACTGTTCAACATTTGGCGATTTACCCTATATGAGATTCATTCGTCAGATCTTCATATTGAATTTTTTGTGCCAAGAAAATTCGGGGTTTCGGTCCATTCGGGGTAACGGACTATTCGGGGTAATGGATTTCGGGGTATTGGTGTTCGGGGTACTTGACCATTCGGGGTATTGACTTTCGGGGTAATGGTATTCGGGATCGTCGAGTGCATGCTACTTCCTCGGTTGATGAGCATGAACTCCAGTATGAAAATAGCGACTTAAAAGACCATTTTTCTGTTGTAAATTATTACTTTAGTAGCGAAGTCGAAAATAGTGGTGAAGTCACTAAAAAGTGATTTACCAGCCCTGACTTTTCTTTCACAGACAGATACAAGATGGAAATATTTTTCTTCCTTTATTTCAATGTGAGGTTCTAGTTACGGTAGCTTATAGCGTTATCATTATACGATTAAGTTTGTTGTTTTTTTTTTTAATATTTAATAGTTCAATATTCTTATCCTGTTCGATAAAAAGGAAGGTTGAAAATTTAAAACTGAGATAAGGTATACACTTATACTACCTTGATGACTTACAGCGAAATGTTGTGTCCACAATTACACGATCAAAAACTTGCGTCCGATTTAGGCTTCAGCCTTGACTTCCTTTTCGGCTCCGTTGACATCACCGTTGGAGGCCTTCTTCGATCCGGTTTTCTTGTCCGCGGCTTCCTCTTCGCCGGTGCTGTCATGAATGTTACTCTGGTCCAGTCCGTTCTTCTCGGTGTGTTTGAATTTATCGTACCGTTCCGAGCTGGCTTTTTCGTCGTCTTCTTCCTCTTCACCGTCTTCACCTGGGCCTCCGACTTCGCGCAGCAAATCGCCAATGTCGTTGTCGACCACTTCCCACATCTGATCGTCCGTGGTGGTTTCCTTGCCCTCTCCTTCCTCGCCGGTTTTCTTCTCGGCGGAATCCTGCTTCTCACTGGCGTCAGCCTCGGATATGCTGGCATCTTTCTCTTTCTTGGCATCTGTGGGGGATAAAAGTGTCATAATTGGGGTAATGATACATTTGAAATAACATCGAGCTTACTTTTCTTGGCCTTCGCATCGCTGAGTTTCTTCTTGTGGATCCGTTCAGCCCGTTCCCGGAGTTTCTTGTCCTCTCGCTCGTGGATGTACAGCTTGAGATGTGATCGGGTCTTGCAGTGCATCGCCACCATTTGTTCCGGATCATCTCTTCGGGGCAGATACATATTGCACAGGTCGCAGTACTGCACTTCAACCTTCTTGACGTGTTCGCGGCCGATAACGGTTTCGTCATCGCTGTCGTCCTCATCGTCCGATCCTGGCCTTCCAACGGATTCTCCCTTCTTCGGAGTGGAAAGGGTTTCCTTACTGGTATCGGTAGGTTCGTCGACGTTGCCAACCTCATCGACAGTGGTAAAGTTCTCCAGATCGATTTCGGCACCATCTTCGCCGTCATCCTTGGCATACCGTTCGACGCGGGCTTTGAACTTGAGATGTTCCAACGAGGCCCGATGAGCTTCGTAGGCCATGGGGCTCTTGAAGTGGATCTTGCAGGTGGCACAGTACGGCATTAGGAACCGTTTCATCTCTTTGTGGCCGTCCGATTTCTGGTGGACGGATTTCGGCTGCCGGAAGTTCAACTGGCACAGCAAACAGTAGGACGACTTCTGCTCGCTGTTCTCATCGACTTTTTCGTCCTCTTCCTTTTGGGCTGCCCGTTGGGCCTGACGCATTTCCATCAGCTTTTCGCGTGTCTTGTTCGCGACGCGGCGCATTGCAGTGCGATGCAATCCACGGAACAAGTGATTTTGGTATTCCTGTAAAGAGGGAAGGCAAGATTGTAAAGAATCAATTGTGGAATAATCGATTTCTAAAATTCAATTTCGTTAGACAGAACACATGGGTGGCTTAACCTTCAAATGGTAGCTAAGGCAGATGCATTTAACTGTTAACACCCAATTGAGGAATTTGTGGCTTACCTTGAATGTGATGCACTTGGTGTGACACTGAACGCAGTTCAACTTGATGAACGATTTGGTGTACTTGGTGTTGATCCTTGTGTCGGACTTCTTCCTTTCTCCATCTTTGTCGGTGGATTTTTCACTTCCTGGGGTACCTTTCGGTTTGGCAGCCACCTTCTTGACGCTCTTTTTAGGAGTGGAGGGAGCTTCCTTCTTTTCATCGCCTTCGCCATCTTCTCCCTCTTTGGTATCATCGGCCTTGTCATCACCTTCCTTGTCTTCGTGGTCTTCGGTCTTGTCTCCCTCTTCGACGTCTTCTTCTTCTTCGTCCTCGTCCTTAACGGTTTTATCCCCATCGTCTTCCTCTTCCTCTTCGTCATCCCTGGTCTCGTCATGGACCTCCTCATCATCACCCTCCAAAACTTCCTTCTCCTCATCGACTTCATCGTCGTCGTCGCCTTCGTTTTCGGTGGTTTGATCGTCATCCAGCTCCTTAGCAGCAGCCAGAGCGCGCTTGATCAGAGCCCTGCAAAATTAAGATTTGTTAAAATTTGGCAAAGCAATCGAGCTTGATGGAGACCCATCTTTTGATGCGAAATGCAGGGCTGGTAGCGACTTTTTAAGTCTCTTGAAAATAGGATCTTTCTAGACAAGATATCTCATGAAAAAGAGACCAAATAGGTACCAAGAAAAATAAACTAACGGCAACTAGAAGATAAGATGTGATTTCTTTAAAGTTTCAATCAGAAATTTCTCTTAGAAAACCTTAAAGAATTATTCCAAAAACTCATACTAAGATTTCCCCATGAACTTTTCCAGAATTTCGTTAAGACAGATCCCAACAATGTCTTTAACTATTTTTTTTTGCTGGAATGTCTTCAAGAAAATGTCAGGGATTTAGTTCAACAATATTGAAAATTTTTATATAATCCAGAGGGTATTTCAGAAGGAAATCCTAAGGTAACATTCTAATTAAACTTGATTAAATGCTAATAACAATTGATTAACTCCCACATGATTCTCTAAAAGAAATTCTGGACTCTAGAGGAAATCTTGGAAGATTTCCGACATATCGCTAAGATAATTGAAAAAAAATATTTTGATAGCATTCTGCAAGAATTCCTTGAAAGTTATCTGAAGAAATCCCTGAAAACATTGTGTAGGAACAATCGAAGAAATTACTGGAATGATTACTGAAGGATTAGCTGGTGTGAAATCTATAATGAAGAACCTATGCAAATTTTATTCGAGAAAACATTTGAAAGAGCTGCAGGAATAATTCTTTAATGATTACTGATGAAATTCCTAGATATTTTTTTGAAAGAACTTTAAAAGGAATTCTTGGTCGAAAGTATTGAGGAATTCCTCTAAGAGTGTTTAATATACTGCCTCGAAAGGTTTGTGGAGGTCTTTTTGAAGCAATTTCTGGGAGCAAATTTGGATGAATTTTAGCCTGGAAGGATGTCCAAGAGCAATCTCTGAAGAAATTTCGCTAAGCATTCCTCGAAGCACCACTGGGAAAAAGTCTTGGGAGAATTGATAGAGGAATCGCTAGTAGAATTTTTGGAGAGATCTCTAGGGGGAGTCCCTGAAAGTATACCAGATGAAATCTCTTGCAGAATTTCTGAAACTTTTCCTTGAGGTATCTGAGAAGAAATTCCTTAAGAACATGTGAACTGCACTGCAGAGTAAGCAAAATATAAGGGACGTTTTGGTTAAAATAGAGACTTCAGAGACCCTCCATTGAAAATAGACTTTTTTGGAGATTTGCATCAGAGACCAAACATCTAAAAAGAGACCTGCCACCAGCCATTGAAAATTAAATCGCAAAATCACTTACTTCCTGGACACCCTGGATGACTCCATAATCGTTCGTTTGGTGATGCGTCCGATGCCGTCCCGTCTGCCTCGAATTGACGGGAAGTTTCTTCTGGGCGGTATTGGTCTCACGTCCCGTCTGCTTCCCATACGACTTGTGATCATCCCGCGGCGCCCATCGTTCCTGAAACGACTCGTAAGCCTACCTCGTGTCGAACCCCGGCGCAGCGTCGACATCGGTGCCGACCCACGCGAACCCATCGAAGTGCGGATCGGTGGTCCCCGATTTGTGTTGTTACGAGGAGCAACCGACCTTGGTGGTCCCATCGGTTCCCGGGATCTATCTCCGCGTCCCCGGCTGCTACTGCGATTATCCATTCGATCACGGCTAGCTCCACCGCCGCCGCCTCCACCACTGCTACCAACCGACGAGGAATGATGATCATTGCCACGTTTATCGTAGGATGAGCTACCACCATCATGGTAACGACTGGAAGAGCCTCCGCGAGCACCACTACCATCCCTACGGTGATAATCTCCGGCTCCACTGCTTCCACCATAATCTCGGCGACCTCCGCCCTGTCACATCCAATCAATGATGTCGCCGACCGAAGATCATTTCGTGTTTGGCCATTCCGCGACACCAGGAACAACACATTTGCGCGCATGATTCGAATTGCATGTGAATTTGTGTGTGTGAATCAGGCATACATACAGGCGCAGGAAAGATATCGAAGTTGATGAAGATTGAGGTTGAGAAATTAGTTATGAGTAAGATTGTATTGGATGTTTATATTTTGGATTTATTGTTGGTGGTTTGGTGCTATAATGTGAGCTTTTAGTAGGTTATTCTCTATTTTTGGCTAAAGATAAGAAACATTCTGACCACACTTCCTGGTCGTCCCCCGCATTCTGTGTCTTGTACTGTGGGTAATTTCAGTAGCCACGCGATGAGTCAAGTGTTGGTAGGACAAATAGGAAACATAAATAGATGAGGAGACATCCTGGCCGCTGCCGTCAGAAGCCTATCTGCTTCGCAGTGCAGGATTCCTCTGGAAAGCGGTCAGCTTCTAGGCGCTGGCTTAAGGAAAAAATTACATAACATAATATATCGATTCGGATCCGGCTCCACGCAAGATCCCAAGAAGCTCATCGTTGAAGTAATCTCCCAATCGTTACACATCTCGAAGGTTGTATCATTTACGTCTTTTCCTACTTGGTTTCCGCACTTGCTACAAACGCCATCGCGGCAAAGGTGGACAAACACAAACTAGATATAACAAGGTATGGCTCATTCCAGCTTCGCACACTCATCCTGATCCTGTTATGGATTGGAACTGTCTCTTTTTTGTAACAGCAACACACGAAGATTGGTGTGATTTACACGCCGAGATCTGACTCGAAGAGATGCTATTCGCGTCACGTGGCTAATACAAAACTGATCGCTCACTCTCAAAATCGCATTCAATCGCTTGGTCGTAGTAGATTCCGGACTAGGCTGCCGGTACGCGGCTGGCGACGGTCACAGTCCATTGAGTAATGTTCGGATTTTCCACTCGAGAAATATATGAATCGCTAGTACTTTTACGTTCAAGTTCTTCTACATGACATGACGGGCGCACTGGGAAAATCTACAGAAAGGCTGCCGTTTTTCTTCATTCAAATCGCTTGCTCTCTGTCCCAATCCGATATTTCATTCTCCACGCATCGATCGGGTTAATCAGAGACTGCAGATTTTGCTCGTTCGATTACTGGATGGAGATGAAATTGGCTAACTCAAACCGGTTCTTTCAAGCATTTCCTGCTTCTCTCTCGATTCAACCAAACTTGTTACAGACTTTTTTTGTTCTTAGATTCAGTTCGAATCGGTAATGCTTTTCAGTTTTGAAAGATTATTCGTTCTAGTTTCGTACAGTTTTGGTCTCAAAGAGGAAGCTTGTGAAAATAGTTCATACTATCTGTTCTATTACTCTTCTTCGTCTTTTTAAATAAGGATTTGTGAAAGGGTACAATAAACAGAAAAAAATAGATTAGCTCAAGTAAAAACCAATGTCGATGAGGATGCAAAGTAATGGAACAACTCTCAACGCTCTTCTAAAACGGTCTTGAAATGCATAAATCTGAGTATTCTGTAGACGCATAATTTACCTATTTGGCTACCAATCAATGGGGGTAATTACCTGCGATGAATGTTCCGTACGAGGCCTCTTGCGGTCCGGAGAACGACGGTCTCTTGAATCCTGAAATAACATAAGAAGATGGGAAATTTTTTTAGTAGAGGAATCATCCTATTTCCAGTGGTGGTAGCGGTCAGATAGCAAATTAATCGTCGCTTTAATTACTAAAATGATTAAAACAGTGACTTCAAAACTACAAGCAGTACCCAAAAATATGACTTCAATTGAAAATACGTTTTATATGGATAGCAGTAATTCAGGATATTTCTTAACAGTTATCTGTCAGATATGAGATTTAAATCGAATGTGAATTTGTTCCTGAGCAGGTGGGTGTGGAGGTAGTGAATGGCTGTTTATCCAACAATGTTCATTCGAGCAATTTTTAAGAAATGCGTTTTTTTTTGGTACTTATAGAAGTAGGTGGAAGTAGAAAGAAGGGTGAAGGGTGAGATTAGACATAGTATCGGACACCTTCATTGCGAAGCTACTATCTGAGAGAACTACGAGTACCAACGTGTCAGACGCCACTATTTTTCGCAGTACCAGCGAAGCATAGAACTGAAATTTAAACGCAAACCTAAATCTTTCTGGAAGTACGTAAATGAGCAGCGCAAAGAATCGGGTTTTCCTTCTTCGATGGAATGGAATGTTAGGTTCTCGTCCTGCTTACAGGAAATCTGTCAGTTCAATACAGTACCAGAACAACGGCCTAACTGACAAATGTAAACAAATTGAGTTTTATTCACCTAACAGTTTATTTGATAAACTACAATCATATACTGCACAACTGTTTCTTAAAAATAACGTTTTTCACGAAATAAGTGAGAAAAACATAAAGGCGCATTTGATATTCTCTTTCGATACGAACTCTGACGTCAATTTCGCCCACCTTCTCCCCCTGCGGTAACCGGGCGCATTTGCGATTGAGTGTGGCAGCAGGGCGCATTTAAAACTGAGTGTGCAGAAGGTCGATAGGCCTTTTCATGTGACAGATCCGTCTATGCATTTGTTTACATCGGTGGAGGACCGGTGCTAACACGGGCCTGTCATTTTCATAGAAGAACTGTCAAAGTGCTTCCCGATCAGCTGATTTGAGACGTCATGTGAATAGGCCCATAGTGAAGAAGGTTCGTGTGAAAGAGCGTAGCAAAACGGCGAAGCTGATGATAGTCAAACCAGAAGGATGAGGTAGAAAGGCGCAATCGCTGATGTCAAACTGAAGGAGACGAAAAACCGAGGGGCGCAACAATCCTCAATTTTGATGAATGGCGCATGATGCTTTTTTATTTATTTTAACATGTTGTTCATAATATGAAAATAAATCAAATGGTTTATTTTTATTTTATTTTATTGATGTACAAGGGGGTCAGGTCAGGGGCCAAGTCTCCAGCATAAGTTTGAAAACTCATACCGTCCATAATACACCGAGGGATTTGGAGTTTTGGAAGTAGGCAACGCAACATCTTTGACCAGAAGGTTCTTTAAGTTTTGCTTTTACTCTAGACTTCCCCTACACGTATGAATGATGCAAGGTCGAAAGAACATGAATCAGTCATACATATAACGGTAGTGAAGTGTTTTGCCTAAGGATATGTGAAAGGAGGGATTTTGTGTGGTGTTTTGTAAATCGCTCTGTGGAACAAATTTGTTATTAGTTAAATAATAAGTTCATTTGATTTACCTTTCAATTAGTATTCAATGATTACAGAAACTTTATACTTAACAAAGGCGTGGAGTGCAGCAAGCTAGGTGGGCGGATCAAGTGCGCATCGATTTGGCGAGCGTGGGGCAGAACCGAGAATGGAGAGATGCGACCGCAAACCGACGTTTTCTCGGCCATTACGCTGCCATGATAAGAGATGCCTTTCCTCTTCGATGAATTATTCCTCGATGCGGGTTAGATATGAAAACAAGGATAAAGAAAGAATGAATGTTAGTGATTGTTACATGCTTGATGGCAGTATTGGCGTACATTGAAGTCATACAAAATTCGCTCTTTGGATTCCCACGATAACAATCCCTGAAACTAATGATAAACAACAAAAAAAGAATCCGAAAGAGCGAGAACCTTGATGTTTCAATGTATGACAATCCAGCTTTATTGCATGTAAGAAGTTCTTGGTGATATTCTCACAACGGCCATTCAGAATGGATCGACGGATGTAAATAAAAGATCATTAAGATAAAATTAACGCGACGACATGTTAGTAAGCTCAAAACGATTATTGTATTTGCAACTGTTAATTCAAATAGTTAAGCTAAGGGTCAGTCATTGTATATAACTTTATAGATAAGCAGAAGTAAAGCACGAACGCGAATCCATCCCATCTTCAAATGCACAACACTTCATTCTGGAACTTTAGAACGTCCATGTTGTAACTTGTTCACACAAGAAATCTGCCTCGACCGAGTTGGCAGAACGCGCCCATACCCCTTTCTGAACCAAAGGACAGAGAACTAATACCATGATACCTTAACTACAAATACAAAAGCTACTTCTATGTTATTTCCACTACTACGCTCACAGTAATGTTATGATCGTTAGAATAAAAACGATAGAGGTTACTACTACATAATACTACTCAAAGAACGCTAATGTCGCCAGTGTTGGTGTGATAAATGCAAAGTAGTGCAAGAATGCTTAGAGAATTAAATTTGTTATAAATTACAGCATTTTGTTCAACAATATTATATTATATTATAAACAGATAGTTAAAAATGAAACATTTCAGTAACAACAGTGCCATCGGTTTTCTAATTATTATACATATATCAGTAACACTACTAAACCATCTCTAATACCGCTACAACCTACCTTACTAAATAACGCAAGACCGTAAAATGCCGTAATTCAGAACATTTTGCAATATTTCTCAAAAATCGTAAATTATTGTTAATGATAATTTTGATTGGAATTATGATGCATTACCAGCATATACAAATAGCGGTATGGGTAAATTTCAAATTTTTTCTTAAATTTCAACAAATTTTGGACCAAATACGCTTACGGATTTAGGCGATGCGCTGAATTACAGCACCTTACGGTATTACTAAGGTAATAATTACTACATTGTTAGTAAACCTAACATAAATGCCTATTTTCAATGACCTGTGAGACGCAGAGACCACCCGCACCCACTCTTGCGCCTCGTGGTCTACTGAAAAAGATTTATGTATATTGAACTAATACTACTATTAGAAATAGTGCTACTGAAGAAGGTGATCGTTGGTTTCCCAGTCTTGTTAGTGATTTGAGTGTTAGTAGAGACTGGTAGTAGGCCTGCCGGTCCCTCCAGCATTACGCGTAGTTATCTGGTGTTAGATCATGCGACAGTAACTAAACTCATGCTGAAGGTGTGATAAATCAAGTGTTAAATATATTTAAGCATTGAAACACATGTCATTATTTAACTTAAAACTATTAGACTAGCTTACATTTTATAAGTTATAATTACGATAAATTTTCGCGATCAATATATTAGCATTAGAGTAATTTTTCACAATATCAACAATATGTAATCACTTGATGAATCACCGTCAATCCCATCACCTATGGACAGGGTAATATGAAAATAAATCAAATGGTTTGTTACAAAAGTAATATTGTAATGGATCATACAAAAATGCATCATCCTATTGAATCGATCGGAAACATAATATAGAATTGAAATTATATCCGCTGAACTTCAAACCGATTTTACTGACAATGTATTAGTGTTCACATTCGCCCTAATTCTGACTCTGTATTGAGTTCTTCGCTAGCAAATTTGTCATCGTATTCAGCGGGGAAAGTATAAGCAATGATCAGGTGATTCGTGCAGCCAATAATGTCCCCATAAATGGCCAAGCTCCGGGGAGTCTTGAGTTGGATATCAATGCTGAATCCAGGGCCGCTTCGCAGTTGAAATCGTCCAACCATCCTGGACCAGATGGAGTTCCCTTAGCATTTCTCAAAAAGCATATCGGAAATTTGCTTGCACCGCTCTGCTGTTTATTCCGATTATCTCTTTCTTCCGGATTTTTTCCTTCCTGTTGGAAAGTGGCAAACATGTTCCCGGTGCATAAAAAGGAAGGAAACACGACGTAGATAATTACCGTGGTATTACGTCCTTGAGTGCTGTTTCGAAGTTATTCGAGCTTGTTGTAATGGAACCTTTGCTCTCTCACTACAAGCACCTGCTCGATTCCGATCAACACGGATTTACCACCGAACGCTCAACCATCGCTAATCTACTGTGCTTCACCACTTTCATTACCGACAGTATGATCGCTCAAATGCAGACTGACGCTATTTATACTGACCTTTCGGCCGCTTTTGACAAGTTAACAGCGTACAACAAATAAATGAAAGCATAGATGATGTTTACGACTGCTTTGGAAACAATGAAAGTCATATCACAAATTGCTGGAACGTTTTTCATCGAGTTTCTTATGAAACTTTGATAAAAGCTATTGACAAAATTGGTAGTTCATCGGGCATTGATAATGTAAATTTACAGGTCCTTAAAGATTCTTTAGAAATAACTGGAGAATATTTATTAGGAATAATTAATGATTCTCTTGAGCAGGGCAAATTCCCTAGTAGTTGGAAGCAATCCACAGTGATTCCGATGCCAAAAGTATCCGGTACAACGAAATCTGAGGAGTATAGGCCGATTAACATGTTACCTATTTACGAGAAAGTGTTGGAGATCATTGTTAAAGACCAATTGCTGGAGTACTTGAACGACCATAAAATTATAATAAATGAACAGTCAGGATTTAGGCAAAATCATTCATGTGAGTCTGCGTTGAATTTATTGTTGTACAAATGGAAACGAATGATCGAAGAAAAGAAAACTATTATTGTTTTGTTCTTAGACCTTAAGCGTGCATTTGAAACTATATCACGGCCGGAAATGATTAAAACTTTGAGTAAATATGGTATGGGAGGAAACGTCCTCAAATGGTTTGAGTCTTATTTAGCTGATCGCACAC
The DNA here is from genome assembly GCF_002204515.2 of Aedes aegypti. Classification (NCBI taxonomy): domain Eukaryota; kingdom Metazoa; phylum Arthropoda; class Insecta; order Diptera; family Culicidae; genus Aedes; species Aedes aegypti. Next base: position 69,327,613 of record NC_035108.1, on the reverse strand, counting down.
AAGTATGTCAATACGGAAATCATATTTCTTCGCCAAAATCAGTGCCGCTTGGAGTTCCACAGGGTAGCGTTTTAGGGCCGATTCTATTTATTTTATATATTAATGACATGAAGAGAGCTATTCAGCATTGTGATATTAATTTATTCGCAGACGATACTGTCATTTTTATTGCAGAAAAAGATGAAAAGATAGCAATTAAGAAAATTAGAAGTGATATAAAATTATTGAATAAGTGGTTAAAAATAAAAAAGCTGAAATTAAACGTTCAAAAAACTAAATCGATGGTAATAGGAAGCAATTAAATTATTCAGAATTAAAAATTTGTATCGAAGGAGATGAAATTGAGAGAGTTGATGTTTTTAAATACCTTGGGGTCCTAATTGACCAAAAATTAACATTTAAAGCGCATATAGATAACGTAGTAAAAAAAGTAGCAAAAAAATATGGTTTACTGATCCGTTTGAGCAGTCAACTCACGTTTTGGAGCAAAATATTTTTATATAAAACCTTAGTGGCCCCACATATTGATTATTGCTCTTCAGTGCTATTCTTGGCAAGTGAAACGCACCTAAATAGATTGCAAAGACTACAAAATAAAATAATGAGATTCATTTTAAATTGTAACAGGTATACACCAATATTAAACATGTTAGAGGCGCTTCAATGGCTTTCTGTGAAAGAGCGTATAATTTTTAATGTGCTAACTATTATTTTCAAAATGACCAATGAACTCTTGCCAGAATACTTGACGAATATCATCATACGAGGACGAAATATACATAACCATAGAACTAGACGAAGAGATGATTTACGTGTTGTGCCGTTTACTATGACAAGTACTCAAAAATCAATTTATTATAATGGAATTAGAATTTTCAATGAATTACCAATCGAAGTTAGAAATGCAAGATCTGTCTCAGAGTTTAAAAGAAATTGTGCAATGTGGATAAAAAATAAGTATAGATAATTAAGTGAATTTGTATGTATTTATTGTATATTATCAAAAGATAAATAAATGGATTATTATTATTATTATTATTATTAATCACGATATTGCTATTGCCAAACTTGACAGATTTGACGTCTGCGGTAATCTTCTGAGCTGGTTCGGCTCTTACCTAATCAATCGTCAGCTAAGAGTTGTGATATGCAATTGCAGTTCTGACAGTTTTCACGCTACATCCGGTATACTACAAGGAAGTCACCTGGGATCATTGATTTTTCTACTTTACTTCAACGACGTCCATCTCGTTATCAAAGGCCCCCGCTTATCGTATGCAGACGACATGAAAATATTTTTACGGATATGCTCTGTTGTCGACTGTTTATACCGACAATAGCAACTCGATCATTTCGCCAGTTGGTGCTCGCTGAATGGTGGTTAACCCTACCAAGTGCTCCATCATCACGTTTTCTAGAAAAAAGCAACCAATCACGTACGATTATAGATTGCTTGGCACGAAAATTGAACGTGTGAATCACATCAAGGATTTGGGCGTGTTCCTTGATTCACAGTTAACGTATAAGCAGCATATCTTGTAAACTGTCAGTAAAGCGTCAAAGACTTTGGGATTCATGTTGAATTTCTGCGACATTTACTGTCTAAAATCACTCTATTGTTCTTTCGTGCGTTCCACGTTGGAATATGGTTCTGCTGTTTGGAGTCCTATTTATAATAATGGCGCAGAAAGGATCGAATTTGTTCAACGCCGATTTCTTCGATTAGTACTCCGTAAATTACTTTGGAGAGATCCATTCCGCTTGCCGAGCTATGAGAGTCGATGCCGATTGATAGACTTAGACCTCCGGAACAGAAGGGATACAATCAGAGCTTTAACTATTGCAGACGTTTTACTGGGACGTATCGACTGTGAGACAATCCTGGAGCGAGTCCATCTAAATGCCCGTCCTCCCATTAGAACAGCGTCATGCTGAGATTGCCTCTAACTCGAACAAACTACGGATTTCACGGAGCACTTAGAGGATTGCAGCGAGTGTTCAATAAAGTCGCATCATTGTTCGATTTCAATACCACCCGAGAGATGCTTCGCCGAAGGTTTTTATCATTTTTTTGACAAACGAGGAGTTTAGTTTAAATTTTATCTCTTGACTGTTTAGTGTTTTTGTTAAGTTTTTGTCATCTGATTTGCCTGTTGATGTGTTTCAAATAAATAAATAAATAAATTTGGTTTATTTTATTGCATGAGGCAAAAGTCGGAACCTGGTTCCGGAAGTACTTTCCGGGTAGGAGCCAAGGCACACATTTAAATTTGATCCGAAACAACATATGCGACTTCTTGCACGTCATGGAATAATCTCAGAAATCCAATGCAAGACATCAACTTTCAATATTGTCAATTTTACCATATGCCCAGCCAATGCTGGGTTTTAGAGTCACTTCCGGTGAATCAGGAGACAGACATGGATAAAGCTCAAAATTAGGCATGCGACTGCTCAAACTTCATGAACTAACCTCAGCGTATCTGTCAGAACATGCTTCTTGTATGTATCGATACTTCGGCCAGATAACCAGACAACGAGCGGATTTTGAGGTCCCTTCCGGTGGACCAGGAGACAAACATAAATAATAGGTAAAGCCAGGCATGGGACTACTCAAACTTTTTTAAAATTATCTACCGTTGCCAGGGATTGAATCCTGAGAAAATTGAGAGAATCTCTCACGTATCGCTCTCTGTAACTATCATAATATGCTGCACATTATGAGAGACTGTTTATCGTAAACTGCTACAACTTTGATCAGATTGGGGGGATAGTAGTGTATGATAAAACTATTGGTGATATTCAGGGAGCCGTAGAAAGAACAACCTTCACGTACAGTGGTTGGAACATGAATAACGTTTTATTGTGACAAAAACTATAACAATTGTTAAGTGTGGCTACTGTGATGTGTTATTTGTTTAGTGTGACTACTATGATTAGTAACAACTTCTGCATCTTGGCGCTTAATTCTTCCACACTCCTCCTCGGCAAGATCTGGTAGAATCCCAATCTTCTCTCGCAGTGTCTTGATTCTCACGTTTTGCAGAGGTTTCGTTAAAATGTCCGCTAACATCATCTCAGTAGGGCAGTATTTCAGCATTATCTCTTTTTCTTCATTCAGCTCTCTAACGTAGAAAAACTTCGTATCAATATGCTTGCTTCTCTTCTCAATTTTGTCTCCTTCAACTAATTTGATACAGCTTTGATTGTCCTCATATGTGGGTACTGGGCTTGAGACATCTTCGCCGAAATCTTTCAATAGCTTCTTTATCCAGCTGAGCTCCTGACATCCTTCCGTCAACGCTACGAATTCTGCTTCAGTAGAGGACAACGCAACACAGCTCTGTTTCCGCGATGCCCAGCTGATCAAACCTCCTCCGTAACGCACCAGGTATCCAGAGTTTGATTTTCGGTGACGATGGTTACTTGCCCAGTCGGCGTCCACAAACATTTCTAGTCCAGTTGAGGTCGATCCAAGGTGTAAACGATGATCGCTGGTGCTGTTCAGATATCGAAGAATCCTCTTTGCTTCTTGCCAATCTCGTTGAGTAGGGCAGGAACATTTCTGTGCCAGGATGGACACGCTTACTGATACATCAGGACGAGAATTCACGGATACATACAGCAGACCTCCAATTAAACTTAAATATTGACTGTTGTTCGGTAGTTGGCAATCCTCCTCCTCCTTCTGCTGAAGGTATGCAGGATCTAACGGGATCTTCGATGGTTTCGCATCTTGTAGGCCGAATCGTTCCGCTAGCTTTCGGATGTACTGTTGCTGACACAACGTGTAACTTCCTGACTTGCGTTTGATGTCGATGCCCAAAAAATGCTTCACATCGCCCAGGTTCGTCATGGTAAAGTTTTTCTGCAGAACTTCAAAAATCCGCTCGAACTCCTCTTCAGTTTGCGTGGCAATAATGACGTCATCAACGTAGATCAGGATGAAGCTTACTCGGTTTCCCTTCTTTCTTACATACAAACACGGGTCAGCCTTGGATGGTACGAACTGCATTGATTTGAACACGCCATCAATTCGTTGATTCCACACACGAGCTGATTGCTTGAGTCCATAGATGCTTCTCTTGAGACGACAAACAACATTCGCTCCTCCTGTATGGTACATATCCGGCTGCTTCATGTATATCGTTTCGTCCAGTATCCCGTGGAGATATGCAGTCTTCACATCTACATGCTTGACGATCATTCCACGTCGGCTTGCTATAGTGAGCAGGGTACGCAAGGATACCTGCTTGGCTACTGGCGCAAACACTTCATCAAAGTCCACGCCAAATTTTTGGGTATATCCCTGTGCCACTAGTCTGGCTTTGTGCCGCACAACATTTCCATTCTCATCTCGTTTTGACTTGAACAGCCATTTACATCCGATGGCTTTCCTGTTTGGCGGCAGCTCCACGAGTTCCCAAGTATCGTTATCGACCAGAGAGCGAAATTCATCATCCATTGCTTCCTTCCAATGCTGCGATTTCGGGCCTTGTAGAGCTTCGGATGGAGTGCGAGGATCATCACCACCAGACGGTTTGTCTCGAGTAACTAAGTCTTGTTGTGACTGCTGCATTTCTTCCGCTACGGCTTCCGATCTCCGGGTGACTGCGGGTTCCTCACCTGTTTCACCAACTTCTTCTGTAAATCTGGTTGACGGCAGTCCTCGGATTGGAAAAAAAAAAAAAAATCTCGCAGCTTGTCGGGCAGATACCGCTCTCTTCCACTTCGTCTCAGCATTGGTGGCTCTATTGAACATGGAACTTGATGCTCACTAGATGACGGAGCCGCTACAACTTCATCAGCACTCTCTTCATCACTTTCATCGCTTGTCATGATTGCTTCATCGATCATTTCTGCATGAACAGCTTCCATGGGATCCGGTGCATCGATGGCAACTTTATGAATTGGTTCTGGTTCATACGAAACTATGTCGTCCCAATCTAGGCTTATAGTCTTCCGTGTGCTCACCGGGGTAGGCTTGACTTGTGTTACCGTCTTCGCTTGTTCGCTTAGGAAAGTGACATCACGTGACTTGATCAGCTTTCTTGATTGAGTGTCCCACAGACGATAGGCCTTCGTGTCTTCATCAAATCCAGTTAGTATACATTCGACAGCTTTTGCGTCCCATTTCCTTCGTTTTTGCTTAGGGACGTGCGCCATCACAGGAGATCCGAAAACACGTATATGGGCTAGGTCTGGCTTCCTCCCACTCCAAGCTTCTTCAGGGGTCATCTCATGTCCTTTGGTTGGCGATCGATTCATTAAATATACAGCTGTGGCTGCCGCTTCGGCCCAGAACGTTTTGGGTAGATCTGCTTCGAACAGCATACATCTTGCTCGTTCTACGATCGTTCGATTCCCTCGCTCCGCGAGCCCGTTCTGCTCCGGAGTATAATCCGCTGAAGTTTGATGACGAATCCCTAGTCGCCGCAGATAATCTTCAAACTGCTTATTCACGAACTCCTTGCCGTTATCTGTGCGAAGAATTTTTAGCTTCTTACCTGTCTGCTTCTCAGCCATGCTTCGGAAATTTTCGAATGCCCTGTAGACACTTTCTCCAGACTTGTCTTCCAAGAAGTAAATGAAGATCCTGCGTGATTTGTCGTCCGTGAACGTCAGGTAGTATCGGCTGCCACCCAGGGATGAGACTTCCATCGGTCCGCCAATATCGGAGTGTACCAGCTCTAGGACTTCACTCGCTCTTGAACCAGACTTCGGAAACGGGAGTCGCGTTTGTTTTCCCATCGCACAGATTTTACACTTCATGTCTACTCTTGTCGTAGGGGTATCCGGTACTTGCATTCCAGTGACCATTCCACTTTTCAGACGATGCAGACTGTTGATGTTGAGATGCCCCATCCGTCTATGCCACAGGTCCAGGTTATCCGAGGAAGAGCACGCCAGTGCTTTGCGCGACACCAGATGGTCCAGCTTGAACAAATCATTGTACCTCGTACCAGTACCGATTACCTGTCCCGCCGGGTTGATAACTTCCACACCATCCACGTTGAACGTAACTGTGTGGCCTCGCTTCACTATCTGGTTCACGGAAATCAAATTTACTGAAAGCTCTGGAATTACCTGGACGTCATGCATTTCGATGGGCGAATCTTCAGGACAACACTCCGGGTAAATCTTGACTGTTCCCTTGGCAACTACGGACATGGAACCTTTGTTCGCTGCTAGAACTTTTCCACCGCACCGACAGGAATTCTCCAAAAAATCTTCCGTTTTCGTGAAATGACTTGAAGCTCCAGAATCGAAGTACCAATTTTGATCATCTTCGGCAATGGTTGATAGCACGGTGCACCAAGCGTTTCCATTTTCGGTCTTCGAAACCTTCGTCGGACAATTCTTGGCAATATGTCCGAACTTCTTGCAGTTCCTGCATTTCGGGCCGTTGCTTGCTGATTTCACATTGACGCCTTGTCTTTGCTGCCAGTTCTGCCGCTTGCCTGCGAAGACAGCACCACTTGATGCTGACGAGGAAGTACTCACATCTTGCAGAAGCTTGGTTTTGATCACGTCCGCACCGATCTTGAGTCCAGAGTTTTCGATTGCCATTATCATTGGACGATATTCTTCGGGCAAACCAGCAAGCAGTAACGTTCCAATCCATTCATCGCTTATGTCGAAACCGATTCCCCGCAACTGGTGGGCCGTTTCGATGATGCTATTCACGAAGGCTTCCATGGACTCGCAGTTTCCGAGAGATGTTGTAATTAGCTTCCTGAGCAGTCCGACTTTCCTTGTTAAACCGGAGTCCTCGAACGCCGCTTCCAGGCGTGACCACGTCTCCCGGGCTGTCGTAACGTCCTTTACATGAATGTAGTTCACGGGGTCCAAGAGTAAAATAATCTTGCCACGAGCTCTTCGGTCTTTTGATGCATCCACTTGAACGAATGTGCCGTCAGGATTTTCCGCAGGCTTCACAGTTTCCCATAAGTCTTCCAACTCCAAAAACGTCTGCACAGCAAACCTCCAGGTAGACCAGTTGTTGCGTCCCTGGAGCAGCTGAATTGACGGCAGACTCAATGGATTGTGGCTTCGACCTGGAACTGCTGCAACCGCTAAATCGCCTCCACCGTTTCGTGCCATCTTCGAGAATACGCTTCGATAAATTTTCCTTCTTGTACTACGTTTAGAAACTTTCTAGGCTGGGCTCATAACCTATTGGTGATATTCAGGGAGCCGTAGAAAGAACAACCTTCACGTACAGTGGTTGGAACATGAATAACGTTTTATTGTGACAAAAACTATAACAATTGTTAAGTGTGGCTACTGTGATGTGTTATTTGTTTAGTGTGACTACTATGATTAGTAACAACTTCTGCATCTTGGCGCTTAATTCTTCCACAAAAACCCCTCTAAACATGCTCCAAGCCTGGGGGACACTATTGCTATTGGAAGTTCGTGGATTGTTTATCGTGCCAGTAAAGAAAAACACCTACCCCCAACGGTAAACTAGCGAGAAAAATAGATTTTATCATCGCTCTCTCTTTGGGGCTCTCGCTCGCTGCTTCCATTTATCAGACTTGTTACACCTTGCGATACAAAGACGATAGTGGACCGCAACAGATGGGATGTTTTTCTTTGCTTGCTTTGATCGTGCTTTATACTCAAATGAGAGCGAATTCTGCAATGCCTGACCGTTGCTGTTGGAACATGCTTCTTGTCGGTATTGACTTTTCGTCCAGATGACCTGGCAAAGACTGGATTCTGAGGTCACTTCCGATGAATCAGGAACAAACATAAATAATGTTAAACTAGACATGGACCTTTCAAACCTTTATGAATTCAGCTTTGATGTAAGAACATGCTTCTTGTATGTATCATCACTTCAACCAGATGTTCAGATTTCGAAATCCGATTTGCTGAATCAGGGAACAGATACAGTCAGCTCTCCTTTACTTGATATTCGGTAACTCGATATCGAATTAGAAAACCATGTTGTCAAAACAAAGAGAGATGCGTCGACTTCGGGTGTTATCTGGTTTATCTAAATTTAAATTGTTTTAACCCACCAGGGAGATTTCGAAAGCTAACGCTGGGTAGACAATATTTTGGCTTTTTTTGCAGTTGTGAAACTAAAACTACCTACTGAGAAATTTGGTTTACCCCACGGAAGAGCCGAATTAAGTGAAAAGAAATCAAATTTTGATTGATTTTTTCCTTTAGTGGCATTTTTTTCTGACATTTAATTGCAAATATTACGCAGTCGAAAAAAGCGACCAAGTCACTAAAAGTGACTCGCTACCAGCCCTGAATTTTCATCTTCTTTCCAAACAAATAAGCAGAACATAAATCGATTTGTTACGTAACGGACTGCAATCCGATCACAATTTCATCTTACCTTGTACGAATCATTTCGCTTGTAACCTCCACCGCCACCTCCCTGGCGATTATCCGGCCTGGAATACCGATCGCTGTCATACCGGGACGAGCGTGAATCTCCATAGCTTCCTCCACCGCCACCGCTGTACCGATTTCGAGAGTTATCTCTTCCGTTATAGCTGCTTCTGCCGTGGTGGTCCGATCCCCGGTAACTGCCTCCTCCTCGATAGGAACTTCCCCCACGGGAGCCACCGCCCCTCGAATAACCCCTACCACCTCGCGTCATATTACTCCGACCGATTTTTTTATGTGCTTCCTGAAAACATAATAAAAACAAAAATCCAATTTCCACCATTAAAAACGCATCCGGATCACACTTCCTGCCGTTCTAACCGGACACGCCATCAAGCAAAATCTCCCATGATCATAAACTAAAATGGCGTCCTATAGCCAAAACCCGGTGGCTGTATCAGCCGAAATTTTCAATCCATTTTTTCTCCCCAACCGACAACGCACCTGAGTCAAAAATTCAACTTTCCGGTAACTGGCCACTTAGTTTTCACTTTGAAACCGTTTCAAGCACGATTCGATTCCAACTTTACGCACTATTTTTAACTAGAACACGCACTGATAGCTGATGGCTGACCACCGACAAGCCAGAAAATTTTCACAAAGTACTTTTTCTTCCTTCTGCGGTTGCTGGCTGCTGTTTGGCAATGATGCGAAAGGCACGCGCCGAAGCAAACGAATGGAGCACAAAACGAAATGATGGATGACAGCGGCGAAAAGCGGAGCTGAGTGAGATATGTTCCACATGATCCACAAATATGACTCCGATGGACGGGGTAAGAATTTGTTGATAGTTAACTGTGGTAAAAACACTGAAACGAAATTTGTTCACGAACCCTCTCAAACTTCTAGCAACGAAAATCTTGAAAACCACTAGACCAATGCACAAGTTCACTATTTGACATTTTAGCGGTGCCGTGTTATTTATGTGACCATGGTAACTCCTGCATTGGTCCATTGGGTACCGCTGTCTTTGGCTCAAACGTCAAATAGGTCCATGGGACCGATGCACGGGTTCACTAATTTGGGCCCATTCACAAATTTCATAACGCTTAAGGGGGTGGGTGGATGTCCTTGAGATGTTACAGCTCATACAAAATTCGAAAATTATTCATACAAAATGCGTTACGAGGGTGTGGGTGGGTGTCAAAAATGACCATTTTTGCCGTTATTAAATTTGAGAATAAACCCTTTGACGTTTGGGCGGTGCCGAATTCACTGGTTTCCATGGTCACATAAATAACACGAAACCGCTAAAACGTCATAAATTTCATAACGCTGAAGAGGGTGGGTGGGTGTCCTTATGAGCCTCTGTACGTGCCATAAATTCTTTTGTTCTCGTGACATTTACTGTGCGCCGTGTTTTGGTACTGTCTCGTTCTCTCTCACGGGCAACTTGAAAACAGGGCGCACAGTAAAAGTCAAACGTTTTATAGCATGCATAGGCTCATAAGGCTATGGGGCACTTCACTGTTTTCATTTTGCTAGGGATTTTGACGTTTACTGACCCTGTTAGGGGTCATGCACAAATTACGTCACGCTCTAAGGGGGAGGGGGCAGCCAAGCGTGACAAGTTTTACACAATTTTTGGAGGACTCATACAAAAAACGTGACAAAGAGGGGGGAGGGGGTCAAAAAAGTTGAAATTTAGCGTGACATAATTTGGGTACCATCCCTTATTTACAAATTTCAAGGTAGAGTGAAAGAGAGAGGAAGACTTTTGTGCAGAGCCCTATAGGCTATAAGCTATAGGCTATAGCCTTTAGGCTGTGAACCGTTTCACCGATTAGTTTAACTTTTAGTTAAAATTTGACAGTTCGATAGCTATGTCCCCTCCTGTTGAAGATAATCCTGCTCTGGAGCATGGCTAAACTTGACAGCTCAAAAGTTATTTTCTACTCCAGGTAATTTGAGAATAACTAACTAGGGTTTTCAAATTTCCCGGGAAACGGAAAATAAATTTGCCATTTCCCGGGAAATCCCGGGATCCCGGGAAATTTTCAAAAATGTGAAAATTAAGCAAATTTGATGATTTTTTTTAATTATTCGTATTTTTGTTATATATTTTTATACCAGTAAACTTGTATGGTACCTACATTCTCTTTTTTAAGTAATTTATTGATGTTTCTCAAAAAAATCTATCGAGTTCGTTGTGTACGCTAGGTTTCAAAACAACACAAATTATGATATTGAGTCCATGTGGAGATTATTCTAGACACATCGTATGCAGTTCAAATAATATGTACAGGACGGACTCGATTATCCGGAGTTTGTTCTTTGATATTCTTGTTTTTGAGATTTTATGCATAAAATTAATTTGGTATTGCAACATACAAAGTGAATGGTTTTGCAGCTTTGGATGTAGGTGAAAAAGGGGGTTTGAAAAAGAGGTTTTTTGTATGCCGGTCAAAATAATTTCTTCCCAAGACCCCTAATGTTCCTAAAAATAACTTCAGGCTACGCCACTGCATTATACAAACAAAACAACGAAAAAATATAATATTTTAGTTCTTTTAATGCTGATTTTATTTTTTCTTTTAGTGATTCGATTATTAAGAAGATTCGATAATCCGGAGTGAAAAAAAATGATACAACGGGTAATCGAGTCCGACCTGTACCAACATCAAATTGAACCTTCCAAACACTAGAATAAAAATCAAGTAGAGTCTAACGATGAAAAATGTGACGGTTAAATCCATGAAAACGTTATGAGCGTACTCAATTCATGGATGATCACTCGAAAAATCCTGTATTTTGTATAGCATATAATCTATTTTGGAAAACAAAACATATCGTCAAAGAGCTATCAATTTTATCAACAACTATTTGATTACAAAAAGAAAACAACAAATCAATATCCAAGTATATGTGTAGTATGCACCTGAAACGTAAAGCGCTCAAGTAAAATTTCTCTTTTTTACCAAAGTAATTTTGACAGCTGATCCAGTATCAGCGAAGTGTCACTTTTACTTGCGGAATAATTGAGCGGCACATTTTTCCGTAAGGAAAAGTGACAGCTCCATTTGATTTGTACAGCAGGCGTTACCGACGTTACGAAATCAGCTCTACTTCTCAGCAGCGTACAGCTCAAGTAATTTTGGTAGCGGAATCATTCCTTGACCGTTTCTTGTCCTATCCTTTTGCACAGTACTTATGATCAGCGTACCGGCCAATAGCTAGTGATCTAGCAAGATAATTGCATTGGTAAGACTGATATGAAAAGTAAATTATACGATACACTGAGAAAAATCTACACGTCAAGGTCGTGTGTTTTACTTATAGATTTGCGCAATGAGAAAAACCACATGATTTGAGTGTGGTAGCCATATGGATTTCATCATTGATTTCACGGTATAATAACATGTGTATCAATATTAGGTTGTCATGTGAAACAAACATGAATTTCCAAATATTAAATCATGAAAACCAACTGATTTGCTTATTGAATTCAAAATGTAGTAGCTTTAGATAGTCATGTGAGATAGAACATAAATGTCAAGGGACTGAAAGAAGAAATTTGGTAGAAAAACTTTTGCTCTCCAAAATATGGATCCGAGGCTCCTCTGCTTGTCGCAAGCTCTCTTGATTTTTTTTCAAACCCGTGAGCCAGCAACAAGCGGGGCGCCGCAAATCCATAATTTGGGAAGCCAGGGATAAGCATATTCCATTTTTTTCGAAACTGAAAGCCAGGAAAATCTGTTTGTGGAATCCGATTTTTCTACTAAACTATACATTATAATCAATGTTTTCTTATAGAAAGGTAGAACTCTCGTATATCGGTCAACTTCACTAATAAAAGAAAAATCGAATTCACAAATTTTCATCTAACAGTTTCAGCTTCAAAATTTGCTTCTTCTCTTTGGAAGCATGATGATGACTGTCGTTCGACACGAGGTCCAACCGCAATTCAGTTCACTATGCATCCCATGGGTTGATCACAAATAATTTAGAAGCTTTGAACATGGAAATCGATAGCATAGCTCATGGATTTCATCATAACAATCTCATTGCGCAAATCAATGAATCGACCAACTTGAACATGAAGATTATGACACAAGATAACCATAAGCAAAACACACTGAATCCGTGTTGGAGTGATGATCTATGCGTCCATAGGTTGACACATACGAATCTGAAGAGAAAGCTCCGGGAACTTATGTGGAAAAAATATGGAATCCCTGTTGTCAGTTGATGAATCAATCCATGAAGCAAAACACAGGAATTTAATGTGTAACACACACGAAGTTTGCAAGAAAATCATAGCAAATCCTTATGGACGTTCATGAATCGATCCATAATTTTAAACACACAGATCGAGCGTGTGGATTTTTATCAGTGTAGTTTAGGTTTGAAAATGGATGGTCAATCCTTTTTCAATAGAACTACCCGGGAAATACAGAAATCCCGGGAAATACGGGAATCCCGGGAAACAGGAAATCATTTCCCGGGAAACGGGAATCCCGGGAAATCTCATTTCCCGGGAAATGTTCCCGGGATTGAAAACTCTATAACTAACCATCTATCAACTTTGTTCTGAACTACTTACTACTCGACTGTCAAAACTCAGGGGGGGTATACGCAACAAGGTGCGCCAACCGTTCATGTTTTGTGAGTGTGTTAGTGTGGCTCACAATGCTGATTTGAGTGTTGAAAAGCATCAGGGTTCACTGCTTGGCTTGGCTCGCATTTTCGACCCTGTGCTATTTGGGTCGGCCCGCGTGTGGCTGATTGTGAGAGATGATTGTTAGGCGAGCTTTGTTCATAGTTGACAGTCGTATACCCACCCTGTCAAAACTCAAATGGGTAGACGGCGAAGGTCACTAAACCATTTGAGGGGAAAATAACTATCGAAACGTCAAATTTTAACTAAAAGTTAAAAGAATCAGTGAAACGGTTCACAGCCTCAGGATGTTACAGCTCATATAGGCCTTTTCATGTGACAGGTCCGTCTATGCATTTGTTTACATCGGTGGAGGACCGCTGCAAACACGAGGCTGTCATTTCCATAGAAGAACTGTCAAAGAGCTTCCCGATCAGCTGATTTGAAACGTCTTGTGAATAGGCCTATACAATTTGAATCATTTTTAGCGTTATGACATTTGTGATTGATTGTCGTACCGTAAAACGGGGTAACTTTGATGATGCGGATAACTTTGATAGTGCGGGACCCACCACATACCGGGTATCCCCGTTGATTTGACCACATGTAATCTGAACACTTTTTAATTTGTACCCCGCTAATTTGCACATCGTTCAGATTAAAAATGGTTCAAACGTCATTTAGCACATGGAACGGAGTAAAGTGAAATGGAACGCTGTGGAACGAAACTCAGAATCACAACAAAACAGACAAAGGGGTAGGGTGATCAAAGTAATTTGGACAGACCGTTACGCGTATATAATTTGGCCATTCACGGCAAAATCAAATGGAAGTGGCCAAATTATATACGCGTAACGCTCTGTCCAAATTACATAAAACACCCTAACCAGAAGAACGATTTTCTGTTGTTCGTAGGGTGACTTGATGTTCAAATTGAAACGAACCCCGATGGTTTGCATGAGGTACCGTTCAAATTAGTGGGGGTGTACGGTACTTAAAGGAATAGGATAATATCAGTTAAGCAAAACGAATGCAAAAGTAAAGAATATAAGTATGACACTTCATGTCACAGCTATTTTCATTGAAATCGAGTACATTTGAAACTTAGTACACGAAAATTGATGCAACTTTAGCAATTTCGAAACGATTACGAACAAGCTGTTCTACAATCACTATTTGATGTAGTTTTGAATAGTTAACTTTAATATGGTCTCAAATCTCTTAGCGAGAACTGGGACTATTTTTGTAATCTAAGTCAGAAATTTACATATAACGATATGCAATGCCCTATAAATGTTCGTAATTCATTCAATTTTGTTTGATATATGCTCCATTATCAAAGTTACCCCAAAACAGAAAACCGACTTTCGATTACCGGGTACCTTACACCCCCGCTAATTTGAACGGTACCTCATGCAAACCATCGGGGTTCGTTTTTAATTTGAACATCTAGTCACCCTACGAACAACAGAAAATCGTGCTTCTGGTTACCTCTTTGTCTGTTTTGTTTTGATTCTGAGTTTCGTTCCACAGCGTTCCATTTCACTTTACTCCGTTCCATGTGCTGAATGACGTTTGAACCATTTTTAATCTGAACGATGTGCAAATTAGCGGGGTACAAATTAAAAAGTGTTCAGATTACATGTGGTCAAACCAACCGGGGTACCCCGGGTCGAAAGTCGGTTTTCTGTTTGGGGTCGTCCATAAATGACGTAGCATTTTAGGGGGGAGGGGGGTCTTCAAGAATTTGTGACGATGTGTGACGAGGGGGAGGGAGGGGTCCCAACTAGTGAACGTAGCATTTTGAATCATGTCGGTAAAAAATGAAACGCTGAAAAAAATCATTTACAAACAGTAATTTATCACTTTTTTTGTTTGAGTTTTTAAGCGGGTTTTAATATGATGTCTCAGCTTCAAAAAAATCATATACTAACTGTTACCTCCATAAAATGATTTCAACAACGAATTTAATCTCGGATCAAAAGACACGTTTACTTTCCTTGACCATTTTTATTCTTCTCCTTTCTTTTTCTTCTTTCTTACATTCCCCGTTTCTACTCCCGTGTTGCCAGTATTACATTTGTCAATATAACATTTCCCCCTTTCCGTCGATTAATTGTTCCCTGTGACTGCTAAATACACTTTCAATCACTCATCCATCGCGTAGTCCTCAAAACGAAGCGGACGCTTTACTTCTCTTCTTGGCCTTGCAAACGCACCGGATTGTACACCAGGATTTGCAGATGCTGGAGTGCTGGACGAAATTTGAATGTTCGATGAGGGTGTAATCCATTCCTCACCAGAAGTTTCTTGCAGTTGAGAACTTTCTGAGCCATCGTAGTTAACAAGTTTCTTCAGGTGCGAAGAGTTCCTTCTGTACTGCTTCCCCTCACTAGTCTCCACGATTACACTGTTACCCACTTTCTCACGCACTGTGGCTGGTTCTGGGTCAAACAACGGCGATAATTTATTTTGGGGCACCAAATTGCGCATCAGTACACGATCGTTGGGTTGTAATTCAGCACTTGCAGTTCGGTGGTTGATGTCATACGAGGTCTTCGCAGAGTGCTTGTAAATCCAGTCTCTATCCCTGATTTCAGAATCGTTAGCAGTTTCATTCCAAGTGAGCTGAGGTATCCAATCGCGAAACTTCCTCCCAAACAGAACTTCAGCAGGGGAGCGTCCCGTAGCCGGATGTTGAACCAATGAGTACACGTAGTTTGCCTCTTCAAGGTCACTTTTCCAATCAGACTTATTTATCTCAGCAATCCTCAGAATCTTCAGAATCGACCTATTCTGACGCTCAACATCACCGTTGGCCTGTGGCCAATAAGGAGTGGTGTGTTTAAGTTGGATACCAAGACGCTTACAAAAGTCTTCCATTTTTACACTCGAAAAATTCTTCGCATTATCAGAAACAAGGATCGCAGGAATTCCCAGTCTGAAGAAAATCATTCGCAGCTTCGCAATGATGTCATCAGAAGTAGTAGTTTGCATTATCTCCGTTACGCGATAGCGACTGTACAAGTCGATCACTACCAGTATGGAATCATTAAGCCTAGTATCCACATCCTAAGTAGAGAGGTCAAGTACAATTTGTTGCTAATTACCAAAGTAATTTTGACAGCTGATCCAGAATGAGCGAAGTGTCACTTTTACTTGCGGAATAATTGAGCGGCACATTTTTCCGTACGGAATAGTGACAGCTCCATTTGATTTGTACGGCAGGCGTTACCAATGTTACGAAATCAGCTCTACTTGTCAACTGGATACAGCTCAAGTAATTTGGACAGCTGAAGTATTTCTTGGCCATTACTTGTCCTATCATTTTGCACAGTACTTACGAAGTGGATACCAACCATTAGACGGCAGAGGTCCCAACATATCCATTGCCAAAGTATGCCATGGTTGGCTTGGCAACTCCCTTATTGACATCGGTTCTTTTCGCGTAGAGCCGCACACTAGCTGACAGTCCAAGCAAGATTTCACCATTCGTTCTGCATCGTTATCAATTTGTGGCCACCAGACTTTGCCACGGAGCCGCTGTTTTGTTCGTTCTATCCCTGGATGTCCGATGTGGGAGAGCTTCATTACACGGTCTCGAAGAGCAGCAGGAATCACGATTCGAGTACCTCGCATCACGATGTCATTAATACAGCTTAGCTCTTCTCTAAACGGCTCATATCTTTTCAGCGGTGCTCCCCATTGACCGGTATTCAGCGCTTCTTTGACTGATGAAAGCTCTACATCCTTGACTGTATTAGTGAGTATATCATCTATAGTTAAGGCAGTCGGTTTTGCCGTGTCCAAGATCGCCAGCAACATGGATTCTCCAATTTGATCGTATGTTGAACATTTGTGGAACTCTGGCAACCTAGACAGAGGATCAGCAATGTTTGCTTTTCCGGATACATGTACGATCGTATAGCGGTAGGACTGCAACCGCAAAGCCCACCGTTCGATGCGGTGACATGGCTTGCTCCTGCTTCCAAATATTACCTTCAGCGGTTCGTGGTCGGTAACCAATTTGAACTCCAATCCTCGCAAGTATGGTTCAAGCCTTTCCGTCGCCCAAACTAACGCCAGTGCCTCCCGTTCATTCTGAGCATAAGCCCTCTCGGCCGTAGAAAGACCTTTGCTGATATAGCAAATCACTCGCTTTTTCCCATCTCTTACCTGGAGCAGAACCGCCCCCAAGCCAACTGGACTGGCGTCGGCTATCAGAATGGTTTCATCGTGTGGGGAGTAGTAACCTAAGTTCCTAGGGTTCGAAACTTCGCGCTTAATGAGTTCAAATGCTTCAGCATGTCTCGATTCCCATTTAAACTTTAAATCCTTTTTCAAGAGTTCTCTAAGGGGAGCTGTCATGGTTGAGAGATTTGGTATAAACTTACCCAGGTAGTTGATTAAACCTAAGAAACTTCTCAGCTCCTCAACCGTTGCAGGATTTCTGAGTCGACGAATCGCATCGACTTTTTCATCGGAGGGGTTAATACCTTGATTAGTCAGCCGGTGGCCCATGAAAGTCACTTCATCCTTCCGAAATTCGCATTTGGCTCTATTCACAGTGATTCCACATTCCTTTAGCCTATCCAAGACAGCCGCCAGCGCTGCGTCGTGTTCCTCCATGTCTGGCCCAAACACCAGGATGTCGTCGATGAACGGTTTCACATTTTTGATTCCAGCCAACACTCTCTCGATGACACTCTGGAACACTTCCGAGGCACAATTCATCCCGAAAGTCAGACGTTTGTAGCGATAGTAGCCGTCATGAGCTGCGAAAGTCGTTATTGGTCGAGATTCATCCGCCAATTCAACTTGATGGAATGCCTTGTTCAGATCGATTTTAGAAAATACTTTACAGTTGTGTAGATGTGGAATAATGTCGTCGAAAGTAGGCAGGGGATGATGTTGTGGTACTATCGCTTTATTGGCATCTCGCATGTCGACGCATAGACGAACTTCATTTCCAGCCTTCGGTCGCACAACCAACCTGGATATCCACGGCGAATCACGTGGTGCTCGTTCAATGATATCCTCTTTAAGTAGCTTTCTCAATTCGTCCTCGACCTTCGGTTGAAGAGGTATTGGAATCCGACATTGAGAATGTTGGACGGGCTTCACATCTGGATTGATTTGAATGGATACAGTGACTCCTCTAACCTTTCCAATTTTCTCATCACACGTAATGGTGCAGATCGACGTATCTATTTTTAGAATGCCGAGGTCCTTCGCTGCTTTCCGTCCCAGAAGATTCATTCCACTCTCCTTAACAACGAAAACTTTGTCGCGTACGCAGGATTTCTTGGTTTCGATTTTAGCCACGAACATTCCTTGGACCGACAGTCGATGATTTCCATACGCCAGCAAGGTTTTCGTGACGTTGTTAGTTTGATGCTCGATTTCAACTTTCTGTTGTTTCAGGAACGACCATGTTTCTTGGCTGATCACATTGACCCCGGCGCCGGAATCAATCATCCAGTCGAGCTTCACTCCTCCTACCTTACATGTAACGCGGTCGTCGTCAGCTGGGTTGATGGCAAATACATAGTTGACGCTTTCTTCATCGCTGCACGATTCTTCGGAACCTTCTTCGCTGTCGTTGTCGTCTTCGTCGGCTACCTGGTTCACTTTGCTTCGGTGGCGAGTTTTACCTTTTCGAGCGGCTTTCTTCTCCTTCAGTTTGGTTTTGCAGCATCTCTTAAAGTGGCCAACAAGATTGCACTTTTCGCACCTTCTTTCACGAGCGGGGCACTCGTCATCGTTGGCATAATGACCACTGTATCCACATCGAAAACATTCTCCTTTTGAACTGGCAATCCGGTTAATCTCTTCACACTTCACCAGGTTCTTCCGATGTTTGGCAATCGTCTCTAGAGACCTTCCAAGTTCCACAGTCTGGGCAAGGGTCATATTCGGCTTCGTTAATATTTTGGCCCTAAGTTCGTCGGAATTCCCTTTTTCAAAAAGCTGTTCCTTGATGTTTTCGTCCAACCAATCGGCATAATCACAAAGATTTCCCTGCTCGCGAAGTCGAAGCACAAATTTCTCAATGGATTCGTCTGGAGCTTGCTCGAGATTCCGAAAAATATGGCGCTCTCGGGGCAAGCATTTGAGCGGGAGGAAATAATCGTCCAGCAGCTTTAGGGACTCTGCATACACATCGGATCCTTCTGGGATGTTTACTTCAGCATCTCCTCTAAGGTTGAAAAATATGTCTTGGACATCGCTTCCAGCGTAGTACAGCAAATACGAACGCTTCCTTTCCGGCCGTGTCACGTTGTTTACGTCCAAAAATATTTCGAAGCACCGCTTCCACTTTTTCCAGCGATTCGAAACTGTTGACGTATCGCTGGGGTCAAATTTTGGCAAGTTGGAGCTTGCCGGGTTTTCCATTTTCTTCCGACGGATTAAACCGTTTCGCGCACTGTTCCCTTTGAGGGTGTTTGTTTACATAACCGCAAAAGTCCGAATTATCTTTTGATTTCACCGAATCGAATCTATTTTCGTATCCAAACATACACCGAATTTAATCATTTAACGTATCAAAACAGAACCACTAGTAACTGGCCATCCTCGTTCGCCAAATGTTACCTCCATAAAATGATTTCAACAACGAATTTAATCTCGGATCAAAAGACACGTTTACTTTCCTTGACCATTTTTATTCTTCTCCTTTCTTTTTCTTCTTTCTTACATTCCCCGTTTCTACTCCCGTGTTGCCAGTATTACATTTGTCAATATAACACTAACATTAATTTTTTTTTTATAAAATTTTAAATTTCCATAATATATGCAATCAAATAAATTTTAGACAGCTTTGAAAACAAATGTGAATATGATATTATATTCGTGTCTAAATTTATCAATGAATCATTGAAGGTAGTTTTTGCCAGTGCTCACCGCATCAAAACAAAGGCGCCACTGTATATGGGATTTAACATTGTGACACCATTGCTGTTCTGTCAAACACACAAGGCTACGGTGGCGCTATCTATGCTTTCCATAGCGGCCGTTTTGGTTATTTTAATGATCCATTGATGAACAAACAATTTAAAGTTAACTATAAAACAATGCTTTATCGACATGAAAAACATTGTTTTTCATTTGTTATCAAGGCATAGAATAAACCGTTTAAGTGTTATACTTATTTTGTGTTGAAGCTTCATTTCTTCAAAAAAATAAAATATGCTTATTGAGGTAAATATCCATATTATCACAGTAAAACAAGATATGTATTCAGTGAGATAATGTATTCAATGTCGTAGAAGATCTCCGCCCAAGCAACTCATCGATTTGTGTTGTTATCATCGTTCTTGGTGGAATATCCTCGAGAATAATGAGTGTTATTAGTGTTATCGAAATTTTACTGGTAATTATCTAAACCACTCAATTTTCACATTGTTTTTAGCTGTAAACTTGTTTTATGTTTTCAAAAGTACTACAAATTAAATTGAACCTATATGAAACTGGAAAGCAAAATTATGTTACTCAAACAGGAAATAAGTCTGTTTAAAACTGTTTTCCAAATGACTTTTGGCTGTGGAGTGCCTGGTGTAGTAGTTAGAACTGATGCCTCTTGCGCCGAGAGCCTGAGATCGAATCCCATTCCCGAGAAAGTCACTCATGACGAAAAGTTTATCTTAAATCTCGTAATAAAGATAGAAAAAAAATGACTTCGTAGCGCCCCGGTATATCTTTTTTTTTTTTTTTTTTTTTTTTGTATGGTATTCAGTTGGAGCTGCCTGACAGCTTAACTTGTCAAGGCTGAACCCTCGGTCTGGCTTTTGCCAAGTTTCCCCTCTACCAGGACCAATACTCAGACGGACTAGGCAATGGCGCCCACATGAACACTGTTTTTTTATTAGTATTGTGACGTGGTAGTTTTTGAAAAGTACCCATATTCCCTTGCTTCTGAGAAAAGGAAGCATTATGAAAATCAGCAGCTCCATTAGAATTTGTTTGAAATAGTAGTGTAGAATTTGTTTGAAATAGTAGTGCATTACTAATACTGTCTAGTCGAAATGGTTTTGAATAATTTGTCATTCAAGTGCTATTCTGATTACTATTGTCTTTTACGTAAGATTAGAGTCTTAAATGTCAAGTGTCGTCAAGTCTTAACAAAATTAGGCTGTTTAGTAGTAGTTCTAGTTAATTTCATTTTTTGTTGTTAAAATTATTTATTGGTCATTACGTTCATATATCCTTAAAGAAAAAAGTCGCTTTCCTTGTCTGTTCAACAATTTTTCGAAACTAGCAAGTGTACCCTATGATCGATCTCAGCGTCTTACTTTCCATAGTCATTTTTATAGTGAATATTGAAGAGTAAAGTTACCTTAGGCTTCTATTACAGTCTCCTACAAGATTCACTTTTCGGTGGCAAATGCAATGCTTCACAACGCCTACTTTCTACTTGTAAATTTTGCGAAAATGAAGCTGGAATTAGATTATTTATACCGCTGTTACAAAAGAGGTATTTCTTATTATGGCAATGTAAAAACCATATTAAAATAAGATTGTCGCCACTTATTTCTACTCAGTGAATCTAATAGTCATTTTCCTAAGAGTTCCTAAGTATTCCCTACGTCGTATATGATAACGATGTATCTAGCTAGCTAATAGTAAGAGTGGCTACGGATCATTCTGGTTAGCAAAAGGCAAACTGAACGTCACCAATAGTATTAATGTCCACTTCGAATAGATTAATTATTTGAAATGGGCATCAATTCTATCAATGACGCAGAATGTCCGTTGGATCACATCCGAGATATTATTGCGTCTATGCCATATGAATTATGACGCGGCTTTAAGCAAAAAATGCCAAAATGTGATACCACCACTACAGGTTACGCCTTTGGTTTCCATCATATGGGCTAATGGATTATGCCCTCCCATCGCGGCAAGGTCGCATAACCAAGGGGAGGGGACTTCGTAGCGCCCCGGTATATCAAACTATTATTCGTCAGATTATCCTGACGTTTCACGAGTAATAATTAAATTTCTGAATTTCATTTCGTTTTAGCCCAATTGTTGAGGAATTCAAATAAAAAATATTAAGGAGGGGGGGTGCTTGATATGCTACGTATTTTCCAAGGGGGGGGGGGGGGGGGGGGGGTATCAACATTTGTGATGAAATGCTACGAGGGGGGAGGGGGTGTAAAAAATCAGTGAAAAAATGGTACGTCATTTATGGACGGCCCCTTTTGGGGTACCTTGAAAATGCAGTAAAAAGTATTTATCGAGCAACGGACTCATGTTCCATAACCGGTCGTTTGAGAACGTCGCGACCCATTGGAAGCCCACACAATAGAAACCTCAGCCAGCACCGTTGCTGGCTAGTGTTGTGTGCTATTTCATTTACCTAAAAAATAATGCGCTCTCGGGCTAGGCATTGGATATAAATAGAAAGCGTTGTGTTTGGATGGGCATCTAATTCTTCCGAAAGAGGTGCACTTTCCGAAAAAGGACCACGTGATTATTGAGCTGAAATCGAATTCAGGTTAACTTCTGCGTTTATGGGTTCTCTCATGGCGTAGGGGTAACGCGCCCTAACTAGAGATCAGGGAGTCGTGAGTTCGATTCTCACAGAGAAGACGTGTAACTTTTTCACAAAACTTCACATCAATTTGTCCATTTAATCCAATTGCAAAGTATACATATGTAATGTTTAGCTTTACGGTAGTTGTTAAACTTCCACTCGGCTGGTTAGCCGTAAACCACGATTCATAATTAAAAACAAGTAAAAATAATTCTAGTTTCAGAAATGATATCAAATTTTATTTACCGAAATTGACGGCTCAATAGATACGCAGCTAATGAATAATCACAATTTACAGATAAATTTTCTATCGTTGGGTAATAAATACACTTTGTACAACTGTAATTGCAAACTTGAATAGCAATCACTGATTTGTTTGTAAAGTTAACTAAAAAAAATGAAGTCAAACCTAATCATGATAATACCAGCGCTGGCAACACACACTACCCACCTAGAGTATGCAATCACTTCACCGAGTATTGTAACCTTTGAAACTCACCCGAAGAGTGCTTACCGGAGATTATAAACTTTTAGAAGTGTAATTTGAAGTAGATATTGCAATACACTATGAAGCAATTACATATGTTTGGCGCGGGTAGTGTATATGCTTCTCTCGTTTGGATTGTCTGAAACTTTGCAAAGTAAACCATTGCAGTAGGACGAGTTCTGTGGGACTTTCTGGCATTAAGTCCTTCAAGACAGAGCCTGTTTTTCAGATTAGTTTTTTAATGTGCACTTCCCATATATTAACTGAAAACTTTCTTTATCAAATGACCATTTTTGCATTCGGACCCTGGGAGTTCGAGACAATTTCCATTACGAAAATACACTCGACCGGTGGTATTCGAACCTACGACCCTAAGCATGATCTTACTTGATAGCTGCGCGTTCACCGCTACGGCTATGTGGGCCAAATGTGAGCCTAATAGTTCAAAAAAATCTCCCGAAGTGAATCAAACGTGAATACGGATAAACCGTTCAAAAGAAGTACACTAACTGTTATTAGGGCGTGGCGTCTGTTCGTCTGTGCCACTACATTATAATGACGAGCAATTTCGAATCATCTAACCGGTATCCGACGTGCACTCGGACGAATCGTTCGAATTATCCGTTGAGCTGCTGTGCGTCGAGAGCAACGAGTTCCGCTTCGGATCGATTGGGCTGGTCTTGCCTGACTTGCGATTCTCCGGGCTCTGTTCCATCTTCATGTAGCTGACGGTGGTAGTTTCTTCACCCAACTGTGCAGTCGTTCCACTGGGTTTCTTTTTCTCCTTCTGCGATGTCTGTTTCTGCAGCTGCTTGACGCTTTCGACCGAGGCTTGCTGCTTCACTGGAGTGGCCGTCCGCGATGGGTTTCCCTCGTCTAGAGTTTCCGCCCTGCTGGCCGTATCAATTTCATCCTCCTCATCGAAGCTTATCGGTTTATTCTTCGCTTCCGCTTCGGCAAACGGCCCTGGGTACTGATTGCTGAGCTTCGATTTAATGTTCCGGATTTTCTTGAATATATAATCCAAATCCTTTTTCATCTCGTTGAGCAGTTTGGTGTGCTTCTTGAAGTCATCGCTCGCAATCTTCAAGCGGCTTTGACTCAGGGCATTGCAATTGAGCAACATTTCGTTAGTTTTTTCGAATCTCTGCAACCTGGATTTAGAATAATAATGGAATTAATTTTCGAAATAATCAATAACCCACGATGTTACACACTTACATTTGCTTCTGTGCCCGGATCATCACTTCGACGTCGGTTTGATTGACCAATCCGGCCAATCCTTGCACGAATACTTCCGGTGCGGTGTAGTTTTGGAAACACTCGATACTGAACTCACTCTCCGGTCTACCAGAATGCATACTGCTGCTCATTTCGGAATTCATAACTGCTAGTTTCTGCTAAAATTCTGATGATTTCTGTCTGAAAACTTTTTCTGCGAAGGATTCGATCGATCGATCAGCTGTACTGGTAGAAGAAAGTGACCGAAAGTAAACAAAACAAAACTGACAGCTGGAAAGTTTGCAATCCGTATGTTCAAAAAGGGCGCATGCATTAAAATGTTTTACCACAGTATTGAGCATTTTGCACCTTATTAGACTACTGTGCAGAAAATTTTTGCACTGTGAACATTTGCACACCTCACACATTAGTTTTGCAGCATGCTTGGATACTAACTTTTTCGTCTTTGTTTTGATTTTGTGTGCCAAAAATTAACTCATCCACCGGTGAATTAAATTCATTCAGTCCAGGAATGGCAATGTTCGGAGCCAGAAACGCCACCGATATAATGCTACTGTGCCCAGTGCAGAACGACGAGTTAAGATCGCTTCTCAACGTGGAGTACTTGGGTGAACCGTTAGAGAACGACGTAGATCAAGTTGCTGAAAGATCTCTGGTAGGAGAAATGTTGAACCGCTGAACGATTACGCCCTGAATCTGCGGGAAACAGATCTGATTCTGGAGATGATTTGGATGACTCAATTATTTTGGAATCAACAAACAATATCTTCTCGAAGGAAAAACTTCCGAATGAATTTTACAGCTGCTGGCTATTGGCCGATCGAGCTTTCAAAGACCATGCAAAAGGAGCAATGTAAAATAAGTCTGCTAGTGGTGTGTAGCTGGCAATACGATGAAGACTTTTTTACATCAATGCTATAATTGCTTTCTAATAAACATAATAGACCATTTCCGTCAGACCTTACCCCCAATTTTTATATTTTTCTTCGAAAGGCAATTATTTTTAATGATTATTGACGCTTTCAGATATTTTTTACATGCACTCCTGATTTTCTTACAAATTTTTGAAAATTTGGGAATTTGAGGTGAATTTCGTCATGCGGCACAGTTGTTTCAACCCTGTGGGTATAGAAAGTGGAGACTTTTCCAAAATTTATACAACATCCCTGCATTGGATGTTTGTAGACCCAACAAAATGTCAAATCCAGCAGAAAACAAAATATAGGCCTATTCACATGACGTCTCAAATCAGCTGATCGGGAAGCACTTTGACAGTTCTTCTATGAAAATGACAGGCCCGTGTTAGCACCGGTCCTCCACCGATGTAAACAAATGCATAGACGGATCTGTCACATGAAAAGGCCTATTGACTCGCTCCACTAAAAATGGCCATCATTGTAGCTGGAAAAAAAAAATTAGTGGTCTTCTTCAACAATGAAACGACCATAACAAATAACCCATTCATCTCATTATCTGAACCTGCTGGGGTGCGCCGGATGATCCGCTATAGGTTTCGAAAAGGATCCTGCTCTCTTGTGGTTTTGTAGTCGGCGGCAGACTGGCAACGAAAATTTCACTGTGCGAAAGCGTCATTGTTATTCCCGGATATCCATGGAAGCCGGGCGGAAGCTCTTGCAACCTTGAAAGCGGTAATGTTCCGGATTTCCATTTGAGATCAAATAGCTTCAATATGCTGCCATGCAGTGAAATCAGTCGCCAATTTTCCACTGGCCGCAAAACCAGGAGAGAGTAGAACTCTTTTCGGAAATTATTCAGCTGGAGCACCACAGCAACTTCATGCGAAGGACATGAAGAATTTCGTCGTGACGGCTCTCTTCGTGTCCTGATGATTCCAGTTTCCACTTGGTTGGGGTATTGGGAATAAAACGGGGAAATATGTCTGCGCACGACATAAATAAAGGTTCCGGTGTTGAACCTGTTAATATAGATATTTGAACGGCCAGTACCAGCACCAAGGTCGTTTCCGGGACGGATGAGGGGATTGCAGTCACCGCCATTACCAAAAAATGAAAAAGTAGTGCATTCAAATCAGAAGATCAACAAAGTTGAGACCAATGTTCTGAATTTACTTAGGTGGCGCAAATCATAGACTCGTGCCACTATTTCTTTCTTTTATTTTCCGGCTGACGTCACTATTTGCTCTGCATAAGAATAGCGAAAGAATAAAAGAGAGAACTAGTGTCACGCATCAATGATCTGCACCACCTAAGTAAATCTAGAAGCTTGAGTGGAGAGCGTAGAGGAACAGCGGGAACAGCTGATCAAAATTCACCACAACGTGGAGATAAAATCATAGGGGAAAAAGGGGTCTGATAAAAATCGGAGAGAAATAAATTGTAGGGGACCGTCGGGAGAACTGTCGTGCCACCAGTTTTTCATTGTTTTTCAATAGTTAGGAGCTTCAAAATGAGTTCTGTTTGATCTTTCGACCTTGATGCTTGCTTTTGCCGGAGCGAGCGACGAGGGCAGGATCAAACATGTCGCGCGTCGGTCTAGTAAGTGAAAAAGTGGCGTGATCGGGGAGTTCGGTTGGAGTAAGTGAAAAAGTGCCGCGATCGGTTAGTTCTGTTTGATCTTTCGACCTTGACGCTTGCTTTTGCCGGAGCGAGCGACGAGGGCAGGATCAAACATGTCGCGCGTCGGTCTCGTAAGTGAAAAAGTGGCGTGATCGGGGAGTTCGGTTGGAGTAAGTTAAAAAGTGCCGCGATCGGTTCGTTCTTTTTGATCTTTCGACGACCTTGACGCTTGCTCCTGGGCAGTGCGTCAAGAAAGCCCGAGCTGTCGTCCGTGTTTTTTTTTTTCGAGTCGCGCGCCCTTTTTTTTTTTTTTTTTTTTTTTTTTTTTTTTTTTTCTGGGTGCTAGCCGAGCAAACGAGTGAAGCTGAAAATGGATTGTGGCCGCTCAGTCAAGGATAACGGATCAATTGGTGAGCTCGTTTCATGCTACTATTTCTAATCTATAAAATATGTATGACTGCACATTTAATCGTTACAATGGTGGGATGTAAATATGATGTTTCAACAAACTATGGATGGTTCGTCACTGTGAGTGTCGACACAAACTCTGATTCATGATTTATTTATGTTTAACATTTTTTTTTTTTTCAGAACACCCCTTATATACCTTTATTTTTGTAATTAAAAAAACTTTGAATGGTTCGACACTACAAGTGTAGACTTGCGAAAGGTCCACTTTATTCAACAAACTTTGGATGGTTCGCCACTGTAAGTGTCGGCATAAGAATAAGAGTGTTCTATGATGTCCCAACCAATTGAGTCTTTTGTTTCTTTTCAAATGAGTAAAATATAATAACACATGCTTTCGTACTGACAGCTGTAGGAATGTTACATTTAGGTATTTGTTCAACAAACTTTGAATGGTTCGTCACCTCAAGTGTCGGCATAATTTTCCTCTACATAGAAATTATATGAACAATTATATTTACGTATAAGCATGTATATATCTCACAAATCATTGTTTATCATGGTCTAATCGCTTATCAAAGTGAATCCTTTGACCCAACGATCCTCCCCATTAACAAACATCCCTCCCAGTAACCTTTGTGGAGATGCAGAGGCAAACACGGTCTCCAAATAGCAAAGGTTACACACTAACATTCCTTCCCTCAATCCCACCTGACTGCAAGGACGTGGCCGGCGCCGTTATTGACCTTGTATAAATAGAGGCACTGAATTATGCACACTGAAGAAGATTATGGCCTATCCCAGCTGAACTTCTAGTTGATTCTTTGTGCATTTTCACTGACTTCGGTCAATCACGGAATAGCAACCATTGATATGTGTAGTCAGTCTAAGCTAAGCTAAGCTAAGCTAAGTTTTTCAATAGTTAGGAGCTTCAAAACATATGGGTTCCTTAGAGAAGTTTGTCTAGTAAATTGAAAGAAAGCTCATGAGCAAATAAATTTTTTTGACGGAAATGGTCTATTATTGAGAAACTTTCATGCAATTTATTTGACTGCTTTGAATTATTCTTCTTCTTCTTCTTCTTTGCTCTGGTTGAGCCGTTGGAACAGCTCGTTTGAGGGTCAGTCATAGTTGACTATATGCCCTGTGTCATCTGCATCCGTCCGTGACTGGCGTTCGTTACAGGTCCAATTTACAGTGTTTTACAAAGTTGCAAATTTCTTTGTAGAGAGATATACTCTTGGATTGTAGTACTTCTACTAGTGTCCTGTAGGATAGGTCGAATTCGTAGTGCATCCTGATGTGGCCGTATTTCGGGCAGTCCATAATGACATGGTCTGCTGTTTCAGCCTCCTGACATAAATCGCATGTTTCGTCGTCCAAAATTTTCATTCGCGCCAACCAGTAGCGTGAATAGTTGTGTCCGGTCATTAAACGGTTTATCAGCCGAACTTCTTTGCCGGTTAGGTTCTTCCCGTGAAACCAGGGTTTTTCCTGGAATGCATCCTGTATTTCGTGGAATCGTTTGCCTTTTTCTTCAGAATAATGTTCGTACCATATCCTTGTGTTACATGCCATTTGGTTTTTCAGGTGGTTGAATACATCCTTTGTAAACAGCTCGTGTTCTAATACAGCTGATGTTGGTCTTAACCCCGCACGAGCGAGTTCGTCCGCCAAGTCATTGCCACGCGTTTCGACGTGGCTCGGGATCCACTGGATTGCGGTTCCCCAGCGATGAGCTAACTCCAAGATGTCCGCGATAACAGTTTCTGCTTTTCTACTATCCAGCGCATTTTCGAGCATTAGGCAAGCTGTCATTGAATCAGTATAGATGACTTGACTCCTAAGTTGCCCTTCTTCAATGAGGAGAAGTGCTGTCTTCAGAGCCTGAAGTTCTGCTGCGGTGATGCTAATCTCTTGTTCGAGGCGAAATGATCGCCTCATTCGTGTTGCTTCGATAAAGATTCCTATTCCACATATCGTCGACTCTTTGGATGCGTCGGTGAAGACACGTCCCCGATCCTTGTATTTGCCATACATTACGCCAAGTGAGGCTTGCTTCAACTTGGCTTTAGGGAGATTTTATTTTGATCCAGCAATTCCTTCAAGTGATGAGCAAATTTCAACGTTGATCTCAGCAGGTATTGTTACAATTGGCATGATCTTGTTGAAGAGAGATCTGTTTTGGTAGTATACTTTTTCCATATAGGAAAACTTATCCTCGTCTTCCGCTTCAAGTTCCGTCACTCTAATCAGCTGCTCCGAGACAATATTGCTTTTTTCAAAGCACCGTGCGATGTTCCTACCTGTTGCATACTCCATTCTCATTTCCAGCGGTTCTTGAGCCGAAATCGCCGCTAGAGCATTTAGCGGTGTACTTTTGGTACAGCCGGTCGCTTTCCTCAAACATTGGTTGTTTACGGTTTTCAAAATCTCTCTGTTTGTTTTCTTTGCGTTCCAAGTCACGGTACAACCATATTCCATTACGCTCCTTATCAACGCTTTGTAAATGTTCAGCAACACTTGTGGGTGGCTTCCGCATTTGATCCCGGATATCACCTTAATCATGTTTAGGCGATCGTTGATTTTTACTCGGGTTTCCCGTAGGTGCGCCCCAAAACTCAAGTAACGGTCCATCGTCACGCCCAGGTAACGGGTGTTTCTTACCGTTTCCAGAGGGGCATCATTTATTTTGACATTCATAGTCCTGTCACTGATAGTGAAAAGGATCACCTTTGTTCAGTGATGCCACATACACAGATTTATCTCTAATTACACAGATTTTTTCTTGTTCTTGCCTACAGATATCTGTGATCACAGATCACAGAATTTTGAGTTCAAAAAGATTTTTAAGATTTTACTATAACTCGTGTTATATTTTAGGACATGGATGTGGAAAGAAATGCCATTACTCTGTTTAATTTTCTAAAATTCGTAAGTATTTCAAATACTTCGAAACAATTGTGCATCTGTTTCTCACTTTTAGTAGAGTAAGTTCAAATTTAAAATTGTTGACATGCCAAGAACACCCAACATACGTTAGCAAATGTTCTTTTTGATCCAAAAAGTTGAAATTTTAAATTTTTGTGCAACACAGATTTTTACCAAGATTTTTGTAGGTCGGCTACAGATAAAAAAGATTTTTTCAACTCAAAACACAGATGAGATTCGAAAAAAATGTGGCAACACTGCCTTTGTTTTGTCTGGATTTACAGCAAAGTTCAGCTCTTCCGCCTGAGTTGTGAAGTTATCCACCGCGATTTGTAATTTGGAGTTGAGCGTTTCTGTGTTTCGAGCCCTTACGATTAATCCGAAAACGTCCGCATACTGGACTAGGACTACATCTTCGTCCACTTCCACCGCACTGTGTAGTCCTACGGTGTATACATTAAATAGGGTTGGTGATAGGACGTCTCCTTGAGGTAGTCCGTTGGGAATTATTCCGAAACGTCAATAGCTTTGAAGCCATACGCCTGCTAAGTTAGTGGGTGTGTAAATTGTATCCAGCACATGAATAATTTCTCTAGAAAAAGTTCGTGGAATGGTCAATAACTGGAAGGGTTCTTATTGGGCACTCACCGCATCACTCAGAAATAAAAATAGTCACAGAATTACTAATGTCGTTTTCGTTTTTAGGAATTGGGTCGGTGATCAACACATAAACAAACAAACGTCAAGCAAATTGTAGTTCGGTCGAACCTGAATCGGGTTGGGGTTGAAACTGTGATTCAGAACGGGTTGCGCCAGTTCCAACCTAGGTTCAAAAACGAATTCGACATAGAGCTTATGCATTAAGGCGGCGTCCATTTATTACGTAACGCTAAAATTGGAAATTTTTGACCCCCCCCCCCCTCCGTAACGCTTTTTGTATGAAAAGTTTCAAATTTTTGTATGAGCCGTAACGCTTAGGTCTACTCCCCCCTCCCCTTAGAGCGTTACGTAATTTGTGGATGCCGCCTAATGACTATTTTCTATTTGCCTCTCTTTCATTCTGCTGTGATTTTTTACACTAACTGTCATTTCGCCTGGGTTGAATAAGCTTAGCGATACTTCAACCCAGACGAATTGACAATAATTGTCAATTGAATTATTCGGACTTCCCTGGCAGAATGAAAGAGAAGCAGATAGAAAATAGTCATAAATTACTAAAATTTAGTCATTCTATGACTACCCGTGTTTCTGAATGATCGTTTCAATGTGATAAACTGTTTATTAGTGTTCTTATGAGCACTTCCACAGTTGTTAACTGAGAGCTTTCTTTGCCAAAGTTGCCAGTTTCGCATTCGTATACCGTGTTGCAGGTACGATGACACTCTATGCCCAGGGAAGTCAAGGAAATTTTCATTACGAAAAGATCCTGGACCGACCGGGAATCGAACCCAGACACGTGGCTTTGCTTTGAAGCCGCCGACTCTAACCACTCGTCTAAGGAAGGTCCCCAATGTTCAACACATCTCATCTGTGAAAATATTTAACCGTGCAGCACTACACAAACGTCCACTCACTGGAAAATGCACTCACCAGCGTCTTTGTTTTGTTTTTGTTTAGTTTCCGCCGCGGAGCCGAACGAACGCTCGCTTCTCTCCGCAACGAAATAATCCTTATTTCCGCCGGTTCCGACCACCGGCCAACCGGAAGTTTGAATCGTATACTGCGTGGAAAATGGCGAGCACTGGAGCCCCGCCCCCGCCACCGCCACTCGATGACGATGACGATTGGTTCAGCAAGGATATCGACGACTTTGTAGTTGACATCAAAAAGGACTCTTCGGCCGAACCGGGAGCAGATGTTGACACGGCTGCAAGCTTGCTTCTAGAATCGCTGCGGACCAATCCGAAGCAGTTTTTCGACGGTAAGTGTTTCATGGTGAAAACACGGGGCCAGATCGTTATTAAGAAAAAAAATGTCCAAGATTAAATACAGACTTCGATTGCTGAAGCCATTCTGCACCTCTAGACCAATTATTTATATAAACAATCCCTAAGAGGAATCTGAAGAAATTTTGATTTAAGAAACTATTAAAAAAATCCAAATAATCCATAGTAGAATTAATAGCACCGAAAATCTGCAAAAAGTTGGCCAATTTGTTTTCAACTTCAGGGCTGGTAGCGAGTTTCTTTTAAGAGACTTGAATTCTATTTTTAATGGAAGGTCACTATAATGTCTTTTTTTAACCAAAATGTCTCTAAAATTAATATTTCTGTTTTTGCATTTAATTATGATTCGAAATATCTAATCAGGAATTTCTACAGGGATTACCCTAAAGATTTCCTACAGAAGTTCTTCTAAGAAAATCCAAGTCACTTTTTTCGACCTAGTCATTGGAAAGACACTTTTTCTTGGCATTACGTCCTCACTGGGGCAGAGCCTGCTTCTCAGCTTAGTGTTCTTATGAGCGCTTCCACAGTTATTAAGTGAGAGTTTTCTTTGCCAAAGTTGCCATTTTCGCATATTGTATCCGTGTGGCAGGTACGATGATACTTTATGCCCAGGAAAGTCAAGGAAATTTACATTCGAAAAGATCCTGAACCGACCGGGAATCGAACTCAGACACTTTTAGCGTGGCTTTACTTTGCAGCCGCAGATTGCTAATTATAACAACGGTAAGTTGAAAACAGCTTGTTCAGCTTTGTTTTGGGGCGTTTTTGCAGGATTTTAGATACTGTTCAATAATAATTATTTGAAATTTTTTATCTAAAAACTTTAAATCAAGTTTCCTTGAAATTCCTCCTTGGAATTTTAAATTGATCCAGAGATGCAGAATAACCTTAGGAATCAAACTCTGTACTCAACTTTGATGCACTTTTTTTTCATAACGGTCTGGCGGGCACCATTAGATACGTTGGAGGTATTTAACTTATGTATGTCCGGTTTTCAGATGTCGGTGGCAATTATTTCGATCCGTTCGTTGCTGCCCAATCGGCGGCGAGTACTTCCGAAACGAAATTCCACCTGCCGGAGGATCGGAACGGCTATGTGCAGAAGATTCCATATTCGAAGCTGCTGAATCTGTCGGAGAACGAAAGCCGGGAGGTGCTGTTGGACATCTACAGCCAGAGGGAACAATTTGTGAAGACATTCAGCCAGGAAAAGTGCGGCGACGAGTTGATGCTGGTGACGATGAAGATTATGAACAAAATCGCATCGCTTCCGGTGTTCGAGATTAACGAGGAGCTGTTCCTGGCGCTGGTCAAGGAAAAGAACTTTTGGAACAATTTGATCATGTTTTTCAAGCGGAGCACCAATCAGGCGGAAGCCCGCAAGAAGAAAAATAAGGGCAAAGTTCAGGGTGTTAGTGTGATGGACATGTTGCTCGCAGTTGGCAAAGTGGTTGGGAATGTTCGAAGAATTCTCGGTGAGAAGAAACGGATTGCAAAGTTCCTGGAAGAGCTGACGGCGGTGTTGGCGAAGGCCAGCGTAAAATCGGACGCGCTTGGTCTGGGAGGAAGCGTTCCCAGCAGCAGCGTCAAGCACTGGAGTGTAAGTATGGGTTCTAAGTATCGTAAAACGGAGTATCTTTGCTAATACGAGTAACTTTGATAGTTTCGTCCTACCACTTCCTGAAAGAAATGAAAAAATATTGTTAATCAGTTAAGCAAAACGAATTCAAAAGTACTATTTAAATTTTTAAATGGGTCGAAAAAGACCTGTTCGGGTGGGTCACTATTTTCCTGAAGCAGCTTTTTTATGGTTTTAGCAGCTCAAAACTGTAACGATTGTTTATTTAATTATCTTTCAGAATCATATAACAATTACTTCACTTACATGAATAGCTTTCTTCCTTCAACCAATTCTCTTTCTTAATATCCCAGAACCTTTTCCTCTTTTTACTGAGGTTTCCTTCCTCTCTGCTTTAATTATTGAAACAAATTAAATTATTAATATTAATTTTCTCTCACACTTATTTCAACTTACTATTAGATGCAGTCAGAGTAATTCAGATACGTTTGTTCCCACTAATGATGAAATACGTGCACTATTGGTGACAACCTGGAGAACTACATCGATATGAAAGAATGTCTAATAATTATAGTTCTACACTTACATTTGAGGCTTTAAATGCCGAAGTACAACTTTTTATAATGCGCGATTTGACAAAAAAATATATTTTCAAATTATATTGACTTTAATAGCAACAACTTCGTGGCAATGATAGATTCAATAAATTCACTGTTATTGGAGGTTTAGTTTTGGTTCTGTTCCCTATCTATCTCTCGGTTTCTAAGGTTGTTCGATTTGTTCTATGTTACTGTGATAGTGCGCCTGGGCCGTGTTGCCAGTGAACGGTGCCTCAACAAGACCCAAGGTCCTTACTAAGGTTAAAGTTAGATTGGAATCGAAAATCGACTTTCGATTTATGTAAAATCATATATGAGATATATTCTACTAATACGTCCTTCCAAAATCAATCATCATAAAAATATTTAATTGCGAACGATATTTAAGATATCAGTTGGCCATAATCGCATAACAGTCCCATGTCGACTTTCGACCGATTTGCGTTTTTTGCATAAATCAACTCAACATCGTCCGAAGCTCGGTAAAAACTGCTAAAAAAGTAGCCTTTGTTCCTAACTTGTACAAAAACAAACCCCACTTGTGTTGTCCCATCTTGAAAATATTCGCATAACAGTCACATCAAAGTCCGTATCAGGGCTGGAAAGCGTCAATGTCAAGACAGGGTGTCGCGCGACTTTTACATAGTTTATTACCTCACTGTCATCGGACGGCGAGACAATGACAGAGATTTTCTCTAAATTCTCTTTCATTTTTCCGTCACTACGGCCTGTGACGGGATCGCAAACTTGATTATTTTTAGTTAATTATCTGGTATAATTGTTGTTTATATCTTTGGAATCAAGGAAAGATATCCACTTAACGTTTCAAGCACATTTGCTTCCCGAAATTCTCCAAAATGAGATACAAATTTTGATAGCAAAACAACAGTAAAATTGCTGTCGTGAGAACTCTGTCATTGCGACTTGACGAAGTGAGCACATGAAATATAGTTTCGACTTGCGACAGTGAGAAGACTCGTTTCGTCAGTGTCGCAAGCCGGTCATGATACTTAACAGCCCTGGTCCGTATAGTGGTCGGGCTCAGAATGGGTACTTCTAGTACTACATTAATTTTTTATTAAAATATTAAATTAGGCCATTTTCATTGGTTATTCGCGATTCTCCT
Organism: Aedes aegypti; assembly: GCF_002204515.2. Classification (NCBI taxonomy): domain Eukaryota; kingdom Metazoa; phylum Arthropoda; class Insecta; order Diptera; family Culicidae; genus Aedes; species Aedes aegypti. Next base: position 69,292,208 of record NC_035108.1, on the reverse strand, counting down.
TCAAGGAAAATAAGTAAGTGGAAAGAAATACGGTCTTTAATCTCGAAATCGTATTATTATTAATGGACAAACGCGAATAACTTATGAAAATGGCCTATTTTAATATTTAAACAATATTTTTTGTATTAAACTTCATATAATTCGAAAATGGCTACTTCTAGAGAAATTATTTATATAATCATTATGGCTTAGAATCATTTCAGATGATCATCATCAGAACGTATTTATTTTGACAAAAAAAAATCAAAATTTTGAAAATCGACCATAAGTTGTTCTTAGTAAAAATGTTTTATTAAAAATTTCTCCATCATGAAACTTTGTTCCAAACATCTGTTTACTATCAAGAGTCTATGGTGAAAATTTAAAAAATATTAAAAATGGGTTTTTTGTGTAATTTAAAATTTAAGTTTTATTTTTGATTTTTTTATAAAAATAAGTAAAATATTTTTTCAGTGTATATTTTTTTCTGAAAGGCCAAATGGTTTACTACAACTTCTTCATAGAACATTTTTCTCTAAAATTAACAGTTTCGGAGTTAGAATTTTTCAAATAAGTTGCATGCAAAAATTTATACGCCATTTTCAAAAGTTATACTTGAGTCAAAATGATCAATTTTTCTATGGAAAACACTTATGGCGTTTTCGTTTATTGCTGGGGCGAACCTAGTTTCGCCCTGGGTTCGCACTAACAGCTGTCAAAACGTTTTTTTATTGGGTTGGGTCGAACCCGGATCCGCCCCAGGTTCGACCCAAACACAACGAGGTTCGCTCTGCCGATTTTTTGCGATCCAACCTGAGCGGGGTCCAACTGTCAAAAATAGATTGTTTACATTTTTGTAATTATCAAAATTAACTATTATAGAAACATATTAGTAACAAAAGATGTATAGGAAAGCAATCGGCATTATTCATTGGATTACTAATGAGACTTCATTTTGCCTTTTTGCACTATAAGAAGTTAAATTTGATGAAACTGTGTGGCTGACATTTCAAATGTAGGAATGCCACAGTTGATTTTGACTCGAACCTGGATCCGTTTTCGTTCGTTTATTGTGAGTCGGGTCAGCTCTGACCCCAGGTTTAAAACCGAAAACGCCATTACTCTACCATGTTTTTGACATGTGCAAAATTTAATCCAAATCGAAGATGGTCGAGTTCTGTGACTGAGCGATTTGACATGGAATCCGTCTATAGTCGCCTTAACATCGAGTTACAGAGAGTTGACTGTACTATAATAACTATTTTTTATTATCAAAGAACATAAATAGCAAATGAAACAACCAGTGCGTTAATAACAATGAGTGTTTTAGTAGCTGTCGAACGAGCCGATGAGTATAATGGGACTGGTATGCAATTATATTGATATATTATATTGTATATGTTCGCATAACAGTCTCTTCTTCTTCTTCTTTCTGGCGTTACGTCCCAACTGGGACAAAACCTGCTTCTCAGCTTAGTGTTCTTATGAGCACTTCCACAGTTATTAACTGAGAGCTTTCTATGCCAATTGACCATTTTTGCATGTGTATATCGTGTGGCAGGTACGAAGATACTCTATGCCCTAGGAAGTCGAGAACATTTCCAACCCGAAAAGAACCTCGACCGTTGGGATTCGAACCCACGACCCACAGCTTGGTCTTGCTGAATAGCTGCGCGTTTACCGCTACGGCTATCTGGGCCCCATAACATAACATAACAGTCTCGCTTGTGTTTTTATAGTTGTGCATTTTTATGCAAATTTTCAACTTGAATTCAAAAGAAATTTATTAGGTATGTTCGTGTACTCAACAAATAGTGATATGTAGAAATATAACACATTTTAGGCCGAATAGAGACTCGAAATTGTTTCCACATTTCAATCGTCTTTTTCTCAGTTTGTCGTTTTCCAACATGGGACTGTTGTGCAAAGAGGGGAAAGTACTTGTTTAAAAATATGAAAAGACAACATTTAAGACAAAATAAAGATATAAAGCCTGTCCACGATAAATTTCGGACACGGATGGCGGGTGTACCACAGAAAGTTCGAGAATTTTACAGAAAGAAGGATTAACATCCTTGTCAACTGTTTATTTTGTAGATATAACTCTTTTATTCTGAAGTAAACAATTGTTTTTGTTGAATTATGAGTAACTTTTTTTTGCTGCCATTATTTGGGTGTCCGAAATTTAACGTGGACAGGCTTTATACAGACTTTCATAAAAAAAAACTTCCAAGAATCTGGCGCCATTTTTTTTACTTGTCTGTCTATTTCAGATTTATCCCACATTGGACGATCTGAAAGGTCCAGGAACAGACCTAAAACCGAACATCGTAAGTGGGAAGTTTCCCTCGGTAGACCACTACCTTGAGGTGCACCTGAATCTGCTGAAGGAAGACTTTTTGATTCCGCTTCGCGAAGGCATTGCAGCTTACGTAGCGCACAGCAAAAGTGGATCGGATATGCCATTCTACGGTGACAACATCCGCGTCCACGGGTGCGTAAAACTACTTCTTCCGGGCAATGTGAACCGTCGCTCTGCTAAAGAGGAGCTGGTCATAGTCGATTTGGATCCGATTGATCGTAGTATTAATGGCGGTGGCAAGTCGATGCGCTTCAGCAAATGGGGTTTGGCGAACTCGAAGCGTCTGATGCACGGTTCGATGGTTTGCTTCTCGTCGGGATTGCAGTTCGATGATTTGATTGTGGCCATCATTAGCCACCGAGACGGCGAGCAACTTTCCAATGGGTACATATGCGTTGAAATCATCAAAGTGGAAAACATGAATGACATTTTCGATCGCGAACTACTGATGATTGAGAGTGAGATATTCTTTGAGCCTTACCACCACGTGTTCAATGTGGTAAAGAATCTCAAACCGGACACATTTCCCTTTAAGTCCTACATTGTAGACTCACAATCGCAGCATCAGTACCCTGACTACATCTCCCGGGACCGCAGGGCTATGTTCAGCCACAAAGGGCAGCTCTACAATGTTAAAGTCCCAAGTGAATGGCCCGAAACTGGATCACCCATCGGGCTTAATCCTTCACAGTACAAAGCGTTCAAGCTGGCGTTAACACACAAATTTGCTCTGATCCAGGGTCCACCCGGAACGGGGAAAACCTTCATTGGTCAGGAAATCGTGCAAGCCCTACTGTCGAACACGGAACACCAAATCCTACTGATTTGTCTCACTAACCATGCCTTGGATCAGTTCCTAAGTGGGGTGCTGCGTTACAGTAACAGCATCGTGCGCATGGGTAGCCAGTCAAAACACGCTCTTCTCGACAGCTACAACGTGAAACAGCTGAACGAAGACGTTCTCATCGATAAACGTCTCAGAACTTGCTACTACAACAGCAAACAAGAATATCTCAAACAGATGGAAGAATTCGAGAAACTACAGAAAGAAGGTAGCAGCGAAGAGATCGTCCATTGTTTGAACTGCTTGCAGCAATCGTCTCGTCGGATCCACGAACTAAACCAGCTATCGAACTACGAGTTCGTCAAGAACATCCGCGTAGTCGGCATGACAACAACCTTTGCCGCCCGTAACCACACCCTCCTACAGCTGCTGAAATCCCCTATCGTCCTGATCGAGGAAGCTGCTGAAGTCCTGGAGTCGCATATCGTCGCTTCGTTGACCCCGTGGACTGAACATTGCATCCTGATTGGGGACCACTACCAACTTCGTCCTACTACAAGCGTATACGGCCTGGCCCAGCGCTACCAGATGGACATTTCCCTATTCGAGCGCATGATCAAAAACCAGGTGAATGTGGTTTGCCTGGAGGAACAGCACCGGATGCGTCCGGAATTTGCCGACTTGATTCGACCGACCATCTATTGGACCTTGCTGGACGCTGATTCGGTGCGGGGGCGCCCGAAGGTGAAAGGCATGCGGAAGAATATGTTCTTTTTCACGCACACCGCACCGGAGGATGTTGCCGGGCGGGATGATGAAAAGTCGAAGAAGAACAGCTACGAGTGCAAGTTCGTGCTCGGGCTGGGCGAGTATCTGATAGCACAGGGTTATCGTCCGGAAGACATTGTCATTCTGACCGCGTACAACGGACAGATGTTGCAGCTGGTGCAGGTAAGTATCGCATTTTGGAACGTGGTGTCACGGTGTTCCCCAGACAGTTATCGTCAGAAAAAATCTCCACCAAATCTGAGCTCACCAGTTACATAGTATGGTTAACTTGCATGCCTAGGCAAAATTTTGAAAAAGTCGTACGGCCCGAATCTACGGCATTTAAAAGGATTTCCTTGAACCGTTATTAACAGAAGAAATATACCATCCAAACTGGGTTTGTTTAGTCATTCGTATAAAAAGCATTAATTTTAAATAGGGTAATAAGACATTCTCATATCTTTAACCACTTCTAAATGTTTTCAATGACACACTGCAATATTACATGTTGCAAAATTCTTTCACAATTAACTGATTATTCTTAGGCTCATGACTATAAGACATTATGGAGCCATTTTTTTTATTATTTTTACTCGTAAAATATTGTTATAGCTCAATTAGCTGTCCCCTTGGCTGTCCGGGAAAATTTTGTACTGTCTAACAAACTGAACGTCCGTTGCTGAGTAGGTAACGCAGTCTTGCCCAAAATATGGTACTCTCAATACTTATGTGATCATTTGTACCCTACATCACAACATTTAGATTTTTCACAAGTAAATTGTAAAGTTGAATTATCCTCCTCTATTAATCAAAGACAAGTAAATTGTAGCATGTAGGTTTTCCTTCACACAATTACGTAAAACTCTTACGGTAAGAGTCCTGGATGAATACAACAGAGAAAGAATTGTTTAATCGGTCTTTGGGCATTCCGGGTTATAAAGTACAATTTTAACGCTCGCTAGCTGCTATAATCAGTAAAGTTGAGCTATGATTTTGAATTCCATTGAACAAAATAATAGTGATGTTTCACACTTTTCATTATTTTCTTAAATTTTTTATCGTTGCTTTCTACGTCGTTAATTTAGTTCTATTCCATACACCACTTACACTGAAAGATTAAACATTTGTCTGGATGCTTCGGAGTTAATCATCAATATAAACCTCCTTTTCCCGAGCAACCTAGACAGCCGCGTAGTGTCGGTAGCTTTTGTTTCAATTGGCAAAAAATTAACACTACGGACTTCCTGTTACGGTGGTAAAAGTCCACCTCACCTACCTTACCTTGATACCTTGATGGTTACAGCGTGTTATTTTCGCAATTCTTTCTTCCGACATTCGCACTAAGTGACCAGCCCACTGAAGTCTGCCGTATTTTACACGCTTGATAATATTCGCATCTTTGTACACTTGATACAACTCGTGATTCATGCGTCTGCGCCACTCACCTTTTTCGAGTTTCCCACCGAGTATTGTCCTCAGCACTTTACGCTCGAAAACATTAAGAGCTTTCCGGTCTGGCTCTTTCAACGTCCACGCTTCGTGCCCGTAGAGAGCCACCGGAAGAATCAATGCTTTATACAGGGCGATTTTTTTTCCGTTTGCAAGCTGCGGGACCTAAACTGGTTACGTAGTCCGTAAAAGGCCCTATTCGCAGCCGCAACACGTCTTCTCACTTCGCGGGAAACGTCGTTGTCACATGTTACAAATGTTCCAAGGTAAACAAATTCTTCAACAACTTCAAACACATCCCCATCAAATACTACCTCAGCACCTACACCACCATGCCTTACTCTATCTCTACCTGCAATCATGTACTTCGTTTTGGTAGAATTAATGGTCAGGCCTATCCTCGCTGTCTCCCTCTTCAGAGGCACGAAGGCCTCTTCCTCTGACCAGCGATCGATTCCAATTAGATCTATATCGACGGCAAAGCCAAGGAGCATGTGCGACCGTTTGATTATAGTGCAGTTTCTCTGTACGCCAGATCTCTTAATAGTACCGTCGAGTGCAATGTTGTACAGTAAATTCGAAAGTGCTCCCTGCTTCAATCCGTCTAACGTCACGAACGAGGTGGACACCTCGTCTGCGATCCAAACACTTGATTTCGAACCATCCAGCGTAGCACGTATCAGCCTAGTTAGTTTCGCCGGAAAACCATGTTCAGACATTATCTGTCCACCTCACAGATGATCCATAATTGATGGTGTGATGCGTACCGTGCCTAGGAAATAATGGATAGGGGGTCTAAATAAAACCTAACGGCTAACGGGGCCTGTGGAGTACCTGGGTTCCCTCTGCAGTATTGTGCCCTTCCTGTGCTAACCGGAGCAATGGCGTAGGTGACCTTGTGTTCATCCGAGATAATCGGCTGTCCTTCTTCAGTCTCTAGCCTTAGGCTAAATAAGGGTAGGATTTTGAATATATTGCCATTTAATTTGAATTAGCACCTATATGGTTTCGTGCTATGCGTTTTACACACTAAAGCTTTTACTGCCGTCCATTGAAAGTCCAAGTGATTTGTATGATGCCGTTGATACTACAACAACGCATTATGGAAGCTTTTGAAGAAGCATGTTCTCCTATCTGACTAGACGCAGGAAACAATGTAGAATTAGTTGGAACAGACGCCGTTCAGCTGGATCAGAGTCGTTCAAGTCGACTCGCAAGGCTTATAAGAAGGCTCTTCGATCTGCTGAACGATCCGGCTGGAAAAACCTTTGTACAAATGTTTCCAATTTGAGTAAAGTTAGCCAGCTGAACAATATCCTTGCAAAATCTAGAGATTTCCAAGTGAACGATATTCGCTTACCTAATGGTGTCTTTACTTCTTCTGATGAAGAAGTTTTACAATGTTTATTATTTATTAGTTTATCCCGAAAGGATGACGTGCGTCGTATGAAGAAGCGAAGGGTTTTAGACCAATCAATCTGACCTCTTTTCTTCTGAAATGTCTGGAACGCATTATCGATCACATCAGTGATGATTATTTTGGCAAAGATGCCTCTTCATGTGAATCAACATGCTTACCAATCTGGAAATTCCACTGTGACTACACAAAGTTGCATACGATATCGAGAAAGCATTCGCTTAGAAGCAATCCTGCTTGGGTGTTTTCTTGGATATTGAGGGTGCCTTCGATAACACTGCGGAACACGTTTTTGTCTCCAGCATCAAAATACCTCTATTTACTTAATTAAGGGTTGCTGAATCCATTGCCGTTTACAGAAATATCATAGCACGTCTAGTTTTTGAGATATTGTTTGTTGAAAATGCAAAAATTGACTATTTCAGCCAACTTGCATGCAAGTTTGCCAGCTTGTAAGGCAATTTATTTGCTTAATTTGTCACATAATTCAAACTTTATGTGTATAACAATACTTATCATCAAAGTTTATAATATTTTTGAAACGGAAAAGTTATTTTTTGATGGTATAGAAAAATATTGTATTTTGCCATATAAGAGAAACGAAGAATTTTGTATGGAGACTGCAAGCATGTTGAAAAAGACCGGTTTAATCTAAATTTAATCGTGAAATTTCAACCAAAATATATCTATAACGAAAGTTTTAGTCCTCTTTTACATGCTAGGCGGGTAAGATCACAAAAAAGTTTGATAAAATATGCTTCAAATTTTAGGTAAACATCAACAAAACCAATGTTTTATACAACTTTGACGACCTGTAGCTAATAATTTGACGTGCTGGGAAATTTCTGAGAACGGCATCAACCCCAAATCTACTAGAGACACATAATTTGATCCTTGAGACACGCAAAAATGTCATTTTTGTTGCGCTGTGTAACGTGTCTTTCGATGCCTTTTTGGAAGCTGCACGAAACCATGGGCTACCTACAATGATTACCAATTGGATTCATCAAATGCTCAAAAACTGACATCTCTTTTCCACATTGCGTCAAGTAGCGATTCGAAAATTGAGTGTTTGTGAATGATCGCAAGGGGGAGTCTTGTCTTGCTAAAAGGCCACTGCTGACTCAACTATCATATGGCAAATATTCATTTGTGTGTGATAGTTGTGACTCCGATTATGGAACCTCGTATTACATGATATGTAATTGTCCTGTTTTTGCGCAAATGCGATTCCAATTACTTGGTAAACACTTATTAAGTGAAACTGAATTCAGAAGCCTGAACCTTCAGGACATTCTGTTATTCTCAACTCGCTGTTGTAATGAGCTATAGGCTCTCTTTACGCTCATGCGTTTTGCAGTGCTCTTTCAAGGGCGCTGATCGTACCCATTTTGGTATGGATCTACATGCTCTCATTTTGCTTATGCGATCTTCCCTCTTCAAGAGACCCCACTTCTATTTCCTCTCATCTTTCCCTTCCCATTTCTTTCCTATCGAGTAGATGATGAAATAGGCTCAAATATGGCGATGGCACAAATTTCCCAACTGGTGGGGAACGTGTATTTGTAGCCGGCTTTCTGATACCTGATACGTCCTTAATTTAGTTACATTCCACTTAGACTGACAGATTAAACTTTTTTTATTGGGTTTTAACCATTATGGTCATTCGCCCAAAGATTAAACAAAGTATGTCCGATTGCTGCTCATAACCGAAAACTCAAAGTCCGAAAGTATTCTTTGAAGTATACTTACGCATCGATGTAATACATGTATAATTGAGTTGCACGTGAAATATATTGAATTGTGAGTACCGTGAAGGCCCCATACTCTGCGCATTTAAGGATTTTCAAATTTCAATCAGCTGTAATTAATTGAAAACAAAACACAGCAATCTGAAATTTTGGGAGCAGATTCCTATTGCTCTTATGTATAAGGTAAAAATATAAAAGCTTCACTAAGTAATGATTTTCTTTGCAATTTTTTTAAACTTCTCAAGGGTGTACGTGTTCCTAACTCATCGCACTTATTTTTGCAATGCTCCTTAGTCTGCGCATTGAGGTTCCTAACTCTGCGCACTCGATAAATTCTTTATAACGGGTGAAGTATTTTATTAAAAGCATTACTAGCATTTAAACTCTGATTTGTTCTTCATTTTCTTGCTCTATACGACTTTACGTTCCTAGAGGAACTTGGCATGTCTTTAACATAATTTTTTTCTAAGTAAAGTGAATTTTATCTATAATTCAATCCGTGATAGTTACTGTTATTGGATGCCATTAAATGTAACTCTCAAAATAAGCGAAATCATCATATGATTTGCAAAATATGTTATTAACTTTGTTTTCTAAAATCTAACCCAAAATATAAAAAGGGTACAAGCACTAGCTTTAACTGTTTATGAATTCACACTAAAAAAAATATAATAAACGAAATTTTCTTTGGTTCGGATCGGGTCCGAATTTGGTATTAAACTCTTGCCTCGGATTCGGGTCGGGCCCAGGTTTAAAAAAAAATAAGTAAGAGCCGGGTTCTGGCTTGTTATATGTGAATGTTATCTGAGAGGGTATATCGATCCATCTCCCTTATTTGTATGATTTTTTCGTATTCTTAATGTATTGTTCATTACTCAATCAAGAAGTATTGCCGCTCTGTATAAGCGTGACGTAATTAATGAACGATTCATATTGCAAATCACTAACAGTTTTTTTTGCGTTTCTATATTGCAAATACGATTAAATCTCCTGAGTTGATGTTCCATTACTAGGTATTGACTCATGAAACTAAACCAAAAATCAAAATTACTTTATTGCATGGTTAGGGAGCATTCAAAAATGACGTCCATCGTTAGGGGAAGGAGGAGTCTACAAAAATGTGACAATGCATGCATTAGGTACTGTAAAAAGCGCGACAGGGGAGGAGAGAGTGGAGTGTAGAAATCTCAAAAAATATGGACGTCATTTTTGAATATTCCCTCACCAAGGTAATCCCCTCAAACAATTTTCCAAAGCATTTCTATTCCATATCTCGATTCCCTTCAATATCGACTTATAGAGGGTTGATTGTATTTGAAAATAACGTTTTATAACTGCTGCGCATAGTAAGGAACTTAGTTGAAAAATGGTTCCTTACTATGCGCACATAAGAAGAATAAGAAAATGAAAAGAAAATAAGTTGCACTTTAGCAGTTACTGAACGTACTAAAAATCTGAAATATATTCTTTTTAATTTGCTTCAAATAACTTAAGTGATGAGGTACTCCCTTAGCATTTTTGCTAACGAGCAGTCAATTTGGACGTTTTTCAATGTTTTCAAAGCTATTTTATTTTTTATTAAAGTCGAGAAAATTCTTCGCGTCCTTATTGATTACTATTGTAGCAATATATGAGAAATTAATTTTGAACGAAAATTTAAATATTTTACAAGATTTTGATGGATTTTGGTGAAAGTGCGCAAAGTTAGGAGCTGCGCAGAGTTAGGGGCCTTCACGGTATACATGAATTCACCAAACTGTGCTATAAAACTAATTTGGTTGTACTAAATTGGCTCCGTAATGCCTTATAGCTCTTGAGACTAAGAGAAATCATTAAATTGTGTATTTAAACATGCTTAATGGTATAAAAATGCCTTATTTAATTTGTTTTAACTATTTATATAATGCTTTTAATGGTTGCCTCTCAAGAAAGGCGAAATTCATAATTTTGTCGATCTTTTCATTCAAAGCTTCTCTCAGAGGTTACAAATAACTAAAGAAATAAACTTTCAACCAAGTTTAAATGGTATACTTCTTCTGATATTACCGGTTTATGAAATCCCGAATAAATACCTTAGATTTCCTTTGAATTTGTGGACTTGTACCATCAAAAGGGCGTAACTTCATAACGGGCCCTATGATTTTTTTTTATTTTTTCCCCAGGCATGCTCAGATTTGATGGATCGGTGCACGAGTTCAGACCGATGGACCGATGTACGAGTTCACTAATTTGACGTTTGAGCGGTGCCGAATTCACTGGTTTCTATGGTCACATAAATAACACGGCACCGCTCAAACGTCAAATAGTGAAAACGTGCATTGGTCCATAGGAGCCGTTCATGAACCACGTGGTCATTTATGATGGTATGGACCAATGCACGAGTACACTAATTTGACGTTTGAGCGATGCCTAATTCACTTGTTTCCATGGTCACGTAAATAACACGGCACTGCTCAAACGTCAACGAGTGAACGCGTGCATTGGTCCATAGGGTGGGTTTTATCCGAAGACCACTAGGGTCGATGTACCAATAGCCCCTAGCTAAGAACAAATATTCGTATAAAATCGAAAAATAACGCTAGCATCATTATTTTTACATCATCTGAAACCTTTTTCTCTTGGTGTTGTGGGAAAAAATATGAAAACTTTGAAAACTCATATGTTTGTATTTATTATCGCTTGTACCACTATAGGAATACATGTGCTTATAGTAGCACTATTTCTAATTTCTGTTCCTATAGTAGCACCAGCATCACGGCGTTGGCAAAATACTAATCAAAATCGTAATTTAACAAAACTTTTATATTTTTCCCACAAAGTATGTGTCAAAAGCTTTCGTTTGATGTAAGAAAAGTTCTTAATTTATCAATTTCGTATAATAAAAAATAGTTTCTCTCAGTAGTGCTAATAGGAACAATAGGTTTACTATAGGCGCAAGGGAGCTAAAATTTTAAGCAAAATTAATAGTTTCGATCATTTTTTGAACAAAATCAAGCTGTGTATCAATGGTACTTAGATAAATAGCTCCTGACCTTCATGTCAAAAAATGTTTTGAAAAGATTTATAGCAAAACGGCCGTAAAAAGCCACTAGTGCCACTATAGGGGACTGTCCACTAAGGGAACACCGACCCTATATATACAGTTAACTCTCCCTTACTCGATATTGAAGGGACCATCGAGTTAGGGAGGTATCGAGGTACAGAACACATATTTATCAAATATTAAACTTTTTATTATTTTGACAAAATACATTCAAAATAGTTATTTCAACGTGAAAAACATTACAATTTTTCCATATTTACCTATGTGACACTTTTTTACCGATCTGTAAAAATTAAAAATTTTAGCACCCAGAAATTGGCAGTAAACTTTAATTTTACTAGCAATTCAATCATAATAATCAATTTCATGAAATTTATTAACGTTTGGAGGACATTTGGAACTTTTCATGAAAATATCGAGTTAGAGAGGTGAACTTACTTGGGAAACTGAAACAGATAGCATCGAGTTAGGGAACATCGAGTTAGAGAGGTATCGACTTACGGAGGTATCAAAGCATGCTAGATTGAAGGGACCGCGCATTCCATCGAGTTAGGGGAAAAATCGAGATACAGAATATCGAGTAAGGGAGAGATGACTGTACTAATTTTGATTTTTTTTTTTTTTTGTGTGGACAGTGGGGGAAGGGGTCCGACCTCAATAAGACCATATATCCGGAGATATCAAATCCTGAATCGTGCTTCATTACATTTTTTGCCTCAAAATCATAGGAACGTAAGGGCCACGAGAAGCTCCACGGGATACGGATAACCGTGGTGGACAACTACCAAGGTGAGGAGGCCAAAATCATCCTGCTCTCGTTGGTACGCAGCAACGACTCGAATTCGATTGGCTTCCTGGCTTCCGCAATCGGATTTGCGTAGCGCTGTCACGAGCCCGCAATGGTCTCTACATGGTGGGCACATGGACCTGCTGGCGGGTGCAGCAAAATTTGGCAAAGTATTAAACAAAGACTGGAAGAACACTCGGCGATTGGCGACACGCTGGGAACTGATGTGCGAAGAACATATGAATATTATTTAAGGTTCGATAGGAGTCATGTAACATAAGGTTCTGTGTTTTAAACATGTTCTTATCATTTACAGATTAACCATCCGGATGAGTTTTGAAAAGGTCGGATCGGTGGGCTGCCAGGACATGTGTCGGGTGGTGAAAGAATGTGGCCACCAGTGCGACAGTTTCTGTCACGGGTCCATGTATCCGCAATAGAACCTGGTCTGTGCTATCAGGAAGAGGTTGCCGGGTATTATTGAATTACCACGAGAATGGCAACGGTACATGATGCAGGATTTTGACTAACATTTCTAATAAAAAGTTAATATTTACATTTTACGCAAAACAATTCACAACATTTTAAAACCTTCAAGCAGATTTTTTAACAAACGTCTCTTACAATCGATATGAAATGAATTTTACGTACAATTTTAGCCCTTACCCATGAATATAGGTAACAAGAATTATATGCCACTGTAGTGTAGATGGAAATGAATTGATAAACCCCTTTCTCTTCAGAAGAGAAATACTCGTCTAGTTTATAGAATTCCACAAAAAAAAAACACAAATATATTTATTCACAAACGAAAATCTCTTAAAATCCCGTCATAAAGTATGCTTCGAACGGCCCATTTCACTTCAGGCACAAAACTTCGTACTCGGCATGGCTGATCTCGGCGCCCTCGAATGGAATATAGAGACAGCCGTGCGATGAGTGCACCTTTCCGGGAGTCTGCGTTCCGCAGTGCAGGGCACGGCCCATGTATAGCGGTTCGCCATCGACGGTGGCTCCCATCTTGACGGCACCATCCGGAACGACACCGTTCGCAGCAAATTCCCACACGAAATCGCCCTGGCGGAGCACCTCGAAGTCCTCCTTCATGATTTCCTCGCCACCGTAGCAGATATAGCAGGCATTCTTCGATGGAATCACCTTGGCCGGGATCATCTCGCCCTCGTGGAAGGCGCGACCCGCGAAGATCACCGATCCGTCGGCGTCCACGCCGGCGCGAACCATGTTGGTCGGGAAGGGACCATCAATGTTGCAGTGTTGCCAGCAGCCTCCTATGATAATAAAGAAATGTGATCAATACTGTGTAACAACTTCTCTATAATGCCAATGAAAAATCAAATTCACATACAACTAGCCAGTGAAGAATGCCGTATTAATCGGAAAGTGTTAGTCACACAAAAAGAGAACTAAAAAGATACAGAACTAGACGAAGTAAAACAGAGGTAAGTATAAGAAGGATGGTTTAAAATATCGTTTTCGCTTCACACCACCCGTTCGATTATACGCCAACTTTTGAGTGCCCTTCCAAAATTGGAACTAATTTGGATGAAAACTGAGTCTGCACAATGTAGGGATTGAGAGGAGATAATTTTTGTAAAGAACATCGAACGATATTTTGAATCACTCTAGTAGCTATGTTATGTATTAATTAACTGTATGCGATAAACAGTTTGCTTTACCGATTAGATTATCTTGGAGGACTAATTCCGACCGTGTACGGTTTACTTCATTGCCATCCGAGGACGACGACGACGCTGATGGGGACGATGGAGGCGGCAAATCTTGCATTTTTCGGTTTGGGTACGGGACCGGATAGTAACACATTGCAGCAAAGTCATGCATGCCATATGAGGGCGGAGGACGGCCTGAACGGATTTTGAGTAGCAGTTGTAATAGGGATGGTTACTTTTGCTTCAATATAGCTAGAAACTCCTCGAGGTATTTCTGAGGAGTAAAAAATAAACTCAAAATTCACAACATTTATCCTCAAACGATTCGAGTGAAAGTGCATCGAAATCTCGGATTTTTTCTGGTACCTACACTTTCTCTCTTGCTTCTATGCTCACGCTTACTCCCTCTTCAAAAGAACTCTTGAGCAGTGTTGATAGACTCACTCTCAAATCTCAATCAATAGGCTCTCCCATGAGAGTAAACTCATTAGAGATCTGCTTCGCAAATCTTACGCTTGCAATTTTGATGCAAAATCACTCAATCAACTCAAACCGTAAGAAATGATTCAGTCGCAAGACCCGTCAAAAACTCGTGAAACTCGAATGTTGTTTACGGTAGAAAGGATTACTATATTTTTAAAAGACTAACAAGAAATTATTGCCGCGTGTGAGTAAACTGTGGAAATACGAGACAATGAGTCAAAAAGGTGAGTCAACTCATCCATGATTTTTTGACTGTTGAGTTCCGTGATTGACAACTCACGCATGAAAAATCTCAACCGTGAGTTATGAGAAATTGAGTTTTTCACAACACTGCTCTTGAGCAGACGGGTCTGAACAAAACAGGCCTCGCGTAGCTGTGATGGCACTCTTTTTGGTTGGAATTGTTCAACGTTGTGTTTTGTGTCGCATCTTCCTCGCTTATTTTTCGTTGCCTATCTGCTAGTATTTTTTCGCTCTCTCACAAAGAGGCAAAGACAGCAAGATGCTCTAGAGCATGCTACCGAACTCAGGTGATGTTGAGGAGTATTATCAAGCCTGCTGTTGAAAGACGTATATATGGAAGATAAAACATGTCTCATATTATCGAGGTACAATAGACCAATCCAATTGCCTCCGTAGTAGTGCAATGTTGACAAAATTTTCTTTATGTTTGACCTTTTTTATTTTATTTTTTTGTAATATATGACCTTTTTTTATTGAACTTTTCAGGAGTTTACGAATTTGAAAAAAAACATAACTTTGAAGACGTAACTGTAAACATTGCTGAAAAGAATGAAATTAAGTTACTGCTGAGTTTCACAAATTGACCCCCAAATCCCCTCCCTGATTGCGCCACTGACAAGACTGATCAGACATGTTTTATTCGCTAATTTTCCCAGTATTACCGGTTGAAGTACATTTGGGACTAATAATCCCTCTAAGTTATAACAAAACACCTCATGAAAAACTTTGGACAAGTAAGAGTAAAATATTGCTACGTTAAGGAAACGCCATGTGGGCACTTCATTTTGACACATAACGTTTAGACACTTCTGTTTCGTTTTTGTAAAAATCTAAATTTTACTCAAAAATAAGAACTTTTTCGGTTTGTATCACAGAGATCATGTGTTAAATTTGATGTACAAATCTTTTACCGAAAGAATTTCCCGTATTCACAAACGATGTTTGCCAATTAGCGTAATTACAAGCCAGTGGGCATTTTATTTTGCCGGTGATGCAACTCATTTATTTTATAAATATGAATGTTGTCATTTTTGAAACATTCAAACATTAGAATCGTTTTTGTAGCAAAACAGTAGATTTTTTTTTCAACAACCACAGAAGAGCCACAATGCTGTTTCTCTTTTCACATTGCACTTGCAGATAGCTAATCACGCAATGATTTATTAGTCCACGATAACTCTAATCAGTAATTTTCATGACAAGTACCGATCATAAAAAAGCACTATTCTGATTGGCTCGACCAACGGATCTATATCATGCATGGAAAAACTTACATGTGTGTGGCAATGCAATTTCATATAAGTTCAGTTTACTTAACGCCCACATGTATCGATACCAACTACCTACTATCATCAAGATAAAAAAAAAAGCCATCCAATATCAAACACTCGATGTATAATCACTTGTAACAGTTCGATTGCACACTTACCAGTCATGATTGCTTATAGTTATAGTATTTACAGACGGCACAATTCGAGACCACTGCCAATCGAGACACCTTCGCGTAATGTTGCTTGTACGGAACGATTCGTCTAACTGCAACTCGGGAGCTTCTTGGTTCTTGCTAAAATCTGCACCCCGCTACGAAATTTAATTATACACATGTCCACCGGCTCTGTGTCACCTGGGCTGGGCTGATAACTCGCTATCTTTCGCGCCTAGCTCACCGATATCGTTTATGTGTTTCCGAATGCACACATCATCAAAAAAAAAAATGAAAATACACACTTAGGTACGCTATATCAGAAGGCTTTTTGGGGAGTCACGGCCAAAGGATTACAAAATGTGCTCCTGTATCGGCAGTAAGATCAATATGCGATGACCAATAATATAATTGGTGTTTGAGCATGTATAGGAGTTTATTAGTAATCACATTTCGACACGATGTACCTTTCGAAACAACAGGAACTCCTAAACATTAGCTGGAACCATTCAGCTTAAGGGAATACCTGAAGGTTCGGCTAAAAACCGTTAATAGGTTCTACATCCAGAATCCAGAAATGTATGATGTAAATCTGTATACTATACCAAAAACATTGTACTAGAGAAGAAATAATTCATTAGATAAATGGATAAATTAAAATTTCAATTTCATGTGTAAACGAACGTTTAACAACTTGATTCAAAAAAAAATGAGAAGCAAAATAAATCAAAACATAATTTACTAGTAACATACCAGAGAGACTATCTATAATTTGAGAAACACATATCGTATCAATTGCTCGATCACATTCGACCCCGTTTTTCAGATACTGCACAAAGTGCACCTTATCTTGACAACAGGAAAACAAAACTTCCATTCCATTTTTTTTCGGCTGAGGCTAAGTTGGCACCAAATTATATAACTGGATGATACAGAGAAATTTATTCGAAACCCCTGAATTTGTTTTGTTAATCCATTTAATACAGGCCACGCCATATTTACTACATTCGACGAATTATACGATGAAGGATGTATATACACTGTCGAAAGTTGAATGATACGACGACTCAACGGAGAAAACATATAGTGAGCCGGATCCTATTCTTGGCACTTTTGATTCCCTTCGGCAGGGGGATTGAGCTACAGATCTCATATTTGGCCACAATATGCGTCTTCTTATTGCAAAGTTTTAGGCAATACGACCGAGAAAAACTCCCCATGCCAAAGTGAATCATGGAAGTACCCAAGTGGTTCTACACCCTGTAGGGTGAATGTATTGTCGAACTTCTCATAAAACTAGATAAATACATGGTATGTACGGAAAATATCCGGCTACGCAGAAGGTTGCTTCCCCCGGAAGAAATATGATCAACGTTTACAAGTTCTCACTCAATTCCTATTTATGTCTTCGAAACCGTCGCACTTCTTATCAAATCATGTATCGCGTATGTAGTGGCCTTCTAAACTACTAGTATAAGATGTAAGTTAAGCGTGCCTATTTATTCGTAAAAATATTTTGATTTTGCTTTCAAAGTAGGTAATTGTAGCTTGGTCACTAGGGAAGCTTCCGAGGCGTTTTGTAGAGCTGAGCTAGTGTATTCGTGATCACCAACCTAGTATTAAGCGACCAGTCCTTGTAAGTATTTCACATTTTTTTTTTAATTTGCTGTAAGTATGTCACATTTTGTAATATTAATATTTGATATTGAGCCTGCCTCTGTCTCTACCTGTATCCGAGTAAATTTCCAGTAGAAATCGTGGTCAATATTAAGTACGTGACAGACTTGTTAGCGTTGTTAGGATATTCTTCGGGCGATGGACGACAGCTTCAGTTTCAGAAATGTCGCATCCGTCGTAGTAATGACGAATTATAAAATTTGCATAAATTTGTGAAGATTATACTTTTTTTGCAATTTTAGCAGAACTGTTAACAACTGTATACAGTAGACTGGCCCAGCTTAGAATATGAGAAAATTAAAGTTGTTTAATTCCACGGGGCACCCCTTGGGATTATTCCGTAGGGTTAGAGGAAGACTTGCTGAAAATTTCAGCTCCATTGGTCGTTCCATGAGCTGGCGCATCTGAATTGAAATTAATAAGGGATTTCCAGCTCAAACATATGAGAAACAGCACATCATCTACTGTTTGGTACAGGAAAATTTTGGTCGCCTTTCCATTGAACCCATAATATCAAAAACACTACTTGATACCACAGGAATCAATATTGTAGAAGGCTGTATCATGATTAAAATTGATAAAGTTGATGTTTTAACTATCTGAAGTAGATTTGTTAAGCACATACAATACTGCTTTGAATTTCTTCAACATAGCCACGTATGACGCTGAGCGAGCTGCTGCACAAGGCGCATGCTTATAGGTATTGTACGGGAGGGCTGATCTAAGCCTAACTTTCAACAACTAAAATGTTAATGAAAATTAGGTTAAACCCAAATACAACCTTCTGCAATTATGTTCATTAGGGTATCAACTAGTGAATTTGACATTCTGGGGTCAATTGAACACGATCAACTAGTACACGGAACGCAATAGTGACATAGGGTCAATTTTCAATATATTTGAGACGAATATCCCATACAAACTTCAAATCGAATGCGCCAGCTGGTGGAGTATCCAATCGTGTTGAAATTTTGAGAGAGCTTTTTTATTATCCTAAGGCACATATCTAGGGGGTGCCCCATTGAGATTTACAACTTTTTTGTTTAAGGGCCAGTCTAGTATACAGCCAAAAAGCCGCTAGAACTGGACTATAATAAAGCTAAATAATAAAATACTAATTTTCAATACTTTCAACACACAATAGATTAATGTAGCGTTCTGATTCAAAAATCAGACTGATAGAAACATTTCACACGAAACGTTTCAATAGGTATTTGCTGGTCAAAATTTCTCCCCGACAACGCTGAGGAATCATGCAAAATGATTTATTTTTAAGCTTTTTGACAAGCTTTACTTTACTGAGGCTTCAAGTGTTGGTAATATGAATCAAATCGGTAAATAATTTCTAAGTCCAGTTTAAATAATTTACCAGAAAAATATATATTAGTAAATCATGTACTATGAAGATACTCTATGTCCTGGGAAATAGATAAGATTTTCGTTGCTAAAAGATTTTCGGCCGACGGAAATCGAACTCACGACCCTCTGTTTTGTCTTGCTGAGAAGATGCGCGTTTACCGCTAGATTTTCAGTGTTATCTCAATATCCAGATTTGTGTATTTTGAATATTTGAACTGTATGTTTGATTCATCTTAATCCCTCAATGTGTAAATTATAGAAATATTGATACAGCCTTAGATAAATTTTATCACAATTATGTTGAACCTTATAGCATAGGATACATCTTCCTACATTTAGGTCGGCACGACAGGTATCCTGCCCATACTCGCATAACAGTCGCTTAGAATATGGTACAAATCCAGCAGGCTCTTTATATCAAGGTGCTGATTAAGTGCCTGCGACTCCATTAGATGTGTAGTTCACAGCTCTTTATCCATCTTAAAGCTTTGCCAAGAGGCAATGTTACGGATAATAATACCTACCTACCTTACCTTACCTTGATACCTTGATGGCTACAGCGTAGCGTCACGCCATTGCCGGGCGTATTGTAGAGCTCCATCTTCGTCGGTCTTGAGCGAAACTTCTCCAGTTGCCCCGAACGTTTAGGGTTGCCAGGTCCTCTTCCACTTCGTACAGCCAGCGTATTTGTGGGCTTCCCCGAAGCCGCCGACCTTTACCTGGTTCCCTGCTGAATATTATTTTCGCAATTATTTCTTCCAATCTTCTCACTAAGTGCCCACTGATGTCGGGTAAAATACGGCACACGCTTGATAATATTCGCATCTTTGTACACTTGATACAACTCGTGATTCATGCGTCAGGCCTATTCTCGCTGTCTCCCTCTTCAGAGGCACGAAGGCCTCTTCCACTGACCTGCGATCAATTCCAATTAGGTCTATATCGTCCGCAAAGCCAAGGAGCATGCGCGACCTTGTGATAATAGTGCCATTTCTCGGCACGCCAGATCTCCTAGTAGCACCCACGAGTGCAATGTTGAACAGTGAATTCGAAAGTGCGTCTCCCTGCTTCAACCCGTCTAACGTCACGAACGAGGTTGACACCTCGTCTGTGATCCGAACACTTGATTTCGAACCATCCAGCGTAGCACGTATCAGCCTAATTAGTTTCGCCGGAAAACCATGTTCAGACATTATCTACCAAAGCTCATTTCTTTTCACTGAGTCGTACGCCGCCTTGAAATCAATAAACAGATGGTAAGGCTGCAAGCTACACAGATAAAAATATTTAAATTTCAATGTAGCGTAAATAAAAGAGTATTGTAAAAGTAAACCAAATTCATATATTGTTACAGCATCACGTTTAATTGTCAACTAAAGATGCTTGAATGTTACAAGATCTTGTAAACTTAAAGTGCATTCGATTGAAAAATAAGCGATTTGTCGTTGACATTTCAGTTTATTTTGATGCTCCAAATATGTGCATGAAAATAAACTGAAATTTACAACATATTATAAGCTGTGTATACTCCCGGAATTTATCTAGGATCATTCGCAAGCTAATCATCTGGTCCGTTGTCGAACGGCCCTCACGAAAACCAGCTTGGTATTTGCCGACTAAGGACTCCTCGAGCGGTCTCAGTCTGGGATGCGCGACAGAATTTTGTACGCCGAATTCAGCAGGGTAATTCCTCTGTAATTGGCACACTCCAGCCTGTGCCCAAGAAAAGATAGGGCAGATAAGGCCATCCAACCAGCCGGTGGGCAATTCTTCGTCCTCCCATACCTTCAGAAGTACTCGGTGTCACACAAGAAGAGTGAAAGTGGCGCCAAACAGGCAAGTTCTGCGACCCGGATCGTTTTTTACGGATTCTACGCCCGTGTTAGATAAGGTACCGTGGGGTAAGTGGATACAGAAAAATCAATAGTTAGCTTCATTGTTATGTACAGCTAACGTGAATAATGTAACTCAAACTTTTTTCTGTGGATAACAAATAAGGGAATATTATACTTCAAATCGTCATTTATTCCGATTTTTCTGATTGTTATGTATTGAGTATGAGAGACTTAAAAATGTGTGCCAAATGATCCACTTGTCCCACCATGGTGGGGTAAGTGGATCACCATTAAAAAAAATCTGTTCTCGAAACAAATGTAGTGTGATTATGTTTAATAAGAATCATATAACCCTCGTTTTTGTTATAAGTGCTAGTAATGTTACATTTAAATATTTTAAAATTAAGAAGTATCTTTATTTAATCAAAATATAATAAAAAGTATGTATATATTAGCTCATACAGTCGCCTCTCCACATCTCGATATCGAAAGGACCATCGAGATAGGGAGAGATCGAGACATAGAACAAATTTTTAACGAATACTAGATTGAAAATCACTCCGTTGCCAGGAAAATCAAAAACAAACAGATGTCATTCCGTCTTCGAAAATTGTTTTGAATCTCTAAAATCTCGTCTAGTAACCTTTGATAATGGGCATATCGACATACGGAGAGAAAATTGGGAACGACAATCACATCGAGATAAGGAGATATCGAGATAAGGAGGATATCGAAATATGGAGATTGAAAATGTATGCAGAATGAAGGGACCGAAAAAATCATCGACATAGGGAGAGATATCGAGATGTAGAACATCGAGATGTGAAGAGTCGACTGTACTAATTTGAACAAAAAAAAAAATACATTGTAAGTAGAAAAATTTGGAGAAAAATCATCCATTTATACGCATAAGTTATACAGAAGTATTGTAAGATAATTCCTAACGATATTTTCGAAAAACACTTTTGGTTTAAAATTATTAGTATCATTTACTTTTGAATAACAAACTGAAATCGTTCTATTTTATTTATGAATACACATACATCTGTCTAGAACAATTTATATGGTCAAATAAGGTTTTTTATACCAGAAAGGTTAAAAACACTTTTAGGTGGATTAATTCAAATTTTCTATGGTCAATTTGACAAATTCAAGCTGGGAATGGAACAAAATAAAGGAAAACAACATTTGCGGATATTAAAGCTTATTAAAATTCTCGTAAGCAGTCTGCCAATAAATGATAATTATTGTTGGTCCATTTACCCCACCCCATTAAAAAGTAGGGGTAAGTGTACTATGTCCAATATTTTTGTATTTATTTATAAAAATGACATATTTTTCATTGTGATTCATTTAATTAGAACTGAAATGCTCACCACGTGTCGAAAAAAATAATAGAATTCGTTTTTAGACAGAGATACAATGGATTTTTGATTGATGGAAAACCATTTTCAAATTAATTACTTTTTGCAGCTAACAAATTTGCTTGTGTTAGTGTACGTGTAGTACCAGTTTTGCAATAGTATCAGTGTGGGCGTAAAAACATAACCTAAAACCAAGCAATGGTGCGAAAACATTCAACATATTCAAGTATTAATGCTTTATATTGACAAATGATCCACTTGCCCTACTGATACACTTCCCCCACTGTACCTTACAAGAATGGGCAAAACCTCGTATGTTGACTTATGCTGCCTATGCTGTGGGCATGTTAACGATAAAACGGAACACAGTTAATTTCTTGAAAAAGGCACAATAAATGTGTCCGAATCGTTGGATGAAAACGTAAATTCCGTTTTTGAGCATAATAGACAAAAACGATACCGTAATCCGGGGTAACATTGATCGGAATGAACCATGTCGAAAAAAGTTCGAATCATCGATCCAAAATTTTTAATGCATTCATGGTGATTCTCTTTCATATGTTCATGAGTTAATAAAAATTTAGGTTTTTAAGACGGGCCTGGTGTAGTGGTTAGGACGCACGCCTCTCACGCCGAGGACCTGGTATCGAATCCCATCCTTGAGATAGTCACTTATGGCAAAACGGTTATAATGACGACTTCCTTCAGAAGGGAAGTAAAGCCGTTGGTCCCGAGATGGAGAAGCCCAGGGCTAAACATCTCGTTAACAGAGATAGAAAAAAAAACATGTTTTTCGAAACAATGATATCTATGCTTTTGGACGACACTATCGAAGATTCAGGAGTTCCGCAAACGATATGAGCATGAAAAATTCAGTTGTTAGTAGGTAAAAATTACATCGCTGAAAACCGATTCCATTGTAAAAAGTTTCATAAGCATGTTCTATTATACAAAATTATTGAATCACTATTAAGGATGTTCAATTTCCTTAGAAAATTGACCTTTAGGCGTATTTCGCGGTGCCAGGTGTTTTTAATTTTTAAATAACTCAAAAAGCAAATGAGAAAAACGTCTCGTAAAATGAATTATAGTGCGTGGTCTTTTGATTCGGTTGCATGTTCCGGAGGGACGCGCGACGGAATCAAGACAAATCATGTTCGGTTTGCGTCATTCGAGTGCGGAAAAAACAAATGTACAATAGTGTGTGGTCTTTTGATTCGGTTGCATGATCCGGAGGAACGAGGTATGGAGTCAAGACCAATCGTGTTCGGTTCGTGATGATCAAGTGCGAAAAGCTTCGCGTTCAGCCGAGGACTAGTACTGGTGAGATCGTTTCATGCTTATAATTCATTTTTATCGTTGCAAAGCTACTTTTATTCTATTTTCAAAAAAGCTCTGAATGGTTCGTCACTACAAGTGTCGACTTTTTCGTGTTTAATTTAAATTGAATATACCTTTATGTTTTCGTCATTGCTAAAAATAACCTTTTGTTGCAACGTCATTACATGTGTCGACAATACCCTTATTTCTGATACATACACTTTTAAAATACACAAACCTTTCTGTCTTCGTCATTACTAAAAATAACCTTTGAATAGTTCGATATTATGAATGTCGACTTTTTTATAATTTCTTTCAAAATATTTTTACTGCGATACCAAAATGCTAAACTAGTTTTAAGTGAAGGTCGTATTTTCCCTCCTTATCCATGGATCGCATCACCGATCAAAGGTGACTCCCAGATCTTTTTCCTCCCTCACTAACCACACCTGTCCCGTGATGATTGTGGAGATGAAGAGGTATTCTCGGTCTTTAGAAGCAACGATCATTATACAATAATGTTCCTTCCCCTTCCTCACTGACTGTAAGGACATGGCCGGCGCCGTTATTGATCAATAATATGAGAGATGCTAAAATTGCACTTCGAGAATATGCGGAAAATCCCATCCCTTATTTATTTGGATCGAAGTGTAATTCTTACCGGTTCGGATCAATCACGGAGTAGCAACCATTCTATGCTATGCTTTAAATAACTCAAAAAGAAAATGACTTGTAAGAGTTTGGCCTTCATATTCGGCTTCAGAGCCCATGATTTAAGTATGTAACGACACTTTCAATATTAGCAAACATTGTTTACATGGATGATCAATGCAACACCATACCAGCCAAATAAAAAACTCGCTTAAATCATGTTTTTGAACATGCTTCAAACTTACAGAAAACAAATTACAGTACATATTCACAAGCAATGGGTGCCAGTACTTGTTTTAAAAATAAAGAACTAGCACCATTTGCATTTTCATTTCTTTTTACCATTGTAAGAACAGAAGTATTGTGTCCTGTCTGGCGAAGAGAGAGCGTCTTATGAGTGTGACCCTGTCCCTTTAGCAATTCTTCATCGAAGAAAGTATACTGCTTCGCGACTAAAAATTGGTGAACCAACATGCGAAGTTCGATTTTTGACCAACTTCGCCACGTCGCGAGTCGCTTCGCTATAGTGCGCATCTATGCCCTCCGCCGTGCGCATTATGCGCACTATTGAGAATCGAGTTGCGATGCGGCGAAGTTGGTCAAAAATCAAACTTTTCATGTTGGTCAACCCATTTTTCAACGTGAAGCAGTATGTAATTTTATATTTAGCTATAAAAAGCGTACAAATGTCTTAGCCAAACTAAACTTTTGGTATTCCCAACTTAAAAAATCTTCTGCTAATTGAATTAACGTTTTGTTTCTTTGACTTCGCAATCAGTGAATAATAATAAGCCACTAGCTAAAATATGTGAGGTCATCATCAGCTAAGAAGATACACAAGCGAAATAAAACAGTTTCGACTATGATCCAACGAGAAAACAAGAGCATGCTTTCAAATTCAGCGACCCAAACATTCTAGAAGTCTACAGCTGCACTGTACGCTAGATGACTAATGGCTCACAAACGAGGCCTTCACCTGGACCGACGATGATGATGGTAATGATGAAGAAATGTAACAGTTGTTCAAATCTTGTGCAAATAAGCCACAATGAATAGTAGATAAGAACTGTATCGCCTGCATATGTTACAACTACAAATATCTCCCATCGAGAAAAAGATAACATATTTGCTCCTATATATGGGGAATCCAACTCTCTAGACTCCAAAAGAACAGTATATTGAACGAAATTACCTACGGACGACGTGTCAGTATCGAACCGTTTTTCACGGTGTACGCACAATCAATTGAACTATTTCAAAATGGGTAAGACGATCTTGATGTTCTCAATTAGCAGTAAATTAACTTGGAGGTAATTATTTCAGCAACCAAATGGGTTTGGACGAATGCCCACGGGCCCTACCCGCCCAACATGGTCTCCGGTGGACAGGATAGTGACGGTGCACTGCTCTATGTCGGTCGGGCAAATCACGCCGGGGATGTTCTTCCGGCCAAGGTGATTCCCCAGAAAAATGCCGCCTACATCGCCTACGGTGGGGAGGAAGTGCTAGTCGAGAACTTCGAGGTGCTCTGCCAGAAGGAACTGATCTGGGACAGCGCAACGGGCGGAAACATTCCACCGGATGCGGTCGTCGGTGGTAACACCGCCGATGGGGAACCACTGTACATCGGTAGAGCTTATCACGAGGGATCTCAAACCATTGGCAAGGTGCAACGGTCACACGGATGTTGCTACATTCCTTACGGGGGAGCGGAAGTATCGGTACCGACCTACGATGTGCTGTGTGAGCGGTAAAATGAAGTGCGTGTTCGAATTTGAGAATGAATAAATTTTAAGGGACTTGTTGGAGGTAGATTGGTTGATTTATAATTTCTTGTCTAACGGCTGGTAGCGACTGAGTGTTGCAAAAGCGAACGAAGTAGTGAACGAATGCCTGAAGCTTTTCGTCGAGGATTTCAATAAACAATTTCTCTGGATTCTCTGGAACCTCTAGAATTTTGGAAAAGGATTCACTGTAAGCAGAAAAGGGAAAACATGGCATTAGATTATAGAGGCCATTTTGGTCAAAACAGAAAATATAGAGAATATCCATGAAAAATAAAGACTTTTCAGAGACATTCATTACATCTATTAAAAGAGGCCTGCTACCTGCCGTGTCTGCATCGTAAATATTGTTTTTGGATGTGATATGAATGAATGATGAACAACACATTTTAAAATAATTTGCAATATATTAATATGCTATTTTAGAAATTACACCAGCATTCTTTTCTGTATGTGTATTTTACGACGTATTCTTATTATTTTTTCTGGCTCCCTAAAAGCAGGATTTTCTATATAATGATTTGCTTTCTGCTTTTTTTACACACAATGCCACAGCATCGAAGGGATCCGACGTAGGTCATCATACTAATTTATATTTAGTTAAACAGAACTTTACACACCAGTGTGCCTAGTGCTTTGTTTAAATACACCGAGTAAGTGATACACGCCACCTGAACAGGAAGCTTACTCCTTAACGTTAGACTTGCTGGTACTTCGACTTCGATGGCACAATAATTGTATGCATATAGTACTCGACTTTCACGATTTGGAATTATGGGAAGATTTAACAAAAATATTAGTTTGGGTGACCTTTGGAAATTAACATAACAGACGAATAATAGAAGTAAAATTAGAAGCTTATCAATGCTATAAATTGCTGATTAACTTATAATCCAATCTTACCGTTTTCTGGGGATTTATTGAAAATATAACAAACATGATTCCTATAAATTTTCTATATCAGTTTCAGTGCATGGTCGTTCTATGCCGTTTTTCTATTGGGTGTCTGAAAATGGCAGGAATATTGTACTGTTTAGCTATAATTAGCACTTTTTCTTATTGTTTTGAAATAAAAAAGCTTTCATCCTGTGTACTACTAAATCTGATTAAGTTTGCTGATTTACAATACAACAATGTTGTATTGTACAATTTTCAGTTTTACTTGTGTATATTATTTCGGTTGAGAACAGTCCCCTTTTTAATTGAATATGATACACAAAAATACAATATAGTTTGATTCACGTCATTATAAACGTTAAACCGGACCATTCCTTTAGTGAGTACTTGATTTGTATTTTCATAATTTTCAATATTTTAAAATTACCTGCAATTGTGTGTACTTCAATAGCAACGTTTTATCGTTTACCATTTTTGCACACGCTGTCATTGATCATTTATGTTTTTCATATATAAATAACTACTCTGCCTGCTCATTGTCACTTATGTTCGTCTGATTTGCAATAGTTTGAATACCCTAAACTTTAAGTTCGGCTTTGAATGAAAGCGTTTTTGTCATTAAAAAACTACAACATTTACACAAAATTAGATAAACATGATTTTTTTCATATACACCAGGGTTAATTCAACCGAAAAAAATCTCCTCTACCAACCCCAAAGGAATGGCAAGGGAACGGAAACACTTGTCTAGGAAACGCTCTCTATTTACTGGTACTCATCGTCGCTACTTAGCAGCATCGTTTTCTCATTATAATTTTGGCTGATGGTTGCTACCTTTTGAGAGCCACCTCCACCACCCGGCATAAATTTCCGCTGACTTCCCAACGTCGGCGGTGCAATGTAGTTACTATGGCCTGTACTGTAATTTCCGCTGCTTCTACTTCCGCTTCCTTGGTTGGTACCACCCGATCCGCCATTTCCGCCACCCTGCGTTAACTGATGACTCGGATCATCCGGATCGTAGGACGACACCCGTATTCCGCGTGAGTTTTTGCCACCTGTGGAAAACAAATTCAAATGCACAACGCACCCGTTATGATGATGTCTGATTGTCCAAAAAGGGGGTTTTCGGTTGATGACTCAATGTAAATTTCGAAGGAATGTTACGAAAATTACCGATGCTTTCAATGCTGATAGATAACGTAAAATCTCATGCCTGGTTGTTTGACTTACCTCTTTGACGCCATCCACAATCGCGCCTAATAGATCTAGGATAGAAAATTCGATTATTTCTTACTTGATTCAAACTCTCTACCTGACGCATAACCACCAGATGATTGATTAAATGGCTTCATTTTCCCAAGAAAGAGTACAAGGGGGCTGGACCACTTGGACAACTTAGGGTAGAGTTACTGTAGGGAGCATGAAAAAGTTTACGCTAGTCCCAAGAAATCAATTATTTTAGTTTTTAACAATCAATCAAACATGCAATCAGTTAAATTTCACGAGCTCAGGTATCTCCGATTCAACTTCTGAAATAGGTTAGGCATCGTTAAACCGAGGTAGGAATATCTTATCAAAATGAAAAAAAAAATAGTTTCAGAAATTGTATTATTAATAAAACATTCGAATCTTTTATCAAAGCGATCATATTTACCAAACATTAAAATTACTTGTTTAATTAATGATTCGTGGTTTACGGCTAACCAGCCGCGTGGCAGTTTAACAACTACCAAAAAACTAAACATCTAGTGAACAGGGAGCCGTGAGTTTGATTCTCACCGAGAAGACGTGAAACTTTTTCGCAAATTTTACATCAATGTGTCCATTTAATCCAATTGCAAAATATATGTAATGTTTAGTTTTCCGGTAGTTATTAAAAAAACTTTTTTAATAACCTGAATAGCCAACAGATGTCATCGGATTTTTTAACGCCCATTTTAAGAAATTCCTCCATGAAATTAGTAAATGATACCTTCAAGAATAAAACCTAGATTAAGATAACCCCGAAAAGCGCTCGACAGAATCCATCCTGATTTTTTCAGGAATTCATCCAAAGATTCCTTCACAAATTTCTCAAAAAAATCCAGTGATTCTTCTATCGATTTTGCTAGGATTTCGTCAAGGATTTCCGTTTAAGACATTTTCAATCCACTGATTTCTTAGCATTTTCTTCAGAATTATTGTTCAATTTTTCCAAGATTTCAACCACGAATGCCTCTAAGGATCTCGTTGGAAATTGCTCCAGATTTTCCTTCAACGATTTCTTCAGAAAGTCCAGCAGAAATTCTTTGAGAAGTTTCCCAGGAAGTTCTCAATGAATTTATCCAAGGATGTCTCCATCCGAGTAGAATGCATGTTACAATTAAAGCACATCAACTGGTATAAAACCAGATCTGCGTTAATTATAATATGTGTGCTACTTGGGAATGATGTTGTCAAAGGCATTTCTAAGAAATTATTGGAGATTCGTGTAACAAATCATCATGATAGGAGTAGGCGGAGCATAGCGAGCAAGTGGGGCATAGCACTCTGCATTATCACCGTAAATTTACTTTCAATAAATTTCTATTAAATTGTAGTTGTTTCAGTATAATCAATACAATCAATTAAAGGTTTAATTTTAAAGCAGCCTCGTGAAAAATGAAAAAAAAAATGTGTTTGCTTTGTTATTCTGGCTGTATGCTATAAAAATCAGTCATTTTAAATAACTTTCTGGAGGTCTGCCTTGGTATTATTGCAGTATCTACAGTTGTGTTCAGAATAATAGTAGTAAAAGCCGATTTTCATACAAAATGCTCAACTTTGGCAACTTTCAACAATCGGCATAAAGTTTTGACAGTGAACTACAAAAATCCTCATTTTCATTATCACAAAACTTGAAAATATTTACAGTACCAGTTGAAAAATCAAGCACCAGATGAAATCGCTCAAAATAATAGTAGTTTCCTTTTGTAATTTTTATCCAACAACAATTTTGTGAAAAAATGGCTTGTGCAATATGCCATTGAAAACATTTGAATATGCCCAATCAATCCATTTAAAATTAGTGTTTTTTTTTAATGGTACCAAAATGGCGTAACTCCATATTTTATTGAACTTCTCATTCAAAACTCCGACTAGAATTTACAAATAACTGAATGAACCAACTTTGAATCAAATTTCAATGGTATATTACTTCTGATAATCACGATCTCACGATCACTGATCTCAGATTTCCTTTGAATTTATGAACTCATGCAATCAAAAGGGCGTAACTTCGAAACGGGCCCTATGATTTTTTTTTAATTTAGCCCAGACATGCTTAGCTATAGAAAACGACTGGTGAGTACAGATTGAATGGAAAATTTCTTCTGATAATAACGGGCAGGGGAGCACCGCGAGATAGTATACCATTGTTGTCTCATTAATATTTCGAATGGCCATTTCTTGGTCCTCCGGATGATCCGGAAGTGGAAATATCCTGAAAGTTGACCTAGAGAGCTGTTTTATTTTTCAAACGACTTGTAGTGATGAGCTTCAAAGTAGTATACCGTATGATCTCGAAAGGCCATTTCTTGGACTTCCGGAAGATCCGGAACATCCGGTAAAGTGGACATATCCCGAAAGTTGACCTAGAGAGCTGGATTTTTTTTTTTTTCAAACGACTTGCAATGATGAGCTGCAAGATAGTATACCATTGCCTCGGTATTATCTCGAATGACCCGATTCTGAAATCACGTATGCAAATTATTTGGAATAAATTGCAGCTCTTTAGGTAAATTGTCAGCGTATGCCCATTTTTACGGATGTTCCGGATGGTCATTCAAGACATTACGGAGGCAACGATGGACTATGTTGTGAGTCAGCTAGTGACATCACTAGAAGCCGTTTAAAATCCTTGACCAAACCGCGAGTTTTAAGGTCCCCTAAATTCACCTTAGTTCATTAAGAAGCAAATGTGTAAATCAAATCCAATGAATTCGGATGCGTTATGCCTGACGGCGCTTAAGCCTACTAAATAAATGTATAAAATAAAAGTCGTTCAAGAAATCGTAGCTCTCAAAACCAATTTTTAAGAAACGCCCATTCTTCCGGATGTTCCGGATCTTCCGAAGGATGATTCTAAAACCACGCATGCAAATTGTTTGGAAGATATCCCAGCTAGCTAGCTCTCTAAGTCAATTTTCAGGATATGGCCACTTTTACGGATGTTACGGATTTTCCGAAGGACCAAGAAATGGCCGTTCGAGATAATAACGAGGCAACTATGGTATACTATCTTGAAGCTCATCATTGCAAGTCGTGTGAAAAATGCCAGCTCTTAAGCTCAATTTTCGAGAAATGTCAACTTTTTCGGATGTTCCGGATCTTCCGGAAAACCATAAGGTGACCTTGACCGCAATCAGTTGCCCCACGATATCACAATATTAGCCGAGGTTACATAATTTCCGTTTTCTATTAAATTTGAGGTGATTATAGCTAAGCTGTTCAGAAAAGGAAGTTTATCGAATTTTTACCCGACCTGAGCCAGGGGGACACCGGAATAGCTCCGGCCATAGGAAATAAATTGTTCCATTTATGACAGCATATGAAACTAGAAGCCTTTGGATTGCATTTAGTGGAAAGCGCATCTAAATCAGTTGATTTGAACGTTCACAATAACAATTTGAAAAAAAAAATCGCAACCGGGTTGGATCAGAATATCACTTATTTTAATGTATGATAAAAAATTAAGTATATAAAATTTTAATATGAACTATGAATCCGATTTTAGCTGTGGTCGATTTAAAAAAGGATCAAAACCAAGTTCTTATATATATGTTAAAACGTGTGAAAATCTAAAAAAAATGTTGCCTATACAAAAGTGTAGATATTAGACATTAGTAAATCTGAAATGAATTATTTTTATATAAATTGAAAATACCTGACAAGCTATGGTTTCGTAAAGTTATCTTAAGTGGAGAAACAAACTAGTGATTTATTTATAATTTTACTACAGTGGTCCAGGAATCAGTTTTACGTGGAAAGATGCATTTTGAGCTTTAGAATGAAACATTAGACAAAAATGGTCTACTACAAAGTTGTTTGTATTAGTTAAGCCCTTTGTTTGGTGTTATTGGAAATTAGGGTGGAACACATTTTCATAGAAATTGTGTAACTAACTTTCTTATTTGTAGAAATTATTTTATATTTTAATTTCTGACTTTCATGATTATATGCACATTCAGATCATTTGATAATCATTATTGGTTTTTGTGGAAATTAAATCAAAGTCATATTTTTTTAGAATTCTCTACACATTTAGAACAAACACATTGAAGTGAAAAATACTTTGAATTTTATCATTAGATTTTTTTCGTATAAATGTTTTGAAGCCGAGCTTCTATCTTTGAAAATAAATTTTTAGTCATCTGAAATGAAAAATTCGCCCGTATTTTTGAACCTGGAAATATTTTTCTCAAACTTGGAAATTTATTTCTGTAAAGGAGAAGACACCCTGATTAATTTTGAATTTTGAAAATGAGCAAATGTTTAGTAGCTAGATTCTATGCCATTTTTCAGAATTTTAATAACCGTTAGAACCGTTCTTCATAAAATCTCAGCTTGAAGTTGAAATTTGAATGCTCGTAATATGAAACTACTTGATAGACAAAAAAACAGTATTTCCATCAAACTTAAACAAAAAATGCACAAATAAAATCTTACTGAATTATAGGTAGGATTCTCACAAAATCTTGGACGTTTTTTTTTATTTTTACTTAACCGTTTATTTGAAATTGCTGGGACAGTAGAAAAAATCAGCGCATGAACTTCTTGACGAAGTCTTGTTGCAATTCGTGGAGAAATTCTTCAAAAACCCTGTACTAAACCCCGTGGGGATTTTCTTGGAAGAACTCCTGTAGTATTTTTTTGCCATATGTACTAGATTAACTTATGGAAAAATCAGAGGAAAACTTGAAATGGTGGATTGTGAAAAAAAAACTGGAAGAATTCCTGGAATGGCATTTTCAGGGCTGGTAGCGAGAATTGGTACCGAAAAAAGTTATTTTAGTGACCAAATTTGAGAAATAAGTGACTAAAAAGTGACTTTCTATTCTCGAAAAAGTGACTAAAAGTGACTTGAAAAGCAAGCCATAATCAATTTTATTTCAATTCTAGTATACTGTTTTACGATCAATATCAATCATGATAGGGAATATTCCATATGATCTTCTGCAGGTAGTAGGTCTAGTTGAGTACCATATTTGGACATTTTTATTGTGCTTCCAAATTTACAAGATATCGCCTATCCTAGTGTAATTTCTGATGAAACTTGTGTGAGTTATAATGATGAATACCTACAAGGATAACTGAAGGATCTCTTAAATTCTTTATGAATATATTTCTTGATAAATTGCTATGATAATAAAAGCATATTAATCCATCAATGGTCGGAGCAATAATTGTAATAATTGCTGTAGTATTAACTAGTGTGGAACCTTGAATGAAATTTTAAAGAATCTATGAAGGTCTTGTATTTGAAAAAATATCATTGAATTGTTTGAGCCGCAGTAATAATATTTTGAAGAAATGCTGGACAAATTTGTAGAGGAATCTAATGAGGAATCCCAGATGCAATTCATCGAGCAATTCTTGGAAAAGATTTTATCGAATATATTCGATATTATAATACCGTTTTGATTCATATTACGGACAGCTTCAAATTCCGGACACTCTACTTTGTATGGGAAACATTTCACGCGAAATGTTTCAATTTTTGCTGTTCAAAAGTTCTCAATTTCAAGGCTTGTTTTAGAAAACTTTTTTCATAAATATCTTTGAAAATTTATAATGCCCAACTACCTTAGATGTCTGTTTGGTGGTTTAACGATTTCGAATGATGATTTGACTGTTCCATTAATGAGTATCATGAGCTGTCCGGAATTCGATTCAAAGTGTCCGGAATATGAGGCAAAAGTGAGGAAGCGTCCGGAATAAGAATCATGAAAAAGCCACACATTTTGATTTATTTAAAATTATTGAAGTTGCGGAAGCGTATTCTTCACCCGCCGTTCGAAAGTAAAGGGCTTCTGACGCTCGATAGCGCTAAGGAATCATACAGAATAATTTATTTTGTATACTCTATGCTGGGTTATATTTCACTGAGTCCTTAAGTGTCCGTAATATGAATCAAAACGGTATCTTAAGTGAGTTTTGAGAAATTCCGGAGAGTAATTATGGATGAATTTTTGAGAGAATCCTTATAAAAAGGCCTGAATTAAATGAAAAATGCGTAGGAATTATTGTAGGGTTTCTTGTAAAAATGTCGATTTTTTTTTCGAAAACTCTATAATAAACCTTTGGGTAAAAACTTCTGTAGGGCATGCGGGAAGATCCCTGGAAGTAGCGATTGAAGAAATCTGTGATCTGGAGGAAATACTGAGATTTTTTCTTCAAAATAATCTTTGTGAAAATTACTGGAGGTAGTAGCGTGGGAATGCTCTAAAATTTTTAGTATAAAATTGAGAAGAAATCCCTCTGAGCTTCTATTGAAAAATTGCTGGTGGCATTCCTGGTGGAGTTCTTGAAAGTATTCCAGAAGGAATCTCTGGATAAATAGTTACGTAATAGTCTCTGAAGGTTTCTCTGGAGCCTCTAGAATGTTACACCAGAATTCATTACAAGCAGATTTCCGACGACTTTAATCGACAGTTTCTTAATGAAAAAGCGTTTTTATAAAAGGTAATTCAAAAAACAATATTTCAAAGGGTCTACTTTTTTCAAAATCAGTTTAAAATTTGTTGGTTGTTTTACAATAGTAAACTGATTGCTTACCAATAGTTTTACTATTCAAAAAGTTAGTTGACTTTTGGATTAATTTGATAAGTATAGAATCATAATATACTGTTAACTCTCCCTTACTCGATATTTCGTATCTTGATATCGAGTTAGAGAACCACAGTAAAAGTTGGTTTTCATGGCTATTGCGATGGTCCCTCGGATCGCATTTGCACTGGTTTTGTGTTCCATAATGCGATACCTCCCATACTCGATGGCCCCTTCAATATCGAGTTATGGCGAGTTGACTGTAGAAAGTAATGCATAGTATTCCTCTGGTTCGGTTTACCTCAAGTTCGTCAAAAATAATTGAGCTCTGGAGCTACATGGGAAAGAGAGGGTTATGGCAAAAAAGTGACTTTAGATACCATATTGATTATAATGTCTTTAGAGACCTTAACTAAAAATAAACACTTTTTAGATATATGCATTGAAATAGTATCCAAGCCTTTCAAAAGGATCTGCTTACCTGAAAATATACTATTTTTACTAGCTTTAATCTTTTCCTACAAATATTATATATTTCATATGCTCATGAAAGATACCCAACTAGAACTGGGAATCGTATTTGCCTTTCCCATTTTAGCAATCCTAAGTCCTACTTCCTTATTTAAACAAGTTATTTGGAATATTAAAAATAATTTAAAGTGAATTGACTGAATACCTCAAGTTGTAACAGCGCAGCCGAACTTTTTTTTTTATTGAAGAAATGTTGTGTTACAAAAAGGTATTTTTCCTGCGAATAGCCGAAATCCTCTGATAATTCCAGGTTTTTCCAGGTTGAATAAAATTCCCTGATAATTCCAGGTTTTCAAGGATTTTTTAGGTAGTAGACACCCTGCTAACTTAAAACTTAGCCTAAATTAAGAAGGCCGATTCGAAATTTTCTCCCGAAAAATTAGCTCAAAATAGTTGAAAAAAGTGACTTTTTGACGAAAAAAGTGACTTTAGTTGAAATGGCTTCAAAAAAGAGACTTTAAAGTGACTGGCCTCAAAAAAGTGACCAAGTCACTAAAAAGTGACTCGCTACCAGCCTTGGGCATTTTGGAAAGTTTTCAATGTAATCCCTGTGGAAATTCCTGTTTTGGCATTTCGAAACAGAACTCACTGCAAGGAGAAGGTAAAAAGTGACTTCATAGACCATTCTGGTAAAAAATACCTTAGAGACCCTCAATTGAAAATAAAGACTTGCATTGCTCAGTTTGAACACTTTGATGGAACAATCACTCAATATATATTGAAATTCAAATTATGTTTGACGAGCTATGAAAATGTCAATAATATCGGTCATAAATAACTGAGCCCTAGCCTTCCAAAGTTGACCGCTTAGCTTGGAAAATCGAAAGGTTGCAAATGTATTGTCCGATACTGTAGGCATCACACAACTGAATGTCATTGATATATCTGGAACATTTCATGCATAAGGATGTTTTCTTTCATAAACCAAAATCAGTGAATTATTTAATAAAAATTAAAAAAAAAATACAAAAACCATTTTAAATATACGGACTTTTACTTAATCATCATTAAAAGGTACTTACTTACACGCTGGAGAGGGGTGACAGAGTGGTTGAACCGATCGCTCCTTACCGTATGTGTTCTTCCTGCTGTCTCTCACAATAAGTTTCACAGTTTCCAGCTACCGACATTGACCTACTCTACCTTTCATCCTTACAATAACACTTGTTTTCGGTTACATCGACATAAACATGCTCCGCCAAAACAGCAAAATGAAATCGCTAATTCTTTGTTGATTCAGAACATATACGAATACATCTAGAGTAAGTACATTCCAATGAAAAGGACGCTCAAACAGCAGGCAGTTGAACAAAATCCAAGCAGTAATATTTGCAAGCATTTATAAATCACATTGAAGTTAAGCTTTTGTACAGACACGATAATAACGTTGAAAGATCGACATAGAAATAATAGGAAGAGATAGTAGTAGCGAATGATGGATCAATGCTGGAGGAATGATTTTGGGCGTGCAAATATTACTTCTTAGATGTCAGAGGATGCCGTTAAAATTGCATAGCATAGAAAGGTAATAATTTCCCGGTTTTTGGATAAGTACGTTCAGAGTCTGGGCTCGTTAGGTCGTCGAGAACCTCTATACAGACTGAAAGAAAGTTCAAACGGCCTTATAAGTATTATGTTACTATTGTTCTAACATTGAAAATTGCTTAGTTTAGTCCAAAGTCTTTAATTATGATACACATTCGTTTCGCCTATAGTTTTAATGCTGTTTTGTAAAATAACGTAAAATAAGTATAATATACGATCGTTTCCTAAGTGGCGACAGCAATCTTACCATTCATATGTTCCACGAAGGAATCACGTTTAATTTTCACCGATTATTAAAATAGTTTCAGAGTCAGTTAAATTCATGAAAATATAATTAAAAGATTTAATTTAACTTCCTCGCTTGTTTTGCTACCAGGACAGAAGGAGCAGGAGCTGTGAATTTTCTTACTATACTATCGTAGGATTAAAATTATAAAATGTACTTTGACGGTTGTTGTTACTGAAGTTGTAGATCACCAAAGAGTTCTTTTCAGTTGAGTTTGAAGATTTCACTCTCCCATTGCCCACCGAGGTGGAAGGCACTTGCTTTTGTTTTTAGTTAGTTTGTTGTCAAGTATGAATTAAGCCAATATCGCAGTTAGAGTCGCTCGTAGGGCTGCTGGGACACAACTTCTGCAAATTTTAGAGAACAATAAAATGGATAGGAAAAATAAAAAAGAAAATCAAATGAATTTGTAAAAGCTATGGAAATGAGGGCTAAAAATATGAAAAAATATGAGTAATGGTGAGTATAATTTATCGCCTTCGGCTAAAGAATGTTGTCATTGAATTTTATCAATATCAGTACAATGATGTAACTGAAAAAATAAAATCACAACTTGTGGTCCGCGAAGAGTCTAATACCTTCGGCTTAAGATAAAGAAAGCGTGTGTTGGTGAATAAAAATAATAGATACAAACTGTGAGGAAGTAAAGTGCCACGTGACGGGGTGCTCTTGGTCTTTCGATATTATAAACTGACACATAGATTATGAACACGAGTGCCTTCAAAATTGATTCGCCATGCTTGATAAGCTGTTGCTGTTATTGTTGTTGTAGCTGCTGGTATACAATTCGTCGTCACGTAGTTGATAGTAGTTTTGAAGATATTGAGCTGCCTGTGATTTCCGGGGTATTTTGAACTTGCTTGCGAGATTGGTCGGTGATGGACAGTCTGCAAATTTGATTTTCAACATGTGAGATAACACTGAAGATGGGTCACCTTATTTTACAATTCTACGAGGAATAGGCTCATTCAGTAGCAGGAACTAGATGTGAAGCATCTAATTTGACATACTTGTTGTAGGAAAGATTTATTTGACCGTCAGTTGAGCTAACTGATATTCATTTAGGATTGATAAGCGATTAGCCACTAATAGCGTCTTCTTAAACAATGCCTACGGGAATCGTTGAAATATGAATATTAAATTTGATTGCTAGCGTATTAGAGTGCGGCATAGCATAACATAATAGTTGTGGGGCCTACCTTAGTCGAGTGGTTAGAGTCCGCGGCTACAAGGTGTCTGGGTTCGATTCCCGTAATGGAAATTTCCTTGGGCATAGAGTATCATCGTGGTGCCACACGAATTACGAATGCGAAGATGGCAACTTTGGCAAAGAAAGCTCTCAGTTAATAACTGTGGAAGTGCTCATAAGAACACTAAGCTGAGAAGCAGGCTTTGTCCCAATGAGGACGTAAGAAGAAGAAGAATAGTTGTGGGTGGTTGGTTTGTTCAACAAAGTTATTCACTTTCAGAAGTTACGCATATTTGCAGAAGAATCCAACCATTTTCTATTTACCGTTTTTGAATTGTATTTGAAAATCCCTCGATTACCGTGACATGCTCTATTACCGTGAGGTTAAAAAAAATCAAGTTTCAATCGATCAGATAAAATAAACGTATGATTATTTTCGAGTCTTTTATGTTTTATATAGTAGACCGTTTTATATACTTTGCATAAAAAATATGATTTGCACCATTTCGAAAATTTTAACCATAGTTTCAGTTGATGTTGTTAAACATACCAGTGTTCCAAATACCGTGCATCTGACCCCGACTGCTGAGTCACATTTTGAAACATCTCTCAATTGAACGAACAAAGCGCAACAAAAATAAAACTTTTGTATCGAAGAACGTATTGAGGTTTGCATGATTGATTCGGGAAATAAAACATATACAGGGTGGCCAGTGAAAAGTCAATTTCAAATTCCCGGTTTTCTCCCGGTTTTTTCCCGGTATTTGAAAAATATTCCCGGTTTAATGATATGCTAAGAAACATTACTACGATTTTTTTTATCATTTCAAACGACTTTCAAGTACTTTTTTGGTAGTTTTTTTATCATAAAAGAATGCATTTCTATTAGGGGTAAACGAAAATCAGACATTTTGCTTCGCATTCAAATTTTCTGTGCTTATACTGATTCTTCTAAATTCCAATTTGATCTTTGAAACGATATTTTATGACGGTCATTCTAAGTAATCGTGGAATTTGTTATGAAAAAGTTCAGTGTTAAAAAAAGTTTGACCCGAGAATCAATCTTTGAATGAATCATAGTTTAAATTTTGAACGGTCACATATTTGGTAGACATATAACTGAATTTATCAATTGTTCAACATTTCGTTCCATGGTCATCAGCATGAAATTTGTTGTTGTTTAATCCCCACAAATCTAAAACATTTTCTCGGGGCAAATGAATAAAATTTTATATTATTTTTACTAACCCCAAACAAGAAGCGAGTGGCAAATCTTCAATGAGTATCATAGGTTGTAAACGCATTTTATTTGATCTTAGTGAATTGCAAGCTTGCTTAGAGAAATTTATAACATCCAAACATTGTAGTTTTTAACATAAAATGCTTCATGAAACTATATGGAAAACTTTTCGCAAGATGTTTCTATATTAACAGCTTTTAATTTACTGGCTAATTATTTACTGGATTTGAGCAAGTGGTAACATTTGTATACAGAATATGTTCTTGACTTTATTGACTAACTTAGGATTCGAATTCAGAAGCTTTTGTAAAAATCCACTAAAGTATAGATCGTGCTGGTTCAAACATTACTCGGTATGCAAAATTTTCCCGGGGCTAATTGAAATTCCCGTATATATCCCGGTTTTCTCCCGGTGATTCGAAATTCCCGGCTTTTTCCCGGTTTTCCCGATTTCCCGATGCGCTGGTCACCCTGCATATATTTCATTTCGCCATTTTGGAATTATAACTGAAACACGGTATTTGGAACACATAAGCAACCGTGCCCTAATACCGTGTATTGGCACCAGGCGATTACGTTCTAACATTATTTTTGCTTGTTTGTGTGTGCAACTTTAGTTCAAGTTTGTCATGGCTTTCGAAATACTACTTAATGTGCTAACGTTTGTGACAATCATTTGGAAAAATAAATAATATAATATTCTAGAAATCCACATAATTCCCAAATACACGGTATTAGGCAACACACGGAATTAGAGCAGGTCACGGTACTTACTTTTGAACAACCCTCTGAAACTCTTTGAAAAATGACTGAAGTGTAATGAATTCACTACAGACAAAACTTCAGGTTTTTTTTTGGTCTTCATTCAGATTTCAGCGTACAACCCCTTTTGTTCAAATTTGTCTTGAAATTGTTAGTTTTAGTTTCACTACTTATTCTTCTTCTTTCTGGCATTACGTCTCAACTGGGATAGAGCCTGCTTCTTAGCTTAGTGTTCCTAAGAGCACTTCCACAATTATCAATTGAAAACTTTCTCGTCAATACACCATTTTCGCATTCGTATATCGGAAATCAACAGTCCCATGTTGGAAAACGACAAACTGAGAAAAAGACGATTGAAATGTGGAAACAGCTTCGCTCCATTCTGAGTCTTCATTTGGTTCAAAATGTTTAATATTTCTACAAACCATTATTAGTTGAGTACACGAACAAACCCAATAAATTTGTTTTGAAACTAAATATAAAATATACCTACCATAAAATAGGTCTGGGTTATTTTGAATAAAACCATATGGCATAAGGTTATTTGGCATAACGGGTATTTGGGCCCAGATAGCCGTAGCGGTAAACGCTCAGCTATTCAGCATGACCATGCTGAGGGTCGTGGGTTCGAATCCCGCTGGCCGAGGATCCTTTCGTAAAGAAAATTTCCTCGAAACCCAGGGCATAGAGTATCTTCGTACCTGCCACACGATATACACATGCAAAAATGGTCAATCGGCAAAGAAAGCTCTAAGTTAATAATTGTGGAAGTGCTCATAAGAACACTAATCTGAGAAGCAGGCTTGATAAGCATAATAGTCATTTGGCATAATGTTCATTTGGCATAACATTTTCTCATCAAGAACAGCCATAGGCGAGCGTTACGGCTCACACAAAATTTTGAAAATTCCCATTCAAAAATCTTTGCACCACTAATAGGAACAGTGTTATGTATGTTTTTAGCATGGTTCCTTTAATGACACAATATATTGAATTCTTATGGGATCCATGTGGTGCTAATGCACCAATACAGATGGAAAGAAGCAAAATAATTGTTTCAAATGGCTTCGAATCAATTTTATGGATATTATTCAATTGTTTGTATCAAGTGCATCGTAGATAATAGAAAAACATCAAACAGTCATTACTATGTTTGAACTTTTGTGGTAGAAAACTAAAATGACTTGGAGGGCAAGCAAGTATCCTATCATTATATACTCAGAGGACTCTTCAATTAGTCCCATATTACAATTTTCCTTTGTGAACTTTCGATTAAGCACTGATGCTGCGCCCTTTGCATAATGAAGGATTACCTAGATATTTTTAACCTTTT
Organism: Aedes aegypti; assembly: GCF_002204515.2. Classification (NCBI taxonomy): domain Eukaryota; kingdom Metazoa; phylum Arthropoda; class Insecta; order Diptera; family Culicidae; genus Aedes; species Aedes aegypti. The sequence goes on along the minus strand of NC_035108.1, from coordinate 69,250,470 downwards.
CTTTCCAGAAAAATCTAATACATTTCTAGCGTTTTATAAAAAAAGTGCTTGAAGAAATAAAAATGCACATAGGCTAAATTTAACGAAATCAATTTATAAATGTCAGTTATTTTTCAATAGAAAATTGATTGTTTATCAATACATAGTTTTGCTATTGAAATAGTTAGTTAACTTTTGTGTTGATCTGAATATGGAAATATATTCTTGTAACTATTGCATAGTATTCATTTGACTCGGTTTGTCTCATGTTTACCAAAGATAAATGAAGCTCTGGAACTACTATATGAAAGAGTCTCGAATTTTGAGATCTGACACTTCAGTAGTCGCGCTGTTGTATTTTGAAAAACTCTGGTACAATACTGTGAAAGATGCCCCGGAACTCCAAAGACCCGTTCGCGGGTAGGTTTCTTTTGAACCCACTAACCATTTATCCGTATAGGCCTGTACTGCCCATAAACGCATAATTGTCTCATGTGAATAGGAAATCCAGTAAACATGGGACTGACATGCATTTATGGGCAGTGTAGGCACTGTATGTTTTTAGTCGGATGACACAATGAGTCAGCGGTCTTCTTTGAGGTAGTTTTCTACTATCCAAACAGGCAAACCGTAGTGCTATTGCTGAATATCACCACGTTTACCACATCTTTTTGAGCTCCTCAAAGAAATTAAAACAACCTTATTTTTTACAAAATATGGTCACGTTGTGAAAAGATACACTTAAAACTATGCATTAACCTATAAGATTCATATGGGTTCTTTTTCTATATTTTTCATTATCTTCTCGTTAGATGGCCCATTCAGCTCTATATATTGAAATTTATAAAAGAGCACATGAAGTGTCCTGTAAATGTGACTAAGGCGATTTCGGTAATCAGTTCTGCTATTCTTAACAGTGGCAGAACCAGGGAGGGAGGGGTTTGGGAGTCAAATCCTTCCTACAAGAGCCGAAAATGGCAAAACATATTTAAAAATATATTAGCAAACATATTCTTGGAATTCATCACACATTCTACAACTACGAAGCAGTCACTCAGGGGAAAGTGGAACAGTTTGATCACCTTAAGGAAAAAATGATAAAAGGGCTTAACATATCATGGAATCTACGGATATTATTTGCATGATTTCAAACAATTTATAGATTCATACTCTAGATCCGCATGGTTTCCGTTGTATTACAAAATTCACGAATGAATGAATGGTTTTCAAAGTTTGTCATTTTTTGAGCCGATTTTTTTACCGATGAGGTGATATGAGTACCGGGGGCCTTCCTTAGCCGAGTGGTTAGAGTCCGCGGCTACAAAGCAAAGCCATGATGAAGGTGTCTGGGTTCAATTCCCGGTCGGTCCAGAATCTTTTCGTGATGGAAATTTTCTTGACTTCCCTGGGCATAGAGTATCATCGTACCTGCCATACGATCTACGAATGCGAAAATGGCAACTTTGGCAAAAAAAGCTCTCAGGAGCAATTCTCGCTGAAACCAGGCCGCCATCGGCACCCATTTTTTTTTTGTTTCTGTTCGGGATGAACCACTGCGACCAGTTTTCTTTGATCTTTTGTGGTGTACCCGTGTCCTTTGTTTAGTGCATGTCGTTCTACTCCATTACTATTGAGAAATAATGAAGTAGTCGTTTTTTATACAAATATCATTCTTTACCATTTTGCATAGAGCCTCTTTAGAAAAAGATACCGCTATTTATAACTTTTGGAGAAAACAGTTTGTCACCATTGAACTCTCAAAAGCGCGCCCCTTAATCAGGTTCGGCAACTACTTACTTACTTATTTGGCTTTACATCAATTATCTTGATAAAGCCTCGCCAACAATATTTCGCCAATTCCCTCGGTTCATGGCCGCTTCTCTCCATCCTCGACTGTGACCCACGCTTTGATTCTTAACTTGCACATTCGTTCATTGATCGGCCACCACCCGATCACGCGCCTTTGCATATCACCCATCACTATGAAAGCTGTTCCCAGCTCGCGTGTGTTGCCGCAGCTCTGGTAGATGGTATGATTACCTCTAAACGTTCGCACCAATGCTCCTGTCTAGCACACCTCCTGCAGCGCTACGATGTCGAAACCGCGGGTCTTCAGTACATCGGAGAGTATGCGAGTACTTCCAATGAAGTTGAGAGATTTGCAGTTCCACGTACCGAGTTTCCAATCGCTAGTCCATTTTCGTCGCTGTGGTCTTTGCCGATTGTTCCGGTCCGTATTCTCTCGTTGACGTTCCTGTGCTGATGTGTTTTTACGGTTGGCTTGCAGGGCCTGACACCAACCCCCTAGATTTCCGAAGGACCATTTTTTTTTTTTTTTTTTTTTTTTTATGGTATTCAGTTGGAGCTGCCTGACAGCTTAACTTGTCAAGGACCCTCGGTCTGGCTTTTGCCAAGTTTCCCCTCTACCAGGACCAATACTCAGACGGACTAGGCAATGGCGCCCACATGAACACTGTTTTTTTATTAGTATTGTGACGTGGTAGTTTTTGAAAAGTACCCATATTCCCTTGCTTCTGAGAAAAGGATACATTATGAAAATCAGCAGCTCCATTAGAATTTGTTTGAAATGGTAGTGTAGAATTTGTTTGAAATAGTAGTGCATTACTAATACTGTCTAGTGGTTTTGAATAATTTGTCATTCAAGTGCTATTCTGATTACTATTGTCTTTTACGTAAGATTAGAGTCTTAAATGCCAAGTGTCGTCAAGTCTTAACAAAATTAGGCTGTTTAGTAGTATGTAGTTCTAGTTAATTTCATTTTTTGTTGTTAAAAGTATTTATTGGTCATTACGTTCATATATACTTAAAGAAAAAAGTCGCTTTCCTTGTCTGTTCAACAATTTTTCGAAACTAGCAAGTGTACCCTAATGATCGATCTCAGCGTCTTACTTTCCATAGTCATTTTTATAGTGAATATTGAAGAGTAAAGTTACCTTAGGCTTTTATTACAGTCTCCTACAAGATTCACTTTTCGGTGGCAAATGCAATGCTTCACAACGCCTACTTTCTACTTGTAAATTTTGCGAAAATGAAGCTGGAATTAGATTATTTATACCGCTGTTACAAAAGGGGTATTTCATATTATGGCAATGTAAAAACCATATTAAAATAAGATTGTCGCCACTTATTTCTACTCAGTGAATCTACTAGTCATTTTCCTAAGAGTTCCTAAGTATTCCCTACGTCGTATATGATAACGATGTATCTAGCTAGCTAATAGTAAGAGTAAGAGTGGCTACGGATCATTCTGGTTAGCAAAAGGCAAACTGAACGTCACCAATAGTATTAATGTCCACTTCGAATAGATTAATTATTTGAAATGGGCATCAATTCTGTCAATGACGCAGAATGTCCGTTGGATCACATCCGAGATATTATTGCGTCTATGCCATATGAATTATGACGCGGCTTTAAGCAAAAAAATGCCAAAATGTGATACCACCACTACAGGTTACGCCTTTGGTTTCCATCATATGGGCTAATGGATTATGCCCTCCCATCGCGGCAAGGTCGCATAACCAAGGGGAGGGAGATTTCCGGAGGACCATTCCCCCTAAATGTTCGGAGGGCCATAGTGCGCAGTTTAGCTTAGAGTCCTTCTCTGGCACTCGGACGATGATCAGCCGCCCCTGACATGGGGAACAGACGCTGTTGTGAGCCGCTCCTAACGTGGAGTACAGACGCTCCAGGTTTGCAAAAGCAAACCCCCCCTTCCCTGTCAGCATACGACCAAAGTTCCCACCGGGGGTTGGTTACCCGATCTTCCCCAAGGTTACTCGTACCCCGGCCAGTACCACGAGAAGGTAGGGATAGGAGTTGCTGGGCAAGAGGCTAAGGACCGCACAAAGGGGTCTATTTTATTCCTGCAGGTACGCGAGGTACCAATGGTACGCCATGCCCAGCCATTTACCAGCCATTTATCGAGGTTCGGCAACTATGCTGGTTGAATGATATTCATTTTGACCATGCATCGGTACTCTAGCGTATCAAATTATTGCTTCACCCTTAAGTTTTATCGAAAACTAGCGATCAGTGACATAAAATTGGAATTCTAACGATGGGTGCCGATGGCGGCCTGGTTTCAGCGAGCATTGCTCTCAGTTAATAACTGTGGAAGTGCTCATGAGAACACTACGCTGAGTAGCAGGCTCTGTCCCAGAGGGAACGTTAATGTCAAGAAGAAGAATAAGAAGAAGATTGATATGAGTACCCTATTTTTGATTGTGAAATTATTATTAATACAATTTTTAATTTTAATTTATAAATACTCCGCAGTCGACAGCTTGCTCTCGCAGCAAACAGAAGCCTTTTGTTTCGCTCCGCGCGCGTCTGTCTGCGTCTCCAAAGCCATTTTTTCGGGTATCTCGCCAGTATCTCTGGTGTCTATCGGTACATTACGTGTCCCCGGACGTCTATTGGCACGGTTTTTGCATTCTTACCAACCCCGGCGGGAACTTTTCAGGAGCTGACGTCGGAAAAAGTGCATCTAACCTCAATTAGCAGCATCAACGGGCTGCAGCACAGTGGTCCAGAAGAGACAGTATTGTGATCGTGGAAGTGTGAACCGAAAAAGCTTTTATTTACCGTTCATGTGAATCCGAATCAGCATTTCTTCTTCTCGTTTCGTTTCGTGTGCAAGTGTGTGTACTTAAACCAGCGTTTCTAAAGCGGTTTTATCTGGTTCGCCCACATGGAGTGGGCCCCGGACCCTTTTCCCCCTATTGGGGATCAAGGAGGCGGCTGCTCATCCAATTTTTTCGACGGTGAATTTGCTGGAGCGCTGTTGCCAGGATACCTTGACAAGGAAGGAACAAGAGGGTCTATTCAAGTGCTCCGAATGCAAGCAGTTGTAGGAGTACTGCCATGCAACCCTTTCGTTATGCGGAAAACAATCGAAAAATGCGTAGGCACGAAAATCGACGGCGCTTTTCCCGAAGGCAAGGAAGGAATAAGTAACGTTCTGAAGGTCCGCAGCACAACCCAGGCCACCAAACTAATGAAGCTGACCACGCTTATTGATGGAACAGGAGTTAAGGTCACCGAGCATCCAACCTTGAATATCAGTCGCTGTGTCGTGAATTGCAGAGCCGTGATGGATCTCGCCGACAAGATTCTTGAGGAGGAACTATTCGATCAAGGGGTACGAGAATTCCGACGCATAACCAAGCGCGTAGGAAAAGATAACGTTAATACGTCTACTCTGATCCTAACAATCGCAGGAACCGTTATCCCGGCGCACATAGACTTCGGCTACATCCGGTGTAAGACACGTTCCTATTTTCCTGCACCAATGCAATGCTACAATTGCTGGGGGTTTGGACATACCAGTAAGCGTTGCCAACAATCACATGCAACCTGTGGCACTTGCTCAAAAGACCACACGATTGATAAGGAGAATCCCTGTCAAGCGGAGGTATATTGCAAGCGGTGCGACAGACATAGCCACTCTCTGGCCAGCCGAAAATGCCCTGTCTACGGCAATGAAAACGAAATCCAAAAGATTCGTGTTAATCAAGGCATTTCGTACCCAGCAGCCCGAAGGCTATTTGAACAAGCCAATAACCAGCACACCTTCTCCAGCGTCACAGTAGCTAGCAAGGATCAGCAAATCGCCGACCTGTCCTCTAAAGTTGACAAACTCCTTCAGGAAATGGAAGCGAAGAATAAGCGAATCGAATCTCTTGAAGTAACCCTAAATGGCAACAACCACCCGGGCAACAACGGCATGATTGCGGAGCTTCTGCAAAAAGTAGATCTCCTGACCAGTGAAATGAGAAAGAAAGATGAAAGAATACAGATCCTGGAAGCAGCCCTGCAGAGCGGTTCCCGCATGGAAATTGTCCGGAAACACGGCACAATTGAGGACCTAGTAAGTAAGGTCAACGACCTTGAACTCCAACTGGAACAGAAAGAAAGAGAGGTCTACACCATCCAAAGTCTCTTCCAAAAACGCTCCCAATCCCACGTCCAACACTCCTCAAACGTTGCTCAACAATCTACCGACAACCCTGCAGCTCATTCGCAAGCCCAGAACCAGATCGATATAGCGCCTACAAACTCGAAAAAAAATAAGAATAGGAAACAGAAGGTGAAAGAATCCCAGTTGACTCCCATGTATGAAAGCGACACCAGCCCAATTCCCTCAGAGCCAACTTCGGTAGAGCGAACCCCCAAAAGAGATCGTGCAGTCACAGACTCTGATGAATCATCCGGCCAGCCAAAATATAAGGTCTATACTCCTAACTGTGACCTCATTCCCAACGTTAACATCTCCACTTCAAGTGGAGACGATGACATGTCAGATTCCTAGAAATTCATCCAGTACTCCTCGCTAAAGTACTCTACAACAGGGAAATTACATGTGTTATACCAGTCATGGGCCCTAAACCCATAGAAAGTGGTCAGTCCACCAAGAAAGAGGAGACTACTGGACTGTCTATCACAAGTTCAACCACTTCCATCAACGATACAACAGAAGAAGACGATGTTTCCAAAATCCCACGTCCAAATGCCACCTTTTTTCAAGCAGTTCCAACATCTTTGCTGGGAAAAAACACCATAGAAACCAAGACTTCCCCAGACAACCAGAAGTCGCATAACAGTTTACGAACTAAGTCGTTTATTTACACAAATTCCATCACACCCGCACTACATGGTTGTTAATATCGTTTGATCGATGAATTTCCTCGCATAAAACGCTATTTTATGAGTTCATAAGTACATTTCGTTTCGTTCCGTATACTCGTACAAAGTAAGTCGGATCAATCCGTAGCAGCTGTCAAATCAACTTTGTTATCATAAATTAAGTCGCATAAGAGTACAGACTAGTTCGCTAGAAAATCTACACACTCGCATTGCATATTATGTTTCATCATATAAAATATGCACGTATATCGCCTCCACTTTTGTACGTATAAGGCCTTTTCGCATCATCTTATACGTGAAACTTTGCGCATATAAGCATCGCATAACGCAAAAGGTGATTTCGTTATACGTACATTCTGGTTGTCTGGGTCCCAACCAAGACGCTCTGCACGGATCAAAGCAAGATATCTAAACGAGACTTCGAAGAGCAATGCGGATGCTCAGCTAGGTCATGCAAACAGCTGCAGCGTGGCAGATTATGATCGCGTCCAGGCTCTCCGGTACGGCCCTGCTGCGGTACCCATTGCATCCAGTTCCTCTGCCTCTGCACCAGCAACTTTCTCTAGATCGTTTACCAACCCTGGTACGTCTACGGCCGTCATCGATACGATAAAGCAAACCAATTTCGTGCTGCAGTGGAATATAAACGGATTTCACAACAACATAAGTGACCTAGAATGCCTGATCCACGATAACCTGCCTGTCGTAATAGCCTTACAAGAAGCTCATCGCACCACTGTGAACAGAATGAATCGAATGTTGAGAGGAAGGTACAAATGGATATACAAAAGCAATGCAAATGTATACCATTCTGTAGCGATCGGGGTACTAGAATCGGTCACTTTCTCCCAGTTACAACTAGATACCGATCTTCCCATTGTCGCCGCCAAACTCGAGTATCCATTCCCTGTATCGATAGTCAGTATGTATCTGCCATGTGGTAAAATACAGGACCTCAAAAACCAACTACTCCGTGCACTAGAACCCATACAAGGTGCAATGATCCTTGGCGACGTTAACGGGCACCATACCACATGGAGAAGTGCCAGGGTTAATGCTCGAGGTTCCATCTTGATGGAACTTGCAGAGGTAATGGACTTGATTTCACTTAACGATGGGTCCATTACTTTCACCAGCGGTCAACGTGAATCAACCGTCGACGTATCCTTTGCTAGCTCCAGCATCGTCAACAGATTGCTCTGGAGTGTCGGTGCAGACCCCCTTGGAAGCGACCATCACCCCATCTCGATATCTATCAACCAACGACCTCCCGAAACATCGCGCCGCCCTCGATGGATTTACAATCAAGCAGACTGAGCATCCTTACAAGCAATGATCGACGAGTCACTGGGTTCATCCGAACCCGACAACCTTTCTACCTTTCTGAGTACCATCCACCAGGCAGCCGCTGCATCTATACCGAAAACCAGTCCCAAACCTGGCCGTAAGGCTCTCCCATGGTGGTCACCAGAAACGAAAAAAGCAATAAAAGCCAGGAGAAAGGCCCTACGATTGATAAAGCGACTCCCTGATTGTCACCCAGACAAAGATGCGGCCATGGCCCTCTACAGAGCAAAACGGAATGAATGCCGACAAATCATACGTGACGCAAAAAATCAATGCTGGGAAAGCTTCCTGGACAGTATAAACTCCAACCAATCCTCGACCGAGCTATGGAGTAAAGTAAATTCTCTTAGCGGAAAACGGAAGGCTCATGGTATCGCCATTCACCAAGACGGCGTCCTTACCAGGGATCCAAGAACAAATGCTCAGGCCCTGGGAGAATATTTCGCCTCTCTTTCGGCATTTGAGAAATACAGCAACACCTTCAAGCGACGAAACGATGCTAGCAGCCTCGAAAAAATGATCATTCCAGAAGACAAAACTCACCAACCAATCAACGAACCCTTCCGTCTTATCGAACTAGAACTGGCCTTAGCCAAGTGTAACGGTAAATCTGCCGGAGTCGATGAGATAGGTTACCCAATATTGAAGCATCTCCCTCCCGTTGGCAAAGCAGCCCTGTTACGACTGCTAAACAAGGAATGGACTGGAAACACCTTACCGAAAGAGTGGAATCATAGCCTCGTTATTCCTATTCCTAAACACGGTTCTGTTAACAAAGCACCTACAGATTTTCGTCCGATTTCGCTAACATGCTGCATCAGCAAGGTGATGGAAAGAATGGTTAACCGCCGCCTGGTTCACTTTCTTGAGTCTAATGGTCATCTCGACCACCGACAGCACGCGTTTCGTTCCGGCCACGGAACGGGGACATACTTTGCAACTCTTGGACAAGTACTCCACGATGCTAAAGCACAGGAGCAACACGTTGAACTGGTTACACTAGACTTGGCGAAAGCCTACAATCGGGCCTGGACACCAGGCGTCATTAACCAGCTTTCCAAATGGGGTCTGACAGGACATGTCCTTCACTTCCTGAGAAATTTTCCAAGTTTGCATTGGGAATCACCGCTCAAATACTTTTTCAGAAGAGACCGGCATACCGCAAGGTTCGGTTATTGCCGTCACTATCTTCCTAATTGCCATGAACGGGGTCTTCAGTAGTCTTCCGAAAGAGATCTTTATTTTCGTTTATGCGGACGACATAATGCTTGTGGTTATTGGGTCCACCGAAAAAGCGCTCCGCCGGAAACTCCAAGCATCAGTGAACGCCGTCGCCAAGTGGGGCAATGAAGTAGGATTCGAGTTATCAGCTGAGAAAAGTGCCATAATGCACCTCTGTACATCCCGCCATCGTCCCATTCGATCTCTAGTCACTGCCAACGGTCAACCAATACCATTAAAAAAATCCGTTCGAGTACTTGGTATTCACTTGGACAGGCATCTGACCTTCGTCGAACACTTCAAAGAAGTTAAACTGAATTGTCAAACTCGCCTAAACCTTCTTCGTACATTATCCAGACGCCATAACACCAGCAACCGTGACGTCCGCCTTCGTGTAGCAGCAGCAATCATTGATAGCAGACTACTCTACGGTATAGAACTTAGCTGTACAACAACCGACGCAATGGTCACATCACTCGCTCCTGTTTATCATCAATCGATACGAATCGCTTCCGGTCTACTGCCATCCACGCCATCAGACGCTGTCTGTGCAGAAACCGGTAGATTGCCGTTCACGTATCTCATCACAGAGACTGTATGCAAAAGAGCAATCAGTTTCCTAGAGAAGACAACACCTTGTACCGGCGGAGTCCTTCTCCTTGATGAGGCGAACCGGCTCCTGCGTGGACACGTCAACCAAGTGCTCCCCCCTGTGGCCGAGGTCCACTGGAATGGAGCCAGGAGTTGGGACTCGCCCCGTATGAACATTGAAACATCGATAAAGAATGCCTTCCGGGCGGGAGACAACTCCCCTGCGTTGACTAGATCTGTCGCCGAGCTATCTCGAACGAAATATCCCGACTATACACATCGGTATACAGATGGCTCCAAGGCCCAGGACGGAGTTGGTATCGGCGTTACCGACCCTGAAATCAGCCGTTTTCTCCGCCTTCCAGATCCCTGCTCAGTATTTTCTGCAGAAGCAGCAGCCATCCTTATCGCCTCTACAATGCCGTCACCGAAGCCAGTCCTGATACTGACAGACTCAGCCAGTGTTCTCGCAGCGTTATCATCGGAAGTGACTCGCCATCCATGGATCCAAGCAATCCAGCTTAAGGCGCATCCGGGTACAGTATTTGCTTGGATACCTGGACACTGCGGGATCCGTGGCAACGAAGAGGCTGACCGTTTAGCAGCTCACGGTAGACATTCAACTTTCTACACAAAGGAAATTCCTGGCCAAGATTTGAAACGTTGGATCACTACGACCATTAGGGACTCCTGGGCGCTTAAGTGACTGAACACACGTAACCTCTTCTTACGAAAAATTAAATATGATGTTACACGATGGGTTGACCCCAAAAACCATCTCGAGCAAAAAATTATGTCCAGACTTCGCACGGGTCACACAAAGGCTTCTCACAATATGGGAGGTGAGGGACCTTTCCGAAGAATCTGTCCCGCTTGCAATGTATTATACTCGGTGGAGCACTTCATCATTAATTGTCCTCAACATCAGGCTGCTCGCATGCTGCATGACATTCCTGACAGTATCCGCTGTGCTCTCAACAACGATCCTGACAACATCACACGACTTATGAATTATTTAAAAGACATCGAACTATACCACAACATCTAGCCATCCTCCCCGACAGAATAATTCAACTTGACCACGCTTCGAAACTTGACAACGAATTCGTTTAATGGAACCACCCTAGAATACAGCCTGGAACAGATCACGCACCCGCACCTGGACTATCCAAACGGAAATAGCTTCTATATTACGAATGATTGTTTTTCCTTAACCAAAAATGTTAACTTAACACATTACTCTGTATAAGTATTACTGCCCAGGAGGGCCAATGTAACGCCCTCTTTTTTCACGGAGACAAACCAGCCACTGGCTGAAAGTCTCCTTAATAAAGATAAAATAAAAAAGAATAAAAAAAATACTCCGTGCAAAAATATTAAAATTGAAATGATGAATTTTGAAAAAGCATTCGGGGCAATACCGGCAGTTTTTTTTTTCGAACATTTGTTATTTCTTATTATTTCAGTGTAGAACACTGACTTAGCATGCCTATTGCTTCATTTGGCTTGTCAGCTTTGGGACTGAATGCTATTTCTGAGAATGTTTCGAGTATGTATGCTGTTTTCGATGGGTGTTCATTACACCTCATTGGCCCCGACTACGCATAATATTCTTCTAAGTTGTGTTTTTGAATTTTTAGACCCCTGAAGAGTTTAATAGAACCAAAATTACCTACGAATTGCTACTATCATACAGCACTGAACAATATAAACGCATTGACCTTTTGAATGGACAAATGGTCGAGTTTGAAAAGTGAAATCTCTATTTCTAGTGCACCGATTGATCTGAAATTTGCATCGCTGCTAAGAAATAACTTAAAATTTGCTCAGCTGTAAAGTTATATTTTTAAATATTAAAACTTTCAAGTTATAATAAACGTAATAGATGTTAGTTTTAATTCATCATTTGGATTGTATTTTCTGTGGTGATAAGATAAGACGAGAACGTTTTGTTCTCATTTGAGAGAGAGCTAAAATTACAGCTAATTTAAGAACAATACATTTTCTGCAAAATTGTTCAATTTGGTGAGACAAACGAGTTTGTAGTACAATCAACTCTCCCTTACTTGATATTGAAGGGACCATCGAGTCAAAATCAAACACATTATTACACTTGTTGAATACACGACACATACTAGCTAAAGGAGAATTGTAACAGTAATTTGTTCTCGATCCCGGTACGCGAAGAAAGTCGTTGGTGCGCAAAATTCGACTACGGATGTTGATGTTCAATTGGCACAGTTTATACGAGAAGTCAGCAGGTCAGCGATAAATTTCGCTTTCGATACATTTCGTCGCACTTCAAGGAGATCTAGGTTTATTAGTTTACAGCGATCTTCGTAGTTCGGGAGGTTCGGCGGGTCATTCCAAGGCAATAATCTTAAAGTGAATCTTAATTTTTTTTGTTTTAACTGATTCAATCCTGTCGACACCATTTTTATAAAAAGGAGACCAAACAACCGACCAATGTTCAAGAATTGAGCGAACTAAGAAACAGTATAGAGTTTTCAGACAATACACATCTTTAAACTGTTTAGTAATACGGAAAATGAAACCTAATTGAGCTGAAGCTTTTGTGGTCACATAAGAAATGTGATCTTTGAAAGAAAGTTTCGAGTCAAATAGACTTCCCAGATTTTTTACGACAGATTCTCTGTTCAAAACGGTAACATGTAAGATATAGTCTCTGATAATGGGATTCTGTTTGCGCGTAAATGTTATACCGTGACATGCTCTATTACCGTGAGGTTAAAAAAAATCAAGTTTCAATCGATCAGATAAAAATAACGTATGATTATTTTCAAGTCTTTTATGTTTTATATAGTAGACCGTTTTATATACTTTGCATAAAAAATATGATTTGAACCATTTTGAAAATTTTAACCATAGTTACAGTTGATGTTGTTAAACATACCAGTGTTCCAAATACCGTGCATCTGAACCCGACTGCTGAGTCACATTTTGAAACATCTCTCAATTGAACGAACAAAGCGCATCAAAAATAATTCTTTTGTATCGAAGAACGTATTGAGGTTTGCATGATTGATTCGGGAAAAAAAATATATATTTCACTTCGCCATTTTGGAATTATAACTGAAACACGGTATTTGGAACACATAAGCAACCGTGCCCTAATACCAAGCGATTACATTCTAACATTATTTTTGTTTGTTTGTGTGTGTAACTTTAGTTTAAATTTGTCATGGCTTTCTAAATACTACTTATTATGCTAACGTTTGTGACAATCATTTAGAAAAATAAATAATATAATATGCTAGAAATCCACATAATTCCCAAATACACGGTATTAGGCAACACACGGAATTAGAGCAGGTCACGGTAACTGAGCATTTTGAAGAATTTAAAATCATCCTATTTGAAGTGCACCAATCCGAAAAAATGTTGAGTTGGTCTTGAAGAATGTCTGCATCAGCTTCAGTCTTAATAGTAAAATAGAGTTTGAAATCATCAGCGAGTTATGGAAATTCTACCCCATTGACCCGAGTCCCATTACCCCGAATGTTATAAACCCGAACGCCATTAGCCCGAATTCCAAAACCCCGAAGGACTCATCACCCCGAATAACATTACCCCGAATTCCAATACCACGGGGAAATGTTATCAATATCATCATTCGGGGTAATGGGGTAGAATCTTTTTAGTTGAATCAAAATGAAATTATTGACAGTTTTTTTCCAAAATGGGAAATTTACGATGATTAGAAGGCTTGTATTTGGGATGTCAACAAAAATTCTGCTGGGTGAAATTCAGGATAGTTTTTCAGCTGGTAAAATTTTTAAATTAATGTTTTTACTAGACTGTGATTTAGGCCTTCAAACATTAAACATCTGTTTATTCTAAGAAACAGTTGGAAAAATAAGACTCTGATTTGTCAGTCCAATTACAGAAAATGATCCAAAACAAAGTTTAATGATCGACTTGAACATTTTGAGGTGTTTACACATATTTGGTAATCAATTTGTCTTCTTGTTTGACCTTGACTGAATTTTCTGGATTGTATATTTCTTACTCACGAATGTTGTCAAAAATAGAGAGAGCTGCATCTACCTAATGGGGGTACTTTGACCCGATAAGCCAAATCTAGGCAGTGCCGGATTTGGGCTTCGGGGGGCCCGGGTCAGATTTCTTAACGGGGGCCCTTGGTACAAAATTAGCGGGAAGTCATAGAAAAGTTTAATATTATTAAAATAAAATATTTGGAAAACTCCAAAAAATGTTATATTACTCGACTATACCCACATAATTTCGCGAAGGTTGCGTAAAATAAATCATTTGCATAAAATATTCGAAAAGTCTTGAATGATAAGATTGAATTTTGTGAATCGTTCTCAATCAAGTCCAAAATTAAAAATGTTTGAAATCAAGTTGAAATTAAAATCCAGACTAAATGATTCACCAAGACTTGATTAATAATAGCATAAAATAGATATATCATTTTTTTACAGTTTATTGAAGATATTTCCATTAAATGAACTTGAACAACAGTCGTCATTGAAGCTATAAACAAATTGATTAACTATTCTATTTTATTGTGTAGAAATTTGCAGGTATCATACATATATTGTTAAAAAAACGATCTCATCGTGACTGGATTAAACAATATGCTTTTAAATACTTTATATTATTTTCGTTACAGTAAAGAAGCAAACGATCGTTTAAATAGCATTAAAGCAATGAATCACATATTCAACTTGTCTTCGCGGACAAGAATCAATTGCTTTCAGAAAAAAAAACACATGAACCTCACTTTCAGTCAACTAACAACTTCAAGCTCAAATCCAAGTTCTTTGCTTTATAATGTTAATGTTCCAGATTTTAACAACAGTTTGGAAGAACTATTCACGCTTAGAAATTTTTCAGATTTTTTGTCTCTGCAGTTAGCCCTTGAGCGAGAAACTTACAAACACCATAGCTAAATTACCTTTTACCCATAACGTGGGTAGATCACCTTTTCGTGGTGCGTTATGGGGTAAAGATCTACCAATGAACCCTAGTCCTGACTGCTTCAAACGAAGAGAACAGGATGCTATAGTAATCAAAGGAACACTATTAGTCCTTGTTACATTTTAAACCTTGTTAAAAGTGACAAGTCTCGGTTTTCCAGTAGCCGAGAATGACCTTGAGACAAGGATAAAAATGAGTCGAAATCAACAAGTTGTTTTCTAATCTTTTATTTATTATTCTCTAGTTTGAAGAAGTAAGGACTAGGATTCTGATGCATGGACAATATCGGTGTCACTTCCCGACTTTATCAAGGGATCCGATTTTGACTGATAAAGGGGCGCGCCTGCGGAGAGTGTACCCACCACACCCTTCGAAGGGTTTAAGAAGCGGAACCTTTCAATTAGAATCCTTTCCTGTGATCAAGTTAGGAATGACAACTGTAAAAAAAATCCGAATACTTTATCACTTCTCGATAGTGACAAAGTAACACGACATGCACTACACAAAGGACACGGGATATACTACAATAGATCAAATATTGGTCGCAGTGGTTTATGTTCCGAACAGAAAAAGAAAAATAGCTAAATTACCTTGTTAATCTATCCTCTTGGGCTAAAAATTTAAGGACCATAATTGTAATAAAATTCTGTAGATTTGGGTCAATATTATGGTATACTTTAAGTTCTTAGGGGAAATTGCAGTCTATAAACAGATTCTGTGGATTTGGAATTATAATAAATTCTAAGCTCTTAATGAAAATTGCAATATTTGAACAAAAACTATGAAAATATTAAAATCTGGCATAGATGAAAAAGAGTACAGGAAGCTTCCAAATTTCTGTGGAATTTCAAATATGCTTGATAAAAAAATAATTTCAGTATCCTGATAGTAAAATCAAGAAAATCTATGAATTACCGACTATCTTCGTCTTTCCAAGATTATTCCAGGACATAGAGCTCTGTAATTTTGACAGCATCTTTCCAGCAAGCTGTGACAGTTCGCTATTATTGATAAGAGACGAGTTTTACAATTTTTGATACAACCTTGATGGTTTTTATTAACGAAAAGGATTTTTTCAAACTAAAAAAATCAGATAAAAATCATATTGAACTTTCTACTAACTATAAAACAACATCATCTCATGCCATAATATTTGTGTTAGAAATTATATTGGAGTTTTATTTCAAATTTAAAATCAATAATGTAAAACAAAATTGATTCAATTGTGTTTCACTTTATTTCACTTCTCGGGGGCCCCCTTCATCGTGGGGCCCTGGGCATTTGCCCCCTTGGCACCCCCCCAAATCCGGGCCTGAATTTAGGTGAATGCAACTTTTCTTATGTTTGGGTTAAAAAAAAACTCAATTTTGCGTTAAATCTACCCAAAATTGTATACATTTTTCTTATGAAATTAAAGACAAATTACCTACTGGGGACCTAGGAAATTTATCCAAAATTGAGTAATTTTGAGCCCAATTACGGAATTGCGTTGAAACAACCCAAAAATTGAGTTGAATCCCGTCTCCGTATACTTAGGGCCGATTTCTTCACCTTCGCTTAAGTCGTAAACCACGTTTACCCATACGATTAAACCTGGTTTAAGGCCTAAGCGGTGGTGAAGAAACCGCTTATAGGAATATTAGTTAATACTCAAGTTGAAAAAAAATTGGAAACAGATGAAAAATGATTGAATGATATCACTCTAACGTATTAATAATCTTGTTAAATCAATGTTTACCATACATGTAAAAAATGTGAAATATTCCTAAATTATTGAACTAGGTTTATTTTATTAAAAAATGCTTTCTCAAAAAGCATTTCCTTCTATCCAACTTTACAAACCCCCCCCAGAACCAAATCGTGGTTGCGCTGCTGATTTTTAACAACAAATGTGTTTGGTTTTAACCCTCTAATACCCAAATTTTTGTTTTCGATCTAAATATTATTTTTCGTTATCTAAAATCATTCTAAACACGGTTTGGGCAATGAATTATTTTTCTTCGCAAATTTATGAATTTTGATTTTTGATTTTTATTATTTTTATTTTTAAACATCCCTATCCTTTTAAATTTTTTCTTGAAGCCCCTTCTGGTTACTGATTTTTGACAATAATAAAAATTTGAGTTTTTACCATACTTTTGAAAATATGATTTTTTTAATTTTTTTCTGGGACATTTTTTATTTTCCGTGTAACTAACGGAAAAACAGATTTGAAATTATTTCAATACCATCAGGCTCTTCTTCTGTGATAGGTTGATCGTAGAAAAATATAAAAGTTACGATTTTTTATAATACACGTTAAATGAATCCCAGGCATTTGTAGGTTATATAAGAATACAATTTTTCAAACAATTTTCAATAATACAAATAAGTTTCAAAAATCATAAAAAACTTTTCTTATATGCGTGTTATGAGTCAAGGTTTAAGCCAAAAATAAAATCATTTTAATTTCCGAGCTACGAAAAAATACACAAAATTCCAAAGTGTAGCCCGTCTAAAGGCGGGGTTGGGTATTAGAGGGTTAATTAAAAAGTAAACTTGTTTAGAGGTTAAAGCATAAGCATCGAATCGCAATATTTTTTTCTTATTGAAAAGAATAAGCATGATGTTTCTTTCATCATGTATGTATTTTTTACTCCAAAAATTCATCCCGCGTGTATTTTACACTAAAAATTCGATCCTCTGGATTTGTCTTCTTCTTTTCCTCAAATTTAGCATCAAACAAAGATGCTTGAGATCACAAAGCAGCACAGCTGCCCATAAAGGCATATCAATCCCATATGGAAAAAGTGATGATTAAGAAAATAACGCTCAAAGATTAAAGTTTGCCTTCTCATACAAATTTTCATAGTTTTTTAGTACATTTCCGTATGCTATATTGATTTAACATAGCCACACAGATAACTTATTTTATTTCTATTGATCATCAAAAAATATAAACTTAAACATAATTCAAGTTTTGCAGCTGCCATTGGGGTTCAAAGTTCATATAGAGACTGTTATTTTTATATTATTCAATATGAAACTACATTAACTTAATAATGTTCCACTTTTTTTAAAATTTTCATATTCACAGTAGATTATATATTAAACATGAATGTTGCAATAGAAAAACGCGTTGATTTGAAAATCGATATGGGACAGTTATGCTGTCATGGGCAGTCAGTGTATCATTCGATTAGGGACAAATATTAGGAAACCGCCATCGAACTAGACCATGAATCAAACCCAGAAAGTTTCAGTATGCGTTTACTTTTGAGTAGGGATAAGGAAGGGTTTTTTTTGTTTATCTTATTATTTCCCATATTGTCTTTTAAAGTATAGAAACAGGTAAGGAATTTTAACCTTATTGGGAAAAGTTTGAAGTTTTGTGCTACATACAAGGAAAATGATCATATCAATAATGCTAGAAATACTACAGTGAAAATAGCATGCAAAACTGAACTTAAAAACCAGTTAAATAAAACCAAAAATAAAAGAACGTAATGACTAAATTGCACTATGCGAATGATGAATGAGATAGGTTTGCATAAGAATCAAAAGCTAAAAAATTGAAACCGCTAGCAGCTCAATTACAGTCAACAACAACAATAAGAACAACATCAACTTAAAAGAACGGTAGCAATAAGTAACCGAGCAAGCAGAAAGTTTCGGTTTCTTTCTGCTTTTGCCACTGTTTCTATAGCAGGAGTCAGGCAGAAGGTAATATCACGAAACAACAGAATTCAAATTACGTGGCGTGCAAATGATGAATGTCTTGGAGAAAAAGTGAAATTTTCGATTTCTGGCGAAACGTATAGCATACGCTACAGTGGGAGCCTCATTAGGACCAATTTAGGTTTTGACACAGTTTTTATGCTGCCACTAACCTGAGCTGTACTGCGTATACTGCTGGTACTGCGGATGGAAGTTATGTATCGCGTCCGTCATAATATCCTTCGGGTTCATCGTTTCCTAAAAGAAGTTAAAATAAGTCGGGTGATTATGGTTTTTATTTGCAGGCGAAGAATGGCATGCAAACCTTTAAACTGCTGGATATTGATTGCATCGTCA
The DNA here is from genome assembly GCF_002204515.2 of Aedes aegypti. Classification (NCBI taxonomy): domain Eukaryota; kingdom Metazoa; phylum Arthropoda; class Insecta; order Diptera; family Culicidae; genus Aedes; species Aedes aegypti. The sequence goes on along the minus strand of NC_035108.1, from coordinate 69,231,648 downwards.
CGGATCTACCGTGCGCGTCAGTCATGCAGCTTTGGGCGTACACCTGGAAGTAGTAGAAAAGGCGGAAATTAACGTGTTCTGTCGTTGCAGTAAGCAAAACCGCAGAAAATTGAATGATTGGACGAACCTGATACGGGAACGCATACCGCAGGGCAATAGCAGCGAACAGCATTTCGATACAGATGAAAAAGTTTTGATAACCGGCGGACACCGTACCAGCCGATGTGGTTGAACCGCCAGCGTCCACGATTGGTGAGATTACTTCAGCCTTTTCCAGGATGGCCAGCCCGACGCCTGTGTGGGATGAGAAGGGATTCCAATTAGTTATAGCCGGAATGATGTACGGGCAAACATTGTTACTCACCCTGCCAGAACGAGAGGAAAATAACCGATTTCACCGTGCAAAACTTGAGCACCGGATCGAACGGCGTCAGCAGGTCCCGGGTGGCAAAGTAGAACAGGTACAGTCCGTACAGGGCCAACGAAACCGAGATGTTGTAGATGACGGTGATGTAAATGTAGCCACCATCAGCACTGGAATTGAGCGGGAAATGTAAAAATTGAGAAATGGATTCGAATATCTGTGCCATATGTGCGTAACGTGGTGGTCACCCCAAAAGCAAAGCCGCAGTTCACATTTTCAATTTCCTTCAATTTGTTTTGCGGTTAACGCTAGTGAACCGTAGTCCATCTTTCAGAGGAGGTAGAAGTGACAGAACTTTTGAAATATGATTAGATCAAAGAGCTTCAGCAAATTGAATGCCATGCTCGTAATTGCAAAATCAATATGACTGACAGTGCTGGAAATTCAGAAAATGACACAGAAGGAAACCAAACATTGGCCACAATCTGGAAGGGAAATTGTTTGCGAATCCTTGGCTTCATCTATGGTACCGTCAAGTGGGGTAATTTGAATAATGCGTGTAAAATTGGTAGTACGAGTTGCATAAGAGGCTTGATGAAATAACTCATTTTCCATAAATCAATTAGGCATAACGAATACATTTACAAGGCATACGTCCTCGGTTCCGCAGGTGGTTTTCGAATTTATCTATCTACCTTCCTAGTGCTGAACTTAACCAAAGTGAATTCGTGTGACCTATCCATCTACTAGTTCTCCTTACCTCCAATCACCATCGTGATAATGCCCGAATGCTTGCAGAAAGATGATAATAAACGCCATCAACGGTTTCACCAGACAGAACTGCAGGGTAGCCTGTTTGCAGAACCGCAAGAACCCAATGGTGTACGTCTTTCCGGCGAGACAGCACGTCCCATAGAGGCAGGACGATTTGATGGGCTTGCCACGGATTTCGGACATGATGTTGCCCTCACCGCCAAGGTATTCGTAGCACAACGACAGGAAGTTGTAGATGACGAACGCTGCCAATGAAATGGTTTATTTTGTCAATTAGGATGATTTTGAATTTAGGAGCATCCTAACTAGAGTGGGACTTACCTTCGTAGCAATCTCGCACGGTGAAGAAGTATACGTAGACACTTTCCGAGTTGAAGAATAGTAAACTAATCCACGAGTAGGTGGCATAGATGGGGACAATGAACAATATCCGAACGATCCATCGCTGTTCCTGGGGGTTTGTGTACCACCGTAAGTGCTGGTAGATCTGGAAATTGTGGAGAACAAAAAGAAGACGGTTAATTTGGCGTGTTGGTATCATTCGGACATAAAACAAGAAGTATGGCTCATTCGCCAGATTTTGATCGAGGAATTTGAACAATGTTTTCCCAAGAAATTTGTTTTAGAAACGCTACCTTATTGGTTTTATTTATTTGTCAGGAATGCCTTTACACCTTATAGTCTCATAGAAGGTTCTCAAAGAAATCTCAAAAAATCTGTTTAACATGTTTATATATCTGACATCCATTTTGGCCATGACACTGGAGGAATTTATTTAGATTTTTTTAGAATTCTCCATATGACAAAGTACTGGACTACATAAGAGGAATTCATGCAATATTTTTAAAATATCTGTACGGAAATAAATCAATCTGGTATATTTATTATTAGTGTTGTTTTCAAAGCTACATCTGAAAATATTTGGATAACTTTCTTTTAGGTTAAAGTCTAAGGAACAAACAACAACAACATCCCCGAGATAGTAATTTATGATCTTAAGATTATAATAAAGGGAAGAAAAGCCGTTGGTCCCGAAAAGTTAAGCCTGAGTTTAAAAATAATATTAATAAAGAAAAAAGAGGGTTAGATTATTGATTTTTGATGGGGCCCAAATAGCCGTAGCGGTAAAACGCGCAGCTATTCAGTAAGACCAAGCTGAGGGTCGTGGGTTCGAATCCCACCGGTCGAGGATCTTTTCGGGTTGGAAATTTTCTCGACTTCCCAGGGCATAGAGTATCTTCGTACCTGCCACACGATATACGCATGCAAAAATGGTCATTGGCATAGTAAGCTCTCAGTTAACAACTGTGGAAGTGCTCATAAGAACACTAAGCTGAGAAGCAGGCACTGTCCCAGTGGGGATGTAACGCCAGAAAAGAAGAAGATTATTGATTTATGATCATGGAAAAGAAATCAATAAAATCTCTGCAGATTTTCTAAAACAATTCCTTAAAAACAACAATTGGATCCAACGATGAAAAAAATACTTACATTCTCTGTAAAAAAAATTAGACTAATCCCTATAATAATTACTTATTGTTACAAATTCAGGAGAAAATCATTTAAGCATCCCTTAAGAAATCACTGTAGAAATTTCTGGTTACATTCCTCCAAAAATTGGTGAAGAAGCACTCCACAGAATTTTTAGGGGGGAGTCTCTGATAGTATTCCAGGAAAAATAACTATAGATAATGATTATAGACCACAAATCGACCCTTAGCTGATGATCAAAGTGGAGAAAAAGTTGTTACAGTTTTTCAATATAGATTCTTAGATTCTTCAACAATTGAGAAAGCAATACTTTCAATAAAACTTGAATGCCAGTGGTCATTTCAAGGAAACAAACTGTATTGATTTCAACAACAAAAAAAGTGAAAGAACAAAATATCTTTTTTACTTCCATGAACATGATGTGTAGCAAACGAATCCATGGTGCGGAACGAGGATTGAACGCTTTTCAATCAACGTCCATTTATCTGGTTCGGTTTGCATTGATTGGCTTCTCCAGACGGCTGCTGAGTTGGTGTTGATGTTGGCGATTTGAATATATCAGCATTCATGTATGTCGATATATGCATGACACTGGCCGTCCCCTTTGGCAATCGTTTATTTTGAGATGACCAATAACAACGCAAGCCAATATAGCACGTTTCAAATGAACTTGTGATGATGTTTACCAGTGGACGTCAATAAATAGTGATTAATATGACTTTCATTATTGAAAGTAGAGGGTACGGAATAATTTGTGAGTAGGTTTTCAGTTCAGCAACTGAGTTCCCATTCAATAAAAACTTCCAAAGCCCATCAGGACAATTAATCACAGAAAGTCTATAGAGTACATTTCAAACATTCGCTGACTAACTCTGATACATAAATTTATCGCACGCAAACGAGCCTCTATAAATTTAGCGGGTTTTCCAATGTTCCCACGCTTTCAAGTTGATTCCGTTTCCAACCCCCAGAGGGAGTGAGCTGTTACCGTGGTCGAAGTCCTAATTTCACCGCATTCACACACTTGTTCCCCACGTGGCAAGTAGGTATCATAGCTATGCAGGAAGCTTTCGTTTGGGGAACGTGACCTTTTACACTAACAAGGAGAACATAATGTATCACTTCCTCGGGACTGTAATATGTTTCAGTCCGTACGGTGTACTATTCTATGACCATCGTTAGCTTGAAATTGAAGACGATGCGAGGTGGATATCATTATTCATGGTGAACTGCTATCTTCATCTTCTTGGCAGTACATACCAGCTGTCTTTTTTCAAGATTCTAACTTTTCGAAAAAAAAAACGCTACTAACAGATTTTTCATTCTGCAAAATGCCAATGACGCCTATCAATACCGAATCATCTATAACTACGAAATTCAGTAGTAAATACTTAGAAACATGTTTTTTTTTAAATAAAAAAAATACCTTCGGATTGTTTTTTCTTCTGATAAAAAAATACAGATTCTGCATATGCTTGAATTTGTTCACAGCAGAATGTGGTCGAATGCCAAGAAAAACATTTCGAGTAGCAACACAAAACTTCTAACAAATTGAAATCACTCTGTTCAGTGTGGTGAGATGACAAACAAGTATCTGGCACGGCTCTCATTCGCGAAACGATGGTTCGAAACTCATTCAAACTGTTATATATTATTTGTCAATTTCTCAAACATGTCCCATGGATTACTTGAACCCGATTTTTGACTGACTCTCCGAGTAAAGTACAACATCAAAAAGAAAAATTGAAAACATATCCTAATTATAATTGATAGTATAAATAATTTGATATCACTTTATCATTAATATATTCTATAATTTACCTTTATTATTTATTTCTTTTCCTGTTATTGTAGTTCTCATTTGACATTGTTATTTCTATCTGTGTGAAGTTTCCATTATGGAAACTGACGGGGATGAGGGGGGACCTAAAGAAAATTCCGATTGTGCTGAATCCTCTTCTTTGACCAAACCATTTCGTGTAAAAGTTTACCCTTCTAGTTTTTCTGGGCCTTTTGTCGTATATTTTCGAAAAAAGGAGAAACCCATTAATGTTTTGCTGATTTCCTCTGAGATTTATAAAAAGTATAAATCTGTAAAGGAAATTAAAAAAATTTCATTGGACAAGTTGAGAATTGTTTTTGGATCGCGAGATGAAGCAAATGCTCTCTTGGAATCCAAGTTATTTTTTAATTCCTATCGCGTGTATGCACCTTGTGATTCATGCGAAATTAATGGAATAATATATGATGAATCATTGAACTGTGATGACATTAGAAATCATGGTTCAGGTTTTTTTAGAAACAAATCCATTTCTCCTGTCGAGATACTGGATTGTGTCCGTTTATCAAAATTATTTATTGATGGGAATGATACCAAGTATGTACATTCGAATTGTATCAAGATTACGTTTTCTGGATCTGTACTGCCAGACTACGTTAATGTTGATAATGTTATTTTTCGCGTGAGACTTTATTATCCAAAGCTCATGCATTGTGATCGATGCCTTCTTTTTGGTCACACTTCGAATTTTTGCTCTAACAAACAAAAATGTTCTAAATGTGGTGAATTTCATTCGTCATCCACTTGCAAGAATCAATCTAATTTATGTATTTATTGTAAACAGGAACACAATTCTTTAAAAGAATGTGCTGTTTATATCGAAAATCAATCAAAATTCAACCAAAAAATAAAAAATAAAAATCTCTTGTCGTATGCTGAAGTAATGAAATCCACTGATAACATTGCTTCTGCAAATACTTTTGAAATTTTGTCAGATGATGATGGTAATGTAGACCATGAAAATTTTGGTAATTATGTGTACAAACCTCCTAGCAAAAGGAAAAGAATAAACAATAAAACTTCTAACAACCACAATCAAATATTTGAACCTCAACCATCTACTTCTTTCGATTTGCACTTTCCATCCTTGAATGATACTACTTCTCCTAAAAATATTCCAGGATTTCGTAAAATAGAGACTGATCCTACATCTAACAATAAAAATCAAAATTCAAACAATTTATCGGAAAACAAAGCTAAAGTAGATACTGATAACTCAATTTTGAACATTTTAGAAGAAATAGTAGAATTCTTAGGATTGAGTGATTTCTGGAAAAAAATAATTAAAATATTTTTACCTATTTTGGCTTCCTTTTTAAATAAATTGAATTCTTTTGGCCCTCTTTTGTCTTCATTTTTCTCTTCGTAATGGCTCAAATAAAAAATAATGATATGAATATTTTACAATGGAATTGTCGTAGTATTATTCCAAAAATTGATAGTTTAAAAGTTTTGATAAGCAGTTATAATATTGATTTGTTTTGTTTAAATGAAACTTGGTTAGTGTCATCAAAATTCTTCCATGTTTCTAAATTCAATGTTATTCGAAAAGATAGAGATTCTTCGTATGGAGGAGTTCTTATTGGAATTCGTGAAAATATAGAATTTAAATATTTAGATTTGTCAATACATTCACAAGTTGAATATATTGCTATTTCTGTTAAAAAAGAAAAGTGTGAGTTTTCAGTTATTTGCTTTTATATTCCTCCTAATACCACTTTTTCTTTATCGCAAATTAGAAGTATATTGAACGAAGTTCCTCCCCCATTTTATATATTAGGTGATTTCAATGCACATAATTTTGCTTGGGGTAGTGAGAAAACGGATGGTAGAGGTTCATTGATTATGGAACTAATTGATGACTTAAATTTACATATCCTCAATGATGGATCTTTTACTAGGATTGTTGTACCACCAAATCATCATTCGTGTATTGACTTATCTTTATGCTCTAATAGCTTGTCTATGAAATCTTCTTGGAAAACTATTGACGATCCTAATGGTAGTGATCATTTACCAATTTTAATTGAAATTCAAAATCCTGTCCAAGATAATTTTGTCCATGAATTTAATGCTCCTGACCTTTGTACAAATGTAAATTGGACAAAATTTTCTGATCTGGTATCTCTTTCGTTAATTAATATTGTTGAATTGTTATCTCCAATTGAAAATTACAATAATTTTTCAAAATTATTGATTGATTGTTTGCATAAATCTCAAAATAAAAAAAATAAGTCATGTTCTATTAGAAAAAATCGCCCTTCTTTTTGGTGGGATAATGAATGTTCCATTGCTTTGAAAACTAAATCTGATGCTTTTAAATTATTTCGTCGATCAGGCTCCAGAAACCATTTCTTTCTATATCGTAAAGCTGAGGCACAATTCATAAGGATAACTAAATCCAAAAAGAGAAATTATTGGAAAAATTTTGTTCAAAATTTAGATAGAGAAACTTCTTTATCTACCTTGTGGTCTGTTGCCAGAAATCTAAGAAATTATGATCCCACCATTCCTAATGTTTTAGAATATTCGGAAAAATGGATACATGAGTTTGCTTCAAAAATTTGTCCTGATTTTGTCCCACGTTCCATTAAATTTAAAAATAGTTCACTAAATTATTTTCCTGAACTTTGTGGTTCATTTTCATTAGCTGAGTTTAACTTAGCATTATCAATTACTAAAAATACTGCTCCAGGTATTGATAATATTAAATTTATTGTATTAAAAAATTTACCGGATGATGGAAAACTCCATTTACTTTCAATATATAATGCTTTCTTAACTCAAAATATTATTCCTTATGAATGGCGTTTAATCAAAGTTATCAGTATTCTAAAGCCTGGTAGAGATCCGTCATCAGCTGATAGTAGGAGACCTATTAGTTTATTATCTTGTTTGCGTAAACTTTTGGAAAGAATGATTTTGAATCGTCTTGAATTGTGGGCCGAGAATTATAAAATTTTTTCATCTTCTCAATTTGGATTTAGGAGAGGTCGAGGTACTCGCGATTGTGTTTCACTATTAGCTTCACAAATTCAACTTTCATTCAATAAAAAACAGGACTTAGTTTCCACTTTTCTTGATGTTTCTGGAGCCTATGATTCTGTTCTAATCGATTTATTGTTCGAAAAGATGCATAATTTAAAATTTCCCAATATGATTTCTAATTTCTTATGTAATTTATTTTCTTTCAAAATTATGAACTTTTTTCACAATGGAGATTCAAAGTTATTAAGATATAGCTATTTTGGACTTCCACAAGGTTCATGTTTAAGTCCATTTTTATACAATTTATTTACCAGTGATATGGCATCAATAATTCCAAATGGTTGCTATTTGCTTCAATTTGCTGATGATAATGTTATTTCTATCAGTGGCAAAAATAGAGAAGTCATTAGTCATTTTATGCAATGTGCCTTAAATAACATTGATTCATGGGCTCATGAAAACGGATTTTCATTTTCAGTTCAGAAAACTAAATATATCATATTTTCGAGAAAACATTCGAACATATCCATTAATTTGTATCTTGATGGAATCGAAATCGAACAAGTTGACGAATTTAAATATCTTGGTATATGGTTTGACTCTAAATTAAATTGGAACATTCATATTAAACAAATTCAAAAAACATGTTTGAAACGAATCAATTTTCTTCGTACTATTACAGGTACTTGGTGGGGTGCCAATCCATCTGACTTAATTACGCTTTACAAAACAACTATCCGTTCAGTCATGGAATATGGTTGTTTCACTTTTGGAAGTGCTGCACATACACATTTTGTCAAACTTGAAAAAATACAATTTCGTTGTTTGAGAATTTGTTTGAAACTTATGAATTCAACTCATACTCAATCAACAGAAGTACTTGCCGGTGTTGTACCACTTAAAATTCGTTTTCAAGAACTGAATTGTAAATTTTTGATTAATTGTCTCTCGAATAATCATCCAATTATTGATATTTTGAAGTCACTATTCGAAATTAACCCAACGAGCAGAATATTGGAATCTTACATTATTTGTTCAACTGAAAATGTTGCACCAATTTCATATAATAGTTTTTATAATTTTGAAATTAATATTCACACTTATCTACCTTTGATTGATTTCTCTCTATTCCATGAATTGCAACAAATTCCAAATCATCTATACTCTCATTTTGCCAATATTCTATTTATGCGTAAATTTGATGGAATCACTTCTGCACAATTTTATTTCACAGATGGATCCTTAGTTCAAGGCATCGCTGGATTTGGAATATACAATGAGTATGTGGCTCATTTTTTCAAATTAAAATCTCCATGTTCCATATTCATTGCAGAATTAATTGCTTTATATTTTGCTTGTAACTTGATAAAGGACTGCCCACCAAATATTTACATTGTATGTTCTGATAGCTTAAGTTGCCTTCGTGCTTTGGGTACCATATCTTTCAATTTTAAAACTCATCATGTTTTATTCATGTTGAAAAAGTTATTATTTGATTTACATTGTCAAGGATTTATAATTAAATTTTTGTGGATCCCTGCTCATTGTAGAATATATGGTAATGAACAGGCTGATTCATTGGCTAAATTTGGTGTTGTTCGGGGTATAATTTACGATCGTGATATTTTTCCTTCTGAATATTATCCTAAATTGAAAACACATTCCCTTGATAATTGGCAAACTTGTTGGAATTCCAGTAATAAAGGGAGATGGTGTTATTCAATTTGTCCAAAAGTCAGTAATTTTCCTTGGTTTAGGAATATACCAGCAACTAGAAATTTTATTTGTTCATTTTCACGACTCATTTCAAATCATTATATTTGTAATAGTCATTTATATCGTATCAATATTGTGGATTCTAATTTATGTGAATGTGGTGAATCTTATGAAGACATTGATCATATTGTCCTTCAATGTTCAAGGTTTATTTTACCAAGGACTACATTATTTAACACTTTAATGAATTACGGACATTCAATACCAGTATCTATTCGGGATATATTGGGTACAAAATGTTATCAAATACTTAAACTTTTATATAGTTTTTTGAATGAGATTTCATATACTATTTGATATTTCTGCTGGTGTGTGTGTTTTTTTTTTCTTGTTTTTATTTGCAGATATGAAGATGGACTCTTTTTTGGTAGACCCCCTCCCTCATCCCGTTTTGGAAGCCACTCCATACCCCATTACTTCACTTGGATCCATGTTGCAGTTTATGGCTCTTCTATGGTTAATTTTTACCGTATGAGCCTTTAGTTTTAGTTTTTCTGTTATAACGTTATATGAAAAGATAAAGAGGTTTTGTGCCTCTTTGAGAAAGATTTTGAACAGATATCACTCAAAGGGGTTTTTCCCTCTTTCAAAATTTTGGTTAAATAAATAAATAAATAAATAAATAAATATATTCTATAACTTTGTTTTCCCTTTTTCCTTTGTTTGTTGTTTTCGTTTTGCCGTTATTTTAATTTTTTTAATGTTTAAGTTTCATATGACTATTTTTTTAGTGCTGCCTTATGTAAACTATGTGTATCTCATCTTGTTAGAAGCCAGTTCCGGCATCAAACATATATAGTAGAGTGGTTCAAAAAATCGTTTTTGCTCCACACCGCTCATTCGATGCTAGATCAAATTCTGAGTGTCCTCCCAAAATTTGAGCTCATTTGGATAAAAACTGAGACTGCACAAGCCCTTCAAAGTTTATATGGAATTTACTGTGGGAAAAGCAAGCAATTCATTCAATGGGTCATAGTGTTTGCCCATGTGCTCTTGAGGGTTAGAGTTACGCTGAAACTGTTGGATACATTCTTCAGCTACAACTTTGCCAAAGACCGTATTCAAGTCGGACGTCTCGGTAATTAGCTATTGATTTATATATAAAACTCTTCAACAGTGCTCTTCTATCTTCCAAACAGGCAACATTGCTGCATCTGGCACGAAAGAGAGCACTTAATCATGGCTACTATGTTTCACTGTATATATCCAGTAGTGTGGGACAAATTTTGGATTCTCGCTCCAGTCCACGTTTTGGATTGCATTTAGGTCCGATAACAACTGTGCAAAATTTCAGCTCGATCGGAGAAACTATATTTTAGCGCCAGCCGTTCAAAGTTTGTATGGGATTTACTATGGGAAAACTTACTTTTACAAAGAAAAATCGCCAGACGTCGCACATTGTCCTCTATAAAAATTCTTATAACCGTGTTCCATGCTAATATCCAGTGATGCCTGCAGAGCAGCTCAATTATTATTGCCAAAGATTTTCAACTCGCACAAAAATCAATAAAAAAAAGACAATTTACACCGTCTTCAGCCATAGGCTGCACAGACTGAACATAACTAACATTAGACAACGGACACACAGAACAACCAGTGGACCAGTGAAAAATTTTTCGTTTGACGAAAAGTTTTCTCCGGCTGGGGCGGGAATCGAACCCACACTCCGTAGCACAATAGGCGGCATCCACAAATTACGTAACGCTCTAGGGGGAGGGGGGGAGTAGGCTCAAGCGTTACGGCTCATACAAAAATTCGATTTTTTTTCATACAAAAAGCGTTACGGAGGGGGGGGGGAGGTGGGTAAAAAATTTCCAATTTTAGCGTTACGTAATAAATGGATGCCGCCATACGCCTAATCGACTGACGCCGCTAACCGCAAGGCTACGATGCCCACAACTAACTAAATACTGAGGCGTCCGATTTGAAAACGGTCTTCGGCAAAGTTATAGCTGAAGAATGTATCTAACAGTTTCAGCGTAGCTCTAACCCTCAAGAACACATGGGCAAACACTATGACTGATTGAATGAATTGCTTGCTTTTCCCATAGTAATTCCCATATAAACTTTGAAGGGCTTGTGCAGTCTCAGTTTTTATCCAAATCAGCTCAAATTTTGGGAGGACACTCAGAATTTGATCTAGCATTGAATGAGCGGTGTGGAGCAAAAACGATTTTTTGAACCACTCTAATATATAGGTATATCCCAGTGAGTTCTCGAATGGCACTCAATGATAGCAGAAAAAGTTTTCAATTTGCGTTCACTGATAGCAAAAGTAGTATTCAATTTGATTTCATGGGAACATTTTTCTTCTTTCAGTTTTTTTTTTACATTTTTAACCGTTGAAACGACCAAAATAACAACAAACACAGTTATCAAAACATGCATCTCACAATAAGTCAGCATCAACATAAGTTTTCAATATGGTCTCAAGCTTTGCTAGAGTCTGGCTTGATTGATACGTTCAAAAGATGTAATTGTACACAATTTTTGCGAATGACATGACAATGACATGGTGGATCATCCCCTCTGATAATTAAAAATTAAAACAAATCAAAATTTTGAATTATTTTTCGTAGACAACGAATTCTGAATTTCTATATTTAGACTATTTCCAATACAGATATAGCAATAACTAAGGAAGATTTCGTCTATTCTTGGTAGTTTAATCTCACAGTGATCAATCATTTTTTTTGTACAAAACCATAAACACAGGGTGTCCCTTTCCCCTATGCTAATATTTTGGGGGGTGATAAATGATCATATTATATGAAACAAATCGTTATACGCATATGATCAAATCTCAACCGTTACCGAGTTATGGGACTTTTTTCTATTTTTGTATATGTACGCCATTTAAAAGGCTAATATGCAATCGCTCGTGGTTTTTGTATCTGTAATTTTGTGTAATTAATTTTACTTTTAAAGACAAAAAAGTTCAAACATAGTGTTTTACTTGTTTTTGACAATTGACTTTTCAAAATAAGTAATAAATGATATTGTTTCCTTAGGCAAAATTGTGCGCCTTAAGGTGATTATAGAACGAAGTCACACCTCAAATTTTCAAGAGCACAAGGCTTGAGAACCAAACAGCGCTTCGCATTAAAAATCTATCCCATCGATCACCACCAGCAAGCAAGCAATTTGATTGGTTTTCAACGCGAACTGTTGGCAGATTCTCTCGTCTTGTGCACTTGAAATTTCAAAGTTTGGCTTCGATTTATAATCACCTTAAGCTATTCTACAATTCCTTCTTGGACGCCGTATTCGTATCTCTTGTGTTTTTTTTTTTGCAATTTCCACTTGAACACCCTATATTGAATCATTACTTAAATTTTAAAAACTTGCAATTTTGCAATTTTATTGAAAATTGAAGTCATTAATATTTTTGGAACCTAACAGAATTACTTCAGAGATTTCCCCAAAAATGAAAGCGATTCTATGAGGAATGTTTACTTTTTTATTATCCTTCAAGAAATCTTTGAAAGCTTCTTCCATAATTTCTTTCCAAAATATGCGTTTGAATTTATTCTTTTGAGATTTCTAGAAGGCAGTGATTACTCAAAAAGTGTTCTAAGGGTTGTTTCGGAAATTCTTATAGAAATTAGGTCTATCCTCAAGATTATTTAGAGTAGAAAATATGAAAACTTTTAAGAGTTTTTTTTTCATAAATTCTTGACAATAACAGAAGCAATTCAAATTCTCTGTTAAAACTTGAAATAATTTATAAAGTCTTTTTCATAGGATTCACTGTATATAATTTGTATGAATCACCCAACCTTTTTTTTTTTTGAAACTTAACATATGGATCAATTGGATTTTTTTTTTAAGTTTTCTTATAGCTTTCTGTACCTTTTTATGAGTGTTAGAGTGAATTTATTCTACAAATTTCCACGGAACATTGTCCTTAAGGCACTGTAAATTTCTTGATTTTTTTTGTGTAGAATCCCTTTGTTTTTTTTTTCAAAATGATTCTTTGGAAGAATTTCGAAAAAACTGCAGCAGGGAATCTATGGAGGTATGTTTTGAAGAATTGATTATTTTTTCAGGGGAATAAAAATCCCCCAGAACACTCCTCAGGTTTTCTTAGCACATGTTCTAAAAATTCAAGTTTTATTCATGTGAAGAATAGCTCCGCAGGGATTCTCAAAAGGGTCCTACAAGAACAACAAAACTCTATTTGTGCACATTGCAGCAGAAACTTCCGTCACAGCTGTCATTCTTAACCTAGAAAATAGCGAGGATGAACTTAGAGCAGCCATAGATATCTATGGATAGAATTGTAATATATTTATTTGAGAAAGTCTTCCAAGGCAGGCTTAAGCAGTTGATGCAGGAATTCCTGGATATATCCTGAGCATAATCGAAGTACTGACCATCTAAACGTGATATTAACTTGATTAACATAAAATATAAAAGATCTAAAGATACAATCAAAATTGTATCTCTGAAGCTTCTGAGTCATAGCATAATTTGATGTTCTGCATGTTCTAATGAAAAGCACCCTCCCAGATTAATATCACTTTTAGATATCCATTTCAATATTTGCTACCACTAAGGTTTTTTCACCTGCTCGGACAACAAAAATATCGGGAGAATCTTTGGAGTGAGAATTTCTATTGGAACCATATCAAAGCAAAGGTATCTCCAGAGCAGAATTTTTCGAAAATTCTCTGGATTTCCTAAAGCAATTTCAATAGTAATTACTGGGATTATTCCTGAAGCTATTGCTTGGCGAATTTTTCTAGGAATTCCTGAATTAAACCAAGGACCAATTGGATTGGAATATCTGCAGTGGTTGTTGAAGCCTCTATGATAGTCCCTGCATGCAATATTTCACAAATTCTTACATAGATTTAGTGTTATTTCATTATTTTCCAAAGAATTGTATTGCAATCACAGACAAACCTAGGAACCATCGATTCATGGAAACATCGAGATAGTGAGATGGAGATTTCACTGTACCATGATATTTTGGAAAAAAAAACTTTAGAGGCGTCTGAATAGATTATACTGCTTCGCGACTAAAAATGAATGAACCAACGTGCGAAGTTCGATTTTCGACCAACTTCGCCGCGTCGCGAGTCACTTCGCTATAGTGCGCATCTATGTGTGTATTATGCGCAGTATTGAGAATCGAGTTGCGACGTGGCAAAGTTGGTCAAAAATCAAACTTCGCACGTTGGTTAACCCATTTTCTAACGCGACTAATATTAAACTTTTTTCATTTCAATTTTAGAAGATTTTTTTTAAATACATCTACATATCGAAAAATAACAAGAAAGTTTAAAGTACTTTATCATGAAATTGGAATATTATTCTGTAGTCTAATCAAGATTCTTGTCGATTACTACCAAAAAAGATTTTAGAGAAAACATCCTTGACAGATTTTTTTAGTTACTGGAATCTAAGAGCCATTCTTGAAGTAATTTGTGAAAACATAACAAATTTTATATTAGATTTTTGTGTAGATTCTTGGTGGATCATTCCTTAATAGATTTCTAGTGACGTCCTAATGATGATAGTTTGATTTTTCGTACATTTTTAGGGAGCATTAGCGGGCTTTTGGCGAAATCCTCATTCAATATATGTTGGTAATTTGATAGATTTTTTACAAATTAGAACCGATAATGCGCACAAAAAAACATGAAACTAATCAACCTAAACATTTCGGTTAATCAACTCAAATTAGGCTCAATATATATTTTCACAGCCACCAACAACGCGTACGAATTAATTTATTCAGTTTGCAATTTATGGCCCCAATTTGGGACGTTAGGGGATCGCTTTTCAGCTAATCACTTTCCAGCACGCACAATAATTGTTTGTGCTTGTGCTTTATCGTATCGCCCTGCCTAAACACTACAACCATTACTCTGACAAAACATCATCATCGTAAAATAGAAAGCAGCGGAAAATAGAGG
Source organism: Aedes aegypti (assembly GCF_002204515.2). Classification (NCBI taxonomy): domain Eukaryota; kingdom Metazoa; phylum Arthropoda; class Insecta; order Diptera; family Culicidae; genus Aedes; species Aedes aegypti. The sequence continues at coordinate 69,216,491 of NC_035108.1, read as the reverse complement.
CCCATCAGTGTAATAGCGCCGGAGCGATTTCCATTTCAAAAGCACTAGGTTTGCTCTGACAAAGTTTAACAGAAAAAAGTCACCTTCTTGACCTTCTCGGTGGAAAGATACATTGACAATAGGCTATGCGTATCTCAGCTTGTAAATCGAGCATTCTGTAGAGAAGGTTGCAAGCAACGGTAATTCCTGATCGTAATTCGTTATGATGAGCAATGTATGTTCCTACACTGATTGTTCTCAGAGATAAAATGATGCACAACTTGCTTTCGAATGCGAGAGAACAATGATGCAACTGTTGCCTTTCTGTTTGATGATGGAATCAACGATAATAACGTCGAAACAAGTACGTAGATATAATGTAGCATTCTTATAATCAGTCACCAGGGGATTTTCTTAGCATAGTGGTAAAGGCCTTAAGGTGTCTGGGTTCGATTCCCGGTCGGTCTAGGATCTTTTCGTTAAGGAAATTTCCTCGATTCTCCTGGGCATAAAGTATATAGGTATATAAGAAGACAAAAATGGCACATTGGCAAATAAAGCTCTCAGTTCATAACTGTGGAAGTGCTATTAGAACACTAAGCTGGGAAGCAGGCTCTATCCCAGTGAAGATGTACTCCCACGAAGAAGATAATTCGTCACTACAAGTGCAACGGAGTTCAGATGCACACTCGTGTATTTAACAGACGCAATTCAAAACCAGCTTGCAGATTTACGTTTAATTGAGTGGGCAGTGCCTGTTCCAACACTTCAAACCGCGGTCAGCATCGTAACAGTTGTCCGATCAATAATATCGATTCTATATAATTAAAGTTCAAACACAACTGGTTCTGTCATCGCCGTAACACAAACTATGTGCTATCAAGAATGAAAATAAGCCTAGGTATATTACAATTATTTCAGTTTGTAAACTCTAAATTGCAAACCAGTTTGTAAATACTGCCCTGCCAGACCAATGAACGCCAACGAGTCTAACCAAAATTCAGATTTATAATGAACGGTGCAATACCGAAACCTGAATCACACATGGAAGCCGAAGGGCTGCAAGCGCCACTATTAAGCGGTTAGACATGAATGACTAATGAAGGTCTGAGTTTCCCACAATAGCAATACCCCGCAGACAACTTACGTTGTTTGAAATATTCAAGCTGATAAGTTTCTGTGCAGGTTGATTTTCGCACCTACGCTACAACTTATCTGTTCGCACGAGCACGAGCCACACGACAATGCACAGTCGCGCGCCGTTATAAAAAGCTAGGATAAAACCTAAAAAGTGTCCCAAATTTATTAGAACAATTAACGACGTGCTACATCCGTTATTACCAATGACTTTCAAGGCATTATTATAAGTTAAGCGAGATTTGTATTATAAAAGGGGTATAACCCTACTCAATTGACTCTCACATTTTTGTATATAGGTTACTGCCAGTGCTGCCAGTTGCAAATGATAAATTTAATGGTTCAACATATGATGTTATTGATGGAGCTTTTTTATTTTTCTGTGTCGTCGGAGTGGCTTCAGTCGAGGATGGATTACCTACTGGTGAGTTCGTTTCATGCTTGTGATAACATAAATTTGTTTGGTGGCAATGGATAGCTCATCACCATAAGTGTCGGCATAAGCCCTTAATCCTGTTATATAAAAAATAAGATACACGTACCTATACTTCGGTTTATTTGTCGCAGTTACTAAAAATAATCTTTGAATAGTGCGACAATGAAAAAAATCGACACACTGATAGATATCTTTTTAAATTAAAGCTACATGAATTGCATCACTTACCAAGGTGAACTCTGATCATGAAGCTTCTTAACTCTCCCACTAACAATACTCCTTTCTGTGAAAACCATGGAGATACAGAATGCTCACACTAACATTCCTTCCTTTCCTCGTTGACCGTAAGGACATGGCAGGCATCGTTATTGACGTTATAAAGTATCGAGTTCTCGTAATTGTAAATTGAAGATGGTATGCTACTCCTAAGCTGCATCTGTTGGTTCCCTGTACAATCACGGAGTAGCAACTACAAATTGTAGGTCATCAATGTTTATGCTTTTATGGAACATTATGAACATTTATGATGCAATCTAGTGATTTTTATGGTGCAATTATGATTTTTTCTATGAATCAATGCAGAACTAATGAGGGAGTATTAACTAGTTACTTTGTTACTTTTAATCAGAAAATTTACTTATTTAGAGTAAAGTGGAGTAAAAGTCTGGTTCTTTAATTTGAGGTTTCACTTGTATTAAACAAAAATATTACATATCTTGCATAACTTGTGATCTTGCCCTAAAATCCATTGGAAACCGAGTGTGTAGCTCTTAATGGCCCAGGATGAAAACTATAACCACTCGGCCATTGTGCCGGCCATCTTTTGATTCCGAGATGTTTCACCTTAAATAACGTGTAAGTCCATTTGTTTTCTCTGTAACAACAAGCTACACACTCGGTTACCAATGGCTTTTCGGACGAGATCACAGGTTAGTCGAGATATTCCCGATTTCAGGGCTGGTAGCGACAAATAATGTCAAAAATGATTCTACTCCATTACCTAGAATTTCAAATTACTAAACGACGCATAACTCCGACTGACATTACCCCGAAATCCAATGTCGTGGGGAAATGTCATCGATGTCATCATGTTAAGAACTCCATCCCATTACCCTGAATGGGTCACTACCCCGAAAGCCATTACCCCGAACGCCACTAGCCCGAATGAGCCATTACCCCGAATAGTATGAGATACAATGCAGTATCTTGTTTTGAGTGCAAACATAATGACAATAGCGGATTGACCATGCGTCTCTAAAATAATTTGACAATCAATAGTGTGGAAAATTCGTCAGTAAAACGATCATCATATATTTTCCCTTCTTTAATACGTCAGCTATTCTTTCGAAATATCTTGTTGGCAACTATCTTCTTCTTTTTTTTCTGGGACAGTGCCTGTTTCTCAGCCCCGTGGGCATTTTCACAGTTCAAGGGTTCATTCACAAATTTCATAATGCCAAAAATGGCCTTTTTGACACCCATCAACCCCGTCATAACCATTTTGTATTTAAACTCTACAAATTTTGTATGAGGTGTAACATTTCGAGGAGAACCGCCCACAACCCCCTTCAGGGTTATGCAATTTCTGAATGGGCTTTCAACAAAACAAGCCTTTCATCTAGAGCTTTCCTTGTCTATTTACCATTCTTGTACATGTGCCTGTAAGACCAGGGATGTCGAGGAACTTTTCAATGCAATAAGATTCACCATCGGAGGAATTTGGAACCATACCCCATATTGTTTTGCTGAACAGCTGCGTGATCACCGGTATTTGGACTTCTTGGTGGTGTTAATATTTTAATTTTGTTTTAAACAAAGATTATCGTTTCTAATGAACACAGGTTGTGCGATTTCATCACGTTGTTACAGTGATTATTCACGTCATAGGATTATTCACGTCATAGCTGCAAGCATTTCACCAGAAATTTGCCCTTCTTTCTTAAATTTGCTGCTGGATAAGCTAGGCAAAAATATTTCCATATGGAACTGCTATTTTATTTGTAAACAGGATGCTTAAGGCATTCATTTAGATTATTCCCGCTATTTCTAATCGGAATTTTTTCCATCTTTTATCTTCTTGCATTAAGACAGTCAGGTCTCTTATGGAACTTCTCATCACTTTTCTTCATCTTTTATTAATTGTATTGAATCAAACACAACTTACGAAAGTGTTTACTGTAACGCTGTTTTGCTTACATGTACAAGTGTATTAGCGGTACGATTGTCTATCAAGATAGTCTTTGAAAGAGTTCCATAAAACGACACTTGCAGCGATAATATCAGAATGATATTACCATCGTTTATGAAACAAAATCTTATAGAAAATCTCAATGCTAGTAATTTGTTTGTTTGTGTATTCACGGCACTTTACACTAGAAAGTGCATCCGTGTCGGCAATGAATGTTTGTTGATTTACAATTTAAATTTCATTACAACTGTCTATATAATCCAGAATCTTGTAAAAATTGCAGTGATTTCCTTGTCCATTTCTCCGTTGCTTAAAGCGTCTTGAAGGCTAGTTATAGTTAAATCATTTTCCTATCTTTCTTTCTGATACTTCCTACACTGAAGTATCAGGTGTCGCACATCTTGGACTGTCCCACAGCATTCGCAAATTGGTGGCGGTTCCTTTTTCAACAAGAAAGTGTGGGTTACCCGTATGTGGTCAATTCTCAACCGAGTTAGTACATCTAAATAAAAATTAAGTGTAGGAAGTGGATAGCAGCGTCCAAAACGAAACTTATTTTGTGCATAGAATATCTATCCTTTTCATAATAAATTCTCTTTCTTTTCGAAATAGGCTGTTCTTCAGAGCATTTCAGTGTAGCTGTGTTAATCTCATCACAATTAGAGGACAAACCCAAACAAAACTTAGTATGTAAAAATTGTTTTATGAAAATCCTCCTTATTTTATCTTCTAATATTTGAAAAAAATCATTGTTAAGCCAAACTTGTTTAATACTCATAAGGAATCGTACATTTTTCTCCCCATCTTCATTCTTATTTTAGTCTCAAAATTTTATGGATTCGAGGTAGTGGCGTTCGGGGTAATGACCCATTCGGGATAATGGCATTCGGGGTAGTGTCATAGAGTCCATGTTAAGATAATTGTTAATTGGGGAAAATATCATTCGGTAATGGTACATTCTAGGTAATGGAATTTAGAGTTACAGCATCTGGGGTAATTACTGACTTATAGTGACTTATGGTTTTTAAAAAAGTGACTAAAAGGTTGCAAGATTTAATGTACTTGAATGATATTTTAATTGACTTGTCTTTATTTAAGATGGCGCAAACATCAAAAAGTTTCAAAACAGGGGTTTCGAATGCGAAAATGTACACACGCAATCTGTTTCGGTAAAAGTAACTGGGTTTTTTGACTACCGAAAAAGTCAGTGAACTAACAAGGGAAGGAAAACGAATTAAGTACTATACTATTTATTTGTTTGTCAAAGGATACAAACTCTACTTGGAATTAATAGGTATAGTACTAAAATCAGTTTTTTTTTTAAATTTAGTTACAGCTATTTTACTGAACTTTTGCGGTTTTGTCCGACCTTTGAATTAAGTTGCTCCACTGTGCGACGGGCTGATTGTGTTTCGTTTACAAACATACATAAATTTAACACGAGCCAAGTCGAGAAAGCTACACACATGTAGCCAACATATGTACGTCTGGGGGCCCTATGTTAAAGCATATGGGCAGTAGGGCTCTAGGACGTATAGATAGCGAATATTTCTGACCAAGATATCGAACGCTCGGCTAAAATCTGTAATATCTGGAAAGAACGCTATTGGGGAACATCTTTGGCACTTACAGACAAGAATAAGCACTGGAAGACTAATTTGTTACAAAGTAGCCGTATAAATATAAGGATTACTAAGAGACAGCTCATATTACAAGTATCTTTTGCCGCACTGAATACGGAACGTACTTTGGAAATATTTACAAGGAATCACGAAAAGGAAGAGATTACGACCCATGGTCATTAAGACCATTTTTCGCTCCATTTTGCATTACTTTGATAGTCATAAGCGCATACTAGTTTCAATCTGAGCCGTTTTCAGGAACAATGTTGCTATTTCATCGCGTGGTTAACCCGGCACCCACCGTGTGTAATTAAAACTGGTATTCGAGTAATCGCACGAAAAAAAGCTTCTACCGCAAGCCAACGTAAATTGTTATCGCTGGTGGTTCCCAGGAACATCGGTCGAGGCACGTAATGCTTCAATGTAGGAAGCTTTGTGCACTGGTATGAGCAGTTTTACGATTATGAGATGGCAGAAATGTGAGCTAGTTGCGAGTGGGACTGTAATCTGTTCGGGACATGTCATATGGTTGATTCATTCGAAATGCAAAAGTTGGAGTTTGTGCGATTATGAGCGGCACACGCAATTTTAAAGCTTTGCTATATAATTTTTCACTCTCTACGACTGGCAACACCGCAGATTTGAAATCAAATTAATCAATATAGAAAGGATGTGAATATATCGTTAAATAAACATAAAACACAAGTTAAATAACTTAAACAATTGTTGAAGAAAAAATTCTAGAGGAATTTTTTGATCACAATTTAAAATCAGTGATATTTTTAGAAATTTCTGGAGAACTTGAGGGAGTAAATACTGAAGAAATTCAATGATTATTTGCTGAAAGGAATTCAAGATAAAAATGAAAAAAAATAGAAAAACAATGCTTGAAAAAAAATACCGAGAAATACTAAGCAAAGTTTGTAGTGAGTTCGTTAGATGTACAAACTACACATGATAATAATAATTCTAGAAGGAGTTTTTAAATAAAACAACCTTGTGGAAGTTTCAGGAAAAACTTCATGAAGATATTATAAAGAATCAGAAAAATATAAAATGGAATTCGTGAATAAAAAGTAGATTATGAAGAAGGTTGATGAAAGGAAACTAACAATATCCGTTTAACGATAGATCAGTTAACCACCTGAAGCAAAGTGCATGTGGATGTATTTTAACGAGGTGGAGAAAAAAACTGATACAGTGAAATGAGAAACAACAAAAACACAACCACCTGTTGGTCATTTCCAAACTTGATAATCCATGCTGATTGATATAGCCTTGAAAAGTATGAAAATCATATACCTGTGTATGGCAAACGGATCGAAAAATTGCACAACTGGTTCGCCGATGGGAAAAATCTCATCGATTGCAGTTATGAGGCTCCATTAAGAAGAAGCGTAATTATTATGCGATCTAATTTTCTCTCCGTTTCCATCTGCAATTCATGGTTTAAAAAAAATACTCCGTCGATAGGTTGAGTATTTGTAAGTGGTTGGTCAGGTGCGAAAGCTTTGTACAGTTTACAAAACGAAACACGATTTCCCATTGATCTTAAAAGTGGTATGAAATTATTTTATCCGAGGTATTTCTTTTAAAATTTGACGTATTTTAGTGCTTATATCAAACAAGATATTGTTGCTTAAAACACTATAATAAAACAACTAATGAACCTACCGAAATCCAAACAACTCATGCTCATGATACGCTACTACCTTTGTTCATACCTAATTCATGGTCAGCACAAATGGAGTCGGTTCCGGATCCGTTAGCACCCAAATTGCATTGTTTTATCTTCGCCATGTATTTCTTCACCATGCGTCGTTTAACCAATGATGGCAAGGGTGATGTTTCAAACTTCTAGTAGGAACTAATTTCAAGCAGCTTCCTGTTTGCAGGGTCGCACACGAAAAGCAATCAAAATACACCGTAATTAGTGTTCACATAACCGTTGATTACACTATGGTCATTACGCCTGTGTACTTTCAAGCAGTTCGAGAAATTTTTGAGTTGGCTTTGGTCGTCTCATCTTGATAAATGCATCCAATCGAATTACGAAACTTCAAGCCAGTTGTACGTGAGTGCGGGTAATCATATTGACTGAACTTTGACAGTTTAAAATATACCGGTTCCCAATCGGAACCGTATGTCTACCGCATTCGATGTGCAATATGTGGGACCGAACGTGTAGGAAGTTCCCAATCTTTTCGCATCGCTGCACACGGTAAGGCAAAGTTCATTGCAAACGAATGTTTGTCTACGTGCATGACTTTCCCGAGCAGGAGAAAATTGCTACTAAATACCAAACTAAGGTATTTCATACCAGATAATTTCGACACTTACAAACTGAATGAGGCATGAAAGAGCCCTGCATAAGAGGAAAAATACCTTAAGCAATATCTCATGCATATAAACTAATAATTAGATCAGATATTGTAATACTTAAATAATACATTATTGATTTCCATATAAAAGTGAAAATTTTCAATAGTAGTTCAATATCTAAAACAATCCACGATGGTTCTCAAATGCCTCAATTAGATATCTCTAATTATAACTTTAATAATAACAGAACATTGCGGTATTGACTACTGAGCAATACTCAGACATGGTATGATATCAAAATATGGTATGTATAGATTGGTGCGAGTTTTTATTCCTCCTCGGGTTTGCTCACGTATGGAACGTGATCGGATGGTTAAATTTGGAGTGTTAGGGTACAGAACGTATTAGACATATCCATTATTCGCTTTGGCATAAGGGGCTTTTCTTCGTCGAATTGTCTGAAATTTGCAAAAAAAAAGATTTTAATTAGCACTCGTATTGTGGATAATTATGACCTCAGTAGCTTACAAAAACACCGAAGTGAATCAAAAGTGCCAACAATAAGATCCGGCTCCCTATGCTTAGACGAATCTATGATAAAAGGTCGAAAAGAAAGAAGGTCGAAAGACAAAAGGTCGAATAACAAAAAAGAAGAGACAAAAGGTCGAAAATGTATTTTCAAAGAAGGAAAAATTTCCCACCAAGCAAATAAATTTCGACCTTTTGTCCATAAACCTATATAAGCACTTCCAAACTTATCAAACGACACGTCGTTTTTTCCAATTCGCCAACTTTACATTCGTTTGCCCTGTGGCAAATATGATAATATTCTATGCCCAGGGATGTCAAAGAATTATCATAACATGCTGGAAAGCTTTAGTTCAGAGTCGCGGAAATTCACAATGGTAATAAAAAAAAACTCATATATTTCGTCATTTCCAGATTGGATCATTTTCTCTAAAGCACTCACAACCGATTTCGAACCATTACCGGTCATGATTTATAAAATTGGAGAAAAATTGTCCAATATTTCTTGGATAACATGATTAGATTTTGTTCAACTTCAAAGGAGATTGGGCAAATCTGGGTCCGGAATGTACACAGATGACTTACATATATATATATATATATATATATATATATATATCATTTGAAAGAGCTAAATAAGACATAGGTTTAACAACATACGACGCATAAAAACAAGTTTTTCCACATAAGTTAAGATGGATATTTGATACATTTGATTATTTTTGCTATATTTTTCATTGAATAAGAAAACAAATTCTAACCGGTCTTATGTAAGTAAAGAAAAAGATCAATCATTTTTGTTTTACGAGTTGGTATGCGAATTTCGTACCGCCAAATGGAACTATTTATCTTATGACAGCCTACAGTATGGCCCATAAAAAATGCGAAAATCGTCATATCATGTTTTATGGTAGTTTTTACATAGAAAATATGAATGAAACATAAATATTATTCATTACTTGCATTGTTCAATATATTTAGACTCAGTTTTTCGCTTTGGACATGATTATTATCTGTTACTCTCACCTTACCAGAGAGGAATTGGAAGCATACCTTCAAATTTTATCATGCGGACGTCGAGTTCAATATCTGTGTGATGAAAGCTTCTAAAACATCAGCGTGGCGATTCTTCACAGGCCTTGTCTTCAGCATACGCCCATATCAAATGATAGAATTGGTTCATACTTGGGTCATTAGAGACTTAAACATATTTACGAAAAAAACGGCTATAGGTGAGCTTTGATTGAACCTTCATATAAGTGTGATAAGCGGCTCCGTTTTGCTCAAAAGCTATGAGCTAGTATTGATATAAGTTGTCTTTAACCGAAGGAACAAATTTCGTCCTCAAAAATCTGTTATAGGCCTCCGTATTTATCTTTTATTCAACTTTAACTAAAAATGAAGGTATATCAAACCTAGAAGACGCAAATGCCCTCATAACTATGACCCTGGCAAAATATTTTATTGTTATCATGAAAAATACGTTCTCTAAGAACTCCTCCATCCTCTGATACCAAACAAACTAAAATTTTCAACAATAAAGTGTGATTTTTGAAAAAGGAAAGTTTATCACCAAGAGTATACGACAATCAGACGCTGTTTCTAGCTTTGGGCGGACAAAACCTTTGAACTTCTTTGCTTTATTACATTATTTAGGTTAGTAAGAAAAATATGACAAAAATTGTCCTGAATAGCGAAGTTATGTCAGAATATACTACAATAATCAGAAATTACATTCACTAGCAAAAACAATGAAAATAACGCTTGTGGATGCTACATTCACGTTCAAACAACTTTCGCATTTTTTTATGGGCCATACTGTATCTTATATAATTTTCTGTTTCTATCTCTGTCTCTATCACCCAGTAGCTTGTCTGCCAGCCCTTGGCATCCTTTATGCAAGCATTACTGATAGAGGGATGGATACAGATAGATAGGCACTCGTTCTTTTTGATGGTAGGCCATATAACTTCTCGGTTCCACTTCTCTTACAGTTGTTATGTTTCCCAAATTCTAATAACCAGCTTTACATGGCCCATTTTAATCTTGATTTCACTCCTATACCATCCTTTGCAACTGCTTTGTTATGCTTGACCTGTTGAACGGCATCCTCAACTTTCCTCGAAGTGGGAGCTGGTTGATTACAATTGTCCAACATTCCGACTTAGTCATTTCCCCCACTGCCTTGAACCTCTGTGCCTGTGCCATAAACACCATTCAAATATTCGACGTAGTACTCCTTCCACTTTTCAATCACCTCGCCTTCGGCCGACGAAATGCTCCTATCTTTATCCTTGTACTTGTGGGATGTATTGAGTTTGTGATAGAACTTCTGCATTTTCAGGTATGAAACAGCAGCTCCGTTTCATTACTGACGGCTGTTGTTCAATAAGTATGCTGTGGCTCAGTATGACTTTCAGAAGGTCATAATGAGACCGGCGTCGGTACCGTTCTTTGTTCACAAAGGGAACTTTGAACGCAGTTTTATCATAACCAGGTCAGAGTAGATATTAGCGCCACCTAACCGATTCTGATATTGATTATGTCGGAGAAGTGTCCATCAATACCTGATCGATTTGAGATCGACTAATATTTTTGAAACCATATCATTTTTTCTTGTTTCATTTAGATCTTTCAAATGATATACGGGTCATTAAGGTGGTTCAAAAAATCGTTTTTGGTCCACACCGCTCGTTCAATTCTAGATTGAATTCTGCTTTAAATTTGAGCTCATCTGGTTGAAAACAGATGGTTGCATGGTTTGTATGGGAATTACTAAGGGGAAAAGCAAGCAATTTATTCAATCGGTCACAGTGTTTGCCCACGTGCTCTTGAGGGTAAGAATGTTAGATCAAAGCTGATACTGTTAGATACATTAGTCGGCCACAACTTTCCCGAAGACCGTATTCGAATCGGATTAGTTGTATATGAAATCATATTTCCGAAATATTAGAATCATTGGTTAAATAACATGAATATTGAAGAGGATGACAAAACACATTTATATTTCATGAAAAAATTAAACAGAGGGTTTTGTCTTCCGACATTGCTTCCCAACATTGTCAATCTTAAGCTCTGCAATCTTTGTAGCAACTGGTCCACTGCTCGAATCATATGGTTTTGTTTACCATTGGCAATTACTCTTCTATATAAGATATACCACTTACCTGTAGTTAGAAGTGGGTACAAGTTTTCAAATCGCTTTCACTCATAAGTTCCACATGTGCTTGAAAGCATTCTTCAAGAAAATATACCATATGTATTTTTCAGTAATTCTTCTAGGACTTTTCTATAGGCTAGCGACTGGTTGCATGTTTGCTTCAGTTACGATTTTTTTGATAGGTAGTAGGTTTTCTATAGCTTTTACCTTTGGGCTAATAATTAACTGTCGATAATACTTATGATTCATTCAAAAATGTATTGAATTTTGTAGTTTTATTGAAATAATATTTGTTGAAATGAATATCTTCGGTGAGAACGTTCCTTTTATCTGTTTCTTCGATACGCAATATTGATTAATTTAATAAACAAATAATGAATGGTTCGTCACCCTGAGTGTCGGCAAAAGCTTTCATCAAGAACACTTATCAAATGAAAATAAAAATATTCACTTTTTTAATTAACAATAATTTTTGAATAATTCGTCACAACAGGTGTCGACAAACTTTCGTCTACGTTTATAATGAAGCCATAAAAATAGTTTTATTTAAAATCAAAGTTTCATGAGTCGCATCGCTTACCAAGGTGAATCCTAATCATATAAATTTTTAACCCTTTCCACTAACAAAAATCCTTCTTGTGACAACCGTGGAGATGCAAAGGTGATCTCGGTCTCTAGTGACAACGGTAGTAGTAGCATCACTTCTTCTCCTCGATGGCCGGCACCGTCTTTGACTTCATTATGTTCTGAGCTCTCAAATTGTGCAAACTGAGAATGTTTAGCTAATCTCAAGCTCCGTTCATTGGTTATCTGTGAAATTTTGATTGTTCTAGGTAATCACGGGCCCAGATAGCCGTAGCGGTAAACGCGCAGCTATTCAGCAAGACCAAGCTGAGGGTCGTGGTTTCGAATCCCACCGGTCGAGGATCTTTTCGGGTTGGAAATTTTCTCGACTTCCCAGGGCATAAAGTATCATCGTACCTGCCACACGATATAGGCATGCAAAAATGGTCATTGGCATAGTAAGCTCTCAGTTAATAACTGTGGAAATGCTCATAAAGAACACTAAGCTGAGAAACAGGCTCTGTCCCAGTGGGGACGTAACTCCAGAAAGAAGAAGAAGAAGGTAATCACGGAGTAGCAACTACGAATTGTATGGTCATATACTGCCCATAAAGGCATAACTGTCCCATATGGAAAAAGTAGGCATTGAGAAAATGGCACTCAAAGTTTGAAGTTTGTTTTATCATACAAATATTCATAATTTTCTAGTATATTTCTACGTACCATATTCATTGAACACAACCGCTCAGATAACTCATATTGCTTCTATTGATCAGCGAAAAATATAAACATAAATGCAATTCCCATTATGCAGTTGTTATTAGGGGTGAAAGATCATATAGAGACTATTAGGCCTTCATTTTTCAATATGGGACTGCATCATCTTCATATTTTTCTACAACATTTTCAAATAAATTGTTTTAGTATTTATATGCATAGCGAAATATACATTAAAACATGTATATTGCAACCAAAACAGGTGTTGACTCGAAAATCAATATGGGACAGTTATGCTTTTAAGGGCAGTATATATTTATGATTATGCTAATATACTTAATTCTTTTAAGACTTTTCTAAAATTTCTTCCAAAAAATCTTCAACGCATTATCTTAAAAACAAAAATAATTATTATTATCGTGTTGTTGAATTATTCTTCTATATCTTGCAACAATTAACTTCAGCGCTTTCTCAATTTGTAAGGTTTTTTTTTTAAGTTTTCATTGCTTTGAATTGCTTTAAATATTCTTGCAAAGTAATTTGTCCAGGTATTCCGCCTTGTATTATTTCAAGAATAACACTCTAAATTGTCGAAAATATTTAAGAAATGCACACAACATTTTTTTCAGGAATCACTTCTAAAATATCTTCTATGTTGTCACTCCTATATTGTTTTTTTTCCAAAAAGTGCCCATTTTGCTTTAATACATTCAGTATTTTTTCACGGTGTTCATTTACTGTTTCTCCATGGACTTCTGCAAAAAATCATCCCCGTCCTCAAAGATATCACTGTTTAAATCTCTAAAACTCATTCCTTTTGGAATTTTTCAAAAAGTAAATACCAGCAACTCCTGGAATTACTTCAGGGGAACCCACAGTTTATTGAGCAAATCCGCCAGGAATTTTTCTATGATTTTGAAAGAATTTTCTACAAGTTTAAAGTGTTGACGGACCACTAGTAAAGCTAGAGATAACCGGATCTAGATGACCAATGCTCAATATCAGCACAAATTCTAAAACCAGAAGAGATTTTTGAGAACTTGTGAAAAAATGGTGCAAAATAATCGAGAAACAGAAAAGTTATCGCGATTTGAATATTTTCCATCGGTAAAGAATGGAGCTGCTAGTAGAGGGGTTAAAGGAGGATTTAACAGGTACAAAATACTAAAATCCACTTCAATCACACTTTAATCTCTTTATTACAAGAATTAAAACCAAAGCAATATGTTGATAGCTTGATGGTTTTATTATTTTGTCAGACCCTGTCATACTTATCGAAACAAATAAAATCTAGATTTTATAGTAAAGTTCGATTAATTTTAAAAGTATAAATTATGTAAATGGATCTTGGTAGCTGGTGTACGGTAGGTACAATGTAACGAAGCGAAAAATGACCGTTCATTTCCTGTTATTTCGAAAGGCTTTACCTAAACAAAATATGCCAACAGAATGATGCCATCCGAAAGGAGGAACTACATCTACCAATTCACTCATCCGTCACGGAAAGCTTATGAAACACGATAAACAAACCCGATACGAATCGACTCACCCATCATGTAGACTACCGGAAAATTTGTTTACTTTGCCAACCCCCAACTCTATGTATGTTGCAGCCGCCTTCCCACTTCAGGATCTGGCGCTAGAATGTGGTTCGTAAACGCTAGTTATACGTCACTTTAAGTCGGGATGAAAATTGTGAAACATTTAAATGTTTATCACTGTCTGGAAAATGTGCAAGAACATACTCTACCCCATCCACTACTAGTGAATTTTGGTGTGTGATTGCGAGTGTAAACGGTAGTGGAGTTCTCTTTTGCATGGACGGATTAATAGCTGAACTGAGAATGATGTAAGATGTTTTGCCCTAAATATGTAGTATAATGTAGAAATAGCTTCCTCTCTGCGTCATTCATCCGTAACATATGTGCAATATAGTTTGTGGGGACTGTACATTCACATGCGGTTAGAAAAAGAGGAAAAAGTTGTTTTTGATTTGCTTTCGCAGTTTGCCTTTTCCCCACAAACAGTGGAGAAACTTGCACATCATAGTAAAGAGCGGTCGGTCGTCATAACGGATCTATAATCCGGTACAAGTCGAAGAATGTGTGACGGAAATAGAGCATTTGTGTGAGCATTTTGCCGCTATGATAGCCTATCTTCCAGAGTTGATGCAAATCTGTGTGGTCTAGTTGTTATGAATTTGTGTAACATTAGAGCTAGCTGCAGGCGTCACATATATGACTGCACGCTGATTGTCAGCAGTAGCAAAGTATCTCTCTGCAGACATTATGCTAAACTACCCATTGGCAGTTTATATGTATATGACACTCATTTTACGCCAATATTCGCTGTTATTTATAACCGCATTGCTGAGGTTTCTATGAGCAGTGCAATATTATAACATATAATATCATGTGAAGTTGCAAACATGTTGCAAGAATGTGCCTTGACAACCTTCTCAATACATTCATTCAGAAAGATTTCCATGGCGTTAAAATCAATTACACAATTTATTGCCATCGTTTTCAGCAGAGTCGTATAAGCAATGACCTTGTCTGAAGGAACAGTTTTTTTTTTAGAAACTCATTGACATTGACAGTCATTGAGAAGTGTTGTTCAGGTGCGATACAGTATATACTTTCACTAACGACAATTTCGATCAACCTTGAGTTGTCATACAAGCAATTAACCTTTGCTTGCAGCATTGGAAGGCCGAGTGAGAAACCCAAATTTGTGGAGCGTGAAGACTTCTAGTCACACGTACAAACGACAGCTTAGTGTTTATTTTTTTGCTGTCGAGGCTCTGGAGAACCGAGATTGCCTTCCATTCATATTTGTTTTCCTTAGAAAAAAATCAACTCACGATTACTATACCATGACCAGAAGGCTATTTCCAAACGTATCCATCATTTCGGTATGTAGCGGCTTAGCGTGAAAAGAGTAATAATAAAATATTAAATCCTCTGGTGACTGAAAGCGTAGTTTACTGAACGAAGGAGGTCGCTGAGACGAGTTCTAGCATACCATTTGAAAAGAGCTTAACTACGTTTGCAAACAAAATCGATTGTTTACTATACTTATCAATATCTACATAACTCATAGCTGTATATACTTTTCTAAAAGACCTAACTATGAACTTTCATAAAAACTAAATGGGCTCTTTTGTACCTTTTTTTTAATGTTTCTCATTTTCCAGATCTTGTACCATTATTTTGTTTTTTACATACCTAAACGTTTCATTTAACGTTCAAGTATTGTGCAAATAAGCTCAATTATGGATGAAATTGACTTAACGCAAAAAGACCTAACTAAAGCCATGTGAATTCAAAGGGCCAAACTACAGGGGCCTAACTGGAACTATGCTGAACCAAACCTGCTGTGACCAAACTGGTTTAAGGTGAAGATAAATCGAACTTAAACCTTAAATTTTTCAAGAGCACGGATCTGGAGAACCAAAAATCCGTTTGAGCTGAAAACTTAATCGATTGGTCACTTGCTGGTAATAACCAATCGATTAAGTTTTCAGCTCAAATAAATGTTCGGTTCTCCAGATTTGTGCTCTTGAAGATTTGAGGTTTGGCTTCGACTTATCTTCCCCTTAGAGACTCGTAAAAGGGTCAATCTGACAACAATATTGGAATTCAACCATTTTCACTTATCGTCAATAAGATTCATTATTGTTATGGGTCACCTAACAGACTATCATAAATATCGAGAGCAAGTAACAAATTTGTTCAAAAGTGAATGGTTTTGAAATAGTATTGACACATTTAATACAGAACCTTTGTGCACGATTATCTTGATGTTTACATTTCGCTGTTAGGCCCTTTTCAACGTCACGCCAGAATTGTTGGATAAGTGCCCTTTTTTGGCTTGATGATAACCCATGCTGAAAGGTTTCGATCCCGGTGGGTTCAGCATCGTTTCGTTATACAGCAAACATTGAAAGAGATTTCATTCACCAAGAAAAACCGGTTCAATCTCTAAGCCTTGACTGCAACAATCGTCTTATATAGGGCTCATTGAAGAATTTCGTAATGCTGGTGATAGGTAGGTGTAAAAATTGATTAAAATAGTTAGTTAAAATTGATTTAGTCAAATTATTGCATCTAAAACAGTGCGGTCCTCGAAGAGTTCAAAGATTTTTGTAATATCTGGTCTGTTAAATGTTCCACTAATTTGAAGTTAGTATCAAGGCCAACTTCATCTTTTGATTCAATTTCTAACCAATACTTCAGTTTGGTAATTTTTTTATTACACCCATTTTTTCTTCATTTAGTTTTCATAAACTATTGGAAACAATTCAAGTTTAAAAAATGCGATAATGTTTAATATTTTGATTCTAAGAAAACTACTCTGGAAATTGACTATCAATTAGAACCGTTCTATAAAGAAATCTGTTTTAACATCATCGATTTCATAATAATTATAAAACAAAAGAGGCTTGTTATATAACAAGATTAATTCTATTGAAATAACAATATTAATTTCCCTCATTTTTTCCTGTTTAACCTTTACGTTACCGACCTCCGACAAGGCATTTTCAAATAGCTGCCATTTCGACAATTTCTATTAGATTTTTTTTAAACTACCGTCAGTTTACTTTGAAAAGGTTTCAGTTATTTGTCATAAATGCCGGAACCATGCCGGAGATATTCCGGGTTGTACTGGGGTAACGAGGGTGCCAAATTTGGGAAATGTGATTATTTTTTTATTTATTTCAGTTACAATATTGAAGTTTTTAAGTGAAACGTGAGATAATGATCGATTGTCATCATTTCAACATAATTTGAATAAGTAGACCATTCTGGTACATCGTAGCCGGTTCCGCAAGGGCCAGTTTGGGGACATTTCCGTTCCATGTTCAAAACATACCGTGCGACGTCTCAATCTTCATGAATTCGGGAGAACATGTCAATAAAAGAAGGAAAACCTCGGTACAAACAGATGTGGCCACTCCAGATTTCCTGGCACAGGTTCCACGAGGGCCTCCTTGGGGACATTTCCGTTTCATGTCCAAAACATACCGTGTGATGTCTCAATCTTCTAGAATTCGAAATAATATGTCAATAAAGATAGAATAAACAATATCAGTAGATTTGGCCACTCCAGAGAGAATTCGAGAGAACTTGTCAATAAAAGAAGAAAAAAGTCGGTACGAACAGATGTGGCCACTCCAGATTTCCAGGCACTGGTTCCACGAGGGCTTCTTGGGAACATTTCCTTATTATATCCAAAAACATACCGTGCGACATCTCAATCTTCATGAATTCTAAAGAACTTGCCAATAAATGAAAAATAAACACAGTAATTAAAGATTTGGCCACTGCAGAGCTTCTGGCACAGGTTCCACGAGGGCTTCTTCTGCTTTTTGTCCAAAACATACCGTGCGACTTCTCAATCTTTGTGAATTGTAAAAAAAACATGTCAATAAAAGAAGAATAAACTTATTCACATCTGATGTGGCCACTCCATAGCTCCTAGCACAGGTTCCGCCAGGACCGCCTTGGGGATATTTCTGTTTTATATCCAAAACAAACCGTGTCAATCATGTCATGACATGTCAATCTTCGTGAATTCGAAAGAACATGTCAACAAATGAGGAATAGACTCTATGCTGCTACTACTGAGCATCACGCACAGGTTCCAGGAAGGCCTATTTTATGACATTTCCGTTATTTGAAGGAAAAACTATGTCAAAAAATGAAGAATGACCTCGCTATCAACAGATCCAGAGCACAAGGAATAGGTTCCGCCGAAAATTATTTTGAAACTTTTCCGTTGTGTGCACAAAACATGATGTGTCTCGGGTAAAGCATAATGAATATTCTGAAAAGTATTCAAACAAATCTAGGTTAAGATGCATACAAACTGAAGTTGCTTCTCTTCACTGATGCAGTCTTAGGCAGGATCTTTCTGATCAGATGTTTTTCACGATTTTTGGAAAATCTGTTAAGCAGATCTTCATGAATACGCCAGGAATGCACTGTGCAACTAATTATAACTCAGCAGAAAGCTGAGAAGAAAAATAACAAGGAATCCACCAGAACTTTCTTTCGAACATCAACAGAAACCCAACAAGAATCCTAAAACGGTTTTGGCTAGAATGTTACCAAGAATCTGTTGTAAACTTCGAAGAATTTTACAGCTTATTTATAAATGCAGGAATTCCACATGCAACATAATAAAAATGTTGCTTAGAATAGTATTCCTACTAGGAATACAGAAATATAATACATGCCATTATAAACGTACTAACAATAACAACGTTCTAGATGTCACAAAACAAAATGATTTCAACATAAAAAACATAAAAAACATCAACTTTAATAATAAGCTCCAGCGTTAAAATTGACAATATTCATTTTTTTTGTAAATGGCAAACAGAAACAACTAAAATCAATTTCTGAGAACAAAATTATGGAATTATTCAAAACTGAATATTTACTCTCCTTCCAATAAGATTTTCACAGAAATATGGTTGTAAAATTTTTAGAGAAATTGTTACAAAATGATATAGAATAGTGGAACTTAAGTAAGCAAGTAAGAATCTAAAATATGCAGCTTGCTTGATCAATATGGTAACAAATAAATTGAAACACATTCATTTTAAGTGTTTAGGGAAGTTACATGCTCAATAACCTCATTACAACAACAATCATGATGCAGTTTTCCCTTTGTGCACAAACAACATTTTACCAACAACAGCATTTGCTACCACCTAAATAAGACTACGTAAAGTCAATCATTCATCTTGCATCCCCCCTTAGCATTTATCGTGACCGTTCTACACTCTGTTGAACCACCCGCGCCGTATATTGGTTGGTTGTCGTCTGTTTTCCAACATGCTGCACGATCGCTAATTCTACTCCACCGTGACACACCTCCCCCTCCCACCATTTCATTGCCTGTTTGTGTGAGTGCTGTGGCGGAAAACATGTTCCAGCGCAACATTCATTCGCGAAAAAAGCAACATGAAGCAACAACCACGTACTTAGTCTCAGCAGGAATGAAACACACCTATAGTAGTTTGCCATCGTCATAATGGTACGTTTACTTGGCACTATAGCACTGTGAGCTTTATGTTTTTGCGACAGGTCCGTCAGGCTGTAAATAACTGTATTGTATCTGATGGGTACATGTCGCAAAATAAAACTACACTTTGTGGAGTATAAATTTTTGAACTAGAAGGTACAAGCCTTCCAAATGAAATTTCGTTGAAATCTAATTCCCATCATCGATTGGTTCAGGTTGTTTGACACGTCGCGTCTAGAGGTAGGTAAATGGATCACATGACAACGCGAGCCGAAGCGATGTCATCAGCTCCTCTGGCATTTTGATACAAACAACAACCCCGAAGTCTGGTTGGAGAAGACCCAATGCAAAAAATTGAGTCTGACGGTCGTCACGATTTGCCACGAATAATATGTTTCAGCGGGGCTCTTCCTTTTTTCTTCTGTTTCGTAGTGTACAGAGACTGAAATTCATATGCGTACAGGGCACTGATTTCACATCAAGTTGATAGAAAACTACCAAATAAATAAAAACTAAATTTAGTACTCAATATACCATTTAATTTCACTAGAGTTTGCATCCTTCGACAGATACGCGTATTTCGGCTTCAACTGTAAAACCGTCTTCAGTGTTGTGTAGCCGAATCTAGTCTAGATTCTAGACTTAAGTGCTTCTACCCTAGGTGTATGATTATGACATGGGTCAATTTTAGACACTATTTCAGTAGAAGACTACAAGATGGCGTACAAGGATTTAGTTTTCGGCGCAGAAATGTCAAAAGCGTTTTTCGATTGAACTTCGGGTAATAGGAAAGTTAAACGATTGCATTCTCTAATGTTTCCTAAGCAGTATAATTCTAGAACGGAATTTTCTTGTTAATTTTTTTGCACATCGTTTCAGAATTCAGAATTCAGAAAGTTGTTTACGATATAAACAACTTTCAAAAAACTCGGGTTAACGCGATTGCTGCAATGCTCTATACTTTTCCATTATTCCAAAGATAAAAGCAAATGATAAAAGTGTATGAATTTCCAAGATTAGACGTTAACTTCACCGTTGATATATATTTTAAATGCTTATATCATTAGATAGTTTTTTACGAACTTGATGTGAAACCAATTCCCTGTACGAATATGAATTTGAGCCACTGTATTACACCGCGATGTGAAGCTCGAAAAGAGCATCTAACTACTTGCAGAAATCGAAATGGCACGCGGGTCGCGCAATTTCTGTCGATTCGTTGAACTAGTCCTCGCTGGATGAGTGGATTGCAACAATTCAACAAACAGAAAGAAAAAAAACAATGCCACCCATGAGAACCACCCTGGCTGTGTGTGACGTACGTATCCTCTACGCTAGTAGAGCCTCCGTTGCAGTACATAATATATACACTTCGCGGCAGTTGACCTTCCCGCTACGCTTCAACACCAGCAATGGTCGCGAGGGTTTTTAATGGCTTTGCTCTTGGTGGATGTTATTGAGTGTCCACTGTTCAGTGCGGACCAAGAGATTCCGTCATCGAACTCAGTGACCGGCATTGTATTTAGCTCTCTTTGTTCTTGACTTGCCAGCCGTGGTGGCAGGCAAGCAAGTAGTGAACCAGTTTCGACTTTCGTCGAACCACCTAAGGAGCAGAGCAGGTTTGGTGCGAAACTATGGCGCGTGAATGAAGTTTAGATCGCATTTTTTTCTGTAGCGCCAGCACAAGTTATTTTATCTGCAATATTATCTCACTCGTGTCATCCAAAAATGTACTTGTCTTGATTATTTAAATGAAGGAATTTTCAGTAAGGTGAAGATGAAACGAAGTCACAGATAAAGTTTTCAAGAGCACAAATCTAGAGTAGAGAACCACAAAGTAATCTGCGCTGAGTATTATATCGATTTTTTTTTTTTTTTTTTAGTATCATTCCAAACATTACATTCATTTCTTAGATCTAGGTGTTCTGTGTTATTTGACAACACTATCATCCTAATTTGGTAAAACAAATTACAAATTTAAGATTTAATTAACATTTTGTTAACAACATATTACATTTCATTTGCCGTAGCAGTTCATTTTTTTTTACAGGTGAGTTGATTTCACCTGCTTATAAGAGAAAAAAAATGTTAACGCATTAATCGTGGCAATAGAAGATTGTAACGATTTTTGCCTGAAATTATTAATGATTGTATTTGACATTTGTTCCAATGTTTCAACATTGGACATTCTATGTAACTCATTGGTACTATACCAGGGAGGAAGCCTCAGAATCATTTTCAAAATTTTATTTTGAATTCTCTTCAGAGCTTTCTTCCTGGTATTACAACAGCTAGTCCATATTGGTACAGCATACAACATGGCTGGCCAGAAAATTTGTTTGAATATCAACAGCTTGTTCTTAGCTTAGCTTAGCTTAGACTGACTACACATATCAATGGTTGCTAATCCGTGATTGACCGAGGTCAGTGAAAATGCACAAAGAATCAACTAGAAGATCGGCTGGGATTGGCCATAATCTTCTTCAGTGTGCATAATTCAGTACCTCTATTTTTACATGGTCAATAACGGCGCCGGCCACGTCCTTGCAGTCAAGTGGGATTGGGGGAAGGAATGTTAGAGTGTAACCTTTGCTATTTGGAGACCGTGTTTGCCTCTGCATCTCCACAAAGGTTACTGGAAGGGATGTTTGTTAATGGGGAGGATCGTTGGGTCACAGGATTCACTTTGATAAGCAATTAGACCATGATAAATAATTATTTGTGAGCTATAAATATGCTCATATGTAAATATAATATTTTCATTTGGTATGAACAATATCTATGCAGGAAAAAAATATGCCGACACTTGAGGTGACGAACCATTCAAAGTTTGTTGAATAAAGTGAACCTTTCGCAAGTCTACACTCGTAGTGTCGAACCATTCTAAGTATTTTTTTTTAAATTACAAAAATAAAAATAAAAGGAAAAAGGTGTTTTGAGAAAAAAAATTGGACGTAAATAATTTATGAATCAGAGTTTATGTCGACACTCACAGTGACGAACCTCTCATAGTTTGTTGAAAAATCATATTTACGTCTCACCGTTGTAACGATCAAAGGTACAATCATACATATTTTATAGATTAGAAATAGTAGCATGAAACGAGCTCACCAATTGATCCGTCATCCTTGAGCAGCAACAATCCACTTTCAGCTTCACTCGTTTGCTCGGCTAAATAAAAACACACAGAGAAAATGGGCGCGCGACCCGAGAAGGAAAACAACTGACGACTGCTCGGACTTTCTTGACGCTTTGCCCAGGAGCAAGCGTCAACGTCGAAAGATCAAAAAGAACTAATCGATCACGCCACTTTTTCACTTTCACTCGACCGACATCCTGCCCTCATCGCCGGCCTACGCAGGAGCAAGCGTCAAGGTCGAAGGATCAAACACAACTCTTGAATATCAACAGCTTGTTCTTAAGACAAAGTTTTGATTTTCTATTAATAAGGGGATAGAGACATTTTACATATTTATTACATTTGGCTTGAATGCCCTCAATGTGATTTTTGAAAGTTAAATTCTTATCTAGCATGAGCCCTAGATACTTAACTTCATCTGACCAATTTATTGGAACCCCTCTCATCGTGACAACATGTCTACTTGAAGGTTTCAAATAAAGAGCTTTTGGTTTATGTGGGAATATTATTAGTTGAGTTTTGGAAGCATTAGGAGAAATCTTCCATTTTTGCAAGTATGAAGAAAAAATATCCAAACTTTTTTGCAATCGACTACAGATGACACGCAGGCTTCGTCCTTTGGCGGAGAGGCCTGTGTCATCCGCAAACAAAGATTTTTGACATCCCTGAGGTAGCTCAGGTAAGTCAGATGTGAAAATATTGTATAATATTGGTCCCAAAATGCTGCCTTGAGGAACACCAGCTCTTACAGGAAGTTTTTCAGATCTGGAGTTCTGATAATTAACCTGAAGTGTACGATTTGACAGATAACTTTGAATTATTCTAACAATGTATGTTGGAAAATTAAAGTTTTTTGATTTTACAATCAAACCTTCATGCCAAACACTGTCGAATGCTTTTTCTATGTCTAGAAGAGCAAGACCAGTAGAATAGCCTTCAGTTTTGTTGGAACGGATCAAATTTGTTACACGTAAAAGTTGATGAGTGGTCGAATGTCCATGGCGGAATCCGAACTGTTCATTGGCAAAAATTGAATTTTCGTTGATGTGGGCCATCATTCTGTTCAAAATAACCTTTTCAAAAAGTTTACTGATGGAGGAAAGCAAACTGATTGGACGATAGCTAGAAGCTTCTGCAGGATTTTTGTCTGGTTTTAAAATTGGAACAACCTTAGCATTTTTCCATTTGTCAGGAAAATATGCTAATTGAAAACATTTGTTAAATATATCAACTAAAAATGATAAGCTACTTTCTGGAAGTTTCTTGATGAGGATGTAGAAAATTCCATCATCGCCAGGAGCTTTCATGTTTTTGAATTTTTTAATAATAGTTCTCACTTCTTCCAAATCAGTCTCCCTGGCATTTTCGAAAACGTTCTCTTGATTGAGAATATTTTCGAACTCCTGAGTAACTTCATTTTCAATTGGACTAGTAAGTCCTAAATTAAAATTGTGCGCACTTTCAAACTGCATAGCAAGTTTTTGAGCTTTTTCGCAATTAGTTAGTAATAATTTGTTTTCCTCTTTCAATGCCGGTATTGGCTTCTGAGGTTTTTTCAAGATTATCGATAATTTCCAAAAGGGCTTAGAGCCAGGGTCCAATTGAGAAATTTTATTTTCAAAATTTTTGTTTCTTAATTGAGCAAAACGTTTCTTGATTTCTTTCTCCAAATCCTGCCATATAATTTTCATAGCAGGATCGCGAGTGCGTTGAAATTGCCTTCTCCTCACGTTTTTAAGACGGATCAAGAGTTTAAGATCATCGTCTATAATCACGGATTCAAATTTTACTTCACATTTTGGAATTGCAATGCTCCGGGCCTCAACAATGGAATTTGTTAAAGTTTCAAGAGCATTGTCAATATCAAGTTTAGTTTCTAAAGAAATGTTAACATCAAGATTGGAGTCAACATACGTTTTATATATATTCCAGTCTGCTCGTAAATAAATGAAAGTGGAGCTGATAGGATTGAGAATCGCTTCTTGGATATTTGAAATGTAACAGGGACATGATCAGAATCAAAATCAGCATGAGTAATCAGTTGGCTACAAAGATGACTAGAGTCGGTTAAGACCAAATCAATCGTAGATGGATTTCTAGAAGAGGAAAAACATGTGGGGCTATCAGGGTATTGAATTGAGAAATATCCTGAAGAGCACTCATCAAATAAATTCTGCCGTTGGAATTACTTTGAGAATTATTCCATGACCGATGTTTGGCATTAAAGTCACCAATGACAAAAAATTTTGACTTATTGCGAGTCAATTTACGCAAGTCAGTTTGGAGCAAATTAACTTGCTGCCCAGAGCATTGAAAAGGCAAATAGGCAGCTATGAAAGTATATTTACCAAACTGTGTTTCAACAGAAACACCTAAAGTTTCAAAAACTTTAGTTTCAAATGATGAAAACAGTTGATGTTTTATACGCCTATGAATGATGATTGCAACTCCCCCACATGCCCCATCAAGTCGATCATTACGATAAACAAAAAAGTTAGGATCTCTTTTGAGTTTAGATCCAGGTTTTAAATACGTTTCGGTAATAACTGCTATATGCACGTTATTAACCGTAAGAAAATTAAACAGCTCGTCCTCTTTACCATTCAGAGAACGAGCATTCCAATTTAAAATATTTAAATTATTATTTGGATCCATTAGAAAAACGTAATCCAATAACAATTTGATTTGTAAATTTTACACCTATTTGGACTGCTTCAGTCATTGTGGTGGCTTTGAACATTGCATCAATCATTAGATTCAATTGTTCAGTTAGAAAATTAAAATCAGAGGCAGACATGTCATGTGATTTCCCATTGGAATTTCCGGTAGACGAAGAAGCGGAGTTACCTGTGGCGGTAGGGTTTTTTCCATTTGATTTGAAACAAGTAGAATGGGTACCCATGGATCGAACAGGGGAGGAGTTCGAATTTCCTGCTACGATATCGGCAAAGGATTTACCGTGGGTAGATACATTCGAAATAGAAAGATTCGAACGGCTACCCGACGGATTAAAATTAGTTTGTGAATGAGCATGATTATGATCTTCCTGATGGGTATGATTCATGATCAAGCGATCGTTAACTGAAAAATGAGCATTGTTCGATACTCTACCAGGCAAATTCCGGAATCGACCGTTATCGTAACGGATATTATCTTTCATCTGCCTGGCACGAGCCTCAATGACCTTTTTGCGTGAAGGACAATTCCAAAAATTGGACTTATGGTTAGCCCCGCAATTACAACATATGAATTTGGTGGTATCTTCCTTCACTGGACAGACGTCTTTGGCGTGACAAGAACCTCCGCAAATCATGCATTTAGCATCCATGCGACAATTTTTTGTACCATGACCCCACTTTTGGCACCGACGGCACTGAGTGGGGTTCTGGTAATTTCCTCCAGGTTTCTGGAAATGTTCCCATGTCACACGGACATCAAACAAAAGTTTTGCTTTTTCTAAAGCTTTAATATTATTAAGTTCTTTTTTGTTAAAGTGAACTAAATAAAATTCTTGAGAAAGCCCTTTCCGAACAATGCCAGATACACTCAGCTCACGTTCAAAAACTAGGTAGTTTCTATTATTTCCCACAAAAATAATTATAAAAAAATGATAAGCCGTTTCATTCAGTTACTTTCGACGTTTTTCTACCAGTGTAAAATCGGCTCAAGTAGTGTTTTGTTTTGATTCGTGGTTAAGTCACTTTGTCTCTCCATACAGCGGGGCAGCGAAAGTAGTGGTTAGGTTGCGAAAGTTGAAAATGTTACTTTCGTCGTTTTGTAAATCCGGAAATCAAACGTTCTAAAAGTGGAAAAGTTGAGTTGGTACAGAGCGGTACGTGTAGAATTCCGCCTGCTTAACACGTAGGATCGATAAAGTAAGTTTGTATAGTTTTTTGACTTGAGTCTGTATGAATAAGTTTTCGAGATATGTTTTTATAACGAGATTTTTAGCCCTAAGCTAGTTCATCTTGGCGAATTCTGCAAGGTTTAAAAGCGATCAAAGACAAATAATAATAATTGAGCTCAATATCGACGGTTTTACTTCCCTTGCGATGGAAGTCTCTAAGGAACTATCTCGAGGTGGGGTTCGAACCCAATCCCTCGGCTTGAAAGACATCTTCTTCTTCTTCTTCTTGGCATTACGTCCTCACTGGAGGAACAGAGCCTGCTTCTCAGCATAGTGTTCTAAGAGCACTTCCACAGTTATGAACTGAGAGCTTTCTTTGCCTTAGTTGCCATTTTTGCTCTCGTATATCGTGTGGCAGGTACGATGATACTCTATGCTCAGGAAAGTCGAGAAAATCTCCATTACGAAAAGATCCTGGACCGACCGGGAATCGAACCCAGACACCTTCCGCATGGCTTTACTTTGTAGCCGCGGACTCTAACCACTCGGCTAAGGAAGGCCCACAAAAGGCTTGAAAGACATGTGTCAGCATAAATCCCTGGAAACTCCTTAGGATAAATCCCTGTAATAACTACTAGATATGGAATCATTGGAAAAAAAATCTATAAACGCTTTAAGAAGCTCATTGGACATTCCTTAGCCTAATGGAAAAGTCTGTAGCTAACAAACAAAGCGATGCTGAAGGTGTCTCGGTTCGGTTCCCGATCAGTTCAGGTTCAGGATTTTTTTCTTGTTGAAAATTCCTAGGCTTCCCTGGATATAGAGTATTTTCTTCATGATATACCATTGACGTTTACACACTAGCGCCATCTGTAGACCCGTCGGCCAAATACACTAATTTTAGCATTGGACGTACATGTCCTTGTGACTATGATTTGGATCGAGATTTGTTCTAAGTGTTACGTCTGTTTGTCTGTGCTTATAAGATTTTTTAAGTACGAAATAGCAAGGGAAATTATAGGAGATGTGTGTTATATTCATAGGGGTTTTAAAACTAGGTTTATGAAATGTAAATTATAGTGAAATGGTTTAAGTTTGAGTATATTTTCTGCAATTGGGATTAAAAATTGCACATGGAAATTTCATTGGTTATTTTTTCATCGTTATTGATTTGTCAAATAGGTCCTTATCGCGGATCTCTCTCAAAATGTACAATACATAGTAGAACAGTTAATCGTATCCTCCTGTGATTTCCTGTGTACACGGGGCAGTTATGCGAATAGGTGCATCTTATTACTTCAAAGACCGCATAGGCATGAAGGCTTTGATAATAATCAAGCCCATTGCAGTATCAACTGCATCATCCAAACCACGTGTGCTTTTAATTAATGGTAGATCAATTAAATTTGGACGAAAAGGTCCTAAAGATGAGATGAAATTTCCCTCAAGGCAAGTAATCAGCGTCTAGCGGAAAGCTTTTGAAATGAATCGTTCAAAATCATTATATGGTGAATTTACAGAACTTCTAGACTTGTGCATATTGAAGTTTCTCACAAGACCATCAACTTGGATTTTTAGGGGTACCTAGTTATCTATACATAGTCAAGACTGTAATATTTTTTAATCATTTATAATATCGAAAATAAGATTCTGAAGTGTAATAAAATTGTGCTTTACTTCGTAAAAATAAGATCAAATAGGGAGCATATGCTAAATTTTGGGCATAAGGTTAAGAGTAGAGATGTTTAAGTCCAACAATGGTATGACAGAATATGTCAGTATACAATTGAAAATTATAGCTTTTTTCTAAATCCAACAATAATTTTACATAGACCTACCTGTTGACACGTGATGAACAAAGCGATCCACACGAAAATACCGGCCAATCCCTGGGCGGTCTTGGTCTGCAGAAAGATACCGTCACCAACGTGACTGATCAGTGGATCGATTCCCAGTGCCGCAGCTGCCCCCGTAGAATGCACGATAATGGTCGGCTTCGGGTTGATCGTACTGCCATTGATCAGATCCCCCGGAGGATGTTCCGTACTGCTCATGATGCGGCCTTTCTCGTATTGCACTTCTTCGCCACCGTTAAGCAACCGGAACGACAGTACAGTACGGATCCGGAAAGTGTTTGATCCGCTTCACCGTAATTCACTCCACAGCCAACCCACGAAGCTTGATTATTGAAAGCTTTCCCTTTCTGCTCCTGGGATTTTCTTTGACACTTGCACTTGTTGTAACCTACATTTAGAACGCACTTTCCCAGCGGCACCCCTTTGGAATAATCTCTCAGTAACACACTTTCACTTCTTCGACTACTGCTTCTTCTGCACCAGTTTCCACTGCTACAAAACCTGAAAACTAAAGAAATACAAAAAGATCACACAAACAGTCGTCGTCGTCGCCGTGGAAAAACAAGATCACCGCAAACTGTGTAATGCGATAACGAGCTGGAGCTTTTCAGACGGGACACAGCACATAACGTGATTGCGAGATTCGGCGCCCGGCCATCAAATGCAATGGTGGGAATAAAAATCTACTGGCTTTTCACTTTTCTCTTTGCGTGTGCGGTTGATGGTAGGCAATATGTGATGCAAGTTCAACTGAAACGAGAAGGAGAATGGAGGGTTTTAGATTATTTGATTTTATTACAATTGAAAGCAAATATTTTAGACGCAAAAAATAATCACAATACAGTCGACTCTCCATAACTCGACTTTCAAGGCAACTTCGTATAGAACTGTTGAGTTATAGAACATGCCGATACAAAAAAACCTCAAACTCAAAGCAAAGGAACATATGTTTCTACTTCGAATAGAATCAAAAGTACTTATGTGAGCTGGCAGAGTTATTTTTAACTGAGCTATTTTTTAAGAATATTATTTGACATCTTGTGCTGGACTTTTTTAATTACTGAGGTGGGATTTTTTCAACTTCTTTGAATTTTGAACCGCCTTAATCTACACTGAAATCCCAGTATTCATGCTGGTCCACACTGCAAACACAGCATCCGCTCTGGAATCTCAGAATCAAAATTGAAATCTTAGCAATCATATTGAATTAACATAATCCAAGCTGGAGTACCAGGATTCACACTGGAATCCAAAAATTTATACTGGAATCCTCAGACCCACACTAAAATATCATGATCTACACTGGAATTCCAGGATCCACACTGAAATCCCAGTATTCAAACTGAAATTCCAGCATCCACACTGGAATCTTAAGATTTATTTTGGAATCCCAGGATCCACACTGTAATCGTAGATCTTGAGATTCCAATGGAGAATCAGAACCCACACTGGGATCCTAGGATCTACAATGGAATCCCAAGATCCATCTTGTACTCCCAAGATCCATCCTGGAATCCCAAGATCCATCATGGAATCCCAAGATCCATCCTGGAATCCCAGGATGCACATTGAAATCTTAGGAATCATTCTGAAATCCCAGGATCCATACTCAAATCTCAAGATCCACATTCAGGATCTACACTAGGGGTCCACACCGGAATCCCATGAATCTCTCATTTGAAAACTTCGCTTACTGTAATATAACACGAGCCTGATGATGCTGGCAAGAGCTGCTGACAAAACAGTTAAAAACTTCACATACGTGCTTCCAGCGCAAACTAGTGGAAGTAATCGGAATTAAACACATGGCCATTAGAGTGGTTCAAAAAATCGTTTTTGCTCCACACCGCTCATTCGATTCTAGATCAAATCTGAGTGTCCTCCCAAAATTTGAGCTCATTTGGATGAAAACTGAAACTGCACAGGCCCTTTAAATTTTATATGAGAATTACTATGAGAAAAGCAAGCAATTCATTCAATCGGTCATAGTGTTTGCCCATGTGCTCTTGGGGGATTAGAATTATATTGATTCTGTGAGATACAATAATCAGCTACAACTTTGCCGAAGACCGTTTTTAAAATCGGACGCCCCGGTAATTAGTTATTGATTTTTGAATGAGTTGTAAAACTTTGGGTATAATTATTGGGCTGTTCTGCAGGCATCACTGGATATATGCAGTAAAACATAGTAGCCATGATTTGTGCATGCTATCTTTCGCGCCAGGTGCAGCAATGTTGCCTGTTCAAAAGTTAAATGAGCACTGCTGAAGAATTTGCAACTGGATATAAATCAATAACTAATTACTGAGGCGTCCGATTTGAAAACGGTCTTCGGCAAAGTTGTAGCTGATCATTGTATCTCACAGTCTCAACGTAGTTCCAATTCCCAAGAGCACATGGGCAAACACTATGACCGATTGAATGAATTGATTACTTTTCTCATAGTAATTCCCATATAAACTTTAAAGGGCTTGTGCAGTCTCAGTTTTCATCCAAATGAACTCAAATTTTGGGAGGACACTCAGAATTGGGTCTAGAATTGAATGAGCGGTGTGGAGCAAAAACGATTTTTTGAACCACTCTAATGGCCATTAGACTACCTTTGATGAGCCCCTGCATAACTTTGCGGAAGATGCCACCTTCCAACAAGAAATAACTGTATTGATAATAGTACCTAAGTGATCTTACTGAGCGTTCGGGCTTGTCCTGATCTCATACCTAATTGTTCGATTCTCAATCAAGAAGTAGTCTGAGCTTCATCGAATAAGAAGGATTTTTAAACAGTTCGGATTCCAACACGAACATTCAATCACACATCAACTTTCACTTGTGACAAATTTGATTCGTTTGAACAAATCTGAAAGCATGGAGGCTTGATTGTAAAATAAAAAAAAAATACTACATACATTGTTAGAATAATCCAAATTTATCTATCAAATCGTACACTTCAGGTTAATTATCACAACTCCAAGTCTGAAAGACTTGGCTGATGTTCTTGAAGGCAGCGTTTTGGGACCAATATTATACAATATTTTCACGTCAGACTTACCAGAGTTACCTCAGGGATGTCGAAAATCTTTGTTTGCGGATGACACAGGCTCCGCCAAAGGACGAAGCCTGCGTGTCGTCTGTAGTAGACGTGCAACAAAATTATAGCACAATCATATCAAGATTTGTTACAACTAACAAATTTTGTTTCATTTTTGTCAGAAGGATTTTGAGTTGATGGAGGAAATTATAACATAATTAAAACAAAATTAGTTATAATAACAAGGCTGTTTAAAAATTTGTTTCAACTGAAAACATGGTGGATAGCACCGTTTTTTGGATTACTCTCAAATCTAGGTAGACGTATCAAATAACGAAAACAGATTTCAACACCTCTATAAATCAGTTGTAGCTAGCGAGAAGTTATTTCAACGTTGAATTTAGTTCAGAAAGCAGTTTTTAACAAATAATATTGAATTTTCTTTATTGTAAGTAATACTGTTAAAAATATGAATATTTTGAATTCAATTCCGCATTTTATATAGATTTTTGGGCACCTGCAAAGACTGTATAATTCTGCAAGTTCACGAGCCTGGTTATAACCTAAAAGTATGTATTGGACACCTATAAAATGACAATCAATTAATAGACTGAATTTTAGGGAAAAACTCAGCAGAATAACTAAACCTATAATTATTTATTGGCCGCAAGTGGGATAGCGGATCAAATATGTAAGTTTACTGCTCAATTATGCTAAAAACGTCAAGAAACTAATTAAATGAACCTAGCTTTTAGCGCTAATATCATCAACATCATCGGTGTTATTGCTTAAAAGAAGCCGAATACCCTACGCCAAGCCAACACATATTTATAACAAAATTCGTTATAAAGAAATTAAAAATTGCTTATAACAAATTTTGTTATAAATTAAGTTATGTAAAATAACAAAATGAGTTGTATTTTGTTTGATTTGAAACATAATGAGTTACATTTTTGTTTAAATTAACATATTTTGTTTCAATTTTGTTTATTGTAGAGGAAATTGTGTTATAATTTTTTGTTATTTTAACTACTAATATATTTTGATAGAAAAAAAACGCGCTACCTGAGTAACAAAATCTGTTACAACTCTATTGTAATCCATTTGGTCGGGCACAGATCCCAAATCCGAGATCAATCAGGAACATGTTTTTGAATCCAGCGTTAAACCAGAGCTATCCTCCAGATCTACGCTCCTTCATGATGGCATATATAATCAATGCTAGATCTTTGAAGGATTCGAAAGTACAATGGAGTACCGGCATGTCTACGCCCGCAAAATCGTAGAGAAGTAAATCAAAAAATTATTTATTTAAATTCGTGCATCTAAAAATTTTTTTTTAGAAAATTGAGAACTATTTCCAAAAAAAAAGGTGCTAGTTGTTTAAAATGTTGATGGTTATCATCCATACCGATTTTAAGGTGCCTTTTTCATACAAAACTAAATGATTTCACTTCTTTTGGCCAACTGTGTATACAAGCGAAATAGGTAGTCCATTGCATATGGTCGATAAAAAGCAATTGAGTTTAAACGATGTTATTATCATTCAGAGACTCTTTTTTATAGTTTTTTCAACTTTTTATAGATTTTATAATTAACTTTCTGGTCGTTTCTGATTCAACGACGTCATCGGCGACGCTATTATTGAAAAATATGGTACCTCATACTCAAACTGTTATTGCGAGAAGCCATATTACTATTTCTAAAAATCATGTGAACAAAATGGTGAAATCTGAAAATTTGAACAAAACAAAAGTTATAAAATCCCTCGAAGAACCAAACATAATAAACAATGTTGTTAACGTAAGTAGCGAGCACAAGGCAATTTCCTTGAAAATATTGAAAATGAATTACTTGTATACCGATAAATTAAGTCAGGCAAAAATCATATGTGAAATGAAATTTATCTGAAAACTGGTACTCAGTTTCACTTTGAGGCGAAGTAGGCCGTCATTGAAATTTGTACTGGGAATCGATGATTCGTCTGACAATTGCAAATTAAAGAAAATCACTCGGTTTTGCACTGACATAGCTGAAAAAGTATCAGCATACTTTCTGCATGTAAGCGCAAGTAGTGATACTTTTTCTGAATCAATATAACTTAACATGTCTGAGTTTTATTACTTTGAAATTGCTTGCAAAATCAACATGGCTGCCAAAACGAATGACGGGCTACTTAGCCTTAAGGCTCAAGAATCCATCATTCAATCATCAGCAATCATCAAAAATGAAAAACCAGTTTTTTCGTTCAAATTTAATGATATCCTCATGAAAATCTATTACTGCATTACAGTGAGCTAGTGCAATGCAATGATATATTTTCATAAACATTGTTTCGGTTTTGAGCAGAAAAATTTGAATGTTTATAAAAACGATGATGGTTATTTTCCAGAGATGATCGGGTTTCACATTTTTCAAACCCGAACCCTACTTATTTTATTTTTTCAAACGCGGACCCGACCCGAACCCGAGACAATAATTAAAAGCCAAACCCTGACCCAACCCGAACCCGAAAAATATTTCACTGATCAAACCCGAACCCGAACCGAAACCCGAAATTTTTTAGTAAAGAAAACCCCGGAGTAAAACCCGAGCTCGAAAAGATGGTAAATTCATCGTTTCTGATGCATAGGAAAGCTTTCAGGTGGCTACTCTGTTCATCATTCTCATCAAACCCGACCCAAACCCGTCTCAACCCGACATTTTTCAAGCCCGAACCCGACCCGTACCCGATAATTTTGTAGCTTTCAAATCCGACCCGAACCCGAACCCGAAAAATTTCAAACTTTAAAAACCCGAGACCCGACCATCTCTATTATTTTCCTCTTAAACCTAGGAGGCTATCATATTCTAAAGAAAAAAAATAGATGAGAATATTGAACAGCTTTTACGTGAGAAAATAGCTAAGAAGAGTGATTCTTCATTTGGTAATCCCATTGTATTAATTCCAGAAATATATGGCGATTTTTGAATGCGTGTTGATTATCGCAAATTAAATGAAGATACACATAGGGACAACTAGTAAAGGGTATTGATTGAATATACTAGATAAACTCAGGAACAAAAATATAATTTTTCAGTTTAAGATTTGAAAGCAGGATTACACCAAATAAAAATTACTCCTAAATACACAAAATACATATCATTTGCAACACCTTCTGGACAGTATGAGAATTTACGGTCCTCGAGCCGAAGAAGATGCGGAAATGTGAGGAAGAATGTGGGGTCTTTGGTTTCAGGTTGGCCGACGGCGCTGCAGTTACCTGTTCTGTGGCGCAGTAGGTTAACGCGCCAAGTCTAGCGTATTGGGAGTCGTAAGATCGAAGCCCACTGTACATCATTTTTCACTGTACATCTCAATTTGTTCAATTTAACTCTTGTGTCTACGAAACATCAGTTTTTTTTTTTTTTCAATATTGCCTAATGGTCGTTATTTGGTATCTGATATTGAGGCGTTTCCAGTTTCCAGCATTCCTTATCAATCGATTTGTTCACCCGGAAACATGAAGTTGTGGCTATCTCCGTGTTATTATTGAATGTTGATGATAATACTATCGATGAGGACATCAACTAATCAGGATGGTCGAAATGTGGTAAACCAGTACTTAAAATCATAGTAGTCTGAGAGCATGACTTATGACTTACGGCTTTTGAAGCTATCATTAAGACAACAAATTTATGAATTAACCTTCAAGCTAAGTATGCTGTTTCGCTCAATAAAAGTAAAGAAAATTTCCTACAAAGAGCCCCATTTAAAATGACATTTCCTCCCAACTGCGTACTACGATCAAAGAAATGTGATTTTCTTGACCATTTCTTGAAAGAAATTGTCCACGCATCGAGACAGGCGATTACTTTCTTGTCAGTAGCAAACCAGCCTTCAAAAAGTAAAGAACTCCAAAGTATTTTCTTCACCAAGTATTGTTATTCTGGCAATAAAAAGTAGCCGCTGCGGATGGAAATCATGCTCATGCTTCATATAAAAACTACCATAAAACATGATATACTGCTTTTCCTTTCTCCAGACTGGCAAAGACAATACAGTTTTAACACCTACAGAATGATTCAGTACTGATGAGTTCCTAGTTTTAAACCGCTACAAACAAATTCGCTATATTTTACATTTCCAACTTGTGTCTACTATTAGTCATCAACAAGTTACAGCAAATAGCAATCACTATACAGATAACAACAGGCAGTAGAGAGATACTGATTAAGACCTGGTATGCGTTATCGAATTAAGCACCTCAATACCCAGCTGATAAAACTGAACTACCTGCTACACAAGTATAAACCTTCGGGAAAACGGTACATTTATCATTGCTGACTTGTTCGGTGATAAAATCCCTCTCGTATTGAAGTTGTTAATGGCATACTCTACCAAGTGTGGACCACTTTGGTGACGCTTCTTAGTAGTCCAAAGCACAAAACGACGCAAATACCAAAAGTATGCGCAGTCCACTTAGCATCTCTATTATTTCTCAACTCTATTCGTCCGAATTTCCAAGCTGGCATATAGCTATTCCGTTTCGGTATCATCTATCAATAGCTCTGATCTGAACTTCAATTTGGCGATTTTGGCAAATAGGTACCAATAATTAACGACCTTCACGAAATTCAAAATTCAAAATTGCACTGAATACTTTGACTGACATTACTTTATATTTACCTGGCCGATTTTCTAAGATCCTGAATAACTCACTCGAACATGGAGAACAGCAAGAGTTCTAATTAGCATGCGAATTATAACTGGTGCAACAAAAATGTTACAAAACCTTTTGCTACTGTTGCACAACACAGCAGCACCATGCAAAAAAAAACTACTTTAAATTACAACTCGCGGTGGCAAACATTCACGTATCGATGGCACAAGGTGATGGCAGGAGAAAAAAAATCTGCACAACGCTTGTTATTGCTGATGCGGAAAACATCACTGGATGAGTGAAATGTGCACTTTTTTTTCGGTAGCAAACATTCGCTACCTGAAGATGGTCGAAACAAAAAAAATATATGACTGGCGATCAGTGACCGTAAACGTAATTATTGATAATGCGCGAACTTCATGGTTTGATACAATCCATTATTAATGAAATTCCCAAAGCTTAAGCGAAAGAAATGAGAGGAGTGGTATACTGCTTAGATCAGTCTCTTCGTTAACTTATGGAATTCGGCTGGTACCTATTTCAGTTTTGTTTATAAACTCTATTGCTTAGAAGTTTTCCATAGTAATTTCCAAATAAACTTTGTATGGCGTGTGTACAGTCAAATTTTCCTCAAATCATTTCACTTTAGGGGCCGCGCATATATCACGTGGACCTAAAACCTCTGTTTTGGATTCATCCAACCCCTCCTACTCCCCGTGGACAAGCGTGGAAATTTCATCAATCCTACCTTCTCCCGAAATGCCCACGTGGCATTTGCAAATTTCATCGAATGTCAACAAGAGCTCAAAATGGGGTGGAATAACAGACGTTCAAACTACCTCTTTATTATGCAAACTTTTTTGAACAAAAATGTTCTACATGAATAAAATTTAAATGTGTGGGTAATCATATTTGAGATTCGACAAATCATATTTATACATTTGAATGTTCTTCTTCTTCTTGGCAATACGTCCCCACTGGGACAGAGCCTGTTTCTTCCACAGTTATTAACTGAGAGCTTTGCCAAAGTTGCCATTTTCGCATTCGTATATCGTGTGGCAGGGTACGATGATACTCTATGCCCAAGGAAGTCAATGAAATTTTCTTTACGAAAAGATCCTGGACCGACCGGGATTCGAACCCAGACACCTTCAGTATGGCTTTGCTTTGTAGCCGCGGACTCTAACCACTCGGCTAAGGAAGGTCCCCATTTAAATGTACAAGACCATTAATTTCAAATGGCAGACAAACACGCTTGATTATAATGTTTGCCGAATGTTTTGTGAATAAGTTGTCCGAGATCAGTAAATTAACTGCCAAAACTCCATATTACATTGGAATCATAGTTTTCGATTATTCGAATGATTTGTATGATTGATTAGCGCGGTTCAAAATTCGAAAAAGTTTAAAAAATTCAATCTTTCATATCTTTTCTACCATCCTTATGACAAATATATAGTTCATTTTTTAAGGTATCTCCGAAAATATGCCAACGATCGATAGAACTGTTACATACGCCGAACAATATAGTTAACAGGTCGAGGCGACAAATGTTTGCCTGTCTAGTGTTAGTAGTGACCAACACTACAACATCTAGCCGTTCAAGACCAGGACGTTAGGCAACGATTTGTCGTTTTAGATTGTGTTGTTCACACATATGGCCCTCTGTTAAAAACAAATTTTTCAACTTCTATTATTTCTCTCGTCGCTCGCTTGCGATTCTATCGATCTTGTCATTTCATTACTTTCGTTACTCCCTTTCACTCTGAGTATAGGTATTGTTATTCACCGAAAAAAGCCAATAAATTTTCATAATAATAAAGTCATGCGGTGATTAAACCTTATAAATGTAGAATATAATTGGCAAAGAAATCTAACTTCAGTTCGAATGATCACTTGGGCCAAATTAGGGGTATGCGATATTAGACGCGAAAAAATACAATAAGTAACGTCAATTTCGTATCAATCTCCGAAAATATGCCAACGATCGATAGAACTGTTACATACGCCGAACAATATAGTTAACAGGTCGAGGCGACAAATGTTTTCCTGTCTAGTGTTAGTAGTGACCAACACTACAACATCTAGCCGTTCAAGACCAGGACGTTAGGCAACGATTTGTCGTTTCGATTGTGTTGTTCACACATATGGCCCTCTGTTAAAACAAATTTTCAACTTCTATTCATTTCTCTCGTCGCTCGCTTGCGATTCTATCCATCTTGTCATTTCATTACTTTCGTTACTCCCTTTCACTCTGAGTATAGGTATTGTTATTCACCGAAAAAAGCCAATAAATTTTCATAATGAAAATATAGTTCGGTGAGGGTTTAAAGGTTGCCCAAAAACAATGAAGGTTTAGATGAAAATTATTACGGGAGAAAATTTGAAAAATGTTACAAATTCATTTGTACTGTAATGTAAGCAAAATATTATAACCATATGAAAACTCATTTGTTAAACCATAACAAAGAAAGTTACTGAAGAAACAAATCCTTTTTGGGCTAATTTAGTTTGACGTATTTGCAGAAGTTTTTCGGACTACATGTGGGATTTTAGTCAACAACAAATAGCAAATAAATGCATGAATGGATGAATGGATCACATGAATCTAATCAATGTAAAAACAACAATCGGCAAGGTTATGCCCATCCTTTAAAAGTTTCCTTTGCACATTTGAAACATTCAGCATACCAAACGCCCTAATACGAAACGACTTCATACAAAATGTCATCTCAGTTTGAGGTTCTGCTCAGAATCGGTCATTTGCCAAAATTGAAACAGCACCTTTTTTCCGAACGTACAAAAATCTAGAAAGATAAAACCGTTCCGTTTTTTATTTTGTTGTTATTTGCTTATAGACGTTTTAGTACCTTGCTTTTAACGGTAAAATGGTTTTGACACATTCTAAAGTACACTTAAGCGTATAGCACAGACAAACAGACGTAACTCTTAGAACAAATTTATTCAAAATCCATCGCCCAGTTTACACCATCATCATCTGGTGAGCATGTTGCACGAAAAGGTGTTTCGTGCAACAAGACCGGCAGATGGCGGTAGTGTGAAACGTCAAACGCGAAGAAAAAACGATGCGCGCGCCTCTGGTTCTGAGATTTGTAACATAACGAATTTGAGATGATCGTTAAATGAGTGGTCGATGGGAATTTCATCAGTGTTACGTCTGGTTTGTCTGTGCGTATAGTGTTAAAAGTTTAGAAAAATCGTGCCTCAATTTTGCACAGTTGTTTGGGGCACTAAATGGAGTCGAAAAAATGGATATATATGGATTCTTTCATTTTTTTTGTGTTCCATATG
The DNA here is from genome assembly GCF_002204515.2 of Aedes aegypti. Taxonomy (NCBI): domain Eukaryota; kingdom Metazoa; phylum Arthropoda; class Insecta; order Diptera; family Culicidae; genus Aedes; species Aedes aegypti. Next base: position 69,176,978 of record NC_035108.1, on the reverse strand, counting down.
ACGGATTACTCGCCCCAAAAAAAATGTTGATTTGGCAATCAAATTACATCGCCATGTATCGTTATTTCCATTCATCCGTAATACCGATTTTTTGGCACGATAATCGATGTGTTGCTATATCGGAACGGCCGGGTCTCACATTATCAAGACCACATGTCAGCAGAAAAAGTCAGCTGATACCACCGAAAATTTAATCGATTAACCAATTGATCAATTTTTCAGCTAGAATGGCTTTCTGGTTTTCTAGATTGGTGCTTTTGGGGGTTTGAGATATGACTACGATGTAACTTTAAATTAAATTCTTGTATATGAAAAGTTGTGATTTACAAGTTGTCAATTCAAAATCTAAGTATAAATTCTCTGACTTTATATTACGTACATTGAAGTTATCATTAGAAAAAAGAACGAATTTTTCAAAACGGCATATTATCACAATGAATTCATTTAAATTATTCGCACATATTTATGGCAAATTTCATGTTCAAGAGCGAGATAAGACCAAAACGTGCCAGAAAATTAGTAATCAAATTTGTGGAGTTTTTTTATGTTTGTAATATATGCAAAAATTGCGCTCCATTGTACCATAGTTCTAGTGGTTTCAAGGTTATTGAGACATTGCCCATTGCACGATGACGTCATCAGAAATCGCTCTCTTTCCCAAAGTGGACAGGTACTGGCACCATTGTTTTCAAGTTTTGTTGAAGAGCGAAAGAGAGAGAATTTCGCCGTGAAATGCCTAATTGACAGTCGTAATCACTTTTCAATTCGAGGTCAGTAAAAGCAGAATAGGGGAGGTGTACCCAGTTTTGGCCACCCTAAGGAAACATATTGTTTATACATAAATCAAAAGATCTTTGGTTACTGTCAATACATTAAACGAAAGCTTTCAATTTATACTCAAACATATAAAAACCAATCAGAAACTTTGTTTTTGTATTAAGAATGGGAGTGACGAATACTGGACCACTTGCACCAATATTCGCCACGTTTTTAATTTCGGTTCCTGAATTCGCAACCTACGTTGATTTCTTATGGAGGGTGGCGAATCAGGAACACCATGGCGAAACACAGGTGCAAAGGAGAAATTTTTTAAGGGAAATGTTTTTTTTTCTATTTTTTTCTGAGCAAATTTTGCAGTTTACAATAATGTTTCCGTGTCATCTTAAAGCAATTTAACACTAAACAATTGGCAGCCATATATGTCGTAAAACAGTATATAATGGCGGGATGGCGAATAACTGGTACATGGCGAATACCGGTACACCTTCCTACATGTAAAGCCAAATAGAAAAATGGTGAAAGAATCCATAAATCATCCAATTCAAAACTATAAAGTCACTGTTAATTTCAGAAATTATTGGATAGAACGATAGGTAAAAATATGATAAATATCCCATAAAGACGAAATAGCCCTTTATTCGTTTTGGCATCCATGTTGACTTTGCAGCTCACAATTTCAAAGTAATAATATTTAATCATTATACAGTTAACTCTCCCTTACTCGATATTCCGTATCTCGATATCGAGTTAGAGAACCATAGTAAAAGTTGGTTTTCATGGCTAACTCGATGGTCCCTTGGAAACGCAGTTGCACTGTTTTTGTGTTCTGTAACTCGATACTTCCCTAACTCGATGGTCCCTTCAATATCGAGTAAGGGAGAGATGACTGTAGCTAATATTGATTCAGAAGAGTATCACTATGTGTGCTAACACGCCTAAAGTGTGCTGATACTTTTTCAGTTTTGTCAGCGTAAATTCAACTAATTTTCATTGATTTGCAATCGTGAGATGAATTAGCCATATCCATCGATGACGCATACAAATTTTAATGATGGCTTTTTCGCCTTCTGTATGTGCGATGGACTCAAATTAATCCCGAAATTTAAATCGTAATAACTTCACGGTATTTCAACCGATGTTCGATTTGGATTTAAATTTGCTGATTAAAAAAAAAATCGTTCAGTTTCACTTTAAAATTAAAAAAAAAATAAAATCAAAAGGAGTTATTGTGAAAAAAGGTAAAAACGTGAAATTTGAAAATTTGGACGCTTATATCAGTTAAACAGTTTTACATAAAACTATATTTTCTTCGGTAAGGAGTTGAAACATGGGAAGGGCTACTATGTTAACCATTGGTTAGTTGGGAATTGCACCGCATGATGGAGCTATCACAAAAAAAAAAAACATTATTTTCTGATCCCCCGAATTATTTAATTTTAGAAAACTATTTTTCAAGATAAGTGTTTGAAAAATCCATGTGCGAAATAAACAACTCCTGGGAATGCACCATGCACCATACAGCCAAAGTTTTTTAGAATCCTATTGACCCGGAAAACAGACAAGGGGTTAACCTTCATCCAGCCGACATACTTTTCCCATCCTGAAAAACACACGAAAATGTGCTTATCTTGTTTGTTTCTTAATGGATTTTGTTAAAATTTTCAGAACTTCCCGAAAACTCTTCTAGTTTATGGTGCGGAAAACTTTGGAAAATGGTCTAAGTGGTTCCGGAGTTTTTCCGGATGGTCTTGGGTTAACTCGGTTAACGGTTAACTCAGGGCCCTGATGAGAGAAGGTTGGTGTCTTCGGCAAAGTTGCTCAGCGCATTGAAAGCTATTTGGAAGTGTGAACTGGAAACTCAAAAATGATGTTAGCATTACACGCTCTGTAATTTTAAATGGACATAAGTCCTGACCTTAAGGTGATTATAGAACGAAGCCACACCTCCAATTTTTGAGAGCACAAGACTTGAGAACCGAACAGCGCTCCGCGTTGAAAATTTATCCCGTTGGTCAGCACCAGCCAGCAAGCAATTTGATTGATTTCCAACGCGAACTGTTGTCAGATTCTCCAGTCTAGTGCACTTGAAAATTCAAAGTTTGGCTTCGTTTTATAATACCTTAAAAGTTCCTGCCAAATTGGATCATGATTTTTCAATAATGGGTCGCAAAGAATACGCCTTACGATTAAGTGAGTCGCGCATCCGAAAAGTTTGGGAACCATTGAGCTAGAAGGTTGGTGTCTTCGACAAAGAGATTCAGCAGATCAAGGACTATCTGGCATTTATAAATCTTATCTGAGAATTCATCCGCTAGGTGACGCTAGTAAAAATTTTTCTTTTGTTTTTATTATCTTGATATTAGATGGTTGATGTCTGCGACAAAAATTGTTCAGCAGATCAAAGGTTATCTGGCAGTAAAACATCTAAAATTTAATAAAAATTACCGTTCTAGAAATCTTTATCCGTTTGTATCTCGAAACCATGATGAGCTAGAATGTCGGTATCTTGGATAAAGTTGTTCATCAGATCAATAGCCATCTGGCAGTAACAAATCTGATTAAGAGTTTATATGTAAGGTCGTGCTAGTGACAAATTCTTTTGATTTTTTTTTATCTCGAGATCCTGATAAGTTAGTCTGCGGCAAAGTAATTCAAATGATCAAAAAGCCATCAAGGGCGGGGAAAAATATAACGCTAAGTGGTTCTAGTTTTGTAAACTTCTCCATCTCAAGAGACTTATGTGCCGGAAGATTGGTATCTTCGTCAAACACATCAATCCTCAATAGAGTAGCAACAATCTTACCATCAAATTGTTTTTTTTTTTAATTTGCAGTATCAGGTATATCTTAGCAGTCTTGACATATTTAATGTAGAAAATAACCTTCTAGCGGATTGATTCACAATCAGATTTTTGCACCGCCATATATACCTTGTCCTGTTTATCAGAAACTCAATCTATAAAAGAATGAAGTAAGATTGGTACTGGCGCCACCTAGCGGATGAATTCTCATTCAGATTTTTTCACTGTCAGCCGTACTTTGTGTTGATGGATAACTTTGTCTTAAACACCAGACTATACCTCATCAAGACCTCGAGATATAGCAGATTCATGAACAATTGATGTTTGTTTTCTCAAAAAGATGTTTTGCAGTCAGATCGCCGCAGATGAACGATTAAACGAAATTTGTAACAAGTGCTACCCATCGGATAATTCGCAATCAGGTTTATTACTGATAGCCCTCGGTATAATGAACAACTTTTCCAAAGACACCAACTTTCTAATGTCGTTTTCGTTTTTAGGAACTGGGTCGGTGATCGACACATAAACAAACCAATGTCAAATAAATTGTAGTTCGGTCGAACCTGAATCGGGTTGGGGTTGAAACTGTGATTCAGAACGGGTTGCGCCAGTTCCAACTTAGGTTCAAAAACGAATTCGACATAACTCATCAGGGTCTTAAGATATAGAAGATCGAAGGAAATGTGTTACTAGCGCCACCTATCTGATGAATTCCCAATCAGGTTTGTCATTGCCAGATCGCCGTGGAACCGCTGAACATTTTTGCCAGAGACACAAACCTTTTAGCTCATCAGGATCTTAAAATATTGATTATTGAACAAAATTAACAGCACCACCTAGCGGATAAATGCACAATGATTCGAAATAACTGCCAGCTTTACCGAAGACACCAACCTTCTAAGCTCAGTGGTTCCCAACCTTTTTAGAGCTTAATCTTCAAAAACCTTTGCAGAGGTCTGTAGAATCTTTGCAAAAATCTTTTAAGAATTATTACTTCAGTTGATCGGTGTTCAGAAAAACTGGACTAGATGATATTTTAACCGTGTAAGGATGTGACAAAGATTCGTTTGAGTGAAAAATTTCGAATATATTCGATTAGGTCTATTTTTTGGGATATTCGGAAAACTTTTTTGTGGATCTTACCAGGATCTTCCAAAAAATAATACAAATATGTTTCCTTCGATTGGAATGATGTTGGTTCTAATTGCCAGTTTGCACTGAAAAAAAAACGCTGAAAGCCAGTGAGGTAATATTAGGTCTGTCATATTTTATTGATATCATTGATGTTGCAAGTATTTTATCAATAACTGTGTGGACAATTTTTGTTTTTTTTTTTTTTTGAAAGATCAAAAATTTAACGCTCAGTCATAATAAGAAATTCCACACATTTATTCATAAAAAAAACCCTGATGTAAAATAGTTCCGTGGACCCCCTAAATGTCGCCACGAACGAAATTTGTTAATAGCGCCACCCCAGCGGATAAATACCCATTTAGATTTACTGTCAGATAGCACTTGATCTGCTTAACAACTTTGCCGAAGACACCAACTTTCTAGCTCATCAAGGTGTTGAGATATCTGTGGAATGGATGATTTGGCCAATTGTATTACCCCAAGACACTCCAAAATAATATTCTCACGTTTTCCGGGCCATAAACTTGAAGAGTTTTTTCTGAAACTTCTGGAAATTTCAACATAATTTATTTAGAAAAATGAGTAATGCACATTTTAGTGTGTTTTTCAGCATGTGCAAAGTATGTTGGCTGAGTAAGGGTTAAATTAGGAATAAATGAAATAAACAGTTTATTGCATAACTTATTATCTCGCCCTAAAAGTCATTGGTAACCATATGTGTGGCTCATTGGGATGGTGCAGAAAGGATCATCCTCTAGCTGCCCGTAGTGTTGATTTCGATGCTTATTCATTATTAGCTGTGTTCAACGAGCTGCTCGAACTTGGTTGCAATCACTTGCGAGTCAGCTTTTGGTGTTCATTGAGCCACTCCAACCTACTTCGAGTCGCTCGGGTTTGTGTTCATTGAGCCGAGTCCAACCAACTCCGAGTCGCTCGAAACAGGTTGGAAGCTAGAGTCCAAGCTAGTTCAACCAGCTCGCAGTAGCTCGTGTTTTTGACGTTTAAAAACGTAAACATTGAAAAAAAAAAAGCAAAATTCCGAAGCGATACGGATTGTTAAGTGCGCGAATTTTTTTTTCACGTGGAATTCCGGTAAATTAGTAAAAAGAGTAAAAAGAGCGTTCATTGAGAAAGCAGCTTGGAGTTGCTCGAAGTAGCTTTGACAGTTATTTGTTGACAAAAAATACGAGCTAGTACAACCAACCCCGAGCAAGTTCGATCAAAGTCATTGAACACAGCTATTATTGATCAGAAACAACGAGCTACACACCGCGTTACCAATGGCTTTTAGGGCGTTATTCTAGAATCTAGATTAAGCAAAAACTTATGATTAGAGCAGAAATTCAAAATTCAAAACGAAACAAACAAGTCAGAAGGACTTCCATTTGAAAAAAAAAGATAACAATATTGTTGATAAACATTGGTTCTAAATAATGCAATTGAAGGACCACTCATTTCTAATCTAATTTAGACGACAGATGCATTCGTTAATCTAACACTGACGGTCGTAAAACGAGGTTGAAGCGTTGAATCTTCCATAACTATGAATAAGCGTTCATATAACAGGGTGCGAAATCACTGTCAATCCATAGTAAAATGTTGTGCTTAAAGTACTTTTAATGTAAATTGACGCTTATATTGAGCGTTTTTTTTTATCCCAGCCGAGCACGTGGATTTTTTTCATAATTTCACCCATAATTTGTCCATCTTTACCACGCGTAATGAGTTAATTAATTTACTTTTAATGTGCAATTTTTGATTTTGGGTCAGTTTCAAAAACCACTATAAAACCAAAGATGCTTTAAAAGTAACATGATGCTTGAGATGAAAATATTGAATTAATGGTTTGTTATATGCATTCAATCAATTTTTGACAGGATTTTTATAAAAGCTGATTAAAGTCATAGGTTTGATAAACTCACCGTATTTTAAAGGTCGATGTTTTGTTATAAATTGTAAATGTATTTATTAATCTTACGATAACCAGCTTTAACGTTTTTATCGGGTCAAGGAAGTCACAAAATGAAAACTACATATTGGAGAACTAGTAAATAACAATTTTCAGTGATTGCTAATTGGAAATTATTGATGAAACAATATACTGCCCATAAACGCATAATTGTCCCATGTGAATAGGAAATCCAGCAAATATGGGTCTGCGTTTATAAGCACTATAGTGCTCGTAGGGCAGATTTGAAGGTAGAAACAGATGGTTTCGTTTTAATATCGACAGGAAGAGCGTTCCAAACAGCTACTCCGTAGTTTAGCAGAGTCTTCCTTGCAGTGGTTGTGTTCGTTGGCATAAGCAGATTATTATATGTACTCCTACAAAGGGACATCTACTTGTGTTTTGATTAAACTTAATGTTGTTTCATTACAAACAGTTTTAAAAATTTTCAAAAATGTTTTTTATTTGCTCGAAACCAAAGCAATGATTATGAAAATCTATCATTGCAATACATTGGAATCCAATGACATATTTTTCTTGATGTTTTTTTTTTTCAATTTTAAGACACAAAACTGGATTTTAATATTTAATAATTGCTGATAGTTGTATGATGGATTCTTGGGCCTTAAGAGCAATCACTTCATCGCATGACTGTAAGCATTAGCGCAGATAGTACAGAGATATTGGAACAACATACTGTCCTCTATACTATCGGACACACTTTTCAGTGCCAAGATATACTTCTACAACTTAAACTTGACGACTTTAATACTTCGGTATTTCCCTCCTCCCCACTCGTTGTCGTCATACTGCTGTATAGTGCTCAATGAGAAGACGTACCTCGCTCTGCTGCGGTTTGAACTGATTCCCTCAAGGTGATTTCGAAGCAGCTTATGCCTTTTGCATTGCAGCAGCAGCAGCGAAGGCATTAGCTCGCTTCTAGAGCGTAAAAGAAAAAGTTGTTTCAAACACGATTTGTACCACTCGAAATGATCGTTCATAAAACATAAAACGCAAACCTTTGCAACGAACGGCATCAGATGATAAAATTGGTCCACTTACCTAATTGGGACGGACGAACTTCAGCTAAGGAACCCGCGAATTATTACACCATCTGGAGACAAATATCCTGGGAGGAAAATCCTTGCGTGTTATTGATTTTGACGTTGTGTATTTCACTTCTCCTCCCCCTTTCACCCACACAACACTTTGTGACGTCTATCAGAAATAACCGTAAGGATCGCAGTATGCGACGACGGTGGACATTTTTTTCACTGCACCTGAACTTCCAAATCCTCCCGCAGGCCAAAAATCAACAGCACGATTAATAATCTCCAGTTCGAATTATTATCTCTTCCGTATGGAATTCATGTAAGACAGATTTTCCTGCGCTTCACACCATAAAATACCATTACATACAGTGGCCAACACACTTTCGCGCAAGACCACGAAATGGAAAAAAAAAATCAGATTCTTGTTTCTTCACTTCAGCAGCTGGAACATCCGAAAAACTTTCCCTAAACAGAGTCCTCAGGAAACAACAGTTTCACAGCACCACTCCCTTCAAAAATCTCGGCTTAGAACTTGATTTCAACCAGTCGACGAATACACTTGCTTTGCACTATGAATTTTCAATATCAATTTTTACCTGTGGGAAAATGAAGGAAAACTCTTATTCGCAATCGACGAAACCACGCACTACAGACACAAAGGATGCAACGATGACGACGTCCCGTACTCGAATGGATGATGCGAACCGTCAAAAAGGCAAAAAAGCGACGTCTGCGAGACTGGTCTGGTGAAAAAAACAAGAAAAGGAACACAAAAAGAGAAAATAAAAAAGAGATATAAATGACAGTCTGCGAAGAGGTCTGAAGCGGCATTGAACGCACTCACTTTTAAAGTCGTGTAATATAAACTACCCATTGTTTCAACACTTCAGTCGCCGCGCTGTATTTTGTATACACAACACTGTTGAAAAAGCTCGCTTTCCGTTCACAACAGCAGCGTGGTGGTTTTGACGGTGACAAATCCCACGACAACTGGAAGGTTGGGGCGAAGTAGTCCGTCATTGAAATTTGTACGTGTCGTTGATGAATGTTGCTAAATCATATCGCAATTTCGAATTGAAGATAATCGGTTGGTATTTCACTGATGCATCTGAAAAAGTATCAGCATACTTTCTGCATGTCAGCTCATATGGTGATACTTTTCCGGATCAATATGATCTATGAGGACTGAGATCTATCACTTTGAAATTACAGGTCATACAAAAATTGTATAATATTCATACAAAATGTGTTACGAGGGGTTGGGTTGGTGTCCAAAATGGCCATTTTTCGCGTTATGAAATTTATGAACAAACCCCAACCTTGACATTAACCACCTTCCCCACCCATTTTTTTTTGTGTGAGCTGTCACGCTTGAGCCACGAAGAAATTAGGAACATCGTTATACAAGTATTCAAAATCAATATTCAAAACCTACAAAACTTAGGTTGAACAATTTTTGGATTTGATAGCTGTCACATGGACCAATGCACGAGTTCACTAATTTGACGTTTGAGCGGTGCCGAATTCACTCGTTGCCATGGTCACGTAAATAACACGGCACCGCTCAAACGTCAGATAGTGAACTCGTGCATCGGTCCATAGCCACACATTTGAGCAAGCCATGATTTACAAAATTGCTGGAAGTGGGCATGTAAATACATTTTCTCGAAATGCTGGACATCCACCCACCGCCTTGTAATGCTTTTTGTATTTATATTCTACAGTTTTTGATGAACACTGTTGTCGTAACGTTTTCTCATTTTCGTCGCGAACTACTCCGAAATCGCCGGTTAAACTAAACGGGAATACAACTTGGGACTCTGAAGCCAAGTTTTACTAACAAAATAACGCGTCCAACTGCTATAACGTTCATCAACAGAATGGAAACCCCGTATCGTCACCGCGACGACGAACCTATTCCCAGATCAGTCAGAAGCCACTTCGGGGTTCGCTTCGTTGCTTCTTCCGAGAGACCTCCGCTATTTTTCTCGAAGCCAAACGTCCCGAAATATTCCCCCATCTCTTTCGCCTTCAACCTTTTCATTCGTCGAACCGAACCATCAGTCCAGCCTCGACCCATCGTTCGTTCCCCATCACCCACTCACGCTGCTATCTACCCGAAGCCAAACGCCCCGAAATATCTCCCCGTTCTTTTTCGCATTCAACCTTTTCATTCATCGAACCGAACCCTCAGTTCGGCCTTGACGGCCTCGACCCATCGTTCGTTTTCCCATCACACACTCTCACTCACGTTCAACTGATCGATCCGAATCTTTCATCCAGCGCAACCTAGTCGTCCGTTCTCGGCCCGAGCATAACCCGCTCTCATGCGGCCAAACACGCTCTCTGTAAATTTGAGAAGGACGCTTAATTTTGCACAACCAGATATCTCCCGTTTGTCATTTCTCCTTTTCTATAGCCTTTTTCTTTCTTCCGGGCAAATTATAATGATCAATTGGATGTCAAACACGCTAAATACTGCTGATTCAAATTGGAATTATTTTTCATTTAACTTTATATTTTCCATGGGTCTTTTATCTACTACAACTGTAAACCGTGATCCGCTGCTGAAAAGTGCTGTGCAAAAGGATCAAATGATTCCACCTGATTCCACTACCGAAATTTCTCGAGCAATCCATTTATAATTTTCATATCGCTGAAGGAGGTGGGTGGGTATTCTAACGATGTTACGGCTCATACAAAATATGAAGAATATTATTATTCGTCCAAAGATCGTTACAAGGAGGTGAATGGATGAAAACATGTGTACATTTGCACATGTATGAAAATATTTTCAGCGTTATGGAATATGTGAATGAGCCACACGTCGCGTGAGATGTTGCAATCTGACAATAGCTCTCTCAGGAAGAGCCAACAGCAATCGTTGGGCTCAACAGCAATCGTTGGGCTCAACAGCAACGTTATGCCGAAAAAAGGCTCAAAGACTTCATGAGCTCTTCTGTAATGTTTATGCAGACCAGAGTCTATGAATGGAGAGTTGCGCGAAGAGTGAAACCAAATCTACCTATCGAACTGTCAAACCGTCTACCTATCGAGCAGACCAGCAAAACAGATAGGGGCTATTTTCGAAGACGAAGAAGAACAACCATTCAAAGAAGCCTCTTCGCGCAACTCTCCATTCATAGACTCTGATGCAGACCACCCATTTTTCCAAACCACAGCCTCCCCTAATAAGGTGGAATTGAACTAACTCTTTGCAGCAGCTGTCAAAAATATATGCACTCGCACTGCACTTTGTTTTTGTGTTCGCTCTGCCTGGCACTGATCAGGATTTGCTTGCATCCTTATCAGTTTATTTTTCCGATATCAAGTTTTCGCAATTACTCACCCCATACGCAGTATTGGTTTTTCGTTAATTAAGCCGTAAATTCGACCTGATTGGGAATTCTAGCAATGGCCCTGATCAACATAGATGGCGATCCATGGTGAGTAATCATTAGATTTATTAGAGATTCATTACTAGCCTGACCTCGACCAATCAATCCAATTAAACTTGACCCTGATCAATTTGTCCCCGCCGCAGGCTCAGCGATCTGGATGCGTGCGAACGATTGAGCAACGAAATCCAGTCCCATCTGGTGGCCCGGAATCGCCAGGGTCAGCTCTCCCCCGAATATTCCTCCATTTCCGGCCAGGTGCGGGTGCGGCTAAAGCAGTTCGGTTCCGAGCTGGAACAGTTGAACAAAAAGCTACGCTACATATCCAGTTCGCTCACATCGGCCGAAGCTGAACGACGCCAGCGACTGGTCGAGGCCCTCCAATCCAAGCACGTCCAGCTTCAGAAACAGTTCAGCACCGTGGAAGCATCGGTCGAACGGGCCAGTCTCTTTGCTACCGGAAGCAATCGACTGTTCGACGACGACGACGACGATCCGGCGCTGATCCGGCCAGAGTCCAGCTATACGGTGAACGATTTACGAGCCCAGCAAACGCGAATACTGGAGGATCAGAACGAGGGCCTGGAAGCGCTGTCCAAGGTCATATCGCGCCAGAAAGTGCTGGCCTCGCAGATCGGAAATGAAGTGGATCGACACAATGGTAAGATAGACTAAGATGAACCCTGGAGGGAACGTTCCCACTAATGAAGTATGGCATTATTCGCAGAAATTTTGGATGATATAGCAGACACAATGGAAACCACTGATTCTCGATTGAATCGAGAAACGCGTCAGATTGGCGTCGTCACGGAACAGGATTCCTCAACGCGTGGCTATTGGGTAATAATCGGAGTGCTAGCTTTGGCCATTGTGCTGGTGTCGATTTTACTTTAGCGAACGACTTGTTGGAATCAAATCTGGAATTTGTCCTCGAGCTTGGACAATAATTCTTTTTTACTATCTATAAATCACATGTTAATGGAAAGTTTATATTTACTCTAATTACTACTACCTACTTATGCAGATAAATTTTAATTTGAAGCGTCTGATCTGATGCATGTTATATTTGTAAGAAAACATAACTTGGCCTTAGGTGTGCACCTATGGAAAAAATATAAACCAAATATCATTTCAAAGTATACTGCTTATTTTATACCGCAATTTTTCCCTATATTAAGCGAAGACTGCCTTTAGAAAATATTGAAACATCTGACAACGGTCCAGCAGAAAAACGTGGTTGGCAAAGTTGTTCAATTGAATGGTTAATAAACGATGAATATTTTGTAGAGCTTGTCACGGCTTATTATTGTCGCACCGCCACCAAACCGGATCGCGCCAGAGAGACTCGCGACGCGCCTCAACTCGCGCGAATCAGCTTCTAAGTGTGTCGCTGCATTCTTACGATGTTTAGGAACACAGCGCACTATTCAAATATTAGTCGCGACGCTTGGAGATTGAGAAAAAATACATTTGAAAAAAATGTTTGTCCTTATTTCTACCGGATCCATAATATAAAACCTTTGGATATTGAAAATCTATATTTCAAGTACAAAAAGTCCAATGTTGTTATTGAAGTCGACCAAGAGACACATAGTTGTTTGTTAAGGTGAACATGAATGGAAGCCAAACTTCAAATTTTCAAAAGCACAAATCTGGAGAACTGAACATCCGTTTGAGCTTAAAACCTAATCGATTGGTCACCGCCAGCTAGTGACGAATCGATTAAGTTTTCAGCTTAAACGGATGTTTGGTTCTCCAGATTTGTGCTCTTGAAAATTTGAGGTTTGGCTTCGATTCATCTTCACCTTAACCGCGCAACAAGTGTATGTTAAATTTGATCGGTGCGGTGTTGTTGCCTACATTTTAATAAATAGCAACCAAGTTTCAGTACTAATGTGAATCAGTTCGATATCTTGTTTTGCACTTTGTTTCATATGCTCATGAACTGGAACTGTACTTGCTCTTACCAACATATGGCTTACATGCTTCCTTGTCTAAACATTTTTTATGCTGAATAGATAAAAATCATTAAATGGGCTAAACATGTCAAGACTTATGATAGACGCGCAGTGCCGTAGCGTGCGGTTGGTCAGGTTGGCACCCGCCAAGGGCGCCAAAATGCTTGAGGCACCTGGGATTTTTTTTTTTTTGAGTCACATTTAGTAAAGGCGTTTCTGCAGCCACCGAATCTAGAAAGAAAACAATAATAGATATAAACAAATAGCGATACAGAACTGCGTCACGGACAAAGTTACGTCATTATCACTATATATTTTATAAACTTAATGTTTATGACATGATAGATTTAAACTATTTCTGGAACGTTTTGAACAAAACATTTTCAAAGCATTTCATAAGGTGTTCAATGATGCGTAAATAGGATATTTCTGAGATACTTATCATTAAAAGTTCATTCCATAATTTCGAAACAGTTTTCCATAGCAATGATAAATAAGCTTATGCACTGCACAACATCTATAAAACAATCTCAAAATGAATATGTAGATAACATCTGATAAATAAAATAGTAGGATTCCACAGAATTTCTGGAAGGATTCTCAAACAATTCGGCACACAATTTCCACAAAAAAGTAATAACCCCAAAAACCCATATCATAGCAGAATACTTCCGGGTTCCAGACAGAACTCTGAGCAAGATTCTTTGGTATTAGTTGATTTTGTACTCACAGAACGTCAAGCAAGATTTGCATAGAGTCCTAACGAAAAAATTGATTCAATCCTAAAAAATTATCACAGAATATAAGAAATGGAATAGGGTATTGTTGAAACAACAGATTTTTTTTATATATTTCTTGAAAACAATGCTACAAACTGACTGATAAATGCTTTAATCTGTACAAAACTTGTTATATCCTCAATTTCATTTATTCAATGTAACTTCTATAGAATATCTTGGTAAGATTTCCTTAGAAATCTTCTTTGAATTTATGAGTGGTTCCTGAATATAAAATCTTAAGCTATTTTACACAAATTCATTGCATAAACTTTGAAACTTCTTTATACAAATCCAATGCGCTGTTTTCATGGAAATTCTTTAAAAACTTTCTTGCATGGATCAAGGTAAAAATATTCGATAATTTCTTGATAATTAAAGGAATTGATCAGGATTTTTTGGGATATGTTTTGCGATTGCTCCTCGTTTTTAAACCAACCAAATATGACTAATCAATATCTTTACCGAGATTTTTGGAACAAGCGTTGGACAAATGTATTGTAAACTTATGGAGAAATAAAAGTACATATCAGGAATATCTACAATAATATATTCGGGAGTATGCATTTCATTGAAACTTTAAAAGAGGCACATAAAAGACGCGACGCAAGGTTCTGGGCTGTGAATCCAGTGGTTTCTTCAAATTCGTCTCTGGCCATATAAACAGTAATTTTGAATATAGAGTTATGCTTTCTTGCACAAGCCTTATCAGTGTAAGCTAATATTTAAGTATTACCGGAGCTTTATGATGCCATTTTTTTGAGAATTCCGATGAACAATATTAACAGGAAACGCTAAAGCATTTTGAAAAGAATCTTTGAAAATTTTCTGGAATTTTACGTCAACCAGTAAAAAAGGAAGACCTTAGAACAAGGGGCGTTCAAATTACGGTTCGCCAAGGGTGCCATAAGGCCACGCTACGGCTCTGTAGACGCGCAGCCGAAAATTTTTCGATTTAAAAGATTTTGTGTCACAAAAACGACATATTATACCATGTACTAAAGCCTCAAAATAATTTCCCTGAGTGTAGCCGAAATTCCCTGAGAATTCCAGGTTTTTTCCAGGTTGAATGAAAATCCCTTGATAATTAACCTGAAGTGTACGATTTGACAGATAATTTTGAATTATTCTATTAATTATTTTTTATTTTACGATCAAACCTTCACATTCCACTTAGGTGCATGTGAATTTTATAATAACAACAATGATTTTTCAGATAATTTTGGAATTTTAGCTTGAAATCTGTATGAAGGAATATTGAGATTACAGCAATTGTGGGATTATAAAGTCCCTAACATTGGGATTATAAAGTCCCTAACACAGAGTAGCAACCTCTGAAGCTAACTACCAGTAGATTTGTAGTAAATGCTACCTTTATTCATAGCAATGCGTTTTTTGTAGTATGTTCGAAAGGTGTAGAAAGAGAAATGACCCAAACAAGTTCCACTCGTGTTCCACATATAGCGTTTACTATCGATAATGTAGTAAACTCAACCTTACTACATTTTATTCATACGGCCCAATTGATCAGACTTGAATAATTTGCATATGATATGACTCTGACCTTAACCAATTCCACTTCAAAATGCCACAGGCTTTCTGGACACCATTCCGGCCTTCTGATATCTCAATATCAAGGTAAAGAACCAGAATTTAAGTTGGGTTTCAACCGCAGTAACACTGGTTATGTGTTTCATAACACGATGATCGTTTTAATTTCAACTTCACAATGTTCAATTTCACATGCAAACTTGTGTCAACCAACGGAAGAGTAACGAATCAAACTATTTTCCGTCCGAATTTCTTTGACTGTCTGAACAACTTTGGCGAACATTCTAAATTGCTATTTCTTGTGGGTGACAACACAGAACTAGCTTTAAATTCTCAATTTCACATGCTCACTACCGCCACCTAGCGGCAAAATTACAAACTAATCCGTTTGCCTGCCGGATTTCCTTGACATTCTAAACAACTTTGCTAAAAACTTTTTTATTTGTTCTCTCTAATCAAAATAGAAAGAACTAGTAATTATTTAAACATTATCAATAGCGCCACCTGACGCAAAATTATAAATCAAACTGTCTGCCTTCCGGATGCCTTTGACTTTTCGAAGAACTTCCCCGAAGACTAGAATTCTCTGTTTCATCTGGTTCACAAGATAGAATTCGTTTCATATGTTTGATTTACTATGCGCCAATCCCAACACCACCCCTCCAACCCTTAAATGGTTTATGGACACACTCTGATCCGTTCAGGGAATTTCTCATAACAATAGTACCCGACTTCTACATCGTTTCGATTTTATTTTGGTTTTCCCTTTAATTTACGAATAATAATGATACAAGCTACAGACCTTTCCTGCGCACCGACGGTTACACCCTTCTAGCGCCTTAGTTCAGGCTGCAAAGGTACGGCACGCTGCTCAAGTTACCGACAGCACCGACGGCCAGCTTTCCGGAAGCTAATTTCCGAGCAGCCTGAAAATTAGGAAGAAAGTACTCTCAGTTATTGGTATCAAAGTAATTTCAACAATTCGAACTTACCGCCTGCACATCGCTGGTCGAAACCGACTCGATGGCAGCAAGAATGTCGGCCTTCTTGTAGATCTTTCCGAGCAGGGCAGCCTGTTCGCCCAGATCGAACGCCAACGTGCCATGGTTTTCCATGTACTCGGCAATCCACGAGTAGACTCCGGCCTTTCCACGGGCGACATCCGCGTCCGAAACGTTCAGCGACCGCAAACCCTTGACTCCGGCTTCGACGGCTTGGCCAACTTCCTTGGCATCGCCAGCAACGACGAATCCGAACAGGCCATTGTCGCTGTAGCTGGAGTACAGAGCACTGCTCGCAACGCCGCTTCCAAGCTGTTTGGTCAGGATGCCATTGTTGGCACCACGCTTTGTAACCGGACCAGTTCCGGCAGCACATTGGAGGACATAGTTAGCGAGGCATTCGTTCATGCTGTTCCATCCGGGAGCGTGAGTGGCAATGGCCACGGCAGCACGGTTTCCTCCACGTTCGTGACGAACTTCGCTGCTGTTGAAGCTATCGACCTTGTTCTCCGAGCTACCACCGGATTCCAAGTTCAAGCTTTGGGCAAATCCAACCAGAAGCTGGTGGTCAACTCCAACACCAGCAACGGCAGCACGGCCAGTGGTGCAGTTGGCGGCCACATAATGCTGCATGGTTTCCGACGAATGCTTGCCAGCATTGTAGTTTGGACAGTAGACCGAGTTTCCGAGACCGCTGTGGAAGGCAGCCTTATGCAGCGATTCGACGGCTTCCACTTCGGTGGGAACTCGGGCAATGTCCGCCTTGATCCGGGTGGTCAAATCAGCCAACTCCCAAGGCTTGAAGACCTGACCGGTGGCAGCGGCCTCCAAGAACTTCAGCCCAGTTTCCAGCTCATCCTTGGTGACGGCAACCGTGTAGGTGATGGTCTCCCGATCCGAAGTGGCGGTCAACGAAGCTCCGACCTGCTGCAAGTTACGCGTGATACCGAAGGTCGTTGCGGTCTTCGTGGACAAACCGACAGCGTTGCGCAAAACGTGCGAAGCGCCCAAGTTGTCGGCAGACTCGTGACGGGATCCGGCACTGCAAAAGAAGATTGTAGGTCAATATAATGTGGTTTTCTTCCGATATGTATCCCCAGATATCCATCCCAGAAACGGGGAAAATAAAAAGCTTTAAAAGTATATTTTGAAGTTCATCGCTCTACCCCCTACAACTACGAAGCAGTAATAACTTTGATTCGGATTAACAATGTGAGTTTCAACGATTTTTGCAGCTACATTCTTCAAAGTTCTATTTGTTTTTCATTATTAGATTCCTTAGAAGTTTAATAAAAGGACAGACCAGTTGTAGTGGTTAGAACACATGCTTCTCACGCCGAGGACCTGGGATCGAATCCCATCCCCGAAATAGTCACTTGACATTTATGTTACAGTGACGACTTCCTTCGGAAGGGGAGTAAAGCCATTGGTCCCGAGATAATGTAGCCCAGGTTTTAAAATCTCGTTAAAGAAATAAAAAGGGGCATTTAATAAATTAACTGTGAATTACTACTATAATAAAGCAAATAATTAACGAAATTTTCTTAAGTAAATGAAAGATCGAATTTAGTACTATGCTTAATTTAATCCCACTAGAGTTGCGTTTTCTGAAAATCAAACTGAAAGCTGTGTGTTAGAAGAACATTAAAATATATTGGTACCTTTAAACAGCTAAATAATCGATGAAGCATCCAAATTACTATCAAAAATCTGTAAGTTGTCTCGTACTAAATTGAATTAGACGCATAGTAAACTTTGCTGTATCGGTATCGGTTTGAAAGACTTCTAATGACTTACTACATGAAATTTTACGTTAAATAGTCACGGAGAATATGTTTGACAGAAAGTGTTTCCATTTGAATCTTGAAACTTGAGCCATCAACGAACTTTTCTCACTCCAAGAATTAAAATTCGCTCTTAGCCGTAGTAAAGGAAAAACAGCTGGATCTGATGGCATTGGATATCCACTATTCAAAAATCTGCCGTTTCCCGGAAAATCAAACTTCTGAAAATTCTCAACCAAATCAACTCAACCAACCTGTCGGATATTTTTCCAGTTGAATGGCAAGAAAGCCTCTTCGTCCCCATACCCAAAGCCAACAATTTCACTCGCGGACCATCAATCTTTCGTCCGATTGCGCTCACTAGCTGTCTCTCGAATGCACAATGGTCGGAAAAATACAAAGTTTAGCCAAAACTAGTTTTATCGCCTTAATCGATGAAATATGTAATCTGAATATGTTATTTGGCGTTTTTATTGTTTTAGAAGAATTTTTTTTATTAAAAAAGCTATCAAATTTGGCCGAAACCACAAATTTTGTTTGTATTTTACCGCGTTTGATCAAAATGTGTTTGAAGAGAGTTAAATATATTTTAAATCAGCTTTGTATGGAAAATATCGTCAAAATATATGAAAATATTGAATTATTCAAATAGCTCTAAATTGAAAATCAGCAAATTTCTGCAAAAAATTTAAACGTTTTTTGTAAGATATGAGTATGCTTTTTAATGTGCAATATTCGACATGGCGACATGACGCGGCAAGAGTTCAAAATCATTAAAATTACTAAAGAATAATATTGAATAGTATTAAAACTTCAACAAACTATTTTTTCCATCCTCATGCTCGATAAAAGTGTTGAACCATAAACTTTCAGATAGTGCGTAACTTTGAGGAAATATTGCATTCCTTAAATATTAATTTTGTACCTAATTTTATTGTCACATTTTTCAATTTTTTGACTTCAGCCTTATATGGATCCCGACCATTGTGCGCTGTCCTGAAATCAAAGCATTTCGTACTTGCTGGTTTGTTTTTTTTCTGATTCTACACTAATACAGTGGGATTCCGTTTTTGGCAACAAAGTTTAAATTTTCAGTTGCCAAAAACGGAACCGTGCCAAAATCGGAACCATTATTTTAAACTGTATTGTTCAACTATTGGTTTTGAAAACATCATTACAATGTTAATACATCATTTTTATGGAATCATAAGGCGTTGAGACTTTGAAAAGGTTCACTTCGAAGCATTTTCCCGAAGGGTTATACTATATCTGGCAAACATTTTTTCTGGTGGCGTTTTTACGCCTCAACGTCTTCAATTATTTTTTGGAAGCTTTATGTATAATTTTTGTATAAGAAGGCCTTGTAAAACCAATAATCGCATAAGTGACTTTTATTGAAGAACTGGACATTTTCTTAAAACTATGAAAGAAAACAAAAAAAAAATTGTTTTCTTTTAAAGACGTATTTGCGAATCAAAAGCGCTGGGTGTTGCAAAACGGCATGAAATTACCATATAAAATCAGTTTAATTTTGGAGCGTAAAATTTGAAAATTATGTTTCTGATAAAGTAAAGCATTTTATAATGAATGGTTGACTGCATCAAAAGGACAAACATAAACATGAGATGATGCATAAATGTGACTTGTAATTTTGTAGAATTTATTTTTACTTGAAATAATGTTTAATTGAGCTTGATATATGTTTTACACCTACCTTATGAAATCAACTGAAATTTACAGAATCCTGCTATGAAACCTCAAGAATCTTATAGGAATCTTCAGGTTCTCATGAGAAATCTACAGAAAAAACGCTTGAGCTCTGATGCATCTTGCCAAGCATTCGTAGGATCTCGCATAGAGTTCTCAGGATCTTGCTAAGGAATTTGATAGGAGTTAAAATCTTGGAATTCCGCTGCGATGTTGCTGAATATTCTCAAGTCTCCTATGAATAATTTAAAAGTTTATTATTGTTAGGCTACCACTAGCACACCTTAAATTTCTCTAGGAACCTTTTCAAAACCCCCAAGCTTTCGACGGAAATATTAAAAATACTACTAGATATTCACACTATGCCGCTTAAAATTTACAGGATGCCCTAGAGTTTATTAGGAGTTACCAAATTTTGGACATAATCCTCCATAACCAATTGTACACTCTAAGGATCCCTCAACAAGCTCTCAGTGTCCACTTGGAATCTGCAGATATCCTCATAAATTCTTGTTTTAATTATGAATCGTGGTTTACGGCCAACCAGCCGAGTGGAAGTTTAACAACTACCGAAAAGCTAAACATTACATATAATTTGCAATTGGATTAGATGGACAAATTGATGTGAAGATTTGCGAAAAAGTTACACGTCTTCTCAGTGAGAATCGAACTCACGACTCCCCGATCTCTAGTTGGGGCGCGTTAACCACTACGCCATGAGAGGACTCATGAACGCAGAAGTTAACCTGAATTCGATTTCAGCTCAATAATCACGTGGTCCTCTTTCGCAAAGTGCACCTCTTTCGGAAGAATTAGATGCCCATCCAAACACAACGCTTTCTATATATATCCAATGCCTAGCCCGAGAGCGCATTGTTTTTTAGATATAGGAATAGCACACTACACTAGCCAGCAACTGCGCTGGCTGAGGTTTCTATTGTGTGGGCTTCCAATGGGTCGCGACGTTCTCAAACGACCGGTTACGGAACATGAATCCGTTGCTCGATAAATACTTGTTTTAATTATGAATCGTGGTTTACGGCCAACCAGCCGAGTGGAAGTTTAACAACTACCGAAAAGCTAAACATTACATATAATTTGCAATTGGATTAGATGGACAAATTGATGTGAAGATTTGCGAAAAAGTTACACGTCTTCTCAGTGAGAATCGAACTCACGACTCCCCGATCTCTAGTTGGGGCGCGTTAACCACTACGCCATGAGAGGACTCATGAACGCAGAAGTTAACCTGAATTCGATTTCAGCTCAATAATCACGTGGTCCTCTTTCGCAAAGTGCACCTCTTTCGGAAGAATTAGATGCCCATCCAAACACAACGCTTTCTATATATATCCAATGCCTAGCCCGAGAGCGCATTGTTTTTTAGATATAGGAATAGCACACTACACTAGCCAGCAACTGCGCTGGCTGAGGTTTCTATTGTGTGGGCTTCCAATGGGTCGCGACGTTCTCAAACGACCGGTTACGGAACATGAGTCCGTTGCTCGATAAATACTTGTTTTAATTATGAATCGTGGTTTACGGCCAACCAGCCGAGTGGAAGTTTAACAACTACCGAAAAGCTAAACATTACATATAATTTGCAATTGGATTAGATGGACAAATTGATGTGAAGATTTGCGAAAAAGTTACACGTCTTCTCAGTGAGAATCGAACTCACGACTCCCCGATCTCTAGTTGGGGCGCGTTAACCACTACGCCATGAGAGGACTCATGAACGCAGAAGTTAACCTGAATTCGATTTCAGCTCAATAATCACGTGGTCCTCTTTCGCAAAGTGCACCTCTTTCGGAAGAATTAGATGCCCATCCAAACACAACGCTTTCTATATATATCCAATGCCTAGCCCGAGAGCGCATTGTTTTTTAGATATAGGAATAGCACACTACACTAGCCAGCAACTGCGCTGGCTGAGGTTTCTATTGTGTGGGCTTCCAATGGGTCGCGACGTTCTCAAACGACCGGTTACGGAACATGAGTCCGTTGCTCGATAAATACTTGTTTTAATTATGAATCGTGGTTTACGGCCAACCAGCCGAGTGGAAGTTTAACAACTACCGAAAAGCTAAACATTACATATAATTTGCAATTGGATTAGATGGACAAATTGATGTGAAGATTTGCGAAAAAGTTACACGTCTTCTCAGTGAGAATCGAACTCACGACTCCCCGATCTCTAGTTGGGGCGCGTTAACCACTACGCCATGAGAGGACTCATGAACGCAGAAGTTAACCTGAATTCGATTTCAGCTCAATAATCACGTGGTCCTCTTTCGCAAAGTGCACCTCTTTCGGAAGAATTAGATGCCCATCCAAACACAACGCTTTCTATATATATCCAATGCCTAGCCCGAGAGCGCATTGTTTTTTAGATATAGGATATAGGAGACCCATTGGAAGCCCACACAATAGAAACCTCAGCCAGCGCAGTTGCTGGCTAGTGTAGTGTGCTATTCCTATATCTAAAAAACAATGCGCTCTCGGGCTAGGCATTGGATATATATAGAAAGCGTTGTGTTTGGATGGGCATCTAATTCTTCCGAAAGAGGTGCACTTTGCGAAAGAGGACCACGTGATTATTGAGCTGAAATCGAATTCAGGTTAACTTCTGCGTTCATGAGTCCTCTCATGGCGTAGTGGTTAACGCGCCCCAACTAGAGATCGGGGAGTCGTGAGTTCGATTCTCACTGAGAAGACGTGTAACTTTTTCGCAAATCTTCACATCAATTTGTCCATCTAATCCAATTGCAAATTATATGTAATGTTTAGCTTTTCGGTAGTTGTTAAACTTCCACTCGGCTGGTTGGCCGTAAACCACGATTCATAATTAAAACAAGTATTTATCGAGCAACGGACTCATGTTCCGTAACCGGTCGTTTGAGAACGTCGCGACCCATTGGAAGCCCACACAATAGAAACCTCAGCCAGCGCAGTTGCTGGCTAGTGTAGTGTGCTATTCCTATATCTAAAAAACAATGCGCTCTCGGGCTAGGCATTGGATATATATAGAAAGCGTTGTGTTTGGATGGGCATCTAATTCTTCCGAAAGAGGTGCACTTTGCGAAAGAGGACCACGTGATTATTGAGCTGAAATCGAATTCAGGTTAACTTCTGCGTTCATGAGTCCTCTCATGGCGTAGTGGTTAACGCGCCCCAACTAGAGATCGGGGAGTCGTGAGTTCGATTCTCACTGAGAAGACGTGTAACTTTTTCGCAAATCTTCACATCAATTTGTCCATCTAATCCAATTGCAAATTATATGTAATGTTTAGCTTTTCGGTAGTTGTTCTCATAAATTCGTTAAAATTTCTGAAAAGTCCCACAAGAACCAAGAATCCTTTAAGAATTCTCCAGGGTACAGTTAAGAAACTCATAGACTCAGCTCGTAAGGCACATTCTGATGATGTTGAGACCCGTATCCTTGATTAACAATCTTATACAGAATTCTGAATCGTCTCTTAACAAATCTAATGCCTTACAGAGTCTATAGAAAAGAGGGAACGTAGCTTTAAATTATTGACGCAGAAAGATCAATATACACACCAATACCACAGATAAGAAGTTAAAACAAAAACACTCTCAGTCGTATTTATCGCACGCTTCAATGATATTATTGAGAATAAATTGTAGTTTGGACTGTACTCGCATTTGTCATGTTATTTAATGAAATTTATTAAAAGTTATGATACACGACATTTTGCTGTACATATTTGTAACTATTATTGCGGTGTTTTTTTACATGCGCAATGTATGTAAATCCATAATAATAAAGACAATGAGCCAAAAAGATAAGACAAAATTTATGATTGTTACTCTGGGTGAGCCATAGATTTTTTGTTGCTCTTATGTCGGTGCTGGTGCTTTGTTCAAACAAGCTGTTCCAAATCTGAAGAACAGTGTTTTTTATTTTAGCACCAACTGGCAAACTCAAGTGGGCTGGTCACTCAATATGAATGCCTAAGAAAAAGATTGGTCTTTAGTTGAGTTACTGGTGGAGATTATTGGCCTCATGAAACGTTTCCAATGTATGACCAATGACCATTCTGAAGTAAAAAAGCACATAAGCGAGTCCTTAGTAGTTGGTGAAATTTGGGGAAATATCGACGAAAATGGAGCACTGGAATGTAATCGGTGAGGAGTTGACATGCTATTCAAATGACTAAGGCAACAGACACGATAATATTTACAAAAATTTACAAATTTAATGGTATTGAAAAATGTTGCCAAAAACGGATCCATTTTGTTGCCAAAATCGGGGGGTGCCAAAATCGGAGCATGCCAAAAACGGAGCATGCCAAAAACGGAATCCCACTGTAGTAAATTTTTCCATCAAAATTCTACATGATATTGTAGCGTAATCAATAATGTCATGATACGAAATACGAGTTGTCAGGCTGCGCGACTGCCTGGCAAAATTTTCTAGTTTCGTACATGGTACCGTAAAACGGGGTATCTTTGATAATGCGAGTAACTTTGATAGTGCGTTACCCACCACATGCTGCACCAAATATCATAATTTTTATTAATCGGTTAAGCAAAACGAATGCAAAACTGAAGATTGTAAGTATGACACTTCATGTAAGAGCTGTTTCCATTTGAATCGAGAACATTTGTTGCTTTATATACGAATATTAAAAATTGATACGGCATTTTCGAAACGCTTTCAAACAATCTGCTCTACGATCGCTATTTGATGTAGTTTTGTATAGATGGTCACTTATCTTTGACAGCCTAGTTATCATAGAACTTGAATATGGTCTCACATCTCTTAGCGAAAAGCATTTTCACAAACTGGGACCATTTTTGTAATCTAAGTAAGAAATTTCCATATAGCGTTGAACGCCTAGGCAGTGGTGCTCAGGCTCATTTTTCAATCGCATGTATTTTTGGTCGAAGATAGTTATCCGAATAGATGAGTGTGTTATTCATGATAACTTTAGGGGTAGTACGCCTCCTGACGAAAAATTGTACGAAGTTTGTCACATTCAGGAGATCCAGACAACATGTGCGGCCCGCGGGCCACCACGGGCCTAGAGGTATGCAACGCCCTATAAATGTTCCGTAATTAATTCTCTTTTGTTCGATTCATATTCCATTATCAAAGTTACCCTAAAACAGAAACCCGACTTTCAATAATCTTTAAAATTATGTATCCATTCAAAATGAATCTTTTAGCAATCTATCAATGGGTTACATGCATGCCCTGATTTGCTACTCGCCACACCGTAACGCACATGCGCTAGTATCTATGCACGAAAAATCGCTAAAAGGTAACGCGTAAAATATTTGTATGGCGAAATGCATCTAACTAATTTTTTTTTTTAATTGGATACTATTTTCGAAAAAAAAACATTTGGTACCGGTTGTGCATAATGACGATGGCTATCACGCCTACCAAATATTTGTTTCGATTAAAGCTTCCATTCACAAGTTAGATGCCTTTCCCCATACAAAATAAAATGAGAAAACTTCTGCTGATCAACTGTGAACAAGAGCAAAGCAGGTAATCCATTGTAATTGATAGCTAGGATGCCAGTACTTGTTTTAATTTTTTTTTGTCGGTAGCGATAGGGGTAGTACTGGCACTCTATTGCATTCATCACACAGACGTTCCTAAGCAATGTTGCTCAAATGGTCACTTGATGCTCCGCGAAGCCTTGGAAGGTCACGGAGCACCGGAGCACCAGTTTCGAAAATTTTTAATCGAAATATATCAACTTATTGCTTTAAAATACACTTATAATCATACCCATTTTACGAAAGTATAAATTTAAAGAACAAAACAACTTATCGCGCTGAAAATTTGATCAATTTGTAACTAATTGGTTGCGAACAATCCATCGAATTTTCATTTAAGGCGATGTAGGCCGTCATTGAAATTTGTACGCGTCGTTGATGATTGTTGCTAATAGGGTAATGACTGTTTATTTTGTTCTTAAACGTTAACAGTTGGCGCCAGCAGCAAAAATTACAGACAACAACCTTTCGAACATTCAGTTTCTCTTACCGGCCGCCGAGCGACGACACTGTTGTTTGTATGTCACCCACTGATCGCGCTACGCTGGATTCTCAAATTTCTCAAACTTCCAACACAAGCGCATGGAAGAATGGTAGTCGGAGAACTGTCAAAACGTATGAAAAATAATGAAAATCGTAAATTACTTGCAATTAGGAAACTGGATCAAAAAATAGTGATTAGAAATCAAGTGTAAAGTGAATACATAACTTTTTGTGTTTAGTTCATCTTCCGTGGTGCTTTCTTTGCTTCAGGATTTCGTTTTTACTACCATTGAAAAAGAGCCATCTATTGCCTTTTAAGTTTTGAATATCGCCCTATTCATCTCACGATTTCGAATCAAAGAAAATCAGTTGGTTTTGCACTGACACAGCTGAAAAAGTATCAGCATACTTTATGCATGTTAGCGCGTACAGTGATACTTTTTCAAGAAAATATAAACTATCAAGGCTGAGTATTATCACTTTGAAATGCAAGCTGAAAAGTCATCATTGTGGTCAAAACGAATGACGGGCTACTTAGCCTTAAGACCACTGACGTTACTAGAGACCGAGTGAACCTCTGCATCTCCACGGTTGTCATGGAAAGGATATTGCGTTAGTGGGATAAGTAATATACATACATGATATGCATGTTCACGCCCAATCGGATTCGCGATATTATTCGATAAACGCATTGTATGCCGAATAAGTGTTTATCGGTCGCAAGAGCAGAGCAAGCGATAAGGCCAAAGGATCAAAAACTACTCCACAGCTTGGAATCCACTAGCGTTTGTTGTTTCTCCAGTTTAGCGTCTTTGTAATCGTAAGTATGGGCACAAGCTGGTCATTGTGACACCCATGTTTGCATTCCTTCATGTTTCACCTTAAGTGACTAGAGCGAAAATAGTGACTCGCTACCACCCCTGTAAGTTATTGTCCCAGCTAATTTCCGTCTTGTGGCTTCGCCTCCGCAACCCATCAACAATTTGTTCCCATCCGGCATCAATCCCCAGAAGCACTTACCGATAGACGATAGACACCCGAGCCACGGCAGCTCCGGATTCGGCCGAAGCGACAGTCATCTTGTTCGGCAGGTTGCTGCACTGAACTTCAGCGGATCCTCGGCTAGCAGATGCAGCCTGGGCCTGGGCGGCAAATCCTCGGGCCTGCAATTGAAAATACATTCAGGCATTTGCACAAAATTTGAACCACTTTTTCGAAGCATTTCGTTCCATTCCGAGAGGGCTCTGCTATTTACGTAACATGTTTGACGTTCCCCTACGGAGACGGAAAATCAGTCCCGGATAAGTACTTACCGCAGCGGCACGAAGCATCGGAGTCTTCGAAACAGCTGATGCCATTATTCCTGTGTCTAGATCGAAGAGGGTCTCGGTGTTACACTCTAGATCTGGAAAAGATAAATTTTTTGGTCAGATTTTTCCTCAACCTGCGATTAAAACTCACACGACAGTCGCGCTGAAGAAGGGGATTCTTCTCGTTTTCGGGTGGCGCTTTGACGGCTGATTTGGTCGTGAGATTTTTTTTGCTTTTTTCTTTTGACTTTTCTCACGCACAACTGTCAAAGTCATTACTACCAACATTTTGGATTTAGATCTGCAACACGCGCATAACACTAAAATAAGGGCGAAAGTAGCCAGGAGCATGTGCCTTAAAACCAAATCAGAAGTTTAAAATTCGCGCGCCGTTGTAAATACTAATTATACCCCTTCTAGCACTAAACTAAATAGCGCCTTCCGCTTTTTTATTAACGCTGCCTGTACGTTAAACCTAATGTCGGAAGTAATGCGCTGTAAAGAACATCAGATGATCTATTCGTCATCAAACGTCAACATCCCACCTCAAAATCGCTAGTGTTTGGAGGGATATTTTAACCTCCAAATTGCCAAATAACCTCCAAAGCATCACCTCCAAGTTAGTTCTAATACCCTCCGTTATATAAAATATGGTGGCGCGTCGATCGTCACAAGTTTATCGTTAAACAGTCAATACAGCGCATTACTTCCGGGGTCCAGATAGTCGTAGCGGTAAACGCGCAGCTATTCAGCAAGACCAAGCTGAGGGTCGTGGGTTCAAATCCCACCGGTCGAGGATCTTTTAGGGTTGGAAATTTTCTCGACTTTCCAGGGCATAGAGTATCTTCTGTTGGGAGAAAGGTAGTGTCCGACCCCTTGTAGTCTAGTGATTTGAATGTGAGTGTGCTGCCCCTTGGTGTCAACCGAATTGGCGCGCTGATCGTTTTGTTGTTTTTTAGTAGTGAGGCTATCAGGTCGAAGTAAAGTGTTCCGTGTAATTATTAACCGCAATAAAGATAGTTATAGTTTTATTCTGTATTCATGGTGTCTTCTACCAATCACGTGAAAGTCCCGTAGTATGTCCGGTTCGGCTTGCGGGTGTTCCACTGTTGTAGTGTAGCATATTTCAACAGGTTATGGGCCCAGGAACGCCAGGAGGACGCTGAGGCGGCTTCAATGAGGGACCACGAGGAAGCACCTGGACGAGGAGACATGGCCTAGACTAGGAGGCAGAATCTCAGTGAGGAGGTAGAGCCTGGATGGAAGGTGGAGTCTGGATGGGAGGTGGCTTGGACGAGGTTCCCAAGAGTTGGAGGCCAAGATGCTGAGAACGAGGCTAAAGGTGCGGATGCTGGCTGATCGGACGACGAGCTCGGAAGTGCTGGAGGAACTCGGAAGTCAGGATGAGCTCGTAGGATGGCGCGGTTGACCAAAAGGACAATGGTGCAGCTGGCCAGGAGAAGCTTGACTAGGAGGAGTTCGGTAGCTGGAGCTTGGTGCCAGGAGGAGCTTAGTGGACAAGAGACCTCGGGTGGCAGATGGCGGTTTGAAGGTTGTGTGATGAGGAGGAGTGTTGGAATGCAGGTACATCACACAACCTGCAGTGGAGATGTCGATGGGTAAGAATTGTAGAGGTAGCATTTTAAGCGAATGAATTGTAGATATCTTTACCCAGACATGAAATAAATGAGAGGGGCTGGTTGGTAGCGAAATCAATCAGTGCCCGCGGTGTGGAAGAAATAGCCTTGTGTTTTGTAGTCGTTTTATTTTCAACTAAATCAACTCAATCAACTCAAACTGTAAAAAATGATTTAGTCGCAAAACCCGGCAAAAACTCGTGAAAACCGAATGTTGTTGTTTACGTTAGAAAGGATTAACATAATTTTACCAGACTAGCAAGAAATTATTGCCGTGTGTGAGTAAACTGTGGAAATACGAGACAATGAGTCAAAAAGGTGAGCCAACTCATCCATGATTTTTTGACTGCTGAGTTGCATGATTAACAACTCACGCATGAAAAATCTCAAGCGTGAGTTGTGAGAAATTGAGTTTTTCACAACACTGCCTCCAGCGTTATTAAGTGAGAGCTGCCTTTGCCAAAGTTGCCATTTTCGCATTCGTATATCGTGTGGCAAGTATGATTATACTCTAATGCCCAGGGAAGTCAAGGAAATTTCCATTACGAGAAGATACTGGATCGACCGGGAAGCGAACCCAGACACCTTCAGCATGGCTTTGCTTTGAACCGCGGACTCTAACTGCTCGGCTAAGGAAGGCCCCGCGTTATGAAATATATAAATGGACCCGAAGTGTCAAGGTTCATTTATGAGCCATATTTTTAAATTAAAGTTTAAATATGATATAGCCGTTTTTTGAGTGGGAAAAATTGCTAGAGTAGTTGCAGTCTATTGCAGTAACATGCATGAAATATTTACTGTTGTGCAACAACAACTGCAGATAGCGATAATAAGGAACGTGAAATAAGAAGAAAGGAGATGCGCGCGCCTCTGACTATGAGGTTTGAAACATAGCAAATACGAAATGATCGTTAAATGAGTGTTCGATGGAAATTTCGCCAGTCAGTTTTGCTGTGATGTATTTAGAGGCTTCGTATAAGCCGTTTTACGAGACGTTCGAATGAAGTTTTCTGGCGGGCCGCTCATTGTTGTTGTCCAAAAAACTAGCATGATATCTGAATGGCGCTGGTCACATTTTTGTTGGCGATGACGTCCCCGTCTCTTTCAGCGCATGTTCCTACCCGGTTTAAATGAATTACAAATAAGGTAGATGAAAAATATCTTCCTTGCCTTCTGTTTTAAATTTTACATGCGAAAATCATATGATTGATGAACATGTTCCTTCCAAATGTAGCGCTAGAAAAAACGTAAATAAATCGGCCCGCCAGAAACTTTCAAAGCTGGTAAACAAAAGGAAACCATATGATTCGAAACGTCTCATAAAATGGCTTATTCGACGAGTTCAAAATTTCTTGATCCATTTAAAAATAAATAATAGGTGTTTTACAAAAGTTACATGAGACTTCTACTTCGTACTACCAACTGTAACAAATAAAACGTAAACATTAAAATGCATTCTTCAGAAGGATGCATTTTGGATCAGATTTCCAAACGAAAAGAGATTTCAACTCTCGCTCGCACCAATGAAAGCCCATTCATGAAACTGTCAGATCGTGCGCAAAAGTCAAGTCAAACCTATGCCTCTCTCTTTCTACCTCACACAAAACCTCGAAAATCATCAGCAACATCGTGTGAAGTCCGCGAAGTCGCACTCCAAATGCACTTTGTCACCTCCCGTGACAGCGATTTTGTTGGAAACTTGTGTCACAACAAGAAAATTTTCTGCGCTGATTCCTCTCTAGCTGGAAAAAGTGTTATTCAATTTGTTTCCTGTTCGTGCCATCAACAGTTAGTTACGCAAAATAAGAGTGAACTCCTCATAGACTAGTTTTGAAATGAAGTGTTTTGTGTTTTTAACGGGTTTGTGAAAACACTATCGGAGTTCCTGCGTGTGGAAAAATCGTTCAATCATCGACCTTTGTTGTTGGATTTGCTTTGTTTTTGGAAGAGGAGGAACAACTCCCCGGGAGAAACGGAATCCATGGTGGGCGTTGGAGGAAGGCGATGATGATTCATAGCAGCCGTTCCTTGCACTGGATGTTATGTCTAGGTGTATGTTTTCGTTAGTCTGTCCGGTGAGGAGAATGTGTGCCGTTACGGCAATCGTTTTGGCTGGCTTCTAATATTCGACGATTGTGTGACCAGGGACCAGACGACTGACCACGGAAAGGGGAATCCGTGGAACAAGGTTCTGAAGAAAAACTGCGTGTTTGTTATGAAGATATCGTTCACGGTTTGAAACACCGTAAAGTGAAGAAAGAGAAGAATCGGACCAGCAAAGCCTAAAAAGTGCTCTGCCTTTTGTCGGGAAGAAGGAAAGTACCCGCAGCTAATAGAAATAATTTCTTGTTATTGCTTTGTGTCTGGGTCTCAGTAGAAAAAAAGTGCTCGTGAAAGTGTGAAATTGATTTGGAGCGGAACTCTTCGGATAAAGGAAGGGAAGAGACCATCCGGAGATTAACAGCTGTTTACTTCCAGCAGGGATGGCTTCGTTTTTCAATGTTGGTGCCCTCGGGGGTAACCCGTTCTCGACGCCGGTTGGACAACGAATAGGTAAGTCACCTGTCCCATATCTATAGGTGTGGAAACATACCAGGGCGCACTGATAAGAAGTATTTATGACACTCCCGACAGATAGCGGTCACGGCAGGGTCATCATGGCCGCAAATTGAAACTAAACAATGCCTTATCGTTTCGGTCGATTGCCATATAAGTTAGGGCAGTGCCTTGACAGGGCTGGTAGCAGGTCCCTTTATAGAGTATTGATCGTTATAGCTCCCTAAGTCTCTTTTTCAACCAAAATGGTCTTTAAAGCAGGGTTGCTGATACGAGTCCTGGAAGGTTTCTGTTGAAAAATAGTTTCTGGTGACAATTCTAGAAGGTTTCCGATAAAAATTATGGAAAGATTGATATGAATCCGAAAAAGAATCTTATGTAAATCCTACGATGATGTTGCTGATAATTTTGATCCGAATCCTGCGAGGAATCAAATGAGAATCCTGAGACGATACTGATAATTCTGAGAGCATTTATCAGAAACTTTATAGGATTCTCATCTTTCCTTCCGAGAATAGATATCAAAATTTCAGAAATCAATTATTGGAACTTTGTAAAAAAAACCTAAGTTTCAGCACAATGTTCAAATATTTCCAAAATACTTAAATTTAGCTATAAGTAGAGAATAAAAAGAATTTAGTACTATACCATTCAATTCCACTAGAGTTTGTATCCTTTGACAGATACAGGGGATAGGCAAAATGATTGAGATACGCAAAATTTTGCCTAAAATCAAATGCTTATAGCTTTATGAAAAATGGATGAAATTGGATGCATCTAGAAGCAGTCGACGGCAAATTTAGTCTAGTTCCAGGAATTGCTTGGCCATGCATATTGGTCACTGGACACCGGAGATGTTTCGGATTTTCTGAGGTCATGTCCAAATGTCATTTTTTTTCTGACGCTTGTATTTTTGTGCGGTGTAAAGTTGGATAGATGTTTACAATTTTCCTAGAAACTAGAACTAATAGGAAGTTGAATGCCGCCGGACGGACGCATTAAGATTAGTTGAGAATCTTCAGAAATATGACCATTTCCGTAAAACTGGTTCCGGTAAACACGGTTTGTAAATATTTCCAATCATGTGAATATTGTTCGGAGCTATATCCAAGTAGACATCAACCTTAAACATGATGTTACCAGCAGCATATTCAGAACCATCAAACGCATAGACCACTTTATAGAAGGTTACAGGTGCCCCCGGGGAAGTGGCCAATTTGAAAAATGTCCGTTAATCTGTTTAAAATCATCTTTTACAATTAACAGTAGGATCCATGTGGCTTGGAGAATGTGGAGCATTTCCCGAACCACAAGATGTAATAACCACTCTAGTAGATCCAGGGGGTCCTCGAGATGTGTCCAATTCGGAACATGACCACATCCACTAGGCCCATGGAATGACCTCATAAAATTCGAAAAAAATCTCCGGTGTCCAGTGGCCAATATGCATGGCCAAGCAATTCCTGAAACTAGACTAAATTTGCCGTCGACTGCTTCCAGATCCATCCAATTTTATTCATTTTTCATAAAGTTATAAGCATTTGATTTTAGGCAAAATTTAGCCTATCTCAATCATTTCGCCTTATCCCTGTACTAGCAATTATTTTAGAATTGCTCAAGTGGTGAACAGTGCATCGACATGACTTTTGGACTCAGACCCTTATCTCCCCGGAATCACCTTATTTCTTCGGGGAGGGACCAGTGCATATAGCATAACATGTATAGCAGAAGTAGCCTAGGCAAACTGTTTCTCCTAGCCGACTTAAACAATATTACAAGGGACCAGCCTCGGCAGGGCTAATCCTCTGGTGCCAACTCTTGGTCAGCGCGCCATAGGCGCTGCAATTCTAACATAATGTGAGTGACAGCCGTGGTTACTGGATTCCAGCACTCGGCATCCGCACACATTCTCTCTTATATTGTCGGGGGACCTGTCCCCTCCGCATGTAGTGAGCAGGTGCGTCAGGTGGAGGTTCACTTCCCCATGGTTTCTACTATACCAATCTGACATATTTAGTATTAGTCGATGGGTCCATCTACCCTTAGTGGACTTATCCCATTCCTGCTGCCAGCTTCTGAGCGTTTCCTCTTTACACGTGCGGCGGACTCCTCTGGTACCCCTTTGGTTGAAGCATTGAACATCTTCCTTGATGATGAGCCCGATGGGCGTCATCCCGGCTATGATGCACACGGCCTCTTAAGATACCGTCCGGTATGCACTTGCTACTCTTAAGCACATAATCCTGTACGTGCTTTCCAACCGCTTTGGGTTTCTGCTCGTTCTAAGCGCTTTTGACCAGATTGGTCCTCCATGCCTTAGTATCATTACCCCAAGATGCCTAAGGGATCGCTTGGACTCTATGGTGCAATCACCTACCGAGATAAGCGCCCGTTGCTCGGACTTGCGGTTGTTGACCACCACCACCTCAGTCTTGTGACGGGCCAGTCCTAGTTTCCTAGACTTCATCCATTCCTCAACTATGGAAATAGAGTGCGCTGCTGTCAACTCTACTTCTTCCATCGATTCACCATAGACCACTAGGGTGATATCGTCGGCAAAGCCAACAATCTTAACACCCGTCGGAAGGGGCAGCCTCAGTACGTCATCGTACATCGCATTCCATAACAGCGGGCCCAGGATTGAACCTTGAGGCACTCCCGCGGTAATTCGAACGCTTTTCTGCCCCTCCTATGTGTCATACAGTAGAATCCTACCATCAAAATAGCTTTCTAGAAGCTTACACAACTGCACCGCACAGTGATTTTTTTGCCGATTTTGTGATCGAAATAGAATAGCGTCTAAACTGTTGGTTTTAGTGAAAAAGTTTGTTCAGAAAAGTTTCTTGATTTGTAAAAGCGCTTCTTTTGATACTAGCGGCCAGGTGATTAAATCACCTAAAAGTGAGATAAAAAAATATTTTTTTTACCTGTTCGAGATAGACGGTCGGTGTCTTCAGCAAAGTTGTAGCACATGTTAATCCAAGACACTTTGTCAAAGACACCAAATTTCTATCTCTTATACATTACACGATATGTAATTTTATCTTAATCTTAATCTTTTCTACAATTTTTGATATTTTTTGTATCTTCTACAAAATTGTTCAACTACCAAATCTACATGTTTTTGCTGAACATTGCAACTTGCTATCTCTTATGATAAAATAGTTATTTTCAAATAATCGATTTTTATGGGGCTTTTTTGGACTAGTTGCATTAGTTTGGACGCAAATTGACGCACATAGCGATTTGCGATTCTGAAAGGACTATTTTTTCACTTTCAAATGACACTAAGAACTTTTGGCCAGAAGCGGTCTATTTATTTTTATGTTTAAACTAGTTAAACCAAAAAAATGCATTTTTTTTTGCGGTTTTACGACTTTTCTCTCGTTTTCATAACGTTATTTCATATATAACATGTTGGATTTGATACGTTATGACCATTTATATAATTTTTGATATACTACCTCACCCACAAACTTCATTTAGCATGGAAATGCTTTTTTTTATTTTTGTTTAAGTCATAACGTTTGACCCAACTTTTGACTCTCCATCAGTGCTGGAAAAGTTCGCATCACGATGCAGTTCACGAGTGAATACCAACGCTTAACAAACATCACAGACTCGGGAACTGGTGTGAGTAAGTCCACACACGTCTGCTCGGGAGAACATGTCAAAAAAAGTAGCAACAAGCTCGGGAGCGTTTACTCGCGAGTAACCGAGCAAGGTGTGATTTATTATGGTTTTGACAGACAAATTAATTATATAACCATCATATCGACAGTAAACTACTAGTTTGTAGTCAAAAGCCCTTGAAAACCATAAATCTCGGAGCGGAAACAGCTTTTTTCTCAAAAGCACAATATGACTCTGAACGGCTCAGAACACGTTCGCGAATCACTTTTAGCTTCAGTTAGTCGGGAGCCGACAGATGCGAGTAAACCAGCGCTCTGACGCTCGGGAGCGTTTGGTTTTGTTTTTGTCCCAGTTCAGAAGAAGTGTTCGCCACTTTCCATCACTGCTCTCCATAGAGCGTTACGTAATTTGTAAACGGTGCCATTCGTTTGTTACGCAACTTTCATTTGTGGCGCTACCATGTAATGTCTCTGTTCCTTTCAAAATCTCGCGATACGCGACATAGCTAATAAAAATTCTTTTTGTGTTATACAAATTCTTCTATGATGTAGGAACAAAATTAAAAAAAAAAAACTATCGAGAATTATATGTGTGCTGACACTTCTATAGTGAATGTAAATTTCACTTATACTAATACAGACAAGGTATTTGCTGATTTGATATAAAACTGTAACAGTGAACGCCGATTGGACATGAATCAGAACTTTAAAGACATATTGGAAGGAATCCCTGTCATGGCAGGGAAAATGACCTCCTCACACATACAAACACATTTGCCGGCGGTTCACATTTTTTCTCAAAATATTTCACTTACCTAATATTATTCACTCCCAAACTACTAACTGTACATCAGAACACTGTTATGTTACCATTGTTGTAGTTAAAGTAACTCATAACTAGCCAAATTTCATAAATCGTGTTAATTTTCAACACGAGCGACGAACATTCTCTCGTTTGTTTATACTTACTCACCAGCTAACGAAAAATACTTTTTGCCCAATTTTATCATTTCCGCTACACGCTCCGAACTCAGTTTACTTTCATTAATTATTTATTGAAAGACACCTTCTCATTGATTTCTGATGGATACAACATAAAACTTTACAGAACCGTGCTCAAAACAATCACCCGTTCTCAACTTTCCGCTTTTTTTATTTTTCTAATATTCATCAAGTCGGCTGCACGCTTGCAGTGCTGTCAGGAATGTTGATGGTTACGCATGATATCAAGCAGTATTATTCAGTTGAAATTAAAAAGACTGGAACTGATGCTGGGATTACTGGCAACGGAGTCTTATTAATTGTAACTACACTATTTATTACCAACTAGTAAGAGAATATATTTTGTGTACCACTACTTTGAAACGGAAGTTTACGGATTCAAAGGGGTTTCACCTTAAATTCAGTGTATATTATTGAATTCTGTTATAACTGTTAGAAACTCTGTGAAATCAGTGAGAACTGTTGAAAAATGTCTGGTTCAACAAATACAGGTATAGATTTGATTATAAATTAGTTGTACCTTTCCTTATATAAAATATAAATAAAATGCTTTTTTATGGTTTAACTAGTTTAAACATAAAAATCAATAGACCGCTTCTGGCCAAAAGTTCTTAGTGTCATTTGAAAGTGAAAAAATAGTCCTTTCAGAATCGCAAATCGCTATGTGCGTCAATCTGCGTCCAAACTAATGCTATTAGTCCAAAAAAGCCCCATAAAAATCGATTATTTGAAAATAACTATTTTACCATAAGAGATAGCAAGTTGCA
This sequence comes from Aedes aegypti, assembly GCF_002204515.2. NCBI lineage: Eukaryota > Metazoa > Arthropoda > Insecta > Diptera > Culicidae > Aedes > Aedes aegypti. Next base: position 69,140,164 of record NC_035108.1, on the reverse strand, counting down.
ATGTTCAGCAAAAACATGTAGATTTGGTAGTTGAACAATTTTGTAGAAGATACAAAAAATGTCAAAAATTGTAGAAAAAAGTTATACTAAAATTTTGATTTTTAAGGGTCATTTTAAGATAAAATTACATATCTTGTAGTGTATAAGAGATAGAAATTTGGTGTCTTTGACAAAGTGTCTTGAATTAACATGTGCTACAACTTTGCTGAAGACACCGACCGTCTATCGCGAACAGGTAAAAAAAATATTTTTTTATCTCACTTTTAGGTGATTTAATCACCTGGCCGCTAGTATCAAAAGAAGCGCTTTTACAAATCAAGAAACTTCTCTGAACAAACTTTTTCACTAAAACTAACGGTTTAGACGCTATTCTATTTCGATCACAAAATCGGCAAAAAAAAATCACTGTGCAGGCAGTGAAGCGCGTGTGCTATTGCTTCCATAAATCCATAAATTCATTCTAGGTAGACGGATCTGGTGTAGTGGTTAGAACACACGTCTCTCACGCCGAAGAACTTGGATCGAAGCCCATCCCCGACATAATCACTTATGACTTATGACTTCCTTCGGCAAAACCCGTTGATACCGAGATGAGAGAGAGGAGACAGCTGGCTTAGATTGCGAACTACCAAAAGTCAAGGGATTCTGTCACTGGGAAACCGTACATTTGAAAGGCAGAGTGTGAAAAACCGTCAGAATTCACGTAAACGTAATTAAAATTTCTAGGTGTTTTCCGATGATTTCACATTTTAAAAAGATGAATACCTAACTATAGTTGTGTGTTGGCAAACTGCTATTGATTTTTTGTATTCATATTCATAGTGAACAACAAGAAATGAATATGATTTTGGCCAAAATAAGTCCATCTGACCGTTGTGCACAACTCCAGAATTAAAGAAAGAAGTCAAAGAAGGCAAGAAAACATGCCAACTTTCAGTGAACTGTCTCCTCTCTTTCATGTCCCGAGATGAACTAAGCCAGGACTAAAAATCTCGTAAATGAAGATAATAAAAAAAATCCATTCTTAAACCATTTATTAAACTTCCAGAACAAACAAAGACGCGTCCACATTCAAAACCATGGGTAGGACATACGTTGGCAAACTGTTTATTTCCTATGAAGTCCAGATATTTTTTCAAATTTATGAAATGCTAGACAGCAAATTGAAAGTGACTGTTTTCATGCCTGTCATTAACACAAGACTGAGAACGCTTCAAGGTCATTGGTTAGATGTACTTCATTAGCGATTTAATATTTGATCAAAATTTATATCCCTTTTCAGACCAGTTTATTTACACATATTTAACAAAAACTTGAACAAACTGCCAAACTTATCAGCCTTCCTTATTTAAATATCAAAATGCTGTTAAACTTTCCATATTTTTTTCTTTGGATTCTTCGCATAATTGTGATATAAATATTCCCGAGGAAGCTAAACTAAGCTTACAGCAAAAAAAAAAAAAAACAAATACAGTTGACTTTCCATAACTCGAAATTTAAAGGCATTATCGACTTATAGAATTATAGAGTTTATAGAACATGCCGACAAAAAAATCCAAAAACAAGAGTACAAACATCTGTATTTCTAATACTGTTATAATCACTTCTTTATGATAGCTTGTTGATAGTATTATGAAGAATATATGAGGTTTGGTGATCTAATGGCAGGCTGCTTGGTAAGCAGAAGGCCATGTGTTCAATAACAGGCCTCGTCCGTAGGTAGACTACTTTTTAGATGTTGTATCTTGGTTGTACAATCTGTATCTATTGATATGTTTATTTTTTTTTATTCTCCATTTACATAACTTATTGAGCTCTTATTCGCCAGCTTGGGCATCGACAAAGCGAATTCAAATTTGACAGTTGTTTGTTTTAGTACATTGTCCGTATCTACTTTATCGATTAAATCTATTTGTGGATCTGATCCGACGTTACCTGTGATGTTGCTTTTCCAGAGAGAGTCCAGAGAGAAGTCCATTATTCCTTGCCGTTGGTCGATCGTCATGTTATCCACACGCAAAAAAATTGTGCGGTAAAAACTACCATTTTAGGGGGTTAAGTTAAGCGCTCGCACCGGCAATTTTCAGCAGACCAGAAATGCGCTCGATTTTACCATGTCTATAGTCGAAATCAGATAGTCGAATATGGTTTCTGTCAAATGTATCGGCAATGTGGTGGGTGGTACTATAAACATAGTAATTTGTGCTGAAATTCCATGGTAATTTCAAGAATGGGCGTAGTCAGCTAAAATAGTAGTTTTTACTACAGAGTTTTTTCCCGTGCAGGTACATTAAGTATGGGCCAGGGCCAGGGTAGAAGCGTCAAGCGAAGCGACGTGAAAATCCTTTAGAATTTGACATTTAATCATTTTTTTTTTAATTTCTTTATTAGTATCATTCCAAACATTACATTCATTTCTTATATCTAGGTGTTCTGTGTTATTAGACAATACTATCATCCTAATTTGGTAAAACAAATTCAATACATTTAATCATTGATAATTGTTATTCCTTCTCATGCAATTTTCGCTTCGCTTCGCAATTCGCGTCTACCCTGGCCGCGCCCTTAGAGCATGTTCGCTCAGAAGAGGGTCAGTTGTCAGTCCGCTTTCAGACGGCCATGGTGTTGGACGGGTGGAGCTCGTGTAGTTTTCAAGCAGCGAACTGACGAGGGGTTTTTTGTTGGGGGGCTGGGAATCAAACCCATGACGATCCGCTTACGAAGCGAACGTGTAGCCAACTACGCCACGTTGTCCCCCTAAATATGTTTCATTCTTCTACACGTTCCAAGATCCAACTTTCCAATCGTTGTCCTTTATTCGTTGCCGGGTCTGTTGCCGTAAAATCAATCCGTTTGCTCTACTTTTGCCTTTCTTGGTTGGTGAAGAGTCTTCGATAGGCCACCTAACCAGGGTTGCGCTACCTACATCGTGCTAGAGGGGCTGCCTCCTCGATGCTGACACGATACAGCATCGTCCGCTTGTTCTTTACATGATGACCACGGTCATAGCCATCACAACCATCCACCTTTATCAGGGCTTTGGACCTGTAGCTCTGGTTCTCAATAGTTTCAAGTTCTTTCAGACATGCTACTATGGTGAGCCGTCATGCGCTAGCGGTGTTCATTCTTCTACACTGAGGCAAAAAAAACTTAATAATTGAGGCAAAAAAACTTAATAATTGATTTGGCGCCACAACGAATAAAAATGTTAAAAATTTTAAGTCTTACTTATGATTTTGGTGAAGAAATTCAGTAAAAAATTTCATAAGTCAATCAATGAAATTCGGTAATAGGCGCGTATAAAATATCTTATTCTTAATTCGAATTATCAATCGATAACATTGTTCGCCTTTTATTCAGGCGATCAAAATGTGGTCTTCGGCAAGGTTGTAGCTGGGAAGATTTCACATGAGAAGAGTTTGCTCACTTTTCCATAGATTATTATTTCAAGCAGTTAGAGGACTGAATACAAAAGCTTTGCCTTTTTCATAGTAATTTCCATATAAACTTCAAATGGCGTGTGCACAACCAAATTTCTTCCAAATCACTTCAAATTTTGGGAGAATGATTTTTATCATAATTGACACCGTTTAAGCATAGGGGAGCAAAAATTTCAAAATTTGCATCAGTCTAATGGTTTAAGGATATATCCCGCGTTCAGTATCATAAGGCCGTAACTTGATCCATGAAATATTCCAAAGATTTTTTTGAAATCTCTTGATAGTTCTTCATGCATATTCCAGTGATTAGTCAAGAAATACTTACAGGAATGCTCATGCAATTCAACCAAAAACATCTACATCACGTTGTAGATATTCTGTAAGAGAGCAATTCTCGCTGAAACCAGGCCGCTATCGACATGTATAGTAGTTATGCTAAAACTAAAGGGTGCGGTCCGTCCGATGTTGTTCAAGGTTCATAAACATCTTGCGGTACATTATACAACGATTTGATTGAATATTTATTCAATATTCCACAGGTTTTTTAGAAATTCATTACGGATTGCTCGAAGAAATGCTTCTATCCTTCTAGTGATTTTTCGCAATACTTCTTGAAATTTTCCACCAATTATTACAAGAATTTGTCCAGAAATAACGTCAGCGATTTCTCAAGGGATGCTTAGAGGATTAATTTCATTTTTTGTATCCAGAAAGCCTAGCAAAGATTCCTCCAGGAGCTCATATGTCTTTTTTCATGGAGTTCTTTTTAAGAATTCGTCTGCAGATTCTGCCAGGAAAATTGACCAGGAATCTCATGGATTTATTCCATGCATTTCTTTAAGGGTCTTCTTATTCTTTCTGACGTTACGTCCCAACTGAAACAGAGCCTGCTTCTCAGCTTAGTGTTCTTAAGAGCTCTTCCACAGTTATTAACTGAGAGCTTTCTTTGCCAATTGACCATTTTTGCATGTGTATAATCGTGTGGCAGGTACGAAGATACTCTACAATTTTCAATTTTAGCGTTATTCTATGTAACTCATTAGTACAATACCAGGGAGGAAGCTTCAGAATCATTTTCAAAACTTTATTTTGAATCCTGTGAAGAGCTTTCTTCCTGATATTACAACAGCTAGTCTACATTGGTACACCATACAACATGGCTGGCCTGATAATTTTCCTAAATACATACAACAATACGAGCAGTCATATTTGCCGTAATGTCACGAGGTATTCTCAAAAACTCTTATTAGGTTCTGGTCGGATTGTTTTAAAAATCTTATCTCCTGATTTCTGTTTACTCTCTTATTTTAGGCATGAAGTCTCCAAAGTTCCTATTTTTAAGACATTTAGTCGCTACCAGCCCTGGTCTTGTCCACCTACCATCTTCGGGAATCGCGTTTCCATAAGCAACTAACGTGGGAGTAATGGGGGCGCTCTTTTTTCTTTGCAATTATCTCCTCCAGTTGATGGTTGGCTTGATTTTTCTCTGCTCATTGGCCCATTGGTCACATGATAAGAGGAGGATAGAGATTATCGATAAAGTGGGGGTGCTGATAAAAGCAACGTCTAGGTAATGTACAATGCATTGCCATGCTAAAGCTAAAATAAACGCGGATATTTTTCTGCTTTGTTCAAAACAAATCTAAATCGACACTTTCAATGTAAAATGTGACATCATACCTTGGGATGCGAAGCGTAAAGGCACTATACCTAATTGGTAACGGTATAAACTTTGTCATGATGCTTCTAACTATAGCTAGAGTATAGATTTAATGAGAAAAAACGATGCCTAACTAGCGTAGACAGCTATGCGTGTGCAGTGTACTCTTACATTAGGTAAATTTACTTTTCGTTAGACTTTTATGGTTACGGACTGGTGAGTGTACAATAATGTGATGTGTCATAGCCAGTTGTATGTAGCAATATTTATGCAAGTGTTTATTTTTCAAGACGCTTTTTCAATTCAAGAAAAAAACAAACTCTTTTTACTGCATCAGACACTCTCATAGAAGTAAGCTATGCCACGGTATTCCACCTACATTTCTTCATAAGGAAATCTATATGAAATGTGTACATGGTGCTATAAGCAAATCATACAGGTGGCCCATAATTCATGGTGTCATGCGGCTAAAAGCATACCGTATCCTACAAAAAAATTTTCCAACCATTTTTACAAGCATTCCTTCAAATTGTTTTACTGGCTCCACGAGGAATTACTCTCGAACATTTTTTTCTACCCAGAAGGAATGTTTTTCACCCAGAATTTCCTCTTGTAGTCTCTTCCAAAGATTGTCATTAATTACGCATGTAAATTTATTATAGATTCTATACAAAATTTATTTAGGTGTGCTACCAGGGAATATTACAGAAATTATTCAGGATTACTCTAAATATTCCTACATACATATCGCCAGGGATTACCGCCGGTGATTCTTCAGGAGTGCCTCCAAACATCTTGCAGAGCATTATCCAGCATTTTGTTCAGTAGTTTTTTCCAATAAGCAATTTAGCGGTTCATCTGCAAAAAAAAAAATCCAAGGCTTTCTCAGGGATTCGTTCATCAGGAGGTTTCGTCTGAAATGCTTCCTGAGTTTTCTCACGAATTCTTCCAACATTTTTTGAAAAAAAAAATCATTCTGTGCATGAATTCTGTCAACGATTCTGTGCATGAATTCATGATAAGTTCTATCAGGATTGGATTTAAGATGAAATTCTTCGATATACTTCTATTAGATTTTCAGGTGTAGTTTCTGAAGATATCAACGGAAGAATCACTGGATTAATTCATGAATAGATTCATCATATTTCAACAACATCCGATTCCAAATTGTATTTATAAGACCGCGATCATAACATGTTCTTTCGAGTTTGAAATAGACAAGCTTATGATATCTTATCACCTTCAGGTCGATGAGTCATATTATCAGTGCCACGAAAATATACTCTTATCTGCCTCGTAAAAATATGACCATTAGAGTGGTTCAAAATATCGTTTTTGCTCCACACCGCTCATTCGATTCTAGATCAAATTCTGAGTGTCCTCCCAAAGTTTTAACTCATTTGGATGAAAACTGAGACTGCACAAGCCCTTTAAAGTTTATATGGGAATTACTATGAGAAAAGCAACCAATTCATTCAATCGGTCATAGTGTTTGCCCATGTGCTCTTGGGGATTAGAGTTACGTTGATACTGTGAGATACATTCATCAGCTACAACTTTGCCGAAGACCGTTTTCAAATCGGACGCCTCAGTAATTAGTTATTGATTCATATCCGGTTACAAATTCTTCAGCAGTGCTCATTCAACTTCTGAACAGGCAACATTGCTGCACCTGGCGCGAAAGATAGCACGCACAAATCATGGCTACTATGTTTTACTGCATATACCCAGTGATGCCTGCAGAACTGCCCAATAATTATAGCCAAAGTTTTACAACTCATTCAAAAATCAATAACTAATTACTGGGGCGTCCGACTCAAAAACGGTATTCGGCAAAGTTGTAGCTGATGAATGTATCTCACAGTATCAACGTTGCTCTAGTCTCCAAGAGCACATGGGCAAACACTATGACCGATTGAATGAATTGCTCGCTTTTCCCATAGTAATTCCCATATAAACTTTGAAGGGCTTGTGCAGTCTCAGTTTTCGTCCGAATGACCTCAAATTTTGGGAGGACACCCAGAATTTGATCTAGAATCGAATGAGCGGTGTGGAGTAAAAACGATTTTTTGAACCACTCTAATGACCATGCTAACCGATAATTGTTTTGGTTTTCTCCAGAACAAGCCACGGATGCCAGCTTAGCGTCGGAAAACTGGGCCCTGAACATGGAGATATGCGATCTTATCAATGAGTCCTCGGACGGCGCCAGGGATGCCATGAAAGCCATCCGGAAGCGACTGGTACAGAATGCCGGCAAAAACTACACCGTTATTATGTACACCTTGACCGTTTTGGAAACATGCGTCAAGAATTGCGGCAAAGCATTTCACGTGCTCGTTGCCAACAAGGAATTCATTCAGGAACTGGTAAAACTAATCGGACCAAAAAATGACCCACCGCCCATCGTACAGGAGAAGGTGCTGAGTCTTATCCAGATCTGGGCGGATGCCTTCCGCTCTCAGCAGGATCTGAACGGGGTGGTGCAGGTGTATCAGGAACTGAAAAACAAGGGCATCGAGTTTCCTGCCACTGACCTAGACTCACTGGCGCCCATCTACACGCCGCAAAGGGTGAGTAGTTGTTTTTGAACTTTGAAGGTGGTCGTGAACATATGGATGATTAATGCTGTTTGATTTCATTCTTAGAGCGTACCAGACGGAGCGGCTACAGATAATACTATGTCTGTGTCGCCACATCATGCGTCTCAAACACCAAATTCGCCGGCTGTGAGTTGGATCCTGCTCTGTTCGTAAATGCACCAATCTCTAGTGTGTTTCGTTGATTTTAGATGCCTCCACCATCCTCGATGTCGCAGGACCAGATTGCGAAGTTGCAATCCGAACTGGATATCGTCACAATGAACATGACCGTACTGGGAGACATGCTGACCGAGCTAAAGCCCGGACAGGAAGATCCCTCCGATTATCAGCTACTCACAGAATTGGCCTCCACGTGTCGGTAAGCATGAGTATTGCCATTTTGCTTTTAACCTGTAGGCTACGGGACTGACATAAAACACTCAAAGCGTCAAAATGTTTCCACAAAATTTTGGAATTGGCTTCACTAGTAGTTGTAGTTTCATATGTGATGGGAAATCAAAGATTTTGAGTTTTTCGTTCACAGTTATTTCAGAACATGACTGACGGTAAAGTAAAATCACATAAACTTTCTTTTAGCACTGTTTCATTATTTGTAAACAAAATGTTTCATGTTCAAAAACTGGACAGACCCTTGATTTTTATTAATTTACGATGAGCCGAGGGATGAAGAAGAGTATAATTAATCTTGATTAATTATAAGGCCTCCTGAACATCTAGAAATTTCAGCCATAATCTACGTAAGTCCATGCGTTATTCAATAGCATATTATGGCTTATTTTTGTATATTACAGCATTTGCAAGGCCTTACTAGACGTTCAAACTCCATGCGATCGGATAATGGCGGCCATGCAAATTATCCTGGAGTACGAGTCCGAATGATCTACCGACTCTACTGCTGACTATTCTTGTGTTATTCTCTATAAACGCTTTCGTTCTAATCCGTAAAACTTTACTGTCGAAAAATATACTATTATGAACATTTAACATGTTAACCCTTTATTTTCCACGACTTTGATTGAATGGAGTGATTCAAGCATGTTCCACTTTGTATTTGGCCACTTCTTTTTAATTACTGTGGTGCCTCTAGTTGTCATAGCGAGAAGCTTATTACAGCCTTTTGATCCGGAATAATTGTTCATCTAGTGGTAAAAAATTTATGGATATTCATACATACTATCAACAGTTATCGAAATTCGAACGCGAAAGACGTGAAAGCATTTTGCACAATTACGTTGAAAATCTAACATAGTCAGGAGAAATGATCTAAACAATTCTTAAATTTTCATATTTCGTTCCAATAATTTCACCGTGTACAATGTAAGTTTTTGCACATATATTCACTTACAAGTTGACTTTTTGGTAAGATATCTGCGGTTATGTAAGAAAAACATCACTAGTTTTTATCACTAGGACAATAAAATAGATAAGTTTACAAAGAAAAGGGTCTTTAGAATGTAATTTTGCCATTCATTCAATCGAAGAATGGCCCCATACATTTCTAATCTGATTTAGCCTGCAGCCTTACACGGCGAAACCGGAAGACTCATATTTGAGTATTTTTGAACTTATTTTTCTCTCCCTATTTCATTTGCTCCTTCTATTGTTGTCAGAGAGCGAAACAAAACAACCCAAAATCCAAACCTTTGTACGTTACCTCAAATTTGAGTAAGTGGCAGTACTGGAAGTTGAGTTATTTGATCTGTCGGTTGAGTGAAAAGATTTTAGCCAGTAGGTATTTTTTCGCATGGCTGCAAATGAAAACAACTTCTACCCCATCAACTCAAAATTAGGTTAACGCACGAATTGAATGATCAGAGCCGTAGCGTGGCCTCACGGCGCTCTTGGCGAACTTCCCTTTTGGCGCCCCTAAGTCAATTTTGTTTTCATGATGCGAGCTTGTATGTGATTACCGTTTACGTAAAAAATTTCCATGCTGTAATTTATGTAATTTATGCGTACAAACGGTGTACATATAGCACTGTACTATATAACAACAGTTAAAAGGAGTTTGGAGGATATTTTGAAAGAGGGAAACCTGCTTTGAGCGATTTCCTTTCGAAATCTTTCTCAAAGATGCACAAAACCTTTTAATCTTTTCATGTAACGTTACAACACAAAATAAACTTAAAACTAAAAGCTCGTATGTCAAAGATATTTGAGTTAATGTTATAAATTATACTATCAATATCACTCTAGAGGGGCCTTTTCCCACTTTAAATCAACGTTAATTGTAGCTATACAGTAATCCTTGTTTTATGTTTCCTGTTTATGTGCCTGAGTTACAGCTACAGCCACTTCGTTCTTGGGAAACTAGTCAATTGTCATTTAAAATTCTTTCAAAAATATTAGGAGGACTACTAACTGTATGAAAGTATTATCGAATCCATAAAAAATAACATGCTGAGACTTAAGTATTTACTAATTTAGAGTATATTAAAATATTTTATATAGGTATATCAATAAATTGTGCACAAGTCAGATTTTCTTGAGAATTAATTTAAATTATCTGAAAGTTGTGTTATTACCACACATAAGAACATTATTGATCTTGAGACGCATCTGCATAAAAAGCTGAGCTTAGCATTAATAAAAATCTTATTGAAATCGCTGGAACAATTAGTTTAATTTTCAATCTGTTGGATACAATGTGCTAACTGTATTTTTATTTGTTTAAAAAAATGCAGAGGTGTCTAGATATTACATAATAATTTTGCTTAACAACTCCTCCAGAAAACATTGTTTTAGTTGTTCTGTCAAGATTAAAAAAAATGGAAACAAATTCTTCAAATCCTTTTAATAGATTTAATAAAAAAAAAGCCTTTTTAAATTTTATTTAGTGAAATAAAACAATGCGTGATAGTTTGTGTTTTGTCAAGATATCATATATAATTTTAATTCACAAATAGTAACGCAGAAAATAGGAAATTGTTTTATTCAAAGTTGATGAATGGCACTTGGGAACAAGCGCAGAATTCGTTACAAATTTCTTTGGATTTCAGAAATGATGTTGTAATGTGATCTAAAATTGGTTAGTGCTAAATCTTATCCAGCAGTATATACTTAGTTCATACTACAGGGAAATACTAATTTCATTATTTTTAACTCATGTTTGCTCTTCACTGATACAAAAAAAAAGTATTATAAACCCAGACTAGTTTAAAACTCTTCATGCACTGAACTAAAAAAATATAAACATGTTTTATTTAGGGGAACATGGTCCAATTCGGACCTAGTAACAGTTTTTTGGCCATATTTTCTCAGCACGATGAACTACATGAAAATTTTTATGTTCTCGTGAAAGCTTGATTTAGCGCGCACACTTTTCACTCAGAGAGTTTTGTGATATCTCCTACCAGGACATGACTAGACATGTCCGAACAAAATTATCCAGAAGTTCCGAATTGGACCAACCCTGTTCCAATTCGGTCCCCCCATGTTCTAATTCGGACCACCCTATATATATTATCGTTTTTTGCTATGGTAGTTATCAAGTATAACTCCGTTTTGTTGTTTTAAAAGCTTATTGAACTTTTTTGTAAGTGCAAACATAAAAAATAAACTCAATGCGTGACAAATTACATTTTAATTTGAGTCATAGCTAGCTCAAGTAGAATGTGAATTTAACAAAAACAAACATAAGTGAAATCCACTGGTGAGGCTGGTTTGAAACTAGGTACAGTCAACTCTCCCTAACTCGATTTTGAACGGACCGTAGTGTATGAGAGATTCAAGATAAATAACACATATTTTTAAAACTTTGGAGCTGTTCGTTATTTTGACTAAATACAATCGAAAAGGTCATTTCAACTTTGAATGTAGTAAAATGTCAAAACATTCAAACTTTGCATGAATATATCGGGCTAAACAGGTGAACTTGTATGGGGCGCTGAAACAGACAACACCGAGTCTCAGGACATCAAGTTGGAGAAGAATGGATTTAGATATAGGGGTCAAATTATACTATATCGAAGGAACTACGCATTCTATCAAGCTTATGAACAAAAACACAGCACATCGGGTAAGGGAAAGTTGACTGTATTATTCTTAGCACTTGTAAACGTTTTTATTTTATAGCGCATTGCCAAACTATTTAGGATACAGCTTGGCTGTGGCATTGATGGAGATGCTTTTCAAGTAGCTGATTTATTGATTCCTTTAGTTTTTGGTGGTCTACCGTATTTCTTAGATTTTTTTCGAATCTTTTTTCTTGACGGCAACAGAAGCAAAGGCACCATTGATCAATATTATAACTGCTGTGATTTTCTACCAAGTCGAGAAGACTTTCACGGGGTGGAGCTCTTAGAATAGACTGAGTACACGTTGAAAATCAAGAGGTCCATATTGAACCATATCAAAAGGTCCGGATTGGACCAACACACATTTTGTGAAGTTCGAACCAGTTGAGCACAAACAGTGCATAGACATATTAAAACCATATGGTCATATGAAAGCTTAGGCTTTGGGGATTCCATTACTAAATAACACCGAAAGATTGGAGAATTATTGTCGCTTAAAGAAGCTTAAAAATAATTCTAACAGATGGTACACTAGAGCACTTCAAAACAATAAACTAATATAAAAATCAAACGAAATTACTGAAAGGCGTCAAATCTATTGTGTTAGATCCATGCCGAAAGGTGAGTAGAAAAACGGTACACACGATATTTACAGTAGCGTTAGTATTGATAAATGCTTGATAGTCCGAATTAGCACAGGGTCCAAATTGGACCAGGTTCCCCTATATTCAGTGCAATTTAGGATTATTTCTAAAGTCCTTGTTCCATGCAATTTGATGTTTCACAGGCCTATTTTTAAGTTAAGTGATTTATATATGTGGCATTTATTAATTTTATCATTTGAACGAAATTTTTTCCACAAGATTTTATCTTTACTTGAAATCTTATTACAGGTCGGATTCGATTATCCGGAGTATCGATTTTTTTTCACTCCGGAAAATTAAATCTTCGATAAAAGAACTTAAATATTCTCTTTTTTGTTGTTTTATTTAACTGTTGCGGTGGCGTAGCCAGAAATTATTTCTAGGAACAGTAGAGGTCTTTACAAGAAAACAAATTTTTTTGACCAGCATACACAAAAAACACTTTTTCAAACCCCCCCCTTTTCTTAAATGCGTTCAAAACTGCAAAACCATCCATATTGTATATTGTAATACCAAATTATCTCAGATTTATGCATAAAAATTGAAAAACAAAACCATCGAAATACCAATTCCAGATAATCGAGTCTAAAATTCCGGATAATCGAATCCCGGATAAGCCTTACCCTTACCCTTACTTAAAATTAACAAACACATTTCTTAGTAGTCGCTTAAAAATATCCTTAATCTTAATCCGGGTGTAGTTTCTCGACCTCAATGGGGGATCAAACACCCTTCTGCGGCGAAGTGAAACCGGACTGGTGTTAAAACTAAGTCGATCGTACAAAAGTGTACTCCTTATGCGTCCACTCAAAATATTGCAGAAAAATACAATGTCTGCGATGTGATGTCTGTTGCTTATGCTGTCAATATCTACAAGACGGCAGAGTTCATCGTATTCAGGCATTTGCTCTCTAGTCCATCGTAGGTTTCTCAGCGCAAATTTCACGAACTTTCTCTGGATTGCCTCAAGTCTTTGCACATGTATATCATATTGGTTGGTGTAGATTGTTAAAATAGCATGAGCCAAAATAAAAAGAGCACTGTTGTGGTATGCTTTCTTCGCGAGATTTGTGCCTTTGAAGTTTTAGTGCAACCTTAGAAGTTGATTCTGTTTTACCTTATGGTCAGCCTAAATAATAAAAACTGGTGCATCAAACCTCAAAATCTTATGAAAAAAAAAATTGACTGTTGCTCAAATACTAGCAATTTGAAAATTTTATGCCAGCCCCGAAGCCTAAAAACAAAAATTATCTTCTCAGGGAAATGCAAAGCCGAATCGTTGAGCTGATAGGGAAAGTCAACCACGACGAGCTCACAGCGGAACTGCTACGGCTAAATGACGAACTAAATTTGCTCTTCGTGCGGCATGCTCGCTTCGAGAAGAACCGCGATCCAAAAACAGCTTCCTCGGCGACGCCATCGGCCATCCTGGGGGCTGCGATGGGCGTCCCTACCGATCTGGTGGCATCCACCGGAGGTGCGGACAAAAAGGAATCGTTGATCGATCTCAGTGACGAAGCCAGCGGCGGAGGTGGTGCCGCGTTGAGCACACAACTTGCCGGGCTCAGTTTAGCGGGAACGGGAACAACGGCTTCGTCTCAGTTGTCGCAGCTCAGCAGCGTGCCGGCCCAGTCCGGAGCAACCACGGGTAGCAGCAGTACCAAGAAGTCCATCCCACCGGATGTGGTGTCCGATGAGTTCGATATGTTTGCGCAGTCCCGGAACACGACAGGGTGAGAAATTCTTTGCAGGATTAGTTTGGATCACGACTGAATGGTGTTTCTATTTTAGGGATACCGCTAAGGACACCGCAAAGTTGAACCAACCAGGACAACCCAAAACAACTCCGCTGGTAGGTTTGATTCATTGTAATGTTCTGGTGTGTTTCCATTTAGCGTGTTTTCTGGAATCTTTTGGTGTTGTGTTTAATTTTATTCTTTGTTTCATAGTAAACCATAATTTGACGGTCTACGGGTTCAAATGTTATTATTTGTACAGTTCACACTTTACACTTAAACAATACTGGGTAGCAATTGATAAAAAAAAATACTTGAGAGTTCTTGAACACTAACAAACCATGAACGAAAATTGCATATCCTTTCTTTCCTTTTTAAGTTAAATCGTGTCGAATGAACAATTAATTTTTTGTTTTGTAAAACTTTTAACACACTCTGAGGGTAAAATTTATGGGATTCAAACACTATAGTGTTGTCAAACATGCCTTTAATCATGTTAAAGTTAGGAAGATACCCTTAAAACTTGTTAGGAAAGCTTAGGTGAGCTTCCGGAGAAACTTGGGTAAGCTGCCAGCGAAGCGTAAATCAGCTTCCAGCGAAGCTTCGGAAAGCTTCCGGAGAAGCTTGGGACAGCTTCCAGAGAAGCTCGGGACAGGTTCCAGGTTATCTTGGGACAGCTTTCAGAGAAGTTTAGGACAGCTTCCAGAGAAGCTTGGGAAAAAATTTAGCGAAGCTTGGGAAAGCTTCCACCGAAGCTAGGGAAAGCTTCCAGTGAAACGTGGGACAGTTCTGGAAGCTGGGGAAAGTTTTCAGCGAAGTGTGGGCAAAGCTTTCAGCGAAGCTTGGGAAAGCTTCTAGCGAAACGTGGGACAGTTTCCTGCGATATGTCGAAAATTTACCAGCGAAGGATAAGCTTCCAGTGAAGTTTGGAAAAGCGTTCAACGAAGCTTAGAAAAGCTTCCAGCGAAGCTTGGATAAACTATCAGAATAGGTTGGGAAATCGTCTCATACTTGAGAAACTTGGAAAATCTTCTCCTCCAACAGTAGGGAAAGCTTCTTCCAGAAAAAAATTGGGTAAGCTTCTCCTTCCAGAGAAGATTGGTTAAGGTTCTTCTTCCCAAGAAGCTTGGATAAGCTTATCTTTCCGGGGAAACTTGAGAAAGCACCTAGCAACGTTTAGGAAATATCCTTCCAGAGAAGCTTCGGAAAGCTTCACCTTCAAGAAAAGCATGGAAAAGCTTTTCCTTCTAAAAAAAAGTTTCGGAATGCGTTGCCTTCCAGAGCTTTGAAAAACTTTTTTTTCCAAAGAAGCTTTAGAACGAGATAATTAAAAAAAGAAATCTTCTCCTTCCAAAGAAGTTCCAGAGAAGACTGGGAAATCTTCTCCTTTCAAAAAACAAAGCTTCTCTTTCCTGAGAGTTTGAGAGAAGTTTGAGTAAGCTTCACCCTCCATAGAAGCTTAGGTAAGCGTCTTCTTATAGAGTAGCTTGAATAAGCTTCTCCTTCCAGAGAAGCTTGGAAAAGCTTCTACTTCTAGAAAAGTTTAGGCCGCTTCTTTAAAAAAAAAAGTTCATGGGATAAATTCCTTTTCCAGAGAAGCTTTGAAAATTTCCTTCCAAAGGAGCTTGAGAAATCTTCTGCTTCCAGATAAGCTTGGAAAGCTTCTCCTTCCAGAGAACTTTGGGAAAGCTTCTTTTCCCAGTGAAGCTTGGATTAGTGTCTGCTTCAATAGAAGCTTGTGTAAACGTCTCCTGAGAAGCTTAGAATACCTTTCATTCCAGAAAATCTTGGGAAATCTCCTACATCCAGAGATGCTTGCGAAAGCTTCTCCTTCCAGAGAAGCTTGAGTAAGTTTTTGTTTCAGAAAAGCTTGGGTAAGCTCCCAGAGAAACATGTAACTCTTCTCTTTCCAGCTTATTAATGCTTCTCCTACCTGGAATGCTTGGAAATGCGTCTTCTTCTAGAAAAGCTTGACAGAGGTTCTCCCTCCCTCCAGAGAAGCTCTTTGTAGAGGAGCTTTAGAAAGCTTCTCCTTACATAAGAGCTTTGGAAAACTTCTGCTTGTTATTAAAAATGTTAGTACGCAACACAACACAGAAAACACTCACACAAAACACAGAAAACACGTTCAATGCTTATGGTGTCTATCCTTGTATCATTTCGTGATTATATCAACTGCAACATTTATATATATAAATTTCGTTGATTTGGCTTTCATTTCTGCTTACGTGTCGGTGTGTTCGTTATGCATCTCTTTACAAAAAATAATAAAATCTTCAAATGGGACCGTCAATCCACAACTTAACGGACAACTTTCTATCGTATGACTTGTGCTGTCTGTCCGTTCATCTCTATCCACCATCATTTCATCTATCAAGAACGCTCAAGATACCGAGTATGATGAAATGGAGAAGTGGCTTGGTAACCCGGTGAGTAGTTATTTCTTAACTTGTTCATGATTGAATCTTGGTGTCGTCTAATTTATTTCAATTAAATTTAATTTAGCAATGCCATTGAATGGCAACTCAATGTTTAATCTGATTTATGATTGTTTAACAGGACGATTTGGAAAACCTGGACCCATCCAGTGGCAGTGGCAACGGCGGTGGTCCAGAAGAAAGTCTTACCAGTAAGGAGTTTGAAAAGTTCCTTGCCGAAAGGGCAGCTGTCGCCGATAACCTACCGTCAATCTCCAGCCAAATTGGCGGTGGAGGTCCAAACAGCGCCTCCAAAGGAGGCAAGAAAAAGGAAGAGGAAGGATTATTGGCGCTGTGAATGGAGTACGAGGTCTACGGGTAAGTTTGTGGGGATTTTCATTGCGCCGACCTCGGACATTATGGGTGTGGTTAAGTGGGATTATAGTATGTGATAGATGTCTTTTGAGGCGAAGGATCTTAATGAGTCGACTATGTTTCAAAAGTACGTAAGTACAGACAATGCACAGTGGTCCAGGAATCAGTTTTACGCGGAACGATGCATTTTGAGCTTTAGAATGAAACATTAGACAAAAACGGTCTTCTACAAAGTTGTTTGTATTAGTTAAGCCCTTTGTTTGGTGTTATTGAAAATTAGGGTGGACCACATTTTCATAGAAATTGTGTAACTAACTCTCTTATTTGTAGAAATTATATTATACATGCTTCAGCAAAGTTGTAGACCATTCAATTTCAAGCAACTTTGCCAAAAAAAGTTTTTTTGTATCTCTTAAATTGACCGATTTAGAGCTTTTTTCCTACGGTGACATAGGGTGGTCCGAACAAAACTGGTTTTCTGGCTCTAGAATTTTCAATTCAAATTTCTCATCAAAGTAGTCTAAGAAACACTTTTAGAGCTTTGAAAAATGCGTAATTTGGTGAGTGAAGAAACTCGCTATCGCCTTCCGTTTAGGAGTTATTGTTGTTTTTCTCTCAAAAACATGCCTACTTTGATTGTGAATATCTCTGATTGGGGCAAACATAAAACATATCTTTTGACGGCATTCAAAAGAAAAAATTAAATTGTATATTATATCAAAAAATGACAGATGTGTTATTTTTGTAACCCTAATAAAATGCCTTGAAAAACAAAGGATTTTGAGCAGGAAAACTTTAATAAGTTTTGAACTAAAATAGATATCGTCAATACTTTTGCATGAAAATTTGCGTTTTGTTAAGTTCTTGAAGTCGTTCATAGACCGCTTTGACGAGAAATCCGAAATAAGAAAGATAGGGCTCTAAAACTATTTTGAAGATTTTCATAGTATGTATTTCTTTATTATTTTGCATTTTGAGCATGAAAATGAAATTTTAGACAAAAATGATCTTCTACAAAATTGTTTTAAAAGTGTAAGCTAACATACTGTGTCATTTAAACTAGGGTGGTACACAATATCACACATTTCATATAATCAACTTTTTCATTTGCAAAAATACTGGTATATGCTCTTTGGCAAAGTGGTAGAACTTGAAATTTTGATCAACTTTGCCAAAAAAAGTTTTTCTGTAGCTCAAAATTTGACCAATCTAGAGCATTTTTTCCTAATCATCACAGGGTGGTCCAACAAAAATAAGTTTTTC
Organism: Aedes aegypti; assembly: GCF_002204515.2. Lineage (NCBI taxonomy): Eukaryota > Metazoa > Arthropoda > Insecta > Diptera > Culicidae > Aedes > Aedes aegypti. The sequence goes on along the minus strand of NC_035108.1, from coordinate 69,122,010 downwards.
AACTCTAGTTTTTTTTAATATTATTTTCTCATCAAAGTCGTCTATAAACGACTTTTAGAACTTAACAAAACGCAAATTTTCATGCAAAAAGATTGTTTATATCTATTTTAGTTCAAAAGTTATTAAAGTTTTTGTGATTAAAAATATTTGGCTTTCAAGACGTTTTATTAGAGTTACAAAAATAACACATCTGTCATTTTTTGATATAATATACAATTTAATTTTTTCTTTTGAATGCCGTCAAAAGATATGTTTTATGTTTGCCCCAATCAGAGATATTCACAATCAAAGTAGGCATGTTTTTGAGAGAAAAACAACAATAACTCCTAAACGGAAGGCGATAGCGAGTTTCTTCACTCACCAAATTACGCATTTTTCAAAGCTCTAAAAGTGTTTCTGAGACTACTTTGATGAGAAACTTGAATTGAAAACTCTAGAGCCAGAAAACCAGTTTTGTTCGGACCACCCTATGTCACCGTATAAAAAAAGCTCTAAATCGGTCAATTTAAGAGATACAAAAAAACTTTTTTTGGCGAAGTTGCTTGAAATTGAATGGTTTACATTTTTGCTGAAGCATGTATAAAATAATTTCTACAAATAAGAAAGTTAGTTACACAATTTCTATGAAAATGTGGTCCACCCTAATTTTCAATAAAACCAAACAAAAGGCTCAACTAATACAAACAACTTTGTAGAAGACCGTTTTTGTCTAATGTTTCATTCTAAAGCTCAAAATGCATCTTTCCGCGTAAAACTGATTCCTGGACCATAGTGCAATGGACGCAAAGAAAGGGTGGAATGCATTTTGAATTATTGGTGCGTTCCAACGGCTTTAAGGGCTCACAAAGACCCAAGACAAGCGCCATATTTTACTATATTTGATTAGCTGTATTTATATTGTTTTTTTTTCTGTTGTTGAACATTTAAAGATAGAAAAACTAATCGTAACAAAACAAAATCTACCATTTTTTGCTAGATAAGTATACATTCGTAGTAGTTGTGAACCCAACGTAGGGTCAAAATATTAACAAGTTAAGGTTCGTCACTAGCAACCAGATGGCTCGGATTAATCCGGGAAGAAACAGCTAAACTACAGATATCCTCTTATAACACACACTTAAAACAGAGATCAATTTGAACTTGTCCTTTACTCACACCTCTTGTAATAGAACAGCAATCAAGCAATCATCACTGAGGAAACTAAGCGATTTACCATAGTGCGAATGCTTTGAATATTTAAAAATTACAGACAAACACTTCATACTGCTAGTGTCAGAGCACATTTAGGCCAAATATTACCGATAACAAACAAAGCGTGTAGCCATTATTTTAAGTCAAAAATTTACTAATTTATGTTTACGATCACGTCGGCTCATTTCAGAAAGTATTTGTATTTTTAAGAGTTTGGAATCCTATTTTATAAAAGATGCTTTTATTTTACAACTATTCGGCCATATAGAAATTATTTGTATTTTAAATTGTTTGTATCAAATTGTACTATTATTGAACAAGATTCTTTTAATCCCTAAAAAATGTGTCCTTTAAGTACCACTAAAAAACGTCGAAATTTCAATTTCAATCTTGGCACGTTAATGTTAAGCAGGTTCGAGAAAGTGCTTTCGTTGTCGATACGAGTTTTAACTTTTAAGCAAATTCAAAGAAAGGCGCATATGTTACACTGCAAGGATAAAAAAGAAAACACAACAAAGATTGTACTAATAGATAAATAATCATTAAAAAGTGACTCGTCTTGTAAGAATTTCAAGTGCGGAGATATCACAGCCATGACCATCAAAAATATATCAAGAATTTTTGAAAGCTTTTGAAAATTTTATACACAAATCTGGATAGAAATATCCATAACAACAACACATAAAGGAATTTATCAAGAAATACTTTTAAAAATCTTCAAACACAAAAGAACTGCTTCATAAAATGTTACAGAAGTTCTTGCAGAGTCTTCCATATACTACTCATAGAACTACTCCGAGAATTCCTCAAGTATTCAACGGTTTTGGTAATCTCTAGTAATTTATCTAGTTATCTATTTATAAATTACTCATTGTTAATTGAAAAAAAAATCCAAAATTTCCTGAAAAATTACAAAGATTCAATGATTTTTTGAGGAAATTAAAAAAAAACTTGCAGACAAGAGTATTGCTCTAGAGATTCCCTAATAATTGCTTCTTCATCTTCTGACGTTACGTCTCAACAGAAACAGAGTCAGCTTAATGTTCTTATGTGCTCATAAGACATTCTTATGTACATTCATCATTCTTCTTCTTCTTGGCATTACGTCCTCACTGGGACAGATCCTGTTTATCAGCTTCTACAGTTATTAACTGAGAGCTTTCTTTGCCAAGTTGACATTTTCGCATTTGTATATCGTGTGGCAGGTACGATTATACTCTATGCCCAGGGAAGTCAAGGAAATTTTCGTTACATCAAGATCCTGGACCGACCGGGAATCGAACCCAAACACCTTTGCTTTGTAGCCACGCATGGCTTTGCACTTTGTACCCAGCATGGCTTTGCTTTGTAGCCGCGGACTCTAACTACTCGGCTAAGGAAGGCCCCTTCACACTGTTATTAACTGAGAGCTTTCTTGTTACCCTGTTTCCTGGGAGGTTGAAAAAAATTCAAATTCAATAAGACCTCGACGGGTGGGATTCGAACCCTCGATCTCAGCTTGGTTTTGCTGAATAGCTGAACTGAAGTCGTCGTTTAACCCTGGATCAGATGTAGGATTAGATGTAGATGTTCCGTTAGTAGCCACAATAAACATATCGACAGTTCGCTTACCCCCATTCACAGTTTATTTCGTTTATTAATTTCCACCGGAATTTTCCCTTCCTGCTGGAAAGTAGTAAACATGTCCCCAGTGCATAAAAAGGAAATAAACGTGACGTAGATAATTGTCGTGTCATCACATCTCTGAGCTCAAAAAATTTCTGTAGTATTGTAATCCGGGGTAACATTGATCGCAATGACCCTCCTCATAAAAGGCTCGAATCAACATTCATCGATGATATATTTTCAATCCATGAATCACCTCTTTTTTCTATTCAAGAGCTAATAAACAATAAGGTTTTTGCGAAAATTAAGTTGTGTTTATGCGTAAAATTTTCAACTTTTAGAAACAATGATTTTCATGATTATGGATGACACGATCAAAGAATCATGTTTCACATGAGTTCAGAAAACGATATGAGCAAGAGAAATGCGGCTGTTACTAAAATTGACATTGCCGAAAACGATTCCGTTGTCAAAACATTCATAAATATGTTCAGTTTGGCATAATTTAAATATTACTATTTAGAATGCAGAATTTACATAGAAAATTACCTTCATTTAAGCGTATTCCACAATTCAAGATGTTTTTAATTATAGAATAAGTCAAACAGTGATTGACTTGTAAGAATTTGGCCTTCAGTTTAAGCTTTAGTGACCATGGGTTTAGTAAGGAAAGATGTTTTAAAAATAACACAGAACATTGTTTTCATGGGTGATCTATGTTACCCCATATCAGCTAAACAAAAAAATCACCTAAAACATTTTTTTAAACATGCTTTAAACATTCAGCCAACAAAATACAGTATAAAGATACAAGCAACGGGTGTCAGTTCTTCTTTTAAAAATATAAAACTTGCAACATATACATTTACAAACGAAATTTTTAAGAAATATCCACAAAAATCAAAATGATTAATGTTTAAAATCAGAAGAGTCATGGATCAATTACAAACAAAAATATTTTTCAGTTCAGATTTTTTTTCTTTATTATTGAGGCTTTCAGCTCAAGGCTGGTTCATCTCATTCAGTTCAGATATATGTAGGTCCTTGATGATATATCATTCGGTTTCTTTACACATAAATAATCAAAATACTTTGTACTGTTTCGAATGCTTTGAATACATGTACACCAATACTTGACAAGTGCGACTACTAAAAAATATAGACATCCTGTTGAAAAAAAAAACGAAATTAACATTTAGTGTAGCAAGTCAACCCGCACACGGACTTTTTAAAAATTGCTCCTCATTTATGATGAAACAATTCGATTCTATTTTTTGTCATAGCATTGGAGCATGGATGGCTATTCAAAGTTCAAGTAGGAATTTATATTTTTAGGTGACGTTTAAATCATGGTTTTAGTTGATCGAAATCGAAAAGTGTTGCGAGTCACCCCGTTTGACGGTATATATTTTATTTATATTATAAATAATTGAACTTAGGTATCGAGGTACGGAATGTATTACTAGTTGTATCCATTTTAAGTGCCACTATTACATATCTCTTAGTTCCGGCTTTGATTATTGAAATATTTCTCACATAGTTGCTTCAAGTATTTTAACATGTACTGTTTCTAGACTGTCTTCTAGAATTACATTAACACGTTCTCCGAAGATTCTTTCTTATATATAATATCGAACACCTTCAAACTCCTTATTAAAACTGCTAAATGATTTACTTCCGTTATTTACTCAGATTCTCCAAGAAATTATTTCGAATATCCGTTTAAAGATTTCTTGCAGAAATTTCTATAGACATCATCCTGGAAAATTTTCGAATATTCTGGACCTACTTCATGATTATCGCAAGGATTATTCCTGATAAGGTATCCAAAAATAATAATGGATTAATTCTAATGTTGTTCCGTTAATTTCTAATATAATAAAATGGATGAATAGCCAAATTCTGTGAATCTGTCTTGTTTGTTGTCATTGAATTTTTAAGAATTGTGAAATAACAGAGCTTACCAGGAGAAACTGATAAATCTTAGACAACCGTTTAAAACCATGCATTGAAAAAATGGACTGAGAAATTTACAAACTCGTTTTCAATACGAATTGTATTCAAAAAAAAATCAGAAGAGTTTAACGTTTTCAAATCTTAATGAAATTTGTGCCATTTGCTTTTCACCCCGATATCTTTCCGAGAAAATCATAGAGATGGCCAGAATACGGTTAATTTTATAACACTCATGATATTGGAACTGATTTGTGTTTTTCCTAATTTTATAGAACAAATCTTAACTTGTTGTAAACTTTCTTAGAACAAGCTTAAGATTCTTGGTAAATGGTTCCACGTGCAGTAGCTCATATAAATATTTCGCTGATATTTCTTCAACAATTCAGAAAGCAGGTTTAGTGATTCTGATAACAGTTCTATTGGAAATTTTCCATATAATGTTCGATTTTTATGAATCAGGAAGACATGAAGGAATTGCTCGAAAAATCGCCAACATATTCTTCAAAGAATGCCTTGGAAGCTCAAGATCCTCCTCGACCATCGCCTACAGCACCACGCTCTTGCTGTGCATAACATGCGAGCTTTGTTCAAAGTGCGTGTTCTCAATACATATACGATAGGACTTAGGTTAATCTATGAATTATTTCAATAATTTTTCAGGGATCACCAGAGATTTCAGCATGACTTCAAGTAGTTTGTCAAGAAATATTTTCAGGAATGCTCACTGCATTTTATCAAAGACCATCCACAGAGTTCAGAAGCTTTAGGGATTATGTAGGAATAATGTCAATTTTTATTGAATTTGGAGAAATAATTCTAGATGATTTTTGCAATTTCTCATCGTAATAGGCTGTTTTTTAACAAGCCAATCTGTCATGAAACGGCCTACTTTCCTTCACTGAATTATGCAGTGTTGTAATAGTCATTACACAACTGTAATCACTTGCGTAGTGGTTATTACGCAACGCTTTTTCATTATGCCACAGTTTTGAGTTGCTTAATGAATCATTACCCTCCAATTGCCAGAAATTGCAATATAATGCTGAATGCATCCCGATATGATTTCTGATACCCTCAAGGGTCTTCTGCGAAATTGCAAAAACGTTGTACGCAACTCGTTGCAGAATCCGATTTGGGGGACGGATCTGGTGTAGGGGTTAGAACTCTCGCCTCTCACGCCGAGGACCTGGGATCGAATCCCATCCCCGAGATAGTCACTAAAAATTTCAGTGACGACTTCCTTCGGAAGGGAAGTAAAGCCGTTGGTCCCGAGATGAACTAGCCCAGGGCTAAAAATCTCGTTAATAAAGATAGAAAAAAAAAAAATCCGATTTTTACAGCACTTGTCATAATTATCCAACTCGGCAAGCCTCGTAGGACAAATGTACGTCTCGTGCTGTAAAAATCATCATTCTGCAACTTGTTGCGTAAACTACTATTTTGTCATGTTTATTATGCAATTTACTTTTCTGCGAGTTTTTATGCTGAGCAGACACTTTACTAAATCTGGCTAAATGTGTAAGTCGAATAAAACTATCGATACCTACTGATGTAGGAATAAGATGGTGTATAAAGAAAAATATTCGACTCGAATTTATTTATACACCATCTTATTCCTACAACTGAAAATGCCAAAAAGGGCATTTTGTGCCATAATCGGCATAGTCGAATAAAACTATCGATATTGAAAATGCCAATTAGGGCATTTCGTGCCATCAGCGGCATAATCGCGTACCCCTAAGATTTTTGCAATAAAAAACTTGTGCAACTGGCAGCTCTTCTACGCCTCACTCCGGGCTGGTTGCGCGCAAAAACCGTCACGCGTGTTGCGTGACACGCGCAAACGTCAAACCAAAACGTCAGACTGAATCAGCGGAGCCGCAGCAACAGCAGCTGGTGCGAAGTGTACACAAGTTTACGTTTTGTTCGCAAGTGTTTTGGTGCAATTTCTTCGCGAAATACTTGTCTCAGAAGCTCCCGTCCGCGTGTGTAGCTGAGTGAGGTACCGCGGGCCATCCGTAGTAGTTAATTTTGACGTCAAACAACGTAAACTGTGTGGGTAAGCAGCTTGAGGTAAGAAGCATCCGCGAGCACTCGCTCCCGGTTTTAGCAAATTGAATTTTAACCACACGCGTACGCTTATGTGTCTCTTCCTCCCAGTAGAAGTTCCTGCAGGGGCGCGCTGCTCTGTTCAGTCGGTATTGCGAGTTCTAATCGCGAGCACATCGCCTCCCACACGTGAAGGAGTTTTGATTCCTGCCGCCCCCGGAACAGTGATACAAAAGTGTGTGCCTTGGGAAGAAGTTCTGAATTCCGTTTGTACATCCAATTGAAAGAACGGTGGACAAAATGGCTTTGACTCTGTGTGGCAGTAAGGTGTTCACCGCCTTCCGGATAAACCAGCGAACCCTGGAGATCACCAAGGTGAGTGTTAGGCTATACCGGGGTCCGGTTTCACGTCCCGATCATTGGATGGTTGTGTAATAGGTTCGAGGCCGGTTCGATCTCGTGCGACTGGCGGCAGTCGTCAATTGGATTAAATTGGGGCTTGTTAGCATCCTTAAATTGTTGTTGAGAGTTTGGCATTGATAACGAACGGTGAACTACGGGGTGTCAGCAAATTGCCACTATTGCCACCGATGACGTAGTAGGTTCCCTGTCTTGTACAGAGGAGGTGTGGAGGGGTATTTGCGAATGACGCGTGTCAATGTGGGGAGCACATAGGAGAATAGATTCGGATATCGTCTGTTGCTCGATAAAACCGGTCGTTCTTCGTGTCTATGTTTTATATTCATGGTATCTTAGTGGTAAATTCCTAATATACTGCTTCAATAGAGAGCGATTACCCTATATACGCAAATACTACAAGGTCGTCAACTAAGGAAACAGTTATTTTTACTTTCGTTCGGTTGAGGTGCTAAATTTTGCTCATTTTGCGATATTCAAAAGCGTTCAAATGATAATTTCAAGGTTCATGAAATTGTCTGTTTTTGTTAAGTTTTAATTAGGTGTATTCTAAGATTCGAATCCGCCCAGATTACTCCTATCAGAAACGCAAATGTAGTAAATTATCATATAAGTGAACGCATCGCAACTATTTTTATTCAAATGACGCAATTAGCTACTACCTGAGTGGTAATGTCTCAGAAAACACACAAACAACTAGTAAACAGGCTTAACTTAGTTCAAAGCAAAAACAACCCACCCGATGATATCGCAAATCAGTCTAAGAAAGACGAGCCTCTCACACAATTTATAATAATTCAATCAATGGACAGAAGTTCTCAACTTGGATACTGATGCTGCTACCTACTTACATTTTATAGAAAGTTTTTCATTATACATAATTGTTAATCAGTATTCAGGCTCGAAAGGTTTTTGACGGTATAACTGAGTCATGCGATCATAGCTATCATGCTATCAAAGCATTGCTATGTGCCTTTAGTTCTCAAAACAAGAGGTTTTGACTATAAAACAAGATTAACATTATAAAGATAAAAGCAGAATTGTGTATCATCAGTGAACCTACCTGAAAAAAAACTGGAAAACTCATTTCGGCAACAATCAGGGAAATTATTTTGAATCAGTAATACATAGTAGAATATGTTCTTCTTGTGGCACTAAATCTTTTCAATAAAAAAACATTTCGTCTGCACCGTTATCAAAACACTGTTTAAGGTGTTAATTATATCGAAGATGTTTGTTTATTCAGCATGAAACATGGTTAGGCGAAGAAGTTAAATCTTACTTTCCAAGTTGCCAAGTTGGTAAAGACAAATACAGTTCCCAGTTACAGACGGGTGTCGTTTATGAGCATATGAAACATGGTTGAGAATATTACAATTTTAACAAAAATGTTATTTCGCCTATTCTACACAAATAAAAAAAAAACTTTGTAAAAAAAAGAGGAAAAATTACATCAGCATTTCTGCATGTAATCGCATGTAGTGATACTTTTCTGTATCAATATTACTTATGATGACTGAGTGTTATCACTTTGAAATTGCAAGCTGCACAATCAACAGGGGCTACCCCGTTTGGCATAAGGTCATTTGGCATAAAGTCATTTAACATAATGGTCATTTCGCATAATGGTCATTTGGCATAATGGACGTTTGGCATAAAATAAAAGAAATTAGAAATTCAAATAGTGCTACTTAAAAGAAGATCTGGTGATCAAAGGAAGGGAAAATCGTCGATGATAATGTTAGTAGTTATAAAGCCAACGTAGGAAAGAAGGCAAAATTAATGAAATAAAAATGAGAAAGAACAGCTTACAAAAACAGACCAAAAGAAGGGAAAATCACATATGAGAATATTAGCAATGGTAATGCCAAAAACATAGCAACTCAATTTTCAACGATTATGCCAAATGTACATTATGCCAAAAGACTATTAAGCCAAATTATTTTATGCCAAACGGCTTTATGCCAAATGGCGTCCCCCCAAATCAACATGGCTGTCAAAACAAATGACGGGCTACTTAGCCTTAAAGCAATTATATAAAAAGTTTATTTATTATGTAAGGTCTCTAAAGTCTCAGTTTTAATTCAAATGGTCTCTAAAGTCACTTTTCTGCCTTACTCTGCTTCCAGTTGATTCTGGTTCAGAATTTTAGAGGCTCCAGAGAAACCTTCAGCGATTATTACGCGACTACTCCACTAGTTCCTTATGATATTTTTCTCAGATCCCAAGGAATGCTCCAGGAATTCTAGTGTTTTTTCCAGAGAATCCTTCTGGTACACTTTCAGTAACTCCTTCAAGGATGCTACCAGCATTTTCAAGGGATGTTTAGCTGAATTTCTTCAGAATTTGGTCAAGAAAAATCTAGAGCACTCCAACATTACTACCTCCACTAATTTTCACGGATATTAATCTGGAAAAATTCTAGCCATTATCCCAGGATTACCTCCATATGTTTTTCTATTGATTTTTCATCGTTTTTTTAGTTGAGGAGATTTGCCACAGATACTAAAGAAGTTTTTCCACAAATGTTAATTTTAGTTTCGACATTCTTCCAAGAAACCCTGTAATAATTCCCGAACCGATTTTTTTTTCAATTTTCTTATTAAAATTCATCGTAAATACTCACAGGATTTGATCAAAAAATTTCTTCAGACATTATTCAGTGTGGCCACCGATCCAGGGAAAACGGAAAAAAGACGGGATTTTGAATCCATCGAGAAAAATACGGGAAATACCGGGAATTTAAGAAGATCACCGGGCAGGCGTTGCAGAATTCGCTCTCATTTGAGAATGAAGCACGATCAAAGCAAGCAAAGAAAAACATCCCATCTGTTGCGGTCCACGATCGTCATTGTATCGCAAGGTGTAACAAGTCTGATAAATGGAAGCAGCGAGCGAGAGCCCCAACGAGAGAGCGATGATAAAATCCATTTTTCTCGCTTGTTTACCGTTGGGGATAGGTGTTTTTCTTTACTGGCACGATAAACAATCCACGAACTTCCAATAACAACAGTGTCCCCCAGGCTTGGAGCATGTTTAGAGGGGTTTTATCATGCACTACTATCCCCCCAATCTGATCAAACTTGTAGCAGTATACGATAAACAGTCTCTCATAATGTGCAGCATGTTATGATAGTTACAGAGAGCGATACGTGAGAGATTCTCTCAATTTTCTCAGGATTCAATCCCTGTCACCGGGAAAATCGTTTTGAGCGAATATCTTCAAGCTACAAACCAACCTTCAAAATAATTTGTGGAAAGTAGTTATGTTAAATGATATTGTCATTGAGGAATCCGTAATTATGAACAAATATGTTTCAAACATTGATAATTTAATTTCTACTATGCTACACCATATTGCTTAAACATGTTTCACCCTTTTCTGAGAAATGTTTCGAAATATTTTTTTTTTTATTTTGTTCTCGCACTGTCAGGGCTAATAATTTTTGATCTTTTCTCTAGCATGTTTACTCGACATCTTCAATTAATATTCTATTCTTTATTGCAGATTGGTTATGCACTCTTCTGTAGTTGCTGAATATATGTTCCACAGCAAATATTCTACAACAATTATTCCACAAACAATCCTTTATTTTTAAAAGCTTTCAATTTGTCACTAGTTATTTAATTAAGAAAGTTTTGAATAAGGGCTCATTTCAGATTTTCATAACGCTCAAGCTGTTACAGCTCATATGAAATGTGTAGAATATTTATACAAAAAGCATTACGAGAGAGTGGGTGGGTGTTAACATGATAATTTTCGGTGTTATTAAAATTGTGAATGAGCCCTAAGTGCCCTTGTTTCATCTCTACCTTGAACTTATTTGCTTTAGAGGACTCTTTATTTTTATGAAGAAAATTTAATGGATTAAGAATTGAAATACTTTAAATTACGGTAAAGAACTACATGGGCATCTTGATGATTTACTTAGGCACCTGGAACTTTAGTCTGTCAAATTATCTGAAACTCATCAATAAGATGCACTTAAGATGATTATAAACCAAATCCAGAGGTACAGTCATGTTCTTTAGATCTTAGATCTTGAGCCTAAAAATTCGAAGTTTGGTATTGTTTTATAATTACCTTAAGGGGCATATTGTTGATAAATATGGTTTCAGTAGCATTCAAATTAAACCCATATCGTGTCAAAAGTAGGCACCGTTTTATTAGCACAATTAACCACCTCTTTTCCATGAGCTCCATTGATTTTCGAAGACGCGAGACAAATCTATTAAGATGAATACTATGCCATAGTTTTCAGAATAAGATTCAATGTAAATTAGAACAATCTAGTAATCAACTTATTGTTCCAATAGTGAAACTATTGACAAACATTAAACTATTAAAAAAACAACTGAAAACATTAAACCAATAAAAATCATTTTTCTAGTGCTTTTCATATAAACGATATTTAATATAGAAATAGTCAATTAAAGTCGTGGGAAAGTAAGGGTTGAAAACCGGGAAAATTTTTGTAAAATATACCGGAAAAAACGGAAAAAAGCGGGAATTGGTGGCCACCCTGATTATTGTTTGAAATCTATCCTAATCGTATCCGAAAATGCCTTGATAAGTTCGACCTGGGATCAGGTTCCTCTAGAAATTTCTCTCAAAATGTCTCCAGTATTTCATCAACATATCATCGCTGCGGTTTGAACATTTCCCTAATAATTTTTCAAATAAAATTTTCAATCTCTATCCTTCAAAACTTCATTCAAGGTTCCACATCAGTTAATACTATAGCTTTTATTATAGTTATTACTCCGATCATTTGATACATAAATTTCTTCAGAGATTCTGTCTGGCATTATCCAGAGTTTTGATTTCTTTTCAGTTAGTAATTTATCAAGCAAATCCGAGGAAGAATTTCATCAAGAAAGCAGGAGTTCTTTCAGAGATTCTTCAGGGCATACTTAAAATTTACAAAAGGATGTTCTTTGGAATTTCTTGCGGATTTTTCGAAAATTTTCTCAAAATAAATCTAAAAAATTTGCTTTGAGACATCCTTGGATGAATAACGGGGGAAAAGGAGTTTTGAATCCAAAAAATGCTTTAAACGGGAATGTTGGAGAAAGTGCTAGGGGAATCGATGAAAAAAAAACAATGGATAAATTTCTGGAGAACTAGGGTGCAGAACCACTTGGGCACTTCAATGATTCACTTTGTTGGGGTTTTTCTCTATCGATATGTCTGAAACTTTGCAATAATAAGCGCTTCAATACGACGAATATTGTGGCCAAACATGAGCTCTGTAGCTTTCTACAAACCCCACTGCAGAAGTGAATTAAAAGGGCCAAGAATAGGATCCGGCTCCCTATGCACTTCCTTGAAAAATGGAACTGAAGCATATTTGTAGGAATTCCTGATGGAATACCCGTAGTAATTTCTGTGGTTATCCTGAAGATATCTAAAATAAAAAATCACAAACTCCTGAAGAAATAACTTGTCACAATGGAATTTTTTAGCGATATTCTTAGAGAGATGTCTGTTCAAACTGTCACTTTTCGTGTTCATAATTCATGCATGGTTTCTTTCTTGTTCATGTTTGTTATTTTTCCAGAAAACAGATACCTTTACCTCCCTGGTTTCCCGAAGATAGCAGTTAAGAAAAAATACAAAACGCCCTCCCTGGGTACGTCGATGTTGTCCATAAATATGAATCCTATTTTAAGAAAAACGATATTTTTTTCCTCAAGTTATATAGACTGTTTTCTTTTAAAGGCACTTTCAGATGATTTGATAATCATAACTGTTTTTGTGGAAATTTAATTAAAAATCACTTTTTTTAATTATTTCTTATGTTGTCACATAATTAGGAGGTAGTGTTTTGAGCATTGTTAGGTTGCAGTTTCAGGCAAAATAGTTGTTCTAAAGTGCATAAACACAGATATTTGAACAGTTTTGTAAATAAAATCACACAAGAGGGTCCATTTATAGCAATTTCAGGAAGATCCATAACATTGCGGAACACGTTTTAGTCTCAAGCACTAAAATATCGCTATTTACTTAATTAAGGGTTGCTGAATCCATTGCCAAAAATATCATAGCACGTCCAATTTTTAAGATATCGACTGTTGAAAATGCAAAATTTTACTATTTTAGCCAACTTGCTTGAATTGCTTAAATTGCCACAAAATTCAAACTTCATATGTACAACAATACTTATCAACAAAGTTCATAATATTTTCGATGCTCAAAATCTATTTTTTGATGGTTTAGAAAAGTATTGTGTTTTGCCATATAAGAGAAACGAAGAAATTTTTATGAAGACTGCAAGTATGTTGAAAAAATCGATTAAAATCCTATTTTGTATGCTAAGTGGATGAGATCATAGAATTTTTTTATAAATCATACTTTATATTTCATGTAAACATCAATAAAAACAGTGTTTTACACAATTTTGTAGACATGTAACCAAAAATTGTGACGTGCTGGGACATTTCTGAGAACGGCTAAATTTAATAGAGACACATACACTCCCATGCAAAAGTTTGGGTTCACCCCTTTAAAAACATGCAAAAATGTTGTCCACATCTCTGTGATTACACGCCTAATTGAAACACTCTATGGCGAATTTAAAAGGCAATGAGTTATTCTTACTTCGTAGGTAATTTTCCAAAAACAGTTTCTGAATTTTGTATGTCAAATTTTTACTTAAAGTTGAGACATTTAAAAAAAAACACGCTGATAAAACATGGCTAATTTCCTCAGCATTGGATCGACCAAAATTTTAAATCATATGTCATTAGAATCGTAATCTTACATTCTTTAAAGAGCATTCCGATTTTTTTACGGAAAAATCTGGAAGCTATTTAAAATCAATGAAATAGTCATTCAAGTCATCGTGCAAAAGTTTGGATTCACCCCTCAGTATGGTGTATCCTGAGAGAGAGGAGACAGCTCACTGACAACTGGTTTGTTTTCTTGGCTTCTTTGATTTCTTCTTCTCATGTTTTGCTTGTGCACAATGGTTCGGAAAGCACAAACTGGATCAAAACCATTTTCACATCCCATTTGTTATCAAAAAGATCATAAAATTAAAAAATTTCAATAGCAATTGGGGTCCAATCGACAATATTTAAATATGCAACTATCTTATATGCGATAGCACAGGAAAACAACCTAAATTTTCAATCACATCCAGTTTTAGTTTGGTTAAATTTTGACGATCTGCCCCTCGAATGTGCGGTTTTCCAGTGACAGTTGATGACAGGTTCCCATGACTTTTGGGAGCTCGCAATCTAAGCCAGCTGTCTCCTCTCTCTCAGGGTGTATCGTGAAACAGTTTGGGTTCACCTGAACTTACTTAAAACACGAAAACCTGTGAAATCTCAACCCAATCATGTATGCGCCATTATTTGCGTTTAAAAAAGCTATGAACTATTAGAATCGCTACACTTTTTTATATTAAATTTAGGGGAGGGATTATGTATGTTTAAAACTACAAATTAAACTTTAACACTTCACAGCCTTACTAGTAATTTTAGTATTTTATTTTTTTTTTTTTTGCAAAAAGTGAAGTGTTAAAGTTTAATTTGTAGTATTAAAATCGGTTGAAAAATTCAAAAGATATTGACAAAAATGGTTAGTGTGCGGTTCAGGGGACCACAAACTTTTGCACGATACATACATCATACTAAGGGGTAAACCCAAAATTTTGCATGATGACTTGAATGATTGTTCCGTTGGTTTTAAATAGTTTCCAGATTTTTCCAAGATTTCGTGAGTGCTCTTCAAAGAATATAAGATTACGTTTCTAATGACTCATTGATTTAAAATTTTGGTCGATCCAGTGCTGAGGAAATTAATCATGTTTTTTTCAGTGTGTTTTTTGAAAAATGTCATAACTTTACGTAAAAATTTTACTATACAATTAAAAAAAATGTTTTTGGAAAAATACTTACGAAGTAAGAATAACTCATTGTCTTTCGAATAAGTCTCCTAAGTAACTTAGTCATTTATTAGAGCGGAACAGGTCAAAAGACACTGCCTCCACTATTGGAGCTACCTCCTCTAAGGGAGCGTTTGCTTAATCATTCACAAATGGCGTTACAATCGTTAGAAGCCTCTCTTAACAGTTTTCACAAATCGCGTTCTGAGCGACTTTGTTGTAAAAATGTATGGTAGGTTAAAAGGCGTACACAATAAAAAATTGAAAATATATTTATCAGTGTCGATACTATTGTTAATCAAATTGTCATTTATTTTTAAGGAAATTATAAATTTAAGTGCCGTCGATGCTGGTGACATTGGCCGAGGGATGACTATTGGCCAAAACATTTGAGCTTATTCTACGAGTGGCGTGAGGTGAGAATTGTCGGTGTCGTATAGCGAGGTCACAATTCTCGGCTCGAGTGAAGTGACTCGCCATGTAAATCAAATGGAGAGTCACTTAACTCGAGTCGAGAATTGTTTCCTCGCTATACGACACCGACAATTCTTACCTCACGCCACTCGTAGAATAAACTTAATTATCTGAAATATCTCGGCAAAATATTGAATAAATTGTTATAAAAAAATAATAAGTTATTCAATGCAATTATCAACAGCTCGGAAACCAGTACCATCAGTGCACCAGTATCCGCTCATGCCCCTATTTCCGCTCATTAGTGTAAACTTCGATTTTTCGTGTCAAAAACCAACATTTTTCGTACGGATATATTCTGGCAAAAACAACAACTTTCAAATGAAGTCGTCTGACATTGTTTTCATCTGATAAAATAATTCTTTATACTGAAAACACAAGACCTCGTGAGCGGTTATTGGGTCACTAGGTATTTTTATGCGTTCCAATAACCACTCATGCAAAAGATTAAACAAAATTTTAAAGAAATGACGATTTTAGTATACAGCCTTCTTTATTGCAGTAGTAGCTAAGATTTGACCATAAAAAATATCAGGATAAATAACAAAATTCGAAAAAGTGCATTTTTCAGTAAGGTCGTCACGAAATTGGTTTACTGTGAGCGGAAATAGGAACACTTAGATGCAGTAACAAATGCAAGTGAATAATTTTATATGAAAGTTTTTAAAATTCTTTTTATTATGCCGCAGATTACCTATAGCTGGAGCTACATTGTGACACAAAAATAGTATTGATCGACACAATAGTCATTTTATATTACTTTTTTAGCCGACTAATTCTTAAAACTGAATGATTTTAGAACAAATTACTATGTTCATGATACATCGCACCACATTACTGGTACATTTGACAGAATTCATTTTCATCATGACATCTTATCTGATTTCGTCTACAGACCTGGTAAAATCTAGCGCATTTCTGGTCTATTGAAAATTATCGGTGCGAGCACTTAAATTAGTTCCCATTATTGATTATTTAGCTGAAATCGAATTCAGGTTAACCTCTGCGTCCATGAGTCTTCTCGTGCTTTAAGGGGTAACGCGCCCTATCTATTGAACAGGGAATCGTGAGTTCGATTCTCACCGAGAACACGTGTAACTTTATCGCAAATTTCACATCAATTTGTCCATTTATTCCAATTGCAAAGTATATGTAATATTTAGTTTTTCGGTAGTTGTTAAACTTCTACTCGGCTGGTTAGCCGTAAACCACGAATCAGAATAAATTAAACAAGTATTTGAAATATTTGTTCAGTATTGGCAAACGCATTACCCATGAACGTATTACGAGATTTGCTTCTTCAAGTGCTTAGTGTGATGATCGATGATCACAATAACATTCCACGCGGCCATAAGAAATGGCTATAGAATTTTGGTGCAACGGAATTCAACTATTGGATGATAACTCGGTCAGCTTTAATCAAAATTGCTTCATATCCAGAATAGAATTGAGAAACACTGAACATACACTATACCATACACAAATAAGATTCAAAATTGCAAAAACAACCCGTCAAGCCCCTTTTCCGAGCACCGCACATGGCAACGATCCAATACAATACTGTATCTCCTGACAACGAACTGCACTTATACAGCATCTCGTGAATATCATCATCAACGATCACTGACTATAATGTTAATGATGGTACTTACCTATGCATTCCCTTCCTATCTCTCCTCCGATTAGGTGCTCGCCTGTCGCTACTCGACAACGAAACGATGCGGCAAGATTTTCGAATCCGCCGAGGAAGCCGTTGCTGACATTCCGGACGGAGCCAAGCTGCTGGTGGGCGGCTTCGGGCTCTGCGGCGTCCCGGAGAACCTGATCGGGGCCTGCGTCAAGAAGGGCATCAAGGATCTGACCGTGGTGTCCAACAATGCCGGTAAGTGTGGATGGAACTTTAGTTTTAGTTTCCTGTTTGATACCCAACTGGAAACGCCATGTTAGGGCTTAAGATAAGGAAGATTTCAAGGACAGCGTGATATACAAAATAGATACCTAACTGCGCAAACAAAGTGCATGGAAATGCAGTTGAATGGGGTGCACGAGTGAGGTTCTATAAAGCAAGAATGGCAGATTGTACGAAAACAAGAATGCGAATCATCGAGTTTGATGTGTGGGATTAGCTTTTTGATCATGCTCATACAGTAACTGTTCTAGTAATAGTATTAAAACAAACTTGCAATTGTAATACGTTTGTTTCGAACGTAATAGAAGTAAACTTAAGTTGTTTGCTCATTTACTTTGTTGCACCAGCAATAGCAAACACGTTCTTGTTCGTAGAACCGTGTGTGTAATAAAATAGTGCGATTCGCGTTAATACAAATATTGTTCAACCCTCTAATACCCAAAGTTTTATTTTTAATTCGAATAGCATATTTCGTTATATAAATTCCAAATTATTAATTTTTAATTTTTATTTTTATTTTCTTGTCACCGATTTATCATAATATTTTTGTTTAGTTTTTATGGTAATTTTGATATTATTCCTTTTGTTTCTGAATATTCAGTACAAATGACGGAATTTAAGTATAACACAGTGGATAAGACGTAGACATTTGTACATCGATAAATTATTCATTCTCGCAACCATTTTATAAATTACAAAAATGTAAAAAAAAACACAAACATTCCTGATATACGTGTTGGCCTTCCTATAAGCTGAAAAGTAAAATGATTAATATTTAAAAAATCCAATGGTACTATGACTAAATGTGTGGTTGGGCTTTAGAGGGTAAAACTGATGAAGACAATATAATAGCTTCCCACGTATTCAAATACGACAAGGATGATATGATTAGAAAAATGTACTATTTGAACATTAAACTATTACTAGGATAGGTAGCCTATGTGCATTTTAGATGAAACAAACATCATGTAGAATATATAATCGTGCGAGTACCATATTTTGGCTATCTAACTATTACAATTAGATTGATAAGTTAACCAAGCATTTCATTATTCCATAAAAATATGGGATGATATGTTTAACGTTAAAAATAGTTTCATATTCTATTTAACTCGTATCCAATTTTAAATTATTTTTTTAACACCATAATAATGATTGTACCAGGATTATGCAGTATTTGAAATGTCTCTCATATGTTAAAAGTATGGTACTGGCACGGTTGTTTCGAATAATAAGAGTTTTTTTTTATATTTGATATCGTAGAAGTTGGTGCCTCTATTAAGTAATTCAGCGTATCTAAAATCACTAAAACAAAATCTAAAATTTGATAACGACGGAAAACATAATCGTCTTTTGGCCAACGTTAATGATTTTATATATTGTGCTGAATTAAAGGCACTGTACGGTACAGAACTGGGTCAGGAAAATGTTCTCATGTATTCAAAATTCTTTTACAGGCGGTGGTACGTGAATGGAAAATACAATTGGCAAATAGAACCCAAATTGATAAGATTCCATATTATTTTCTTATTATGCTACGTTCTTACGCTTTGGTGGTGGTTTATTCAGAATTTACATCAAATAACTCATCATTTTCATTGTATGTGAACCCATCTGCAGTGTTGTATTTCAGGAAAATTTAATTTATTTATGGTAATTCAATATCCGGAAAATTAGATAATCAGTGAGTGATACAGTGAGAATTATACATAACAGTAAACGCTTCAATTTGAGGTCTCAAAGAATACCTCCAGATATACTATGAGTGCACCAGATTTCGCTTATTTCAGGCAAATGGTGTGTTCAAACAATTTATTGAAAAAAAAAAAAAAATACGCTGGTAAGCGAAAATAGTCTATCCTAAGTATACAAACGTTCTTAACGTAATTTCAAAGCAACAACTTGGCGGTCCTTTTAGATTTTTTAATGCATTTCTGGTATGGTCAACTAAATTCCACGATGAAGAATTGGGATCTTCACTACCACTATTTAATATAGGCTTTTCAATAAATCCTTAGGGAAATGAACTGAACAAATTTTGCTACCACCATTGAATGAACTATTTCTGGGAAAAAAGTATCTGTAGCAAACCTCGTAGAAGTTTTTTTTTCAAAATGTCACGTGAAATTGCAATAATATGTTAAATTTGCTAGGAAAAAATCATTGAGTAATTAAAATAGAATTTAGCAAGAACTCGAAGAAGAATCTATGCAAAGAATCGTGGTGAAAATCCTAGAGACTCCTACGCGACTTCTCCACGGGTGCTTGAGGTATTCCTCCAGAGGTTACTAGAAAAATATATTTTTTCAGTAATTCCTTCAGATATCCTTCGAAGAAAATGTTTCGGGACTCTTCCAGGGATCTCTGCAAATGATTAAAGAGATAACTTCAGCGATTCTCCCTGGGATTCGTCAATTTTTCAAGGAATGTTGAAAATAATATCTTCAGAATTCTTCAACAGTCCAACGCTATGTTTTACAGGGACTGCTCATCGAGGAAAAACTACAAATGGTTTATCCAAGATTTTTTATGAAGCTCGTTTAGGGACTTTCAAGGAATGTTAAAAACAAAGTAAGTTCTTCTAAATAATTTTTTTCTCATTCTTTAATCTATAAATAATTGACAATACCTATTCCTTGAAATCGGAATCACTTGGGGAAGTGTTTTAAAAAATCCAAATAACTCATGAAGCGGCAGATGACGACAGCTATTTTTTCTACGACTAGTCAAAAACAATAGTTTCATTGTCGCGAAGAAAGAAAAGTGGGGCCGCATGTGGCTTTTTTGCTGGAACAATTTAAGGATCGAAAAACACAAATTTAAATATGTGATTTAAAATGAGAGATTCATTATTTAGTCTGCTTTCAAATCTATAGCACAATCAGGTTTAGAAAAAAATCAGACGAATTCATTCCTTTCTTTGCATTGTACAATGTGATTTTTTTAACAACACTATTCTTTTAATAAAAATCGAAGTGTGTAGGTACACATATGGAATGTATTATCGTAAAATTCCTTAAGATGTTCATTGAAACATTAGTTTAGTGATGACTTCTTGAATATGTTTTTTTGTACATTTTTATAATACCAATACATGAAAATCTAATTGTAAATTAACAGAAATACATCAAAACTTCAAACCACCACAACAAAAAAGCCCTACGTAGTCCCACCTTTCTTTCTTCGTGACAATCAAACAAATATTTTTGACTAATCGTAGACAGAAAATTAGCAGCAGCCATCTGCCGCTTTATGAGTTATCAGGATTTTTTAAAACACTGTTTTTGAACTTAAAGTATCATTGAATTCGTAAATTTTGCTAGTGAATGATGTAAATTTACTTTGAAATTGTTAAACTGTAATAACTTGATGACAAAATATTTTTTACCATTTTTTTGTACGATAAAAAAGGTCAAAATCGATTTTTTAGCTGTTTTTACCAAAACGTCTTAAAGCGCCATCCACGTCTGTGATAGAGTGTGAGTATCTTGGGAAGAAATGTCAAAAAATCTTTAATAAACAACATTGCATATGAAAGTTTTTGGTAGGACGCTCATATCAAAAGATAAAACTGATTTAGATCACATGCACCGAACATGAGATAACTTCTGTAGCCTAATGTATAAACGTGGGTGATAGCGTCGGTGCCCCAAGGAATTCCGTAATATCTACTGAGCCGAATGACCAATTCTGAAAACTGACACAGATTCTCAAAATAGAAGAGTTTCTTGAAAAGTTATGCGAAAATCGAGCAAAAATATATTAAAACAAAATAGTTATAGCAATTTGAATATTTTTGCTTTTGCGATTTAAAAATTATGCTGCTATTAGAAGGGTTAATAATAGTTGCTTATTTATACACTTAGCCTTTATGTACGCTTAGAGATTTTCCAAGGCATCGCAGAGTGAAATCATGGATTGATTGATTGATTGACTCTTTATTATGGGGAAATTCAGCCCGAGACTAGTTGAAATTATGGAAGATACCAAAGCAAATGTTTTAATAGAAATAGGGTGCCGGTGCCATTAGTGGACTACCTAAGCTATGAAAAATCATAACAAAATAACGGAAAGCCTTAACAGAGATCTTTTGGCGTCAACAGAAAGATTTCAACCTCTTCTATATGGAAAAAATATAAGAAGAGTGATAAAACTAATTTTTTAACATAAAATCGCTTGAGCCAGTATTGGTACACGTGTTCCAGTAGTTGCGCTAGTGCTCCAGTAGTAGACGTTCGGGAATGATACTAGGGATTTTGAACAAAATGGCAAATTTTTACATAGGTTTAACATTTTTCCCTCGGAACAGCAACTAATACCTTTCGAATGAAGCATAAAGATCATCTCTGGGACTTTTCTTCATTTTTATACGTCCATTTTAAAACTGCTTTCATCCGTTGATCCACTACTGGAACACGACGGCAACTATTGGTGCAAGGGAGCAATTTTTTTGCGTAAACCTTATTATTTATATGACTTTTTGATAGAATAAAAAGCTAAAATTTGGCAAATCGACTAAACTAGAGGCGATCTTTCCACCAAAAATAACAAATGTCTTTTTCATCGAAAAATGAACGTTTTATTCCATAGTCCAATCTACTGGTACATTACAACCATTGGCTCCGGCACCCTAGTCGGAAGAATTTCAAAAGATGTAATTCTTGCAAAAAAAAAATAAAGATATTCCCAAAAAAAATATAGGCCAATGTAGGGCATATCAGCTCTTCAATAGCCTTTTTTTAGCATGCAGAAATAATTGAAGTGCCATTTTGTTACAATTAATATGAACACTCCCAGATGAATATCAGGTAGAATTATTTGACAGCTCGCCAAGGAGTGTCTGAGGAATAATTCAACAAAGAAGCGAATAAAAAAAGTAAACAATAAAGCATTAAAAAATAGCTTTCAAAATACCGAAATTATTTTCTTTTGATTTTTTTCGTGTTGGGTCAAGTCATTTATAGCTTGAACCAAATAATCTTCTGACAAATTATCGCAGATAACATATGCAGTACATTTGGAGATGAATTGAAGCCACAAATCTGAACAGCACAAATCTAGAGAACCTGCGCACTGAAAATTTAAATGATCTTCGAAAAATCAATCGATACAATTTTTGAGCGCGAACGATTATTTAGTTCTCTAGATTTGTACTCCCTAAATTCTAACCTAAACCTTAACATTCCATTCAAGTTTGATTGAAAACCATCGAAAATTTCAATTGGTGGAAATTTCTTCTGCAACAAATATCAACATTGGCAGAACACAATCATCAATTCTGACGTCCAAGAAATCTTAAAATACAAACCATTATGTCCGTCACGTTTTGTTATATGATAATTACGTTGGCGTCAGGTTCAAGTGTGATCTGCGGAAACTGAATGGAACGCTACGAAGAATGCTTAGCGAGAAAAAAAACGGAGGCCTGTTCGCCTGGTTGCCAATCAAATACTACTAAAGCACTTGCGTATATCCGGATTTGTTAATTCACACGCAGGCGCAAAAAAGTTTAACGTGAACCCCGACCAGAACCAATGATAAAGAAGAAGATTTCAAATAGAACCTGTTTGAACCGGATTGATCTGTTTTTAGTCTTGCATAATCTTCTGTTATGGTTTGACGAATGAGTGTACCCATTTATAAATTTATGTAGGGAACATACGTTCTTATACAATTCCATGTTGCGGAATTTGAACAGAATTTCGCGTCAAGGTGCAATTGTTCTTTAATTGTGCCAAATTACAGTATTGAACTTTTTTATGAATTCAAAAGTAGGTAGTAACGATTTTACTACAGTGCTTTTAACGAAAAATTACAAACAACTTATTTTAAAATATGATAGCTCTACACAAACTAGTTCATCTCTTTTAAATCTGCATCATTGCTGGAAGAACCTTACAGAACTTTTAAGTTATGCCAATTATCAACATTCTTCAAACAATTACTTCAGTAATTGCTTTTGAATTCGTGTTTGGCAAAAATAACTTTAAAAAATGTTACGTCCGAAGAGCTGTGAAAATTGTATTCAAAACGGTGCATACATAACTAAGATCTGATTGATCCTCTATTCTGTATTAAAAATTGAAATGTATTTTAAATACCGTAATACGGGGGTGAATTGATCACCTGATGAACTTTAGAAACATGGAATCGAATTACAATTCCTTTCAAGGATGCTAAACGTTTCGTTCGCATTACAGACATTGATTGTGTCATAGGTTTCTCAAACCTTATTCAAGCATTCTTCTTGCAAAAAAATTGCCTACCTAGGCATTTTTTTAATCTTTAAACGTACTATAAACCGTTGACTAAAAGAGATCAGCGAAGTATCGATTTTGTTGAAATGAGTTTATCAATATCTGGTTTATTGACAGAGAGTTCTAAAATACTGATCAATTTACCCTCGCTTTACGGTACCTCGATCAAATACGTTGGGGTCGTTAAGGAAAATACTCTGGAACTTGCGAGTTAACGTTTAGGCGTTTCATTTCCAACAATCAATCATTTGAATTCTCGGTGCAACTCCTTTATTTCACACGGGTACCCCAATTTACCTTATCACTCATAAGACCTAGTTTCCGCACCAAGAGATATAAACACAATCTTCATTCACGAAACATTGTCCACGGTCAGCCTGATCACACCACCTTATTTTCGCGCACGATAAGAAGCCCCCATATGTAGCAATCGTCGTTAAGGCTATCTATTCCAGAAGTCACGAGAACCATCAAACCCGACCGATCCGCATTCTTATCAAAGGCAGACAGCCACCACAGCCGCTGCTAGGTTGGGCGGCAGGTCTTAAGATTGTGCTCACGTAACGTTTGCCACGGTCATCATCTTCCCATAGGTCTCCGCTCATCATCAGGTCGGTAGACACTATGGGCAGTTCCCGTATAGTTTGGTGGCCAATAATATGTTTGACGTCTTATGACATATTTATGAGGTGTTTATACAAATTTGACAAATTTTCAAATGTTTCCTATAACAAAATAATAAATTTAATTATTAACGACGCATGAAGGCTACTTGTGCGATTAAGTCGCAAAAACCAATATAAATATTAGAAATTAGTACTTGCAATAATTTCCGAATTTTTCCCAAGGAGTTCTGCAATAATGTCTTAACAAATGTCCTTGACGATTCCCTGAAACAGTGCTGGGAATGGTAATACAGTCAACTCTCCCTCACTCGATACTCCGTATCTCGATATCGAGTTAGAGAACCATACTAAAAGTTGGTTTTCACGGCTAACTCGATGGTCCCTTGGATCGCAGTTGCACTGGTTTTGTGTTCTGTAACTTGATACCTCCCTAGCTCGATGGTCCCTTCATTATCGAGTTATGGAGAGATGACTGTATTTCACTTGAAACGTGTTAATAGCATTTCAGTTTCTCAAAAAAAAAAATACATTCAACAGCACTGGTGATCAACAAAACTACAAAAGATCTTGCTCTAATATTCCAGGAGTATTTTGATAGAAGTATTATATACGGAGTAATGAAAAGAAAAAACTTTCATAACAAGTCATTTTTTAGATTGTTGACCACCTGATCGCCCATAGTGCTGCGATCATAATCCTAGCCTGTTAATGAGTGCCATCGTGTTCGGTCAGCTAGCGCAAACCGGTTACCGTGGGCACGATTTCCGTGGGTGCACACCGGTTATCGGGACTGGGGGCTGTTATCATCTTGGTGGCTGACCTGCCGAAACAAACGAATAAAAAATTGCGAACCTTTGCCGCCGACTGGTAACGCGCCGACTTCCAAAACGCGGCCAGTGTCAAGCGGCAGCATATGAATTTTAATCGATTGGGGAGCCTTATCGAACTATGGCTGCAAGAGCCAAGAGATGGGAGATTTTTGATGACCGAATTGCAAACAAGGTTTTGCAATGACATGTTTGGTGTCATGTTACGGATCAGTCTCGCATAATTTACCGAAGGTTTTAAATTTTCAAATGTCTAAAGTTATGACACTTTTAGTATGTTGAGAGAAACGTCTGCCACATTATTCATCGATATGGAGTTTCACACTGAAAGGTAACGATGATAATGAATTTAAATAGGAGAGGACAGTGGTGGCTTGCTTATGGCAGTTGTTAAGCACGCAGCTAAAAAGGACCATGATGGATGAGACTGGGTTCAAATTTCAGATCACGCAAGTATCCTTTCACGTTGGATTTTTCTTAAATTCAATTTGAAAATATGTTGCAAGTGATATCCTCCGGTGATGGTCAAATCAGTCATCTCCGTCTTCTTCGTCTGTAAAATTTAGGCCTTTTCCACTGCAGATTGCACTGTTTTACAACAAATGAGCTAAGTACTCTGATTAATTCCTTGTATATGCTTTAAAAATAAGGTTAAGATTCTGGCAAGGATCTCCTCTCCATACATTTCATTTTGAACCATTCAGCGACCGGCAAACAGACAAAACAGAAGGAAGTCCCGAGGAAGCTTCTTTGATTCTGAATATGAGATGCCTTGCTGAGGATAGTTTTGAATCTAGAATGACTTTAACGTAGTTCACCTGATCAGTCGCATTAATTTTAGAGTGAGACCGTGTATCGATACCAAGCCATAACTACCTGAAGATTAATTCCTATCTAACAAGGTGCTTATGAATTATCAATTCAATTATCAAAGCTAGATATTAGATAATCGTTATTGGTCCACACCGCTCATTCGAATCTAGATAAAATTTATACTCATTTGATAAAAACTGAGACTGCAGTTTGTATAGAGATAATTAAAAGAAAAGCAAGCAATTCATTCAATCGGCCATAGTGTTCGTCTATGTGTTTATTGAGGTTTTCAGCTACGCTGATACTGTTAAATACATTCGTCAACTACAACTATGTCTACGGCCTTTTTCAAATCGGACGCATCAGTAAACACTCAATTTCCGAATCGCTGTTGCACATAATGTCGAGATGTTGGGTTTGAGTTTGATTAATCAAACTGGCAATTCTTGTAGATAGCTCATGCCATGTAAGACACGATATAAAAAGCATCATTGATATCTAAGAAAGTTCACTAATGCTTGTATCTTGAATGAGTCAGTTCCTTAAACGCCTAAAGGAGTCGCGATTTTTTTCTTTCCGAAAAGATCTTCGGTCGTCTGCATTCGAACCCGTGACGCTCAGCTTAGTGTTACTTAAAAAGCTGCGCGTTTATCGTTACGGTTCGTTGGGCCCTTACAGGTGTTCTTCCAAGAATTCCTGAAGAAGCTTTCCAGGTATTTACCAAAAGTTACTTTTTTCTGAAATTTATTCCAGACATTGCTTCAGAAGGTCGATCAGAGTTCTCTTCTGAGGTGTTAAATTTGCAAGATATCGCCCAAGGATAACTCTAGAGATTTTGCCAAGAAATCCACAAGTAGCATGGTTTTATCAGCGATTTCTTCAGTGATTCTTGCATTTATAGAATCTATGACAAAAGGTCAAAAGACAAAAGGTCGAAAAACAAAAGGTCGAAAGACAAAAATGAAGCGACAAAAGGTCAAAAAAGTTTTTTTCAAAGATTTTTTTTCCACCATCAAATTTTCGACCTTTTGTCCTTTCGACCTTTTGTCTTTCGACCTTCTGTCCATAAACCCTGCCAGAGTTACATTGCAGATTATTTAAAAAGTTCCTATTCTCTAAAATAGTTACATAAAATCCAGCTCTTCTGTTTGTAATTTTTACACATCATGAAAAATCAATATTGTGCTAATATCTACTTTTTTTCAAATTTCTCCGCATTGCGAAGCTTTTTTATGTGTCATATACTTTGCGATGAAAAAATCAGCCCAGGATCAGTTTCTCAGAATTCAAATTACCATATTAAATTTTGTGTAACTTAAGATTTCTATCCTATCTCTAGGACTTTTTTTAAAGTTTTTTTAAGTTAAGTTTTTTTAAGAGCTCCTTGAGGAAACACCTAGAAAAAGTGCTGGTACAATTGCTCTGCCATGTCTAAGATTTTTTGCAATAATTTATTTAGTAGTTTCTTTGCCCATAACTGCATATTTGTCACATTCGATATTTTTGACAATTTCGAGTTAATACTTTCGATCAACTTACTGAAATCTGTGAGATTGTTCTAGAAATTTTTGTTGTTTTGTCACATTGGCAATTGTAATCGCATAACAGTCACATTGAGATTATACATATGCCCCATAATGCAGTAGTAGAGTAAAGTGGGGCAAAAGTTCGAGTGGGGTAAGAGTTTCTTTTTAAGATTTCTAGCTCAATTCAAAACAAATCTTATAAATGTCATGGTGGTTCAATTGCTATTCAAGTAAGAGACTTTCACTCCAAATATCATAAAAATCGATTGAGATTTGGAAAAGTTATGGCTATTTGTTGTTTTTCGACGTGAATATTGTAATTTTTGGTCAAACTTTCGTTGCATGGAACCAATTGAAGATAAAATCTTTTTCAATATTTTATGTAAGGGCGTTTCTAGGCCTATCATAAGGTTGCTTTGAGGTGTATTAGTTTTTGCATAAATGCTTGAAAACAGTTTTTGGCCCATAGTGGGGCAAAAGTTCGAATCAGCGGGGCAAAAGTTCGACCCATGTATAAAATCACGGAAAAATTTGCAAATTGCCTAAAATCCACATATTATCTTCAAATTTAGTTAAATTTGTTTGATCGTGTGGAAATTGTCACCAAAATTTTACATTTCCACTTAGTTTTGCGAAAAACTGCTATTTTTGAGTATATTATAATTAACTCGGTTTTGGGCAATTTTTTGATGAAAATTTAGTGTGTATTTTTCGTCAAAGTTAAGTTTACGGCTGGTGTAAGGTATGCCTGTCATAAAAGGATCGATATTTTGTGTTTTAGCCAGCGAACTTTTGCCCCACACTTGACTCGAACTCTTGCCCCACCGGTGGGGCAAAAGTTCGAATAAGACAATCAATTTTGAAACTGTTATAACTAAAAATGAGTAAATATTTTGACACAAGTTTGTTCAGCAAAATTATAGCCAATATGTTGAAGGTTCACTGTATGGTATTTGTTTTGTTTCAACTGCTATTGTTTTCCTGGAAACTTTGATTATACCACTAAGGTCGAACTTTTGCCCCACCTTACTCTAACGAAATTTCTATCAGAATAATTTTCTGACTATTCACCCAATATGTGATATGAATTGTACAAAATTTCAGCCTCAAATAATCACTTTTGAATTTTTAGTGATTTTAGTTTTCTCCCATACTGCAATAAAATGCGAACTTGGTATCCGTTTTACTCAATGCCTACTTTTGTCTAATGTCACAAATATGCAGTTATGGGCAGTGCTGGTGTTGATTGTAAAAAAAAACAATAATAATGCATAAAAGTGTTTCAGGACCAATCGCTTGAAGTTTGGTTGGTGCATTTTTTTGTGAGTTAAGGACTAACCTGTGAGTTACGAACGATGTGCTAATGTTGTTTCGAGATGATTTCATCCGAAAGTTTTCCTTCCTTGAAACATAGGCTATTTTCCCGAGTTAAACTGGTTTTATCTCTATAAGCAAAAAAAAAAAACGTTTTTATTTTATTTGATAATTTTAATTTCTTTACCTTCCTTGTCAGTTGTTTGAATTAATACCGGTAGACGATTATTTGTATTATTCTTGATTACTATTTCATAATGGATTTTTCATTTTTTGGCCATATACTGTTCTTTCAATACATGCTGTTCTCATATTTGTTGGCATTGAAGCTTATGATATACCAAGTATATTAGTCCGCTAATTCGCATTTTAGGCCTTATAGGGCTATTATACGGCTAATAAAGGGCATGTTGAATCCGTTGACAAAAGGTCGAAGAACAAATAGTCGAAAACATTTTTTTTTAAAGAAGGAAAAAAATCCCACAAAGCAAACAATTTTCGTCCTTTCGTCCTTTCGACTTTTCTCTTTTGACCTTTTGTCTTTCAATCTTTTGCCTCTCAAGCTTTTGTCTTTTCGCCGTTTTGTCTTTCGACCTTTTGTCCATAAACCCATAAAAACATAGCTTTTAACCGATTTCTGGTCTTCAAAGTGAATACTGGCATAATAGCACTTTCATCCGGAATTTTGCTATCTTCCGTGGAAAGGCTATTCATTCACTTTTACCACTAGTTATTTTCCAACCAATACTGAAAAGCTAGTTATTTGTACTCAATGCTGAATTTTCGTTCTGTAAGATTAAGCTGTCCCATGCAATGTTGTTTCGGAACTCTTCGGTAACATACATACTGTAGTTTACTCCTTTTTTATTTACTTTCCAAACGACATTCGGTCAAATGGCATTTGGCCAATTGACTCTTGCGGCCGACTGGCGTTCGACCAAACGACATTCGGCCAAATGACCCGGCACTTCGGCATGATTTTTTAGTTCAGAACTGGTCACAACGGAATCGTATAAAAAAAATAACAATTCGAATGGGGAAACCTCCCATTCCATAGCGAATAATAGATGTGCCCATGGAGTCCTTTTGTCTTTTATAGTGCTACATTAGAGAGGCTGCTATTGATTGCGATAATTTCAGTGATATGACAATCAGTACCTGAATATTTCCTAAAAACAATCAACAGAATTACATAAGGCTAATTGAAATTAGGCGGACTTTTTGAACCAGCAGAGTAAACGGCCTTTCGTGTTTCTACATTTTAAGATTCTGCCTTTTGTAATTCTGTCTTTTGAGATTCCGCTTTTTGTGTTAGTTCCCTTTTAGTGATTCGTTCTAAAATTCCATCTTTCGTGTTCCTGCCTAACGTACGACAGAAGAAGATTCTTTGAATGTTTGTAGTCACTCTGAGAAAAAAATATTATAGTAATTTCTAAGCAAATCGCAAGAGTTATGCCTGAGTAAATGAACGCAATTTTTTGATAATTTCGGGAGGCAATCAAAATATCACATTTGGAGGAATACCTAAAGAGCAATTTCTTTTTCTCGAACAATTTTTAAAATTTGCGAAATTTGTAAGATTTTTTCATGCTTTTTTGAAGTCTTCAGGAGAGCATATTTTTTTTAACTGAAGCAATCCCAGATAATTCTCTGGGAAAGTTTCTGAAAAAAATCATTGTAGGCATTTTTCGAATCGATGCCTGGAGTAATCTGAGAAGAACTCCTTGGAAAAATAAATAGGAGAAATTCCCAAAGAAAAAACATTTCACTATGGTATTCTGTCGACTGATGTAATCCGGATCAGTGCTGTTAAATGTCAAAATTTTTAAAAATTCAATTGCTAATAGCACATTCTCATGCGGAATACAGCATCGGCTAATATGACCAATCGATAGTTATTAAGAATTGGTCACGGAACCATGAATTTTACGAAGACATTTACCATGGGATAGGAAAATATTCGCAATAGTTTATTGTCAAAATCACATGATATTTATTCATGACATTTTACAGCACTGATTCAGATCTTTATAATTATCCAGAGCCGCATTGGATAAATGTACGACTCGTGCTTTTAAAATCATGTTCATTTTCATTTCTGAAGTTAAGTAGTCGTCACCATATGTCATATCATAATTTTCTCACCATTTAAGTATAACGCTTCGTTAAATCTGCTTAGTTGTTAATTAAGACGTACATTTGAAATCTATTGTAAATTGTCATATGCTAACAAATTTGCAAAAAATGAGAAAAGTTATTTTGTTATTCTTTGTAAGTTTAGACCGACTTTCTCTAAGAAGTTAAAGGAAATTAATGTTTTAAAGAATCAAACATAATATTTAAGGATGGTTATATTTTAATGGTATTTATTAGGACTGTGCGTCTAAATTTACAATTGAACATGCTTTCAAAAAATCTTTACAGACCACTTCGAAACACTTTTTGCGATCTCGTTTAATTTTACAACGTTATTAGGGGCTGTCCATTAACCACGTGATTATTTTTTCCCAACTTTTAGGAACCACCCCCCCCCCCCCTCCCCTCGTGGTCATTCTGTATGTACAAAACTTTTATAGACCATGGTCATTGGCCAGTCCACCCTTCTCCACAAATGACCACGTGGTTTATGAACAACCCCTTATACAACATGTACCTTAAAACTGCTAGAAAATAACTAAAGCTTTTCACGTGTCCTTCCGTATCTGTTTGCGCTCATACCTAAAACTCAGTTGCATGGCTAGTACATGCACATTTCGCTAGCTTTGACTGTCCTTGTACGAAATTTGGCCGAAAAGAACTTGAAATTAATCCGCCTTCCCCCCGTTTCAGGTATCGACACATTCGGACTGGGGTTGTTCCTGCAGAAGCGCATGATCAAACGTATGATCGCTTCGTACGTCGGTGAGAATGCCGAATTCGAACGTCAGTACCTGACCGGTGAGCTGGAGCTGGAACTCACTCCCCAGGGAACTCTGGCGGAAAGAATCCGCGCCGGCGGTGCCGGTGTGCCAGCCTTCTTCACACCCACGGCCTTCGGAACCCTGGTGCACGAGGGAGGTGCTCCGATCAAGTACGGTAAGGATGGAACCGTTGAAATTGCCAGCCAACCGCGGCATATGCAGATGTTCAACGGAAAGCCATACATAATGGAGGAAGCTATCACTGGGGACTTCGCTCTGATCAAGGCGCACATTGCCGACGAGGCCGGCAATTTGATTTTCAACAAATCGGCGCGAAACTTCAACCCAACTATGTGCAAGGCAGCCAAAACTACCATTGTTGAGGTGGAGAAGATTGTTCCGGTCGGTACTCTGGATCCGGATCAGGTTCATATGCCGAGTGTGTTCGTACACCGTATCATCAAGGGAGCCAAGTACGAGAAACCAATCGAGCGGTTACGAATTCGTGAACCAAAGAAAGTGGCCTCTGTTGTGGCGTCCACTCCAGCAGCGAAACAGCGCGAACGCATCGTGAAGCGTGTTGCCCTGGAGTACAAGGATGGCATGCACATCAATTTGGGAATCGGTATTCCAGTGCTGTCGTCCAACTACATCAAGGGAATCAACGTTCTGCTACAGTCCGAGAACGGTATTCTGGGACTGGGGCCGTTCCCTGAAAAACACGAAGTCGATCCTGACCTGATCAACGCCGGTAAGGAGAGCGTCACCGTTGTGCCTGGAGCTTCCTACTTCTCGTCGGACGACAGTTTCGCCATGATCCGCGGAGGACATATCGATATTACTGTCCTCGGTGCCATGCAGGTATCGCAGTTCGGAGACCTGGCCAACTGGATGATTCCCGTAAGTTCATTATTTTATCATTGCCCAAGCTAAAAGTATCTGGGGTAATATGCACTGTCGGGACTGAACACATCTTGCCTATTTTTCTGGGACGAACAAGTATTGTGTAGAAAATACTACGCAGATTGATGAAACGTCAACCAAATGGGCTTCAGAGTTGAGTCCATCTAGAAAAACGACATAGGGAAAGCAATAAATTGAAAAAGTGCTATTCTGATGTAACTTTCAGGATCCTTTCGTTATTCAAATTAAAATCTTTTTCAAGCACGCGGGGCAAAATGAACACTCGAGGTAAGATAAGAAAACTTTGTTTGTGGCGTTTTTATAAAAAAAGTGATAAATTGATATAACCAAAAATTTTAAATAAATATTCGAAATTCGTACGGAAATATTGTTAAAAGTACATTGCAGTGTAAAAAAAATCATATAATATTTAATCATTTAAAAGTAATATATTTTGCTGCGTGAAACAATTCATTCATTAATGTTTGGCCGTATAGTTATCTATACATTAATCAGCATTAATTTTATCATAGTTGAAAAAAATGGTTCACTTATTTTGAGTACCTATACCATCTTGATCCCATAAATGATGGGGCAAAGTGAAGTGTGAAATTGTGAAACAATACTTAATTGTTAGCCTAGCATATTGTATCCGCTTCACACAAAACAATTAAAACAAATAAGAATGTTTAACCCGTATCCGCCCAGCAAATGGAAAAAAGTTCAAATTTCTACCATTTTGGCTATTTTTGACGGATTGCCTTCGTTTTAGTTCGAATGGAATCGTTTGGATCGTCTTGTTTTTCGAGGATCATTGGAATTTTTGGAAATGTCCACCGGTTGGGAGCTATTCCGGTTAGTTACTGAGTCAAGTCGGGTAAAGATGACCTAAACTTCCCTTTCAATAAACTTCTATAGCTTCGACTACGTACGTCATGTGAGAACTAAATTAAACACTGAGACCAGCTTTGACCTTGGGTATTTTGTCGGTTATTTATGAGGGGTCTACCCCGTTTGGCATAATGCCGTATGGCATAATGCCGTTTGGCATACAGTCGTTTGGCATAATAGCTGTTTGGCATAATGCCATTTGGCATAACGGTCGTTTGGCATAATCGCCATTTGGCATAATGGCCGTTTGGCATAATTGTGAAAAACATTGAATTTGATAAAATTCGTTCCTTTAAGCAAAGGGGTGAGGATAAACTGCTCACGATCGTACATCCCGTTGTCAGTTATTGATAGGACATAGGGTTTCAATGCTAGTAATGGACCCCTTAGTAGCTGAAATTCATTCTAGACGCTTTTCTGCAATGATATCTCAGACCCATATACGCTTTGTGGAGTCTAACAACAAATTCAATGTCTTTACTTTATAGTACTTCTATGAAACATACAAAATCAATCGATTTTTCCAGCGAAATATGCATTTGAATAACTGTTGTCCGAATGCCTATTATGGACCCTCCCGGGGTCCATAATAGGATTGTTTACAAATTTGACGTTGCGTATTATGGACCCTCCATTTGATTCCCATGTAATCCGGCTTGCTGCCGACGAGCCTATTATGGACCCACCTGGAAATGCGTATTATGGACCCTCTTGTGCGGTTTCATTTACAAAACTGTTCAAATATATGTATTTATGCGTCTCAAACAAAATATTTTGTCTGAAACTACTGACTAACAATGTAATCGAAGTTCCCCCGGTGGATTTTCATAGGAATAAAGTTGCTTTGAGTGTTAATTTTATGTTTTTCTGTAGGGGGTCCATAATACGCAAAGGGTCCATAACCGGCATCGACTCCCTACTTCAAATCTTCATTTTTTTTAAAGGAAACCAATATCCAATTAAACTCTTTGGGAATTGCATCATACATGACTTTCGGAGTAATCATGTCCGGGATAGTATAGCGCATTTTTAACAAAAATGTATCCAACGCCTAAGTTATTCCATGTTATTTGGAAAAAAGGAACATGGTATTTTATGACGCATCTTATGGTCCCGCATATTACTGTACCACTGCAGCACAGAGAAACAGACGTAACACTTAGAACAAATCGCGCACAAAATCATAGTCGCGAAAACATGTACGCCCAATGCTAAAAACACTGTAGTTGGCCGATGGACCAACAGGTGGCGGTAGTGTGTAAACCTCAAACACGAACAAAAACAACGTGAGCGCTGCGGGTGGTCGATTGACCACCTACCAGATATTCGAATCGATCGTTAAAAAGTTGGTCGATGGACAGCGATGAGAGTGTGACGTCTGTTTGTCTGTGACTGCAGCATCTTCCTTTTCCAAATTATGCCAAACGACCATTATGCCAAACGACTATTATGCCAAACAACTGTTATGCCAAACGACTGTTATGCCAAACGACTGTATGCCAAACGGCATTATGCCAAATGGCATTATGCCATACGGGGTAGACCCATTTATGAGACCTCCTTAGAACCGGTCGAAAATAGCTAAATTTTACTTTTCTTTTAAACTGTCAATATATGGGTGTTAAACTTTATTATTCATTAAAAACTCAGATTGGTCCAGTGACTTTGTTGTGAATCAGGCTATTGACAAAATGGGATAATTTTGAGCTTAAGGAATTTTGTCAACTATTCTTCTCCTAACCTTTAAAATGATTTTGTTCGATCATGTATGAGCTGATTTTTAAAATGATAATGTTTAATAACCAAATTTGCCAGTTCAGAAAAAAAATATAAGATAATTGGCCTATTTAAGGACTCATAAGGAGCTTTCCTTAGCCGAGTGGTTAGAGTCCGCGGCTACAAAGCAAAGCCATGCTGAACGTGTCTGGGTTCGATTCTCGGTAGGTCCAGGATCTTTTCGTAATGGAAATGTCCTTGATTTCCCTGGGCATAAAGTATCATCGTACCTGCCACACGATAAAATTCGCCTGACAACATTCAGGGTTGAATGCTGAGAAAATTGTTGAGAATATCTCTCACTTATCGCTCTCTGTAGCAAAACAATCATGATCCGCAACACATCATGAGAGCCTGTTTATCATTTTTTGCTACAGCTCTGATTTTAACAGGGGAATAACAGTTCATGATAAAACACATCTAAGCAAGCTCCAAACTTAGGGAGCACTGTTGCTGTAGGATATTCGGGAATTGTTTATCATGCCAGTAAAATAAAGCACCTACCCCCAATGGCAAATAAGAGAGAAAACGGGTTTTATTATGGCTCTCTCTTTGGGGCTCTCGTTTGCTGCTGCTTATTTATCAAATTATTACAACTTGCGACACATTGCCGATCATGGACCGACAAAGATAGGATGTTTTTCGTCGCTTGCTTCGATCATGCCTCAAAATCAAATAAGAGCGAATTCTGCAATGATACCAAGCATTTACATGAATCAACTAAATTCGTGTATTGAAACACTACATGTGGAACCGGATCCTAATTTTTTGATTCACTTCGTCAGGGGTATTTTTTAAAAGCTACTGATCTGACACATTTTGAGTCGTATTGAAGTGCTTCTTAAGTTTCTGACAATTCAGCCAAGATAAAACCTCCATGCCAAAGTGAATCATGGAAGTGCCTAAGTCGTTCCAGCTATTCCATCCAGCTATTAAACCTCTCTTCCCCATGGTAACTCCAGAGCTCCATTGATTTTCGACAAACTGGAAACAAACCGAATCAGATGATGCAATAATTACTAGAATATAATAAGAATATGATTCCACAACAATCAAATAAATCCAACAGTCAACTATCTGTTTCAATAGTAAAACTATTGATAAAAATCAATGTACTGTTGAAAACAACCAAAAAAATTAAAATTGTTTTTGAAATATTTGGCCCATTCACAAAACAAATAAGGGTTTAAGTATTTTTTTTATAAAAACGCTTATTTTTTGTGAAGAAATAGTCAATCAAAGTCGTGGGAAAGAGAGAGTTTTTTGCATGTCGTTGAACATTTTTGCATATCGTGTGGCAAGCACTAAGATACACGCTATGCATGAACTAGACGATTATGAAAATCGAATGTACATCGGATTTTTCTCGCTAGAGATCAGAGATGAATTTTCATACGTTTCGTATGGGCTGAAATGCTTCGAAAAACTGGATTTTCTTAAGTTTCAATATGAATAAAAACTAAAAACTGGAGAAAATCAAAATTTCATTGATGGAATATTTGAAAACCTTCCGATTATGAAAATATAGACCAAATACTAAGCTCTAGCGAGACCCGATGTACATTCTATTTTTATAATCGTCTGGTTCAGATATAACGTGAGATACTCTTTGCCCAGATACATCGATCAAATTTCCTTTACTAGCTATCCTCAACCGGCGGGATTCAAACTCATGACTCTTAGCTTATTCTTGCCAAATAGCTGCGCGTTTGTCGTTTTGATTTCCTGGGCCCGCACGTTGTTTGGTCTTCAGTTTCGCACATCTTCCTTAACTGGTGCATTTTACCCCAGGTCCCTCTATAATTCAATATAATTTGCCCTATATTTAATAAAATTTCTTTATAAACAGGGTCGTTTGGTGAAGGGCATGGGAGGAGCTATGGATCTGGTGGCCGCCCCCGACACCAAGTGCATCGTGACAATGGAACACACCGCCAAGGACGGTTCGCATAAAATTCTCACCGACTGTACGCTCCCGGTGACGGGTAAGAACTGCGTCGACATGATCATCACCGAGAAGGCCGTCTTCGACGTGGACCAGGAACGGGGCTTGATCCTGAAGGAAATCGCCGACGGTGTCAGCGTTGAGGAAGTCATCACCAGCACGGGGTGTAACTTTGAAGTGTCGCCCGATTTGAAGCCAATGGGACAGGTCGAAGAATAAGGTCAGAGATCGTGAGTGTTTTGTGTGTCTGTTTTTTATGGAATGATATTCTATATACACGATAGCTGTTTGATGGTATCTCAAAAAGGAAGTAATCGCGCCTAGATTACAAATATATTTAGGGACTCAGGAAAAAGCATTTGTTTCTTTGAACGGTGTCGTCTACCTGTTGCTTTGGTTGCCACACAAAGATTATTATAGTACTAGGGTGTAACACGGAGTGTTTAAAACTCATTTCTGCTGTTGCAATTGTTAAGTTATCCGTACAGCCGAATTGAACATAGTCTCTTTTTAATACACAGTATGCTAAACGCTAAACTATACGAGGTATTGCAACGATCAATGGTTTTGAAGATTCCAGAAATATGTAATAAACCTCCTGCACACCAGGGGGACTGACCTCTACAACACAATTTACCTTCAGCTCGTCAGTCCACCCGAAGCTAATCGCAAAAACCTTGTGGGTAGGTATCATCCGAGTACGACGAAATACCGATAAGCAACCTCTCCTCACCGCTGTGCATTCAAATTTCCATATAAATTCGAAAATTTACACAGCGACCTTTGCCATCTGTTCGATTACGATCCACCGCAGAGTGCCACTGACTGGTCGATTGCTCTATAGGTGCTGCACTTCGCTGGAAAGCTTCGTTGGTGATTCACCCGCCGTTGCCTCATTATCACTCTCATAATTGATCAAACACCTACCAAACGACTTTTGGGTCAAGACGCGCGCTATCAGGAGGCTTTCGATTTCAAATGCACAATAAATCTCGTGCATCCAGTTGCCATGCGTGGACACCTCACGCGATGCCTGATGATGATGGTAGAATATATGGTGATTGAGTTGATATATATGGAATTTTGGACTGTGCATGTATTTAGCATAAACATATGTTTTATATGACAAATATCTCATGAACCTAGTGATGCATTTCGCAAAGTCTCTGTTCAAAGGCCAGTCAGTGAATGTTTGCTCTTGGTAAGATAATAATAGACACAATGAAAACTCCATCGCGTAGATTGATTAGAATTCATTATGAAAGTTGTTTCGCATTTTGAATGCTTATGGACCCAAGCATGAAAAGCTGTTTAAAACTACATAGCTCTTCAATCAGACGACCAAGCAGAAAGATCTTAATAATTCCTGTCCTAGGCCCACATATCAGTAGCGCTACACACGCCGCTGTTCAGCATAACAATGCTTAGGGTGGTGAGTACGAATCCCGCCGGTCGAGATCTTTCCAGGTCGGAAAATTTCTCGTGTATCTTCGTGCTTGCCACAAGATATTCATTCGTTTTTAGGGACGATTCAAATACGACGTCCATCGTTTTTTTGGGATTTCTAGACCCCCTTCCCCCTCTGTCATGCTTTTTCCAATACGTAATACACGTACTAGCACACTTTCTTAGACCCCCTTCCCCAAACGATGGACGTCATTTTGGAATGATCCCCTATTGGTATTGCATTGTAGTTACAATAAAACCGCGTCAACAATATCGACTACATGACATTACTCTGAACGCCACTATCTCGAACGCGCCGTTAGCTCGAACGCGATTACCCCTAATGGGTCATTACCCCGAACGTCATTTCCCAGAAAGCATAGTGTTTTCAGATTGATGATTGTGGATCATTGTGGTGTGGAATTTCAATCAATCAAGATATTTAATATTCCTGTTGAGTCTAAACAGCCATTGCGTTGCGTGGTAACGGAGTATTTCGTAGATTGCATACTGAAAACTGTCATGTTAATTACTTCACTACTATTATTCCAATTCCTCATGAAAAACTACTTGGAATGAAATTGCTAAAAACATGAAAATTTCCATTGCCGGTCACGGCCATCTTCTCCGTTACTGGAAAAGGAAAGGAAAATGGTGATATGACACCTAGTTGCATGATGAGAAGGGTAATGATCTAGGATTCTTCATAAGCGAGTGATGCGACCGGATTGAAATTTAGTATACACGGAAACGGATATCTTAGGTAGTTTGCCTTTAACTCCATTTGAAAAATATACTCAATTTTTGATTGATTTAAGGTGAAACATCTCAGAATCTAAAGATAGCCGACTTGTGCCCCTACTCACGTTTTCAAAGGTATTAAACTGGAGAAATAGTTAACAGACGTTTCTGATCTTCTTATTTTGAGCTTTAGCTTTAGCTAGCAGTGCACAAAGCCAAATTGAAGCACAAAGCCAAATTGAAGCACAAAGCCAGTGCAATCTTAAAAGTTGATTCCAAACTGTTTCACCTTAACACAAAATTGAGTTCTTTCAACACAAGCATTTACCCAAATTTGTCTTATTGGGCCAAAGTACCCCCATTGAGTAGATCGGGCCAGTCCAACCTTTTTGAACCAGCGGGCCAAACATTTTTTAATGCAACAATTTTAATTTTTTGCCAAAATCAAATAAAAGTGAAAATAAATTCTACTGAAGAAATTGAAATTAGATATTCGCCTTTATAATAATCTTGCCGAAAATTCTGTGGGAATTGTTCTCATGTTGACGTCCAGCCCAACATTCTTTAAGGCACAAGAATCCATCATTTCATCATCAGCAATCATCGAAAATTAAAACCCAGTTTTTCGTTCAAATTTGAGCATTGTTTAAATTTTGAGCAAAAAAACAAGTTTTGAAAATTTGCAAAACGATGATGGTTATTTTCCTCTTGAAAAAATGTTCTAAACCCTGCGAGAATGTTGTCCAGGATTTTATAAAAAAAATCTTAGTATTGTATCAAACATTTTCATAGGATTTTGTCATAATCTCATCTAGTATTATTTTATAATCCTCTTCAGAGTTTTCTAAGAATGAATGTCCTTAAGGATTCCTTCAGAATCCCACCCAATTTAGAATCTGCTCAGAAATTCTGTAAGAAACTCACTACGGATTGTGTGAGAAACTTTCGGTAAAAAAACCTGCCTAGGATTATGTGTGATCATACGAAAAACTTTGTGAAATTTTGCTCTACATTTGGTAAGAATCCTGCCCAAGTTTGCCGTTAAGGTGAAGATGCATCGAAACCAAACCTCGACTCGAGTTTTCAAGAGAACAAATCTAGAGAACCATGTGGCAATCCTGATCACCAGTGATGCCACAAACGCAGATTTATTTGTTAATACACAGATTTTTTTTGTGCCTACCGATATCTGTGTTCATAGATTATAAAATTTAGAAATAAATAAGAATTTTAAAATGTTCTAAGGGGCTGTCCATTAATTACGTAAGACAATTTTTGGGGTTTTCAACCCCCCTCCCCCCATAGTAAGATTTTTTGTATGGAAATGAAAAATAAATTGTATGGCAAGTAAGAAATCTCAGAACCCCCCCTCCCCCCATAAACCCTTACGTAATTAATGGATCGCCCCTAATATTACACCATTTTGGAATTTAAAAAAGCATAAACGCTATCATTTTGTTCAGTTTGTCTCAATTATTAATGTATTTGGAACTAAAAAATATCCATGATTTACTCAGTTTTAGTGGAATAAGTTCATATGAATTAATTGTTAGCATGCCTAGAATAGACGGGGAATGTTTGCTGTTAAATCTATATTATTTCAACATTTTATGAACGGATCAACTAGATTCAAATAGAATTAACTGATAATTATGTATAGAGAGACGAATAATAAAAGACATGTTTATCGTTCAAGAGTCAAACGTAAAAAGCCGATGAGCTACAGCTCGTCTCATTTATTTTTACTCAACCAACAAATCCATTTTCACAAAATTAAACCAAAATCAGTCAACAAAATAGCTTCTTTTGGAGAAATTGAAAAGAAAAATGTTCACTGCTGAGTATCACTCCAAGGACTCCGTGCGAACAGTGCTCTGGATGACGTCATTTAGCCCAGATTTTGAAGAATCTTGCCCTAAATTTTATAAAAATAAATGCTCTGAATTGTGCCACAATTCCACTTACCTAAAGGCTGTACGGAATCAAATTGCACCACTTTTAAATGGCTGTAACTTTTTATCCGTTGGGTATTTTCTATTGAAATTTTGGGTCCAATGTGTATTTGTTTACGCTGTGTAAGTTTCACTAGCAAATGAACGATCGTTGTGAAGTTTGAGTCGTACCTCGAAAATCCGGATCTATCTCATCGTACCATAAGAAGAAAGCTGATACATTCTACGTTGTCTCGTGTTTCGAAACAGTACCACGAACGTTTGACCATCGATCGGAAAGATAAAAGAAGCAAAAATGGATCTCCATGTAGTGTTAAGGTTCACAAACGGGTGGTTCAAGCTTTCAAGAGGAAACCCAACAGTTCAGTTCGAGATGTGGCGAAGAAACTGAATATTTCCAAAACTTTTGTACAAGATGCAAACAAACGTGAAGGACTACTACTAAGTCCAAAAGGCGCCTACTCGTAATAAACGCCAGAATACGGTAGGTAGAACACGTGCACGGTAGCTTCCGGGGCTCCAATTGTTCCCAGCTGATCATAAATTCGAAGACCCTGAGGACGTTAGAAAGCAGAAGATGTCAAAGTTTGCCAAAAAATATATGATTAGGCAAGCAATTTGCTTGTGTGGAAAGCGGAGCACCCCATTCGTGAAAACTGGGACGGTCAATGAGCCTAAAGGAATGCTTTCATAAAGGACTACTCCCTCTTCTGAGGTCACACGATGGTCCTACGATTTTCTGGCCGGATTACCACTTCAAAGTACAAGGCTAAGGAGGTCAATTTAGTGCCGAAGCATATCAATCCCCCGAACGCACCGGAACTGCGGCAAATTGAAAAGTACTGGGTCATCATGAAGCAGGCACTTCGGAAAAAAAAATGTACTGCCACGCAAAAAGAAAAAATAGTCCAAGTTTTGTATAGAACCTTACCCGAGAAAAAGTTCTGTGGAAAAAAATTACTATTGTAGCTGACTATGCCCATTCTTGAAACTATCATGGAATTTCAGACCAATTTACTATGTTTACGATTGATCCCACCACATTGCTGGTACATTTGACAGAAATAATTTACAACAACCTGATTGTCGACCACAGACATGGTAAAATCAAGCGCATTTCTGGTCTGCTGAAAATTGCCGGTGCGAGCGCTTAAGTTAACCCCCTAAAATGGTAGTTTTTTGTAAAAAAAAAAGACAATTTACACCGTCTTCAGCACATAGGCTGCACAGACTGAACAATCACTAACATTAGGCAACGGACAACACGAAACACCCAGCAGCCCAGTGATGAATTTTTCGTTCGACGAAA
This sequence comes from Aedes aegypti, assembly GCF_002204515.2. Lineage (NCBI taxonomy): Eukaryota > Metazoa > Arthropoda > Insecta > Diptera > Culicidae > Aedes > Aedes aegypti. Next base: position 69,079,291 of record NC_035108.1, on the reverse strand, counting down.
AGTTTTCACCGACTGGAGCGGGAATCGAATCCACACTTCGTGGCACAATACCCCCAGACGACTGACGACGCTAACCGCAAGGCCACGAAGCCCACCAAGTTTTTTGTAAAAGACAATTTTAATTGAATAAAACAAACATGGTAAAATATTCATCACATGTTTTATTTTATTCCCTGAAAGTTTGAAGATGAATGGTTGAACGTGCGAATTTTGCCAAATATTAGTGTTTGTCGCCATTTGATTCCATACACCCTTTAGGAGGGGCTATCCCGTTAGGCATAAAGTCATTTGGCATACAACCATTTGACATAAAGCCGTTTGATATCAAGGTCGTTTCGCATAATGGTCATTTGGCATAATGGACGTTTGGCATAAAACACAGAATATTGGAATAATAAATAAATACAAGAATAAATGGTGCTACTTAAAAGAACGGCTTGTGTTCAAAAGAAGGGAAAATCATCGATGGCAATGTTAGAAGATGTAATGCCAACAATTTACTTAGAACGGAAAGCATAATTATCAATGAAAATGTTCGTAGTTACAATGCAAACCACTAGTTGAATAGCGTAATTATAAAGAACTGCTTATGATCAAACGAAGGGAAAATCACATATGTAAATGTTAGCAATAATAATGCTCAAACATAGTAGCATTGTCAGATTTTCAATGCTGAGCACAAACCACCATATTGCGGTAATAGGGAAGTGGGAAGCAACCTCAAAAATGTTTGTTCAACCTAGTTCTCAATGATTATGCCAAAGGACCATTATGCCAAATGACTTTTATGTCAAACGACCGTTATGCCAAATTATTTTATGCCAAATGACGTTCCCCCCTTTAGGATTATGTTCTATATTCAATGTTCATCCTATCGAGGATATTGCTTACGATTTTGTAAAAATCCGTCCAAAGGTTTCCAATAATTTAAGTTCATGATTTTGTAAGAAACCTGCCAAAGATTCTGTGACAAGTTTTTTTCTGCTCAAAATTCAGTGAAAATTGTGCCTATAATTCAGTGAGATTTTGTTAGATTAATTTGACCAAGTATTTCAAAACATCGCTATGAATTCAGTTTTTCTTCTATCTATTCTACCAAATTTTCATGGAGATTAGTTCTATAAGTAATTCAAATTTCGAAACAAGCGCTGAGAATCCAGCTAGTAAACACTGTCACGAATGACCTTCCCTTGCTACGGCAATCAGGTTAAAGTGACATTAATAGAATTAAGCAGCTAGTAAACATCCACCTGTACCAAAGTTTGAGGTTAAGTTAAGCTTAATTCAAATTGATTTTACATTGGACTTGATATGCTCTAACTTCATGTTGGAAGAACAATCAACGGGCTAGATATGAGATAAATCTTCAAACTTTTCGCTGGCCACACAAAATGCATTGCATTGCAACACATGGTTCTTCTGATGACGTCGAGGAAATGACAGTACCAAGATTCCAGTGTTGGATTTGTTTTAAATCATAAAGACTTTAAAATAAATTAAATTTGGCCGTGTATATCTTTTTAAATTGATTCCCCTAATTATAAGCAGTATTCTGAAATATATTTCAGTGTAAAACTCCAGGAAAAAAATCCATGTTTTTTGAAAAACGTCTCTAACTTTCACTTAGGGCAACCATTAGTGGTGCACCTAAGGGAAAACTGCTAAAACATGGTGATAAAACCATGAAATATATGATTTTTATGTATCATTTGATAGATCTCAAATCCTACTATCACTCAAATGTATAAAAATCACGATTCATTTTTAATTTCCATGCAAAAAGCCTTGTACCAATAATAGGAATACTGTTGCTTTAGTGGATGTATTTATGTTTTAAGAATGGTTCCTTTAGTGGTGCAAACCATTGATTTCTTATGGGACCCTCCACTATGGGTAGTGATGCACCACACAGTGAAGTAAAATTTTCTCCAGCATTGACGAGCTGTTTTGTCGCGAATCAAATTTTCGTCGCTAATGTAGTATTCCGCGGAATTCCGGTGTTTCGAGTCGCAGAAAAAGTGATTACAAACTTGACAAGTTGGCTAGCAATTGCATGTAATGCATGTAAATGTGGAAATTTCGAAAAGTTTTGCGGGAGAGAGCCACCCACAACCGACGGTCCGCCGATGAAAGAGAGGATGTGCCAGTTCATAGTAATTCTACTATCAGTGCATTTACAGTGAACACAGTAAAGGAAATTCAGATACTTTGCCGCATAAACCACACAGATGTTGGTACATTCTATACCTACTTTGTCACGCCGTACACCTGATATCCAAACAACCAAAACAAACTCGCCAGTTGTCACTTGGCATTTCAAAATGGCGGAATGGGAAATCTGACACATTGGACTACCTCCCATCTAGATACCTTGTTATGGACAGCGGGACAAATGCATAGAACCAACGGTAGTATGGGCCCAATGTGGTGGATTTTACCAAGGTGGCGCAGATCATTGATGCGTGCCACTAGTTCTCTCTTTCATTCTCCCGCTGTTCTTATGCAGCGCAAATAGTGACGTCACTATTTGCGCTGCATAAGAACAGCGGGAGAATGAAAGAGAGAACTAGTGGCACGCTTCAATGATCTGCGCCACCTTAGTAAAATCCATCACATTGGTATGGGCCTCGAAACGATCGAGAACCTTATATAGAGTCATCCATTAAGTCCGTTATGTTATTAGGGGGAAGGAGGTGCTCTGCAAGATGTGACGAATCACAAAAAAATTTTGAAGGTACCATATAAAAAGTGTGACGTAGAGCGGATGTGCGGGGTTATTATAGAACAAGATATGTTTTTGTGACACGTATCTCATGGACAATAGGGAGTGTATAAATTTTACTAAGCCAACCATTGAACCAACACCTCACCTCCTGACATATTCATTAAAGCTTCCTTGAAACATTAGGGGACGTCCATAAACCGCGCTATTTCAATTATACCATTCATTTTCATCCCCTCTTCACCTTGGCCACATTTTTTGTATGGGAAAAGCGAATATTTTGTATGAATCATTGCATTTCCCTCAATCCCCTCCTCTCCCTAAAAACGTGACGTAATCTATTGATGATCCATTACGTATGATTACATAAAGCATTTGGTTGTTCTGCGGACGGATTTTTTGGATGCAAACACCATAATTTTTTTTCCTATTTTCGATCGAACAAAACGTGCTGAAAAAAATACCAAATAATAAGGAACTTTGTGTGCCTAACTTGACGTACAAGATTTTCATACAAAAATATGTCTTAAGCCTTAAAAATAGAAAGTTTTCGACGTTAATTCACGAATAAAAGAATATTACTGACTGTTGTTTTTTTTTTTTTAGTTGTTGATAATATTGCTGTAAAACAGCACAATATTTTCACGAAAATTGAGTAACAATATTTAGCACATTCACTAAGGAATGAAAAAAATGACGCACTTATCGGATTCGTTTTAAAATAAATTTTATTCTTTGCCTATTATTAATCAAAAATACATTTTCGTGTGCTAGTCTGAGCTAGAATTTATTTATGATAAAATTAATTAGAAAATGCGTCAAGTTTGAACCCGCGTCAAATATGGTCGATCACGGTACCCCATTTACCCACTTGGACCGTGGTACCTAAATTAAGAGGGGATTTGATTGACTAATTATTTAATTACAAATTTGTTCTGCATCGCATTTTACCAATAAAAATACTTCACTGCTCTATATGTATGACTGTATCATGTTCTTCCTAGCATGCGTGTAGTGGAAAACTAGAGTAAAAACGAAACGATGGTTACTTTCTATATCCCTAAACCCGGTTCGATGTATGTGACATGACTCGGACATGTACTCAACCCTCTTAGTTTCTCTCCAGAAATTTAAAACCCTAACTTTTAACTTACCACAACTGCTGGTGCTATTGATGCAGATATCTTGAATCAAGAATAATAAAATAACTTATTGTATTTCAACCGTGCATGTTTTAAAATCTACGATAGACAATAAGCGTGTGGATAAATCGTGCCCTTTTAAACGCAATGTAAGCTCAACGTCTTGTACAGAATGAATGAAGTGTAACACTGTTGTAATCTGACAACAAGATTAGGCTCTTCTGTAACTTTATCCTAAAGAGTGCGTTACTAAGAGCAAACCAGATTTGTTAAAGATCCATATCAAATAAATGTTAGAAATATTAAACATTGTTAGCTCCACTTCTGTTCGAGATTTTTTAATGTAAGTTATTCATCAAATCAACGAACGATAAATTGATAAAAACTGCATCTGGGCTTTCGTAACCTGTGAAATCTCGAAAAACATCCAACTCAACCTTGCTATCCAGCGAGCTAGGCAACTATTTGTAACAGGGAACGAGTAAAACGCCGATGGAGACTGCATGTTAGCAAACACGTAGGTATCTTTTCAAATTGAAGCTCATAAAATATAATGAGTACCGATATATTACAGCAAAATTTTGAAAAGCTTACAAAACTTTGAATGATGATTAATCACCGCCTCAGTGATATGATTTGAAAACTAACATGTAGGTATTACACTACCAGGGGCTTGGATGGAATGGTGGGTGGCGCGGCATGTTTCAACGAATGAAACCCAAAAATCCGCACTTTCCAGGGGCTTATCTTCACCAAATTTGTATAAAAGCAACCCGTCAGCATCCCCAAAGATATCAGTCGCCCAAAGTTCCCCCTTCGCTTATCATCTCTATAGTCCGTAACTTTTCTACAAGCCTGAAAATGTACAAGAAACTGGTGAGTTGAGGAGAAGACCTACAAGAAGCAAATTTGTCGCGTGTTTGGTGTAGAAATGGAAAAAGTCATCAACATATTAACATATGCTAATGAAGATCGCTTCGACACCGTTGTTGATGACCCTAAAAGTGCAAATGTGACGAACTGTTTTCGGGTGACATTTTTGATGCCATCACTATTAGCGCTATTATCTAACACCGTGATGTCGTAGTGTTATGAATATTAATCGAAATCAGCGTGATAGAAAAAAAGAAGTGTTCAGAGATTGACCCGTGTTGCGAAACTGTGTCAACTGATTTTTCAAATGAAGTGTGTTTGATGGGGCGGTTGAAAACTCCAAAAAAGTTTGATAATCCAATGGTCCATATCTTTCTTACTATCCCTACGATAAAAATAGTGTTTTGCATTTTCGATGACGATTCAACTATAATGAAGGAAATTGCTGAAGAGACTAATATACATGAAGAGACTGACGGTTGAAAGGAGAGATTTTCATGAATGTGTGTGCCATTGTTTAGCTCATTTTAGAATTATAGCCCAGCAATCAGTGTAATCTTCTGCAAAAATCTTAAACAATATTCGCATAACTTATGACCTCGCCCTAAAGCCATTTGGTAACCGAGTGTGTAGTTGGTTGTTCATAAGCAAATGCATGGACAAAGATAAACACTATCACTTTTGTGACATATAGGAGGATCTGCTCTTTATCATAATATTGTTAATAAACGTGAAAATCTATCCGTTTTCTCAGTAACAACAAGCCACACAGTTGGTTATCAATGGCTTTTAGGGCGAGATCATAAATTAAGCGAGAATATAAGCTCAAAATGGATTTGCTTCTTCAGAAACTTCCTTTATTATGGTTTGAAGAATGAGCTTTTACTATGAGATAATAAGTTTGTATTCACATTACAGTACTCACATGTTTGTAACATTTTTCAAAATGTCTCTATAGCATTTACCATATATCGTCTTTGGGCCTTCCGAAAAGCTGACAATTGGACAGAACAGTATGTTTATCGTAAGGATAATAAGAAAGAATGGATGTTCAAACTTTTTTTTAAATTTTTTACTGCCCTAGTGTTCAACAGCTTAGGGGCCTTCCGTAGCCATGCTGAAAGTGTCTGGGTTCGATTCATGTCGGTCCAAGAACTTTTCGTTATTTGAAATTCCCTTGACTTCCCTAGGCATAGAGTACCATTTTACCGCCTACACGATGATATACGAATGCAAAAATGGTACATTTGGCAAAGGAAGCTCTCAGTTAAGGTGAAACAGCTTGAAATCCAACTTCCATATTGTACGGAAACTTTGAAGCAACAATTCTCACTAGCGAAGCAACAAGTAACATTGTCATTTCTATTTTAACGTTTTGCACTGATAGTAAGCATAAAATTAGAAGATCGGGTCCACTGCATAAATAAGGATTGTTCATTTCATAAAATGATATGATATTTTTTATACTTACTGATGAAAACGCAATCGGTTTCTGTACATCGTTCAACTACAGTAGAATTCCGTTTTTGGCATGCTCCATTTTTGGCAGCTCCCGATTTTGATATTTGACTGCATCCCACAACTCTATCTTCGCCGATATTTCTCAACATCCCACCAACTACTAGGCCTTCCATACGCACTTATTTACTTCGAGATGATCATCTGGAGATGAAATCTGGAGTATACTGCGAGCCATATCAAGATTTTTAATCAAAGATTCAAATAATACAATGTTATCATTTTTGGTTCTCACGTAATCGAACAAAATACAAAAAGATATAGCATGTAAAAGGTGTTAATTAAAAAAAAAAACATGAACAATCAATATTTTTCCAGCTTAGTGCCTTTGAAATCTTGAGTAGGGGCACAAGTCGGCCATTGTAACGGCCATCTTCAGAATCCAAGATGTTGCATCTTAATAACTATGGAAGTGCTCATTGCACACTAAGCTCAGAAGCAGGCTCTGTCCCAATAGGGGAGTAATGCCAACCATAAGCATAAGAAGAACAAGTTAAACAGCAGCATTACTAATCGACGAATTTCACTATTCTCGTGTTTAGTTCATCACGTGTTTGGTATTGGCCGTTTCGCGTGCCGCTCCGGTAGAGGAACCTACGGAAGTTCGTGTCTCCAGGGATGCTCCAGATGCTGCTGGTGACGATGCCAGTGCTACCATTGTGGCCCAGGAACAGATCATCAACGGAGACGGAAGCTATGCGTACAACTTCGAAACGAGCAACGGAATTCGCGCCAACCAGCGAAGTGAGAACGGAATCAACGCCAATGGCGAGTATTCCTACGTTGCTCCTGATGGTGTCGAATATCGTGTGACGTACGTGGCCGATGAAGCCGGATTCCAACCGATGGGTGCCCATCTGCCAGTGGAACCCCCAGCACCGGAGCATGTCATTAAGATGCTGGAGGATCTGCGCGCGGCCAATAATCCCGAGTTCGACATTGCCAACCTAGACGCGACGATTGCTCGGCTGAAGGCCACCCAAGGCTAAAGAGCGTGGGCCAACCAAGGCATGTTGAGAAGCGGGCCATTACCGAATGGCTGTGTGATGAAACGTTGTTCCACGGTGTGGAATTTTGTACATATTTCAAACATTAAAAGAGACAGGACGATTAGTGCAATGCGAGTTTAGCTTATAAGACTGTAAATATACAAGTTGTTATTTTAAATTATGGTTGTTTTCCTTGTTTAGAGATATTTCAATCAACTCATTTCTCATGTTAAGAAAATAAGGGATTTTTCGAACCCTTCTGTGAAATTTCCCATTGGCACCAACCACTGCCTTCAAATATCACTTGGAAAAATGAAATGAAAAGTTTCCAAAATCAATGTTTATGGAAAAAGCTGATTTCCCCGAATTAAAAGTTATTGCCTACAGAGCTGGTAGATTTCTTCCGGCATACTCAGGGACTCTTCCAAAGAAATCTCCAGGAATTTCTCTAATGATTCCTTAACCAATTCTCTCAGAAATTCTTCCAGCGGTGTTTCAATGGATGCTTAGAGCAATTTCTTCTGAGTTTCCTGCATGATATTCTTGAGCACTCCAACGCTTCTACCACCAGTAATTTTCCAGATACTTGGGCTTATTCTACGACTGGCGTGAGGTGACAATTGTCGGCGTCGTATAGCGAGGTGACAATTCTCGACTCGAGTGAAGTGACTCTCCATTTGATTTACACGGCGAGTCACTTCACTCGAGTCGAGAATTGTCACCTCGCTATACGACACCGACAATTGTCACCTCACGCCACTCGTAGAATAAACCCAACTAACTCAAGATTTTTCCAGATACTTCTTGAGAAATTCTTCCAAGAACAAAAAAAGTTCATTTAAGAGTTCTTGAAGATATTCGTATGGAAATTTCCCCATGAAGATCTTCAAAAATTCCTACTCCAATGGTTTTAACTATTATTCCAAGCATTTTCCTATGAATTCCTACATAGACCTGCGCGTCGAATTATTTTCAATTGGCGGCAGCGACGGTGGCGTGGGAAGGCGTGAAGTAAATCTAACACAAACATTGAAAAGAAATATGAAGCCGAGCATGGCCATATTTAAAATAATAGGAGGATCCGTTGGGGCCCAGATAGCCGTAGCGGTAAACGCGCAGCTATTCAGCAAGACCAAGCTGAGGGTCGTGGGTTCGAATCCCACCGGTCGAGGGTCTTTTCGGGTTGGAAATTTTCTCGACTTCGTACCTGCCACACGATATACGCATGCAAAAATGGTCGTTGGCATAGTAAGCTCTCAGTTAATAACTGTGGAAGTGCTCATAAGAATAAGCTGAGAAGCAGGCTCTGTCCTAGTGGGGACGTAATGCCAGCAAGAAGAAGAAGGAGGAGGATCCGTTGAGATATCCTTGTGAGAATTAAGGAATTTGTCATATATGCTCCATGGGATCCCTAAGAAATCTCTTCTGAAATTTCTGCAGCAAATCCTGAACAATCTTGGAGAAATAGGTGGTTTTCGTAGGATAAATTTCTAGAGGAATCCAAAAAGTTATTGTTTTGAGGAATATCTGAAGATTTTTTTTTCAAGGAATTCTGGCACGAAGTGATACTTGCATATGTTTTTCGGTAATTATTTCTTCAATAAGTAGTTCATGTTAAAATCATGGAGTAAGAATGAAGAAGGTCTTACACAATTATTCAAATAACTACTCACAGGATTCTGTATAGGATTTATTGGAGATATTTTCCAAGGAATGATTGTAATAATCTCTGAGAATGATTGTAATATGAATCTTCTGGAGAGCGAAAACTGAAAAAGTTCTTACAGCAATATATGGAGAAATCCCCTCAAACTTCCTGAAAGAACCTGTGGATAAATTCATGGAGGATTCCCTGAAGTGATTCCGGACCCATGGTGAACATTTCTGGAAATAATTCTCAATGAGTCGTGGGATGAACCCGAGGAACTTTTGGTTGCATTGCAAGAGAATGTAAATCAAATGGAGAGTCACTTCACTCGAGTCGAGTATTGTCACCTCGCTATACGAGACCGACAATTGTCACCTCACGCCACTCGTAGAATTAACTCAACTGGGAAAGGTATAGAGCAATCTCTTAAAGTATTTTTGGCGGATTCTCTAAGAAATACGTTGAAACATGGTAAAGCCTTGGAGGCAATGCATCCATGGAGTGATTGTTCAATAAATCTTCAGTGAACGATTTTTGGAAACATCTCTTACAGGAATGTTTGAAGATTTTTTAGAGAACCATATGAAAAAGTTCTTTTAGTAAAGACCACTATACTGAAAAAATCAGTGGAGTAATTCTTTAAGGCATCTCTGAAAGAAATGCAACTGGAATCATGATAAAAGCTTTGCAGACATTTCAGAAGGAATTCTTCGAAAAATCAATGCACATTGGGCCAGACCGCAAAATTAGGAAGAAAAAAATATTTTGACTGTGAAGATGATTTTTTAGAATCTTATTATCTCGCTTATTTCATTTAATACATTTCATTCATATTATTACTGATGCATTGAAACAATTGTCGTGAATACAAAGTTGCGATCGACCTCTATTACAAAGGTTTGTATTTATTGAAGAAAAATATAAAAATAAATATTCGATTGAGAAGATTTCCGTTGGTTTCGACTTCAATATTTGGACAGTCAACGTTGGACAGCACATATCAATATTTCGTCTAAAATCATGAAATTTCAGTAAAAAATGTTCGTTTTCACATCAAAATTATACTGTGAATCCTCCAATATTCTCCAGAGATACAATCAGAGCCGTAGCGTGGCTTCATGGCGCCCTTGGCAAACCTCCATTTAAGCGCCCCTTATTCAAAGAATTGTTTTTTTTTTTTTTGCATTATCCAAGTAGAATCTATTCCAGGCTTGCTTTACCTTTTGAAATTCGGAATGAAACTCAGATACTAGATTGTAAGTAGTTTGGTGTTCAGTCATATCTACACACTAAGCTCTTACGGTGAAATTCACCGTAATCTCAACAGCTGAACAGCTCGGTGAAATAAAACACCGTAATTTCGTTGGAATTTAACGGATTGCGGTGAATTTTTACCGAATATTGTGAAAATTTACCGTACTCCTTTAATTTATTTTACCGAACCGTACAGCTGTTCCGTAAAATAATTTAAGTGTGTACTGAATCAAACATTTTTTGTAAAATCATAGGATTATCAGTCAATGTAAAATATTTCGATCATATTCTTGATTCTAAGAACAAAATCTTAGAACATCCAGGATTCTGTAACACTTTCCCAGGCTACATTATTTTGAAAAAAATGAACAAGAGTCTATGATAAAGCTCTAAAAGTGTTTCCAAAAGAAATCTGCCTAAACCTAACCTTGCATTATGTTGGAGGCCAGAAATTTCTGTGAAAATTCTGCATAGTACTCTGAAAATACTGTAAAGTTTTCTAGTACTCTATCCAAGAATTCCAAAGAGTCCTGCTCTAAGCTATGCAAAAAATCGATCCAAGATTATAAGAGACTTACTTCTGATTGTCCAAGGAAGGATCACGCAGAAGTAGGCAAAATTATTTGAAGTAGGAGCTGCAGAGATCTGCAAGCGTTTTAAGATCGCCGGCGCTAGATTTTTTGCTCCACGCATGGTAATTTTGTTAGTTCATAGCCGTAAGTCGTGATAGTTTTTAATAATTATTTAACACCATATTTTGTTGTAAGAAATACAGTATATTTTTATACTACACTGCGGAACACGTTTTTGTCTCAAGCACCAAAATACCGCTATTTACTAAATTAATGGTTGCTGAATTCATTGCCGTATTTAGAGATATCATGGGACGTCTAGTTTTCGAGATATTGACTGTTAAAAATGCAAAATTTGACTGTTTCAGACAACTTGCATGCAAGTTTGACAGCTTGTACGGCAACTTATTTGCTTAATTTGTCACAGAATTTAAACTTCATGTATAACACAATAATTATCAACAAAGTTCATAATATTTTCGATGGTAAAATGTTATTTTTTGCTGGTTCAGAAAAGTATTGTATTTTGCCATATAAGAGAAACGAAGAATTTTATATAAAGACTGCAAGCATGTTGAAAAAAATCGATTTAAACTAAGTTTGTATCGTGAAATTAAGTACATTGTACCTATATTGAAAGTTCAAGTCCTATTAAGCATGTTTGGCAGATTATATCACAAAACAATAATAAGTTATACTTTGAAATTCATGTTAACATCAATAAAACCAACATCTCATTTTTGTTACGCTGTGTTATCAATTATGGGATTTTTTTTAATGGATGACTTTTATTTAATAAAATTACTTCAATATTTAATAAGTGCGTAAAGCATTTTTTCGCCCCCTGAAGGCTGGCGCCCTTGGCGGGTGCCAACCTGGCCAACCGCACGCTACGGCACTGGATACAATATAGGGTAGAAGCACCGGTTTTGGCCATACCCCAGTTGTAGCCATAGGGGATTATACATCGTTTTACTTAGCCAATCAGCATGAAACCTTTTGTGTTCAGTAGATCACATTCACATGATAGAGCTACATTCATTTACCCGTCCAAATTGATTCAAAACATAAGAAAAATAATTCATTTTCCTTATAATTTTAACTCCCATACACCTTATTTGGCCAGGACACTCCTAATTTGGCCACTCTTATGAGAAATCAATGCGATTGGTCAATTTAGAAACCGAAGTTAAATCTCTGGCCGAAACTGGTTCCGTTGACCTATATTGACCAACGGGATTTTCAAAGCGAAAAAATGGTTTTAGCTCAGTTTTGATATTTTATACACATAATATGGATTGAAAGCTTACATTTGACATATTTGTAGTATAAATACGGCTTCCCATTTAATTTTTATCGACATTTTCTCTTAGACTGGCCAAAACCGGTGCTTTTACCCTACCATTTGAACCTCTATGTTATACCTTTCAAATCCTGCGCAAATTGGGATATTGACGTTTGAAAAATATGTTTTTTACCCTTCTTACAACCATAAGAAGGGTGTGTATGTGTGTGTGTATGTTACACAAAATGTCACTCAATTATCTCAGCCGTTTTTCAACCGATTTAAACACTTTTAGCTCTTAAAGAAAGCTACAACGTTCCCATAGAACGCTATTGAATTTCATTGCGATCGGACATTTCGTTACAGAGTTATGATTCAAACAGTATTGTAAAGTACTAGAAAAAGCATTTTCTTATGTTTTCAACTGTCTGCATTTTGATCGATTTCTCAGCCATTTTTGAACCGATTTAAGTTCTTTTATCGGCTAATGACATTCAATTATAAGCCTTCAAATTTTCATTGAAATCGGATCACTAGTTACAGAGATATCAATGGAAGATTTTTTTAAGGTAGTGGGATTTTTTTTCTAAGATATTCAACTTTTTACATTTTGATTAATTTCTCAGCTATTTTTAATCCGATTTAAGCTCTTTTTCATCGATTGAAAGCTCTGACATCATCCACAATCATTATGTAATCGAATTATAAATTACAAAGATAAAAATCATTTTTTTCAAAAATCTCTAAAATTCCCCTTTTTACCCTTCTTACAACCATAAGAAGGGTATAAAGATCGCTTGAAAAACCGACTTTTGATCCGAGGCCCGGAGAGCCAAGTCTCATATACCAATCGATATAGCTCGACGAACTGAGCACATGTTCGTGTGTGTGTAGGTGTGTGTGTCTTCTTTCTGGCGTTACATCCCAACTGGGACAAAGCCTGCTTCTCAGATATTAGTGTTCTTATGAGCACTTCCACAGTTATTAACTGAGAGCTTTCTTTGCCGATTGATCATTTTTGCATGTGTATATCGTGTGGCAGGTACGATGATACTCTATGCCCTGGGAATCGAGAAGATTTCCAACCCGAAAAGATCCTCGACCAGTGGCATTCGAACCCACGACCCTCAGCATGGTCATGCTAAATAGCTGCGCGTTTACCGCTACGGCTATCTGGGGGGTGTGTGTGTGTTACAAAAAATGTCACTCAATTATCTCAGCCGTTTGTCAACCGATTTAAACACTTTTAGCTCTAAAAGAAAGCTACAACATTCCCATAGAACGCTATTGAATTTCATTGCGATCGGACATTTCGTTACAGAGTTATGATTCAAACAGTATCGTGAAGTACTAGAAAAAGCATATTCTAATATTTTCAACTGTCTGCATTTTGATCGATTTCTCAGCCATTTTTGAACCGATTTAAGTTCTTTTATCGGCTAATGAAAGCTCTGACATTCAATCATAAGCCAGAGTTATGATTCAAACAGTATCGTGAAGTACTAGATAAAGCATATTTTATTACTTTCAATTGTCTGCATTTTGATCACTTTCTCAGCTATTTTTAATCCGATTTGAACTCTTTTTCCATCGATTGAAAGCTTTGACATCATTCATAGACATGCTGCAATCAGTGCTGGAAAAGTTCGCATCACGAAGCAGCTCACGAGTGTATACCAACGCATAACAAACATCACAGACTCGGGATCTGGCTAGGTGTGAGTAAGCCCGCACCCGTCTGCTCGGGAGAACATGTCAAAAGAAGTAGCAACAAGCTCGCGAGCGTTTACTCGCGAGTAACCGAGCAAGGTGTGATTTATTATGGTTTTGACAGACAAATTAATTGTATAACCATCATATCGATAGTAAACTACTAGTTTGTAGTCAAAAGCCCTTGAAAACCATAAATCTCGGAGGGTAAGCAGCTTTTTTCCCAAAAGCACAATATGACTCTGAGCAGCTCCGAACACGTTCGCGAATCACTTTTTGCTTCAGTTACTCGGGAGTTGACAGATGCGAGTAAGCCAGCGCTCTGACGCTCGGGAGCGTTTGGTTTTGTTTTTGTTTCAGTTCAGATGAAGCGTTCGCCACTTTCCATCACTGGCTGCAATCGAACGAAAAGTTACAGAGAGAAAAATCGAGTTTATCCAAAAAAATCTCTAAAATTCCTCTTTTTACCCTTTTCACAATCATAAGAAGGGTATAAAGATCGCTTGAAAATCCGACTTTTGATTCGAGGCCCGGAGGGCCAAGTCTCATATACCAATCGATAGAGCTCGACGAACTGAGCACATGTACGTGTGTGTGTATGGGTTTCTAGACCCTCTTAAACTATGATAAAAAGCGTATGAAAAGTTATAAAGTTTGATATCCACCAGGACTTTCTCGCAAACCATTAAACTATTAGAGCAGATAGAACATAGTCACAATATTCTAATGTTTGGTTATACTGGTACAAGCTTCCAAATGAATGATGAATATTAATTAGGCAGCATCCATTTATTACGTAACGCTAAAATTGAAATTTTTCACCCCCTCCCTCCCTCCGTAACGCTTTTTGTATGAAAAATTTCAATATTTTTGAATGAGCCGTAACGCTTGAGCCTACTCCCCCCTCCCTCTAGAGCGTTACGTAATTTGTGGATGCCGCCTTATCTCAAACCGGTATGGAAATGTAAGAAGAGTTCAGTCTCACCATCGGTGCATTAAGTCAGGTTTTTTTTTAATAAAAATGGTCATATCTCGTAAACTAATTAATAGAATCGCTTAATTCTTTCACCAAATGCGCGTTTCAACTAGTTTGTAAAAGACGTAATTTTGATAAAATTTGAAATAAAAAAAGTTATGGGCAAAATATCATTTTTTTATGGAACACCCTATCTTGTATCATTGAAAACGCCATAGCAGTAGACTTACAAGATTGGCCTCTTCGGCAAAGTTGTTCAAAATTAAACAAAAAACAAGTTTCTAGAACACTTCAAAGCGCTAACTTGAAAAGCATAATATTTGCCTAAATATTTCCGTATATTTTGGACCACCCTAAAGTCACTAAATGTCAAAATGTAGCCCTCATCATTTGTAACATTTTTGCCGAAGACACTTGTTCTAAAAAATCATCTTCATAGTCAAAATAATTTTTTCCTCCTAATTTTGCGGTCTGGCCCAATGTGCAATGGGAAAATTCTTTAAGGTGAAGATGCAACGAAGCCAAACCTCAAATTTTCATAAGAGCACAAATATCCGTTTGAGCTGAAAACTTAATCGATTGATCGCCACCAGCATGTGACCATTCGATTAAGTTTTCAGCTTAAGGGGACACGGGAGACCGTGTTATTTTCCCTATCTTTCGTCTCACTCTAACAATAATCATCAAAACTTTGTGGAAGCAAATCTCGAGTTTTAGTGAACCGATGAAGATGAAAATTTATCGGGTTGTGCACTACATATATAGAATCATAGTGATACATTTTTGCATCGATATATGCAGTGGTTCTTGGGATTTGCTTCTTGAAATGGATAGGGTGATTATGATGACGTCCCGTGCGGCCTTAAACGGGTGTTTAGTTCTCCAGATTTGTGCTCTTGAAAATTTGAAGTTTGGCTTCGATTCATCATCCTGAGTATTTCTTATGTGAAGCAATTCATGAAAAAATCATTTACAAAAAATCATCGGAAAATGTTTTTGAACATAAACTTGATGAACCCCTGGAGAAAATTTTGATGAAATTCACTGAGGAATCCCTTAGGGAGTCCGTTACGTCCCTGTCGGAAACTTCCTTCTTTCCTCTGGAAAAAATCCACCAAACAGCTAATAGAGGAATCCTTTAAAAAAATCGTATGGGAATTCCTAGTGAAATTTCTGGCGAAAACTCTTAGGGAGCTGTTAAAAAAAAATATCTGGCTGAATACTGTCTGGAAATATTTTCAGAGTAATATCATTGAAAATTGCTAGAGGTGGTAGTGTAGAAGTGCTCAATGATTTCATGAAGCAAAATCTTGAGGAATTCTAAGCATCCAATGATATATTGCTGGAAGAATTCCTGGGAAATTTGGTGGAAAATATCATAAGAAATTTCTTGAGGGATTCATAGAAGAATCTCTGAAAAAAATAACTAGAAGCGAAGAAGAAAAAAAGAACTGAAAGAAATTATGAAAAATCTGCGGAACAGTGACGTTAGAGTATCTAAAACTTTCTCTGCAGCCTCTAGAATTGTTTACTAGAATTGACAGGGTCAATTTGGTTAAAAAATCGATTTCCATTAATAAAAGAGGCTTTTTAGAGACTTGCATTAAAGTTCTCTAAAAAGATACCTGCTACAAGCCCAACGGTAGGAATATCTTAAGGCGAAGTAGGCCGTCATTGAAATTTCTACGCGTCGTAAATGAATGTTGCTAAATTATGTCATAATTTTGAAATGAAGAAAAACAGTTTGCATTGCACTGACGCTTCTGAAAAAGTATCAGCATCCTTTCAGCATGTCAGCGAATATAGTGATACTTTTCCGGATCATTATGAACTATGAGGACTGATTTTTGTCACTTTGAAATTGCAAAGCTGCAATGTCAACATGGCTACCAAAGAATGACGATCTATTATAGCTAAGTATACTTAGCCTTAAGCTAACATTGAACTGCTCAATGAATCTCTGAAATATTTCAAGGAACATTGTAAGACATGAAAAATGCTGCGAAAAATGTTGTTTGAATATTTGTACTTTTTAAGTGGTTTTTATATGAAATTCACTATAACTCCTGTATTCTAATAGCTAGAAGAAAAGTATCTTCGACACCGTGCACTGTATTAGGCAGCACGTGCAGGGCTGGTAGCAAGTCACTTTTTAGTGACTTGGTCACTTTTTTCGACCTGGTCACTAAAAAGTCACTATTTTCAATAAAAAGTCACTAAAGTCACTTTTTCTGGAAAATGGTCAATAAAGTCACTTTTTAGTGATCTGATGATTATGAAATTAAAGGCAGATTAGCTTTTCAAACATAAACTGAAAGAAATAAATATTTGTTATTATAAAGGCAACTATAGTGTAAATTTGAAATCAATGTGTCAAGATTCTTGACTAAAGAAAAATAGAAACTCCCGGCTAACTTTCTGGAAGAATTCTGGTGAATATTCGGTAGACATTTCCAATGGAAAATGTAAAATTTTTCTAATGAAAAATTCTGTCAAAACATAGAAAGCGAGTTAGGGATGAATTTTTTGTCCGAAATATTTTGATAAATTTTGACAAAAACCAGGATCATTATCTGACAGACTTGCTGTATAAATTACCAGTAATCGTTCTGCAGTAATCTACGGCTATGGATGGAGTCCTGAACTTGCCTTATGGAAGAACATCAGCAAAACTCATCCGGGAATAAGCCAGAGGCGGTTAGAAATAACATCCACAAAAATCAAAGAGTTTGTCAGAAACTCGTACAGAACCTAAAGCGAGTACTAATTTTGCTAGAAATCATTTCAGAAATTATATTAGAAAGGCCAACAAATAAACTATACATTTATCCATTAACTAACCCTCTCTTTCCCATGGTAGTACAGGTGATCAACCGATTTTCAACGAACGCTAGCTAAACCGAATTGGTACAAGTAGCTCAATAATGATTGGAATAAATTTATACGCTAATTAGTCTTATCAAACATCTAAATAAGTGACCTAAGGGTCTAACTATTGAAAAAAACAATCAACATTTTTTATTGTGATTTTGAATAGCTTATTTGCAACAACTTTTGTTCAAGCACTTTTTTTAGAAACGCCATTTTGATAGTTAAATTGTCGAACAAAGCTGTGGGAAAGAAAGGGTTAATTCTTGGCACTGTTTTTCATACGACTTTGGTCAACTTTTTCTATACATAAAACATGTTTCTATAGTGAATGCATGAACATTGTAGGGAAATAATAATTGATTACAAGTGATATCAGTGGCTATTTCCTAGCATCAAATCCACCTATTCATGCAGTAATAAATAAGCGGTTTCTATCGTTTACTGTTTGCTTTATAATCTAAGTATGCAAAATTAGTCATTTTCAGGACCGTAGATCAGATAAAACATGTGGTTACGAGTCGCCACTGAGTGATATGATTGTTTTCAAAACCTTATTCATTTATTTAAACGATCAGTTGGAATATTTCAATTATGCATAGAATCATTTTCTAATGCTTTGTGCACGACATTCATATGATTCGGTTTATCTCGAATTCGTCAATAATCAGTTGTGTTTTGGAGTTATTGTTGTTTATTTAGAAAAAATAGTTTATTTTTTTTCAGAAATTCTGCCACCAATTTAGTCAATTTTGAATTCATTCAGGATTTTTTTTCAGAATTTTCTGAAATTTATTCACGATTGTCGTAACTTAAAATTTTACCTCGAATTGTTCCACAGATTTGATAAGAAATGCTTCAAGTAATTCGTTTTGCATTTCTATTTCAAAATTTTCAATGGACTTTTGCCAGTAAGTTTCTCATAAACATGAGTTTGTTTACCGTAGTTCATGTATTTGAAATCAGAAATTTAGAGTAATAACCTAAATCAAGCTAATGTTCATCTTGTAAAAATAATCTACAATGCGCCTCATCCCGAACAGATAATTGTTAATGATTTGAAATTACTGCGGTTCTCTACATTCTAAATTTACTTAAAATGTAAACTTTCGATAACTGCATGTGTGTAACATTCGACAAAAGTAGGCATTGAGTAAATGGAATACCATGTGTGTATTTTATGGCAGTATGAAAAAAACTAAAACTTCTAAAAATTACCAGAGACTCAAAAGTGCTTATTGGAGGATGAAATTTTGTGCAGCTCACACCCAATATTAGGTGCATAGTCACAAAAAAAAAGTTGATAGGAGTTTCATTTCTGCTACATTACGAGGCTCATGTATAATCTTATTGTGACTGTTATGCGGTTTTTGTAGCAATGTAACAAAACTGTTTTTTTTATTTTCTAGAACAATCTTACAGATATCAGTAAATTGACCGAAAGTGTTCATCATTTGATGACTCTCCACGGTATCAACTTGAAATTGGTTTGTTCAGGGGTATCCAGTTTCTCACATATTCTGAATCTACGTTAAAAATTGAACAAGACTCCAAAGTTTCACAATTTTTCGTGGCCTGGAACTATTTTCAAAACACGTTTGAAATTAGCATGGAATTCACTTTTGAATCACCCCTGGTGTTCGGTTTTCGCGTTCTGCTGGGCAGTGTGATTCAGAAGCCCAAGCATGCAGTTTTGTTTTTATTTTCGCATTAAATTTTTCATTCACGCGTTTTGCTGAACTACGTTTTGCTACGGCAACCCAAGCCATCATGATCGTTTACACCACCCCGAGTAAAGAAAATTTGTTTTTGCGGTGGTGGATTGAACGATGAATTGCAGAGAGGTTTCAAATGCAGAATTTGGTGAGCTTGTTTCAATATGAACCAATGCCAACATATTATTCATAGGTGCCAGAATGTCTGCCAAACGTATCCAATGGTCGTTCACATCCCACAATATCCCATAACACCTATGAGAGGTCATAGAGTTCTCTGCATCTTTCTCAAGTATGTGTACAATTAAACATTACTTCCCATTCCTCAGCATTCACAAGGACGTGGCCAGTACAGCTCTCAACTGTTGGAGGATGCGTCAATCTTGTCTAAGAGTCAAGAGTTAGTCCCAAATCTTTGACTTTGGTAATGGACGGGGAGGAGGCAACCCTCATACAACGGTTTAGGACTGTACCACCTACGAATTTGTGCGAATTGCTTAATGCTAATGCTAATGCTAAAATTCACTTTTGAATCACTCCTCGGCATATTTTACTTTGGGGCGAACTGTCATGTAAATTGAAATGCGATTGAGTCGACGGATTGAAATCTTTTTTAATCATTTCTGACACAGTCAACTTTCGTTCGTTGCACTAAACCTGTAGCCCACTTAGTGAAAGACTTTCACTAATCGGGCTGAGTTTCGAGCTGTCAAATAACATAGAACAAAAGAAAAACAGAGCTACCAACATTCATAAATTGTGTCTTATGTCAGAAAATGACGTTTGCATTCGTTTTATGTGAGCTATAGCCCAACTAACAGGAGCCCAATTAAAACGTAGCCCACTTAAAGATAGTGCAACGAACGAAATTCGACTGTATTAACATTAAGATATTGAAATGCAATTAAATCGTGTCATACTTAGAAAAATGTTTTCTTTCGATCAAGCTACAAAAAAACTGTGAATTTTTCTTCACTAAACCAATTTAAAAAAATGTCGAATGTATCAAATATGCAGTTATGGACAGAAGAATGGTTTATATAGAAATAGAAAGTATTTTCATTTCTAGCCATTTTATGACCAATACTTGTAGTTTTTATTCACTATTTTGATCATTTTGGTCACTAAAGTCACAATTATTTTGCTGTCTAACTGCTACCAGCCCTGCACGTGATATTAAAACAACACTTTTCTACAGAAACTTTAGACGAAGAAGTTTCTTCAAGCATCAAATGTAGGTTTCATATAAGACTGGTGATTTTTTACGTAAATATAAATGCGAGGTAAAAACAAGAAGATGACGATTATGAACGAGTATTCAGGGCGTATTCGGGATATGTTCCAGACTAGTATAACTCTATAATATGCAAACATCATTCTATACTTCATAGATATTTTCATCCGAAATGTGTTGTTTATTGGTTTTAAGTAATATTGTTGGTTGCTGCAGTGTTCCGCCGCCATTCCCTAATTGTCAGTATACTAACTTGGCTGGTCGTGGGTAAAAAACAATCTGCATGTTATGTTAAATGTGGTGAAAGGAAAACATAAAATCTAATAGAAGAGTTGAAGGGGGTGTGCACTTACAAGTATAGTAGGTGAATAATGAGGAAAACAATTGCAATTATCTTAACAAATTATAAAACAAATACCGATTCAATTAAATTAACCTATGCTCTTTCTTTTAATTACATCCATTCTAATATATTCATTTCAATTTATTTGCTACAGTGTAGATTTGTATGCGTAAATTTAATAGCATTTCATGAGTCTTTCCTAGAGATACTTGCATTTGTGTGTGTGTTTTGTCTAACATACCGATTTTATACAGTGTTTGATTTCAAAACCAAATTCAATCTTCAGTTTCAGTTGAGAAATATTTATTTCCTGTTCCATAGAGTGATACCGGCTAAAATCATTACACGACTATACTGCCCATAAATGCATGTCAGTCCCATGTTTGCTGGGTTTCCTATGTACATGGGACAATTATGCGTTTATGGGCAGTATATGCCTTTTATGCTTCTTAGTCCAGCATGTGGATACGGCTGTGTGTGTAGTTACCAACTATGATTAATCGCTTTTCAGCTGGTTTGGATTATGTTCTTCTTCGCGTGGTTGCTTGTCTATGCTTATAGACGATGAATCCTATTCAATTGGACTAACTATTTCACGATTGGTTCACTATAACATACGACTTTTGTGTTTTGTATTAGCATTTAGTTTTAGTCTTCCTGTGAAGATTCCTAGATTCCGACCTAAATCATATTATTTTTCTAATTTTTTATTCCATCTTCAATTGGTTTCCTGTGTTTGATAAGATACTTTTCAATCGCAAGACTACGCCATAACCATCCAATTTATTTGGAGTTTTGAATTTCTGAGTTGTCTATTCTTATTTATTATATTTATTATTTACAAAAACTGCTCCACATTCTTGGGTTTAGGGGAGAGTACGTAACAACGTTTGTGATAAGATCCACACTCACACAAATCAAATGATGTCTATACAATGTAATTTAACTACTCAATCATGCAATCACTACCTCGCAATCGAATGTAGGCTACAATAACTTATTATAAGTAAGATTAACAACGTAGGATAAACAGAATCAATAGTTGAATGGGTGCTACAAAAATCTACTGCGCGATGCTTTGCGCTCATCTTTTTTACTGTGTATTGGTTTCCATTTCAGCTTTTGTTATCAGCCATCTTTCATCGTTCTGCGCTGATATGGATCAACTAGTTAAGGCATTTATTCCTCCCTCTTTTTAGAGCGTTTGCTTGTTTCTATTTCATTTGTATAGGCATCCTACATGGTCGCTTCTTTAGTCTATTTGATTTGCTGCTGCTTTCGTGGTTGCTGTTAAAATGTTGGTCTACTCTTTTAACTATACTTACTATGTGTATGTACTAGAATGGAAGATGGGACTTCACTCTTCCTTGCTGAGAGATGCTTTCTGAATGATCATGTGGTAATAAATAATTGGAGGATTGTGCAGAAGTACGATCAATGAATATGGTTTACGGTTCGCATGATAGAAGCATGGCAGTTTGGTAAAATGCAATAAACGTCAGTCGAATGCTTTGGGTTGTTTTAATCGGGTTTTTGGAGATTTCTTGTTAGGGTTCTCTGACATTGAGTCGGGTTTAACGAGAGGGCGACGAAAACTACAGTTAGTTCGAATCATGCCGGGTGCTAAGAATAGGTGATGAACTTTTAAATCTGCTGTTAAATATTGCGCTATAAGATGTTATACGATCCAGTCGTTCTGTCTGCTTCGCATTTTATTTATGAATATTGTTGTCAGAAACAGTGGCTGATGCGTACTGTACATCCGTCAGGTGACAATAGCTGGAAGGATACTTTGGGGACATTTTGCGAGCATGCCGAACAGAAATCCTGTAAAGATGGTGTTCTCTTTTAATCCGGCGGACTGACCAGTAGCGCCGATTTAGATATTCGATACAGTCCACTTTTAGGGTTTCACTTGGATCACATAAGCAATAGGAACTTAGATTTGGAGATGCATCAAAGCCAAACCTCAAATTTTCAAGAGAACAAATCTGAAGAACCAGACTTCTGTTCAAGCTGAAAACTTGATCAATTGGTCATTATCAGTGAATGAGAAAAGCCTGAGAAAAGAGACCAAAACGAGACTGAACAAGAACCAAAAAATAAACCAGAAAACACTCCTAAGTTTAATAAAGATTTCTCAGAGAGTCTGAGTTGACATCTCTCTAAGGGCATTTCTAAGAATTACTTTGATTGTTCCTCGTAACGTTATGCCCATTTTTATTCTATGTATTTTAATGATTTTCTCCTGAAATTTCCAGGATGCACTCCATGTATTAGCTCAGTTTTCTTTGGGTGTTTTCAATGATTCTTTTACGAATTTACCAAAAAATTCATCGAAGATTTCAGAATACCCTTTTCAACCAGAGTTTTTTTTTCCATTAGGGGAATTCATCCGAAGATTTGTCCAGACATTTCTCAATGAGTTATCTGCTCTGCCGCAATTCATCTTTAGATTTCCTCCAAGATTTTCGTTTAGAACTTCTTCAAAAGCTTGACCAGTATTTTTTCTCAATTGATAACTTTAGTAATTTACCAAGATTCCTCAACAGATCATTCCAGAATTTTCCTAAATAAGCCTTCGAAGAAATTGTTCAATTAATTCCTCCAGAGAATAGTACAGGAAATAGTTAAAAAAAAATATTGCAGATGCTGGATCTGGTGAAATACATGATAACACTTTAAGATTCTCCGGAAGAACTTCTGGACTGTTAAGGAAGTCTTGAATGATTATCCAGAAAAAAATGTTAAAAACAAATCCAAGGACGGTATCTTGCAGGATTATCTTTAGGAATGCCTCAAAAAACCTGAAACAATGACAGATGTGTACATCCACAAGGCGACAAATGCTGAGAGGATAAGTTGGGCGGTATAGATTGTGAGAACGCCGAACAACAGTGGACTGACCAGTAGCGTGGAACTTACGCCCTTTTCTTGGGTTTTATTTCGATCACATAACAACTGCAGGGCTGTTAACTACCGAATTGAACCAAAATAAAACTGAAAAGGAATCAAAAATATCAGGAAATACTCCCAAGTTTCCATTAGAATCCCTCGGGGAATATGACCAGACATCTCTCAGAGAGGTTTGCTGAAAAATTCTTTGGAGATTTCTTGTAATGTTACGCTCAGTATTTGTGTATCGTCCCTTACTCTATGTGTGTTCATGATTTTCTCCAAAAATTTCATCAGAATGCTCATTTTTTTCTGGAATTCATTCATTCGTAAAAGAATAGGAATTTCCAAACGAATTCATCCAAGAGTTTTGTTCAGAATACCTTCGAGAAGGCTTCTAGAACTTAGCCTGGATTATTTTTCACTTGAGGAATTCCTCTGAAGGTTTTTCCAGACATTTCGGAAGGAAGGCATTTACTATCCCGCAATTCATCTTTGGATTTCCTCCAAGATTCTTTGAGAGTTCTTCCAGTTAATTTTGTCTATCGATAACCTCAGGAATTTACTATGATTCCGTCAGGAATTCCTCAACAGATTCTTCCACAAATTTTCGAATTCAAACATTCCAGAAGCCTTCGAAGAAATCGTTCAAGGAAGTTCTTCAGAGAATAGTAAAGGAAACATTTCAGAAATTATTAAAGGTCCAGGAACGGGTGAAATATATGATAAAGTGATAAGTGATAATGTTTTTGTGAAGGAAGTTCTGAACCTTCAAGAAAGACCTGAATGATTATCTAGAAAAATTGCTTGAATAATTATTCAAAAATTTTCCAAGCAAAACCCTGATGGTATGCGGCAGAACTTTCAGGAACAGATGAACTTCATGAGGTATCTCTGGTCGTATTTAGTAAAAAATCTCTGGAGGAATTCTCGCGTAACTTTTCAAAAGAACCTATGTAACAATGAGAGATTCTCTCCTCCCTCGCTCTTTTTCGATTATAACAGAGGAATACTTAAGCTTTTGTGAAATTTATCACTATAGATCGAAATACAATGCTCTGGCTGGCGTTTCATACAACAAACGCAAAAGAAAAGGTTAATGTCGTCCAGTTACTGGTAAAGGTAAAGTAAATGAAGAGAGTCTTTGAATATTGCATAGGTCTTTGGAAAAGTTACACGAGAATGCATGGACCATTTCCTGTAGAAACCTTTGAGGAATTCTTGACGGAATCTCTGCGAGGATGACTGGAAGTATTACCAAAATCGTGGCATTCTTCAATAGAATTAGTAGCTGAAGTTACTGGAGGATTCACCTTTCTGGAGATATCAACAGCTTGTCGAATGCTATCTATGAAGCTGCGACAACAATGATACAAAACAGCGAAGACGAAACAACTTTCATTAATTTCTCTAGGATTTTTTATTGAAGGTTTTTGTTCAGAATTCAACGAGGAATTTGTCTAAGGACTTCACAAGAAATTTCTTCAGAGATCACTCCAAATATTCTTTATTTTATTGGTCAGTGAAGTCCTCAGTCCTCCAACAATTTATCCAGTAATTCTTCCAAAGATTTTTATAGAATTTCCTCTGAGATGTTCGATTAACCAATATCCCCATTTTTTCCCTCTCCCCTCTCAGGACACATTAAAAAAATATATATATTTGATGCTAAACTTACGATATTAGGTATAATGGCATGGGAGCTGGCCGAACCAGAATTATATCCCTTCTTTCACAGGATGTCTCTTCTTAATGAAAAAAAAAAAATATGCCAAATGACCATTATGCCATATGACTAGATCCGTCCCACTCGGGTACAGATTGGGTACCACTTCTAATACTGCATTTGGTTCCTTAGTACTGCAAAAGGTTCCCAAGTTTGACAGATCGCAGTACACTTTTCACGGCATTCTAGATTTTGCTCTATTACCTCATGTGCCATAAAATTGTGGGCAACTGCAAGGGACATGGAGGTCTTTATTTTGTCTTTGATATGACCGTTATGCCAAATGACCCAGACCCGATGAAATGCAAAATGAAAAGATTTTACTTCTGTTGATCAACTGTGGTGAACAGTAGCGATGTGGGTTGTTCACAAGTGAACAAAATTTTCAACAAAACCATTG
This sequence comes from Aedes aegypti, assembly GCF_002204515.2. NCBI lineage: Eukaryota > Metazoa > Arthropoda > Insecta > Diptera > Culicidae > Aedes > Aedes aegypti. The sequence continues at coordinate 69,053,421 of NC_035108.1, read as the reverse complement.
ATAGGTAGTATTCTTTAGAGCCATTCCTCTGGAAACCTCTGGAAAAAATCCTCTCGGAATTTGTATAACAGTAAATGAACGAATCACTGGAATAGCTGTAGTATTCCCTGTTGCAAACCCTGCATGAAATCTCCGAAAAATCTATGGAAAATTTACTTGAGCAGTCACTCGAGAAATCTTTAGAAGAATTCGCTGGAATTATACCTAAATACCTATTTGAGGTTCCTGGAGGAACTTCAAATTATTCACAAATTCTGGATGAATTTCTGTATAAGTCCTGTAAAGACTACTCAAGAAGTTACTTAAGGAACATTTTCCGGAGGATTTCTCAAAGTATATGTGGGGAAGTTTCCGGAGAATAAACATGTGGGAAAAAGCTTGAGTTATTACTGGAAAATTGGATCAGAACACTTTGGGCAATTATTGTGCCATTTACCGAAAAAATCCTGTTAGAATCTTTGCAGTGTCTTGAAAATCCAGAAGGAATCGATAAAAGAATTGCCGGAAGAATTTCTGCATGAAAACCTGGGAAACTGCCTGAGGAAATATTCAGAGCAATCATTGTAGTTCTCACTGGGACAGAGCCTGCTTCTCAGCTTAGTGTTCTTATGAGCACTTCCAAAGTTATCAACTGAGAACATTCTTTGCCAAAGTTGCCATTTTCGCATTCGTTTATCGTGTGGCAGGTATGATGATACTTTATGTTCAGGGAAGTCAAGGAAATTTCCATTACGAAAAGACCGACCAGGAATCGTACCCAGACACTTGCAGCATGACTTTGCTTTGTAGCCGCGGACTCCAAACACATGGCGAAGGAAGGCCCAGAATTTTACGTTTTAGATTACATGCCTTAAAACGGAGACCAAAAAAAGGACCAAACAGGATCCAAAAAAAGGCAAGAAAGCAAGGAGTACTTCAAGGGCAGCTCTATGAGGATTTGCTAAAGATTACTCAGAGAATCATATAAAACATTTTTCAGAGGGCACTTCTAAGAATTTTCTTGGGGATTCATCGTGACATTACACCCGGTACTACCTAAGGGTGCAGAACTACTTGGGCACTCCCATGATTTTTTTACTTTGGCATGGGGGATTTTCCTCGGCCGAACTGTCTGATACTTTACAACAGGAAGTACTTCGATACGACACACATTGATGTCAAATATGAGCTCTGTACCTTTAAAAAAAAACCCACTGCTGAAGTGAACAAAAGTGCTAATAATAGAATCCGGCTCCCTATTACTAATTTTGTCATTATAATATTATCCTCAGGAGTTTTCCAGATTTAATTTATGCATTAAAATTCCTTCAAGTATTACTCCGAAGATTTATTCGGGAATCCAGCCAGTGACGTCTTTCACGAGTTTTCGTAGAAATTCCTCCAAAATATTCGTTTAGGATTCCTTCAAATATTCAACCAGAATTTTTGCCACGACAATGATTCTTCTAGGGAATCGCTCAAAGACTGGGAATTCCTCTAGAAGTTACACCAGATACTTCTGTAGAGGATTGTTGGATTTTTCAAACAGCCTTCGACAATTTTTTCCCGCAATAATTATTCCATGAATTTTTGAAATTTCTTGAAAAATTCAAACAGTATTTTTTTTAAGGGTGTCTACACTAATTCGCTCAATTTCTTTCCAGAGATTCCTCAAAGGCTTCAGAGGGATTTTTAGACACGAGACTTAGTCACTAGGCGACACTATCATGAAACTTTTATTTTGCTGAACAACTTTCCCGAAGACACCATCTATCTAAGTGGTCAGGCTACTGAGATATCGGCAAAACAAAACTATCAGGCTCGCTTATGCTACCTGTAGACAAGGTTTTGAATTACATGTCATGTGATAGCCTTTGACTCATTGAGCAAATTCGCAAATCTTTCTAAGAATTCAAAATCTTGAGATATTCGCAAAATAAAAGTTTCAAGCTGACTTGCGCCACCTGTTGGCAAAATCTTGAATCGCTTTGCTAGAAAAATGAGATACTGATCAATGTAGGCGAGATCAGTACGCCAGACGCCATCTTTCGAAGTGGTGAGAATCCTGATATATTTTCAAACCAAACGTTTTTTTCTCTCTAGAATCTCTTGTCTCAAATGATGATAACCCTTGAACTACTAATCAATTTTGCCGAATACGCCATCTCTCCAAGTGGTCAGGGATCCTGCGATATCCGCAAAACAAAAGTTTCATGCCTGCGCCACCTGGTGGCAATATATCGAACCTAATGGCTTCTATAATTATAGTTTTTGAGCTAATGAACAACTTTGTCGAAGACGTCATCTCTCTAAGTAGTCAGGTCTCCGAGATGTTTGCAAAACATCTTAATGACCATCGCATGTAAGTCTTCTATCTACGAAACATCTTTGCGGAACATCAGGACCGTCTAAGTTGATGACTTGTTGAGATATTGATCATTTTTTGAAACGGTCGTTAATCTGAATTTCGATTATAATAAGAGGTTGGGGTGTATTGATCAAACCTACGAAGATGGAGCTTTACCATACATCCGGTAATATCGTGATGGTTCGCTGATATTTAAGGAAGCAAGCAGAAGGAAACAGGCCATGGATTGACCTTCCTAGAAAACTGTAAGACTGAGAGCTTCAACTGACCCTTTTTTGTATCCGACGAAGCGAGTCACAATGTTAACATCGAAAAGCAATTTCAATAATTCCGACTCCTACAAGCGAACTCTAATGTCAGTGAACTCCCTAAATCAATCAGCTCGCGTAGCTTGCACGTAATGACCATAACTGAAAGAGGTGTTTTAGGTGTCGTTTGAAACCGGGTTGGTAGTTTGTTACATGCTTGCCTCTCTCTTATGAATGCTTCGATATACAATTGCATTGAGTTTCTCTCTAACTATTGTAAAAAGGGATAATAACATCATTCCTGGGTAAAATTGTAGTTCATATTGGTGCATTTATTCAACTACTTAAATGTCGCTGTCTCTCTTCCTCTGTTTCTACGCATGTGAAAGTCTGTTTGTTAGCTTGCCGCCGCAGTGCAGCAGCTTCTTCTTCTATGCTTTATTCTCCGGTTAACAAATCTCTAATAAGTGCACTTGATGATTCGCATTACTCTGTGTCCATTCATACAATATTGTTCTAACCAAACTTTTTTTTCGGTTCTACTAAGGAGATCGATCGAAACCAAAGGAAAACGAATGTTTTTTTATATTAGTAAAATGAAAAAGAAATATAGTACACAATCGATAAATGTCTCCGCGAAAGAGTCAAGTACCATTTAGAGGAATATAAGAGAAAATAATTAACAAAAAACGGCCTAAAAACGTTTTCTTTTGTTGCTAGCTTTAATACACATAATTTACGGTAGATCGCATCCGCTTGGAGCGGCGGCAATTGAGGTCCACTTCCGTTCGTCGCTTGCGCGCTGGTCTGCCCAACGCTGTTTTGATACTGAACGTGAGGATCAGAGAAGGCTTCTCGCCCAGTTCGGTCGCCTCGTCAAAGCCGAAAAAGATCGGTTCGGCATCGCCGGACGTGTAGCCAAATTCTCGCGCTTCGAAGTCGATCGAGGCCCGGAATCCGAACACAAACGATTCGCTCGAGATCGAGGCCAAATCGGCTTCGAGTGATGCCGGTTCTTCCGCTTCAACGACGGCGACAGGTTGGTCTTCTTCTTCTTCTTCTTCGTCATCGACTTCTTCCGCCTCGGATTCTTCTTGCTCGACGATTTGAGGTGGTTCCGGTTGCTCTTTGACTCCGCCTGCGAGCTCAAGTGGAACGGTAGTGCTGCTAGTATCACTTTCACACGAATCGTTCCGTCTTCGCACTTGCTTCTCTGGCTCTTCCTCGATTTCAGCTGGTTCCGGCTGTTGTTGCCGCTGTTCCATCTCAGCTTTGTGCTCCTCAACAATCTCATCGAGATCTGCCAACAGGTCGTCAATCTCCTGTTCATCGTCCTCGTCCTCGAGTTCTTCCTCCACCGCACTTTCCTGCTCTTCCTGGTGCTCCTGCTCCAATTTATTCAGGTCATTATTATTGCTTTCACTAGATTCCGTCTTTTCGCTCTCTTGCGTCTTCTCTGGCAGAGCAAGCTCGTCGCTATCAGCTTCGTCAATTAGCACCACCTCGGAATTGTTCGTCGAAACACTTATCGTTCGGTGTCCCTCGTGTCCGTTATTATCCGACATAGAACTACTCTTGCTGGATTTGCTTCGTCCAATACCACTGGAAGTGCTCTCTTCCATTGAACTACTATACTGGCTTTCGGTTGATTTCTTCGATTTGGCCCCATTGGTGCGTCTCTGGCTGGCAGCTGTCCGGCTGACTTCGCGCAGCCGGAAGCCTTCCTCTTCTGCTCGCTTAAATGCGTCATAGGTGTTCTTCACGTTCGTTTCCAACTGCTGTAGACTCTGATGCGGATATATGGTCTTAAGCTGTCTCCGAACTCCGGCTGTTCGGTTCAGGTCCAACCACTCGTGCACCAGTAGCTGTTCCATTGTTATCCGTCTGTCCGGATCTACCGTCAACAGACGCTTCACTAAGTCTTTGGCCTCTTCGCTGACACACTCCCACGCCGACGCAGCGAGATCGAACGATCCCCTCCGAATTTTGTCCATGATGATCTCCATCTGTTTCGCCGACGACGCCAAATTCGTATGGCCGAAGAATTGCCGCGGCGTGAACGGAGCCTGACCGCACAGCATCGTGTACAGGATCACCCCCAGGGACCAGAGATCGCTCGATTCCAACGCGTACGATCGTCCGTCGAACACTTCCGGTGCCGAATAGCCCAACGTTCCAGCGATTGGCGACGACACCAGGCAGTTGTTGTTCTCTATGCTTTTGGCGAAACTGAAATCGATCAGTTTCAGGTGTTCGGAACTGGGTCCCTCGAAGAGCACATTCTCCGGCTTGAGATCGCAGTGGGCAATTCCTTTCTGGTGCATGTAAGCCACCGCTTGCACCATCTGTCGGAAATAGTGCCGGGCTTGACTGTCGGTAAAACTACTGGTCTTATTTATCCGGTGCAACAACTCGCCACCGCCCAACAGTTCCAATACGATGTAGATATGATGGGAGTCTTTCAAAACTTCAACAAACTTAACTATATTCGGATGACCTTGACACTCTTTCAGGGCTTCGACCTCACGCCGGGCATATTCTGCCGGTTCCGGGTGGTTGAACAGCACTTTTACGGCGTAGTACTTACTACTACTACTATTACTAATGGTGCTGTTCCTACTACTGCTGTGGTGGCTATTGGAGGAGGAAGATGACAGACGGCGACACTTGAGGCAGGTGGAGAACAAACCATCGCCGATGGCACGATCCGATGACAGTTCGTACCTCTTGTAGAAGGCGGAGCTCTGGAAAATTGAAATTTTAAATTGAATGATATTGTACTAATGCAAATAGATAAGTAATTCTCGCGTAAAAGGACGGCACAAAGAGTTAGAATTCAAAATTTGTTTCGCTGTTTGTTTTTTTTTGTATGGTATTCAGTTGGAGCTGCCTGACAGCTTAACTTGTCAAGGCTGAACCCTCGGTCTGGCTTTTGCCAAGTTTCCCCTGTACCCTGTAGACGGACTAGGCAATGGCGCCCACATGAACATTGCTTTTTTTATTAGTATTGTGACATGGTAGTTTTTGAAAAGTACCCATATTCTGAGAAAAGTAGGCTGACCATAAGCCAACCAGATAAAAACGGGACAAATAAAAAACAAAAACGGGACAATTTTAAAAGACATAGATTATGCGATTTTGCTACTTTTCTCCGAATTCCAGTTCTCTGAATGGCCTGTTTCTCCGAAGCCATGTCACCGAATGACCCGTTCCCTTGTAAAGCAATGCAGCTCAAAAAGTGCAATAATAGTCTTTACCCGAGCAGGCGGAAAAGCTAAGTAATAGCAAATTTTTATATGGACATATCTAAAATTTACTCCTGGAATACTATTAGCATATCATATTTAGCTTTTATAAGATCTCACCAATATCAGCGAGCTATTTCTTAGATCTACCAACATCAAATTTAGCTATGGCTCAGAAGTTCCAGGAATAAAATTTTGATATTATCTTCAGATCTTTTATCTCTTATATCAATCAAATCAATATCTCGATTTAATGGTCAGAACTTTGCTTCTGCTCGGGTAGTTAGATAGTGTTGAGTTAGAAAGATCGATAAGCTATCAAAGAAGGAAATATTTGAACATTTTCGACTAAATACATATTGCCAAAAATACATATTGTTCACCACCTTGAAATGCAATTATGACAATTATGAGTGTTATAACTTTTCGGAGAACTGAGCTATTCGGGGAATCGGGGTTTTCGGGGCACTACCATTCTCATAGTTGTTCTTTTTCATTTTAGGTATTATATGAATAATTATCTTATAAAGATCCGTATTTTGGAAATCCACCAAAATTTGGCATAAATATGAGTAAAGAAACGTTAAGCAGAAGCATGTACGGATCAAGTTTAACTCTGTTTGAGAAGCTAATAATTGCTTGGAAAATAGATGAGTAAGACAATAAACTCTGAAATATTTCTAGAAACTGTTTGTTATGTTGTTATTTTTATTGTTTTACTGGTGTGAATTTGTTTTGAAACAGTAGTGTAGTAGTGTCATTACTAATACTGTCTAGTCGAAATGGTTTTGAATAATTTGTCATTCAAGTGCTGTTCTGATTACTCCTGTCTTTTACGTAAGATTAGAGTCTTAACCCTCTATTTCCCATGGTAGCACAGGTGATCCACCGATTTTCAACGAATGCGGGCTAAACCGAATTAGTACGAGTAGCTCAATAATAATTGGAATAAATTTATACGCTCATTTGTTTTATCAAACATCGAAATAAGTGACCTAAGGGACAAACTATTGAAAAACAATCAACTAACTATTGAAAAACAATCTTTTTTTTTATTGTGGTTTTGAATAATATAGCTTATTTGGAACTACTTTTGTTCAAGCACTTTTTTTAGAAACGCCATTTTGATAGTTAAATTGTCGAACAAAGCTGTGGGAAAGAAAGGGTTAAATGTCAATTGTCGTCAAGTCTTAACAAAATTAGGCTGTTTAGTAAGAGTTCTAGTTAATTTCATTTTTTGTCGTTTAAAGTATTTATTGGTCATTACGTTCATATATCCTTAAAGAAAAAAGTCGCTTTCCTTGTCTAATCAACAATTTTTCGAAACTAGCAAGTGTACCCTAATGATCGATCTCAGCGTCTTACTTTACATAGTCATTTTATAGTGAATATTGAAGAGTAAAGTTACCTTAGGCTTCTATTACAGTCTCCTACAAGATTCACTTTTCGGTGGCAAATGCAATGCTTCACAACGCCTACTTTCTACTTGTAAATTTTACAAAAATGAAGCTGGAATTAGATTATTTATACCGCTGTTACAAAAGAGGTATTTCTTATTATGGCAATGTAAAAACCATATTAAAATAAGATTGTCGCCACTTATTTCTACTCGGTGAATCTACTAGTCATTTTCCTAAGAGTTCCTAAGTATTCCCTACGTCGTATATGATAACAATGTATCTAGCTAGCTAATAGTAAGAGTGGCTACGGATCATTCTGGTTAGCAAAAGGCAAACTGAACGTCGCCAATAGTATTAATGTCCACTTCGAATAGATTAATTATTTGTAATGGGCATCAATTCTATCAATGACGCAGAATGTCCGTTGGATCACATCCGAGATATTATTGCGTCTATGCCATATGAATTATCACTAGAGATGTACCGAATAGCACTATTCGGCTTACGGCCGAATACGTAATTGTTAAAATATTATTATTCGGCCAAATGAATATTCGGCCGAACATTCGGCCGAATAATAACTGAATATTCGGCCAAATAAAACATCAAAAATCAGCCGAATAACACTCATATATTCGTCCAATTTTCTACATTTTTAGTTTTGATCCAAAGTTAGGTTCAAGCTCTCGCTGTGACCAGACGTATATCAGATTTACTCCTTATCGCTTTGCTCTTTTTCATCGGTGTATCTCGCACCGCCGTGTGCAAAATATAAATCGCGTCAGTTAATTTTTCTCTGACGACTGTCATCATCTGTGCTATCGATACGTAGCAACCATGAATACCGTGCGTGCTCGAGAGAACACATTCAAAGTGGACTTGTCCAACTTTCCAAAAAGACCTTCTTTCGAGGAAATCCACTCCTTCGTCCATGAAACAGTGGGTCTCAGCGTCGACCAAGTGCTGCGTCTGCAGATGAATCACGCCCAAAACTGCGCGCATGTGAAATGCCGTGACTTGAAAACTGCACAGGATGCTGTCGACCAACACAACGGTCGTCACGAGATGGAGATCAACAACACGAAAATCAAAGTGCGCCTATTGATGGACGACGGAGGCGTCGAAGTAAAAATTCACGATCTGTCCGAGAATATTCGGAACGAGGACATCACTACGTTTCTCAGACAGTACGGCGAAGTAATCTCTATCAAGGAGATGGTGTGGGGAGATAACTTCGCATTCAAAGGAGTATCATCCGGAGTACGCGTCGCCAAGATGATCTTGCATCGCCACATCAAATCATTTGTGACGATTCTTGGAGAAGAGACCCTGGTATCTTATCGGAACCAGCCTCAATATTGCAAGCACTGTACCAACCCGTCACACCCGGGTCTAACATGTGTCGAAAACAAAAAGTTGATGGGACAAAAGGTAGATCTCAACAACAGACTAAAAGCAGCTCAGAAAAAAACAAGCTACGCCAGTGTGCTGGACCAGAGTACGGTTGTGGCTTCACTCATGCCTGAGTTTGTCGGCACGAATCTAAACAGATTGAATGCGAACGCCCGATCATCTCCATCAAATGCTGCTGTTGGAGAAAGGGGAGCTCTTGGCGCCTCATCTACCCCGTCAGCTACGGTCGATGACGAACGAATGGACAGAGGCGAAGAACAGAAAAATACCACGGATGATGCTATTACTGTTGCTGCTGCTGATGTTGTTGCTGCTGATGTTGCTGCTTCTGATGCCGATCTGCCCCCGCTCACTACTCCTCCTGCCCCGGTTACTGCTGTTGCTGCTACTGCTGCTGTAGATGACACCATCTCGATGGAACTATCGAGCGGTTTGGCTGATTGTTCCACCCACCAGGCTATGGAGGCTCAACACAAGGACATTGTACCCTGCCATGTGAGTGCTTTCAAAATTCCCCTCAACATCAATTCCCTCCCTTCCAATCCCTTATCCATGGAGATTTCCGAGACGGAGAGCAACGAGTCGTCAACAGAAGGCGGTCCGTTTTTGAAAGTTAAGCGTGCAAGAGGGCGGCCAAAGAAACTCAAAATTGGTTCCTCTCAATCGTAAATGTACTAAACCCTACTAACAAATTTCTAAACACAATCCGCACTACCAATCACAAAAACTAAAATTGATTGCCCTATTCCTTTCCCAAAAAATAATCTCGAGTAAGCCGCGAGTACTTCGGCTCAAATCCCATAACCACGCACAATGAACCACAATACTACGCTAAGCTACAATATTGGATCTATTAACACCAGTGCCGTTTCAAGTGACAATAAACTATCAGCGCTTCGTTCGTTTGTCCGTCTTTTGGAATTTGATATTATTCTCTTGCAAGAAGTTGAATGCGCAAATTTGTATATCCCTGGCTACAATGTTATTTCTAATGTAGATGACGCTAAGCGCGGAACTGCTATTGCGCTAAAGTCCCACATCCCTAATTCAAACGTGCAACGAAGTTTGAATAGTCGAATTCTTTCAATGAAAATTGGTGATTCTATTACAATTTGCAATGTGTATGCACATTCTGGCTCTCAAAATTTTTCTGCGCGTGAGAAACTTTTTAAAGAACAGTTACCCTTCTACCTACAAGCAGCCTCTGAACATCTAATTCTAGGTGGTGATTTTAATTGTGTTATAGCTTCTAAAGATGCTACAGGCTCCAATAGCCACAGTCCTTCTCTCAAGCAATTCATAGAAAATATGCAACTTCAGGATTCATGGGACTGCCTGAACAGAAATGCCATTGATTATAGTTTTGTTCGACAAAATTCTGCATCTCGTTTGGATCGTATTTATGTTTCTAGGTCGCTTGTTCCGCATCTCCGCACATCTGAATTGTTCCCTACTGCTTTTTCCGATCACAAAGCATACAAAGTTCGGTGTTGCTTACCTAGCTTTGGTAAATCACATGGTCGTGGTTTTTGGTCTATCCGTGCACATGTTCTAAACGAAGAGAATATAGAAGAGTTTGAGCATAAATGGACACGTTGGTTGCGCGAGCGACGAAACTACAACAGTTGGATATCTTGGTGGATTGAATTCGCAAAGCCGAGAATTAGAAACTTTTTCAAATGGAAAACGAACGCATCTTTTCGCCGTTTCCATGCTAAAAATGAATTGCTATATCGTCAACTGAGAGATGCATATGGACGTATGTACCAGAATCCCAATGGCACAACGGAAGTGAATAAGATAAAAGCTCAAATGCTTAAAGATCAGAGCGACTTTGCGAAAGCATACCAACGTTTGAATGATAGATATGTGTCTGGGGAGAAAGTCTCATCATTTCAGTTAGGAGATCGTTACCGACGAAAAACAGTTATCAGCTCTATCCACCATGAAGATCGATATCTTACCGATACAGATGAGGTTGAACGCCATGTATTCAACTTTTTTAAAGATCTGTATACGTTAGAAGAATTAACAAATAACGGAAATTTTCCAACCAATCGTGTTATACCACAAGATTCGAATTCCAACAACACTATGATGGATGAAATCACAACCTCTGAGATATTTTTTGCAATAAAGGATAGTGCCTCTCGAAAATCGCCTGGTAACGACGGATTACCTAAAGAATTTTACGAAAAAACGTACGATATTATCCATCCACAGTTGAATCTTATCATCAATGAGGCATTGCAAGGCAATGTTCCAGAAAAATTTGTTGAAGGTGTCATTGTATTAAGTAAAAAGAAAACGGAGGATCGCTCAATCAAATCATATCGACCCATAAGTTTGCTCAATTACGATTACAAACTCCTATCTAGAATACTTAAATCACGGCTCGAAAAAGTAATGATTGAAAACAATCTGTTGAATCCAAGTCAAAAATGTTCAAACTCGGATAGAAACATCTTCGAAGCCGTACTAGCAATTAAAGATCGAATTGCTGAACTAAACTGTAGAAAGAGACGAGGGAAACTTATCTCATTCGACTTCGATCATGCATTTGATCGTGTAAACACAAATTTCCTCATGGTCGTGATGCGGAACATTCGTTTGAACTCAAATTTCATCCGCCTTTTAGGGAAGATTATGTCCTCCTCACACTCTCGGTTGCTCATAAACGGAAATCTCACATCCAAATTCCCAATCCAGCGCTCAGTCAGACAGGGCGATCCCATAAGTATGCACCTATTTGTCCTCTACCTACATCCCCTCCTAGAAAAACTACGCACTATCTGTAATGATCCAATGGACTTAGTGGTGGCATATGCAGATGATATTTCGATTGTCATAATTGATGATCGTAAAATACCAGTCATCAAACAGGCATTCATAGACTTTGGAAGATGTTCCGGTTCATTATTAAATTTCAGCAAATCATTTGCTGTCAACATAGGACCTCAACGAAATGAAAATGGTCCCATTTGGCCAACTGTTCGAGATTCAGTAAACATTTTGGGAGTTACATTTTTCAATTCTCAAAAAAAGACAATCGACTTCAACTGGGGCGACACTATAAGAAAAACATCCCGTTTGATGTGGATGTACAAATCAAGAAACCTGACGCTGAAACAGAAAGTGGTAGTGCTGAACACCTTCATTACGTCCAAATTATGGTTCTTAGCCTCTGTAATCAGTATTCCAAACCAAGCTGTTGGAAGACTGACTTCGTACATAGGAAGCTTTATCTGGGAACGTTTTCCAACAAGGGTTCCTATAGAACAACTAACCCAGCCTAAACAAATGGGTGGACTCAATCTTCATCTTCCAATGCATAAATGCAAAGCTCTGTTGGTTGCAAGATTTCTGAAAGAAATTGACCAAATGCCGTTTGCTAGTTCTTATACACAGTACCTGCAGAATCCACCAAATTTCGCTGCCATTCCTGCTCTGTACCCGTGTTTGAAAACAATAGCAAAGCTAGTGCCTTATATTCCTGGAAGACTTCAGGAAAATCCATCAGCAGCATCACTTCATAGCTTCAACCGGGAACAATTGACGAAACCGAAGGTTATGCAAGAACTTCCCAACAAAATTTGGCCCAGAGTTTGGAGTAACATCAGTTTACCAGGACACACTTCGAGAGAACAATCAGTTTATTATCTGCTTGTGAATGAGAAAATCCCGCATGCTGCATTGCTTCACCGACAAAATAGGATTGCCAGCCCTGTTTGTGAACATTGTCCCAATGTCATCGAAGACTTAGAGCACAAATTCAGTACATGTCAAAAAACAAGGAGTTTGTGGGATCATCTTCAAGCTAGATTGGTAGCAATCCAGGGACGAAGAATGACCTTTCATGAATTACGGATACCGGAATTGAAGAATATCAATAGGAGTAGAAGATACCAGGCTCTAAAGACATTTGATTTTCTGAAGTTAAGGAGTTGTATATTATTAATAATTAACAATTGATGGTATAATTTATCCATTTCATTTTTTTAAGAAACTCGGGTAATACTTCACTTGATTTCTAATCCGACTTCTGGAAGTGCTTTAAAGAAATTGGAGCAAATATACCAACCCAGACCACTGACTCGCATAATAAAGGAAGAACGCGATCGTGTGGGCTTCGTGGCCGTGCGGTTAGTGTTACTAAGCATATAGCCGTATCGATCCAAGGAATGTGGGTTCGATTCCCACTTTAGTCCGGAAAACTTTTCGTCCGCAACGTTTTCCGACTGTTCCGCTGGTCGTTGCATACTATTCCATTGTTTAGTGTGGTGCTTCCTTCAAAGGAAGCATTACGGTTTGGTGTCTTTGAAGTGTCGCAAAAAATATCGAAGCTGTTGATAGCTCTGACCGTAGTCGCCTTAATGCCGTAGAACAGAAAAACTCTCCATGGAATCCAACAAATTTGATTTTTTTACATTTTCCATTGTGTGAAACATAATGTTTTACTACATTTTATTTTATTATTTTATTTTATTATGTTACTATTCGGCTTATTCGGTCGAATAACGGATTTCATTATTCGGCAGACAGAATATTCGGCAAAATCAAAACAATCAAGATATTCGGCCGGCCGAATATTCGGTACATCTCTAATTATGACGCGGCTTTAAGCAAAAAATGCCAAAATGTGATACCACCACTACAGGTTACGCCTTTGGTTTCCATCATATGGGCTAATGGATTATGCCCTCCCATCGCGGCAAGGTCGCATAACCAAGGGGAGGGAAAATTTGTTTCGCTGTTTGTTAGAACTATAAATATTTTAGTTTTGGTTTATTTCTTATGTTTTCCTTAAAATACAAAAAGAAGTCAGTGAATTAAAAAAATGTTTTTGAAAGAGTATATGCTAGACTTACAACATGTAGGGCAAACGCTCTCTTAGTGGAGGTAGCTCCAACAATCCAAAATACACTACATTTTAGCATGTTTCGCACTAATAAATGATAATGTGATATTTTTCTATGATGTACAATGCGAAAATGATACAAGCAATCGAATAATATCCACGCAATTTAAACGTTTAACTATTAAAAACAATTATTTTGCTTAAAATGTTTGCCCTTTGCGGCTATAGTGGTTCATCAGTACCCATAGTGGAGGGTCCCAAAAGAAATCAATGGTTTGCGCCACTAAAGGAATCATTCTTGAAGCACACCTCCACTAAAGGAACAGTGTTCTTATTATTGGAGCAAGGCTTTTTGCAGGGAAATTTCAAATGAATCATGATTTTTACACATTTTGGATTTGAAATCTATCGACTGATGATTTTTACACATTTTGGATTTGAAATCTATCGACTGATACGTAGAAATCATATTTTTAATGATTTTATCACCTTGTTTTAGCAGTTTTGCCTTAGGTGCGCCACTAATGGTACAGTTGCCCTAATTTTTAATTTAAGTCTCAAGCGTGAGACTAAAAAGGGTGGGACTATGGATTTTTAGAGAAAATCCTAAATTATATTTCGATGAAACTTATAAGGATCTCTCAAAGAACACCTGGACTCTTGAAGAAGTCATAGACTTTTAGAGATTGTCAATATAATTAAAAAAAAACAACTAAAACAATTAAATCTCTCGATAATATTCTGCAGGATTTTTGAAGAAACACAAACACGGAAAGGAATCCATAAAGAATTATTGGAATATTTGCTGTAGAATTGTGAAACCTTTTGAATTATTCATAAAGAAATTACCAGAGAAATTTTAGAATTGCAACAGTAATGTTTGGTTGAAATGCAGGAAAGTGTTCAAGGAATATTACTGGAGGAAAACAATTAGTAATTCCAAATCAAATTTCATGAGAAATTTCTGGATGAGTTTCTAATATAAATTTACCGTGGATGAACTTTCGGAGGAATGTCCTTATCTTATTTCCCATTGAAAAATCTAAACGATTTTCTTCAAAAACGATTCAAAGATTCTTTGGAAAATATTTGAGAGATGATACTACTCTGGTGAGATCAATCGAATAATTAGTGAAAAAATTGAATCCTCGGATAATTCTGGTTTTTTTTTGGAGTAATCCATGTGGGAATTACTGGACGAAATAGCGTTGGTCTGTTCATTAAGTTGTGTAGGTATAAGTGAAAATATGGATCATAACGTAAAGTGTCGTAATTCAGCGCAGCTAGGTATACCAATTCCGCACATTTTGGAAAACTTCTTATAAATTGGAAATTATAGTTAATTATGTATTTTTTTTAGTAAAACTGTAATGTATGACCAATATATGCAGATAAAAGTATGTTTTCTCAAAATTAACAAAATTTTGGACAATATCACGGAACTATGCAATGGGCAGAATTAAGACATTACGTGAATGGATTTTTTTGCTAACCTGGCTTAGGATGGGTCCACCAACTAAAGTCAATGAAAATGCTTCTCATCTAGTTTTAGCATATTCTAGCTATAAACGATACAATATTTTGAATTCTAACGGAATGTGCCAATGTCGGTCTTGTTTAAGAGAGAAACACTCAACAGTAACCTGCTGTAACTTACCTTGCTGACAAATTTTCGTATCGAAGCCTCACTTGGTCGAACATTTTTGTTCTTCATGTATTTATTTCTATCGACGACTTTACTCGATAGTAAACTAGGCGAAACGTATGAATAACCTGTGAATTGTAAGAAAACGAAACTCAATAAACCATTTAATATTGAATGACTCCAATTAATTCTCACCTCTAAATAACCGTTCGGAGTTTGGTGGTGCCGAGGCGGGTGAATCGACCGGTGTTTGTCGGGTGAACTCGTCGCTGAAGTTGTTGGTGTCCAGTTCGTCCTCAATGACCGGCCTAAACGGAGCGGAAATCTTCTTGTCCGCCAGCTGGCGCCAGTTGATCGACTTGAAGAAATCATGCGACTTCAGCTCGGAGGCATCCGCCGATCCACCGCCTAACCGTCGCCTGGGATCCTTAACCAGCAGCTTCCGGATGAAATCTTTCGCCTCCCGGGAAAGATGATCCGGAATGACCGCTTCGGTGTTGGTGATTTTCTTCGAGATTTCCGTCTGCGTGACGGATTCTTCGGAACTGAAGGGAGAACTACCGGTGAGCAGTTCGAACGTAAGAACCCCCACCGACCACCAGTCGACCGTTTGGTCGTGACCGTTCTGGTTGGATTTCACAATTTCCGGTGCCATGTACTCGATTGTACCGCAAAAACTGTGTGCCCGCTCATTTTCGTACACCAATTCTCGGGAGAGACCAAAATCCGTCAGTACGATGTGGCCTTCCGAATCGATTAGAATGTTCTCTAGTTTAATGTCGCGGTAGATGATTCCAAGCTGAAATTTCAAGAATATAAAAAAATATGACCTCAATCGCGAAACAAACTTTTTTTTACGTCTCCCATCATTGATAAGACATTTTCAAATAGCTCCTACTTCATTAAATTCCAACTCTAAAGATAAAACTATCTTCAATGTGTTTCGGCTGAAAAATGGAATACAGTGAACACATTTTCATGAACACTTTTCTGACTTTGAACGAAAAATCTGCTTTTGAAAATTATAAAATAAATTATGGATTGTGCTCCTTTAAATGGTACAAGTTCTTCTTCTTCTTCTTGGCATTACGTCCTCACTGGGACAAGGCCTGCTTCTCAGCTTGGTGTTCCAATGAGCACTTCCACAGTTATTAACTGAGAGGTTTCGTTGCCAGCCATTTTCGCATTCCTATATTGTGTGGCAAGTACGATGATGCTTTATGCCCAGGGAAGTCAAGGAAATTTCCATTACGAAAAGATCCTGGACCGACCGGGAATCGAACCCAGACACCTTCAGCATGGCTTTGCTTTGTAGCCGCGGACTCTAACTACTCGGCTAAAGAAGGCCCTTCCAAAGGGTACAAGTTGTTTGTCATAAATTGACAATGCAGAATTCGGAAATATGTCAGCGATAATTCGGATTATACTAAGGTCACGACAGTGCCAAATAAGAAATTATATCTTACTGCAATTGGGGAAACGGGCAGTATGGACACTCTGAAGAATTTGACAAATTTGACTGACAAAACATAAAACATCTGTTGGCCCGCCTGCTAAACATAAGGATCTTAGCATTTGGGCGTACATGTGCGCGTGACTATGATTTTTTTCGTGACTTGTTCTATGTGTTACGTCTGTTTGTCTGTGGTATTACCGTGTCTACAGCAAAATATACGACTGCGGAAAGGGCAGCCTCGGCAAAGACAACTCTCAGTTAATAATTGTGTAAGTGCTCATAGAAGAGCGATCCTATTTTCTTCTTTTTGGCCTTACGTCTCCACTGGGACAGAGCCTGCTTTTCAGCTTTGCATGAGAACTGATGGTAGATTAAAAAATCGAATGAAATGGTAGCTATTTGAATATGCCTTGTCTATGATCGGAGACGTAAAAGTTAAGAGGAAAACTCACTTTGTGAAGCTGTTCCAACGCCACGATGATCTCTGCGATGTAGATCCGCACCTCATCCTCGGTGAAGTGTTCTTTATTGTAGAGATGGGTGAACAGCTCCCCGCCACTCACGTAGTCCAAAATGATGTGCAGCTTCGATTCCGTTTGGAAGGCGTAGTGCATCGTCACGAGGAAAGGCGATCGCTTGATCGATTCCAACACCTGTAAATAGATAAGCGTAATGATTATTGCAAACAATTGAATCCAAGTATGCCATATAAGGATCAGTCATATGGATTACCAGAATTTTGGCGTTTATCTTTTGAAATCACAATAATTTGAAGTACAGAATGACAACTATACCCGATCCGGAAGTCTCGCCTACGTCTTTACGGTATGGAAAGCATATACATTTTGGAGCAAACAATATTCACAGACTTCTACAATTCCACAGCGATTGTGTCATATGCATGGAAGCGATAATCGAAAACAGTATGTTCTTGGAATGTGCGCACGAGTTTCACAAAGATTGCATTGACCGGTGGTTCGCGTTGAAGGAAACTTGTCCGGTGTGTCGATACAATCATGCCGAAGCTACTAATAAGCCCGAAACTTCGTCAGCGGCTTTTTCGGTATCAGTGACAGCACCAGTAGTGGTAACTCCTCGACAAGAAGCAGTGCAGAATCGTCGAAGGAGCAGACGTCGATCCAGATCCAGTAGACCTTCCAGCAGTCGAAGTCGTAGTGGCATTAGACGATCGAGATCTCGCCGGAGGTAGACACACAATTGGGCGGGAGAAAATTGTGTAGCAGTTGAAAATTACTAGTTAATGTTGCGATCTATGAAAATCATTATATTTAAAATAAAAATGTGTAACAAAGCAAAACATAATGCTAAGGAAATTGTTTGAATGGTCAAAGATATGTTCTTCGATATTTTTGACATTAGGTTCTAATTGAAATAGTGTCTGTTTCTTAACCATTAGGGTTCTATGAGTTATCAACTGAGTTGTTAAGAGCTCTTGCAAAACATCTAATGAAAAGAAAAATCCAGAAAGAAACAGAAATATTTTAATCTAGTCCTAGCAAGGTCGAAGGTCGAATATACTGTTCAACATAGCACACAAGATTCCTTCCTAAGTCTAGTGATAACGTCCGTGGCTAGACAGCAAAGTCGCTGTAATGAGAATTTCCTTGACTTCCCGAATATCATAGTGTCTGCCACACGATATACGAATACGAAAAAAAACCCTCAGTCAATAACTGTTGATCTTCTCAGTGAACAATAAGCTGAGAAGCAGGTTCTATCCCAGAAGAAGAAGAAGATTGCACTCGAGAGTATTATTCGTAGACTTGGCGTGCAGAGCACTATCATCACATGGTGACTATACGGAGAATATCGAGTTTATTGGAATCGATCGCAGAGCAGTGGAGGTGGCCTTCGTGTCTCCTGGAAAAGCGACAGCGAATGTGAGCTTGACTATTAATGCTACCAAAATCAAGTACATAGTTGCAGACAGAGATAGAAGTAGGTCTAGTGATGTTGATGCTGAGGTAGTGTCTGATGGGGATGAGTTGGAAGTTGTTGAAGAATTTGTTTAACTTGGAACACTTGGGACATGTAATAATGACATTTCCCGTGACGTGAAAAGACGTGTTGTGGCTTGGAATAGGGATTGCGTAACTAGCTTAGGTCCCACAACACATCCTTTGGTGTTTCCGAGCGTGCTGCGGACAATATTCGGTGGGAAACTAGAAAATGGTGAACTCATGTTGGAAGATAGAAATACAAAAATAATATTCAGCAGGGAATAAGGTAGAAGTCGGCGACTTCATGGAGGGTCACGAATACGCTGACTGTACGCAGTGGAAGAAGATTTAGAGGTTCTAGATCCAGGCAACTGGGAAGAATTATGTTGAAGTTCTACAATTTGCCTGACTCTGGCTTTGTGCTACCCTGTAGAAATCGAGAGACAAGTTGGTAAGGGTTGAATTCTGAGAAAATTGAGAGTATCTCTCACTGATCGCTCTCTATAACAATAATGATCCGCAACACATCACGAGAGTATAGTTATCGTCTACTGCTACAGCTCTGATTATATCAGGGGGATAACAGTGCATGATAAAACCCATCTAAACAAACTCCAAACCGTGGTATTATTGCTATGGAGCTCTGGTGTGGACGTGGACCTCTACTATAACCAACGAGATTGATATATATATGACAAATTGGTACTTCTCAGCTTAGTAATCAGGTTGGTAAATGCTGGGTATGGGCGTATCATTGGTACCTCGCGTACTTGAAGGAATAAAATAGCCTGCCCAGCAACTCCTATCCCTACCTCCTCGTGGTACCGGCCGGGGTACGAACAACCTTAGGGAAGATCGGGTAACCAAACCCGGTGGGAACTTTGATCGTATGCTGATCGGGGAGGTGGGGGGGTTGTGGTTTTCTGCAAACCTGGAGCGTCTGTACTCCATGTTAGGAGCGGCTCTTGAGGACAGTCAAAGCAGCTATTAACGACGTTGCCGAAAGCATTGTCGGATATGTGAAACGGAGTTCAAGAAACGATTGGTTCGACGAGGAGTGCCAGGAGGTTTTGGATGAGAAGAATGCAGCGCGGGCTGCAATGCTGCAGCATGGTACGCGGCAAAATGTGGAACGATACAGACTGAAGCGGAAATAGCAAACCCGCCTATTCCCGCAATGGGGGATGCCATCCAACAACTCAAGAACAGCAAGGCCGCTTGCAAGGATGGTATCGGAGCCGAACTCATCAAGATGAGCCCGGAGAGCTTGGCTGCTTGTGTGCATTGGCTGATAGTCAGAATCTGGGAGCCGGAACAGTTACCGGATGAGTAGAAGCAAGGCGTTATATGCCTCATCTACAAAAATGGCGACAAAGTGGAGTGTGAAAACTACGTGCAATAACTATCCTGAACGCCGCCTATAAAGTGCCATCCTAGATTATCTTCCGTCGTCTATCACCTATATCAAACAAGTTCGTTTATCAGAACTTTCCGTGCGGTAAATCCTCCAGACATACCTTGAGTACCACACCAGGTTCTTACGCAACACCTGTTCATCGATTCAAAGCGGCATACGCCAGTAATGAGCGTGTAGAGATATCGAAGATCATGGACGAGAACAGCTTTCCCGGGAAGCTCATAAGATTGATTAGAGCAACGATGGACGGTGTAATAACTGCGTGAAGATCTCGGGCGAATACTCCAGTTCGTTCGAATCCCGCCGGGGACTACGACAAAGTGATGGACTTTCGTGCATGTTGTTCAATATTGCGCTTGAATTTGTCATGCGTAAAGCCGGACAATTTGTCTCCTACGCGGGCATGAAACGTGGACTTGGACTATGCTCGAGTAAGATCTGCAAACTTTTAAGGTTTTCGAACGCCGGGTACTTGGGACGATCTTGAGCGGCGTGTATTAGAACGATGTGTGGCGGCGAAGAATGAACCACAAGCTCGCCCAGCTCTACGGCCAACCCAGCTGGGCAGGGCATGTTGCAAGAATGCCGGACAACAGCCCTGAAAAGATGGTGTTCGCTTCGAATCCGGTCGGAAAAAGAAGGCATGAAGCGCAGCGAGCGAGGTGGATCGACTAGGTGCACCAGGACCTGGAGAGCGTGAGTCAAAGTCGAGGATGGAGAGGGGCGGCCATAAACCGAGTGAATTGGCGAGGTTTTATCGAGTTGATTGATGTAGAACCTAATAAATAATAGATACTAAGCTTCGTACGTTGATTTACCAAGAACTTCTTTCTCACAGTATTAATTGTGATACTCATAAGTCGCGTGGAAAACGTAAGAATACTTCTGAAATCATAGTCGCTTTTGTGTAGTCCTGATTGATCCATTACTGTGCATTAGACTGGCCCAGCTCAGTATGGGAGAAAAATAAAGTTGTATGATTCCACGGGGCACCCTCCAGGATTACTTCTTGGGGTTAGACAAAGCCTTTCTGAAAAATTCAGCTCATTTGGTCGTTCCATGAGCTGGCGCAATTGAATTGAAGTTAATATGGGATTTTTAGCTCAAACATATGAGCAACAGCACATCATCTACTGTTTGGTTCAGGAAAAATGATGATCGCGTTCAATTGGACCCAGAATGTCAAAAACACTACTTGATATAATAGCGAAGAATATTGTAGAAGATTGTACCATGAACAAAATTAATAAAGTTGGTGTTTTAACCATCTGAAGTATATCATGCAATACTGCTTGTATTTCTTCAACATAGCTTGAAGGTAACCACTAAGCGCATCATAGCCACCTATGACGCTGGGCGAGCTGAGGCACATGTCGCATGCATATAAGTGACTGTACGGGAGTGCTGATCTAAGCCTAACTTTCAACAACTGAAAGAGTAATGAAAGTGAGATTAAATCCAGATACAACCTTTTGCAATTATGTTCATTAGGGTATCAACTAGTGTATTTGTCATTCTGGGGTTATTTGAACGCGAACAATTAGTATACGGAACGAAACAGTGACATAGGATCAATTTTCAATATATTTGAGACGAATATCCCATACAAACTTCAAATCGAATGCGCCAGCTGGTGAAGCAACCAATTGAGTTGAAATTTTGAGAGAGTGTTTTTCTTACCTTAAGGCTCATATCTAGGGGGTGCCCCGTCGAGTTTTCCAACTTTTTTGTTTAAGGGCCAGTCTACTGTGCATTCATCGATTGAGCTTTGGAAGGCCCAATTCTTATTATTATTATCTAATTTAGAAATAATGTAGAATTTATACTAACCTGCCGTTCGGTTCTGGTGTGCTCGGCTGTCTTTTTCTTCTGGCAGATGGTGGCCTTCTTGAGGACTTTCATAGCGTACAATTTGTTGTTGTCTACGCCACCGAGCTTCCGCACCAGGAACACCTTTCCGTACGCTGAAAACGGTAAAAATGTTCATACCATTATTGACATATCGCGAAGCGCTAAACGCTTAGAACTTACCGCCAGTACCCAGCACTTTCAGCAGCTTAAAGTCGTCCATACTAACTTTATCGTCCTCGCAGAGCTTAACTGTAATCGAAACAAGAGAAGGAGAGAAAACATCAGAACAAGAGAACATTACAGGTTAACAGTAGGTACATTTTCATTATCAGCTGTACGAAGGACTCGCGCACACCTTGCGCAAGCGCTGTAGATCACGCAAGGGGGTTTCCTCAATCGAGAAGCTACCACATTAATGGTGTTATTGGTCTTTTTCCGTAGTTTGTTTTGGTTTCATCATTCAATCGGATTTCAACCTGAATTGGTGTTTACCTACGGTAACCACTACCACAGCATATCTGTGGATGATTGATGAGGTTTCAACGTCTAGTCTCGCTTGAGCCAGTAGTGGTTGGCGCACCGAACAGCGGTATCTAGTAAGCCAACCAAGCCAAGGTAAAGAAGGCAAGGTTCCTGTATGTGTGCATGATGTGGGTATGTGAAGACCATGGACATGATAACGGTGAAGAAGTTGTGGTACGGCTGAATGGAGAAAGTCGCAATAAAAAGCACAACGGAATAGCGGAATCAAAAGCAGCAGTAAAAAAATGTTTTCGTTTTCTTTGAGCAGTAACTGAGAGGTTACGTATGGTTGTTACAGAAATTGATAAATTCGCACGTATCCGCATCTATGGACATGGGTCCAAAGCAACAGTTTGTTATTTCACACTGTTGAACTATTTTATAAGACTTTCATGGAATTATTCTAAACAAAGCCTTTGGTCAACTTGTTTACACACCCAGAATGCTTTATAGCTAAACTCTCAAAATCCAAACTGTTTGGTTTGGAAAAAAAAGCCGTTTTATTTCTTAAAGTTTGGAAGAGAAAAGAGATAATCCGAACAGACATTTCTCACTGGTCGCTTGTGAAAATTTCATTGGAGATTCATCATAATATAACGCCATTAATTAATTTAGGCATTTTCTCAAAGCTTCCTTTAGATATTACTTAAAAGATTTCTTTAAAAATTCATCCAAGAGATTCCTCTAAGATATCTATAAGTATTCTGAACAAAAAAAAACAATCGTTCTGGATTTCACTAAGATTTCAACCAGGTCAACCAATAAGATCTACTTCAGAAATTATACTAGAGCTTCAGGATTTTTCCAAAAATCCTTTAAAGGGAATTCTGAAGTAACGTCTGATGAAAATCCTAGAGCAACATTGCAGGAGAGAATTCCCGCATAAGTCGGTGGGCTCTTGAGGAAATTCTGAAGGATTTTTCATTGAATTAAAGGAAAATTTATTGATAATCCTGAATTTTACATTGCATTTTTTTCTAAAAGGATTCCTAAATACTCAAAAAAATGTGTAGGAATAATCGAAGAAATCCTGAATAATATCTTATGATTTTCTGGTTGAAACCTCGAATAATTTTTTTGAAGAATCCATGCATACTTTACTCGGGAAAATTATTGCCGAGTCCTGTAACGAATGGAATTTTTCATATTTGAATTCCTAAGCTAATATTTAGGAAATCGGTGGAAAAAAATGCTTGACGAGTTCATGATGAGTAACTTAAAATAATTCGCCTTTTTTATTTAAAAAAAATATTTTTAAAATATTTATTTATTTATTAAATTTACTTGATGAATTCTGCGCAAACATTTTTAGCTTGCGGGGGTCCAAATGAACAAATATGGGGGTGTAACTTGAGGTGAAACAGTTTGGAATCCAACTACCAAGATTGCACTAAAACTTCAAAAATATTAGTCTCACGAAAGAAGCATCCAAAAACAGTTGTACCTTTAGAAACGCGAGTAAGTGCTCAAGTCGGCTATTATGACGACCATCTTTGGATTCCTACATGTTTCACCTTAAGATTTTTACGTTTTTTATTTGAAAAATGTATCACCATGCTCTAGACACGAATGAGAGTAAAACGCGACTTCACCAGGTTAAGCTCCAGAAATTCTTTTAGTAATTTCTTCGGAGATTTATTCAGGAATACACAGCTGGTACCTACACTAATTTATACAGGGTTTTCCTCCAGAAATTCTTCTATTAAATTTTAAAAAGGATTTCTCAAGGAATCTCACCAGACATTTCTCAGTAATTATTTATAAAAATTCTTTGGATTATTTGCGACACTCCGTCGTGACACTCGTCTGTCTTCCCAGATCCACTCAGAAATTTATTTAAAGATTATTTAAAAAATCCCAAGGAAAGACATAGTTTTTCCGGAATACGGAAATTATAGCAGTGATTCATACGATGATTTTGTGGATTCCTTTAAACTTTTCGTTAAAAATTTCTTCAAGATTGCAATTTTAGAAGTGTGTATAAAAATTCCTCGCCAATTTTTCTAAAAATTTCTCAAAAAAGTCTTCAAAAATTAGGGTGATCAAAGTAATTTGAACAGACCGTTACGCGTATATAATTTGGGCATTTACGGATAAATCAAATGGAGGTGGCCAAATTATATACGCGTAACGCTCTGTATAAACTACATAAAACACCCTACGTTTAGAAATTTCAGGGACAAACCTCCTGGGAATTGTCAAGGAAATTATTTAAATTTTTTTGCGGATCTGGGGCGATTTTCTGGGGAAATTTTAAGGTTATCAATATTGAATCATGATAAACTCTTACAGGAGAGAATTTCTGCAAGGATCTTTAAGGTGATTATAGAACGAAGCCACACCTCAAATTTTCAAGAGCACAAGGCTTGAGAACCAAACAGTGCTCCGCGTTGAAAATTTATCCCATTGGTCACCACCAGCAAGCAAGTAATTTGATTGATTTTCAACGCGAACTGTTGTCAGATTCTCCAGTCTTGTGCACTTGAAAATTCGAAGTTTGGCTTCGTTTTATAATCACCTTAAAGGAATCCCTATGACCTTGGTTCTAGACGTATGAGACTTGTGAGAGTGTCCAGAAATAAACTATCCTAATTATTACAAAAAATGCCAAACGAAACCAAAGTATTTCGCTCATATCATGAACAGGAAAATTAATGTAGGAGCAATAGAAGGAATAAGCGAACTTTTAAAGAATTGATGGACAATTTACTTGAGAAATGGCTCGAGACGAGAAGAGACTACAGGTGTAATTCTTGGATGAAAATCTGGAGAAATTTCTAGAATATCCTTATACAATTCCTGGAGAAGCTACATAACGAACCCCTTTTCGAATTTATTAAGAAATACTTGGAAAAGTTTCTAATAGATTTTGTTCCTTGAGCTTCTTATGGAGTAGTTATTGAAGAAATGGTTGGAAGAATTACTGAACAAATCGTCGCTGTAACAACCTCTCGTGGAATTCTTGTAGGATTAATTCCAAAACGAATTGCTTCAGCCATAGATTAAATTTCCGTGGATATTCCAGGAAGAGTTTCTGTAAGATAATTTGGAAAATATATTAGGGTAAAGACTGGTGGAATCAGTCAAAAAACAACTGGAAGAGGCTCTGAAATCCTAAAAACTATTGCACAATTTGTGGAATGTTTTGCTCGAGAAATCTGTAAAGAAAGCTATGAAATATGTATTTGAACGTGTAATATTTTTTTGAACGTAGAAAAATTGTTAACACTGAAAGGAGAAAAAAGAAAAAAAAACAGACTACAGAGACTATTTTGCTTAAAAATTGGGCTTTGGGGACTTTCCATTAGATAAGAGATTTTTTAAAGACTTACATAAAAAGTGACCAAGTCTTTGGAAAGAGCCCTGCAGAAATGCGACACAATATTTGAACTCATTAATGATTCAATCAACGTTTTGCCGCCTATTAATATGAAACATTTCGCACCAAGTAGCGAAGCCCTACTTCCAGCCCCTAGCCTGCTGTGAACCCAAATCACATCCCACTCTACAGGTGTCCCCTCTAAAAGTTTCGCTCATTCTGCCAAAGACTGAGAATCGGGGAAGTCCCAAGCAGCACATACGGTGATGAGGAGTAGGTATCGGAATGCGCTACGAGAAAGTGCAGTTATATAAAAAGTAAAGCATACAAATTTTCGCTTCGTAACATTATGCTGACCACACTACTACATAGATAATGGCCCCAACCGCTTCACATCAATGGTTCTCTTTCCTACCCAACAATGTACATCTCCATGACTACACAGAGCGAAGGCCTGGTACTTTGCGCAGAACACGGAGTCATGTGTTACCTTACGTTACGCTCTAGAGGCGTCACCAATACCGAGAGCTGAAACCGGCAAATACTGCGCCGTGTTTGTAAGGTTAGCTGGGTTTAGTGCGGAACCAAGCCTTCATCAACTACATTCGCAACTACACTACTACCCCTCACCGACTGATAGCAGAGCTTCGACGCACGTCTACCAATAAAATATGTTGTGCATTATTGGATGGAGGTAAACATATGTTCTGGCGGTGGTCAGCTCCGCTAACGCAATGAGATACCTGTGAGGTTTAATGACGGTAGCGGGCGCCGGTATACGGGTAGGGAATACCTTCCGTGTAATGAGTTTCATTACAGTAGACACTGCGTAGATGCTCATAAACAGATGCTTATAGCAGACGTTGCCAGCAGTGCTTTGTGTCTAGGGTTAGACTGCATGTATTATCTGTTGGTTGGATGTCGGTACGGTTGGGCTTACAGTTAGTACTATTAGCGATCCCAAAGTAGGTCAGAAAGCTTGGCTGTGTCTGTTGATCTGGCCTGTCTGTTCTGTACATGGGGCAAAGGCTGGCGGCTGGTCGCACACTTAGGAGACGGGGGCGTCGCGAGACGATGCGCGCCGCGTCAACCAGCGATATTTTGATGAACTCAATTCATGACACAGTTCTTGGTGCAACTCACTGTGAAGAGTTGGCCAATGGTAAATGGGCACTAAGATGTGATTGATTTGTTGTTCTTTGTAAACATTCAATAGTTCTATTGTAACTAATAGGAGGGCACACTAGATTCAACGTTTCCGAAATGCTAATATCGATAGTTTATTGCAAGAAGGTATAGCACTGTTACACAAACTCGTATTCGTAAAGGGAACAATAATAGGTTTTACCTATTGTTCGGCAATCATAAACTGTTCTTACTGAATTTCCTTTTTGGAATAATGGAAAGGTATTGAACTTGTGTTTAAAATTGACTCAATTCCACACACCTATCAAAATTCAAACATATAACATTCAAAACTAAATTTTAATTCGTTATATGATAGCTCAAGTTTGCGTTATTTAGATGTAGTAATATATGTTCTCTACAATAGAACGAGTCAAAATTTAAAAATGATTTAAAATCCTATCTCCCATATCTCTCTTACCATCTTTACCATAAAAATAGCGTTCTCTGAAATTTTCAACTTTTTCGGTGGTCATTTAAAGGTGCCCCAAAGACAATGTAGGTTTATATGGAAATTACTATGGTAGCCTCAGATGCTGATTGCGTCATTTTCCACTTAGACCTCCTCATCATCTAGGGCAAATAGGTGAGTCTTAGTGGCTTGTTACTCTCTTATACTCTTCCGACCGTTACTTATAAGTATTAACAAGAACAGATACAACAAAAATACAATATGGACGATCTTACCCCGTAACGCACCTCGAAAAGGTGATCTACCCGCGTTACAGGTGCACTACATATAGAGAATTATATGATCAATTTTTCACATCGATATATGGAGTTGTACTTGAGATTTGCTTTTTCAAATGGATAAGGTGATTATAATGACAAAAAAATGATAAAAAGGGGATTATTTTTAAAACAGTTTTGGAAGACAGGTTGCTTCCTAATTAATTTTCTCAAAACAGTGTGAAAATTACTTAATTAGATTTAAAAAAGTAATCGAGATTTCGTCATTTTTCTCCACGTGTATCTTCAAAACTTTTCATACAAGCATGCGTCCAAAAATTCTGATTTTCTATCATTTTCCCACTAAAACCTAATGATAAAATGATAAGTCGTTTTTTCAATTACTTACGACGGCTTTGTACCGATGTAAGATTATCTCAAGTAGTGTTTTGTTTTGATTCCTAGTCAAATCACTTTGTGGTTAGATTGCGAAAGTTAAAAATCTTACCTACGTCGTTATGTTATTCCGAGAATTAAATGTTTGTTCACTCTTCTGACTTACTGCTGATTGAATAAGTTTTCGAGACTTTTCCATTGTTCCAAAGATTAAAGTAAATTGAAACTGTTTATTATTGTCGAACAATATATGACACCTATGACATTCATTATTGATAAAGTATTTCAATTTATTATAGTAGTATTTCAATTTATTATAGCATTTTATAGCTGCTTAACAACTTGATATGAAAACAGCGCCCTGTATGAATATGAAATTGAGTCAATGAGGGGAAGATGTAAGATTTGATACTGAATTTGATCGTCTTTTGCAGACCAGAGAATCTGTCATGCAGATTGCAACAAAAGTTTTGGATGTAAATGATTCTTAATCTTGGCACAGGTTGTATTTGACTACCAATTGTTATGATCGTATCTTCTCTTCATCTTCTGTTTAGCCTTATCTTTTTTACCGTGGCAATAAACGCATCAATACCATGGGGTTCAAATTCCGTTTCCGTTGAAATGATATACAAATACAAAAAAAGGGCAATCGACAAGGAAAGCTCTCAGTTGATAATCCATTCAACATAAAGCTGAGAAGCGGTCCAACCAGTAGCAAACAAAAAAAGTTATATTTTAAAGAATTTTCAAAACTTTAATGAGAATTGAATGTTAGCTAAAATAGCTAAGAAATACTCTGTATCAATTGGGATGTA
Source organism: Aedes aegypti (assembly GCF_002204515.2). Classification (NCBI taxonomy): domain Eukaryota; kingdom Metazoa; phylum Arthropoda; class Insecta; order Diptera; family Culicidae; genus Aedes; species Aedes aegypti. Next base: position 69,024,671 of record NC_035108.1, on the reverse strand, counting down.
ATGCCAACAACTAGAAAATGAATAATCGCAACTTCATGACATAAAAACAACAACGCACTTTTTTGGTATCCCTCAATGATTACCAAATAGACCCACCCATCCGTCGTTCGCAATGGTGATGGTGGAGTTTTATTTCGCATACACACCACCGTACCGGTGGAGTTGTGCTGAAAGTAAAAGTAGATTGGCTTTCGCATGATTTTCGCACGTAATTCGCACTGCCGGAGAAACCGTCTGGGCAGTAACTGGATCGCGTTCATTTTTTTTTTTTGGGAGAAAGTAATCAAACAGTCGTCGTTTTGATGAATGACAGCCGAAGTCAATGGGATTGACCAATTTGAGAACCGAGATAAAAAATATGGTCGGATCTGATTATTGTAGCATAGAGTGATCAAAGCAATTTTCGAAGCAAAATAAAGTGTTTTGCTCAATTTAGATAGTTATAAGAAAACAAATCCTGGAATTCTGTAAGAATTTTTGGATGAATCTTTCAATTAGTTCTATTAACAATATAAGAAGACCAGAAAATTCATTGAACAAACCCTAAAAATTTTCTGGTCAGGCTGGAGGAATTTGTTTGATTTTTGAACTTGACATTCCTACAGGAAACTCTAGAAAAAACAAACTTGCTAGAGCTTATATAGAAATCCTAGACGGAATATTTGATTGATTTTTTGATGGAATCCATGGAGAATAGTCGTTTGTTCCCTGGAAGCATAACTGATGGAATCCCTTTAAGAATATCCGTTGAAATTTGTACGGAGCTCTAGGATGAAGTTCTGTGAAAAACCCTGGACAGTTTTCTGAAGAAATGCTAGGAAGAATTAGCAGAAGACAAATCCTTGGAGGAAGTCCCGATAAATCTTAGGTCAAATCCTTGGATACTTCTCTGTAGGAATCCTCAAAAAAAAAAAACCTAGCTCGAATCCTTGAACGAGAGATGAAGAAAATCTAGTCAATTCATTGAAATAAAAAACTAGATGTATTCTTAATATAATCCAAAAAAACCTTGAAGGAAACACTTGAAGTAAATTCTGTAGCATGGACCACTTTATAAAGGAATGGCTGAATATAACTTGTTTCTAGTAGTACCAGTAGAGGAGATCAAGGAGGAATTACCGTTTGAACCACTGGAAACTTCTTACGGGATTCTCTTGAGAAATCTGTGTTGGTATTACCAAAGAATTCTCTAGGTGGACTAACAGTATGAATTCTTGAAAAAAATTCTATGAGAAATTCTTAAATATATGTCTTAAGAAATTCATGAAGGAAACCGTGAACGTTATCTAGCAGATTTTCGTGATTAGATTCTAGTTGAAATTTCATAAAATGTTAAAATGAAATCTTTAGCAATTGTAATGATTCTAAGGGTGCTTTAACGAATCAGAGATCTGAAATGCATGATGCAATTGTTAGATTCGATTTCAATTTAAATTATTCTACGGTGCTACCTAACTCAATTCGTCTTCGAAACCACCAAGACTGCTACCATATCTGGCCGTGAGCTGCAACGGAAATGAATCACTTTTGGAAGCAAAATCCGACCACGCACGTCAATCACCCAGACTAGAGTGGCATTGATGTACATATTCGTGGTCAACCAAGTTCGGGCGTTGAACCATACAAAAGACAATCGGCAAAAATCGGGAAAGGTGATCAACTCGAAACGGATTTCACCTTCTGTAAAGCGCCATCGAAACTGCTTTGCGATAAACCAATGAATAATCCGTTGCCAATTTCCTCGAATCTGAAATTGGCACAGCCGACCTTATTTCGCGTCTTCAAGGTATGTACTGCACGTATGATACTAAGATTTGTATGTAGAGGTGCATAAATATCCATGAACATTGATTCCAATTGTAGCAACCGAAATAATTCAGGAATAACGAAACAGAACAGTAATTCCAGAAACAGAACAAGACTGACATCATTGAAAATTCGCAGCAAAAGCTTGCTAAAAACACGACCAGAAACTAGCCCAAGGCTGTGTCAAACGCATACGAGCTCCAGCCGAACGATCAACAAGACCATAAATTCATAAACACGACTGACTGCGGTTCCCCACACCGCGCACAGACTTCAGCCAACCACTCTAGTTCCAAAAAACAGTTCCAATATCGGAGCTGAGTGCACCGAGAGGAAATTCACCACAGTTGCTCGGGTGGACGTTAGGGTGGTCCATAATGATCAAACTATAAAGATCAACTTTATTCTCATTTGGACCTCCGAAGCTACTGTGAAAGTTTAAGCGGCATCCGTCAACTCTTAACGAGCTCAAAGTTTGAATGGAGAAAACTTATCGAGCAAGTAAATGACAAAAATTGTTCCAATACTATTTTTTGGCCATAGGGTGAGCTGTATAGTGAACACAATGAAATTCTTTCGTAACTGACTTGAAGATTCTCTTATCAATAGAGAAGAGACTGCAACAAACAGGAAGCCTTCTTAGTAAGAAACAAAAGCGTTCTCCTAAGGTTCTCCCCAGTTTTGAATCAAGCAGAAAAGGATTATTTCTTTTATTTTTATATTTTGAGTGCTTTTTTAGTTATGGTGGTCTAAAAACTGAACATTCCTGCCCGTTATACCCAAGGGAAAACCGAAACTCAGGGTTGTGCGACATTTCCCCGAATGCTAGTGCCACGAATATCCCGGTTCCTCGAATAGCCCACGTCTCCGAAAAGTTTATAGTATGAACAATTGACATACTTCATACAATAATTCAAGGTTATGAACATTTTTGAACTGAATTACTTTTCGGGAAAACAATTGATTCGGGGAAGTGGCATTCAGGGAAAAGGGTCATTTGGGAAACTGGCGTTCAGGGAAAAGCAGCATAATCGATTTTCAGTTTCCCTAGGTATATATTTTTTTGTTTCTTAAGGTGATTATAATATGAAGCCAAACTTTGAATTTTCAAATGCACAAGACGAAAGTGTCTGACAACAGTTCGCGTTAAAAACAAATCAAATTGCTTGTTTGTGTTGGCCAAATCAAATAAAACAGGTATTGCAACGGAATTTATTTATTGCTTACTATTTTACAAACGTGAACAGAATGACAATTCTATTTATTTTTTCCTCAATTTCATTACCCGGCTTGCTTCGATTTCATATTTCAAATTTCAAACATTTGCCAGTACCACTATTTCTTGCATATACCAACACTCCTCCTCAAGAAATACACTCCTCCTGATCCTAACTACACATTTGCAATTCCAATACGATAATACGGTCCCTCTTTAACTCCTGATACAATCAATCTCCCATCTTTCGAAATCTTACATCCATTCTCATCAAATGAAACTACGAATCCTTTTCGTGTTATAGCTGGTACGGAAACCAAGTTCACAGCCAATCCTTCTACAACCATCACTTTGTCCAATCTAATCTGAACAGAGGCGCCATCGCCATCAGTGGCTTTCATATTTCTTATACCGATTCGATTCGAATACAACACTTGTCCGTCAGCAAGGATTACCTTCTCCGGCTTCACTTCTTCGTGCCAGTCCAAGTTCACCGTCTTACCCGTCATGTGCTCAGAAGCTCCGGAATCAAGGTACCAAATATCCTCTCGCGTTTGTTGAATTGTTGCAAAACAAATTTGTCGTTTGGTGTCCTCTACCGCAGATTTGGCTGAATGAGTATTCCGCTTACCTTCATGTGGTTGCGATGATTCTCCTCTCAGATTCTTCAACAAGTCACAATTTCGCATCAGATGATCAGCACTCCCACAAGCGAAGCATAATCGCTTGAAATCCGGTTCGGTCTGGTTCCTCCGTGCAGCTTTTGCAACCATAGCAGTCGGCTTTTCAGTTTTCTCCTTCTCTGTACGACGGTCGAACTCTTCCAAAAGTTTGGTTTTGACAAAGTTTACTCGAAACACTTCCATTCGCCCCTGTATAGCCGATACTGTGTTCTCGTAAGAACTTGGCAAGCTGGCCAGCATAAATGCCCCTTTGACGTCCTCATCCAATCGACACCCAACATTCTCGATCCGCTCAAACAAGATCTCCAGATCCATCAAATGTTGACGCATATCTCCTCCTTCCGGAAGCTCCATCCTTGACAGTTTCTTGATCAGTGCAACTTTGTTGACGGAAGAATCCTTTACGTAGTAGTCCTTCAGCATTTTCCACGCAGCGTTCGCTGTCTCAGCATCCTGGATGATACGCAACTGAGAGTCTTCCACCAAATAACCAATAGTTTGCAATGCCAGCTCATTTTTCGCCAGCCAGTCTGTCGTTCTTTGCTTCACCGGGGGAACTTCATCAATAACCTGTGACCATAGTCCTTCTCTGGTCAAAAATTGACGTGCTCGTATCTTCCAAATCTCGTAATTGTCGTATCCCAGTCGCTTGAAGTTCATTTTTGTGGCATCCATCATTGCTCGACTCTTACTCGACCTTACCACGCGATCCAACAATAAACTTCAAGACAAAACTCACATTTTCACTTTTACAGTCTTTCTATTGCAATTTTCCTGTTGCTGGGCCCATAACCTGTTGGCCAAATCAAATAAAACAGGTATTGCAACGGAATTTATTTATTGCTTACTATTTTACAAACGTGAACAGAATGACAATTCTATTTATTTTTTCCTCAATTTCATTACCCGGCTTGCTTCGATTTCATATTTCAAATTTCAAACATTTGCCAGTACCACTATTTCTTGCATATACCAACAGTTTGCTGGTGGTGACCAATGGGATAGATTTTCAACGCGGAGCGCTGTTTGGTTCTCAAGTCTTGTGCTCTTGAAAATTTCTATAATCACCTTAACGAAAATACTTCGGTTTGCTCTAGTCTTCTCTATAGGTAGGAGAATCTTTAGTTCTATAACGAAAGAAATTCATCGACTATCGTTTTCTGATATATTTGACCCATTTTCTCCATGCAAAATTTAAGCTTGTTTAGCCTCCCACTTAGAATTGACTGATCCCGCTTAAGCTTCTGGGAGTCCAAATGAACAAATTTGGGGGCTGAAACTTAAGATTATTGTAGTTTGATCTTTATGGTCCACCTTAGTGAACATGCAATACCAATGCAGGCGAGTAAGTGCAACTGCAATGTAACGTTTATGTGTATTTTTTATCGTTTGCCACTCTTGTTTTTTGCTCTTCGTTGGTGTAGATATCAACAAAACACGTTCCTCCATCATTGCTGGGTATGGTTGTCTGGGTTTCATTTAAAATCCGCACTCACGGTAAACCAATACAAGACAACAGGCGTCGCCTTGGGAAGTTCGATTCTAGCAGTCAGTGTTTGCGTCTTACCATGTAATCTCAATTCATACCTTCAAGATAGCGCTTTTCAGGAAAACAATTGGCAAGTTCGTAGAATCTCATTCATCTCTAGGAAAAAACAGTGAAATCGCTTATTCAAACTTTAGATTAAAGCATCCCATGTTTAACGATTTTATCGATAATTCTCATTCGGAAAAAGTTTCACGGTGATCACAAGTCACGATGACATTGATCATCTTGAATCGAGGATGCTTAATCGTTTCTGTTTGTCAAAAGTCAAGCACGTGTCGTCTAGTTAATTATCACATGATCGATTACACGTAATTTTATAGTAACATAGAGCTCACCGCCACTAACTAGTGGATGCTGCCTCGAACATCATCATAGTTGTATTAGTATTCCGGATCCAAGTATGCTGAACTTGTTAAACCTAGCATAGATGGATAATCGAATCGATTCAGAGGTGCACAAGCTACGGCCCACGGGCCGCATATGGCTCTCGAGATCAATGAATGCAGTCAGTGGTCATTTTAATTTGAAAAGAGCTTCTATTACACTACCTGGCAAAAATATAAAATCCCTTTACCGAATATTACAGCACCAGATTTGTATATCGCAATACCTTCGAAAAGCATCGAATAACTACAACAGCAAATTCGGGTTACCGGTGATTCTAAACTGTGTAGGGTAACACTATGTGAATCCGTTAGTGACTCCAAAAGATCCCTAGAGTTCTTGAGAATCTCGTCAAAACTTCACGAGAAACCCACAAATAATCAATCGTATCTTGGTATGAATCGTCAGGACACCTTTGAGAAATCCTTGGAATCTCACTAAGGATTTCGTCAGAAAATTGAAAGAGCCAGCTAGAAATCTACAGGATCTGACTAAAAATCTCTCAACGTCGCTTGGATCTTGCTGAAAATGTTCAATACTCCGTTGGAAATTATCAACTATTCACTAGGAATCCTCAGGATCACACTAGCTTACCTCGTCGGTCTACTTAAAATAATCAAGATAGGATCAGAAATATCCCTAGGAATCCCAAAAGTATGCTAGAAATCATCAGATACCATGTAGTGCTAAAAATATCAGGATCATGCTAGGTACAGGTTAAAGGATAGGGATCCAGTTAAAGAAGTCCTGCATTCTACTTGGGGTCTCCAGGATCGCGCAAGGAAGCCAAATGATCATTAGAATCATCAACAAACGGATAAAAATTCTCATATATCGCTGAAATTCCGCTCACAATTCTTAAGATTCCTTGGAAATTCTACAAATCTCACTAGGGTTCTGCACAGAAGTCTGAAAATTCCAATTCAAAATAATCAGTACTCCATTAATTGTTTGATTTAATAGGATTCCTTTTGGATCCAATTCATAATTCTCAAGACTCTACTAGAAGTTTACCGGATTTCACTAGAAATTCAATAAGCACTCTTAGAGAATGAATATCTGGACTGGAACTAGATTTGAACTAGACTAGAATTAAAATTCTTCAATTAGAAATCCAACCAAAATATTAGGTATATCTTATTAAACATCGTTTATTGATTCAAAACATTGATTAGGTCCGCAGTATGCCCAAGCTTGAGCACCACTGGAAAAGACACAGTAAAGCCAGACAGAGCGAAGTAACGTGAATTGACGAACCAATCTGATGTTGCCGTAGATGAGGCGCGGCGTGCGGTTGAAAGTAAAAGTTTTTCATCCATTCACCGGTCACTGATGCGATGTGATGAAGTGATTTTTTTTTCCAATCCGCCGGCTAGTAAGTGTTGCGGGGGCGAAGCATCAGAGCCAGACATACGACGGATTTTCATGCGGCGGGATTTGACGGTGGTAGTGCCACTGTCATTGGGGATTGCCATTCGAATGCAAGCAAGAGTGAAACTTTTCTCGAAAGCATTGAATACAAGCATTCGCGTTGCAGGTGCTTCGTGCACCTAGTTTTTGCATGTTATGTAAGACTTGGGAAATTCGCATTCATGACTGGTTGGATTATCATCGGAATTGAGGTTTTTCTGAATCGATGTCATAAAATGTTGTTTTAGTTTTGTTATGCAGCAATTTATAGCAATAATAAATATAATTTTAAGCAGTCGAGGTTGATTTAAGATGATTTTATTCAACTTCACGAAAAACATCCATTCCTATTTTGATGAAATCAATACCTTGATCAACGATTTTGTTGTAAAACAGGAATCTTGGAGAAAGTCCTACAGAAATAGAAAATAAAGAGGGCTTCCAAGTGGAATCTCTGAGGTAACTTCTAGGACTCAGATTGGTTTATGAAACTTCTGAAAGAGTTCCATAGGAATTTCGTAAAACAATCGCTAATTGAATCACATTGGAAGAAATATTCTAAGTAATAGGAGAGAGGAAACTTTAAGGGGTCATGCTCAAATTATGTCACTCAAATCTAAGGCGTGGGGATAAGGGGGTCGAAAATGTTGAAATATAGCGTATCACAATTTGCGTGCCATCTCTAAGAAATACCAGAATTAATGCATTAACAACGTATTTTAATAATTATGATAAATGAAACTCTTCTGCCTGTTTTCTTTAGTTTGTTTGGTCTCTGGTCTGGTTCATCTCATTAAGATTCAACAGTGAAACGCATTTCAAACTTCCTATGTAACTACAGTCGATTTCTAAACCACAAATCTCAACATGAATTTTAGGATCGATGCTATTTGAACATTTTTGCTGTTTTTGGTACCTATTAGGATAGCTTTTCCTCATTCGAAATATTTCTGACATTCCAATGTGTTCGCCAAACAGGAAAAAGCTGTACAAAACATAAAATATGACAAATGAATCAGGACGCCTCAAAATAAACTCAAAATCAGGACGAATGGTATAACCCTACTCTTAAGTACCTATTATTAAAATACTCAGGCTACCAGCCCAGTATTCATGAATTCTGGTCAAGATTTCATAAATGTAATTGAAAAGTTTGTGGGACCACAAACACTTCGCATCGATTTCTTCATGAATTGTTATTTTGTATTTCAGTAACACCATGTAGTTACTGAAATATAATTCTAGATTTCACGAAATCGTAATCATCCATATGATTTCGAAATTGAATTCGTTCCCCTGTATCGGTCACCTTAGACGGCGATGAGGAAAAATGTAGTGTAAATAAGTGGTAGAACAAGTTTTCAGGAAAACTTTATCAAACTAACTAGATGTCACGAAACAAACTGTTTCGATAGTAGGCAAGGTGTCAATTTGTGATTCCTGTGGTAAGTTTTACTTAAGCTTATATTTTTATGAACTAGAAGTTAAATGAACTCTTGATAAGCAGTGATTGTAAACTACTGGGTCTAAAATCACTAAACCTAAAAGTACCTGTGGAAAGAAGATATTCTAAAAAAGAACTTGCGTTATGACATGGTATATGCCATCCATATTGTCAATCGGAGGTAATCTATGAACCATATTCGTTAATTTTGTTCCTCTCTGCAATCTTGCCTAACAAGCGATGATTTCTGTTCTTGCTACCAATTACATGGATGCGTCAATAGTCAGGTAAATCAAGCATAATTCTTCAAATCGGCGTATCTAACATTTGCATGAAATCGAGAAAAATGCGATGCAACATATTGCAAAGCATTTTAAATCCTATTTAAAATGTTTTACATTTTTTCTATTGCTGTGTCTTGTAAAAGTTGAAGAAAAGAACACTGTTTCTAACCACTATTAAACAATTCAGATTTGTTTTGAATTGGATTGAAAAACTGGTGAAATTATCGAATAAACCCTTTTGCTTTGTGCCGCTCACATACACCATGATGATTCGTCGATACCATACCTTGATTGATACATACACCTTGCTTGATGCGTCGGTTTGACAGTTCGTTTTTCACATGCGTCACGTCGTATTCACCAGTATTATTTTGAAGTTGCACATACACCGGTTTGCAAATTCCCATAAAACCTAATAAAGTTAGTAAATTCGACAGTTTCTACCTTTAACTACAACGAATATTGGGATTCCGAATGTTTCCAATTTCAACTCGACTAACAGGAGCGCGGACGGAGCTGTGAGTAACAAGAGTAGATGGAGAACAGATCTTGTGAGAAAATTGGTAAGAAATATTGACTAGAACCGAATACGAACGAATGTTCCACATCAGTTTGCCGACGCGTCTGCTAGCTGCAGCTGTAGAAATCCCAATTTCTCGATTTCCAACATGTTTAGTGATTCGGAAACGGTATGACGTATCTGCTGATTCAAATTTTATGTTTTGATTCTGCATATGGGTCGCTTTACTATGAGCATATGTACGGTGTATGTGCTAGCATGAACAGTGTTGACAGTTGAGTCGCTTTGCAAACGTAGGGTGTATGTAGCCAAATTAAAAACACTGAGTAAAGTGCACATAGGGCAGAATTGAAATTTATTTCAAAAAATCGAAAAATGGTTTTAGGAATACTTTTGTAGGCTCAATATGTAGATTATGCGTTTGTCAAGCCCATGCAAAACAAATCTTGATTTGTTTATTTTTGCAGATACGTCGGAATGAAGAATTGTGCTTGAAATAATTATGTGCACGTGGCTGCTAAATCATAAGTAACCTTGCAAACACATGCGTACCATGTCTGGAATCACCCATATCGTCTAGCCAAGCCAGGTGCATTCGTTTTTGCAGTTGGTGCACAGTGCACTGATAAACGCCATCAGGTACCCAATCGTTTTGTTTACAACACTCGAAGGCCGTTCCGTACACTTTCTCTCCGCAATAATGCTGGGCGAGAGTCGCGGTGATGGTGTGCACACACATCGACAAGTGCTCTGTGGCTACGCTTGTGTGACTGTGGTCATCCATGGAATCGAAACAAAACAAAACGATCACATAGCATCCGATTGGCGGTCAGTCAAACCTTACTAATTCCCACATCCTCGTATGAGTACCGTTCCAATTAGGGTTACCATCCGCAGTTTTTTAACAGTGCAAGGAAGAGTACATTACATTCAAAAATCATGTACCATTATATTTGGTTAAATGACATCGGATGCACCCTTTTTCAAGAATTACAAAAGATTGACGACTAAATTATAGAATTTACCCCATGAAAAATTATGCTTTGAACTATGTCGCGTTTTTGTAAATACATTTTTAGTTAAAGACAATTTCTTAGACTTTTTTCAAAGTCATTGAAGTGAAAAATTCTATAAAACCACTGAACCCATTCAATGGTTCTGAAATGATATTCAACACTGTTAGCAAAAAGATAAGTTTGAGTTTTTTCGAAGCTCAGAGTACTCTTTTATGGAATTTCATGAATGTACTCTGCGGCCAGAACAAATATGGTAACCCTAGATTCAATGTTTTCCTATTCTAGCGCGTGGGACCTTCAACTTGATGAACACGTGTCACCCTGCGTTGAACGGGAAGGTTCGGCAAGTGCAAAAACGTGGAAATTTTCCATTCCTCGTGCTTAACTACTTGACACTAAGAAATCCGCGTTTATCCAACTCCGTTGAAGGCTACGGCCAAGTGTGTAGTCGCACCATAGTAAATGGTCGCTATCGCCAAAAGCACGTACTGTTTCGACCTGTCCGTTACGCTGCCCTATGCGCTTGGTGGTGGCTGACTGTCGCCATCGTAGGCAAGTCTAGCACAACATGGGGAAAGGGCCTAACTCGAAAATGTGAACAAATGAAATTTTATGCTCCTCTTATCAAAAACAATATTATCTACTCATATTTACCGTACTGATTCACAAAAGAACTAACTCGAATAACAATAATTAGATTCTTTATTATGATTATAAAATTTGTTTACTAAATATAACTTGAGCTTGAATTAATCTACTATAATTGGTCAAAGATTGGACTTTAAAATAATAAATAAAAGGGTCCAACTCGACCAGCATATGAAGCCTAACTCATAAACAAGATTGTTAAAGAAACTAACTTCAATATGACATACTATTAAACATGTTTCGGGACTTGTAGATTGCAATCATGCAACCCTCTCGAGCGAGTTGGAAATGCAGTTATGCCCTTATCACATGTTATGCTAGGAGTGTCACCGCTGTCTTATCGGTCGCGGCAAGCTGAATAAACTACCTTGAACTTGGCCACCAACTTCCCCGCCCATCGGTAACCCGTGGCGTATGTTACGTGCTGCGAGCAATATTACTATTGCCACTTATTACTACACGGAACGGTCGAATGTTTGCCCAAACTTTACTTGATGTGGTAGTCACGGTACGGCCGTGGAATGTGAATTAGTGTGAGTAGTTGTTCGATAGAGCATGTTTTTCTTTGCTGTTGTTGCGCAAATTGACCACCGCTAGCCAACTGGATGATTGGGGGATACCTCAACCACCGTCGACAGGCGCAGTAATATTATGGCATGAATGATGATAAAGTTTCTATTGCACAGCACCGTGTTTTTGTGGGCATGTCGTAGAAAAGACATACCTAGCCAAATTGATCTTAGATGTGTACATATAGCTGAATAAAAACGGCACTACAGTTTGCGGTCATTGTCCTTATCAAGGCTTCCGCGAATGAGATTTCCGAGAGGACTGTAGATTGTTTCGAGCTGATTGTGTTTGTATCAGATGCTACTATGCCTTCGGGTGGTTTAAAAACTTGGGATGGATGATGTTTATGAGAAGATGCTGCATGGTTGATATTGCTTCGGCATTTTCTCTACTCTCGCGTAACAATTCAAAAGGGCCAATCGTTAGTTCTGAGACAATACGAAGTGAATATTTTTCATCACATTTTCAATTCCTGTTTCTTAATATTCGAATCAATCAATGTAATGTATTGCTCGTTGGGTGACGATTTACTATTACTATACGTTAATAATCGATTTTATTCTACCGAAAAACTAAACAGTACATATACTTTGTTATTGGACTAAATGGACAAATTGTTGTGAAATTTGGAGTCGTGAGTTCGATTCCTACCGAGAAACGGATTTCATTTTGCAAACTACCAAAAATGTGGAAAAATTGAGAGTTCAAATGCTTGGTCCATCATTCTCGATTTTCAACCAGGCATTGGCCTTATTCATAAGCCAACTTGATTTTTTTCAACGCGCATTGGCCCAAGGCTTGGCCATTTTTGTTTACAACGAATGAACAAGAGAGAGTCAGGGCTCTCACCATGCACGGTTTGCGAAATTTTCATTGGCCGTTTTAAGCAGGGAATGATTTGGAAAAAAGCGATTATTGGGCGTTTTGAAAATCGGGTTATAACGGTTAGCTTTATGATTATATTGAGAATGTTTGTGTAGTTTTTAGGTGTTGAGAGACCCAAGTAACCATAAGCACTAATAATAAGCCCTTAATCAGCATCATAGATGCGTACATGCATTATAATAGCACCACAAATGCTTACAAACCTTATAACCGCACTTCCGATGTATAGAAACCCTATTACAGCATCATTACTGTTTCTAAGCTTGATGCATACAGGCATTAAATAAGCACTATATTGGCTTTATATTCGAATACAGGGCATGTTTAAATGCCATCCAGTTTTTTGACAGATATACCACGTGCTTTGTGTTTGCATATAGTGGTAAGAGGGAGTCAAACATAAATCTTCTCACTACTACAATTGCAGGTTTTATGACGGGGAAAAGTGATGGTTTAAATTGGTCACTTTTCTTTCCAATACCGTTCATCTTATGTGGCCGTAGGAGCAAAGGAGCAGGACAACAACTCAACAATACGGGTGTCGCAGGTTCGAGACGCAAAATGAGGAATTTCATCATCATAAAACGAGGATCAAAATGTGGCAATTGCAAGTCCTCAAAAGGATGAAAACTACCAAAACGAATATGTCTGATACGGAGAAGTATTATCTGTATCATTTTATTACATTTTTTGCATACTATTAGAGGTTTCCGTTTTCATTCATTCATTTATTTACCTCGTGTACCAGTTGCTTGGCCGCATACGCGAAAGCTCTCTGGCTGCGTACGCGAAAGCACAAAATATTCGCCCTAAAAACCTGGCGAAAACAACTGACGTTTCTCACGTGGTCTTATATCAGCATTAGTGGTGCAGAGAAGCACGGTTATATCTTGGCACTATAATGGCACGCTATTTAGCCTTTTCTGGCATTATAATAGCATTATATGCGTATATAAAACTGACATGCATCAAATTATTACCCTATATGCGCATATAATGCTGTTACCGTGCCGCATTATCGTGCTTACTGGTTACTTGGGGATGCTATTAAATGCTATCAAAATCCAAACTTTCCCACAAAATGATCTCGTAAAGTCCCTTTTTTCCTTTTCTATACCTACAGGTTGTTGTGTAGTTTCTTCTCAGATTCGTCATGGATTCTTCTGATAATATCTCATGGCGCTTCTTCAACAAATCTCTCAAACAATCGTCAAGAAACGGATCATCGTCAAGAACGGATCAAGTGATCTTTCGAGGGTAACATAAATTAACTTATCAATATTCAATCCAGGAATTTTTTCAACAATCCAACGCTTATACTTGTAGTAATTTCACCCTAGACTACCGGTTACGGAGAGAAAAGCGTTTGAGGCCAAGGGTATTTTTGTGCATTCTGTACACCACTTGAGCATTTCAGCGATACAGTGATTGAGCTGATTTTAGTGGGTTGTCGATGGTGCGGCATTCCCACACTGCCTGAGTTACCTTCTCAGGGGTCTGATTGCAGATTTCTTCATTGTAAAAAAAAAAAAACAATGATTACTCTGAAAATGTGTACAATGTTTTAAACAAAATCCAGGTACCGTAATCCGGGGGCAAATTGATCACTTTTTTACTACTTTTTGTTGTGTTACCCATGGGAATTCAAATATTGTCAAATAAATTTCGACAAAATCAGTACTCCATTATTCTTTATCAGTTTATGTAATCGACTTTTCATGAAATAATATTTAACATATCATTAAAATAGTTTAAATGTCAAAAAATTAAAACGACACACTGGGGCGAAATTGATCACCATATAACAAAGCAGGTTTAAGAATGAAAAATATCCGTATCTACTAAATTTAGGTCTCCTGAATCTGAAAATGATGTCAAAATTCTTACAACTCAAGTTTTTGATCATTTTATTGCAAAATTAAACTTTGAAAATCTGCCTAATACGCCTAAATGTAGGCAATTTCCCTTGAAATGAGCATTTTTTTAGAATTAACGGTTTTATGAGCAAAAAAACTATACTTCCAAGCTGTATGATATCAAAAATGAGTTCAGTAGTCCATACTTAAGCTTACGCAACATTTTAAATACTCAAAGTTGACTTGTACGCATAGCACCAGTAGATTGTTTAGCACCGACATTTCCAACGGTATTGCTTACATCTTCAAAAAGTGTGAATATTTCTATGCAAAACTGAGCCTAATAAAAATGAAATAGTGCAACATCATCATTAGACATGCATAAACTAGAAAACATTGAATATCTGTGGTGCCAACGAAGCTTTCAGCATCCTTCGGAGGAAATGTTTTTTGGTACCGACCTGATCAAACTCGCCCCACTGATCAATTTGCCCCCGGTTTACGGTAATCTTTTTCAATTGCCTAAAAGGTAAGAACTCTTTCAATTGCCTAAATCCTCGACCAAGGTTTACTTATGAAGTTCGTCCAGAAATTTATTAAGGATTTGTCTAACCTCCAGCAGGATCTAGGGACTCGACCTCAAGGACCCAGGAGTTCTTTTGGAGATCTATGCAGAAGTTGATACCAAAAATTTCTACAGGAGGTTCATCAGGAATAACGTTCACCCGATTTTGTTGAGGTTTCTTCGTCAATTATTTCTTAGAAATTTCCTACTATGTTTTCTGGAGCCATCCCTGGACATTTTGTGTGAGGAATTTATCAAATAACTGATGGAGGAATGACTGATGGATCAAAAATCTTGGGAGGAATCGCTAGAGTTGTTCCCGAAGATATCTTTAGAAAAAATACTTGGTTTGAATCTTATATAAATTAAAAATATGATCAAATTTAGAGCTGCGTAGAAGATTTTTTACATACAGAACTACAGAATCGTTACAATTCCTGAGTGAAGAACTAGCCGGATGAGTTAAAAGTCACACAAATAAAGTCAAAAAAAAGTTACAATTCCTTGAATCTAAATTAGCGTAAAGGCTAAAGAATCCATCATTCAATCATCAACAATCATTAAAAATTTAAAACCAGTTTTTTTTAATTCAAATAAATCCGCATAAAAATCTACCATCGCATTAAAGATAGAAAGTAAAATGTAGTGATAGATTTTATAGGATTGGTTATTGATGTAAATTGTCCTCTTAAAGGCATTAAACTTGAAATAGCAAATCACCGTCTTTTCTTCGTTCATCCGAAATTTTAGAGCGATAAGCTGTGTATAATCTTTCAAAGCGCATGATACCAACTAGTCCACAAAATCGCCTCAAGTTATGCTCTGACAATACTCCATCAAGCACGAGGCCTCAATGCTGTTTTAATGTTCTAATCTGAAATAATTACGGTCTAAAATGCTGTTATAGTGGCTGTGTTGTTGTGAAACATTTTGAAAGTTCCAGAATATTATATGTTTAGAGAATGGAATCCTACCAAAAAATCTCGAATATTCTGCTGAATAGCTTATTGTCATATTTTCAAACATGACACGGACACCGTCTTCAGCCATTTAACTGCACAGACTGTAACTTAACATTAGACAACGGACAAGCATGCTCTAGTGGCACAGCCGCGAAACATTTCTGACGAAAAGTTTCAATGGCTGAAGCAGGAATCGAACGCACACCCCATGACACGATGCGCTCACTGCCTGACGACACTAACCATTAGGCCACGAAGCCCACAAAACCACAATTAGGGGGACCAACGACTTATGGACATTTCTAGTCATGAAACAGGAATACCTTGGAAAGCTGTTTGAAGAAACCATCGTTGTAACTATATTTTTTGTTTTAGTATGCTTCCATGAGTCGATATCGAGGGATTAAAAATTAGATTAAATTTGGAGATGCGAACAGGCACTTTTATGAATTATGCCCATAGCATCTGTTCTGCAATTTTGAAACGGCTACAAAATGATGAAAATGATAGTCCTCATGAAGACCCCGGCCTCTATGTCCGCTTTCTAGTGTTAAATATGTTCTGACTATGCAGTTCATAGTTAAAAGCATTGAAAAATGTTTTCCCTTTGTTCTCTACAACGAAAATCTGTAAACCCTCACTTTTGAGCTGTCCTAATCCAAATTATCCATATGGATGGAATGACTTTAGATTTTTACAGAAAAATATTTGCAAATAGCGACGATGGCCTCTTTTTCATAACACGATGGACGATGCAAAAATGTCTGGCCTGTCCGCATGAGTGACAGTCGTTAGTGGTCTCCAACCGATTCTAGGGGCTCCACATTGAAGAATAGTCAAATTGAAAATCAACTTAATTAAGATTTCAAAAGCATTCTCAATCATGATAACGTTTTCGACAATTCTTCGGGAACTGATTTGAAATAAAAGAGAACTGATGTGAAAACAATGATGGAACTTTTTACATCCTCAGCAAGAAGCTTCTAGAATATAGCCTATCATTCTTGCTTCCTTACTTGATATATTCAACAAATGTTTTCAGGTTTCCTGACAAATGGAAAAATTTCACGGGTACGCCAATTTTAAAATCGGACAAAAAACTCTACGAAGCTTCTAGCTGTCGTCCAATCAACTAACTTTTCTCTATGAGTAAACCTTTAGAAAAAATATTTTGGTTGATGGTTCACATCGACGTAAATTCATTTTTTGTTAATGAACAGTTTGGAGTCCGATTTGGGCATTCGACCAGACATCAACTACAAGTTTCATCAAATCTGAAAGCTATTCTAACTGGTCTTAGTTCTACTAGCAGTAGAAAAGGCATACAACAGAGTTTGGTATGAAGGCTTGATCCTAAAATAATAAAAAAAAAACTTTAATTTTCCAACATACATTGTTAGATTAATTCAAAGTTATCTGTCAAATCGTACACTTCAAATTAGTTATCAGAGCTCCAACAGACTTCCTGTGATTCTAGTGTTCCTCCAGGCAGCATTTTGGACCAATATACAATTTTTTCACATTTAACCTAAGTAACCTCAGGGATGTCAAAAATCTCCGAAACCTGCGCTTCATCTGTACTAGATTGCTAAAAATGTTTGGATATTTTTTCTTCATACTAGTTGAAACGGAAGAATTCTTTTAATGCTTCCAAAACTCAACTTTTAATATTCCAACGTAAATCAAAAGTTATAACCTTGAAGTAGATACGATGTCGCGATGATAGGGGATTGGTCAGATGAAGTTAAGCAAATTTAAGTTTCTAAATTCACATTGACCCAATGTATAAATTAAAAGAACGTCATAACTAATAACTTCATTTCCGACTACAATATCGACATAAATGTACCAAGGCAATGTCAAGGTAATGGAGATTTGTTAGCTTAAAAGCCGGTTCACCAACAACCTTATCTGGCCAAACGGTACCATTTCCTACGCATTTTGTTGTCAATATTATTCATATGTTTCTTGTTGCTGGTATAACTAGTTTGTCTCCACAGCTTCTATGCCTCCAATCGAATCAAGAAGATCCAACACACACATTATGCCGGGATACTGTTATTCAATTTGAATAAACCTCCAACATTCTTGTATGAGTTAATCTGCTACTGTTACGCATTCTTCGGGCCGAAAAGATCTCATCTTCGACTGTGACGAAACGTCTTATCGAAATAGATACAATCTTCAACGAATCGTAACATCCAGCAGCCTGAACCATCCGAGCCGAAGCTGAATGGAGCAACAACAACTACCGCTAATCGGTAATCGACGGCGCCGGGCGAAGGCGGCATAAGTAGCAATGGCGCAACCGAAAAGCATAATACCAATACATACCTACAGAGGCAAAGCAGTCAGCGCGAGTGATGAGGAAGTGCGGATCGAACTTGCAAAACAACGACCAAATGCGCGACTGTGTGAGCCAACAACAAGAGTGGGAAAGTGCTATTTATGAAAATAACAGTTATTTTCACTTTAAATTCGTTTGCGGAAATTGCTTTTAGTTGCTAGCGCCATGTGCGAAAAAAACCTGTCGATAACTTTGAGCGTAATTTTGAGCTTTCGACTATAGTTCTGGTTATGTCAAATGGGCATTATACCAAATGACCGTTTTGACAAATGGCCCACTCTCTTTCAAAACTACATATTGCTATTGACTGTCAAACATTGATGATCTAGAAATTTTGAAAATACACCATTTCATTTCTTTATCAAAAAAATCTAGGGGGCAATCCCAAGTTTCGAGGTTTACGCCAATGCCCTAACATTTATCGAAAGAGCCAAATGCGTCCAAAACGACCATCATAACGGCTGCGGTAAGCAGCAACATTGATCACCCGGATATTGCGGTTGAGCTAACCGAAACCAAATCTGCTTACGGAAGCAAAATTCGAAGCGAAATGAAAGTGTAAGCCAGTGTTTCCCAAACTTTTTTGACTTTCGCCCCCTTGAGACCAATATATTTTGGAATCGCCCCCCTGATACGAAATTTAAACATTTGTATTAAGCAGTAAACTTACGTTGAAGTATTGATTAATATCTCATCATAAGTGTACCGAAAATTGGTCAAATTCAAAAGGTGTAGTACACTGTAGTAGTCAATCATAATGCTTCAATTGAAATACCCCAAAAAGAATGTCTTCTACTGGTATATTAAGTTGTTGAAATACATTTAAGAAATTTTTGTAATACATTTTCGGCTGTTCTGGAAACAGTTCAATCTAAAGTCTGTTTTGATTTAAAATTCATAAATTTCAAGAATATTTATACATATTTGCAAAACTTATCGCAAATATAGAAATAATACAAAATAAAAAAAAAAAAATATATATATATATATATATATATATATATATATATATATATATATATATATATATATATATATATATATATATATATATATATATATATATATATATATATATATATATATATATATATATATATATATATATATATATATATATATATATATAAGTAAACTCAGACTATTCTTCAACTTTTCATTCACCGAAGTATAACGTTCAGTGCACATGATTTTATTTTAGCTTTGATCCATGCAATTTAATGCTACTCAGGCCAATTTTTAAAATCAAAATATCAAAATGAGTGGTGTAATAAATGCGTGAGAAGCAATTAAAACTTATAATAAAGCCTTATTCCAAAGATCACCTAGCAAAAAGCCACCAAACAATACATTAAACTTGGAAATCAATTTCAAATATCGTCAGAAATTCTCACACATTTTCTTCTTTGAAAATACATTAAGTCAAAAACCATTCAGATCTCAAATAAAATCGTCAAATTTGTCTATCATAATTAAAAATCAAGCGAGCTTAGAGGTACACACAGGAACAGATGAAATAGTTAGGAGTCAAAAAAATTCTTTATCAGATGTAAATGCTTTCATTGAAGTATGAGTGTCTCTTATAAACTTTGAATCTATTGTTTTTCAATTGCTGTTATACCATAATTTTCGCCCCCTTTCTAACATTTTCGCCCCCCAAATTCAGTTTTATAAATTTTCGCCCCCCTGGACCTGAAAATCGCCCCCGGAGGGGCGAATTCGCCCACTTTGGAGATCACTGGTGTAAGCACTATAGCTTGATTTCACAATGGCATTACGATCAAACCTAAACCAACCGTGCGATGGCGACGATGAGGGCGAAGGCGTCTTATCGTTTGTGGGAAGTTTCCACGGTTCATGAAAAGGAAAATTTACAGTTTGATATGCGAGACTTTCACGATAATATGGAGAAAACGATATCGCACATTGTACTTAGGGGATCGTTTCGTAATAAACAGTGACATTCACAAATGACTCACCTTTGGTGTTGATGGTGGAGCTCTTGATCATCTCAAGCCCTTCCTTGTCTATTATCGTGCCATTGTAGATGACACTGCTGCTGCTTTTTTCGTTTCGCTTTTTGGGCGTGTCCTGTTGCTGTTTTTGCTGAGGTTCGTCCTCCTCCATCTCCTCGTCGTCGTCTTCCTCATCATCTTCATCCTCGGCTGCACGTGGCTTGGCCCCACCATTACCATGTTTCTGATGCTGCTGGTGGTTGTGATGGTGCTGATGTAATCGGTTCGAGTGCACTTCCCCATCGCTGCCACTTTCATTACCACTGGCCGCACCGTTATCTGAATCTTCCGAGTCGATTATGACGGGCGCTTCGCGTACCTGGTGGTAGTTACTGCTTCCACCACCGCCCCCACCGCTGCTGCTACTGCTACTAACAAGCGCGTGCTGTTCCTGTTGCTGCTGTTTCTTCCGGGCTGCAGCCTGCTGCAGCAGTTTCCTCTGCTGATCGGCCACAATCTGATTGATCAGATCTGGTGGCTCGATCGAATCGCAAGCCCCCTTGCGCTTCGGTTCCGATTGCTGTTGGTAGTACTTCAAATTGTTGTAGTACGCCATGTAATCTGTTTTCATCGGACGAGCTTGCTGGTGATGGTGGTGGTTATGGTGGTAGTGCCGAGAAGAAGACGACGAGCTTTGAGTTTTGCTGCTTCCGGACGAACTTTTCAAATCTTTCGAAGCCAAACCGTAGGAAGTTGACGAAGACGACGAGGAGTAGTCCTCGTAGAAGCCACTTTCGTGCTGCTTCTTGCTAGAGGAACCGGCCGTACCTCCTTTGGTACGATTGCGACTCATGTTATCTCACAGGTTAATCCAGCACTAGATACCCACTCGAATTTATTTGTCACACCCCCACACCGTAAGCACTTCGGTAATTTATATGATTGGATAATTTCACTTTCCCAACCGAACCTTTCAATGGTTGCGGAAACACTTCTATTTTCTTAAATCACTTCCATGGTTGGCCACAACTGCGGTGGTCAGAGGTTTGTACGACTGATATCACTTACGAATTTCGTGCACTGAACAATTTTACTTGCTTTCACCAAGATTTATGTTTTTCTCTGTATTTAGGTAGAAGTATTCAATTCATGTTGTAATCTGAAAATAAATAGAAAAGAATACGTTAGAATTTTTCAAAAAGCGTTCGTGAAACTATATACGGGATTAGTAACAAGTTTATTTTTCAATAAAGAGATTCGTGTTAAAGCTGGAAGGGCATTTCCCAAATTTCACGAATGTCTCAAATAAGAAAAATGGCATCACGACGACAATGAACTGAACTGGCATTAACAACCTTCGGATTCCCAATTAAAACTTGTTTGAGCGATTAGAGATCTCCAGTTCACTACCGGCAAACCAGTATACGAAGTGGAGCAGCTGGCACGTAATCCGGTGCTCTTCGTTTGCGGTGTATGACTGGGAAAACTGGCCGAAAATATACCCAGAAGGTGCGTATGGGTCCATAATTGAGAATGTTGGCGACTACATGGGCTATTATATTTTTAAGTGAGATTCGAGCCGGTTGATCATCATGCAAACAAATGTAAATGAACTGGTCTGACGTATTTTGGCATATATTGTACACAGGGCTGATTGACTGTTGAACGATTATTTGAAAAGACAAAATGGAAGAAAAAGAGGCCAAACAGAAACCAGAAAAAAAAACTCTAAGATTTTGTATAAGGATCAAAACCAGACATTCCGGGCACTTCTAGGATTTTTTTTTGATTCCTAGTGACAGGCGTAAGGTAATAATCTAAATATTTTTGCATGACTTTCTTCAGGAAATTCATCAGACATAATTTCAAGCAGTTGTCAAAAGTTTCCTGAAGGTACTCCGAAGATTCAGGAATTTTCCAAAGTATCTCTCTAGGAACTCCTTCATGATTTCCAATTGAGAATATCTTCGAGAATCCCGTCAGGATTTATTCTAAGCAAGGATACTTGCAGGAATTAATGCAATGAGTCTTTTAAAGGTGGAAAAATAAATTTCTCAAGGCAGTCCTAAGTTCTCCAGGAACTTATACAATAATTAATCCATATGTTTTCTAGAATTTCTCCAAGATTCAATTTAGAACTTGTTTAAACATTGAAACAGTATCTTTCATTTTCCTAGGAATTCCTCTAAAATAGTCAATAAATGTCTTATTCAAGGAATCAGTAATAGAATTCCAGAAGAATCTTTAGGAGAGTCACGTAGGTACCTCTTGAGTCTCTAGGTTGTACACCTGCATTTTCTGTTAGGATTTTTACACGAATTTCTGCAGAAATTGATTACTCAAGGTATTTTTATTGAAGCCTTCCAGAAGTTCCTGGAGGTTTACTTGCAGCGAATCTTGGAGGAATCTTTTAAAAAACTTGATGAAAAAATCTGGACTAGTATCTGGGAAAGTTTTCAAAGTAATCCGTTTGAAAAATTTCCTGGAACAATTTCTGGAGAAATTCCTAATCTTTGGAGGATTTTTTTGTACTCTGCTGAGAATTCGAATTTGTGGATTATTCTTGGAGGAGTCTATAAAAGTATTCCAAGACAAATTTCTGGAGAAATCATTAGAAGAATTCACGAAGCTTTTCCTCGGAGAATCTTGGAAGACATTCCTAGACAATTAACAAGTAAGAGTCCCTGGAAGTTTCTCTGGAGCCTTAGCAATGTTGCACAAGGATTTCACGAAGGATAAAAAGGAAAAATGGATTCTAAAACCATTTTGAACAGACTTTATGATCCTTCCATTTAAAATAGACACTTTTCAGAGACGAATCGCTGCATAAAGGACTAGAATAAACCAAGTCTCTGAAAGAGAGTTGCTACCAGCTATATATATACCCATTTTGAAACTACTCACGTAACGGTCCTCCAATGATTTTCGTGTTTTGCATCACATGTAGCAGTATTCAGATTTTGCAAACAAAATATCATTTCAGCTACTATATTATTAACACGTCGAAAAATGAAAGGAGCCTCTTATACGAAACAGAGTAGTTGAGTTTGACCTCAAGACTGAAACATTTTTGTCTTTTGCCTCGATATGTAAGTTTTTTTCCAGTATTTTTTTCATAGAGACTTATACAAACACCGAAATGGAAGCAATTTATAAATCATTTACCTACCTAACGTCATAGGTAATCAATGTTTTAAAAATTCTTTTACGAAGTTCCCGAATCGCCCAGACAACAAAAGCTAGCAAACATCACAAGCCAAAAGTTACCAGCACAAGACACAGACACAAACTTCTTACAAGTCAAATCGAAACAAGAAAGCAAAACCCAGCTTAACGCTAGCTGCTTCCTCTGATGTTATTCATCGGAATGAGGTTGCCTCTGGCCTGCTTCTTCAGTCTTGTGCGGTATAACTTTGGTTGTGATGTGTCTGCGGTAGAAAATTAGGACATCATCGTCTGTCGGTCCACCCCGTTGTTGGGTTCTCTTGCTCGCCACACATTCTTCCCAATGCGAATGTGTGTGCGGCACGCGCACGGCGATACAGCTAACCCGTAACGCGAGTACAGTTATACGAACGCCTACCACCAACAACTCCCATCAACCGGTCTCTACTCCACACGCCATACCACTCTCACTCGCTGTTGCCTTGGCAAAAATAAGTTCATTCAGTACATCTCTGGCGTAACATTTGAAAAATGTCTGTCATTCGAAAGGAATCTTTATTGGCAATTGTATTACTCAAACATACGTTTCCTGACGAATTTGCTATGTGGAATTTGATCTTTAGACAATATTGTATGATTTCGATATTGGTAACACAATCAAACCGGAAGAATTACAGCCAGCTTACAATTATAGATCAACTAAGGGTTATTTTGCAGATCAAAATTTGACTTAAAATCTTGGTGACGCTGTTAAGCACAAAACTCTCTCCATAGCAATGTTCGGCATGAAGGCTTCATTATAAAATTTAAATAAATAACTTTTTATTTTCCAGCGTACATTGTTAGAATAATCCAAAGTTATCTGTCAAATCGTATAGTTCAAGTTAATTATCAGGCTACATTTTGGGACCAATATTACACAATATTTTTACATCTAACTTACATGAGTTACCTCAGGAATGTAAAAGATCTTTGTTTGCGGATGACACAAGTCTTTAGGCCAAATGACGAAGCCTACGTGTCATCTGTAGCAGATTGCAAAAAAGTTTAGATATTTTTTCCTCATACTTGCAAAAATGGAAGATTTCTCATAATGTTTCCAAAACTCAACTTATTGTATTCCTAATTGAACCAGAAGCTCTTTATTTGAAACTTTCAAGTAGACATGTTGTCACGATGAGAGGGGTTTTAATAAATTGGTCAGATAAAGTAAAGTATCTAGGGCTTATGCTAGATAATAAAAAAAAAAAAATCTATCTCAATAATAAAGAAAAAAAAAAATAAAAAAAAAAATTAAAAATTTCTCTTTCAAAAATCACATTGAGGGCATTTCAGCCGAATGTAACAAAAATATATAAAATGTCTGTATCCACTTATTAACAGAAAATCAAAACTTTGTCGTCAGAACAAGCTTTTGATCTTCAAACAAATGTTCATGCCGGCTATGTTATATGCTGTACCAATATGGACTAGTTGTTGTAATACCAGGAAGGAATCTCTGCAGAGAATTCAACATAAAATTTTGAAAATAATTCTGAAGATATTCATATCTGTGGATTATTCATAACTGTGGGGCGATTGTACTAAATGAGGACTCCGAATACAAATGTGTCAAACTGGTTTTATAAAAATAAACTGTAAGGTCAAGCGTGTGCTAGAACAAGGACGTAAGTCACATTATCGATTTCTCGTACTTGCATCTTGTTTTGATAGAAGAGAGGATTGATGAAAAGAAATCGATCATGTTGCTTATGCCTTTTTTCATCACACGCTTGTAATAGGTTTTAACAAATACCTAATTCATATTTATCACTCAGGTTTGCTTCACAAAAAGAGCTTCATTTTATAGTCTCATTCGTTCACTGCCATATTTTTCAACTTTTTGCAAACTTTCCAACCGGATGGTACAAACTTATTTCGCACAGTGGGGGACGTTTTTACCCAACCACAATCTGCTACATAACCCACTAGCTACTTACTTCTTAAATTTTCGAAGCCAGTTCTAACTTGAAGGATGAATCTTACTTAACTCTGAAAATTCATACCGAATATAGATTATCCCTTGCACTTGTACACACTACAATATTGAGGGCCCTCCTCCCAGCACCGAAAAAATAAGGTTTCAAAATGTGGAAAATCGCGCGCGTGGCACACATCCAATCCAACAACGGAACACGACGAACGACGACGACCGTCTCAGGGGACGATGAAAATCCGAGTAAAAGTGGTGGGCTCCACTTGTTCCGCTTCGGGTGGTGGGCCTTGCTTGGCTTGGAATGTGTGTGAGTGGAGACCAAAGCAAAAACAAATACAACCGAGACACTGGCTGGTTGGCCCCCCTCTAAGTGCGGTATCAAGAGAGAGGTAGGTACCTAATCGACTTATTTGTTGGTAGTTGATGTGTTGGATTCGGGTTCCTTCATAAACACACACTAGTTGGATGTATTAAGGTCGACTACATGATGGTTGTTAATTCTCATTTAATTTGTAATTGGAGCAGCACTTGTAAATCAAAATAATTTAACAACTACTGCTTCAGAGAAAGTGTTGTCAGAATTATCTGAATAAGAAAAAAAATGAATTTATTTTTTTAAAGTCTTGAAAGGAATCTATGACCAAAGGTCGAAAAGACAGAAGGTCGAAAGACAAAAGGTCGAAAGGACAAAAGTTCGAAGAACAAAAAAGAAGAGACGAAAGGTCGGCAATCTTTTTTCAAAGAAGGAAAAATACCCATCACGCAGGTAATTTTAGACCTTTTTTCCTTCCGATCTTTTGTCTTTGGACCTTTGGCCTTTAGACGTTTTGTCCAAAATCCTCTTGAAAATCCGAATTGACATAAGATTATTGCATTAAACATATAAGTCATTTATGGTTTGATTAAGATGAAAATGAATCGAAGCCACACCTAAAGTTTGCTAGCACACCAAGCTTCTTCAGATTAGGGACGTTCCGATATTGCAAAGTATCGATATTTGATTCGATACGATTATCGAATCAAAGTATCGATACCACCGATATATTGAATCAAAATATCGATATATCGGAATATCATATGATATATTTGCATGAAGAAAAATTGCTAAATCGCTTAGTATCTACCGTTTAACTTCGTAGGATGCGAAAAAAATCTTTGAGCACTCAATATTATTGGTAATTTGACCGATATGGCCATAAACATCTTCTGTTAAGATACATTATAGTATAATTCGTATAGTAACTGCTCTTTTAAATACAAAAAATGAATTATGAATTTAGAAAACCCTACAATTGTTTTCCTTATTAAGTGTACGATATATCGGAAGAAAATATCGATATCATCGATATATTGAATAGGAAATATCGATACCAAAATATCGAATATCGAAAGCAAAATATCGATACTCCGATATATCGGAAGTATCGGAACGTCCCTACTTCAGACTTGTGTCCTTGAGAAAAGGTATGGCTTCCTTCTATATTGACCCTAATTCTAAACTGCTATACGAATTATTCAATTAAATGTTCAATGTCACCATTCCAGAATACAATATTTTCAATTTGAATTCCTTCAACTTTATTAGTTAGACAAGCAATACGCTTATAATGGCAAGAAGAATTCGCTTTGGATTCGAATAAATCAACACAAAATCTCGTCTGGTACCTTCAAAGGATTTTGTCATAGATCACGGATTAGTCAAGTTAGAAATCCAAAAAAGGCTCCTTCAAGAATCACTATCACTATCTAGACAACATCCATTTATTACGTAACGCAAAAATTAATTTGAGTTTTAAGCAATCACAAAATATTCACTTAAAAATATCAGTCATTGAGCTACAATAGAATCTACCAAAAATCTTCTTAGCTATCCAGGAAACCTATTGTAACCTATTATATTATAACTCACGGGATTTTGCAAGCACAAATAATGCGAACCAATAACCATACCTGTAGCAACTCATAAAAAGTTGATGTCATGATGCAAAATTCAAATGGTCAGGTAGTTATGCATCCCCCCAGCAAAATTCCTAATTTCGCCCATAGTTCAATATCCCGGTGTGTTCTACAATTTCCCGTATTTTTCACGATCATTTGGAATTCCCGGGGCTTCCCCCTGCTTTTACTGTTACTGACCTTACTGTCATTACTGCCAAGAGTTCTCTAAACCAAATAAGTTTAAGGTAAGGATGTAACAAAGCCATAAGCATGCATCTCTACCATACTTATTCAATTCTCAATTGATAAGTTAACTAGTGACATATTAAGAAGCTCTTATAAATACATGATTGTTTTCGAGAATATCCGGATCTATGGTGGTATAGAGAGTAACTATAGACAATTTTTCAATGCTTAAACAACAGACAAACAGGCGTCACACTATCATCATTGTCCATCGATCACCTTTTAAACTGTCGATTCAAAAATATGGTAGGTGGCCAATCCACCAACCGCAGCGCTGGCATCGTTTTTGTTCGTGTTTGACGTTTACACACCACTGCCATCTGTTGACCTGTCGGCAAAACACACCGATTTTACCATTGGACGTACATGTCATCATGACTATGATTTTGATCGAGATTTGTTCTAAGTGTTACGTCTATTTGGCCGTGCTTAAATCTTCTGCAAGAAACTGTTAAGCTGTGAACTCTGCATGCGAGTTAAACAAATTAGAGAAAAGTTAAACAAAGTATTGCTTAGAGTAAGAAAAAAATAAGAAATTATTTCGAAACACTAATAACCATTGAGAAAAGTGAAACATTTTCAAGAAATATAGTGTAGCATAACAGAAATTAATCATTACTGTTTTCGCCTAATCATAATATCAAACATAACAATTTTCTACAACTTTGAAGGTTTGCAGATTTAGAGCTTAAAGGTGTTCGTTCTAAACGAGGTTTGCCTGTCTTTTTTCGATGGCCAATCTGCTATAGATATAAGATTGTATGCTCATCACATATTCATAGAATTAATTGGCAATTAATGCAAACTTCGTACATCTGGTTCAAATAGTAAACAAGATACATAAGGGCTCATAATAGTAAATGAGATGTTTGCCCATGTTAAAGGCCATTTACATTTTTGTGTGATTTTTTATATGGCCTTTGTCAAAATAAAATGAATGTGTGAAAAAATCTTGGTATTTAGTAAAAAAAATGATAGAAAACTATAAAAACCTTAACAAAGTAGCTAAAAGCATTACTAACAGGGATACGAAGGGTGTCCATTCAAAACTAATTTTTCAATTCCCGGATTGATTTTTTGAACGATGTTTTCGGCTACTCCGTGTATCAATAAGCCAATTGGTCGATTGGCGGTGTCGGATGTGCAGTAGGGCGGTTCAAAATTTACAAATGTTTGAAAATCCAATCTCCCATATGCTCCTTACCATTCTTACCATAGAAATAGTGTTCTGTGAAATTTTCAGCTTTCTAGGTGGTGATTTGAAGGTGGCCCAAAGACAATATAGGTTTGTATGGAAATTACTATGGAGAAATTTTGAGGTATGTTCCAAACACGGTTGTTCTGTAATATTAATACAAACTTATTATCCCATATTGGAAACTCGTTCTTCAAACCATAATGAAGAAATTAGCTGAAGAGAGAAATTCAATCCGAAGGATAGCAGAGGAGATATCCATGAGTTTGTTTGCTATTATTTAGCTTAATATGGGATTATAGCCCTGCAAACATGTACAAAAATCCCAAACAAAATTAGCTCAAAAGGGATTTGTTTCTTCAGCAACATCCTTCATTAAAGTTTGAAGAATGAGTTTTCAATATGGGATGATAAGTTTCTACTTACATTACAGTACTAGAGTGTTTGGAACATTTCTCTAAATTTCTCCATAGTAATTTCCATATAAACCTATATTGTCTTTGGGCCACCTTTAAATCACCACCTAGAAAGCTGAAAATTTTACAGAACACTATTTTTATGGTAAGGATGGTAAGGAGCATATGGGAGATTGGATTTTCAAACATTTTTAAATTTTGAATTGCCCTAAGTGCAGCTAATTTATAAGTAAATAAAATAAGTTTTATAATGAATCATTAGACGCAGTTACTTCGCTAAACGAGGCAAGTGGGACACATCCAGTTTCATGCGTCAATCCACATCAGTAAGTCAACCATTACAATAATAGGATTGATAAATCTTTTTTTTTTTAATTTTGAGTACATTTTTCGATTTTCAATTTATGTAAACAAATTTGTTTTTTTTAAGGCCTTCCTTAGCCGAGTGGTTAGAGTCCGCGACTACAAAGCAAAGCAATGCTGAAGGTGTCTGGGTTCTATTCCCGGTCGGTCCAGGATCTTTTCGTAATGAAAAATTATCTATTAACTATTTTTAATTAAATTCATAAAATACTGTGAGCTTAGAACGGTTTAGTTTAAAAAAAAATTATGGACAAAAAGATATAAATTATTTGTTGAAATATTTGTAAGACCATCAAACCCAATAAAAATCATAGGAAGTTCAGAGAGATTTTGGAATTATATAAACAAATTTCTGCTCCATGTATCTAAATTTAGACTATATTTCAATCAATTACCTTCTAAAAAGCCTTCAGAATTATGCGTTAGACATGACCCATGGCTGGTTCCTTAAAAAATTCTTTATCTGGTGAAACTCATGTTGAATCCTTGGAGATATTTTTAACAGAAGCGATATATCTAAATACATTCGATGTTTTTCTATGAAGCTGATCAATACTTTTGACATAAATCCAAAATTGTATCTTCCAAGCATTATATCAAAGATTTGGCCATGAATCTCGTCAAGAACTCAACAAAAGTCTGGCTGAAAATATCTATCTATTTATCTATCCATCAAAAATTTTGCCATGAATTCATGAAAAATCTTACAAGAAATTTGGTCGGGATGATTGGAAGAATTCGCTGGGACTATGCAGAAGTTGCACAGACCACTCTATAGAAGGTTCCAGGTGCCCTGGGGGAAGTGGTCAATTAGGAACATATCCGGAACCATATCAATATGGGCATCAAACTTCATTATTTTCAAAGGTTATGCTTTCCGAAGCATTTCCAGCATCACCGGCTGCCATAACCACTTTATAGTAGGTTCCAGGTGCCCCGGGGGATGTGGCCAATTCGGAACATGTCCGTTCATCTGTTTAGAATCACATTCTACCATAAACAGTAAGATCCATGTGACTTAGAAAATGGCGAGCATTTTCAGAACCACAAGATATAATAATCACTCTATAGTATATTCCAGGGGCTCCTAGAGATGTGGCCAACTCGAAACATGACCTCATCCCCCAGGGCCCATGGAACCTACTATACAGTGGTCATATAAATAAGTTGCGCTGTAAATACTTCTATTAGCATCACCTTCAAAAATCTTGATGTTTTTACCCATATTGATGTGTTTTCGGACATGTTTTGAATTGGCCACATCCCCGGGGCACCTGGAATCTACTATAAAGTGGTCATGGCAGCCGGTGGTGCTGGAAATGCTTCGGAAAGCATAACCTTTGAAAATCATGAAGTTTGATGCCCATATTGATATGGTTCCAGATATGTTCCTAATTGACCACTTCCCCCAGGGCACCTGGAACCTTCTATAGAGTGGTCTGTGCATCTAATGGTTCTGAATACGCTGCAGGAAACATCATTTTTAAGGTTGATGTCCACTTGGATATAGCTCCGGATAATATTTACATGATTGGGAATACAAACATGACTGACCATGCTTTCCGGAACCAGTTTTACGGAAATGGTCATATTTCTGAAGATTTCCAACCAATCTTAATGCGTCCGGTGGCATTCAACTTCCTATTAGTTCTAGTTTCTAGGAAAATTGCAAACATCTATCTAACTTTACACCACACAAAAATACAAGCGACAGAAAAAATGACATTTGGACATGACCTCAGAAAATCCGGAACATCTCCGGTGTCCAGTGGCCAATATGCATGGCCAAGGAAGTTCCTAAAACTGGACCAAATTTGCCGTCGACTTTCCAGATGCATCCAATTTCATTCATTTTTCATAAAGTTATAAGCATTTGAATTTGGGCAAAATTTTGCCTATCTCAATCATTTTGCCTATCCCCTGTATATACTGTGTGTGTGTGTGTGATACAATCCACCTCCCACTGGCCGGCAGTGCTTTTATGGAAGAAAATTGTATGCATGTATTTAATGATACCCTTCGATATCTTTATATCTGCAGACAATTTTAGCCCAGGAGATGAAAGGTGATAGCTCTACTGAAATTCCAACGACCCATTTCAAGAATGGCAGTAAATACACACACATTCTGAGGTCATTTTTATTTACAGTAAGCCCCGCATAAAAACATCCAGATATCAAATGGATATATGCAATGTTTTTACACTTCCCGAATCGAAAATTATATTTTCGACCCTGGCACGTATTTAGTTTGAATTGGTAATAAGTGAGTAAAGTAAACAATAATAAAGAACGATTTTACCAGGATGTGAAGCAGTTTTTCTCCGTCGCTGCACTGGGGTTTCCGTAAAACACTATACACATTTTCACTGCACTCCACGCGTAACACGTTCGATCCTGACCGCATCACCCGCCCCGCAGGAGCAAGCGTCGCAGTCAAAGGAACACACACTACTGCAAAACAGGGGAAAAAATTCTCCGGCAACGAAAATACGCGCGAATCCGTCAGAAAAATCAATCGGACGACGCAAAACCGAACTGTCCTGCTTGGGCTTCACGAAGCACTACCCAGCAAGGCGCTCCAAAACAGGGAAAAAAAAATCCAGCAACGAAAATACGCGCGAATCCGTCAGAAAAATCAATCGGACGACGCAAAACCGAACTGTCCTGCTTGGGCTTCACGAAGCACTACCCAGCAAGGCGCTCCAAAACAGGGGAAAAAATTCTCCGGCAACGAAAATACGCGCGAATCCGTCAGAAAAATCAATCGGACGACGCAAAACCGAACTGTCCTGCTTGGGCTTCACGAAGCACTACCCAGCAAGGCGCTCCAAAACAGGGGAAAAATTCTCCGGCAACGAAAATACGCGCGAATCCGTCAGAAAAATCAATCGGACGACGCAAAACCGAACTGTCCTGCTTGGGCTTCACGAAGCACTACCCAGCAAGACGCTCCAAAACAGGGGAAAAAAATTCTCCGGCAACGAAAATACGCGCGAATCCGTCAGAAAAATCAATCGGACGACGCAAAACCGAACTGTCCTGCTTGGGCTTCACGAAGCACTACCCAGCAAGACGCTCCAAAACAGGGGAAAAAAATTCTCCGGCAACGAAAATACGCGCGAATCCGTCAGAAAAATCAATCGGACGACGCAAAACCGAACTGTCCTGCTTGGGCTTCACGAAGCACTACCCAGCAAGGCGCTCCAAAACAGGGGAAAAAATTCTCCGGCAACGAAAATACGCGCGAATCCGTCAGCAAAATCAATCGGACGACGCAAAACCGAACTGTCCTGCTTGGGCTTCACGAAGCACTCTTTGCCTATCCCCTGTATATACTGCACTAAAATATATAGGTAAATATAAACAGGTGCAACGGTAGTGTAGTGTTTGTGGCCTCAATATGACGCACTTATCAGCAGTCTACAAATAACCTTTTCAGTAATCTCTCAGAAAGAGCTTCAAAGAAACTGGTCAACTATGGATTCGATTTCCGTTAGGATTCCAGCAAAAATTTCATGCAAAATTTGCCATGAATCTAGATTGAAATCTACCAAGCATCTCGCCGAGTACCTTTTCAGGAATCCCTTAGCATCCTTCTAACTATACCTTTACCAACTCATCCAATGTTGGTCATGGAAAATTTTCTTGCTTCGCCCATAAGGACTGTTCATTTTATAAAGAGGACACCTTGTTTATGCTTTATCTGATTCTATACCATTACCCGGAATGCAATTTACCGAAATACCACTTACCGGAATGTACCATTACCCGCAAAACCCATTTACCGGAATGCACCATTACCCGGAAAACCAAATCTTCCATTTTTCGACCTTTAGCAGTACATTTGTATACAATATTTATTCTTTTTCATTGATGCTTTTCAACAACCATGGACATGACTCCCTCGGTTTCCATAAACACTTTTTCAAAAGACATATCCAAACTGCTCAAATATGTTGTTCTTACGACTCAACTGGGACAAAATCTGCTTTTCAGCTGTTCTAGCAGCATTTCTACAGTTAATAACTAAGAGCCTTCATTCGTTTATAGTTTGACAAGTATGTAAGTACTCTAGCTCTGAAAATTCGTTAAATTTGCAGCCAGAAATAATTTTGAATCGACGGTATTCAATTCTACCAACCTCAGCTTGATCTTTCTGAATAGTTTCACTTTGCCGCAACGCACGGCTTCCTGGTCGTGTGGTTAGCGGCGTTAGTTGATTAGGCGTGAGTATTTCCCGCTCCAGTCGGTGGAAACTTTTCGTCAAACGGAAATTCCATCACAGGAATAGGCCTTTGGCTGAAGACGGTGTAGACGTAGGTCCTAATCTATGAACGAATATTAAAGACAATTTACAAAGTCTTGCGCCAAAGGCTGGACTAACATTAGGCAACGGACAACACGAAACACCCAGTAGTCCAGTGATGAATTTTTTGTTTGACGAAAAGCGGGAATCGAACACACGCTACGTGGTTTTCAGGATACGCCTAAACGACTGACGCCAATAATCGCACGGCCACGAAGCACGAAACGATACAAACATTCGATTAAACATGTAAGGAAAATCAAATAATAGTTTAGTGGCGAGAGTTGGAACACAATTCGCCATTTTAACGTCCGTGTGTGTGGATTCCGAGTTATTGAACCTCAATAGATCTACTTTTTCTTTGATTTTTCTTGATTGTGCTATTTTTCTCCGAATGTTATATCTCTGAATGTCTGTAGGTACCACGAATTTGGTGCCAGGGTGATAAACTAAAAAGAAGATTAGCAATCATATGAAGAAGATATTTGATCATTTTCGACTATACACATATTGCCAAAAATGCCGAGATCGGTGGAACTCGAAAGAACCGCCAACCAAATAAAGAAGGGTGAATATCAGATGACCCGAAAAGAGTAATTCTAGGAAAAGAGATATTCGGGGGATTTGCATTCGGATGATTGACGTTTGTGGAAACGACATTCGGTGAATTGACACTCGGCCAAAAGTAGCACATTCAATCGTACCGTCGTTGGGGGTGAGAATGGGTCAAAAAAGGATAAGTACGACTTATTTTTTGAATAAATTTCGCAAGTTAACTCCCATAAATTTCAAGTTTGGTGTGTATGTACTTCGATGGTACATTAACAACTGTCCAAAAAATTATAGAACAATATTGATTCACTGCGAAGCTACAAGTGAATGAAAAATGGCCCAATCTCACCCCATAGAGGGGGTGACATTGGGTCACAGTAACTGGAATAACTAGTTTTCAAGAATATGATTGCAAAGCCATTCACAGCTTAAAAATATTGATGAAATACGATGCAAACAGGATGAAAAGACATCTAAGTTGTTTAAACCCACTTTAAAGAACGATTATAGCAAAAAATTGAAGAGCAATGAGTAAAAAATGTAAACCCAGCATTTATTGTCAAGTTTACACAAATTTCTTGATGTTTACCTCAAATTGTCTTCAAAGTCTCATCCCCATGGCCATAAAGCCTATTCAGTTTCCCCAAAGGTTTACAGACACAGTAATTCCTTCGCAAATAGCTAAATTTCGGTGCGACAGTTCACGATCAATACATTTTTGGCAGAGGTTGACGTCATAATCCCGGTATTTCAGCGATCAAACTCATTTGTACTTCCGTGAGATGTTTATATAATATGAAACCACTAATAAATAATTAAATTTCAAAAAAAAATCCATTTGATAAAATATTGCATTTTGTTGCTCACGAAAACCAGTTGCTGGTTTGAGAAGTTGTCAAAATGCGTTGCATTGTTATTCAATGCAAGGAATCCTTAACTAGACTTGTTTGATGTTTCAGCGATGCTGTATTTAGAAAGAACAATCACATCTTGATGATGAAAGAGTACACATGGCACCTTAAAACGATAAAAAAAAAACTTGTGACTTCATTCTCCATCGTTCTTCCTTGACCCAATCTCACCCCCATTTTTAATGACACCGTACCGAGAAAAAAATATTTTTTTGTGGAAAAATCAAATAGATTCCGGAAAATTCGTATGAAGTGTATTGAAAAGACTTTTAATCTTCTACTTATATAACAATAGAGATTAAAGTACGTGCGTTATACTTGGCACAGGAGAAATTTAATGTTGCGAATTTTGTCTAGTTTCGACATACAAGTTTATTGATATATTAAACAAAAACTACTATTTCTAAAAATATATATATTGATATTAATTATGTGTAATAATATGTTCCCTAACATATGAATTATAATTTTTAATAATATCAGCGTTATTAGCTGAAATATTCAATAAATCATATTTTTCCGTTTTGACCCAAGCTCACCCCCCAGACCCATTGTCACTCCCATCGACGGTATTGAAAAATGTAATTATTACTTATTTATTAACATTATTATTATGTAAAGTCCAATGTTTGAAGTAAAGTTACATAGTTGTAGCTATATTTAGCCAGTTCAGCCAAAACAAGCTGCAGTGATAGGTTGAAAGAACAGCTTATTTTAAGAAGAAGGGTGAATCATCTATGAAATGCAAATATTTGAAGATTGGGCATATTGACATGATCAAGTATGAAGATATCTTGAACTCCTCTTCGCTACTTATGTATTTTGAAGGAAGAACCTCTCCTGTCCATTATCTTTGGTGGTCATTTTAATTTTTTTCAAGTCAACATGCTGACCTGAATTACCGTGAAACGGTTAAAAGGACGTTGAGCAAATAAATCGAAATTGTCGCGAAATAATTATCCGGTAAATGGTTTATTCCGGTAAACGGTTTTCCGGTAAATGGTATTCCGATAAATTGCAATCCGGGTAATGGTTTTCCGGGTAATGTCGGAGAACCGCTTTATCTGCTTTTTATTTATCAATGAAATCGTAATCGGTTTCTGTGCGCCGTACTATTCTACGATGTTATGAAAATATAAGATCTAACAAAATGCTTCAGGTTGAAAAACTAAACAGTTTATCTAAAAATTCTCAACAAAAACTGTTATTCAAAGCTAAACATTATTTTAAACAGAACAAAAAAACTAATTTTTATGAACAAATTATATGTTGGTGTCTTTCACTATTGAACTGTAGGTAGAGCTTTAAAACTACCAATAATGTTCCACCAATCTATGACACTAGGACACTTTATTGATTTATCCATTTATCCAAATTTGCTGAAATACCATTATTTTACTCCCAGCAAAAAGTAAAAGAATCGAGTTCAAAATGCTTTACATTACTAAAGAAACTATATTTGTAGAGAGCTCAATCGTTAGTCTCGCATTATAAAATATATATTTTACTTTTTATGTTTGTTACATTGAAAAATTTTATATTTTCAAAAACATGTAAGCATATTTACCGATCTACAACAATTTCTAAACGTTTTTCTCCAAATATTTCAATCGATAATCTCAGAATAGCATATTATGCAAATAATGCATAAAAAATAAATCCGATTTCATTACAACAGTGTTTTTCTCTGTTGTGTTTTAAATATGACGTTGGAACTGAATAAGCATCTGTAAGAAGGCATAGATTATTGTTTATATAAAGACTTTATTTTAGCACTTCCGTCAAGATGTATTTTAAACTATCGTTACTTCAGTTTTCTTTGAAATATTAAAATGTATTTTTCACTAAAAAAAATAATGAAAAAGGTTTTTATGTTATCTGGAGGACTGTTGCTCCAAAAATAACTTGATTTTTATAGGAGGCTTTTTAGGGGCCGTCCATAAATGACGTAGCATTTTTTCGCTGATTTTTTACACCCCCCTTCCCCCTCGTAGCATTTCGTCACAAATGCTGGTACTCCCCCCTGAAAAATACGTAGCATATCGAGCACCCCCCCCCCCCTATATTTTTTTTTTATTTGTTTTCCTTAGCGACTGGGTTAAAACAAAAAATTGGAATTGAGAAGTTCAATACTAAGTTTGATATTAATTACTGACTGAAATGAAAGGATATTCTATTCGAACAGTTTGATATACAGTAGCGCTCAAAAGTAATTTGGAAAAGTTTTAAATAAACATTTTCCTTGGTTTTGGTGTCCAGTTTCTTATAGACTAAATTATATTACTATTGCTGTTCTTATTATAAAAAAACAAGTTTACTATAAAAAAAATGTGAAAAAAAAATGATTGAATTGATGAAGCTCGTTACTGTCGAGTTAGGGTCGAATATATTTTATAATATATTGAACAAAAATTTCGTTATATTAGAGGATTGTTTTTTTTTTTTAATTATTCGTTGTTAGGAAATAGATTTCAATGAAGATGATCAAGAAAATATATTAATTTAAAATCAGGGTGTCTACTACCTGGAAAAACCTGGAAAACCTGGAATTATCAGGGAATTTTATTAAACCTGGAAAAAACCTGGAATTCTCAGGGAATTTCGATCACAATCAGGGAAATTATTTTGAAGCAGTAATTAATGATAGAATATGTTCACGACAAAGGATTTTTGCGTTATAACCCAGAGCTATCATTGATTGCCAGAAAACTATCTTCATTCGAAAAAAATTCGGCTGCGCCGCTCTCCGAAAACTTAGCTGTTCAGAATTCTTTCGAGTATGAAATTTCATCAGCTTATCAAAACATGATTGATGTTTTTAATGTATCTAAATTTATTCGGTAAAGGATTACATATCTAGGGCTGGTAGCAGGTTTCTTTTTAGATACCATTTTTTTGCAAGTCTCTAAAAAGTCTCCATTTTTGATAAAAGGTCTCTATTTTAACCAAAATATATTCTTTCCTTGTCTTGCTTGCAGATAACTGAGATGCAAAATTTCTTCTCGTATTTCTCGAGAACAGCCTCAGGAAATATCCTTGTGGTTTCTCCAGAGATTTTATTATGAATTCTTCAAGAAATTGCTTCAGCTTTTTTTTCATAGAATGCTTACAGGAGTTCCTCCATAATTTGCTTCAGGAAATCCTTAAACATTTCAACGTTAATACCTCTAGTAATTTTTTCAGGCAGTACTTTGAACAAAGACTATCTTAGGACTTCCTCCAGATATTTTTTCACTAACTATCCAACCGAATTCTACAGTCGTTAATCAAAGAGATATCCAAAGTTTCCCACATAATTTCCCCCAAGAAAACTTGACAAGAATTTCAACGCCATTTCGTCTACGGTTATTCCAAAGAATAGATCCAAAAGCTCCTCGAGGGGTTATTCGAGTCAATATATTGAGAACATTTCAAATAATTCCCTCAATTAGACCTGTGTTTCAATATTAAGTTTCTTTAGAGTTTTTTTTTCTAGGAATTTCTCCAGCATTTCATCCAAGGATCACTGGAGTTCATACAAACATTCTTCAATGAATTTCTCAAACAATCCCCATGGAATATTGAAAAGTTCTTCTAAGGTTCAACATAATTTAACACCACAGCAATTTTTTCTATGAAATTTTTCGACTGTAGGAATGATTATTCCTACACAATTTTCTAGTAATTTCGTCCTGTGTTCCAGGAGATCCTGCGCAATATCCTGCGAGATATTATGATTTTTTTTTTATTATTGTAGCAATAATCTTGGAAATCTTCTAAAAGTTCCTCAAGAGTAAGTCTTCCTGAAAATTCTCTTTAATCAAGGGTGGCCTAAGAAATTACATTAGTAACTGTAACAGAAGATACCCATAAATTTACGCCAAGGATTTTTTTTTTAATTTCTCAGCTTTCTGGGAAATTACATTCAAATTTCCTTGGTGAAAGCTCCTGGAAGAATGCTTGAGAAAAAGGTTTTGAAAACTTCCTTGAGAAATATCTTAGAATTAATAGAAGAATTTCCGAGAAGAAATCCTAGGAGCAATCCTGAAATCCTCAGAGAAATTTGTAGTCAAAATCTTATAAAACTTCTAAAGAACAATTTTGTAGAAAATCCGGAGAAATCCTTGGAGGCATCTGGAGAAGTTTCTAGTTGAATATTACAACATGTTTTAAACGGGAGTCTTGGAGGATGTTCTAGAAAAAACTAATCGGAGAATCACCGGATAAAATCCTCGAAGGCTAAGGGTTTTTTCACAAAAAATATCTGAAATAATATGTGAAGAAATTTCTGATGAAAGCCTTGTGGTATTTTTTGTGATAATGTTTGGAAAAATCTTTTTTCTATTTTGAGATATAAAAAAACAAATTTTTTGGAGGAATTCCTTAGGAAAATTTTTGGAAAGTGAATATCTTAAATATAGATATGAATCCATCCCTTTCGTAATGTCGTCGTAATACATCAATGAATGTTTGTCCTTTACTGGCATATACCAGATGTGTTGGTATGTCGTCGTAATGTCGCAACAAAAAAAATATTTGAAAGAAAAAGTTTTAATATTTTCAGAGAAATGTCTGGTCTGATTAAACTATTTTGTCCTGGTTCCTGATAGGTTTCGGTTTTTGATTACTGTTTTGTCTCTTTTCGGTCTCTTTTTGGTTACTTTTTAATCTCTTTTTTCCTGGAAAGAGGTTTCCAAATTTCATATTTTCAAGAAACTCATTCATTTTTAAAATTATTGGAAAATATTTAAAATCAGAAAAAAAAAAATTCGAAAAGTAAACTGGAACTTGAACAACAATCAATTCGAAATTTCGTAACAGTCATGACTAATTTAGAACTTTTTTCGAATGAAATGCAAACATTTATAATTTAATCATATTACCACAGTCAAATGTTATATGGTCGAACGCGATTACCCAGGGGCTTGATAATCCGTGTTTCTATCATAAAAAAATGGATCAGGGATCCAAAAGTTTTACGAATTATTTGTGTTAATTTAGAAGATATATTGCCACATATCCAAATAAAGTTTAATTTAGCGCCCATGAAGCTGTCTAAGTTATCCAAACGACCGATTGAAATGAATGGTACATAATCTGTACAAAAAATACTTTCAAGAAGACACATACTGATGCACTTGAAAGTTCCGTTCATTAATTTGTTTTAGACATGTTTTTGTAATTTTACAGTATTTCTTGAACCTGGAAAAAACCTGGAAATATCAGGG
This sequence comes from Aedes aegypti, assembly GCF_002204515.2. Lineage (NCBI taxonomy): Eukaryota > Metazoa > Arthropoda > Insecta > Diptera > Culicidae > Aedes > Aedes aegypti. Next base: position 68,984,295 of record NC_035108.1, on the reverse strand, counting down.
AATTTCATTTTGCTAAACGAGTAGACACCCTGAAAATGAATCAACGTTAATATTATCCAATTTCAAATCATTTAAGCAAACAGTGGCCAGATACATAAAAGATTACAATTGAAATATTTGAAATGTTTAGACAATTTTAGCGATTATTATACAAATACAATAATCTCTATTCATATTTCAGTTGATTTTCATTATCGTTTCCATACTGAAATAATCTTACACAACCTATAATGAAACCGTTAAATAATAAAAATTCTTCAAAATACCGAGTTATTAACAAAATTTAATGATAGGGCCATTTTGTTAACACTCGAATCTATTATCCTTATCAATATTCAGGCTATTCCATCAAGAGCATTAATATATCAAAACAAATGATGAGTTGATTGGGTGGAGATCTCCTGCAACATTGAAGGCATAATTCACGGAATAAGTATCTTGTACTCCAAGTCAAAAATGTATTCCAAGTTGTTAGAGCATTGATTTTTAATCATTTCATTAAACTTGTTTTGTTTATTTATAAATTTATTAAATTGGACACGAACATAATATAATATTCACATAATTATTTAAAGCTTCAAAACATCTGTTTGATTGCATTTATCAAGATAATCTAAAGTTTCATAGATATTTTTTCAATGTTTTGAATAACCCAAGTTTATAAGTAAAAAAAAAAAGTTTCATAAAAAATAATTGTATGCAACTTTTTTTCAGCGCCATTCTTTTTACGGACTTGATTCAAAATGCTACGTCCACTAGCTAGGACCCCTCCCTCCCCCTCGTCACACTTCGTCGCAAATTCGTGAAGACCCCCCTCCCCCCTAAAAAGCTACGTCATTTATGGACGACCCCTTATTGATGATGCTTTTGACGAACAAGCCATTTTTGAAAATAATATAGATCGAATTATCGAATTTTTCATTCATTTTTTAATCATAAACCTAATCGACCGTTCTAAAAGTTGTTCCATATTCGTGTAAAAATTAATTATTTTTATGACTACACGTACAATTTTAGTCGAACGATGCACAGAAAACCGATTGCTATTTTATTCATAGATCTAAAAGATATAGCATGCACAAGGTGTCCGCTTATAAAATGAACAGTCCTTAATGTTTGAAATTGAAAAAAATATTTTCCGGTGTTCTTTTATAAATAAAAAAAGAAAAAGTATAGAATAGCTTTCGACTGGCGTATTTAGCTATCAAAAACGACCTTCAGTTATTGGGGTTTGACGAATTTGTATTCATCAACCCGTTACTACTACCTCTATCACTGGCACAGACGCTCTATATGCTTCTTTTGCTTTTCGATAGATGACTTTAAACCTTGGCCCCACAATGGGCCAAGAACGGTTTGCAAACACTTATACAAACATATTTCTAAAAGTATCTTTAAGGTAAGTTTCGCTTCACTATTACCACAAATGGAACAAGACTTCATTTCTTTTATGAGATTATCAGGATTCGCAGAAAACTTACACAGGATTCTTACAGAATATTTAATATAAGCCTCACATAATCTTTATCAGAGAAGAAACGACGAAGTATACAAAGAGTATTTTTAGTAATTGATGTCAGATCGAAATGCTTGAAAATATTTTGATTATATAGATATGATACCAAAACTATTCCTATGAGTCTAAAGATAATAATTATCCAGAAATTGTCCAGAATTGCAATATAATAATGATACTCAGGTGTGTCTGTCGGATATACTTACAGTTAACTATAAACTGGCAACACTATCCTACTAATCAGTTCATAAAATATCTCAGTATGTGCGCATCTCTTTTACAAGTAGTGTATCTTCTACAACTTTGAACTATTTTTTATGGCAACCTATCGCATGCATACAGTTACCTCAGCCAACTGACTGACACTACTATCGGCACTTCAGTAAAGTTATGCCGATGGTACACCAGTTTGAGTGCATCGTGAAATACGGACAGTCTGTTTGGTGGAGGACAACCCACCACAGCCATTGCCTTGTTTTGATTTCACACTGCCACATGCCTGCGTGATTCGGAAGTACCTACCTCCGCGAAACCTTGTGCAACTGCACACGTACCTACCCCTTCTTCACGGGTAGTGATACAAACAAAACTTAACTAGTTTGAGTAACTTTGTTGTTGTAGGTAATGGAAGGAGGATATCACCTTTTTTTGCAAATGGTTTTGTCCGGTTGGAACCAGCCGAAAGGCGCCTCCAACGTTAATAATTATGAGTTATTTAGTGAAAAGCACATTTATGGATACATAGATGGTTGTACAGGAAAACATTGAGCTAGGGGGTCGTCCATAAATGACGTAGCTTTTTAGGGGGGAGGGGGGTCTTCACGAATTTGCGACGAAGTGTGACGAGGGGGAGGGAGGGGTCCTAGCTAGTGGACGTAGCATTTTGAATCAAGTCCGTAAAAAGAATGGCGCTGAAAAAAAGTTGCATACAATTATTTTTTATGAAACTTTTTTTTTTTTACTTATAAACTTGGGTTATTTCAAAACATTGAAAAAATATCTATGAAACTTTAGATTATCTTGATAAATGCAATCAAACAGATGTTTTGAAGCTTTAAATAATTATGTGAATATTATATTATGTTCGTGTCCAATTTAATAAATTTATAAATAAACAAAACAAGTTTAATGAAATGATTAAAAATCAATGCTCTAACAACTTGGAATACATTTTTGACTTGGAGTACAAGATACTTATTCCGTGAATTATGCCTTCAATGTTGCAGGAGATCTCCACCCAATCAACTCATCATTTGTTTTGATATATTAATGCTCTTGATGGAATAGCCTGAATATTGATAAGGATAATAGATTCGAGTGTTAACAAAATGGCCCTATCATTAAATTTTGTTAATAACTCGGTATTTTGAAGAATTTTTATTATTTAACGGTTTCATTATAGGTTGTGTAAGATTATTTCAGTATGGAAACGATAATGAAAATCAACTGAAATATGAATAGAGATTATTGTATTTGTATAATAATCGCTAAAATTGTCTAAACATTTCAAATATTTCAATTGTAATCTTTTATGTATCTGGCCACTGTTTGCTTAAATGATTTGAAATTGGATAATATTAACGTTGATTCATTTTCAGGGTGTCTACTCGTTAAGCAAAATGAAATTCCCTGATATTTCCAGGTTTTTTCCAGGTTCAAGAAATACTGTAAAATTACAAAAACATGTCTAAAACAAATTAATGAACGGAACTTTCAAGTGCATCAGTATGTGTCTTCTTGAAAGTATTTTTTGTACAGATTATGTACCATTCATTTCAATCGGTCGTTTGGATAACTTAGACAGCTTCATGGGCGCTAAATTAAACTTTATTTGGATATGTGGCAATATATCTTCTAAATTAACACAAATAATTCGTAAAACTTTTGGATCCCTGATCCATTTTTTTATGATAGAAACACGGATTATCAAGCCCCTGGGTAATCGCGTTCGACCATATAACATTTGACTGTGGTAATATGATTAAATTATAAATGTTTGCATTTCATTCGAAAAAGTTCTAAATTAGTCATGACTGTTACGAAATTTCGAATTGATTGTTGTTCAAGTTCCAGTTTACTTTTCGAATTTTTTTTTTCTGATTTTAAATATTTTCCAATAATTTTAAAAATGAATGAGTTTCTTGAAAATATGAAATTTGGAAACCTCTTTCCAGGAAAAAAGAGATTAAAAAGTAACCAAAAAGAGACCGAAAAGAGACAAAACAGTAATCAAAAACCGAAACCTATCAGGAACCAGGACAAAATAGTTTAATCAGACCAGACATTTCTCTGAAAATATTAAAACTTTTTCTTTCAAATATTTTTTTTGTTGCGACATTACGACGACATACCAACACATCTGGTATATGCCAGTAAAGGACAAACATTCATTGATGTATTACGACGACATTACGAAAGGGATGGATTCATATCTATATTTAAGATATTCACTTTCCAAAAATTTTCCTAAGGAATTCCTCCAAAAAATTTGTTTTTTATATCTCAAAATAGAAAAAAGATTTTTCCAAACATTATCACAAAAAATACCACAAGGCTTTCATCAGAAATTTCTTCACATATTATTTCAGATATTTTTTGTGAAAAAACCCTTAGCCTTCGAGGATTTTATCCGGTGATTCTCCGATTAGTTTTTTCTAGAACATCCTCCAAGACTCCCGTTTAAAACATGTTGTAATATTCAACTAGAAACTTCTCCAGATGCCTCCAAGGATTTCTCCGGATTTTCTACAAAATTGTTCTTTAGAAGTTTTATAAGATTTTGACTACAAATTTCTCTGAGGATTTCAGGATTGCTCCTAGGATTTCTTCTCGGAAATTCTTCTATTAATTCTAAGATATTTCTCAAGGAAGTTTTCAAAACCTTTTTCTCAAGCATTCTTCCAGGAGCTTTCACCAAGGAAATTTGAATGTAATTTCCCAGAAAGCTGAGAAATTAAAAAAAAAAATCCTTGGCGTAAATTTATGGGTATCTTCTGTTACAGTTACTAATGTAATTTCTTAGGCCACCCTTGATTAAAGAGAATTTTCAGGAAGACTTACTCTTGAGGAACTTTTAGAAGATTTCCAAGATTATTGCTACAATAATAAAAAAAAAATCATAATATCTCGCAGGATATTGCGCAGGATCTCATGGAACACAGGACGAAATTACTAGAAAATTGTGTAGGAATAATCATTCCTACAGTCGAAAAATTTCATAGAAAAAATTGCTGTGGTGTTAAATTATGTTGAACCTTAGAAGAACTTTTCAATATTCCATGGGGATTGTTTGAGAAATTCATTGAAGAATGTTTGTATGAACTCCAGTGATCCTTGGATGAAATGCTGGAGAAATTCCTAGAAAAAAAAAACTCTAAAGAAACTTAATATTGAAACACAGGTCTAATTGAGGGAATTATTTGAAATGTTCTCAATATATTGACTCGAATAACCCCTCGAGGAGCTTTTGGATCTATTCTTTGGAATAACCGTAGACGAAATGGCGTTGAAATTCTTGTCAAGTTTTCTTGGGGGAAATTATGTGGGAAACTTTGGATATCTCTTTGATTAACGACTGTAGAATTCGGTTGGATAGTTAGTGAAAAAATATCTGGAGGAAGTCCTAAGATAGTCTTTGTTCAAAGTACTGCCTGAAAAAAAATTACTAGAGGTATTAACGTTGAAATGTTTAAGGATTTCCTGAAGCAAATTATGGAGGAACTCCTGTAAGCATTCTATGAAAAAAAAGCTGAAGCAATTTCTTGAAGAATTCATAATAAAATCTCTGGAGAAACCACAAGGATATTTCCTGAGGCTGTTCTCGAGAAATACGAGAAGAAATTTTGCATCTCAGTTATCTGCAAGCAAGACAAGGAAAGAATATATTTTGGTTAAAATAGAGACCTTTTATCAAAAATGGAGACTTTTTAGAGACTTGCAAAAAAATGGTATCTAAAAAGAAACCTGCTACCAGCCCTAGATATGTAATCCTTTACCGAATAAATTTAGATACATTAAAAACATCAATCATGTTTTGATAAGCTGATGAAATTTCATACTCGAAAGAATTCTGAACAGCTAAGTTTTCGGAGAGCGGCGCAGCCGAATTTTTTTCGAATGAAGATAGTTTTCTGGCAATCAATGATAGCTCTGGGTTATAACGCAAAAATCCTTTGTCGTGAACATATTCTATCATTAATTACTGCTTCAAAATAATTTCCCTGATTGTGATCGAAATTCCCTGAGAATTCCAGGTTTTTTCCAGGTTTAATAAAATTCCCTGATAATTCCAGGTTTTCCAGGTTTTTCCAGGTAGTAGACACCCTGATTTTAAATTAATATATTTTCTTGATCATCTTCATTGAAATCTATTTCCTAACAACGAATAATTAAAAAAAAAAAACAATCCTCTAATATAACGAAATTTTTGTTCAATATATTATAAAATATATTCGACCCTAACTCGACAGTAACGAGCTTCATCAATTCAATCATTTTTTTTCACATTTTTTTTATAGTAAACTTGTTTTTTTATAATAAGAACAGCAATAGTAATATAATTTAGTCTATAAGAAACTGGACACCAAAACCAAGGAAAATGTTTATTTAAAACTTTTCCAAATTACTTTTGAGCGCTTCTGTATATCAAACTGTTCGAATAGAATATCCTTTCATTTCAGTCAGTAATTAATATCAAACTTAGTATTGAACTTCTCAATTCCAATTTTTTGTTTTAACCCAGTCGCTAAGGAAAACAAATAAAAAAAAAATATAGGGGGGGGGGGGGTGCTCGATATGCTACGTATTTTTCAGGGGGGAGTACCAGCATTTGTGACGAAATGCTACGAGGGGGGAGGGGGGTGTAAAAAATCAGCGAAAAAATGCTACGTCATTTATGGACGGCCCCTAGGTTGTTTTGACTGAAAATGGACTGTTGAATGATGTCGTTATTCTTATGATTTGAACCCGTGTCCGACAAAAGTAACATTTGAAGCAATATTTAGTTAAGCGTGTCAACATTTTACGAATTTCGTGTGTTGCAATAGTAAAGACCACACTTATGTTTACAAATAATTTACTAAGTTGAAAAAAGTTCCAATACTAATATCTATTTGTTCTTGTATATGCTTAAGTTTGAAAATACTAAACAACAAAAGTAGGAGTAGTTTTTCCATCCAAGAGTTCGAAAGTGATTACGATATGACTGAAGTGATTTTTTTTTTGGTAAAAATATAAAAAAATATCTCAAAATATTCAAGAAAAAACTACACAAAAAGTGTCTTTGGGAAACTTGTCCATCTCGTCTAAACGTACAATTTTGCTGATGGTTTTATGAAGCCATTTCTTAATTTATGTTGTTTTTTGTTGAGTCATATACAGTGAAACCTCCATGAGTCGATATTGAAGGGACCATCGACTCATGGAAATATCGAGTCATGTAACAGCAATCCTTTGGAAAGTGGCTTCTAGGGACCATCATAGTAACCATGAAATTCTGTTTTTAGTATGGTTTCATGAGTCGATATCGAGTCATGGAACATCGACTCATGGAGGTATCACTGTACTAAAATTTGTCATAAAACACTTTAGTAAAACCGTTAAGCTTTTGAACTCGTGATAGAGAAAAACAGTGAAAAATTTATGATGAAATTCAATTTATGTCTAAGATGCTGTGAAAATTTCATTCAAAATTGTAGGGTTTTGGGTTGAAATCGTAAAAGTTGAAACATTGAAATGTATTATCCAATAATGTAGTTGTATAGCTTCTCCTTTGCTTCAAACTTCCTCGAGCCAAACTGATAAACTTCGTAAGCGTCGTAAAAAGCAGTCAGTTCAGGAGAAACCGCAACAAGGAAAAATGTATCAACAAAACCAACCAACTTGGCATACATGGTAATCTGCACGTATGCTTTCCTTCCGTTTTAAACTCGATCTTGCGCTTCTTCGTCCGTCGTATGTTGAATTTACCGGTGATCAAATATCAAGTGCCAATCTGCTCGCTACGCCCGACAGCCGGGATTCATTATGAAACATGTCGTCGTGGCGTAGCACCGATAGCCAGTCAACGACACCGCGTAAAGTTAACGAACTTGGCTGGGCGTAGAGAGGGGAGACAATGAACTTGAATTTTGACATTCTACCAAAAATTTGCATTTCTTTGTACACGATACGAAGGAACGATCAATGGGCTCGTTGTTTCACTATTTATATAGTGTGAATGAACACACATTGTTTCGTATATTTCACATCAAATTGGACACTTACACAAGTTGTAGCTTGCAGAAAAAAGTTTCAAACCAACTACCTACCTACCTTTGTGCGCTTATCCTTTAAGGGGGGAGGATCCGTCATTGATTTCGAAATATTGTTTGCAATAATAAGAGGGATAAACATTTTATTGCATATATTTTATTAGTCACATCTAGGGCCACGGGGGGCGAGGAAGCCATAACATTATGTTATGAAAAAATGAAGCAATTTGGTGCAGCTGTCTGCAGCAATGAACATTTATGTTTCTGGTACCACGCTGGCCAAATAAAGACCTTGAAAACTTCAAAAAAACATCATATCGTAATTTTAAGATATCTACAAGAATACTTTACCAATTTGTATAATTTTTCATTGTATAGTCCAAATTTTTTTTTTTTTTTTTTTTGATAAATCGGCATAAAACAAATGTCGGTCCCCCAAGGAACATCAGAATTTCTTTCAAACCAGATCACCAATGATTAATATCGATACGGATTCTTAAACTAGAAGTTTTTTGACAACTTGTGATAAAATGGTGCAAAAATATCGAGAAAAAAAGAATTATCGTGATTTCATTCTTTTTTACAGTAAAAAATAGGCTGCTGGTAGAGGGGTTAAAGTGATGGTATATTAAAATTAAATTTTTCATGGATCAGTACGTTTTGATGAATTCATAAAGTAGATTTCAACACTAAGTGTTTCCGGTTCATGTTTTTCAATACTCGAGGATTTTGAAAATTTTTCGATCGATTATGGCCCAAGTAATGTTGAAGTAAATCAGTGTTGACATTTGCCCCCAATTCATTTGGGCTTTAAAGTAGGACAATAATCCTCTGGGACGAAATTGAGCTTGTTTTGATATTAATTTAAAAAATGGATTCTTACTCTCCAAAAACAGAGCAATCATCTGGGTTTACGATTTTTGTAATTTGTTCGAACGATTCCAGAAGATCAACAATATGACCGGTTATCTCAAAAGCGGTCGCGTCCTCAACCAGTAGCACAAGGCCATTAACCTAACGTGTCGCTACTATTTAATAAATATTTTATTTTTATTTTTTCTGTTCGGTAAATCTCTAGTTTTATATTACTCTAATTTGAAAATTACTTCTGGTAATAAGAACCTTACCCAGAACATTAGCTATATAAGTTAAAAGTATCAAAATAGTTTTAAGGAAAAAAACAAGACTGTGGCTATGGGGCCCCACATTTGTAAATCCAGAAAAATATCATTTAAATTTAAATAATTGGAAAATTAATGATGAATAGTCTACAAATATGTATATGAACAATATACTAAAATGTGAATTGAAGATAGGTGGGTAGGTGGATGAACTTTTTCTGTTCCAAAAACTCACACATTCAGGTTTACTTACAAATAAAACATAATGTGACAGAGGATCTTCATTTTTCTCAAGATTTTGATCAAAATACGCGAAACCAGGCAATGACTTTATCTAGGAAACTAAGAACTGAATATTTTTAAAACAATCTACGCCAACTACAGGGTGGGCACCAAATATCCTTTTTGAAATTCCCGGTTTTTTCAGTAGTTTTCAAAATTTTCCCGGTTTTTAATTAAGGGCCTAAACGCAAAATAATGACCCTTAGGTCAGTTCATAATGGAATATACTAAAAAATTCTACTTCAAGGTTTTCAACGGTAGTTTTGGGTGATTTTTTCGTCCAATTTGAAAAATAATATTATTCGTAGAAGCTTGACTTGTGTTTTGGCTACCCTACATTGGAGGGCCTACAATTAGTATGGAAAGTCATAATTCAATTTAATGACATCATCATTTCAGTAATCATATGACAAAAAGAATTATACTACTCTTGATGGTGATGACAGTATAAAGTGGTGTAAATATAGAAGGAATTAAAACTATAGGTAAATATTTGATCAAACTGCAAGACAAGGTAATATTTTTTATTTATTTATTTATTTATTTTTTTTTTTCAAGCTTTATGGACATAGTAGAGACACACAAATTAGATTTACAACTACGAATTTAAACTAGATTTTACGATAACATTTGGAGCGAAATAACAAACATTGAACAATTTCTTGGAAAAACAGAAAAAAAAACCAAGCGATTTAAGTGTTTAAAATAATATCACAGTAATTTAAGTTGTTAAGATGCCTTCGATCAATGGGTTGATGGACAGTTGGCAACTAAGAAGAAACTTTTCACCAATGCGGTTGATGAATTCATCTAGAGTTTCCATTTTTGCAACGGCGTGCAGGTCATCAGTGGGGTACCACGGGTCAAGGTTGAAGATCATCTTCAGCAGCTTATTTTGCTTCACCTGTAAACGCCTTCTATGTGACGCAGCGCAGTTCATCCAAGCAGGAGATCCATACGTGAGTATAGCTCGAAAGACGCCTTTGTATAGAAGCAATTTATTATGAAGTTGGAGGGACGACCGGCGTTTTACCAGTGGGTAAAGCGAGCGGATAAGCCTATCGCACTTGACCAATGTCTGGTTGATATGCTTGTCGAACTTCAGTTTGGAGTCCATAATCAATCCGAGATATTTTGCTTCTGGAGTCCACGGAACGCTGTGGCCGTTTGCTCTGATCTCGACATTTGGGAGCAGCCGAGGAGAACGATTGCGCGTAAAGTAGACTGACTGCGTCTTCGTAGGATTGATTTTTATTTTCCATTTGCGATGGAATTCCTCGATTTTATGTTGGGCTTCTTGAAGCTTTTGAGTGATAACTTGCGGGTCGCGATGGGTCACTAAGTATCCTGTATCATCTGCAAAGAAAGCATACGTGACTCCATCCACCTTGATGACGTCAGCTGTAAAGATGTTGTACAGGGTTGGGCTTAGTACCGACCCTTGGGGGACACCAAATGGTATTTCACAATGTCTAGATAATTCGCCGTGCACTTTGACTTGGAAGCTTCTGTTTTTCAAGAAAGATAGTACCAATCTTAGGAGATAGTTCGGAAAATTGGCTTTTATCATTTTGAAGACAACTGCGTCCTGCCACACGCTATCGTAAGCTTTCTCAACGTCGAGCATCACCATTCCTGTTGATTTCCGATCGCTGAAGCCTTTTTTGATGGCTTTAGTTATCCGAACCAGCTGATGATTTGTTGAGTGTGCCTTCCTGAATCCAAATTGTTCGTTTGGAATTATTTCATGATTTTCAAGGTGTCGATTCAACCTGGCTAAAATGATCCGTTCCAATATTTTACTCAAAGTACTGAGAAGACTTATTGGACGATAGTTTTCAGGTTTGGTGATGTCCTTATTTGGCTTTGCGATAGCTATCACCTGAGCATGTTTCCACTGTTGCGGAAAGTAGCAAAGCTTTATGCATGCATTAAAATTTTTTGTCAAATAGACAAGGCCTTTACGTGGTAATTGTTTCATACAGATGTTCTTTACGCCATCCATCCCAGGTGCTTTTCTTGCTGCCAGCCCCCGAATAATGCTGTTTACTTCCTTCGGTTTGGTATACGTAGTCCAGTCGTCGTTGACTTGTTGTTGCGCCTCAACATCAGCTATTGCTTCTTCCACTTCGCTGTTAATAGTAGGGACACCAGGCAATGAATTATTGTGTGCTTTAGAGAAACATTCCGCTAGTACCCGCGCTTTCTCCGCAGGCGATATCATCAAACTACTATCAACTTGTAGGGGAGGATTATATTTCACTTTGTTTCTCAAGTGCTTGGAAATTTTCCAAAACTTCTTACCTCCTTTGACTAATTCTTGGACTGTATTGTCGAAGTTCCTGTAACGAATTTTGGTAAGCTCATCTTCTATTCTAGTGTTCAGTGACTTGACAATCAGGCCTAAAGCAGGATCCCTTGATCTTTGGAATTGACGCCGTCTGCAGTTACGGAGTCGTATAAGCAGTTTGATACAGTCAGGAACGATGATTTTAACAGGGTTTGGAGGACTGACCAGCGGCACTGAGCGATCTTCTGCTTCTGATATAACTGTTGTTATATTGTTGATTGCTTCGTCCTTGTTTGCTACACTGTGTAGGTTGTTGATTAACTCCGAGGAGAGATCAATTTTTGAGTTGATTACATTTTTGAAGAGGGACCAATCGGCCCTTTGGTAGCAGCGAACTTGTGTGTTTCGGACGACGACACTGGAACCGGTATTAAGTTCGAAGATTGTTGGAAGATGATCAGATGAGAGATCGTGATGAACTATTGGAACTGACATATTAACAAGGTTGTTAGAAAGCACGAGATCCAGGACTGAAGGTCTTCCTGTACCACTCGGGATGTATGTAGGACTCTGAGGAGCGTGTACATAGACGTTTGAAGACTGTATTAGACCTGCCAGCGTGTTACCAGCTGTGTTCGCTCTGCTGCAGTGCCACATACGATGCCTTGCATTGAAATCTCCCACGACGACAAATGCCTCGGAACGTCTAGTAAGTGTTTTGATGTCGTGTTTGAACTTCAGTAGTTCGTCTTTCGACCGGCTGCCCGCAAAATATGCTGCTATTATGTCAATACTTCCGATGGTCGAATGAAGACGAACCCCGACAGATTCAATGATTTTGATTTTCAAACAATTGAGCATATTGTAGTCGATTCCATTCCTTATCAGAATTGCTACACCGCCTCCGCGGTCTGCCACTGAGTTAGAACGATCCATCCGAATGCATGAGAATTTGGGTATGAAGAACGATGCATTGGGCTGCAACCATGTCTCCGTCAGGATTGCAATATCTACTTCATGCGACTGAATAAAATTCGACAATTCTAGGGTTTTGTTGCGATCGGACCTTCCGTTCCAGTTCATTACTTTAACTTTCTGTAAGCTAGTGAATGTATAAATACTTCGCCATCAGCTCCTGTAGAGCAAAAAATTGTTCTTCTCTGGAAGTACATCCCCTAAAACGGTTGAACATTTCTCTAGCTAACCCGAGAAACTCAGAAAGGGTGAAGAGATTGGTGTTATTTCTCTCGGTAGTCATGTTAGCAGCTTCTGGTCTCATTTCCGATGTAGTAGGGCGAGAGACATCTTCGGCAAAGGACCGGTTTTGGGTCACCCAGCTCGAAGTAAACTTACGGGGAGGATTAATCGCCGGGCCACCATTTGGGTTTTGACGAGATACACTGCTCACTTGTCGTTTGATAAACTCCAGCCGATAAGGACATTCCCTGAAACTTGCTGCATGATTTTGACCACAGTTAGCACATTTGATGTCTTTGTGTGTTTTGGATATGCTTCCACCCGATGCTTTTTTAGGAATGGTGCAATCGCCAGATGTATGCTGCTTACCGCATTCAACACAACGCAGTTGCATGTTGCATTGACGACTACCGTGGCCAAAGCGTTGGCAACGAAAGCATTGGAGAATATCGTTTACTCTGCGTGTCCAGTGTCTCCAGCTGACTACAACGTTGAATAGGTACTGGACCTCCCTCAACTTGTTGAGCTTAACTGTACCTTTAGCGAAGTTTAGTACGTAGAGTGCACTACTGTTATCCCTTGTTTTATACAGCAACTTAACTTCTCGGGGAGAGATGTTGTTCTTTGCCAATTCCGTTTTAATTTCTTCTATGTTATAAACAGGGAGACCCGAAAGCATAGCATAGCATAGACTGACTGTACATGTCAATGGTTGCTACTCCGTGATTGATCGGAACTGGTAAGAATTGCACTACGATCCAAATGAATAAGGGATGGGAGTTTCCGCTTACTCTCAAAGAGCAATTTTAGCAGATCTAATATTATTGATCAATAACGGCGCCGGCCAAGTCCTTACAGTCAGTTGGGATGGGGAAGGAATGTTAGGGTGTAATGATTGTTGCTTCTAGAGACCGAGAATACCTCTGCATCTCCACAATCACCACGGGAAGGGTGTTTATTAGTGAGGGAGGAAAAGATCTGGGAGTCACCTCTGGTCGGTGATGCGATCCATGGACAAGGGGGAAACATACGACTTGTATTTAAAGCTAGTTTTGTATTTTTGTCTCGAGAAGTTTTTGGAAAAAATACGTCAACATCTATAATGTCGAACAATTCAAAAGACGTTTTTATTAATGACGAAAACTGAAAATTACATGTATATATTTTAACTTATATGAAACAGGAATAATGCCGACACTTGTAGTGACGAACCATACATAGTTTGTTTGAAAATTACATATGAGTATTACTGTGCATTTTGTCTCGATATGGTAGAAGTTTTAGAAAATACGTCAACATTCACAATGTCGAACAATTCAAAAGATAATTTTTTATAATGTCAAAAAGAAAAAAATATATGTATATTCAAATTGTATAAGAAAAAAGCATAATGCCGATAGGTGTCCACAAACCATACAAAGTTTGTTTTAATATTACATAAAAGCTACGCTTTCAAGAAAATATGTGTTATCATAAGCATGAAACGAACTCACCAGTTGGTAATCCATTCTCGACTGAACACAAAACTGACACTGAAGCAAAACTTCTTGGCGTCCCGAAAATAAACCGTCTTGCTTGGGCCTTCCCAAATACGTACCCAGCAAGACGCTCCAAAACAGGGGAAAAAAAATCTCCGGCGACGAAAACACGCGCGAAACCGTCAGCAAAATCTATCGGACGACGCAAAACCGAACTGTCCTGCTTGGGCTTCACGAAGCACTACCCAGCAAGACGCTCCAAAACAGGGGAAAAAAAATTCTCCGGCAACGAAAACGCGCGAATCCGTCAGCAAAATCAATCGGACGACGCAAAACCGAACTGTTCTGCTTGGGCTTCACGAAGCACTACCCAGCAAGACGCTCCAAAACAGGAGGAAAAAAAATTCTCCGGCAACGAAAACGCGCGAATCCGTCAGCAAAATCAATCGGACGACGCAAAACCGAACTGTCCTGCTTGGGCTTCACGAAGCACTACCCAGCAAGACGCTCCAAAACAGGAGGAAAAAAAATTCTCCGGCAACGAAAACGCGCGAATCCGTCAGCAAAATCAATCGGACGACGCAAAACCGAACTGTCCTGCTTGGGCTTCACGAAGCACTCTTTAAAATGGTTCTGTGATGGCTGATATTGAGATACGAAATATCGAATTTTGGAGAGAGTTGACTGAATTTTGATATTCTTTGAATTTGTTGGCAATTTAGAAAGATTTGATTTTTTTTTGCGATTTTGACATTTTCTTCAATTTGAATTTATAATTATTTGTTTCCATTACCTTGAGTGATGTGAAAATCTAAGATTCAAGAGTAATCCAACTTCAACATTTGAGTTCACTTTTCAAACACACAAATTTAGGAAAGAAGTCAGATGCAGATCAAATAATTTATCTAAAAATTTATTTGTTTTTCAATGTTATAAACAGGGAGACCCGAAAGAACGATTTTCACTGATGAGTGATTCCAAGCAACAGCACCAAAATTTGGTAAATTTTTTAATTCATTTTTTTTCTATTGAGCTGAAACTTTGCACAGTTTTCCAGTTCCATCTAAATCGTCATTTTCCGATATCAAATCTTCAAGTTGAGTCACGACTAACTTTTCAAAAGGGTGTATGTGAAAATGATTCAAAAATATTCAAAAAGCTGCACAGCAAAAACGGTTCGTTCGATTGTTAGACAACTAAAGAAACAAAGTTAGACAACTAAATAAAGATTCCAAAAAATTCGAACACTTTTGCATCATTATCAGTACAGTTCGAGCATAGTTTTGCTTTAATTTTATTTTCTGACAATGGAATGAAACAGTGAAATTTTTGGGTTCCTTGGATCGTTTTCGCGTTATTATATTGCTCGCTGAGCTCTGTGGCCGTTAATTCGTACTCTTCAGTAGTAGTAAAACAAAATGATAATTTTGTTAAATCTTCTTCTTTTCTGCGATTCGCCCAATCAAATAGTTCTTTTGCAGTTTTAATTGGATGCTCACGTTCTTTGGCTAAACTTGCTCTTGTGGCCAAGCGCTTTATGGTTCCTCCAATAGCATCACAAGGACCTTTGCCATGTGACGTAGCAAAGAAATGCCATTCTGCATCAATTCCGTACTTTGATTTAAATTGACATAGGCTCGAAAAATTCTTACGGTTTTTGTACTGCGATGCTGCTCCATCAGACATGAAATATATCTTTCTGTTTTCTTTATCCTTATCAACGCGTAAAAAGTTAATCATTTTGGCAATGAACAAATTTACAGATACTGAGTCGTGTCTTAAATCTTCGGAAATTACAATAAAACTAAAATGTTCAATTTGCGTACTTCCATTGAAATAAATAACGAATGGATGAATTGTAGCTTGTTGTACGTTCCAGTGATGGGACTGCACTTCATCTTGCAATACAAAGCTATAGTTTTCAGAAAAATCACAAATGACTAAAAATTCACCATCTTGTAATGTATTTTTCGTATTTTTTAAAAAGCGGGATTGCCCTGTTTTAATAAAGTCGTGAGGAATTAAACTTTCTAATTTCAAGCAAAAAAAATGACACAAACTCTTCTACAGGTTTTACAATAGTTTCTAGGTCACACCTATCCGTGGTCACCCATTGCTCAAATGATAACTGATCAATATAATTTTCCTCAAACTCAGCGAATAAAGTATTTTCCAATGATGAAGAATCTGGACAATCCGAATAAGATCGTAGATAGCAATTTGATGTTGTATTTTCACATGATGTTGTTGAAGTTACTCGCTTTCTCCCAAATATGATTAACAAAGTCTATTCTCTACCAAGGCGGGTCTATACCCAGGTGTAATTAGATTTTAACTTTGTGGAGAAAACCAGCGCCGAGAAAACCGACCTGCTTTACGTATACTAGATCATCTGGGTATAGACCCGCCTTGTTCTCTACGAGGTAAACTTTTTGCAGGTAAACTAGTCGTATACCTGTATAGAAAACTTTTTTTGTAGCTTTTGTCTTCAATATTAGATTTCTTATAGGTTACTTTTATCAAAAGGTTTCAACACTATTGAGAGAATTTTTCTTCAGTTACGTACAATAAAAAATATGACACTATCAAGACTTTAGATCACAACACTGGATCGCGTCTAACTTTCTAATAGATGCTATAATAGTTATGAATAATTAAATAAAATATCATGAAAACAACTTGTTAACCTCATGTGGTACCCTTAACAAAAAAATCAGCAACAAACTGCGGTCCTAAAAAAAATTAAAATGAAAAAAAAATAATTTTTCACTAAGTGTCAAATTTGTGAAATATTTGAAATGTCATAACTTTTTTGTTTATTGGCTTACCATCACCAAATTTACGTTGGTATTCCGATAGGGTTTTGAGATATTTGAGTTTTTGTGACAAAAATGATGGTTTTTAATGCAAAAAAAATATTTTTTTACTGTGTGTATTTTTTTTGGAATCTTTATTTAGTTGTCTAACTTTGTTTCTTTAGTTGTCTAACAATCGAACAAACCGTTTT
Organism: Aedes aegypti; assembly: GCF_002204515.2. Lineage (NCBI taxonomy): Eukaryota > Metazoa > Arthropoda > Insecta > Diptera > Culicidae > Aedes > Aedes aegypti. The sequence continues at coordinate 68,967,153 of NC_035108.1, read as the reverse complement.
TGCTGTGCAGCTTTTTGAATATTTTTGAACCATTTTCACATACACCCTTTTGAAAAGTTAGTCGTGACTCAACTTGAAGATTTGATATCGGAAAATGACGATTTAGATGGAACTGAAAAACTGTGCAAAGTTTCAGATATTTTTGAAATGGTCGACCAGAATCGACTTGCATGCCTCCGTGGAATCCCTCTGATGCATCATCACGAGTTGCATGCGTGTAGAATTCGACATTTAATTGTTTGAGTGCCTCTTGGATGTCAACAAACAGTGAACTACACTTTGTTCGAATTTGGACTGCTCCTTTCGAATTTTTCAGCACGAACTTTCCGTCGCCGTTCAGTTGATACAGCAGCTTGTTAATGTCCTGTACGGACATCTTCCATACGGTGATAGGAGGACAACGAGCAGAATTTGTTTGAATGTTCTGGCTCACATTCGTCATCTCGTTCTCGACGTCATCAATGTTGTTTTGCTGCACCAAGAGCTCGAAACTGTTTCGCAGTGGAATTGATGGACACACTTGTGCTGGACCACCAGAGTTCTCCGATTCCAAAACCGGGAAGTCGGACATAGATGCACTACGGGAGCGATTTAGATGAGGTTCCACCACCGGTACCACTATCTGATCGGATGAGTCGGTTTGCAGCGTTGAGGTTAGCTGCGCTTTTGTTTTTCCTTTATCGTAGCTACGACGTTCCAGAATACTACTTATTTTGCGGACGCCACTCCGACTACCGCCGTCGGAGGGTCCGGAAGGCACACCATCAGCTTTTATGGTTTTCCACATGAACGACTGGGGTAACCATTGGCCAAACGAAAATTATTATAAAGCCTGTCCACGATAAATTTCGGACACGGATGGCGGGTGTACCACAGAAAGTTCGAGAATTTTACAGAAAGAAGGATTTACATCCTTGTCAACTGTTTATTTTGTAGATATAACTCTTTTATTCTGAAATAAACAATTGTTTTTGTTGAATTATGAGTAACTTTTTTTGCTGCCATTATTTGGGTGTCCGAAATTTAACGTGGACAGGCTTTAATTGATTTGTGATGTGAAACGATGAAATGATGTTTATCGCTCGACAGCTGTCAGTTAACTGTCAAGGTGTACTTCTTATTTATTTTTTCACTTCAGAATATCTCAAATTAGCTTCGGCCGGTGGTTCAGCTGTGGCGATGGTATCGGACTAGATCTTGGCTTACATGTTATAGTTCGAAACTCATTCAATTATTATTATTATCTGGAAAGCTCTTTCTGCATTAAATTATTAGAAATAATAATAAAATTTATGATTTTTTTTTTCAATGTTTTGGTTTCGTTTATGTCAATAAACATTATTGTAGAAACAACAATATTTTGGTTTTTGTTTCAACGCACATTTTTTGTTACTTCAATATGAGGTGTTTTTAGAATCAACAAATTATATTTTTGTTTCAATTTTATTTCTTTTTGTTTTTGAAAGCTGGCTATTTTGAGAAATTTTTAGAAACAACAATTTATTTTGTAGGAATAAATGGAAGTAATCATTGAGTCAACAAATAATACCGATAGGCCGTGAGTCAAAAATAAAATTTGTTGAATCTATACAGAATTTGTTTGCATTTACAATATTTTTCTCTGCGTGTAAATAGTAGTACCAGATGTACAAAGAAGCAAATTTTATTAGGCAATATAAATACGGCAGAGTTTAGTGGGCTGGTCATTTAGTGTGAAAGTCGAAAAATAAGCTGTAAATAAATAATATTCAGCTTTGAATGATTCAATGCCCCTCTTGAGAACTGCTGGAGTACTGTCAAAGCAGTGGAAAGTGCCATTGGGTTCGTGGAATGAAAACGGCGGAACGGTTGATTCGACGAGAAGTGTCAGACGGTTTTGGACGAAAAGGATGCAGCGCGGGCGATTATGCTGCAGCAAGGCACCCGTCAAAACGTGGAACGATACAAACAGAAGCGAAGACAGCGAACCCATTTATTCCGGGATAAAAAGCGCCGCATGGAAGAATTGGAGTGCGAAGACATGGAGCAGCTGTATCGTTCTTCAAGAAACTCAAGAAACACCCATCCCGCAAAGGCTTTGTGCCGCGAGCCGAAATGTGACGGGATAAGAATGGAGGTATCTTGACGGACGAACGTGAGGTGATTGAAAGGTGGAAGCAATTTGATTGAAAGAACACTACGGTGAACACCTAAATGGCGCATAGGAGGAATACCAAGACAGTAGGAGGAATGGCTTCATCAGTACGGCGGATGAGGGAGATGTGCCAACTCCCACAATAAGTGAAGTTAAGGATGCTATCAAACAGTTCAAGAACAAAAAATCAGCAGGAAAGGATGGTATTGGAGCGGAACTTATTAAAATGGGCGGACAGGTTGGCCACTTGTCTGCACCGCTTGATAGACAGGATCTGGGATACAGAACAGCTACCGGAGGTGTGGAAGGAGGGAATAATATACCCAATCACCATTCTTAACGCAGCCTATAAAGTGCTTTCCCAGATCATCTTCCGCTGTCTATCACCACTAGCAAGCAGATTTGTGGGAAGTTATCAAGCCAGTGTTGTGGACGGGCGATAGACGACAGACCAAATCTTTATGTTGCGGCGGATCCTCCAAAAGTGTCGCGAATATCAAGTCCCTACGCACCACTTATTCATCGATTTCAAATCGGCCTATGGAAGATTATGGACGAGAATGGTTTCCCCGGGAAACTGACTAGACTGATCAAGGTAACGATGGATAGTGTACAGTGCTATGTGAAGATATCGGGTGCATTATCGGACCCGTTTGAAACACGTAAAGGACTTCGACAAGGCGATGGTCTTTCCTGCCTCCTGTTTAATATTGCGCTAGAAGGTGTTATGAAACGGGCTGGTTTCAACATACGGGGCACGATCCTGAATAAATCCAAACAGTTCATCTGTTTTGCTGACGATGTGGACATTGTCGGAAGAACGTCGAAGACGAAATATCTGCTGGCTGGAGGAACCGAGCGCGATAGAGCTCGCATTGGCAGACGCGTGATGATCAACGGGAATGAGTTAGATAACAACTGCAGCAGAGAAATTCGAAGACGTATCATTGCCGGAAGTCGTGCTTACTACGGACTCCACAAGACCTTGCGGTCTGGTAAACTTCACTTCCGTACTAAGTGCACCATCTACAAGACGCTGATAAGACCGGTAGCCATCTACGGGCATGATACGTGGACAATGCTCGAAGAGGACCTGCAAGCGTTAGGAGTTTTAGAACGACGTGTGCTTCCGACGATCTTTGGCGGAGTATGTGTGAACGGCGTATGGGGGAGAAAAATGAACCACGAGCTTGCGCAACTCTACGGTGAACACAGTATCCAGAAAGTCGCCAGAGCTGGAAGGGTACGATGGGCAAGACACGTTGTAAAAATGCCTGTTGTCCGGAATCCCGCAAAAATGGTGTTCACCTCGAATCCGGTCTTGGGCAAAGTTGTTCAGAAGGTCAAGGATATCCGGATGACAAACATTTTGTTTCGAGATTTGGTCGCTAGGTGGCGCAAGTGAGCATGTAAAATTGAGCATTTTAAACAAGTTCTAGCTTGTGATCCACAAGAGATAGAAAGTTCGGGTCTTCGGCAAAGTTGTTCAGAAGGTCAAGGTCATCCGGAAGACAAACCGTTTGGTTCGAGATTATGCCGCTAGGTGGCACTAGTGAGCATGTAAAATTGTTGTTCCCATGGATTTTCCATAATACTTTTAACAGAATTTCTTCAAAAATTTAACCAAGAGTTCTTCTAAGAACACCGCCAGATATTACTAAAGAGGTCCAAATAGCCGTTGCGGTAAGCTCGCAGCTATCCAAATGGACCATGCAAGGTCATGTGTACGAATCCCACCGGGCTAGAAACATATGGTGGCCAAATATTAGCTCAGTAGTTTTCGAAAAACTTCCCCGCCGAAGTGAATCAAAGGTGCCAAGTATAAGATACGGCTCACAACACATGTAAAAATATAATTGATTGGCAATGGAAGTGCTCAGGTATTAACTGTGGAAGTGCTCATAAGAACATTAAGCGAAGAAGCAGGCTCCATTCCAAGTGGGACGTAATGACAGAGCGCAGGCGAACTAAAGGGATTCTATCAAAAATTGCTCAATGATGACCAAAATGAGTTCTACATAAGTTCCCGAGTTTCTTCCATACAGTTTCCTTCGATTTTCTCATAGACGTCATGTTAGACAAAGTTTGTTTTCAGAAATAATTCCACTGCTGAAGAAAACGCAGTTCCTTTTCGAACTTTTCAAGAAAAGTATTGATGATTTTTTCCAGAAGTTCTTCCTACGATTTCTCCACAAATTCATACAGTGTATCTTTCATACACTTTCCTTTAATTGACTAGTAGATTTTCTAAGGATACTTCCTGAAATTTGTCTAGGATTACTCCCAAAGATTTCTGCACATATTGCATCGGGGATTATTCTGAAAATTAGTAAATACAGTTCTCAAGATGTTTATCCAAGAATTTCTCCCTCCAAGGAGGGAGTTGTCAAGTTTTTCAGAAATTCGGAATTCCACGAAAGAAAAAGAAATATTTCCAGAAAAAATCCAAAACTGATTAAACTATCTGATGGAAGTTTGCATGAAAGAACTCCTGCTCAAAACGGCCAATGATCGAGTCTCTCTCCATCAAGAGGACCTACAATCGGGAAATTTCGCAAACTGCCGTTGCCCTTAGCATGGTGAGAAGCCAATGAATCCCTCTTTTTCATTCGTTGTAAACCGAAAGGGCCAAGCCATGGGCCAAAACACGCTACTAAAAACCAACTATAAAAAACGTCAATGCTCGCGTAACAGTTCTAAAGGGCCAATGATCAAATTGTAACCAAATCGGGTTTTGATACCATTCGATAGCATCCCCAACACCCACAAACTATGCAAATATTGTCAACATAATCATAAAACTTACCGTTATAAACTCGATTTTCAAAACGGCCAATAACCGCTTTTTTCCAAATTATTCATTGGCCCCCGCTCGAAAAGGCCAATGATCGGTTCTCGCTCCATCAAGAGGTCCTACAATCGGAAAATTTCGCAAACTGTCATTGGCCTTAGCATGGTGAGAGGCCAATGACTCTCTCTTGCTCATTCATTGAAAACCGAAAAGGCCTACCCTTCGGCCAAGCACTCTAATAAAATTCAATTTGGCCAATAAAAAAGGCCCATGCCTTGTTGAAAATCGAAAATGGGCCAAGCATTTAAACTCATCTTTTTTTTCCACATTTTTGTCAGTTTTCAAAATAAAATCAATTATTAGCGTGTAGTAATAGTAAATCGTCACTCAACAAGCAAGAAATCACATTGATTGACTTGAACACTGAGAAATAGGAATAGGAATGTGGTGAACAATATTCAAATCGAATTTTCTCAGAGTCAACGATCTGAGGATTGGCCCTTTTGAATTGTTACGCGAGAATGCTTGGTAGACAGTTGAAAAACTTCCAAGCATTTAAACTCAACTTTTTCCACATTTTTGGCAGTATTTAAAATAAAACTGATCAATGAGACGCCAAATATGGCCAAATATGAGCTCAGTAGCTTTAAAAAAAAACAACACTGCCGAAGTGAAACAAAAGTGCCAAGAATAGGATCCTCCTCCCTAGGTAGCTATAATAAATCGTCACTTAACGAGCAAGAAATCACATTCATTGATTTGAATCCTGAGAATATAATAATATAATAATATGAATTGAAAAAATGGTGAACAAATTCACATCGAATTTTCTCAAAACTAACGATCTGAGGATTGGCCCTTTTTAACTGTTACGCGAGGTTTGTTGTTTTCCTCGCAACATTGACAGATCTTTCGAACTGCCATCAGATGATTGTGATAAAATTTGTCAACATTACGACATAACCTCTCATCTGAAAAATTGCACTCACAGCACTCCTTCCCCGAAAATATGATCCTTTTCTGAAAGTTACGAATTATTTTCCCATAAATTCCAAATAAAAATATTATTCCACTTACCACAAACTGCCACTCCTGCAAGCACTTCACTACCAAATTTCACCGCACAAAATCCACACCTGAAGGCTCTTCTTCCAATGACCAAAAATCTCGCGTAACAGTTCTAAAGGGCCAATGATCAAATTGTAAACAAATCGGGTTTTGATACCATTCGATAGCATCTTCCAACACCCACAAACTATGCAAACATTGTCAACATAATCATAAAACTTACCGTTATAAACTCGGTTTTCAAAACGGCCAATAACCGCTTTTTTTCCAAATCATTCATTGGCCCCCACTCGAAAAGGCCAATGATTGGTTCTCGCTCCATCAAGAGGGCCTACAATCGGAAAATTTCGCAAACTGTCATTGGCCTTAGCATGGTGAGAGGCCAATGACTCTCTCTTGCTCATTCATTGAAAACCGAAAAGGCCTAGCCTTGGGCCAAGCACGCTAATAAAATTCTATTTTGGCCAATAAAAAAGGCCCATGCCTTGATGAAAATCGAAAATAGGCCAAGCATTTAAACTTATCATTTTTTCCACATTTTTGTCAGTTTTCAGAATAAAATCAATTATTAGCGTGTAGTAATAGTAAATCGTCACTCAACTAGCAAGAAATCACATTGATTGAATTGAATACTGAAAAATAGGAATTGAAAATGTGGTGAATAATATTCAAATCGAATTTTCTCAGAGTCAACGATCTGAGGATTGGCCCTTTTGAATTGTTACGCGAGAAATGGCGATTATGGCTTTCCCTTCTGGTTCACGATTCACTTTTCCCCCCACGAAATCCGACCGGAAATAGAACCAAAGCGACGGAACGATCCTCCGCGAACGCACCAAGACCGAATTTGACGATTTTTCGCAGTCCGCCCCGCAAAACTTCTTCCGATTTCGATGAAGCACGAAAAATCACTTCAGCCTAAAGTCTTCCTTCGATCAAAACTTTCAACTTCCTCACTCTGGTGGATGCACTCCTGGCTACCACTACACAGACCGATGGCACTCACCAAACGTAACGTCAATAATAACGGCTGCTGACTGACGGTGTCGCAAAATGATAACGTAAACGAGGGGAAAATTTGAACCGTGGACTTTTCTCAAAAACCTTCCTCGAGTTTTACAAACTTCACTTCAATTTTCACGCTTTCATGTCGCAGAACAAATTAATTTTCTTCTTGGTCTGTTTGATTCACCCAAGCTTCTCGCGCCAGTGATTGATGAACAAAATCTACTTGGAATCGTATTTCCCGTCGTTCGCACAGCAGAAGCAAGATGGCGAATGACACTTTCGGGTTGACAGTGTTTCGAATGTGTTGGTGTTGTTTACATCGTTGATACCGTAACGGGCTGTGTGGCAGTAGAACAAAAATACCGATAGGGCACTTTTCATATGGTCAAGCGATGAGCAGTCAAATAATTCAATGATTTTCGTAAGTTTTCAGTACACAGCACTTTTATTTTTTTTGTGAACGGGAAAGGCCGATAACTAGTTTGAAAATATGCGATAAACTAACTGAAATTGCGGAATCTCCAAGACCGGAAATTTTCTCAGAAAACAACACTCCGACGCGCGGGTTGTTGAACGATTTTAACCGATAATCGAAACTGACTGGTGAGTACCGATAGGGATGTCTGTCAATATCGATCGGTACAATTAATCGATTAATCCTTATGATACAGTCATTTATTTTATTTAAATTTTTACAACCCGCATAAATACGAACCATACTAGTACTGTTCCATATACCATCCACAACCATTTATGACAATATTGAAATGATTTCGTGCAACGTAAAAAATAACAATATGTCTGCTGTACCACAAACTGTTTTTACAGTTTGGTAAACGTTAATTGAACAAATTACAATGTGGGGAATAGGCGGTTAAGTTATGTAACCATTCAAATTTGGCGATTTTCCCGAACAAATTTTGCGACTTACAATTTGCTATTTGGTCAATATACTATCCATTTTTCTCCCAATCCACTATAATGCGAACAGTTCAAAAACTGTTTAACAATAACTGAGAAATAAAAATGTCCACTGTATGTAGAACTATTGTTTTATTTTGCCTAATGGTATTTTAACGCTTTGCTTTATTGTTTTGTTGTATTCATACCATATGATTTTTTTTTAAATAGACCCAAAAATGATTCCATGTTTTTCTTTCAAACACGATAAATCCAGAACAAACATTTATTTTTTAATGCACTAAAACACTTTTATTATATGAATCGCATAAACTTCAACATTTTAGTTATCTTTAAAAATACATTAAAAATTAGTTGCATAATTTTTGAATAATACAAAAGATTTTCAGTCACACAGTTGAAACTCGCAATTTTCGACCCGCGAAACACAAATTATCCTCAAATCCATGCGTTGGAGTTATGTCGGGCAACGTGCGCGGTGTAGCACACCAAATCCGCTGTCCAGCGCAGTATGACCGACGTTAGGTTGGACGCATAGAATTAGAAAAACATCGGTTTTCGCGTGTCGATCATTCCAGCATTGAACTGGAGACGCGATATTCATTCCGGGAAAACACTTTTTCCAGAGCGATGTATCCTGATCCTGATGCAGTCACCGTTAGGCAATCTCCTCCTATGCCTGCCTCGTCTGGTACCGCTGTACCGCGAGCAACAGCAGCACTATCCCGCGGATGACATCATCAGGTTGAATTGAAATCTGATCGGCAGTGTTGATAGACTCACACTCAAAATATTAATCAATACGCTCTCCCGTGAGAGCCATCTCATTAGAGATCTGCTTCGCAAATCTCACGCTTGAGATTTTGATGCAAAATCAACTCAATCAACTCAAACCGTAAAAAATGATTCAGTCGCAAAACCCGGCAAAAGCTCGTGAAACCCGAATGTTGTTGTTTACGTTAGAAAGGATTAACATAATTTTACCAGACTAACAAGAAATTATTGCCGTGTGTGAGTAAACTGTGGAAATACGAGACAATGAGTTAAAAAGGTGAGCCAACTCATCCATGATTTTTTGACTGCTGAGTTGCATGATTGACAACTCACGCATGAAAAATCTCAAGCGTGAGTTGTGAGAAATTGAGTTTTTCACAACACTGCTGATCGGTGGTCAAAATCTGTCGTTCGGGTACTATGGATGAATTCTTGGGGGGAAGTTTCAGCGTTGCCGATGCTCGAAGATTCCAACCGATGCCTCGAAGATACATCCGGGGGATCCACTGAGATTCCTCGAGAATCAGCGGCAGATGCACGTTTTTTTTCGTTTTTCACTGCGTCTAAATTTTTCCACAAGAGGAGCTATCACAAAATAAACAATATGCACACTAAAAAAAATACCATGGTTTTGCAGGGCTTAAAGTCAGCGTTAGACAAACTTTTTCTTTGTTTATTTCCCGGTATAGTCACATATCGGTCAAAGAAAATCGAGGTTTTTGGTTTTGTTTTGTCTACTTTTTTGAGGTTTTGGTTTTGTTTTGTCTACTTTTTTGATGAAATGCATGAGTACAAGTCTACGAGGAAAATAACGATTAAGCGATATTATCGATTTTTAAATCGAACTTGCACAGCTAGTTTTCCACTTTTTTCATGCGTGTGCATGAATACGATGGGTAAGCAAATAGCTTACAACTACCAATGCATTCAACATTTTGCCGAACAGTTCATTAAATGTAACATATAGTAAAATGTCAATGTGTGTGTTAGGTAGCAAAAATGTCAACTATCAAACAATTTGACAAAATGTGGCGTTATATTTCCACCATTTCTTCCAGGTTTTCATCCCTGTATCATTAAACAGTATTTAAGTATTACGGCATACTGTCACTATTTGACATGAGTTGGTGAAACCGTTTTTCATAGTCTAAAGCTTTTTGCTTTATATTGTGCAACATGTAAGTGACGGTTTAAGATACAGTAACCTTACCAGTTAGAAGAAATGTACTGTTTTCAATGTAAGCCAAAATGTATTTTTCTATGCGGGAAGTCTATCTCTTCGATTTTTTTTAGATGCTGTCTCAGTAAGGTATTTAAATAAATATTATGAACTTATTACATCTTTTTATCTGAGTGCATAACATACCTATTGTAAAGGGAAACCGACAAGATTAAGAGTCAATTTTTCAAAAATCATTGGGAGACCATCAGAATTTCCCCCAAAAGATTTATTTGAAATTGCCCAAGAAAGTCTTGTTCTTCTTCTTGACATTACGTCCTCATTGGGACAGCTTCTCAGTTTAGTATTCAATGAGCACATCCACAGATATTAACTGGCTTTCTTATATCGTAAGGCAGGTAGGGTCAGGCGGGGCAAGATGAGCACCCTAAGGATAAGCGCGATTTAAGCCTACTTAAACGTTCTTATTTTGGTAAAATTGGTAACCATCCTTATCTTTTACATTATTACTTTGACCTCCAACCATTAAAAGTTTTAAAAATTGATAAATAAATTTCCAAATAACACGTTAAAAAATAGCTTTTTTATCATCGGTCAAAAAAAAGTGCGGGGCAAGATGGGCACCCCCATAAAATGATGCAATTTACTAAAAAAAAAAACTATTATTTTTCAATGCTTGCAATATCCCAAGATATTATCTTTAATATCTGATAAAATTTATCGATTCTGAAACAACCGAGAATCGAACCCAGACACCTTCAGCATGGCTAGATAGCCGCGGTCATTATCACTAGGCTAAGGAAAGGAAGGTTCCCAAAAAAGTCGTGAACCGTCCGGGGTTTTATCTAATGATTCTTCCATCAATTTTCCAAAGACATTCTCTAAGATTTCCGTTTGAAACATGTTTTAAAATTTAACCAATAACTTCTTCAGAGATGCCTTCATGGATTTCTTGTAAAATCATCTATCGGGATTTCTTTAAGATTTTAACTAGGAATTCCTTAAGCATACCTTCAGGAATTACTCCAGAGATTCATCCTAACTTTTAAGGTGAAACAGTTTTAAATCAACTTCTAAGATTGCACTGAAACTTCAATGGCACAAATCACGCGAAGAAAGCATCCAACAACCGGGAACTTTTTATTTTGGCTTTGTGCACTAGCCAAAAAAAAGCTTAAAATAAGAAGATCAGAAACATTTCTCGATTACTTTTTCAAATCGACGTAAGTAACTTTCATACGGTTTTGAGAAAACTAATTGAGAAGAATCACAACCTGTTTTCTAAAACTGTTTTAAAATGAATCAACTTTTTAACATTTTTTCGCCGTGTACATCGCTCAAATATTGCATACAATCAGATCGCGTTCAAAAACTAGGTAGTTTCTATTATTTTCAACAAAAATAATTATAACAAAATGATAAGCCGTTTCATACAGTTACTTTCGACGTTTTTCTACCAGTGTAAAATCGGCTCAAGTAGTGTTTTGTTTTGATTCGCGGTTAAGTCACTTTGTCTCTCTATACAGCGGGGCGGCGAAAGTAGTGGTTAGGCTGCGAAAGTTGAAAATCTTACTTTCGTCGTTTTGTAAATCCGGAAATTAAACGTTTTAAAAGTGAAAAATCTAGTCGGGTAGGAGCGGAACATGTGGAATTTCGCCTGCGAAACACGTAGGATTAGAGTAAGTTTATTCACTTTTTTGACTTGAGACTATTTGAACAAGTTTTCGAGATTTGCCAACTATTTCCCCATTTTTGTGCCTTTGAAAACGTGAGTACACGCAAAAAAAATGTGCGGTAAAAACTACCATTTTAGGGGGTTAACCCAAACGCTCGCACCGGCAATTTTCAGCAGACCAGAAATGCGCTTAATTTTACCATGTCTGTAGTCGAAGTTAGATTGTTGTAAATTATTTCTGTCAAACGTACCAGTAATGTGGTGTGATATACCGTAAACATAGTAAATTGGTCTAAAATTCCATGGTAGTTTTAAGAATTGGCGTAGTCAGCTAAAATAGTAGTTTTAACCACGGAATTTTTTTCCGTGTAGGGGTACAAGTCGGCCATTGTGACGGCCATTTTTGGAGTCCGAGATGTTTCACCTTTAAACTTCTTGGAAAATAATAAACTCCTGCAGGACAGAATTCTCGCGAGGATCTTTGAAGATACCTGTTGGAATTTTGAAATATATTTCTGGATTGATTATTGTACAAATTATTCGAACGTAATCCTAAATAATATTCTGCAAAATTTTTCGGATAAACTCGTGGAGAAGCAAAAGATTCCATTAAGAATTTATGTGAGTCCACAAATATATTTTTGGTATAAAACTCCTGAAGAAAATTTATGAAAAAACCTTGGACGAATTAATGGATCATTAAAATAACCAAAACGGCCGCTATGGAAAGCATAGATAGCGCCACCGTAGCCTTGTGTGTTTGACAGAACAGCAATGCTGTCACAATGTTGAATCGCATACAGTGGCGCCTTTGTTTTGATGCGGTGAGCACTTGCAAAAACTACCTTCAATGATCCATTTTAAATCTCAGATTAATGATAAAGGATTTCTCGGAATAATAGCTAGAGGAATTTATTTTTAAAGGCACCCTTCAAAAAATCTGAATGCAAAAATGAAGGAATCTCTACAAAAAAATTCTCGAGATCTAACGTTAAAAATCTGGGAAGGAATTTGTAGATAAGAGACTCCTGGTGACTCGAAGACATACACCATGTTTCTCTGCAGGGATCATTTAGTTTAGGAAGCAATTTACTATACAGTGCCAACATAATTCAACATTCCATTAATATTTAACTAAAATGTCATCAACTGGTTTGCGCTGCAAGTCCGGAACCGTACACTCATCGGCTGCATAGCCCACCGGAAGCAAAACCAACAGCTTCTCGTTTACCGGTCGACCCAGCAAATTCCGCAACGCCGGCCCACAGTTCAACGGGGTGGTAACGAGCGAGTTCAGCCCTGCAGCCTGCAGTGCGCACAGCAAAATTCCCGTCGCAATCGATGTGGATATTTCGTTATAATAATGCTGCTTCTTCGCGCCGTCCTCTTTGAAACCGTACGTTTGCTTGAATATCAGTATCAGGTATGGCGCTTCGGTGAGATATTCCTTCACGTGGTTGGTCTTCAACGGTCGCAAATCGGTGGTCCACTGTTTGGACATCCGCTGCTGATAGTTGACCAGTTCTTCTGCTTCGATGATTTCTCGGATCTGTTCCTTGACGTCGGTGTTCGATATCAGACAGAACGTCCACGGTTCCGTATGGGCACCACTTGGGCTAGTGCCGGCCGCGTGAATACATTGTACGACTACAGCCGGGTCCACCGGACGGGAGCTAAACTTGCGCACGCTTCGACGGTCGTTGACAATCTCGTAGAACTTTCTTGCCGCCCTGAGTGGGTCACTGTCTAGCGTGACGGAGGCACCACCGAATGGGACGTGTTCCTTTTCCTCCAGCACCGGTGTGGGATCGAATTCGCCCGAGTCGATTTCTGAAAGAGATTATAGAATATATTTAGCTACCTAATCAATTTTGGCTGTTTGGCGTAGTTCATTGTAATATTGTGCCCTTGAATATGTTGCTTTCTTATCATACGTGTTACACAGTGTATTCTGTGCTTTTTCTCATCTGGTAACACTGAATAGATACCGATTTGTTCTTTCGCTGTTTCTGCATATTTTGGGCAGCTCATGTATTAATTTGAGATGCTCCAGTCTGATGGAATACTTAATCTTAACCAACCTACAAGTATTATGCAAGAGATGCATTTGTCGATGAGTTATCTCGCAATAGAGCATCGCTCGACTTCCTTGATCCTGAGCCAGCTATTCTAATTTCGAATTGCTGGATATGGAAATCACTTTCAAATTACCGCTCGGCAAATTTTGCTTCGGGACGAGCTGTCATTATGTGAATAGAAATGCCATTGAGTCTACAAATTGAAATCTTGTTTAATCATTTATTATATCAAAATCATAATATTGAAGCGTATTAAAATTGTGTTATACTTGAACAAATGTGTTTTCTTTTGTACAAGCTACAAAAAACTGTAACTTTTTCCTCCAAAACTTTCGTTTAGGATTTCTTTAAGAATTTAAACAGTAACTTCTCTTAGGAAATCTACAGAAATTAATAAAATAATCACACATGGAACCCTTGGTGAAATCATGCTAAAATGATGCAGGAAAGAACCCATACAAGGATCTTTGTAGGAAGGTTTTAGATGGTTGTCCGAAATATTGCTTAAATGATTATTTTAAAATACCAAACAAAACCCCATCCTTTATGATTTTCTTGACGAATCCCTTAAAAACATCTTCGAACGGAATATTTGGAGAATTTAGGGAATTACAGCATTTTTTTTCCTAATTAACTTTTCATGAATTCATAAACAATTTATTTTATAAACCTGAAGTAAACAGACTACGGGAATGGTATGGATGAAATACTGGAGAAATCTTTAGAGAAGTCTCTGGCGGAAATTCCTGGAGAAGCTTCATGAGGAATTACTGTACGAACTTGTTGAGGAAGTGACGGAAGAGTGCCTAATAAATTTCGTGGAATAATTCAAAATACCATACTGCAATTCCTGAAAAAGCCTATACGAAAATAACCGGAAGAATTACTGGAAAAAATGCATTAGGAACTCTTGGAAAAATAGGGTCCTAAAACCCTGTCCCGATTTTAGTGCCAATCGCTTAAATTTAAGCCAAAAACACATGTTTACTCAATTTTCTAATGTTTTCCGTTGGTTTAAGTCGAAAAAACATTTTTTTAGATTTTGTCACACCCCTTGGCTTAAACTCAAATTTTGGGTGTATTTTGTTTTCCGTGTCCCTTCCGAAATGTCAGATAGAAACAACCCCAGTGTTGAAACTAAAACCCCTGTGGTGTTTTTGTCGACTAAGCGAACGTCAAACATGATCTCAAGTGTCAAGGTTCATTTATGGACCCAATTTTTAAATTAAAGCTTTAATATGATATAGTCGTTATTTGAGCGGGAAAAAATGCTAAAGTAGTTGAAGTAACATGCTCTTTCGGGTTGTTAAATAAAAACAAGATTTTATTAAAAATTTTAGGACCCAATTGTAGGATTGCTTGGAAAATATAAAAAAAATCTAGGGGAATATGGTCAAATTCAGGCCTAGTAACAGTTTTTTTGTCCATATCTCCGCAGCACGATAAATGACATGAACAGTTTTATATTTTCGTGAATGCCTTATTTAGCGCGCACACTTTTCTCTCAGAGAGTTTTGTGATATCTCCTACACGGAGAAAATGGAAAACTCTTGTTAGCATAATATATATTATATTTTTAACTTAATTTACTTATAATCATTGCATTGAATAAAAAATATACTTTGCGATAATATGTTTTATACATTCGTAGTCATTTTGAGAATTTATTATTACCTGAGCTTTTTGGATACCCGAATTTATTCTTGAGACTTTGCCAAATCAGCAATCAGCGATTCAGACATTTTGTTTTAGCGAGTCCTCATGTTTTCGAGCCAAGTGATTGTGAATTACAAAATAACGTTGGTTTTCACGGATTCATAAAACATATCATAAAATATGCCGTATCAGCCTGAACGTGTCACTCTCGGTAAGTTTTTTCCTGCATTCAGCGGTTCCGTGAATGCACTTATCGCAGTATTTTTGTTTATTTAGAATCCTATCCAAAACTTCCGGTCATTGGATTTGGAGTTCAATGCAGCGCTGGAAACGAAATAGCAAGATCTTCTCAGCTGGCAGATCCTTGGGAAGAACAGAGCAGTGGATGTAAATGGACCGGAATTAATTCATTTTGCTGGGGTCAATTAAGAGCATGCCAACAAGTCCAAAAAGTTGCGGCGGCTTCTCACCGTTTCATTGACGTGGTTATGAATTCAGAAAAATTACGACAAGCGACACGACATGAGGCAACTTATGAAAGTGATTAAAACGTATTTTTGAACAAAAACATTGTTTTCTTTAGATTTAGTTTGTTTTGGTTTGTTTTTTTTTCAGGATAAAAACATTGTTTATCAGATTTGTTGAATTATTCTTTTTTATTATTCGAAAGGCTTATGTTCGTTATAAGCATGCTCATATATAATTATCGTTTATACTAGCAATGCATATTGCTTTTTAATTCATTCCAATGAGTGAATAGATCAAATATGGTTTTAGAATGGTATTTAACTTATCTAGTATTTTATTTTCTTAGCGTGTACCAGGACATGACTAGACATGTTTGAACAAAATTCTCCAGAAGGTCCGAATTGGACCTAATTCTGACCACCCTATATTTTATCGTTCTTTGCTATATGGCAGTAATAAAATATAACTCCGATTTGTTTGGTGCCAAAGCTTATTAAAATTCTTCTGTGAGCATAAGCAAAAGAAAAACTCAAAGCGTGACAAATTTCAATTGATTTCGAGTCAGAACTAGCTCAAGTAAATTGTGAATTTCATTTAAAAAACGTGGGAAAAAACCGAAACTGGTTCAAAATGGGGTACAATTAGCTCTCCTCAACTCGATTTTGAACGGATCATTGTGTATGGGAGATATCGAGATATAGAACACTATTTCAATTTTGGAGTTTTTTGTTATTCTGACAAAATTCACAGCATCGAGTTGGAGTATCTGATTGCTCGTTGAAAATCAAGAGGTCCGTATTGAACCATATCAAAAGGTTCGGATTGGAACAATACACATTTTGGGATTTTCAAACTAGCTGAGCATAAACAGTGCATAGACATATCACAACCATATGGTCAGATGAAAGCTTAAGCTAGGAGTGTTCGATTATAAAAATAATAATAATAGGGGGGCTGGGGGCAAGAAGGACACCTTAAGATATATAGGTTCAAATTATGGTTGATTAGCACAATTTTTGATTAAGATTATTCCAGTGTAGGGGCAAGTTCACCTCTTGTTCTAAATGATGATATCGATAGATTTCAAAAATATAAGAAACACATGATGATTTTAGATTTTTGAAAATGTTCCTTCTTATGAGGTTTTTTGACGAGGCACGGGACAAGAATGCCACTCGTATGGGGCAAGAAGACCACCAGAGCAAAATGCCACAAATTTTGTATATTATTATTTCCCCGCCTAAACGATACATTCTAGAGTACGTAAAGATAAAAACTGAGGGATAAAAGTTGACTTATGGTTAAACAGTAATTTTACGAAATTAATTTAGTTCTCATCTTATTTGACTGTAACAATAATAGTAAAAATTGAATGAAACCATTTTGAGTGTCCAAGATGTTTGTTTTATTTAGTAGGAAGCATTGATTTAATGCAATATTAAACAAGAAAAATAAAAGTTCATTTGATTTTATATGTGAAAATTGCGGTTTCTCTCTTGCCCCATAAGACATACAGTTTTTAAATATGTAAAACTTAATGTCAAAAGAACTTTTTCGAAAAAATTTCCTCACAGCTATATTGAACAATTGTAAATCATTAATACTGTGCGGAAAAATCAATATGTTTTGTATTTATTGGGAGTCAAACCTTGTTTTCCAGTCTTACAATCTTATAATATTTCGCATTTTTCGCGTTGGTGAGATAAATACATTTTTCTAATTTTTTGTACTAAACATTTTTAACTGTAATATTTACACAATCCTCAATTAGTACTCAATGTATTCTTATCCTGCGTTAAACATCAAAAAATTGATTTGAACTACGTGAAATTAGAGGTGGCACTTTTGCCCCGGGTGTCACTCTTGCCCCATGTCCCCCTAATAACATTAGCAATACAGAAATATTGGAGAATTATTGTCGCTTACAGAAGCTTAGAAATAATACGAACCGACAGTACACTAGAGCACATAAAAAAGACAAGTTAATATAAAAAGCAAACGAAATAACTGGAAAAAAGGCTTCAAATTTATTCTGTTAGATCCAAGCCAGACGGTGGGTAGGAAAAAGGTGCACACGATCTTGACAGAAGCGCCAGTATTGAGAAATGCTTGATGGTCCGAATTGGTACAGGTTCCCCTACAGGTATATTTGAAAATTGATTACAAAAAAAATCGCTGGGTGAATTATTGGAGTAATCCCTGTGGAAATAACAGGATTTGTCAGCCTTAGATTGCTGAAGGATTACCTGGAGCAAATTATGGACAGATAACTTAGATAGATAGTACAAGAGGAAATTCAGCACGAATTTCCGGAGGAATCTGGAGGGATTTCTGCACGAGCCTCTGAATGTAGTGTTGAACAAATCTCTGTAGAGGAATCCGCATCAGAGAAAACTTGTAACCTAACTTATTACTAGTTCAACAAATCTAAAAATTAAACTCAAATCTTAAACTAAAAATCAAATTCAGAACATGGAACATATATTCAATTTTTGATGAAACACACATGTCTATTCATTGAATATATACTCAAGTAACCATACTGCTCAAGCTACAATTTATGCATATGAACGGGCCCCACAAATATCGAGTTATTGTTATAGTTGTGAATCCGATTATAGAAATTCGTACCATTTAATATGCAACTGCAGTTTTTTTTCTGAAACTGTGATTCATTGTTTAGATTCTTGTTTTCAACACTAACTGAAACTTTTTTTAGAATCCCGAATCTCCCAAATAAAAAATGGATGGAACATTTATCCTCTATTGTCGAACAATACCTTTTGAAATACGCAATTATTTCTTTTATTTATGACCTATGTTAAGCAATTAAACCAATCAATTTTGAATCACATCAGCTCGGTTCAAAATTTTACAAAATCTTTTATGAGCAATTTAACCAGCGAACTATCGGCATAGTCTAATAAAACACAAAACATTGGTTGATTATACTATCTGTTATAGTGACGGCTACTATTGTAAGTGTTGTCAAGCTAAAGTAACTTTAACTATTAGGTATTAGGTACACTTAACAGATTTTACGATCATGGACACTATTATTTGACATGGTAAAAATAAACACTACCGTTTATTACCTAGCGCATACTATGTATTTTTCATCAGTGTACAGTAAATCTTACTCATTTTAAATATCTGTATATCATCGAAATCTTAACCCATTTCATCTTAACATTCCCTATGTGCAAAGAACGTCCAGGTCCTTTAATTAGGCGTTTGTCTTACAGTTTTCAACATGATTTTTAATGAGATATGTTTGACTGTAACAAAAAAAAAACAGTAACCATTTTATTGAAAGTTTTGATTTTTTTTTTCTTTTACTGAGAAGAGATTAAGTAAGCAAATAATCCGTACAATAGTTTTGCTTCCTCGTTTTGGCTCAGGAGTTTCACGTTCATGTTTCGCTAAAACATACAAAATTGCGTCCTGTTTCACACTATTGGAAAATTTTGAGATAAACTATCATTAGAAAGTCAAACTTCTCCGGTAATCAAATACAGTACTGACCCGATTTTGTTAGCCCCCGATTTTGTCAGATTTTTGACCCGATTTTGTCAGTCTATTTTAAGTAGATAAAGAACCGAATTTAGTACTATGCCATTTAATTCCACTAGTGTGTGTAAAATTTGTCAAAAAATTGTTTTCGTAATGGTTCACCACGCACGGTGTGCTGAAACACATATATTATCGAACTTGCATGAACCTCCGATCTTTTTTCACTAAAAGTTGGCCTTGGTAGTCAAAAAAAGCTCACGGCATATTAAAAAATCTTTCATCGGCAAAAATTTGAAAAAAGTTGATTTTTATATTTTTGCCCTTTCCTTATATAAAAGTTCATAGGTGAATATTAGAGTTACACTAATGTTGATTAATTTTTAACGGTTTAAGACCATTCTGACGCATTTTGAACACGACTGAAATATCAGATGTTTCATATTGAGCTTCATTTCTACCTGCACTCACACAATGTGACCAGCCCATGGTAGTATGCCGTTTTATAACGACTTCACTTATTGACATAACCTCATATAAATTTAAAGTTACACACTACAACTCATAAATCTAATCCAGGCTTACCTAACCTTTTTCGTTCATTTTAGACATGAATGGTAGATACGTTTGCAAGAATAGTCCAACCAGAGAAATTACCGTTTTGATTCATATTACGGACACTTAAGGCCTCAGTGAAGTATAACCCAGCATAGAGCATACAAAATTAATCAAAATTAATAGATACCTCAGCCAGCGCAGTTGCTGGCTAGTGTAGTGTGCTATTCCTATACCTAAAAAACAATGCGCTCTCGGGCTAGGCATTGGATATATATAGAAAGCGTTGTGTTTGGATGGGCATCTAATTCTTCCGAAAGAGGTGCACTTTGCGAAAAAGAACCACGTGATTATTGAGCTGAAATCGAATTCAGGTTAACTTCTGCGTTCATAAGTCCTCTCATGGCGTAGTGGTTAACGCGCCCCAACTAGAGATCGGGGAGTCGTGAGTTCGATTCTCACTGAGAAGACGTGTAACTTTTTCGCAAATCTTCACATCAATTTGTCCATCTAATCCAATTGCAAATTATATGTAATGTTTAGCTTTTCGGTAGTTGTTAAACTTCCGCTCGGCTGGTAAGCCGTAAACCACGATTCATAATTAAAAACAAGTATTGTGAAATATCTTTATAGAACATGTAAAGGTTATATGCAGAAAAATTAGAATTTCAAAACAAAAAATCTCTTAAGGCCTGACTTTTTATGTGAGTGTAACAATATAATGCGATATTTGTAAAGTTTTTATGCAGAATTTTGTTGAAATCTTGCAGCCACTCGTTGTATATGTTCATAGAACCTCACATCATTAACGTATCCTCAATTCCATTCGCCTATCTAATACTAAATACTTAAATTTATGTTTTCATGTTACACTCGATTCTCCGAACCTCGATATTAAAAGGGTCATCGATTGAGAAAGGTACAGAGTAACAGAACACAAAACCAGTGCAAATACAATCCAAGGGACCATCGAGGTAGCCATAAAATCTAAGTTTCACTATGGTTATCAAACTCGATATCGAGTTACGAAATATAAAGTCAGGGAGAGTTGATTATAAAAATTAATAAAATTGTTGTGTCTGTTTTGCAAGTTGTGCCTTCCATGAGTGTGCAGTCGTAAATTAAAGTGCAGGATTGCGTTGGATCGATTTGCTATCAACGCCGCATTATTCTTCATTTTATGACAAACGATCCGACGTGATCACGCTCTACTGTGCGCAATGCGAAATATAATAGCAGATTCTTGAATGCGCAACACTTAATGATGTACTTGAAACCATATGTAAACTATAAAAGCCATTCACTGTGAATCATGTTGAATTGAACTATCTTTCAAGACTTTTGCGTGCACATGAATGTGTAGCCTACGTGTATCCATTTCAGGGATTTTCTATTATGATTGGAAAACTCTGCCGCATAGATCAATATGCAAGTACTGATTTGATTCACCTATTATGATCAACTCCTTAGGTATGGAAACAATTGAGACACCTTATAGAAAAAACTTGCATAAGCTCACAGTCTATGTCCAAGTTGGAACGTTTTTCCAGAATGAAGAATACAAAGCGTTCGTATGAATAGCTAGCTATCCACAAAAGAATAGTGATTTTTAGCAATATAAAATGCGGCATGCCACCATGGGCTGGTCATATTGTATGAGTGTACGTACGAAATGATGCTCAATTTGAAACATCTGATAATTCATTCGTGTTCAATATATGTCAAATTGGCAATTAACCGTTGAAAATTCATTAAAATTAGTGTAACTCTAATATTCTCATATAAACCCTTATATGAGGAAAGGGCAAAACTATGAAAATCAACTTATTTCAAATTTTTGCCGGTGAAAGATTTTTTAATATGCCGCAAGCTTTTTTTGACTACCAAGGCTAACTTTTGGTGAAAAAAGATCGGAGGTTCATGCAAGTTCGATAATATGTGTGTTCCAGCACACCGTGCCACGTTTCCATTTAAATTGATGATGATGTTTGATGTCATGGGCATAGCCAGAGGGGCAAATGTTGCCTCCTCCCCTCTAGACGATGAAAAAAGTTTATTACAAAAAAATAATCTTAATATTAATCTGTTAATTATTCAAAGATTGTCTCCAGCGCTCGTATTTATACAATAATTACGTCATGATAGATTGGAAAACTTCTTGAGTCCACCAAACAATCAGCCTTCTAAAAACATCTTGCCAGTTATTCGAAGGTTTTATCAAATCTGTTAGGAAACTCAAACTTTCTGCCAAATAATCATTAGAGTAATTAGAGAAAGCTCCTCGTGTTTCGTCAGGAATTCCTCTTGGGATTTCATTTATGTTCCTCTAGATAGCTCTTAAACGTGTTTATTCCTGAAATTATTCCATAAATCGTTCCTGGGAGTACATCTAATATCTTCAGAGATTCTTGTTTTTGGAGATGCTTCTTAGAATTCTTCCATGAAAACTTAATTTAGTATGTCGAATTTCCAGGAATTTTTAAAGAATTTTTTTCAGATTTGTTTGCAGAAAATTTTGAAAAATCTGCCAAAAAACCCTAGAGTAATCTCTGATGATACTTGTGTGAGTTCTTCTAACTATGCCTTGATAAAATAATGTCCAACAAGGCTTTTTGGAGAAATTTGGACATAATTTCTGAAGAAATTTATCTATAAATGATCGGAGCAATAACTGTAATAATTGCTTTAGTAATAACAGGTGTGGAACCTTGAATGAGATTTTGAAGAATTCATGGAGATTTGGAAATTGTATTTGAAAAATTATTAGAATAAGATTTTGATGAAATGCTGGAGAAATTTTTAGAACAACATAATAAGGAACCCCAGGGGGAATTAATCGATGATTTCTCGGAAAATTTTATGATTGATCGCATCGAATCATGTATTGAGGATTTTTTAAGCAATTTTGGAGAGTTATTGTGGATGTTTTTTTAAAAGAATCCTTATATGTCTGGATTGAATAAAAAAGCGCAGGAACTATTGCAGTTTCTGGGAAAAACGTCGGGAACGTGTTTTTTCAAAAACTCTGGAATAAACCTTTGTGGAAGAACTTCTGTCGGACAAGTCCTAGAAGTAACACTTGGAGATATTGGCGAAAGAATCAGTGTAGAAAACATCTGGCGGATATCCTGAGATTTTTTCACAATAATCTCTGAGAAATTTACTCAAGGTAGGCGTTGGAGTGCTCTAGGACTTTTTCGACCAATTTCTGAAGAAATTCACTCTAAACATCCATTGAAAAATTACTGGTGGCATCCCTGATGTAGTTCCTGAAAGTATTTCAGAAGTAATCTCAGCATAAATAGTCGCATAATAGTCTCTGAAGGTTTCTCTGGAGCTTGTAGAGTGTTGCATCAGGATTCACTGCAAGCAGATTAACTTTCTCTTTCCCACGAGTTTGATCGATTGAAACATTGTTTTTGGATTAATCTGATAAGTATAAATTCATATTCTAGAAACTAATACATAGTATTTATTTGGTATGGTTTGCCTCAAGTTCGTCGAAAATTAATGGAGCTCTGGAGCTACGATAGGGGTGAAAACGAAAAAAGTGACTTTAGATACCATTTTGATTAAAATGTATTTTAAAACCTTAATCAAAAGTAGAATTTTTTTAGAGACATGAATAAAAACGGTGTCCAAGACTCTTGAAAGGGACCTCCCAACAAACATTTTTGTTGAATAAGACCTGAATAAATCATTCCTAAGCTTATTTCAATCTAACAAATCATTGTTCAGCTACTAATGTTAATTGGGCTGCTTACCTGAGAATGTACTATTTTCCGTACCCGATGTAATTTTTACTCTTTTCTTAAAAAATGTATTATTTTATATGCTCATAGTAGGCACCCAACTGTCACTGGGAACTGTACTTGCCTTTACCAACTTGGCTATCTTATGTTCTGTTTTCTTGTTTACTTGTTTAATTAATTATGATTCGTGGTTTACGGCTAACCAGCTGAGTGGATGTTTGTTAAACTCGTTAACTACCGAAAAACTAAACATTACATATATTTTGCAATTGAATTAAATGGACAAATAGATGTGAAAATCGCGAAAACGTTTCCCGTCTTCTCGGTGAGAATCGAACTAACGACTCCCTGTTCACTAGATAGGGCGCGTTACCCCTACGCCACGAGAGGACTCATGAACGCAGAAGTTAACTTGCATTCGATTCCAGCTCAAGAATCACGTGGTCCTCTTTCACAAGGCGAACCTCTTTCAGAAGAATTAGGTATATAGGTGGTAAATGACTGGACAATGCGTACCATTGGTACTTCGCGTACCTGCAGGTATAAAATAGACCCCATTTGTGGTCCTTAGCCTCTTGTCCAGTAACTCCTATCCCTACCTCCCCGTGGTGCCGCCTGGGATACGAGTAACCGTAGGGAAGATCGGGTAACCAACCCTGGTGGAACCTTGGTCGTATGCTGACAGGGAAGGGGGGCTCCTCTCTTCTGAGGGTGTAGCTTATCAGAGCGTCTGTTCTCCATGTTAGGGGCGGCTCAAAACAGCGTCTGTTCTCCATGTTAGGAGCGGCTGATCATCGTCCTAGTGCCAGCGTGGGACTCTAAACAGTGCTGTGCACGATGATCCTCCGGCGAGACAGGGGGTTGGTGCAGGCCTTACAAGCCAGCCGTAAAAATCATCAGTACAGGAAGCATACAATGTAAATTCGGACCGGAACAATCGGCATAGACCCAGGCATCGAAAACGGACTAACGATTGGAAACTCGGATCATGGAACTGTAAGTCTCTCAATTTCTTGGGAAGTACCCGCATTCTTTCCGAATTATTGAGGGTCCGCAAGTTCGACATCGTAGCGCTGCAGGAGGTTTGCTGGAAAGGGTCGACGGTACATACGTATAGGGATGGTTATACCATCTACCAGAGCTGCGGCAATAGACATGAACTGGGCACAGCTTTTATCGTGATGGGCGAAATGCAGAGGCGCGTGATTGGGTGGTGGCCAATCGACAACAGAATGTGCAAGTTGAGGATCAAAGGCCGTTTCTTCAATATCAGCATAATCAACGTGCACAGCCCTCACCTAGCAAGTGACGATGACGATAAGGACGCTTTCTACGCGCAGCTGGAACGTGAATACGACGGCTGCCCAAGCAATGATGTCAAAATCGTTATCGGAGATCTCAACGCTCAGGTTGGCCAGGAGGAGGAATTTAGACCGATTATAGGGAAGTTCAGCGCTCACCAGCTTACGAACGAAAACGGCCATAGACTGATTGATTTCGCCGCCTCCAAAAACATGGCTATACGTAGTACCTACTTCCAGCACAGCCTCCCGTATCGGTACACCTGGAGATCACCCCAACAGACTGAATCGCAAATCGACCACGTTTTGATTGATGGAAGGCACTTCTCGGACATTATCGACGTCAGAACCTATCGCGGCGCAAACATCGATTCGGACCACTACCTTGTGACGGTTAAAGTGCGCCAACGACTTTCCGTTGTGAACAACATTCGGTACCGACGCCCGCCCCGGTACAATCTGGAGCGACTCAAGCAACCCGAAGTCGCAACTGAATACGCGCAAAGCCTTGAGGCAGCGTTGCCGGAAGAGGGAGAGCTCACCGAAGCCCCTCTTGAGGACTGCTGGAGTAGTCTCAAAGCAGCCATAAACAACGCAGCGGAAGGTGCCATTGGGTTCGTGGAAGCAAATCGACGGAACGGTTGGTTCGACGAGGAGTGTCAGACGGTTTTGGACGAGAAGAATGCAGCGCGGGCGATGATGCTGCAGCAAGGCACCCGTCAAAACGTGGAACGATACAAACAGAAGCGAAGACAGCAAACCCATCTATTCCGGGATAAAAAGCGCCGCCTGGAAGAGTTGGAGTGCGAAGAGATGGAGCAGTTGTATCGTTCTCAAGAAACACGTAAGTTCTACAAGAAACTAAATGCATCCCGCAAAGGCTTTGTGCCGCGAGCCGAAATGTGCCGGGATAAGGATGGTGGTATCTTGAC
Source organism: Aedes aegypti (assembly GCF_002204515.2). Taxonomy (NCBI): domain Eukaryota; kingdom Metazoa; phylum Arthropoda; class Insecta; order Diptera; family Culicidae; genus Aedes; species Aedes aegypti. The sequence continues at coordinate 68,941,350 of NC_035108.1, read as the reverse complement.
GGACGAACGTGAGGTGATTGAAAGGTGGAAGCAGCACTACGATGAACACCTAAACGGCGCAGAGGAGGAAGATCAAGACAGCAGGAGGAATGGCTTCATCAGTACGGCGGATGAGGGAGACGTGCCAACTCCCACAATAGGTGAAGTTAAGGATGCTATCAAACAGCTCAAGAACAACAAAGCAGCTGGAAAGGATGGTATTGGAGCGGAACTTATTAAAATGGGCCCGGACAGGTTGGCCACTTGTCTGCACCGATTGATAGCCAGGATCTGGGATACAGAACAGCTACCGGAGGAGTGGAAGGAGGGAATAATATACCCAATATACAAAAAGGGTGACAAGTTAGAATGTGAGAACTATCGAGCGATCACCATTCTTAATGCAGCCTATAAAGTGCTTTCCCAGATCATCTTCCGCCGTCTATCGCCACTGGCAAGCAGATTTGTTGGAAGTTATCAAGCCGGATTTGTGGACGGTCGATCGACGACAGACCAAATCTTTATGTTGCGGCAGATCCTCCAAAAGTGTCGCGAATATCAAGTCCCTACGCACCACCTATTCATCGATTTCAAAGCGGCCTACGATACCATCGACCGCGAAGAGCTATGGAAGATTATGGACGAGAACGGTTTTCCCGGGAAACTGACTAGACTGATCAAAGCTACGATGGATAGTGTACAGTGCTGTGTGAAGATATCGGGTGCTTTATCGGACCCGTTTGAAACACGCAAAGGACTTCGACAAGGCGATGGTCTTTCCTGCCTCCTGTTCAATATTGCGCTAGAAGGTGTTATGAAACGGGCGGGCTTCAACATGCGGGGCACGATCTTCAATAAATCCAGCCAGTTCATTTGTTTCGCTGACGACGTGGACATTGTCGGAAGAACGTTCCAGGTGGTTGCTGAACAGTATACCAGGCTGAAACGTGAAACAGATCGGGTTGGATTGAAGGTAAATACGTCGAAGACGAAATATCTGCTGGCTGGGGGAACCGAGCGCGATAGAGCTCGCATAGGCAGACGCGTGACGATCGACGGGGATGAGTTCGAGGTGGTGGACGAATTCGTCTATCTCGGATCATTGATAACGTCGGATAACAACTGCAGCAGAGAAATTCGAAGACGTATCATCGCCGGAAGTCGTGCTTACTATGGACTCCACAAGACCTTGCGGTCTGGTAAACTTCACTTCCGTACTAAGTGTACCATGTACAAGACGCTAATAAGACCGGTAGTCCTCTACGGGCATGAGACGTGGACAATGCTCGAAGAGGACCTGCAAGCGCTAGGAGTTTTTGAACGACGTGTGCTTAGGACGATCTTCGGCGGAGTATGTGAGAACGGCGTATGGAGGAGAAGAATGAACCACGAGCTTGCGCAACTCTACGGTGAACCCAGTATCACGAAAGTCGCCAAAGCTGGAAGGGTACGATGGGCGGGACACGTTGTGAGAATGCCGGACAACAATCCCGCAAAAATGGTGTTCAACTCAAATCCGGCCGGTACAAGACGAAGGGGAGCGCAACGAGCTAGGTGGTTTGACCAAGTGGAACAGGATCTTGGAAGTGTGGGACGATCGAGGAATTGGAGGTTAGCAGCCATGGACCGAGTTAGTTGGCGTAACATTGTGGCGCAGGTCATGTCTTGAAGGACGTAGCGCCAGCAAAAGTAAGTAAGGTATATGACCGATTCTCACCGAGGAAGACGGGAAACTTTTCCGCGAATTTCACATCAATTTGTACATCAAATCCAATTGCAAAATATATGTAATGTTTAGTTTTTCGGTAGTTGTTTTACTAAATCACTAAAATAAAAAGACTAAACATCTCAAGTAGCATTTAAATAGCGGCGAAGCCGAAATTTTTTTCATTGAAAAGATTTTGTATTACAAAAAGGACATATTCTACCATGTATTACTATTTCACAATACTTTTCCTGAGTGTAGCCGAAATTCCCTGATAATTCCAGGTTTTGCAGGCAGTAGACACCCTGTTTAGGAATTTCGGTGTTCTGGGAGAAATTCTTAGATAATTCAACGATCATGTATAACTAGGAACTCAGGTTGATTCCGTATGATTTACTGGCCAGAGCGAAATTGCCGATCAAATGAACCACAACGAACCAAAGCTTCAGAATTTTTCCAATGGGTAAATTTCCGAAACTTTAAGGTGATTATAAAAGGAAGACAAACATCGAATTTTCAAGCGCACAAGACCAGAGAATCTGACAACAGTTCGCGTTGAAAATCAATCAAATTACTTGCTTGCTGGTGGTGATCAATGGGATAGATTTTCAACGCAGAGCGCTGTTTGGTTCTCAAGTCTTCTGCTCCTGAATATGTGAGGTGTGGCTTCGTTCTATAATCATCTTAAGTAGACCCGTCACTCAAAACTGAAACAAGACGCATTTAGGACTTCACTTTGCTTACTATGAAAAAAAAAAATAGGGTGGATATCTTGCATAGTTTCATGTTTCATGCAAAAAGAGTACAGAGATTGTGTATAGTGATCGTTTTGGCGTGAAAATCGTGATTGAAATGTTAAGAACCGATATTCTCCCCCTGATAAAAAAAACTGGCTACGTCCATGTCCATTGCCCCCTTAAAAGTCCATGTAAGTTCTTGATGCGGTTTACAAGCAATTATTAACATATCAAAATGTTGAAAACAGAAACAAAATAAAATAACCCGATTTTGTCAGGTTCCCCATTTTGTCAGCCTAAAATTCATCGAGGGGCTGACAAAATCGGATCCTCACTGTAGAACTTTAATTCGGCTTGCGTGTTAATATAGTGTTAGCTGACATGCCCTACATTAGCCGTAGAATAACCTTAAGCTTAAAAGTCGCAATAGCGGTAACTTGGATTGTATCTCTGCTCTGCCCATACTCTCTGCTATTTATTTTCAGAAAATTTTTACAAAATACAATTTTAAATATTTGTTTTCCTATTTACATGAAGAAAAGATGAGAAATAATGGAATTAGAGATGATTATGAGAAATGATGCTTAAACTGTTCTGATCATCATCTCTAATCAACTTAAACAGTTTCATTCTACACGGAGAAAATGGAAAACTCTTGTTAGCATAATATATATTATATTTTTAACTTAATTTACTTATAATCATTGCATTGAATAAAAAATATACTTTGCGATAATATGTTTTATACATTCGTAGTCATTTTGAGAATTTATTATTACCTGAGCTTTTTGGATACCCGAATTTATTCTTGAGACTTTGCCAAATCAGCAATCAGCGATTCAGACATTTTGTTTTAGCGAGTCCTCATGTTTTCGAGCCAAGTGATTGTGAATTACAAAATAACGTTGGTTTTCACGGATTCATAAAACATATCATAAAATATGCCGTATCAGCCTGAACGTGTCACTCTCGGTAAGTTTTTTCCTGCATTCAGCGGTTCCGTGAATGCACTTATCGCAGTATTTTTGTTTATTTAGAATCCTATCCAAAACTTCCGGTCATTGGATTTGGAGTTCAATGCAGCGCTGGAAACGAAATAGCAAGATCTTCTCAGCTGGCAGATCCTTGGGAAGAACAGAGCAGTGGATGTAAATGGACCGGAATTAATTCATTTTGCTGGGGTCAATTAAGAGCATGCCAACAAGTCCAAAAAGTTGCGGCGGCTTCTCACCGTTTCATTGACGTGGTTATGAATTCAGAAAAATTACGACAAGCGACACGACATGAGGCAACTTATGAAAGTGATTAAAACGTATTTTTGAACAAAAACATTGTTTTCTTTAGATTTAGTTTGTTTAGGTTTGTTTTTTTTTCAGGATAAAAACATTGTTTATCAGATTTGTTGAATTATTCTTTTTTATTATTCGAAAGGCTTATGTTCGTTATAAGCATGCTCATATATAATTATCGTTTATACTAGCAATGCATATTGCTTTTTAATTCATTCCAATGAGTGAATAGATCAAATATGGTTTTAGAATGGTATTTAACTTATCTAGTATTTTATTTTCTTAGCGTGTAGTACAACAGAATCAATGTGAATCGATTAAAAAAAATGACGGAACTATTCATGAAGTGCTCACTTAGAGAATAAAAACAGTTTGTGAGCAATATCTTGAAACTTAGGAAGTACAATATAGAGTGATTCCAAGCAACAGCACCAAAATTTGGTAAATTTTTTAATTCATTTTTTTCTATTGAGCTGAAACTTTGCACAGTTTCCCAGTTCCATCTAAATCGTCATTTTCCGATATCAAATCTTCAAGTTGAGTCACGACTAACTTTTCAAAAGGGTGTATGTGAAAATGGTTCAAAAATATTCAAAAAGCTGCACAGCAAAAACGGTTCGTTCGTTTCCACATCCTCAGGTCCTAATTGGGTCCTAAATTTTTTAATGAAATCTTGTTTTTATTTAATAACACGAAAGAGCATGTTACTGCAACCAGAGTCTATGAATGAAGAGTTGCGCGAAGAGTGAAACCAAATCTACCTATCGAACTGTCAAACCGTCTACCTATCGAGCAGCCCAGCAAAATAGATAGGGGCTGTTTTCGAAGACGAAGAAGAGGAGGCATTCAAAGAAGTCTCTTCGCGCAACTCTGTGTATATAAACTCTGACTGCAACTACTTTAGCAATTTTTCCCGCTCAAATAAGGACTATATCATGTTGAAACTTTAATTTAAAAATTAGGACCATAAATGAACCTTGACACTTTTGATCATGTTTGACGTTCGCTTAGTCGTCAAAAACACCACAGGGCTTTTAGTTTTAACACTGGGGTTGTTCCTAACTGACATATCGGAAGGGACACGGAAAACAAAATATACCCAAAAATTTGAGTTTAAGCCAAGGGGTGTGACAAAATCTAAAGAAACATAAAAAATGGTTTTTGGGCTTAAACCAACGGAGAACATTAAAAAATTGAGTAAACATGTGTTTTTGGCCTAAACTTAAGCGTTTAGCACTAAAATTGGGACAGGGCTTTAGGACCCTATTTGAAGAGGTTTCTTCGTACACGCTTAAAAAATGTTACACTAGATAGCTTAAATACCATACTAAAACCATATTCGGTGCATTTTTACGTATTAAGCTTGGCTAGTATAAACGGGTTTTATATCGATGAATGATTTTTTGGGAGTTATACATTTAAATGCATAAAAATCTTAAATTCTATATATTGAATAAAATCAACCATTTTCATTAAATAACTGTAAACAAAAGCATCGAAAACGTGAGGAAGGAAAACAGCATGTAAAGTGTTTATTTTCATTTGTATTGTATCTTACATCTAATTCCTTACAAGTGTATTTAGCTTTCCTGTTTATAGTTCATTCTTCCTCGGATCCGTTTCCGCATCGATTAAAATCCGTTATCCACATCCTTGCCGCAGTTACTTCTGATTAGCTCACGATGTTCGGAATGGAGCTCCTTTAGCAAAATGAACTGAAATTGTTAGATATGATCACTAAACACCGATATGAATACGACAAACCAACTTACCTTATCGCTATTCATCCATTCATTTTGTTATTTTTTCTTGCCGCAGCTTCCCTGGGATGAAAATTCCTTCAATGAAGTTGTTTCATATGACTACTGGATACAATAGACTTTCAAATAGAATGATATACTGGCGGGTGATCTACTGTGAATCATGATGTTTAGAGCAATAAATTCCCGTTCCAGTTCTTCGTTCGACAGTTTTCACTCGCGACACTATTAAACGATCACATAATATCGAATTCAAGCGACATTGATGAATTATTGAAGAACGTGATCGGATTTCGATGAGATGAGAGCCGAATGAAACCAGATACCAGATGTAAGTCCGAACAGTAACATGAATCTCTAGAAAAGCACGGCAAAAAATTAATCAATAATAAGCATCATGAAGTATAAAATGTAATATAGCAACGATTGATTTTTAAGATTACCAATGATTAAAAAGGAATAATGTATGAAAAATAATATATCTCATACTAATTAGTATTTTCCATTTTCTCCGTGTACAGCTTCGTTGATTTCACGGTATTTTTTCTCGGGATAATTGACGTAACCCATCTTCGTCCATTTAATCGGAGTCACTTTTATTCCAGCTATCCCTTCGTTGAAGCGTTCGATGTTGACCTTCTGGATGCACTCATCTTCTGATTGATTTGTTGAAACAGATGTCGCTGATGGTACCGTGGCAAGACTATCTGCACTTGGTACTTCTGGTAACTCCTCAGTTGTTGTCGGTGCATCTAGTAATTCCTCAGTTGTTGTTGTTTTCGAACTTCCTGCAACCTGATCCACCGATGATGTACAGATTGCCCGTTTGTCAACGTTTAAACGGCAGGACGTACAAATGCGTAAATTTGTATTCAATGTAGACATTGGAGCATAACCAGCCGCTTTCAGTTTATCTATGGTGCTTTCGGTGAGATTTCGTAGCTCTTTCGAACACTTTTTTTCTGCAAACGGCCTGCAACAGTTGAGAAAGCGACTACTCATGTTGCTCGATAGATTTTAATAAACAAAATCACTTTTAAGTTTTTACTGACTAGTTTGGTGTCGTTTGCTTGACTGAAGAAAAATTTTACAATTAAATCTTTTATAACCATAGTGGTAGTATATTTTTAGCTTTTTCGTGAGTATGTTCATGGTATGTACCTATCATGTTTTTGATGTTGTTGAAGTTACTCGCTTTCTCCCAAATATGATTAACAAAGTCTATTCTCTACCAAGGCGGGTCTATACCCAGGTGTAATCAGATTTTAACTTTGTGGAGAAAACCAGCGTCGAGAAAACCGACCTGCTTTACGTATACTAGATCACCTGGGTATAGACCCGCCTTGTTCTCTACGAGGTAAACTTTTTGAAGGTAAACTAGTCGTATACCTGTATAAAAAACTTTTTTTGTAGCTTTTGTCTTCAATATTAGATTTCTTATAGGTTTCTTTTATCAAAAGGTTTCAACACTATTGAGAGAATTTTTCTTCAGTTACGTACAATAAAAAATATGACACTATCAAGACTTTAGATCACAACACTGGATCGCGTCTAACTTTCTAATAGATGCTATAATAGTTATGAATAATTAAATAAAATATCATGAAAACAACTTGTTAACCTCATGTGGTACCCTTAACAAAAAATTCAGCAACAAACTGCGGTCCTAAAAAAAATTAACAATGAAAAAAAAAATTCACTAAGTGTCAAATTTGTGAAATATTTGAAATGTCATAACTTTTTTGTTTATTGGCTTACCATCACCAAATTTTTATGGTAGATAGCTAATATAATGGACCGTTTTCCCTCAAAAAATTACGTTGGTATTCCGATAGGGTTTTGAGATATTTGAGTTTTTGTGACAAAAATGATGTTTTTTAATGCAAAAAAAATTTTTTTTTACTGTGTGTATTTTTTTTGGAATCTTTATTTAGTTGTCTAACTTTGTTTCTTTAGTTGTCTAACAATCGAACGAACCGTGTTTGCTGTGCAGCTTTTTGAATATTTTTGAACCATTTTCACATACACCCTTTTGAAAAGTTAGTCGTGACTCAACTTGAAGATTTGATATCGGAAAATGACGATTTAGATGGAACTGGAAAACTGTGCAAAGTTTCAGCTCAATAGAAAAAAATGAATTAAAAAATTTACCAAATTTTGGTGCTGTTGCTTGGAATCACTCTATATTGTACTTCCTAAGTTTCAAGATATTGCTCACAAACTGTTTTTATTCTCTAAGTGAGCACTTCATGAATAGTTCCGTCATTTTTTTTAATCGATTCACATTTTTTTAGGACCGCAGTTTGTTGCTGAATTTTTTGTTAAGGGTACCACATGAGGTTAACAAGTTGTTGTTTTCATGATATTTTATTTAATTATTCATAACTATTATAGCATCTATTAGAAAGTTAGACACGATCCAGTGTTGTGATCTAAAGTCTTGATAGTGTCATATTTTTTATTGTACGTAACTGAAGAAAAATTCTCTCAATAGTGTTGAAACCTTTTGATAAAAGAAACCTATAAGAAATCTAATATTGAAGACAAAAGCTACAAAAAAAGTTTTCTATACAGGTATACGACTAGTTTACCTGCAAAAAGTTTACCTCGTAGAGAACAAGGCGGGTCTATACCCAGGTGATCTAGTATACGTAAAGCAGGTCGGTTTTCTCGACGCTGGTTTTCTCCACAAAGTTAAAATCTGATTACACCTGGGTATAGACCCGCCTTGGTAGAGAATAGACTTTGTTAATCATATTTGGGAGAAAGCGAGTAACTTCAACAACATCAAAAACATGATAGGTACATACCATGAACATACTCACGAAAAAGCTAAAAATATACTACCACTATGGTTATAAAAGATTTAATTGTAAAATTTTTCTTATAGGTTTCTTATAGGTTTCTTTTATCAAAAGGTTTCAACACTATTGAGAGAATTTTTCTTCAGTTACGTACAATAAAAAATATGACACTATCAAGACTTTAGATCACAACACTGGATCGTGTCTAACTTTCTAATAGATGCTATAATAGTTATGAATAATTAAATAAAATATCATGAAAACAACTTGTTAACCTCATGTGGTACCCTTAACAAAAAATTCAGCAACAAACTGCGGTCCTAAAAAAAATTAACAATGAAAAAAAAAATTCACTAAGTGTCAAATTTGTGAAATATTTGAAATGTCATAACTTTTTTGTTTATTGGCTTACCATCACCAAATTTTTATGGTAGATAGCTAATATAATGGACCGTTTTCCCTCAAAAAATTACGTTGGTATTCCGATAGGGTTTTGAGATATTTGAGTTTTTGTGACAAAAATGATGTTTTTTAATGCAAAAAAAATATTTTTTTTTACTGTGTGTATTTTTTTTTGGAATCTTTATTTAGTTGTCTAACTTTGTTTCTTTAGTTGTCTAACAATCGAACGAACCGTTTTTGCTGTGCAGCTTTTTGAATATTTTTGAACCATTTTCACATACACCCTTTTGAAAAGTTAGTCGTGACTCAACTTGAAGATTTGATATCGGAAAATGACGATTTAGTTGGAACTGAAAAACTGTGCAAAGTTTCAGATATTTTTGAAATGGTCGATCAGAATCGACTTGCATGCCTCCGTGGAATCCCTCTATAGTGAACAATTCGAGTTCGATTTCCAATAGTACACGATTAGGTTCAGTTACAAGATTTAAGGACATATAGGAAGGAATCCCTGTCATGGCAGTGAAAATGGCTTCCTCACATATACAAACACATTTCTGGAAGTCCATATTATTTATCAAAATATTTCACTTACCTACACTAAGTTCACTCCCAAATTGCTAACGAGACATCAGAACACTATTACCTTACGATTTCCGTAGATTCAACACTAGTAGCTGGTGGAAATTTCACGAACCGTGCTAATTTTCAACACGGACGGTTAACTTTGCTACAATTTTTTACACTTATCCGCCTGCGAACGAAAAAACACTTTTCGCCGAATTTTACCACTTTTGCTAAACGTAGAACCTCCAACACTGTTTACTTTCACTACTTGTTAATTAAAGAACAATTACTGGTTGATTTCTGATGAAAACAACTTAAAATTTCATCAAACCGTGCTAAAAACAATCACTTGATCACAGTATTTCGCTTTTTTTTATTTTTCTAATTTTACGCCGGCTGCTCGCTTGCAGGGCTGTCAGATACGTTGATGGTTACGTACGACATCAATCAATCTTATTTAGTCGAAGGGGAATAGACTCGAATTGAAGTAGCGATTACTGGCAACAACGTCTTATCAATTATAATTTCGCTATAACCAACAAATAGTAGAATATTTTTTGTGTACCACTACTTTTATACAGTTATTAGTGGATTCAAAGGAGTTTCACCTTAATCTGCAGTGCACTACCTCAGATGTTGTTTTCTAACATAGTGAACTGAAATTAATCTGATTACGTTTTGACTTACACTTTTTTAAACCCCGTAAGTAACTAATCACTAAAATAACTATTTTTGGCACCACGCTACCAGCCATTTATGCTCTTTATGTCTATGCGTCTTGTCTTTGCCCTTTCTAGGACGCCGTTTGAATCCATTATTGCTGGAGCTAGGTATATGCTCTCATTTCGCTTATGCGATTCTCTTTCTACAAAGTAGGTACCCCATCCACGTTCTTTTTTTTCTGTCTTATCGGGAGATGATGAAATCTTAAATCTGAGAGCTTAAACACTAGGGAAAGTGTACCGGTATTCGCCATGTACCAGTTATTCGTCACCTGGAATAATATATGTTTTACGACATATACGGTTGCCAATTGTTTAGCGTTCGCTAAATAGCTTTAAGATGATACGGAAACATTCTTGGAAACCGCAAAATTTTCTCAGAAAGTAATAGAAAAAAATCATTTTCCTTAAAATCACAGACAAACAGACGTCACACTCTCAATGCTGTCCATCGACCAACTTTTTAACGATCAATTCGAATATATGGTAGGTGGTCAATCGCCAACCCGCAGCGCTTGCGTCGTTTTTGTTCGTGTTTGACGTTTACACACTACCGCCACCTGTTGGTCCATCGGCCAACTACAGAGTTTTTAGCATTGGGCGTACATGTTTTCGTGACTATGATTTTGATCGCAATTTGTTCTAAGTGTTACGTCTGTTTCTCTGTGTTAAAATGTTTGCTCCTTTGCACCTATTTTTTGCCACGGTGTTCCTAATTCGCCATCCTCCATAAGAAATCAATGTAGATGGCGAATTCAGGAACCGAAATTGAATCGTGGCGAACACTGGTGCTAGTAGTCCAGTATTCGCCACCTCCATTTTTGATACAAAAACAAAGTTTCTGATTAGTTTTTATATTTTCCCTGCTGAGCATGGATTGAAAGCTTTCGTTTAATGTATTGACAGTATCTAAAGGTCTTTTGATTTTTATATAAACAATATTTTTCCTTAGGGTGGCTAAAACTGTTACACCTCCCCTATCAGGTGCTGCCACTCATTTGCTAGTTTTCAATTAAATAAAGCCGATATTTTAGCCGATATTTAGACATATCATGAACGTATAGGTATTATCTGACGAATTTCATCTGCTTCTCTTACACAACAGCTGATAGATTTCAGGGGCGTAAAATGTGTGACAGAATCTAATAGGAGACCTGACTGTGTGGCGATGGCACAACTCCCAATTTAGCCTCTGGAGCCGACCTCGGTGATCGCTTGAACCGATTTCTGAAAGAGATTATAGAACATATTAATCTATACGTGTATGTTTTTGTTAGGAGCTCTCACTGAGATAGAAGGCTAAGTACGTGCGCTTAAGGCTCAAGAATCCATCATCCAATGATCAAAAATTATAAACCGGTTTTTTCGTTCATGTTTGAAAAAATTCTTATGAAAATCTATCACCGCATTACAGATAGCAAGTGCAATGCAATAAAAGATTTTTATGAACATTGCTTCGATTTTGAGCAAAAAAAAACTGGTTTCGAAAGTATGTGAAATGACGACAGCTTGTTTTCTTCTTTAAAAGTAACACTCTTCGTGTAACGTTTATATTTGAATCTAGATAATAAAATTGTTGGACGAAACGAATAGGATTGTCCTTTAATTACACCATTCAATAATTAAAATTCTAAATCTCCCCACGCTTTACCATGCTTTTTGTGAGATTGTTACGTTTCCCACTCCCTGAAAGCGTTGAGTAATTTTTGGCCGCTCTTGTTATAGATCGTTGCACGCTTGACCTAACCTCGAAACTCCATATAAAAAAATGTCAATAATTCCAGCAGTGAATGTCAACTCCATATAAAATAAATCTAAACAATTCCAGCAGTGAGTGTCAAAGAGCAGGACATTCAGTTGAGCGTGATGAAAGAGGGACAGAGAAGGAGAATTTTTCGTGACGTCACCATGCACTCTTCTATACTCCACTGCACTGTGACGTCACGCATCAATTTTGACAGGTACTGGTCCTGTTGTTTACAGTTTGGACTTAGTACTTTTTTCGAATCATTCTTAATTTCGTGAAAGTTTGCAGCGAGGAGAGGTCAAATCCACTGCAGATACTCACGGATCGTATTATTCTATCTTCCTACCGTGGAAAATCGTCACCATCAGCATGCTGGTGATAGAAATGCGAATATGAAAAAATGATGGAAAAAACGACTAAGTCCGAAACGTAAACAACAGGACCAGCAGCTGTCAAATAAGTGAGGTTAGGCTCGTCATATGCAGCGCTCTATGGGCTATTTTGCGGTAGTGCTTCGTGAAGCCCAAGCAGGACAGTTCGATTTTGCGTCATCCTATAGATTTAGCTCACGGTTTCGCGCGTGTTTTCGTCACTGGAGTTTTTTTTTGTTTTTTCCTGTTTTGGAGCGTCTTGCTGGGTAGTGCTTCGTGAAGCCCAAGCAGGACAGTTCGGTTTTGCGTCGTCCGATAGATTTAGCTCACGGCTGGGAGGGAGGCACCGATACTACACACGAAATAAAGAAAAACGTTTGTTTGAACTACAAGATAACTCCAGCTTGCCAACAACAATCAAGGCAGGTTTGGAGAAAACCGCTAGTTTTCTTTTGTTGTGTACTTTCGATCTTTCCTGGCAAACATGGAAAAAGGGCCACAGTTTCCTATGCACTAAATATTAGTTTTCATTGGAAAAAGTAAAACGATGCGTTTTTCAATGCTTCATATTCAATCAGTTGAAAGGTGCTCACACGACATTACTTGCATTATGTGCATGAATTGATTTTCATTCAATTTTTGTCACTTTTGATGAAATGCGAAATTGTGTTTCAATCAGTTACGCGCTTTTTCAATGTTAGTTCAATGTTTGAGATCTGGGCTCACAGTGACAGTTCGTGACAGCGGAATCCCGGCTCACTATGACGTACTGGAATTTTGTATTGGTTTCTCCCTCCCAGGCTCACGGTTTCGCGCGTGTTTTCGTCGCTGGAGATTTCTTTTTTTTTGGTTTTTTTTCTGTTTTGAAGCCCAAGCAGGACAGTTCGGTTTTGCGTCATCCTATAGATTTGGCTCACGGTTTCGCGCATGTTTTCGTCGCCGGAGATTTTTTTTCTGTTTTGGAGCGTCTTGCTGGGTAGTGCTTCGTGAAGCCCAAGCAGGACAGTTTTTACATTCAGAAATGGAATAGTGAAAAGTGAAAAATGAAAAAGTGATTTGTTTGATTTGTGTCCTCAGTACTGTTGGTTTTTGGCTGCCCTAAGTTCACCGAACCATCCGGAAGTGACAGGCAGCACATAAATTTAGAGAATCAATCCGGTGAGTTTGGTCCAGTATGATACTTTTTCTTTTGTGAGTCTTCCGGATCGTTTTTGTCCGCGTCGTGGAACTTCTGATCGTTTCTTGAACGGAAAATGTTATTTTCGGAGTTTGATAATTATGTTCAGATTGCGCATTCTGTCCGGGCGGGTGTTACGCAACTAACAATCGGTTGTGGATGCTTTTTAACCGTTCGATGACCCTGGAGGGATCGATTCTGCTTTTCGTATAATTTTGAGCAGAAAAAACCGACTGTGTTATCCTAGGGTGTTTAGTTCGAACGCGCTTCCTTTCGTTTTTCGATTATCTGAAAATACAGTACCACCCAGTACTGTTTTTCAATGGGCACAGTACAGTTTTTGAATAGGCGTGATTTTTTTTTACGCGTATCGTTATTTTATACAATCCGATGACCTTGGAAGGATCGGTTTTGCTTTTTACTGGTTATTGAGCAAAAATATTACTGCACTATCGACAAGCATTTCGCGAAATACTATTTATACTATAAATAAGCTATTGTTTTCTCTTTTGATTGTCGGCATTCAAAAGATTAATTTGAAAACGCTCAAACAAATATTTATGGTCTATCGCCAGCTTTCTAGGCGAATCCTGACAATATACCACAGACAAACAGACGTCACACTCTCATCATTGGCCATCGACCACCTTTTTAACGGTCGGTTCAAAAATATGGTAGGTGGCCGATTCACCACCCGCAGCGCTCGCATCGTTTTTGTTCGTGTTTGACGTTTGCACACTACCACCATCTGTTGGCCTATCGGCCAAACACACCGATTTTAGTATTGGGCGTACATGTCCTCGTGACTATGATTTTGATCGACATTTGTTCTAAGTATTACGTCTGTTTGTCTGTGAATATACCTTCCCCAACCTCCAACTCCGTAGCACTTATGAGGGTGTCGCTGAGTCGGTGGCCTCTCATTAAGTAAGTGCTACATCAACATTTCCTTCCCCTATCCCAAGTTACGGTAAAGATGGGCGTGGCCGGGAATAGCGATATTCATGCTTTTATTATTCTTGTTTATGATATGAACAAGGTATACTCCCCTGCCTTGTTCTTGAAAGTAGTCAGGATGAGATTATTAAAAAGAAACATGAATGTTGCTAGTATCCAATCTACGAAGTATACCGTAACTACGCTAACGCTAACGCTCTTGTTATGGGCTATTTTGCATCGCTTTTGCATATTAATTATGTTTGTAACACAATGCAAATAGTATACCATGATTGTTACAATTACCTCCGACATATTCCATGCCATCCAGTTTCTCCTTGGTCCCATTAGTCACAGATGTAGTTGCACTGCTTTTCGTTTTCTTGCTACCGTAGCGATGCTTATCATAAAGGAATATGAACAGATACATCACCACCAGAATCGGGAACACATACTTCCAGCAACTCAGGATCAATGATTGATCAAAGGCCCGAAAAAGCTCGTCCATGAGACCCATTTTCGCGGAGTTTCAAAATTAGCAAGTTTTGCTGGATGATAAACGAGTAGAAGAAAATTAGTTCTTCAAGATGCTTCGATGGTAATGCATCACGTTCTTAACCACTACTGAAAGCTGCGTTGTTAGGTTAATGTGCCTGAAGCGCGAACTCTAAGTACACATCACTCAACTGCTTCTCGACGTTCCATTGACACTGATTTTTTTTTCTTCCTAAGCTACTCGCACTTACTAGTCACACATTATTGCTCTCTTAGCTATGTACACTGAACAGCAGGGCTGGTTTCGATCGCGTGTCTAAAAAATAAGAACTTTTGAGACAACATGCCTTGAAAAAGAACTCCTAAAAATATCGTTGAAAGAACTTTTAGACTCTTGATGAAATTATTGAAATAACTACGGGATGAAGTACTGGAGGAAATCCTAGAAAATTGTTTGGATGAACTCTAAAAGTAACCTAAGATTCAGTTGATTGAAGAATTCATGCAGTGTTCTTAATAGATTTCCTCGATCCCTTGAGGAATATTCGGATTAATTCTTTTTCTAGACTTTACATTCTCCTTGAAACAGTGCCTGTTTCTCAGCTTAGTGTTCAATTATAAACAGTTGTAAACTGAGAGCTTTCTTTGTTTAAGTTGCCATTTTGCATTTTTATATCGTGTGGTATAAGTACTATGATACCATCCATTAGAAATAGATACTGCTTTGAAACTTGTATAAAAAAGTGACCAACTATTTAAAATGAGACCTGCTACCAGCCCTGTTAAACTGCAAAATTATAATCACGCCTTCGCCCGCAGAGCTCGCGTACGACCTACTGAACGATGAGAGACAGTCGCACGCTATCGGCTGACCTTTGAGCGTTTTACGCTCTAAGCCTTTCATTTTAAACCCCTCTGAAGCTGCATGCCATTGCCTAATAGGCAGTGCCTATCTATCTCGAGCTCAAAGCAGTAGCACGCGTTTGAAAGATAAGACAATCATTTTAGCAAGCTCTACATCCGTTACACGGGACATTCGGTATGTTCTAGCTTGATCTTATCACCTTTCTTTAGTATCGACTTATAACATTGTTAAAATATCAAATTATCCGTACAATTTACACCCTAATCTTACAAACAAAAACTTACAGAATGACCTAACTCTTCCTGGAAGAACCCGCTTTGCTACTCCGACTGCTACCCGCCTTTTGACCGTTCCCGGACTTATTCTTCCGCTTGCTGCTATCCCTGCCCTCGTCACTTCCCTCATCCTCCCCCTCCCCTTCTTCGTCAGAGCTCTTGAGCAGTTCCGCCAGATTCACTCCAACCAGTTTGTCGGATTTGGCCTGCGCCTGAGTGAGGAACAGCTCCTTCAGGAACTTCAGCTCCTTGGTTTGATTTTTTATTTTATCCTCCAGGATTTGGTTCTTGATCCGAAGATCGTTGACCTTGTGTTGGGTTTCTTCGGTGCGTTGCTTGGACTTGACGCGACTTCGCTTGACGGCCTGAGAAGAGTTTGATGATAAATAGATAAGGCACTTTGTAAGGATGATGAAATCGGGTCAATCGTGGTGCGATACCAACCTCATTGTTTCGGTTCCGCTTCTTACGATAGTCGTCGTCGTCTTCGTCCGTTGTGGGCGCTTTCCGTTTCGGGGCATTCTCGTCTATAGAGTGTGGCGTGAAGTTTTGGAACAATAATTTTACGATTTAATCACTATTTTTTGAAGTACACCAAGCGTACAGAGCAAAACATTTGAATGCGAAAGAAAGCCAAAGATGAACGTCAAAACGATGTAAATGATACGCACCACTACACTGAAACTCCGAAACAAAATAAAGTGTCCACAGGGCTGTGAGCCAAATTAATCATTAACAAATTATGTTATGATATTTATTCCCTTTATTTCAAGCGTGTGCTAGAATAAGAGCGTATGTCGCATGATCGATTTCTCTTCATCGATCCTCTCTTCTTTGAATAAAGGTGACAAGATGCGGGTTTGTTAGCATTTTTTTTTACTTCAGGACGCAAGGCAGCAATTCAATTATGCGTTCTGAGGTGAAAGAATGCAAACAAACCCGCATCTTGTCACCAATATTCAAAGAAGAGAGGATCGATTAAGAGAAATCGATCATGCGACTTACGCCCGGTGTCAAAATTGACAATTTTTGGCGTTATGAAATTTGTGAATGAACCCTAACCGTTCCACCTTGCATAAGGCAAAATGTATGCATTTCGATAGTCTAGTTCACAGCGTGTATTTCTGGAGCTCGATTTGAAAAGGTCGAATGTGACATTTTTTGACTATCTGGGATAACTCACCATGAAGTTTTTCAAACGAAATTCAATTCCTATTTAAAACAAAAAGCCTAATATTACATAATATACGTATCAAGACACAACACGAAATCCCTCCCATTAGGGGGCGTCCACAAATTACGTAACGCTCTAGGGGGAGGGGGGAGTAGGCTCAAGCGTTACGGCTCATATAAAATTTTGAAATTTTTCATACAAAAAGCGTTACGGACGGGGGGAGGGGGTCGAAAATTTCCAAATTTAGCGTTACGTAATAAATGGACGCTGCCTTAAACCATTTAACAAAATGAGAAAAATATACTCATTTTTTTATTTATGAGAATACAAAAGTTTTCCGTCTATGTGAGATTGTTTGAGGTTCATTCGAACTAATCGATACGACCTAACGCTAGTCACCGCTGCACATCGAACGGGCACGTTCAGACGTTTGACACCTGAAAATGTCCATACGTCAAAATACGATCGGACTGGTTGATGGTCAGTGAAGTACATACGACCCACCAGCCATCGTTGTATTCTCATCTCAATAATAGTGAATTTCTCGGATTGATTTGCAGTTAACATAACGCTTTTGCCATGTTAAACGTTTGCTGTTCGTTTTCTGGAACGCTACCATGTCCAATTCGCATGCCATACATCGAAGTCTGCCAGTTGGTGCACCAACTCCCTGGAGTAGTTGTGGATCCATCGAGGGAGGATCTTTTGGGAGACATCAAAAGTTATGCATCGTTGATAGCCGCTGGATTAGAAACCGAAAGAAACAGCTTTTCTTAGAATATCACTGAGTCGATTGTACTTTCAATATCGACTCATAGAGGTTTGACTGTACAAAAATACTGCAAGCTTTCGGAATATAAAATAAGAAAATAAAAGAGACTAACGGCTCTCTAAAAATAAGTTTAGATATTTAAAAAACGTTTTCAATAATAAATCTTCGATCTGTTTAGTTTCAGAACACATTAACTCGTTTTTAAGGACTCAGTTTCAAGGCCTGGGCTACCGTCTGATGAAGTCAGCATATACGAAGCTGGTGAATTAACGGACGAAGACGTGTCAGGAAAGATGAAGGGATTGATTGGTGTTCATCCAAGCATTGGCAAGGGGAGACTGATCCATTGATGTTTCCAGTTGCCCAGCCGGTGCGGACCGGTTTTGCCATGGAATCAGTGTTACTGGATTCGCTTGAAGGTTGGATGGCGAATGGATGCTCATTCCCATCGATGAAATCGATCCCGAAGCTGTTTTTTCACTGGAACCATCAAGTGAAGAGATTACTAATCTGCGATCTGGCGGGTCTTTAGTTGGGGTCTTTCCATAGGAATGTTCTTCCGTAAATTCCTTTCATCAAACCAAACGATTTGTTTTCGAAAAATCGCCGCTTCTGTAAAAGGAACATTATTACACTAAAATAATGTTTTAATTTTGAGAAACTTACCTGGCATTGAATTGAATCCACTCATTGTAAAAAAAAACTGTTTAACGAGACAAAATCAATACTACAGGTGCGTCGCATCAGCTTTTCCATTTATTTTGATAGCTGTCGCTCATAGGACCTTTGGTGACAAAAGGTCGAATACACGTTTTATCGGAATTAGGCGTTTTTGTTACTTTCGACCTTATGCACAATAGGACGAATGAACAAATTTGCACTGTTCCTAGTTTTTGTTCATTACGTCGAAGTGTTAACTTTTATTTTATTTTTAAAGAAATATAATATCAAAATGATATTTGAACCGCATATTAAACTGAGTAAAATCTACCTAATGGTGAAATTAGCAGAATTTATTTACTTTTGTTACTTACGACCTTTTCTAATCGAGCTCCAGATTTATATTAGGGCAGTGAGCATATATAATGCAATTAGAAGACTGATTTACGGCTTATTCAAATGCTTATTGGTTACCTGGGATACTTGCTAACAACAGGCATGTTGATACACTTTCAGTCCGGTAGAACGGGATTCATATCACCAAAAATACAAAATTTATCATCATTTATGAAAAGCAAACAGTTGCACCTTAAGCACCGCCAACATATGTTCAATCGGAAGGATAAGACAATCCATGAGACAGCTGCGATCAGCTGGTTTTTTTGTTTACCATGTGATTTGACGTTTCGCGATGGGAATGACTTTCGATTACAAAGGAAAATGTAAAGCTCCGATAACACTCGCATGATTTATTTACTCTTTCATTTCGGTTGCATTCTCACTGTCAGTCCTATCACGAAAAGTTTTCATGGATAGCCTTATTTTGGCGCGCTCGAACTGACAAATCCTCCGTTGTGGTGAAATTTCTTCCGTCGTGATGTCGGACTGTTTTCAAAAACAGTCGAGATAAAAGCCGAGCTGGCAGAGCAATGACAGTAAGTTCGTTTAAAACTTCGCTTCGGAAATCCAACCGGCGAACACCAGATTGGTGCTGCGAAGTCAATAGATCTTAACTCCATAATGCATTACGGATAGGTGTTATACCTGAGCGATTCCACAGAAAAAGACGACTTTTTACCCAAATTTAATTTTTATATTTTTTGATTTGGAAGAAATTTTGCACATGTTCTCTTTATGCCCAAAAATGCCTTTTTGTATTATCGGTTCGCCATTTTGACTCTAGCCTTACTTTTGAGAAGGGTCTTAAAAAAATTCCTTAATAATTTTCAAAAAAAAAAAAAATATAACTTAGAAACGGTTTGTCCGATCAGTTTGGTGTCTTCCGCAAAGTTTTAGGTTATTGTTGGGACTATTTGGAAAAAAATATAAACTGTAAAAAAAATGTTGTAATTTTTATATTTCGAAAATAAAGCTAAATAAATAAATAAATAAATAAATCAATTTTCTCAAAAATAGTATTTTTGATTTTTTTATTTTTTTATGTGTTAAAGTAGACAAAAAATGAAGTCTTTTGCAGATGGAGAATTCATGGACTAAAACGTTATGATTTTTTAGAAAAAGGTGAATTTTTGAAAATGCTCATAATAAACTATTTAAATGTTTTTCAACTCGATTTTATGAAAGTACGCAAAATTTACAACAAAAAAGGTATACGAGAAAATCAGGCTAACATTCCCAAGTAACCAGTAAGCACGATAATGCGGCACGGTAACAGCATTATATGCGCATATAGGGTAATCATTTGATGCTTGTCAGTTTTATCGCAGACAGACGTTCAAGTTAGACTCAGCCACTTGTGTAAAAACATGGCCGCCACAAATCGCCAAGTGGCAATCAGCTAACAGATGGCGTTAGTGGCGTATGCGTCCCGCCACCACCCCGATCACATTTCGTTGACAGCATGACACACAACCGCTCCCACAGCCGGCGAGCTCAACGCTAAAAACTATGCACCTTTTTTTTTGCGCTAGGTGGGTGATGTTCCCTTTTGGATCTAATTTCTCATGTAAAAGTTAATTAAATCTTTTGTAATTTTTACCACAGGTTGGCATTTAATTTACTCACAGATTCATACTAGTATAATAACCTTGAATGATCGTTAGTCACGTAAAATAAAATGGCGTGAAAGTATCACAATTGTGTGAATCATTTTTAAAGTGATTGTTTTGATAGTTTTGTTCAGTGGGTGGTGGATTGGGTGGTAAGCGAGAAGTAGATGCCACGTGCTTTTACGAACTGTCACTGTACTGCAGCAATTTGCTCCCTAGGTGACACCACGGTAGAATTTACACAGGAATTTTGAATAAATTTGTTCCTGCTTAAACGTCTGTCTGCGCTAAAACCATATTCGGTCTATTCACCCCTTGCCATGCATATTTCAACATTATGATTCGCTAGTATAAATGACTTTTATATTACAGCATGCATATTGCGTGATTAATTTCGTCATGCATAAAAGGGTTTAATTCCTCATTACCATTTAAATATTTGTTTTTCTTATTATTTTTTATTTATCAATAATAAAACACAAGTTTGTGCGATGAATATCGATTTATTAACATGATATTATCCACTTCCATTCCGTTTTGACGATATTCTCGCAGAATCCATCATATCGAAACAGAAAGCTCTGCAGATCGTACGGATCCAATACGCTGTACCGCAACACAACACAACAACTTGGTCTCCGTTTGGGCCGATGTGAATCGATCAAATGAAATAGCGCTGTCACTTAAAGCAAATTAGTTGCCGGTTGTAGTAAAGATACTGACATACCGATTCTGGATCCTTTTCCGGATGAAGGATGCAGAAATGGAGGCGTCCATGACAGGCCAATCGGACCGAGATTTTGTTCTAAGGGAAAATAATGATTTAGTTTTATCAAATATACGCAACAGTGGTAACAACTGACTGGGAAACTTACCATTAATGGTGCCTGTCAAGATGCATGATTATCCGAATGTATTTTATCGCGACATTGAACTTTTGCAAACACAGACTTGAAAATTTGACTCTACGTTCGTGAAAGCTTCCGTTTTGTAGTGGAAGAAAATGGCTAGCAAATATTGTAAAGTCCCCAGAGTAATATCTGCTGCTATATGCATAACCGATAATATCTCAATAATAAGATTTGGAAAGTATAAAATAAATTTCAGCAGAGCATTTTTGTTATCAGTTCCAATGATTAAAGCGAACTTATAGTTGGAGTGTCATATATAAAATGTTAACTAGTATTTTCAGTTTTCTCCGTGTATATTTTTGTGGTCGGACAGAAACGTACCTAATAGTTGATTCAAGTACCCATGTTGGTATAAAAAAGAGCTGATGCAGCAAAGATACAAGCAAGTGATAATCAAGTGAAAAGTAAAAGATAGCTTAGAAAAATGAAGTATAAAATGAACACCATCAACAAAGGTTGTGTAAATGTGTTTTCAAAAAAGTGTTCAAAAAGTTACCGAGATCGTACGGAAAGTAATATTGCCAAATTAGTTGAACTAGGGTTTGCAGATGAAAATCAGCTTAATAAATAATTTGAAATTAGTGGTTCGTGTCGTTTACAATTGACCAAAAGAACAGCATTATCAAGCAGTGATGACTTATCAAGTAGTGAAGAGGAAGATGTTTGTATGGAAGAGGAAACAACAGAAGCATCAGCATAGGCAACTTCAATACAGTCAACGGATTCCAATATGAATATTCCTAGTCAGGAGTCATTGGAAGCAACGTCAGCAACTTCAATAGAATCAACGAACTCCAACTTGAATGTTTCTAGTAAGGAGACATTAGAAGTTAGGCAATTTTCAAACTAGTAAAAAAATTGTAAACATTATGAAAAAGTAAGAAATTTATATCAAAATAGGACGCTCCATCATTGTTTAAGAACATGAAATAAAATGCTATCAGAAAAAAATATTCTTTATTTTATCAACTCGAAAAACATCCGAAAACAACCAAAAGTTGTGAATTTTCAGTAAATTAATTTTAAAATCGCTGTATCTCGGAAACGGTAGCAATTAGCAAAATTTTCTCATATTGCGTACGTTCATAAAATCGGGTCGAAAAGCATTCACAAGGTTTATTTAGACCATATTGAAAAATTAACCTTATTTAAAAAATCATAACTTTTTTGTCCATGATTTCTTCCAAAGACTCAATTTTTTGTCTACTTTAAAATAAAAAAATAAAAAAAAAAAAAAACGATTTTTGAGAAAATGGATTTTTAAGCTTTATTTTCGAAATAAAAAAAAATACAAGATATTTTTTAACAGTGTATATTTTTTCCAGATAAAGTTTCAATAATAACCTAAAACTTTGCGGAAGACACCAAACCGATCAGACAAATAGTTTCTTAGTTTTAATTTTTTGAAAATTGTTAAGGCTTTTTTTCTTAGGCCCTTCTCAAAAGTAACGCTAGGGTAAAAATGGCACGGAGACGGAATTCAACTCAATTTTGGGTTGTTTCAACGCAATTCCGTAGTTGAGCGCAATAGACCAATCCAGTTGCCTGCGTAGTAGTGCAATGTTGACAAAATTTTCTTTGTTTGCTGTGAGAACTGTCACAACATTGCTTTTGTTTGCTGTGAGAATCCAAATATAAACAGAATTGCTGCAAAACAACGACTTCCTTGTTGGCCTGCCGTTGACCGAAAGCTCAATGACGTCAAACAAACATCGATACGTTTTCATTCTGAGGAAATCGACTTGTGTAAGATTGATTGTGCGTTGGTGTTCGTGGCAGTTTGCTTGGGGACCTCTATAACTCAATTTTGGCTAAATTGGCTTGTTTAGGGGTATCCTGTTTTTTACATATTCTGATTCTACGTTGAAAACTGAGCCAGAATCCAAAGTTTCATAATTTTCCGTGCCCTGGAACTATTTTTAAAACACGTTTGAATTTCGTATGGAAAACGCGTTTGAATCACCCCTCGGCAAATTTTACTCCGGGACGAGCTGTCATTATGTAAATGGAAATGTCGTTGAGTCGACGGAATTAAATCTATTTTAATCATTTACTATATCAAAATTAAGATAATAAAGCGCAATAAAATCGTGTTACACTTAAGGCCCAAACGCAATGATAGCGGAACGGCAACGGAATGCGGAACCGGTTCGCCAGCATGTACCACACATCTCGACTGAGCTGACAACGAATGAAATTGGATCAACACTGATTCGACAAGCTGATTATAGTTCATGCTGGCGAACCGGTTCCGCATTCCGTTGCCGTTCCGCTATCATTGCGTTTGGGCCTTTAGAAAACTGTGCTCTTTCGGTTTAGCTACAAAAATCTGCGAATTTTTCATCACTAAACAACCCAATTTCCAAGGTCCCCACTAGGTAGTTTGGCTTTAATTCCATTAGAAAAATATACTCAATTTTGGGTTGATTTAACGCAAAATTGAGTTCTTTCGACCCAAACATAAGAAAAGTTGCATTTACCCAAATTTGGCTTATTGGGCCAAAGTACCCCTATTGGGTAGATGCAGCTCTCTCTATTTTTGACAACATTCGTGTGGGAGAAAGAGAAAACCGAGAGATTTTGGGTTGAAACTATAATCGATATACTTAATTTTGGGTAAAGTAAACTCAAAAATTAGGTAAAAAAATTTCTCCGTGGGTGAACCGATGATACAAATAGGCATTTTTGGGTATAAGGAAAGCATATGCCAAATTTCAGCCAAATCAAAGTAAACCGACATTCGAATTCGCTCACCTGCGCTATCAAAGTAATTTGGACAGACCATTACGCGAATATAATTAGGCCATTTACGGCAAAATCAAATGGAGGTGGCCAAATTATATACGCGTAACGCTCTGTCCAAAATAAATAAAACACCTTTCATATTTGAAATTTTATTTAAAAAATGGGTAGAAATTTTAACCTTGACACTTTTGATCATATTTGACGTTCCTCTAGCCGACAACGGAGGTTTCTCTATTTCCTTTTTTAACGCTGGGATTGTTCCTATCTGACGTTTCGGAAGGGACACGGAAAACAAAATACATCCAAAATTTGAGTGGGTGTGGCAAATCTGTCCAACACAGAAGGCTACGCTGGTGCTATCTATGCTTTCCATAGCGGCCGTTTTGGTTATTTTAATGATCCATTAGTGAACTATTTACGTGGAAACTTCAAATAAAACATTCGATCCGCTGAATACCGATCAATGCACTAATTCAAAAGCAGATTCAGATTTTTACGAACGCTAATGGCTGCTGCAATCAGGCTTGGACGCGGGTTGATACGTTAGTGACTATGGCCTTAAGAAGCACACAAAAGTTTCTTCGCCTTTTAACAAATTTTGTTTCCAAAACTATTCATTTGCGGGTTTTAGCAGCAGCCCTGCATAACCTCGCATGCGAATTTGGGAGCTAAAACAAAAGGACAAACGTCATAACAAGATCGCATCGAGGTGCGGCGCACATTCTTCGGTTCGTTCCACACATCGCGCGCACATGTTTATTCGATTCGGGTTGTAATTTTTTGGTGGAAATAGTAATTTTGCAGTGATAAAGTCTGATCGACTTGCTTAAAACTGTAGTGCTTTAGTATAGTGCGACAAAATGTCGATCAAAGAGTCGAAAAAGCACGGTAAACATCGAAATTCAAACGGTGAAGTTCAGAAGTCAGAACAGGTCCAGCCAAAGCAAGGCAAGAAGAAGATTGTGTTCGATGATGACGGTGAACAGAAGGAGGTTCCCGTTGTTACTCCCGTAGGGGAGTCTGGGGCGAACAACGAAAGTGGCAAGAAAGGGAAGAAGCAGCAGAAGAAACCCAAGGAAGTCCCGAGAGAACCGGATTCTGTGGATACGGTGGAGCGCCGCTGGTACGAACATTACGATGGGTATAATACGGTTGGGGAGCTGGTGGAGCTGAAGGATGCGGAGATAGCCGAGCTTAGGAAGCTCTGTCGGGTGGCTTTCGAGGCGGAGAACCGTGCCTTGATGAAAAACAATCCCTCAGATGCCAAATGGTTGCTGACGGCGCTGGAGAAGGGTACTTCTCGGGACAGGGCCAATTCCGGAGCACTTCTTGTACAGACAAATCAGCTGTGCAATTTGCAGGCTTTGGAAACGGTGGTGGGGATGGTCAAGTTGTCTAATAAAGGCCACCTGGATGTGGTGGAGGTGCTCTCGGAACTGATGCTGAATTCCGTTATGCCATACGACAGGAAACTTATATCGATTCCGCTGAGAGGCGCCGATTGGAAGAACGTTAAGAAACAGGAACTGGAGAAGTCCCTGAGGGATAAGATATACGCTTACTGGCACTTCGAGGATGCGTTAAGAGACGTGTACTTCACGTTCTTGAACAATCTGTCGGCGATCATCCAAACGGGTCAGGATAACAGTAAGATGAAGATCATACAGTATGCTTCCAAGTTGTTCACAATGATTCCGGAAAAGGAAGCTTATCTGCTGTCCATGTTGGTCAATAAGCTGGGAGACCCCAGCAAGAAAGTGGCCGTTAAAGCCCTGTATCATTTGACCGAAGTGGTGAAGAAGCACTCGGCCATGTGTCCGGTGATTGTAACCGAAACGGAGAAGCTTCTGTTCCGGAACAACATTTCAACCAGTGCGCAACATTATTCCTTATCGTTCCTAGCATCGATCAGTAGTTTCGGGGATTTCAGCTCCTGCGAGAAGATGATCAACATTTGCTTCTCGTTCTTCAAGATCCTAACCGACAAAGGTGAAATCAACTGCAAGACCATGCAGGCCATCTTGACGTGCCTCCGGAAGGCGATTGGAAATGTTAAACGCGACGTAGATATTGCCAACTTCGTTAAACCGGAAGTCTTGAACACGGTTTACCGAATGATCCATCTAGCGGACATTTCTATCGCTTGTCAAGGTCTATCACTGTTACTCGAAATCACAGAATCGAAAGGAGTCGAACAGAACCGTTTTTACAATGCTCTGTACCGGAAGCTGCTTGACCCCCAGTTGGGCACCGTAGGACCCCGAATTTCGAACATATTCTTCTACATCATTCACCGGGCGATCCAGAACGATCCCATCCCGGAGCGGGCGCAGGCCTTCGTCAAACGATTGCTTCAGGTGGCGTTCAATTTCCCTCCGGCCAAGGTTTGCGGTGTGTTGATCATCGTCAGCAAAGTGCTCCGGAAACGGAAGCACCTGCACCTGGACGGACAGTCCCCCACAGAAAACGAAGATGCAGTTGAACAGCCAGTTGTGCTTGAAAATGGCGAGCAGCAACAGAATGAGGACGACGATGAGGATAAGAAGCCCACCATTAAGAAAGAGTGTAACCGAAAAGTGACGCAGTACGATCCGTTTCACCGGGCTGCGGAATACGCCGGGGCAAAGTACACAATCAAGTACGAGCTGACCCGGTATCTGGAGTACTTCCACCCGACGGTCAAATCTTTCGTTCAGAGTATTTTGACTAGTAAGTATCAATATGTCTAATGATAGAGAATGTCAAGTAAATTGTTCATTTTTGTTGGTGGAATTCCGAACACTATCATATCATATAGGGAGCTGGATGCTATTCTTGACACTTTTCATTCACTTCGGCAGTAGGGTTTTTTAAAAGCTTCTTCTTCTTCTTGGCGTTAACGTCCCTACTGGGACAGAGCCGGCTTCTCAGCTTAGTGTTCTTATGATCACTTCCACAGTTATTAACTGAGAGCTTTCTTTACCTAAGTTGCCATTTTCGCATTCGTATATCGTGTGGCAGGCACGATGATACTCTATGCCCAGGGAAGTCAAGGAAACTTTCTTTACGAAAAGATCTTGGACCGACCGGGAATTGAACCCAGACACTTTCAGCATGGCGTTGCTTTGTAGCCGCGGACTCTAACCACTCGGCTAAGGAAGGCCCCAAAAAAAAAGCTATCAAGCTCATATTAGGCCACAATGTGCTTCGTATTGAAGTGCTCTTTATTGCAAAGATTCAGACGATTCGACCGAGAAAAACCCCCCATGCCAAAATAAATCAAAGCCCAACCCCAAAGTCTCAAAATATATAAGGTTTCATGGGTATACTTTTGAAATTCGTCACTACACATTGTGCAACTACGGCATAGTCACTTAGTTTGATTTGTATTGACACTGTGAGTTTCAGAGGTTATTGTGTTCTTCAGATGTGCTTTTTTAAGATTATGTTTCGATGCTTAAAGAATTTAATTTGAACTAAATTACATGCGAACTGAACGATTTTCTGCATTCTCTGTGTTGCGAAGCAATTTCGCGACTTAATAGGAACAAAGCTTCCTGTCAAACCTTTTTGTAATAAGAGGAAGAACAAGTTAGAGAAACGGCTAAAAGTCACTTAAAGTCGACAGTGAAGTAAATATCATAGGGAAAAGAAGTCTAGTAAAGTTGAATTGAAATCATATTATCTACCTTAAACGAATTTAAGTCGGTACTAATGTTTATAAAAATCCTTAAAACAATTATGTAATTTGTGAAACATCTATTACATCGGCAGACACTACAAGATCCAGCAAAGCTGAAGCCATTCGATGTTTGTCGAAAGATTAGGGAATAGAATAGAAGGTCGCACTGAGAAATTGTAAGGAAGTGAGTTTGGAATTGCACAGAATTGGAACTAACAAATCTTGTTTTAGCTTTAGCTCATCCACTAAACGAAACACTTTTGATTTGCTGAAAGAAGCTCAGCCTCCGACTCTATCGTTCAGCAACACTCTGGAAAACAAACTAAAAGCTTTTTGTGAGAAGTTAGTAACTAACTTTGGAGACCACGGAGGGGCCCAGATAGCCGTTGTGGTAAACGCGCAGCTATTCAGCATGACCAAGCTGAGGGTCGTGGGTTCGAATCCCACCGGTCGAGGATCTTTACGGGTTGGAAATTTTCTCGACTTCCCAGGGCATAGAGTATCTTCGTACCTGCCACACGATATACACATGCAAAAATAATCATTGGCATAGTAAGCTCTCAGTTAATAACTGTGAAAGTTCATTATAACACTAAGCTGAGAAGCAGGCTTTGTCCCAGTGGGACGTAACGCCAGGAAGAAGAAGAAGAACCACGGAGTTTCAGTAAGCTCAGCATTCAGTCTAATTTTACGACCTTCTGAGCATATATATTCCAGAAGAAGTGATTTTTTGGTTTTTAAAGATTAAAAAACCTTAAAATCTTCTCGAAGCATTTAGCAGCGGTTGGAAACATTTCGGTGCCGTTGATCATGTTTACAATTACGAGATTTTGTAGCGTTAATCATAGAAGAACTTCTAGAAGATGAGCATTCCGGCCACTGAATTAATAAATATTCTGAATATTGCTCGTCAAATGGAATGAGATAGTATCCATATAAAAGTGATGCTGAAATGATAATAAATCTTCGAGCTGTTTAGTAGAATACCTATAAGCAGTCTTCCAAACCCATCATTGCGCAAGAGAGATTTAAAAAGCATGCCTTGGAAAATTTCATTTCATAGTGATGAATTTGAATCATCGCATTTCAATGCTCCTATGATCATTTGGTCTCAAGTATTGCGTCATTGATGCAAATCATTTCAGCTGAACTGGATTAGAACGTTTTTGTCGTTTGGATATAGCATCACATGATTTAAAATAATCGACTTAACAAATAAATGCTACGCAAACTTTCTGATATCCGTAAAACAATCCCATGCGAAAGAATAACTCTTTTCGACGGAAGAGTGTGACAACCACGCTTGTTTTGGGAATGTGCCTAGAAGGGAGAACTTCCAAAAAGAATGATTTGAATGAAGTGGGTCGTTGCTCATAAGGAAGTTCCTAGTTGAGTTCATCATGTGATCTTACAGTAAACTGGATGGAACTTAACTAAATCGTGCCCATGAGATCTAGGTAGCTAAATCTGAATGTAAAGATTTCTGGCTTGTTGAGTAGAAGGTATTAGATTAAGATTCGATACGTGTCATAAGAGGATAGTTTTAGGTGAATTGTCGTATGTAATAACTTAGTGAACTGTTCCCCGGAACGACGCTTAAAAAACTGATAGTAGAATAGGTGTTGTCAATCGCCAGAAAGAGTTACTGCATACTGCAGAGCCTAGTCGCACTCAGTTGAGCGTAGAATGAGAAAAGTTCAATACTCGATGCATGAAATTCCCAATGTTGTCAGTGTAGGCCTAATAGTAAAAAATTATGCTTATAAGCACGATTCAGCAAAATTGAAACCTGAAATTAATCGTTACCACTAAATTTAAAGAATTTGAGCACGTTTGGGCTAAAGTGCAATTGTCTGGTGAGACACATCTTTTTGTCTCCGTATACTTTCCTCCTAACAATGCGTGCAAAGAAACATACGATAAGTTTTTTAGTGTAGCGGAAAATGTTATGTCTAGTTTACCCCCTGAAGTAAAGGTTCATATTTACGGTGATTTTAATCAACGCAATATTGAATTTATACCAGATATGGACAATGATAATATATTACTCCCAATCATTGGAGAAAGCGAATTGCTACAGTTTATATTTGACAAAATTGCAAACTTAGGGCTTAATCAAATCAACCATGTAAAAAACCAACAAAACTGCTATCTTGATCTCTTGCTAACGAACGTCTCCGATGACTTTTGTGGTGATAAGGCATTGACTCCTCTTTGGAGTAATGAAGTTTTTCACACGGCAATAGAATTTTCTCGGTTTATTTCTAATACATATTTATATATTACACAATGAATTTGAGGAAGTATTCGCCTATAATTCAGCAAGCTATGACAACATAAGAAATAAATTAAATAATATTAACTGGAAATCGATTTTGAGAAGTAGAGATGATGTAAATATTTCAACAGAAGTTTTCTACAATTGTTTGTTTAAAATCATATTAGAAGAAGTACCAATCATTAAAAGAAGGTGTAATGATTTTTCAAGACATCCTGTCTGGTTCAATAAAGAAATAATAAATTTGAAAAATCGTAAACAGAAACTACATAAAATTTACAAAAATCATAAAAGTCAAGAGAATTTACCAGTGTATCTGAACATGAGCGAACAGCTTAATTCAGCAATGCGATTGGCATATGAGAACTACAACTCCAAAACAGAGCAAGAAATCAAAAAACTGTCCAAAAAATTTCTTCAACTATGTTAAATCTAAACATAAATCCAATAACTTTCCTTCTACAATGTATTTTAATGATAAGATTGGTCATACCTCACAAGAAATATGTAACTTATTTTCAAAATTTTTTCAAGAAGTTTACACCACATTCACTGAAGCTGATCGTGATTATGAATATTTCCATCCTGAATTTCCTAACGATGTTGGTATCAGTCATATAAATGTTCATGAAATATTGAATGGTTTAAAAAACTTGGATGCAACCAAAGGTAATGGACCGGATGGAGTTCCACCAATTTTCATGAAGACTTTAGCAACTGAATTAACTACTCCTTTATTTTGGCTCTTCAATATGTCACTGGAGTCTGGAGTCTTTCCAAAACTGTGGAAAAGCTCATACCTTGTTCCCATTTTCAAATCAGGCAAAAAATCTGATGTAGTTAATTATCGTGGCATATTTCGTGCATTCCGAAACTCTTTGAGGCCATTATAAATGAAAAAAAGTATTCATCCAAATCAAAAATAGAATAACTACATCGCAGCACGGCTTTTTAAAGGGCGATCGACATCACTAATTTACTTGAATTTGTAAACTATTCGATGAGTGCTATGGAAAATGGAAATCATGTGGAAACTTAGTACACAGATTTTAGTAAAGCATTTTACCGTGTTGATATACCCATGCTTATATTTAAACTGCGAAAAATGGGTATTGGAGCCAAACTGCTGGAATGAATAGAATCATATTTAACCACTCGCGAGCTAATAGTGAAATTCAAAGGTAATAGGTCAACTCCCATACATGCCACTTCAGGGGTTCCACAAGGCTCCCATTTAGGTCCGCTTTTGTTTATACTGTTTGTGAACGACCTGTCTTTTATTCTTGACAAACTAAAAGTATTAACATATGCTGATGATATGAAACTTTATCTGGAAATAAAAACTGCACAGGACATACATACTTTTAAATATGAAGTATACATTTTCCACACATGGTGTCAGAAAAGTCTACTACAACTGAATGTAAACAATGTAACCTGATATCTTTTAACAGGAGAAGAAACATTCCTAATATAACAATAACTTTAGGCAATCAGAATGTTGAAAAATGTAATAGAATCAGAGACTTAGGCATAATTAAGGATTCAAAACTTACTTTCATTGATCACTATAACACTATGATAAATAAAGCCAATAATATGTTAGGCTTCATTAAACGCTTCGCTTATAACTTCAATGATCCATACACAATAAAAACATTGTTTATTGCCTATGTTAGATCAATACTTGAATATTGCAGCATAATTTGGTCACCTTTTCCAACAGTACATGAAGAAAGGATAGAGTCGGTGCAAAAACAGTTTTTATTATATGCTCTTCGAAAATTAGGTTGGACTGAATTTCCATTACCATCTTACAAAGCTAGATGTATGTTGATTGATATTCAAAACCTCACCAGCACTTATACACTGAGGGTGTCTGTTAGTCCCAAACAGTCATTTGGTTGGTTCCTTGTGTAAGTGCAGCTGATCTGGCGATACTGGAGTAGCATCCACGGGCGGCCAATCAAGCTCAAGCTCAAGCTCAAACTTTAAAGGGCTTGTGCAGTCTCAGTTTTCTTCCGAATGAGCTCAAATTTTGGGAGGACACTCAGAATTTGATCTAGAATCAAATGAAAGGTGTGGAGGGAAAACGTTTTTTTGAACCACTCTACTGAGTATATTTTCTAGATAACCGGATGAAAAAAATTGTTTTCAATCTTATTTTTGTCAACTGGTATTTTCTTTTACATTATGAAATTTTGCAAATTTTGATGTGTCGCATGGCTTTGTCCCAATGTATGAACTCGACATTGATTTTCTTTTAGGGCTTACTTGCAATGATCGGTTTCTCCTCATCATTGTTTTCTTCGCATGATTACAGAAAACATTTCGAAGCACTTATTAGTGTTGTACAATATAAGATTGCCCTATCTTGCATCGTGAGCTAGAAACGATGCGCATGTTTTTTTTTTTTGCGAAGTTATTAGCAAAAGCGAGGGTCAATGTAGTCCTGTTGAGGCAAGAATACCGAATTGGTCTCTTTTCTGAGACTCACAATACTTGCTACGGAACCACTTAGGTGACTACTGTTACCTAAAAATGTCTTTATATGTGATGAATTACCACTTATAAATTAATAAATTTGGTTTTCACTTACTAAACATATTAGAGTTTTGTTTTATAATAAGCAAACTCTCAACTACATTTATTTTCTTTTTTTTCGCGGATTGGTGTTTCTAGTCGCAGATCGAGTTTTAGAAATCGCGATTTTCGCGGATAAATTTTTGAAGTTTTTGTAGCAGCCCTGGTAATAGAAGAAAATTACTTCTCTTCGAATAAATTGTTGAATTTGAGCATAATAAATTGAAATTTCCTTACTAGTGTATTGCCACGAGGATTCCACAACTGTTGTTTAGGAATAGCCTCTGAAAGATGTCTTATTTAATTCTTTGAAGAATCCTTATTTAAACTGAGGAGTGTATTTTGGTCCTGTTCGGAATTTCTTTTTGATTTACATTTGGGTCTTTTTATCAATAAGTTTATTCAGACATAAGGTCTCTAAAGTTTCTATGTTTTTGACACTTAGATGGTACCAGCCCTTTAATCCAATTACAATTTAGTAAAGTTTACAACAATCTGGTCTGCTCCAGTCACAGTTGCATTTATTAACATTGCATCAATCGTTGGTTGAAATTGTTCAAATAGAAAATCAAAATCAAAAAGCAAGCAAGTGGAGCATCTGAATCGTGAACATTTTTGGCCGTGTATTCAAAGTATAAAATCTTCGTGATTTCGCTCTTAAAATTCAAACAGATTCTTTTATACTATAAAGTTTTGCTAAAGGAATACAGTGAACAAATTTAAAACCTGATTGAACTTCGTTTGATAAGTGAAACTGGAAATTAAAACAATTTCAACAATCGTATCCAATAACTATAAAGTACACTCCATTGTACCGAAAGTGATCTAAAACACAGTGCACCGGATTGGTGTGGGTTCTTAGTGGAACCGAATACTATAAAACAAATAGGATCCGTGAATTAGTCTGCTCGCTGTTGCTGTTGTGGTTACTGCTGCTGTGTTGGCCTACTGGTGTTGTTGTTATTGCTTTGACTAGAAGTGTGTCTGGTTCGTTGATATGACGAAACGTAATAAACCAAAGCGCCAACTTAGCGATTCACCTAATGGAGCTGATGTTGCTGGCTCTATAGCAAAACAACACTGCGGTGACACTGAATCCTTGTTAAGTGGGGAGAACGAAGATGATCTGGATGAGGATTTGTCTTTGAAAGATCTCTACAAGCTCATTAAACGCGATATTTCGAATGCTAACGAAGAAATGAAAACACGATTGAGTGGGCTGACTAATGAAATACACAATGCTGTCTCGCAACTGAAATCGGACGTAGAGTCCATAAAATTGTCACAGGAATTCCTTTTCAATGAATTTGAGCATCTCAAAAGTGATATCTCCAATAACAAATCGATGATAACTTCTCTCTCCAAGAACGTCACCAAAATCAACGGTACATGCACAACCAATGAAAAGCATATCGAAGAACTGAACTACGAACTCAACAGTCTTCGTCAAGCTACAATGGAGGGGCATCTACTGATTTGCAATGTTATCAGGGCTACTGATGAAAAACTTGTGGATGTATTCAACAACTTGTGGATGTATTCAACAACATTTTGATCAGTTGGATATGCAATGTAACGTGGAAGATGTACAAGGTATCGCGCGATTAACATCAACCAACCGAGGTGGAATGCAGCCTATCCTGGTCCGTTTCTCGAACCCTACCTTTAAGGAGCGTATTATTAAAGCCGCTAGGGATAAGCCGATCACTTGTGAATCAATTGGCCTAGGGGTCAAGCAAAGGATTTATTTTAATCATCGTTTGACAAGCGCAAACCGGGTTTTGCTTAATGAAGCACGGAAGTTCAAACGCAATAATAACTTCAAATTTGCATGGTATTCCAACGGGAATGTCTTCTTACGTAAGGATGAAAGTTCTAAGGCAATCCATGTGAGTGATGTTAGTGTTCTATCATCAATTGTGTAATATTTCCTGATTAAGTTAAATTACTTTG
Source organism: Aedes aegypti (assembly GCF_002204515.2). NCBI lineage: Eukaryota > Metazoa > Arthropoda > Insecta > Diptera > Culicidae > Aedes > Aedes aegypti. The sequence goes on along the minus strand of NC_035108.1, from coordinate 68,906,773 downwards.
ATTAAAATAAATTATAAAGCAGAGCTAATAAACGAGTTGAATATTAATTTCTGTTTAGAAGAGATAAAACTTGATAAAGAAAATCTTAATATCCTGTACCTAAATACAAGAAGTTGTCGTAATAAAGAAGAAGAATTGTATCAGTTAATAAATGAGTTTGATGGCAGTGTACATGTGGTGGTTTTTGCAGAAACTTGGTTATACAAAAACGAAATTTTTAATCTTTTGGGATACGATGCGTATCATTGCTGTAGAGATGGAAGAGGAGGTGGCGTATCAATTTTCGTGTTATCAGATTATCGAAGCCAATTAATGTTGGAAATAAGTTCGGAGGATAATAATTTCCTGATGGTTGAATTGATAGATCAAAATGTAAAAATAATGGGAGTGTACAATCCTGGTAGGTCATTTAATTTATTTTTTGAACAATTAGAACAAATTCTACATAACTACAAAAGAATTATCGTATGTGGTGATTTCAACATAAATCTACTAGATTCATCGGGAGAGTTAATTCGCCAGTACACGTATAAAATTCAATCCTTGGGATATATAATACTTAACAAATTAGACGCACGCTACGCTACACGTATATCTAATACAATAGCCACTGTTATAGATCATATTATTACTGATATATTTGAATATGACCTACAATTTGGAATAAAAGACACAGAACGCTTAATATCAGATCACAGAACTCTAACTTTGTCAATGAGAATAGAAAACCATAAAAAGTATAATCCTGATCATAAAAAGATTTGTGTGAACTACGAAAATATTATAAGATCAACTTCACAAAACACTTTTGATATCTGTCAGCAATTTAGTGATATTGTTGTAGTACTAAATGAAATAATAACTAAAAACAGAACAGAAATATTATCAAGAAAAAGCAATGGTCATTAGAAAACCTTATATAAATAACGCATTGATTGCTGAAATCCATAACAAAAATGAGTTATATAGGCAATATAGAACAGCCCCAGAGGGTGTTTTAAAAGATGAGCTTTATATTTTGTATGCAAGGAAGCGAAATATGTTGAAAAATAAGATCAAATTTGCCAAAGAGCAGTACTATGGGCGCAAAATACATCAAAACATAAATAACTATAAGAAAACTTGGAGCACACTTAGGGAAATCATTTTCCAAAACGGCTCCGAAAATATAACACCACAGGCGTTGACATTAAAAGAAAATGGTAAGATTATTGATTCAGCTGCACAAATAGCAAAGTGCTTTAATGAATATTTTATTAACATTGGTTGGAATATTCAACAGAACGGAACAGGAAATAATAATTTTTTAACCCTCTAATACCCAAATTTTTTTTTTTCGATCTAAATATTATTATTCGTTATCTAAAATCATTCTAAACACGGTTTGGGCAATGATTTATTTTTCTTCGTAAATTTAGGAATTTTGGTTTTTGATTTTTATTATTTTTATTTTTGAACATCCCTATCCTTTTCAATTTTTTCTAGAAGCCTCTTCTAGTTACTGATTTTTGACAATAATAAAAATTTGAGTTTTTACTATACTTTTGAAAATATGATTTTTTTTATTTTTTCTGGAACATTTTTTATTTTCCGTGTAACTAACGGAAAAACAGATTTGAAATAATTTCAATACCATCAGGCTCTTCTTCTGTGATAGTTTGATCGTAGAAAAATATAAAAGGTACGATTTTTCATAATACACGTTAAATGAATCCCAGACATTTGTAGGTTATATAAGAATACAATTTTTCAAACAATTTTCAATAATACAAAAAAGTTTCAAAAATCAAAAAAACTTTTCTTATATGCGTGTTATGAGTCAAGGTTTAAGCCAAAAATAAAATCATTTTAATTTCCGAGCTACGAAAAAATACACAAAATTCCAAAGTGTACCCCGTCTAAAGGCGGGGTTGGGTATTAGAGGGTTAATCTATTTAAATACTATGCCAGAAACTCGTTTTTCTTTTTCTGTTGTTGAGACAGAAAAGGTGAAAAATGTGATAAATTCTTTGAAATCAGGAGCATCAGTTGGACTAGATAAAATTTCTACGAAATGTATTCAAAAATGTGTTACTTTTATTGCCCCAAAGCTAACTGAAATAGTAAATAATATGATTCTTTCTTCGCAATTTGAAGACTGTTTAAAAATAGCAAAAATAGTTCCTCTATATAAATCGGGAGATAAATTTTCAAAATCAAATTACAGACCTGTTTCGATTCTACCAGCCCTGTCGAAGATCCCTGAATGCATTATGAATGAACAAATAAAGCATCATTTGCTGCAAAATGAACTTCTGAACAAAAACCAGTTTGGTTTCCTGCCAAAGAAGAGTACTGAAACTGCTTCGTTAGAACTTTTGAACTTTATAGTGAAAGGGTTAGATGACGGAGAATATGTTGGGTGTATTTTTATACATTTACGTAAAGCTTTCGACTGTATTTCCCATGAACTTCTAATAGCTAAATTAAGTCTCTATGGTTTTACGCCTTCAGCAGTGAGTTTACTAAAATCATACCTAGCGAATAGAAAGCAGCAATGTCAAGTCAATGGAGTACTTAGTGAACCCTTGTTAATAAAGTCTGGTGTACCTCAAGGGTCAATCATAGGGCCCATACTATTTAACATTTTCATTAACGATTTATTCAATATACCATTAAAAGGAAAATTACAGTGTTATGCGGACGACGCTGTTCTTAAGTATAGAGCAAAAGATTTAGAAACGTTACAAAGTATGATGCAACACGATCTTCAGTTACTTCCCAGCTGGTTCTCGGCAAATAAAATGCAAATTAACAATAAAAAAAACGAATTTCATAATATTTTCTCTAAAAACTTCAAATGTATATTTGGACTTGTACATTAATAATGAGCGTCTTTCTCAGGTCACTGAGGTAGACTATTTAGGTTTGGCAATTGACAAGAATTTGAACTGGAAAAGTCACATAACATTAGTAAAGAATAAAATAACTCCTTTTATATTTGCTCTAAGAAGGGTTAGAGGTTGTCTAAGCACAAAGAGTTGCTGGCAATTGTATAATGCATTCATATTACCTCACTTGTCTTATATGAATACAGTTTGGGGATCAGCTGCAGCAAGTCACTTAAACGTTTTGAAAGTTCTACAAAACAGGGTTATTAAAACAATTCGAAAGCTTCCACTTCTCTTTCCAAGTGCAAGTTTATACTCACCAGAAGTTTTGCCTTTAAATTTGCTGCACAAATACAATTGTTTAATTCTGGTGTTTAAAATCAAATATAAATTGGTAGAATCGAATATTCGTCTTATTGAATTTCATGATTTGCATTCTCATAGCACAAGAGCAAGACAAAACTTTTATGTTTCAAGGCCACGTACAGAATTAGCTCTTAAACATTTTTTCTACTCCGGAATAACTCAGTTTAATGCGCTTCCTAATCATTTAAAATTAGAATTAAATTTATCATCTTATAAAAAGAAATTGAAAAAGTATCTATTTGAGAATAATTGAGATATCCATATTGAATTATTGAAATGTAATGAATTAATGTTAGTATTAAGTAGAAAATAAGAAACATTGTTAGATTATAAGCTTGCTCCCTCGAAATATTTTACTTTTCGAGTGGCTGGACACAGTTAATTATGTAACTTCTACAGCTGCGTTGTTAAATAAAGCAAAATCAGAAGCAGACTTGTTACCAGAAGTACATATCCACATATCGTTCAATTTTCGAACAAAATTAGGTGATTGATGAAGGGGATTACGTTCTGAGCTAGAGGCTGCTTCGATTTGGTGTTCGGAAAATTTGTCTAAAGGTCATCAAATGTTGGCTATCTTGGTATAACCCTGCATCAGAAGCTAAAGTTTGGTTGTCACGTGACCAACTGCCTCCAAAAATGCGATAAGGTCGTCAAAATGCTGTACTCTCTTGTAAAAAGACGCTCCCGTTTGGACCCTGGTATCAAGATTTTGTTATACAAAGCCGTTCTCAGGCCAACGGTTGCGTATGGCTTTTCTGCTTGGTACGACTGTGCACAATCACACCGGAAAAAGTTCAATTAAACAAAATCGTTTGCTCAAGATGATTCTTGATTTAAGCCCTTTTCATCCGACTGACGAGGTACACCGACTTGCTGGCGTTGAGCGGATCGATGATTGGTTTCGGAGATTAATGCCTAAATTCCTGGACAGCTGTTCGTCATCTGTAAATCCACTTTTACAAGAGCTGGCCGCATAGATGTGGTGTGATATTATACTTAAGCTTTTCTTTCTCTTTTATAAGCAATTTCGAAGGTTTTTTGTGATCACTCTCGATTTTAGCACGGTTTTCTGTTCAATTTTATCACGCCATAATAATTGTATGAAGTTCATACATTCTACATTGAAAAATAACGCTACACAAATATCATGTAACTATTTGACCCATCTCTTACGTGCTTTTCATTTCATTCGCTCTCTTACTGCAACATTAGTCTCAAATTTAGGGTAATTTGCCCATTATTGCGGTATTCCCTATTATTGCGGTATAAGAATTAAACCCTCATTATTAATCGAAAACTCTATTTCTATGGATATTATTGATGATGATGAAAGTTTATAATATTCCCAAGCTGTACCAAATGAATGCTTTAAAAATTAAACGATTTTGATCGTTGAAAGAACAGTTTTAAATGATGCATCAAGAAAAGCCTATATCTTTAACCAGTCTCTCTATCTACGGGTGGGTTTTCATAAGCTTCAATTTTTAAGTTTAGAACCAAAACAATTATATGTAGCGGGTATATCAGTTCAGTATGGATGTAGTTACATGATAAATATTTAATTTTGAATAAAAGTTCTATATTTTTGAGAAAAAGCATATACCGCAATAATAGGACAATTAAAATAGCTTTTTGCCTATTATTGCGGTATCTGTAAATCTCATTCAAAAATTCGATATTTCAATAGTCATTTTAAATGTAATTGCTGGAAACATTAATTATATTATTAAGATACTAATTAGGGACATAATTTAGAGTTATTCATACATTTATTTAGTCAAACAAAAGGTTTATGTTTATTTTTACCATGTAATTCCTCTTATTTACAAATATTTTGCAAATAAACACAATGTTTACCAAAAATCACGTAAACTGACTGAAAATCGGAACATATGCCAAAAATATGTTGACAAACTAAGATATAAGATGATCGCAAGGAAGCAATCCTTTAAAATTTTGTTGCTAGTGGAAAATATTGTTAAAAGCATCAAAATTGTAGGTTATACTTAAGTCAACAAATTCATTTATTATATAGCGACTAGTGGTCTCAGATGGATGAACCTTGTCTATTCACTTTAACATTGTCCACCTACGACGAAAGAGGAGACGAAACCGGTAGAAAATCATTCGATTCTGTTGATTTATGTTCGAATCGTGACATAAAGTAATGAATTAGTTTTCCTCATAGATATGTCCAAAGTCACACAAACTGACAGTTCCGTGCAGTGTCATTAACATGGAGGGAGCATAATTTCAGTGTTCGAACATTGTGTGGTATTGAATGTATATGGATTGTAATAAAATCTATGATTTTTGGTATACCGCAATAATAGGACGGCACTACCGCAATAATAGGACAAAATACCGCAATAATAGGACAGAGAAAGAGCTTCAGATTTATGTAAAAAAATGTATGTATGATTCCAAAAATTACTTTTTTACTTCACTATACTCCAGATAAAGGATAGTTTTAACAGTTGACATTGCAAAATACTATAATATTTAGATTTTGGACACTGCAATACGATTTTAATTCCAACACCGTGCTTAAGTCCTCCATAATAGGACGGATACCCTAGATGAAAATTATATAGCAGAAAAATACATTTTCATTTTATCACGCTTCGGTATATCACGCCAAAAAAGTTTGGATCTGTGATATAATCGAGAAATTGCTGTATCTCCATATCTCGATAGTTAAACTCTAAACACAAGTTGTAATTGCTAAGGTAACAATAAAAATATTTGAAACTAGTGGTCCCGGCAAACTTCGTCTTGCATCAAGTAGGCTGTTGAAAAACGGTATGGATCGTCCCATACAAAATGACAGTTCCGTTCACGCTCGTTTTTTTCGAATTTCCCGGTGAATATCCTGGGATTTTTATGCACACAAACACGTCGGAACACTTGACGAACAAAACGGAAAAATAATCATTCAAATCGGTTGACCCGTTCGTAAGCCATTTCGTGACATACAAACACCACTCCATTTTTATTTATAAAGAAGATTTGAAAATTTAGCATCGAACTGATTGCTTATTTCGATGCAATTATCAACATTAACAATTCATCCTTGGAAGAAAGCGTGCCTTCCAAAGAAACGTCCTCTCTTCCATTTTTGCCTACGCGTTTACGCGACAGTTTTAAAACCCACTGAATTCAGCGATTCACCCTTCCTTTTGTTTGTGGTTGCAATTATGTTTAGTGAATAAACAAAAGAAGAAAAGATCTTCTCAGAGGTTTTTTCCCTAGACCGCTAGCCTTAGCTAACGAATCCAACGAAAAATTGAAGGCATGGTTCCAAACAGGGATCAATAGGTAGTAAAAAGTAGCACAGAAAAATACTGTTTTTGCAATTTCTCATCGTAAAGCATGCAGTGCGGTAATCGTATTTATGTAGTGCGGTAATAATTATTACGCAACTGAAACCAGTTGTGTAATAGTAGTTTACGGAACAAGTTGCAGAAGTAAATTTATCCTACGAGGCTTGCCGCATAGGATAACTACGACGAGTGCTGTAAAAATCGAGTTCTGGAAGAGTACAACATTTTTGCAATTTCGTAGAAGACCACTTGAGGGTATCAAAAATTATATCGGAATGCATTCACCATTATTTCACGATTTCTGAAAAATTGTTGTGTAATGATTAATAACGCAACTCAAAACAGTTGCGTAATGAGAAAGCGTTGCGTAATGAATCATAACAGCACTGGTTTCAGTTGCGTAATGACTATTCTCGCACTGCATAGTTCAGTGCATACAGTGTAGGCCGTTTCATGACAGATTGGCGTGATGAAAAACAGCCTATTACGATGAGAAATTGCAAAATGGCTATTACGCAACGCTTTCTCATTACGCAACTGTTTTGAGTTACGCAATGAATCATAACATAATATTTTTTCAGAAATCGTAAAATAATGGTGAATGTATCTCGATATGATATTTTATATCGTCAAATAGTCTTCTGCGAAATTGGCCAAAAAAATGTTGTAGGCCTTGTTGAATAAACGTTCTTCTCGTGCCGTAAAAATCATCATTCTGCAACTTGTTGCGTATAGTAGTTTACGCAACAAGTTGCAGTATGATGATTAGTAACACTGAAAACTGCTGTTTTTGTAGCACCTCTGTCACAGATTAGGACCGGATCCTATTATTGATACTTTTGATTCACTTCGACAGTGAGGTTTAAATCTCTGCCTCAACAAATGTATTAAATTCATCATTTAAATAAAAGTTAAAGTAAAACAAAATCATTTTGATCTCTTCAAGGAATTTATCATTATTTGAGAGACCTCCCAAGAGGACTTTGAACAAACGTTCAGTTTCGTCTTAGTACATGGAAAATTCATGCCTCTTCTCTTCAAGTTGTTTGAAATGTAGTTCGCAATCCATCCGGCAAATCAGGACAATCTCCTTCTATGCGACATACATGGAAACATGAAAACAACTTTTGTCTAATACCAGCAAATTTGGAAATACTAATCACGATTGGCGCAACTCTTTGCTTCTCACTTGGTCGAAGAGCCTGGACTGCTTCGGTGTCTGATGTAAAGCATTCATTGCTCGTTTTGATACAATGTTTAACATTAGGTGTTTTTCACTTCTAGCAATTGTTTTATGTAATATCAAATCTTCCGTCACTGAACTCATTTGTACACTTTTTACAGATTCCCCGCTCAGCTACTACGGTGACCCATTGCGGGACTTTTCGCTGGGACACTTCTTGGATCGGTTCGCGTTCAAAAATCCGAAAAAGCCCAAAACCGAGGAGAACGCCGAGGGCGAGCAGGTACCGAAGAAGAAAATTCTGGGCGTGGCTCAACGGAAGGGCGACTACGTTCCAAGCGGATCGCGTGGACTTCCGGTCCACTCGCTCACCAAGGACCACTGCACCGAGGATGAGCAGTACATCTTCCAGTAAGTATCGATCGGAGGTTTTGTCATCCTTGAAACAATTCTTATGATCCATTTTCGAATCAGGTTCTTGGAGCAAAAGCGAGAGCGTCTGCGTGAGGCAAAGGAGCAAATCAAGGCCAAGAAGGCCGAAAAAGGAATCGTGGATGAAGATGACGATCTGTCCGATGCCGAATCGTTGGACGACGATGAGTTCGATTCGTATCTGGATCGACTGGGAGTGCCGGGTGGAGATGATGGCGGTGCGGACATTGATCAGGAGGTGGACTTCATGAACGAATTCGAGCAAGACTTGGCCAAGAAGGCCGACAAGAAAAAGAAGAAACGTGGCGCTGCCGAAGAGGAAGATGATGAAGACGAGTTCGGCGGTGGGATGACGATGCGCCGGGTATCGATGATGACGATGAGGGTGGTTTGGATGATGACGTGGACCTGGAAGATGGCGAAGAGGATGTCTTCAGCGATGGCGGAAGCATTTCTTTGGATGAGAACGAGATGGACGACGATGATCTAGAGGATGACGATGAAGACGAGGATGAGGAAGATGAGGATGATGAACACGACGAGGAAGACGCACCAAAGTCCAAGAAAAAGCGAAAGGAGGGTGCTGTGAGCGAACGGGAATTCCAGAAGAAGCTCAAGACAGGAGACTTCAATTCCTTGTTTGCCGCTGCGGACGACTTTTCGGAAATGCTGGAAACGAATGTGGGTGCGAAGGATAGCAAGTCGCACGGAACGCTGGGAGAAATCTTCAACCGAGATAACGCTCCCTCGAAGCAGATGGAATGGGAACAGGCACGGTTCAGCGGTAAAAACAAAATGCAGAGTGGCAAGAAGCGGTTCATCAGTAAAAAGCACGGTTCCTCGTCCGGCGGAGGAATGGGTGGCAGCACAAAGTTCAAAGGCGGTAAGGTGGAAAAGAGGCAACCGAAGTCGTTCGGTAAGGCTAAGAAGGGCGGCGGAAAGGTAGGAGGTAAGCGAAGAAAGTAGATTTGTAGAATTTGGGAGTACCAGCACTTATTCTGTTTCAAATAGTTGTTAATCATAAACAATGTCCTTCAGTACATTTGATGCTATATTGTTTAAAGTTTTCCGAAATCCATTGGATGAAATTATTGAAAGCAAAATTGCACTAGGAACCAACAGACGGAGCATGGGAGTAGCGTACCTCCTTCAAAGTACAATTTCGAGAATTCCAAACATTATAAAGTCAATGAGCGCTGTCCAAACATTATAAAGTCATCAGCGCCGGCAACATCCTTATGGTCAACGGGGAATGGATGGAATGTTAGTGTGACAACCATTGTTACTACAGTCCGAGTATACCTATGCATCTTCATGGTTGTCACGGGTTAGTGGGAAGGAGTAAGAAGTTATACAAACTGGATTCACCTTGGTAAGTGATGTGATTCATGTAGCCTCAATTTAAAAAGTCACCTGTTTAGATAGATGTAGACGGAACATAAAATATGTCGACATATTTGGTGACGAACCATTCATAAATTTTGCAAATACGAAAGAGGACATGTTTGGAAGGAACATCCATTTTTACTAAATCGAGTATACCTCAGCATCTCCATGATCCTTCTGTCATAGATTTTTGTTGATATGGAAGTTTCCAAACCTAGTAATAAACATCTGTTCGGGTAAGGCGATAGATTTACTGGGTCACGCCATGGAAGATTCCGTAAGGCTAGCCTCACGAATCTCTTCTGCACTCCTTCATGGTCAAGGGTCCAGGTAACCTCGTACGGACACCGTACCGGCGTACCACATAAGCATTTTCAACTATAGGTCTAACCAGTGAGCAGTACAATGCCTTGTGGCAGTGAGGATCTTTGAAGTCTCGAGCTATCTTAGAAATATAGCCAAGATGTCTATTTGCCTTCGCGATAATCGACGAAAATTGAACTTTAGGTCCAGGAGGACTCCAAGGTCATTGACTTTATCAACTCTACGAAGCAAAGTGGCATCAATGAAGCAATATTGGTCCCTTTGTACGATGGAATACTTTTTTTTCTATCTTTTTTTAACGAGATTTTTAGCCATGGCCTAGTTCATCTCGGGACCAACGGCTTTACTTTCCTTCCGAAGGAAGTCGTCTCTATAACATTTTCTTTGTCCTATCGGGTAGGATTCAATCCCAGGTCCTCGGCGTGAGAGCCCCGTCTCTACGAAGGAATGTCATTACCACGCATTTTGGAATAGAAATTATTAATTTATTTCGCAGACACCAATCAACGAATAAGTCTAGTGAACATTGTAGACGATGACAATCTTTCACTGTACGGACGATAAGGTAGAGTTTTAAATCATCAGCATACACAAGTTTGACTTTAGCTCCCAGTGATGCCACAAGGGAGTTGAAATATAGCGTAAAAAGTAACGGTCCCAAATACTGCCCTGAGGTACACCAGAAGAACTTGTAAACAGCTTAGATACACGTGAATCAAATTTCAGCATGAGTTACATCACATAAATTTAATTTGATAAGCTATACGATTCTAGAACATGAGTCAAGATAGCTCTCTATCGGTCTGTAACGGAAACTCTTCTTGTGTCGAACCATTCGAAGTTTTCTTGTAATCAATAAACAAGAGCGAAGGTATGTGTCTTCATATATAATTCAAAATATGAATTAGCGCATGCCGAAATTTGGAGTGACGAACCAATCATAGTTTTTAAATAAATTCATATACGCAACATTCATACCGTTTTTTCCGTTAGTGTGTTGATTTATTTATCTTATTTGAAATAAAAGCATGAAACGAACTCACCAATGAATAATCCATCGTCGACAGGGCAGCTACAAATATCGTCACCCACACGCCTAACACTCGGCAGTCAGTAGAGATAGCTGGCGACTTTAATGCATGGGCAGTAGTGTGGGCCAAAATTTAGATTCGCTCCAATCCACTTTTTGGATTGCATTTGGGTCCCACAACAACTGTGCAAAATTGCAGCTCGATCGGTGAAACTATATTTTAGCGCCAGCCGTTCAAAGTTTGTATGGGACTTACTATGGGAAAACTTACTTTTGCAAAGAAAAATCGCCAGAGGGCGCCCATTGACCTCTATAAAAATTCTGAACACAGATCATGTTAGGTATTTTTACGATGAAAAATATTGCCGAAGACCGCGAAACAATCCGACACATGTGAAAAAAGTTATTCAATGAAAACCTTTTGGCAAGGCGACGTTGATAAGCACGTAAAGGAATAACAATAATAACAAAATCGTGCAAAATTTTTAGTCTATGCGAAAGTGCCAATTCGAGTCCATGGTGTGACGCCTACAGAGTGGTAATGGCCTAAGACAAGACGTGACAGGTCAAAGTTCAAAAACGAAACCAATTGCCTGTCAAAAAAGACCACTTCTCATTGGTCGTTTTGGCAAAAGCCTACTTTCACATCGTTGAGTTGGATTGCAACAGGGCACTTTGTTGCTAGTCCGGCCGTGTTGCTAGTTCATGGATTAAAGTTTGCATCAAAATTTTGGAAATTTTTCATGGAATCATTTTATTTCAATTAAATTCATATTTGATATTAAGTTCTAAGCATGTGTTCATACAATACTAAAACATGTGAAAAATACTTAATTTAGACCAATATAATGGAAATTGTTTCACATAAATTGTTGTTAGTATAGAAGTTTGACGTTTACTGGCCTTGTTGTTTACTGATTTCATGGAGGAGTGAGAGAGAAGGTATGATTTTTGTGTAGAGCCCCATAGCGCCCCAAGAGAAGTCGCCCGAGTTGCTGCGATCGATAATCGATGTACCGTGCACCCCCGTTAATTTGAACGGTACCTCATGCAAACCATCGGGGTTCATTTTTAATTTGAACATCTAGTCACCCTAGAAACGTGTTTCTGGCTACCACTTTCACTGTTTTGTTTTGATTCTGCGTTCCGTTCCACAGTGTTTCATCGAACTTCACTCCGTTCCATGAGCTAAATGACGTTTGAACCATTTTTAATCTGAACGATGTGCAAATTAGCGGGGTACAGATTAAAAAGTGTTCAGATTAAATGAGGTCAAACCAACGGGGGTACCCGGTACTCTTTTCGTACCATCCCATAAGCCCATAGCCCCTAACGCCGGCAGATGAAGAAGAAAAAGTGGCGAGAGTTGCGAACGAAGAGCTGGCAGAACTCGTGAAATCATTCGCGTCAAACAAGGCGCGGGAACCCGATGGTATCCCGAGTGTTGCCTTAAAAGCGGCAGTGACATGTTCAGAATCACGATGCAACGTTGCATTGATCAAGGAATCTTCCCGGATGTATGGAAGCGACAGAAATTGGTGCTACTATCAAAGGTGGGGAAACCACCAGATGACCCGCGCCGTATAGACCTATCTATCTACTAGATTCGACGGGAAAGTTATTGGAGAGGTTGATTCTCAATAGGCTAGTACCGTATACGGAAGGTGCGGACGGCCTGTCCAACAACCAGTTTGGATTCATAAAAGGTAAATCTACTCTGGACGCTATCCAGTCGTCGACAGCTGAGGTGGAAATCGAGCATAAAAAAGCGGCATCCGTTACTGCGCGGTTGTCACGCTGGATGTGATGAATGCGTTCAATAGCGCAAGCTGGGAAGCAATAGCACACGCGCTTCACGCGCAGTTGTGTAAGCCTCTAGAAAGCTATTTTGTTGGTAGGATTCTATTGTATGACACAGATAAGGGGCAGAAAAGCGTTCGAATTACCGTGAGAGTACCTCAAGGTTCAATTCTGGACCCGCTGTTATGGAATGGGATGTACGATGACGTACTGAGGCTTACCCTTCCGACGGATGTTAAGATTGTTGGTTTCGACGATATCACCCTAGTGGTCTATGGTGAATCGATGGAAGAAGTAGAGTTGACAGCAGCGCACTGTATTTCCATAGTTGAGGAATGGATGAAGTCTAGGTAACTAGGACTGGCTCGTCACAAGACTGAGGTAGCGGTGGTCGACAACCGCAAGTCCGAGCAACGGGCGCTTATCTCGGTAGGTGATTGCACCATAGAGTCCAAGCGATCCCTCAGGCATCTTGGGGTAATGATCGATGACAAGCAGCTTAAGAGTAGCAAGTGCATACCGGACGGTATCTAAAGAGGCCGTGTGAATCATAGCCGGGATGACGCGCATCGGGCTCATCATCAAGGAAGATTATATTATTATTATTATCTTTATTAAAGAGACTTTCAGCTCAGATCGTGGCTGGTTCGTCTCTGTCAAGGAAGATGTTCAATGCTTCAACCAAGTAACTCACATTATGTTAGAATTGCAGTGCCTCTGACGCATCGACCAAGAGTTGGCTGCAGAGGATTAGTCCTGCCGAGGCTGATCCCTTGTAACATGTTTTAAGTCGGCTAGGAGAAGCAGTTTGCCTAGGCTTCTTCTGCTACACGTGTTTTGCTATATGCACTGGCCACTCTTCGGAACAATACATTAATGAAAGTAAGTTGTGAAAAAATGAAGCAATTTGGTCCAGACGTCTTTGAGTAATGAGCATTTATGTTGCTGGTACCACGCTGGCTAAATGAAGTTCATGAAAACTACAAAAAAACCTTATTTCGTCATTTTCAGATATCTCTAAGAATATTTAACCAATTTGTATGATTTCATCAGAGTAGCTCCTTATTACATGGCATTGTATAGCCCACATTTTTATTTTTTCGATAAGTCGACGTAAAACAAAAAGGCTACCTAAGACATTTTATATGGAAAATGTCGGTCCCCCAAGGAATATTGGAATATCTTTAAAACCAGATCACCAATCATCAATTCCTAAACTAGAAGAGTTTTTTGAGAACTTGTGAAAAAATGGTGCTAAAATACCAAGAAACAAAAAAGTTATCGCGATTTGAATTTTTTTCTTGCGGTAAAAAATGAAGCTGCCCGTAGAGGGGTTAAGAATCACTGGAAAACTCCAGGATGACTAAGGACTCGTTGATGATGATGATTATGATGATGGGATTAATGTCACGCTACTGTCGTCATCGGTTATTATGAAATCGAACAAGTATTCCTTACAAAATACAGTAGAGGAAAAGCAGTTAGAAGCTTTTTTCACAACACTTAACTCTACTAACAATGGAGATGAAAATGATTGCAATAAGCTACCATCACCCGCTGTAGCTACAAATGATAAAAAGCAGAAACGTCTCAATGGAGCTGGCAAGAAAAGGTTTAAATACCTCGTAGCTCAAGGACATAGTCCAAATGATGCTCGTATATTAGCGGAAAAACCATTCCGCTTTGTGCAACCTGATCCATCTAAGCATCGCAGAAATGCAGACCTTAGTGAATCTACTTCTAGCGATACAAATCCGCCCAAAAAGCTTGCTCGTCAAGTTGATGGAGGACAATCTTCTAAAGTGAAGTCTTCAGTTCAACAGAGACTTGTACAAGCTACAAAGGGCGACGTCTCGTTTGATCCTAAAAAGGCTGATGGAAATAACAGACTTCATAAACCGTTGTTTACAGAAGTAGTGTCCTGTGCTAGAATTGGCATCCTTCCCGAAGGATTTCCTAATACAGAATTTACTACCCAACAATTGGTCGCTATTCAAAATGCTGTTCTTAAAAAAGTTGCTGAACAAAGGAAGGAAACCTAAATTCGGCAATTGTTTGTTCAGGCCAGGGCATATGATCATCATCTGCAAAAACCAGGACACTGTCAACTGGCTGAAGGCTAAAATATCCAATATTAAACCATGGGAGAATGCAAGCCTTATTGCAGTTGAAGAAAAAGACATACCCCGGCCTGAAATATTGGTAGGGTTCTTTCCATGCAGTGTACAGGACTCTAACGAAGAAATTTTAGCTTTTATAGAAAGTCAGAATGAAGGCTTAATAGTCGATGCTTGGAGGATTCTTAAGAGATATACGGTTAAACACCATCACGTGGAACTCATTTTCACTGTTGATGCTGTTTCCATGAAGTCTCTGGAAAACTGCAAATTTATAATAGACTACAAGTTCGGAGTGGCCTATATAAGGAAAAGAAACTCGAAGGCAGAAGGTATTGAAGATACGGATGAAAAGGCTAGTAAGGATGAAGCAGAACATTCCAAACAAAAATTCGAAGGTGCTACGGATGTTGAGATGAGCGAGCCTGGCCCAATAGAGGTGGACAACGCACCAAAAAGTGTTGAAGACAATGCACACTGTACTCCAACTACGAGTACTAGGATGACTACTGTCAACCAATGTTCTCCACATTCCAAAGAGAAAAAGAGCTATAAAAGAAATGCGTTACCCTCCACTTCTTAACAAGATTCTACTGAGAAAAGGACCAACAATTTGGAATACCGCCAACTAGAGTCCCACAAACAAAAACCTAAAAATGAGGCGGATAAACTGCCTGCAAACTAATAATTCAAGCAAAATGATCAAAAGAAGCATAAAATTCATACAAGAAAACCTTCATCATGCAAAGGCTGCTTCTGCAATTTTAAGTAAAACTTTTATCAAAGGCAAACTGGACGTGGCGCTTCTACAAGAGCCATGGACAAAAAACCATAAAATTTTAGGAATACAAACTACTGGATGTAAGTTAATTTATGATGATACGCAGCTCGTTCCTAGAGCTGCAGTTCTACTTAACTGTAACGTTAAATTCACACCAATTTCAGAATTCATCGGAAGAGATATTGCTGCGATTTCTCTAGAGGTGCCCACCGCAAAAGGAAAAACGATTGTGTATGTCGCATCCGCTTATTTTCCTGGCGATGTTGATGAAGTACCTCCTCCGGAAGTTGCAGCTTTTGTGTCTCACTGCAGAAAACAAAACAAAGCATTCATCATCGGATGTGACGCGAATGCACATCACACTATATGGAGCAGTACAGGAATCAACAGTAGAGGTGAGTTACTATTTGACTACGTATCTCAGAATGACATAGATATATGTAATAAGGGTAATTCTCCAACATTTGTTAATGCTATACGAGAGGAAGTATTGGACTTAACTCTCTGCAGTTCAAATCTCTCAAATAATATAAATAATTGGCAGGTATCTGACGAAATATCTTTATCAGACCATAAGCAAATCTTATTTGAATTCTTCGCAAAAGATATATTAAGGGAAACTTTCAGAGACCCTCGGAAAACAAACTGGGATTTATTTTGTTCTCGGATAAAAGATCAAAAGGAATCCATTTCTGTCACGATAAATTCATCTTTGGAACTAGAAAAGGCAGCTGACTGCTTAACTACTTCCATCATTAATGCTTACAACGAAAGCTGTCCAGCAAAGGAGCGATCTACTTGCAGAGATGTCCCTTGGTGGAATCACAGGTTGGAGAAGGTTAGAAAAAATGCTCGAAAACAATTCAATCGGGCGAAATTAACATGTAATTGGGCTCTGTACAAAGAGGCTTTAACCAATTATAATAGAGAAATAAGAAGATCAAAGCGCAAAAATTGGAGATACATGTGCGAAGGCATAGAAAGTTCTCATGAAGCTGCTAGACTTCGGAAAGTTCTCTCTAAGGATCATAATAATGGTCTAGGAACGTTAAAAAAGGACGATGGGTCCTACACTGCAGATACACAAGAAAGTTTGGAATTAATGGTGAAAACTCATTTTCCAAGATCCCTCTCCATAACTAATCGATCAAGAAATCAATATATCAGTAAATCTTTAAATGGATCTGATAGATCCAATATAGAAGTTGCAGATATTTTTACATATTCTAAGATTGAATGGGCTTTGGATTCTTTCGAATCTTTCAAAACACCGGGTTTAGATGGGATTTTTCCGGTGCATCTTCAAAAGTGCAAGGAAACTATCATCCCTATTCTAATGACTTTAATCAAATCAAGCTTTCTTCTGTGATATCTTCCAACTAAATGGAGGCAAGTACGGGTAGTGTTTATACCGAAGTCTAATAAAAAAGATAAAGCTGCGCCAAAATCCTTTAGGCCAAAGTCTTACATCAATCTTTTTAAAAATAATGGAAAAGCTTATAGATGAGTATATTAAATCAAATATACTTAAACATAAGCCTTTAAGTAGCGCTCAATTCGCTTATCAGACTGGCTCTTCATTCGCTGGTTTCAAAAATTGAAAAAACTTTTGACACTAAGGAGATACTACTGGCTGCTTTTCTCGATGTTGAAGGCGCGTTTGACAATGCCAGTTTTACATCGATGAAAAACGCCATGAGAAATCGAGGCATCCCTGAAAAAAATATTGTGTGGATAGAAGAGATGCTATCTAGAAGGGAAATATCAGCATATCTAGGAGATTCAGTTTTAAAGGTAACAGCTGTTCAAGGCTGTCCACAAGGTTCTTTCCCCTTTTCTCTGGTCTCTGATTGTTGATGACCTACTTATAAAGCTAAAGCATCAAGGATTCGAAGTAATTGGGTATGCAAATGATATTGTTATTATAATCCGCGGTAAATTCGATAAAACTGTTTCCGAGCGAATGCAAACAGCACTCAACTTAACTCTAGCATGGTGCAATAATGAAGGATTAAGTATAAATCCTAAAAAAAACTACAATAGTACCGTTTACAAGAAGACGTAAAATCTGCATTTCAGCTCTAAAAATAGGAGATGCTAAACTATCCTTATCTTTAAGTGCCAAATTTTTAGGTGTTATATTAGATTGCAAGCTTGTTTGGAATAAGCATATAGAACAACAGATAGAAAACGCAAGAAATGCTTTCTGAGGCTGCAAAAGAACCTTTGGTAAAAAATGGGGTTTGAAACCGAAGATGATATGCTGGATCTATTCGGCCATTGTTAAACCCATTATTTCATACGCATCTTTTTTTTGGTGGGAAAAAACCAAACAAGTCGCTACTCAAGCTAATCTAAACAAACTACAAAGGCTTGCTACTATTTCAATTACTGGGGCAATACGAAACGCCCCTTCAAATGCGTTAAGAATTCATTCATTTATTTCATAACGCCGAAAATGGCCATTTTCGACACCCACCCACCCCCTTGTAACGCTTTTTGTATGAACACTCTACAAATTTTGTATGAATCGTAACATAATGAGGACACCCACCCACCCCCTATAGCGTTATGAAATTTGTGAATGAGCCCTAAATCTTCTTCCACTTCATGACTATATACAAATGGATGCAGTTAAGAGTGCTATCAGAGTCAGAAGGTCCTTAGATAGCGCTGATAATGAACTGAAAGGACATATGACTATATTGAAGCACTTCAAAATAAGTCCAGTGTACTTAGTGAATGAAGATTATATGTTGAAGCGTAACTTTTTTGATCATCGTTTTTGGGTTGCTGATGTAACTCGTCAGGATTGGGATACAGGAGGACCAACTTTCCGATCTGGATCATTAATTTTTTTCACTGATGGTTCAAAACAAGAAAACATGGTAGGGTCAGGAGTGTTTGGCCCAGGAGTTAATGTATCTTATGCACTGGGAAGTTGGCCAACAGTTTTTCAGGCCGAAATTTATGCCATTCTTGAATGCGCTGACATTTGTCTTAAAAGGCGCTATAGGAATGCTAATATATGTATGTGTTCGGATAGCAAAGCAGCCTTGAATGCTTTGAAGTCTAGAAGTTACACATCAAGACTTGTTTGGGAGTGTGCCAAGCTACTGCAGCAGTTGTCCTATCGTAATAAGGTTAATCTATATTGGGTTCCTGGCCATTGCGGAATAGAAGGAAACGAAAAAACTGATCAGTTAGCAAAACAAGGTTCTTCCATGCAATTTATCGGGCCTCAGCCATTTTTCGGAATGGCCTCTTGTGCTCTGAAAATGCAATTAAAGAGCTGGATGAAAGCAAAAATTAAACTCAACTGGAAGAACGCAATGGACTCTCGCCAGTCCAAACAATTCATTGAACCAGATGCCTATCAAACACAGAGGTTATTAAACCTCAATAAACACGATCTAAGTACTTATACTGGCTTATTAACAGGCCACTGCCCCAGCAAACGTTACCTCAAAATTATAGGTAAATTGCAAGAAGATATGTGTCGTTTCTGTAAATTAGAAAGCGAGAGCACTGAACATTTGTTGTGCAAATGTATTGCACTATACCACAAGCGTTGCAAACATTTAGATAAAGGCCTGCTAGAGCCTAATGAAATTCGAATCTACCATCCAAAACAGGTACTAAATTTTATCCGAAATGTAGTACCTGATTGGGATGCACGCCAATAGCTGTGGAGATAGTTACTTCATATAGTAATATATTTCTACAGTACGGCAAAAACAAAGAGGATAACACCACAATAGATCAAATTAATGGTCGCAGTGGTATCGTGTCCCCACAAAGGAAAAAAAAGGACTCGTTTGTGAAATTATTGAACAAAAAAATGGATAAATTACTGGAAGAAATCCCTGACGTAGAATTCTTAGAAAAAAAATCTGGTTCAGTTTAAAGAATCCTGAATAATTCCATGGGTAATGTGTGAAGGAATAACAAATTGAATTTCTTTTAAAATTCCTCATTATATTACTGTTTGAATTTTCACGACTTTCTCAGGGAATTTCATCATTAATTCAGACATTTACTCAAAGTTTGCTTCGGGTGTTACATCAAAAATTTCATGAGGAAAATTTGCGATGTAACAGAAAAAAAAAAATGAGCAGATGTCTGAATTGATGGTGAAATTTATTGGGAAAATCATGGAAAATGCATAGAGTAATATTATGAGGAGTTTCAGATAAAAATATTAGAATCATCCTTAGAACTGGTTGGATTTTTTTTGAATATATCTTTTTTTCTTAGATCAATTCGTGTGTTATCGTTCCTATTAGGTCTCTTTTTTATCTCATTTTTACAAGCTTTATCTTCTAGCATACTAGAGAAATGTGCTACTACAGATAATTTCTGGACATGGTAGTGATAGTAGGAGCATCGTTGAATGGTTTAATTTAAGTTTGATTTGCAATCGAGGAGATACACGTGGATACACGCTCAAATTAACTGTTCAACGTTGCATTTAACTCTTTGTTTCTCATAACTTTGATGGTACATGGACAAAAGATCGACACGGACTCATGTTCGGTAACCGGTCGTTTGAGAACGTCGCGACCCATTGGAAGTAGAGACATTCCGATATTGCGAAGTATCGATATTTGATTCGATACGGTTATCGAATCAAAGTATCGATATCACCGATATATTGATTCAAAATATCGATGTATCGCAATATCATATGATATTTTTGAAGGGTGCAAAATTTATATATCGCTCAGTTATCTAATGTTTAGTTTCCTACTATTCGCAAACAATTCTTAGAACCCTCAATATTATCGGTATCTTGATCGATAGCGACATGGTCGTCCATAGCGACAGGTCGTCCATAAACAACGAAGTCGTTAATGGGCGGATGAGAGTCTGGTCTGGGGCCCAGATAGCCGTAGCGGTAAACACGTAGCTAGTCAGCAAGACCAAGCTGTGGGTTACGGATTCGAATCCCACCGGTTGAGGATCTTTTCGGGTTGAAATTTTCTCGACTTCCCAGGGCATAGAGTATCTTTGTAACTGCCACACGATATACACATGCAAAAATGGTCAATTGGCTAACGCCAGAACGAAGAAGAGTTCTGGTAAAATAGCTCGATTCATAGAAATTTGTGGAGACAAAAGACCACGAGAGGGGATGGGGGTCTGGAAATCCGAAAAAAATGACCACGTAATGCAAAAAAAAAGAAATAGTCAAAAAACACAAATTCGACTTGAGGCACCTCGTAATCTTCTCCAAATTTGATGAAAATTTGTCTGGTAGTTTGTTTTAGTATTGCAATTAGGACTAGGAGGTGACTGGTTGAATCCCAGACATTTCGATTTTTGTGAAATGGTCTAATGGACAACCTATATTCATTTATTTATAATTCATAATCTATATTTATTTATTTAACAATTGGCATATGAACTGCTTTCAATGAATAAAAATTTCATTGTATTTCGAGAAACCCCTACCAATATATGGATTGGTTTACGATATATCGGAAGGAAATATCGATATCATCGATATATTGAATAGGAAATATCGATACCAAAATATCGAATATCGAAAGCAAATATCAGCCAGCACAGTTGCTGGCTAGTGTGGTGTGTTATTTCAATACCTAAAAACTAATGCGCTCTCGGGCTAGACATTGGATCATGCATTGGATAAAGCGTTGTGTTTGGATGGGCATCTAATTCTTCCGAAAGAGGTGCACTTTGCGAAAAAGGACCACTCATGGCGTAGGGGTAACGCGCCCTAACTAGAGAACAGGGAGTCGTGAGTTCGATTCTCACTGAAAAGACGTGTAACTTTTTCGCAAAACTTCACATCATTTAATCCAACTGCAAAGCATATGTAATGTTTAGCTTTTCGGTAGTTGAGTAAAATGTTAGTTTATCAATAGTTTTGCTATTGAAACAATTAGTTGAGTATCAATTTGATGAGTATGGAATCATATTCTACTAACTATTGCATAGTACTCATCTGATTTGGTTTGTCTCAAGTTCGTCGGAAATCTAGGGAGCTCTAAAGCTAT
This sequence comes from Aedes aegypti, assembly GCF_002204515.2. Classification (NCBI taxonomy): domain Eukaryota; kingdom Metazoa; phylum Arthropoda; class Insecta; order Diptera; family Culicidae; genus Aedes; species Aedes aegypti. Next base: position 68,885,138 of record NC_035108.1, on the reverse strand, counting down.
CATGGGAAAGAGAGGTTAAGGTTGCGATTAGGAGATTTGGCGAATAGAATACTTATGCTTTTTGACTCTGCAGATATTGACCTGATTGTGATTGATTTCAGGACAGTAAAGGAACAATTTATATTCTTAAAAAAAGGAAAAATTTATAATAGAACTCTTCAAAATGGAAAAGACGACGAGGATAAGAGCTCAAGTAATTATTCTACCGAAACAGAAGAAATGCTTAATGAAGATGGGCTTAGGGATACAAGATCGAAAGGACAATAGGACAAAAAGCGATTGTTTTGGACTTTTTGTCATAGATTTGTTAAGAGATGAAACAAATCTTTCGCAGTTTATTCTGATCAATTCAACGGCGGTCATCTATTCGGATATGGTCAAATAAAAACAATTTTTTCATTGTCATACTTGTTCATTTTTATTGATTTTTGTTTTCCTATAATCTTCATACTTTGATACTGGAACGTGGTATGTATTTTACGCGCGGGGGTTGTCACAATCCATTGATTTCGGTTTGATTTTTGTTGGTTATTTGTTTCATTCTTTTTGTTCTATATTGTGACTTGGGTTGTAGCAAGCGCGGCAACAAACTCACATGGCGGATTGTTCTTTTGCTACCGTTTGATTAAATTAGTTTTTTTTTCTTATTTCTCTGGTCAGTACTCTGCTTTTATGTGAATAGGTCTATTTCTGTTCGCTACCTTGGGGGACTCTGTTGCTGATTAATTCCTTTAATTTAGTTTAGTGTTTGATCACCAGAACGGTGCCACGGGGCTGTCTATGGGGTTCTATTTTCTATTGCAATTTCAGTTTCCATGTTCAGCTTTATCGTTTTCTTTCGGTTTTGATTCGCTTAGTTTTGATCAAGTGCTTTTGGTTTTTTCTGCTTTGACTTCGGGTTTTCCACTATTTTTCGTTTGATTAGTTGTTTTCATTGTTTTAAGTCAATTGCTATAATGCATTCAGTTGAGTAGTGTAGTGTATGCGTGTAGTGGTGAGATTCGCTCAATGCCTCTCGCTTGTGATACATTTTATTTGTTACGCATGTCTGTGTAAAGAGTCGGAAACATAAAATGGCGTTCCGTTCTATTGCGAAGTGGTGTAATAAAGATGAGAAACTATGGAGGGCGAAAAACGTAAATCCAACGCTCGTCCTCCATACTTTTCTATCTGTATTAGTTCTATAGATAAGTGTGAAGATTGTTTAGAAATATTTTATTTTATGAACGTTATTTTTTGCTTTAGTTTATTTTTTCATTGATTTCAACAGCACTGCATTTAGATTTTTGTTCCTGTTTTCGTCTCGTTCCACTAATATATATGTATAGCTAAGTAAGATTAATTCGATTCATTTCTTTTTTATGTAGTAGTAATTATACTTGCATCAATTAATTATTTGATTTAGTATGCAATATATTAGACTAGAAAATAGTATTTTTAAATTGTGTGTTTTATCATTTTTATATATGGATAGTCTGCAAACGTTACGTTATTTGCTTGATTTTCCTCGTTAGTAAATTTCTAATTTACCTAAAAACATTGAAGTGTTGCCAGTATTAAATGATTTATGCTTTAACTTGTTTTAAACAGTTGTACCAAAATTTGCAAGGGGCTTTGCATGGAATATATATTTCACTAGCAAAAAAGGGTTCAACGTTTTGAGATTGAAATTTGCTTTTTGTTTGGAGATTCTCATGGTTTATCACATATAGATCTTGATCTAAATAGTTAGATAACCTGCAAATAGGTAGGTAGACAACACAACTAGAAGGCAGGTTAATTCTTTGTCAAATAGATTCTAGCAGACAGAATCTGGCAGTCCTTCAAGAGCGCTGAACTTGGAGTAATCTTCTGAAAATTATGAAATTCTTGTGAAACTCCAAGATGTCTGCAAAACTTTTCCAGAAAAATATCTAACTTGCATGGAAACATTTTCTGTGAGAATTTTCAAACAAAAAGCAAACTTTCGTCGGAATTAAATTGACATGGGTATCTTATGCATATTATTAGACCCAATAACCGAAGCTCAGTTTATTTTGTACAAAATTTTCCATTTGTGGTTTTGATAAAAATCCATAATTTCGTCCAGACGAGACTATCAATAATCAAATTTGGATCAGCCGACTTAGACAACCAAACGTAAACATTTCGAGATCAGGCCGAAAATTTGTTTATTTTGTAAGAAAAAAAAACATCGTTATAGACTTCTATTCGACTTCGGAGTTCACTACGGTGGAAGTTTTAAGTTTGATTCACCAGTTGCGTGTAGCCAGCTTACAGATTATATACATTGTTTGTTTTATGATGTTTATTTTACTGTGTATGTTCATCCGCTGATGCTTCCTATTGTTTTAAACAAGCTTCCTGTATCCGATTAAATTCCTTTCGTTTTCGGTTGCTTGCTTTCTTTGGTTTTCTCTCTTATTGTTTGTGTGTTGTGTTTTTTGTAGTATTGTAATACTTGATTTGATTAGTCTTCGAAACTTGATTGACATAATTTGCTTGAAAAAACGGGGCGGGGTAGTTTTGATTTGATTCGGCTTAGTTTACTTGTCTACTATTTTTTTTCTAGTCGTCACACTATGGGGTCATACGGGCTACAGTTTCATGCATTATTATTCTGCGTGGTTTCTTGGCTTGGTAGCAATAACGGTCGATTTGAATATTTCCTACTGACTCTACTGGCTATGCGAAACACTCTACGTGCTAGTATTATTAATCACTTGTCAATTCACTTCGTAAGTTTTGTTCCACGAGTTCCGAATTATTCCGTTTTTGAATCCCACATTCTAGTCGTAGCGGGGGCTACACTGCTTACCGTTGAATTCGGGCCGCAAGTTGGATTTAGTTATTCAATCAACTATTCCCAGATTACACTGTAGTAAGATTTTTCATTCGACGTAATATTATCTTTTGATTTCTAGTGATGACGAAGATTTTTGCAATTCTGGCAACTTTGGAATTGTGTTCCCATATTTTCAGAGCTGTCAGAAACATGTTCAGGTGTAATAATAAAACAATAATCGCTGATTTTTCAATTAAAAATGCAAACAACATGCAATAGTGTTCAATAGTTGTGCTTTTTACCGAGAACTCGGGTAATGTTTACCGAATCTCGGTAACGTTCGCCAAGATTTTTGTAAAAAATGAGTTTACTACCTTCTCGGTAAAATAAGTAGTGAGACTTGGTATTAAAAATCATCCATTTCTTAGCTGTTGAGTTCTCGGTTAAATTGTTTGAGGGTGTTAAATGAAAAATATAGTACATTGGAAAAATGTCTGATTGAAATGGTTTAATCTGGAAGAATATAAATGCAACTGTAATCCAGTTGAAATGACACATGTTTTTGAATTATTGCAAATTATTCGCTCCCAGCTCATTCATTTACAATTCGAAAAATGAAGTAATAATTTTCATTCAGCAATAGTTTGGAAGCGATATTTTTAACTTCAGCTCATAAAAACTCATGTCATTCCCGTGTCCTTGCGACCCGATTTCTACTGTCACGCCATCGATCTGACATTTGACTTTTCCTATTGTTTCAGATCGTGACTCGTGACGACCCTCTCCTCAAAAGGTAAGTGTTCCTGCTCTAAACCATCCTAAAGCGTCCTGGTTTTGAAGAATATCCGTAACTATATTCCGTTGGCAGCAGTTGATCCCCGCGAGCCACCCTTAGGCTAGTTGCATCTTCTTGCAGTTGCACAGCCATTTGATGATTCGGGCGTTCCGTTCGATGATCGACGGTGGCTCGCTGGGCCGGTACAAGGCCGGATTGTTCAGACTATTGAGCGGGGCGGCAGCTACGGTCAGCTGTCCGGGAGCGCTTTTCGGTTGTTCGTTGGTCGTTTCCGTACTGTCCGGCAGCCGCGTGGAATCGATCGTACTCACATCCGAGAAGAACACCGCACTGGATTCGTCCGAGTCACCCGTGTCCTCCGGCGATAGTCGATGGATGTCACTGCCGGAGCTGGACTTGTAATTGGGGGATTTGGGAACCTTCGGGGCGATGTACCTCTCGTAGGTTTCGTCGTGCAAGCCTAGCCTATCGAAGAAATGTTCCAGCTGCGTTAGACTGTCCGAGCGCGATCGCTGCTTCTCGAGAAGCTTCTGCTGTTCTCGCTCTCGGTCTCGATCGCGCTCACGATCGTTTCTCTCCGTTAGTCGGTTCCAGTAGCGATCGCTGATGTCGCTCTTCGAGCGTAGAATCGGTCGGCGGTCTTCGTCTCCGCCAGAGCTTCCGCGACCATCTCCGCAGCGGGAGTTCGGGTTGCTGATGGCTGACTGACGGCCACGGTTCTTAAATCGAAGGCATTTCTGACGCTTGAACGTTCCCAACGGAGGGCTTAAATCGAGTTGCTGATCTTGGGGCGATAACGGTGATACCGGAGACAGTGGGGACATTGGTCCAGGATTTTTGTAGTACTTACGAGCAGCGGCTCCACGATCTCGTGGTTCATCGTAGTACTTCTGTTTCTGCTTTTCACTGTAGTTATCCTGGAACGCTTCCGGAACTTCAGGAGTGGTGAAATTCAGCAGACAGTCTGCTTCTTCTCGGATCTTGGCGCGGCATTCGATGCAGTCGTACCGCAGAGGTGGAATTCCATATGCGTAGTATGAGTTACCGCTATGTTGGGTGGACGATCCGCTGTCACGGCGGTAGTCCGCGCCTCCACCCATTATTAGGGCGTCCTTCTGTTGCTGTTGTTGCTGCTGCTGCTGTTGCTTGCAGCAAGGTTCACTGTGGTGCGTATAATGCCCAGAGGATCCCCCAGAATCGCGGTTGAAGGAGCTCCCGGAGCGATTAGAGCGATTGCCTCGACTACAGCAACTCAACGCTTCCGAATGTGGCGAGTGGCGACTGATTTGCGAGTGTAGATCTGGAAGTGACTTGTGGCTATTGATATTGTATGACTGCGTAGGCGAGTAGTCGGATTCGTCCTGATGGGCAACCGCTTGAGAATGCGAGTACGATCGTTGATAGTTGTAACGGCTAGAACGATAGGGTCTATTATTAGATAGCTAGACGGCTGATTTGAACCTAGACATGCTCTACTCACCTGTGGCTGCTGTTGTGCTTCTCGGGGGAAGCATTGTTTTCGGCATATTCCGCCGGAGGACTGATCGCACGGTAGTCATCCGTAAGCACCAGGCTATCATGGACACTGTACAGATAGAGATCGTCGTCACCTACCGCATGCGGTGGCAGGGACTGAGGCGATAGGAACGCACTGGGGAAGAACACCGAGACGTCACTCGGCTGTTCCGGATGTACGGTCAGCTGCTGCTGGTAGTTCTTCGGTGGCTGGATGTAACCGATGCAGTCGTTACCGGGCATGCCAGCTCCACTGATGTAAGTCGTTTCCAGCGTTGGCGGACCGTATTTAGAATTCAGGGCCATGTCCGAGGGAATTATTGTCTCTTTACTGTCGGCGGTGTTGAGTAGCTTGCGCAGTTTCGTTTGCAACAGGTCCGAGCCGGACGAGGCGCTTCGTCGACTGGCTGGTCGCTGCTGTTGCTGGGACTGCGGGTGGTGCGACGATACCTGCATCTGCGAGCTGGACTGCGGAAGCGTGCGGGATGGCGATAGCATGTCTGGAGAATCGGAATAGAGAGAGAAAATCATGAACATTAATGGGAGTTACGCAACAGATATACCATACTACAATATTTTACGACTATGCGAGAGAATCAAGAGATTCGAAACCAATAATGGAAATCTACAGTATCTAAAGGTTCATAGATTTAAAGTATGACTTGAAGATGCTGCTGGAATCCTGAAATCCATTCTGTTGCATGAGCAATTACTTAAAAAGTTGCTATTTAAAATGATATTAGAATATTACAATATTTACCGGTGTCGCAGATTTTTAGTTCTAAATGTTCTCCAGGAATTCCTGATTTCCTTAATCAACAGCACTATATTTGGGGGTAGTATAATTGATTCTTTGAAGTCATTTAAGGGTACTGACCTGAGTCATGAAGGACGGTCGACGGTTCTATCTTCGATCATTTGTCTATAGTTTGTCGCTATTGACGGTTGCTGTCGAGCCAAGAGTTAGAGAGTGCCAGTAAAACTAGAGTCAACTCTCCATAACTCGATATTCTGTATTTCGAAATCGAGTTATAGAACCATAGTAAAAGATGGTTTTCTTGGTTGTGTGTCATTTCACTTAAAGACGTTCCGCATAATTTTCAGCGTGGACGTTTCGCATGGATATATTTGAAAAAAAAAAATCGAATTATATGCCTTCTTCAAAATGCCTATATTTGTTTGAAACTGCGGAATGTCCATTAGGCCAAACGTGTTTACGTGAGGCCAACCCTAGTACTAAATTCGGGTTTCATTTATATAACTTCTGTAACATCATCCGAGGGTCGTCTGACCGACCCAGATTATCGTCAACAAGACTTGCAGGATGTCTGCTCAAGAACGTTTTGGAATTTGTATAAGAGATTTCTTCAAACCATTAGAAATCCCGATGTAAACTTCGCAAACAAATCCTCAAAAAGCTTTGTAAGAGTCTTCTATATATATATATATACAGGGTGTTTGGTTCCATGTTTTTAATAATTGGAGGGTAGATAGGTCTCCATGAGATATGAAAAAGTGCCCATGGAACATAGGGTCGCAAATCACTGCTAAGTGAGTTATTCACGATTTTAAGATTTTCAACTTGTTCATCTTTGGAACCACATATCTAATTAACTATGCGTCATACATTTAATCTCAGCGCATGAATCGAAAGCTTATGATCTAATCTATCTTAGTTTCTTGGACGTAATTTTTGTAGAAAATGATTCAAAGGCTCAAATTACGAAAAGTTTGCAAAAAGTGACGGAAAATTCAGCATTTTTCGACGTATTTTTATGAATTTTATTAAAATTATCGTAATTAATGTTAAAAAAATTCTTCTACAAAATATGCATTAACTTGTTAGCTACCAAAGTGTCTTTGAGAGCAAAAGTGTATCTCTTGTAGATTCGTCACAATATCATGTTGAAAGTTGTGCTTCAAAGAGCAAAAAAATCAAAATAAATATCGGCTGATAACTCTATTCGTTCGTCCGTTCGTGTGTTGATGCCTCCGCGTGTGGATGAAGTGCTCGGAAACGACAGATGTCGGTCGTGCCGAAGCGAAGGGGAAATGAAATCGCTTCGCAACATGCGCCATTTTTTTCTTCTCTTCGCGGCGTTTGGTTTGCAAACAGACGCATAAATAGATTTAGTGCGGTCGCCGCACGACCACCGCAGTAGCGAAAGTGTGTTCATAAAGACTGATCCCTTTAAATTCCTCGCACTAGTAGCTGAGCTACGGTGCAGAGCAGATGGGGGGTGCGCTTGCGCGTGTAGCGAGGACTCAATTTATGCATTTCTCGCCTATGACGTGGAACTTTTGATGCATTTTGAAGGGTTTTAGGTCGTCTATTAATTACATAGAGGTGGACAAGTGAGAGTAGAATTTATGACGTGCCATTCACGCCGTTGTAAAAGTACAACACTACCAAGTAAACCTCGCCCGTGATACACAGCACGAGCGAGGTGAATTCTTAGGTTCAATAAAGTAATTTAGGTATCGCACTAATGCTCAGCGTGAACTGTTGGAGCAGCAGGATGAAATATCTCACAAAATTAGTGACCGTCTATCCTACTACAGATTGGTTTTCTGTATAAGGTTGCTTACAAATTATGTTCAATAGATCAACAATCTCTCAGTTAACTATTTTTATAAAATCAAATAATAGACCTACATGTAATATTTCATATAATTTTCAGTGTCGTATCCAGAAAATTGCTCAGGGGAGACGAACGACGCAAAAAAGTGGATATTTTTACAAAAATTGGGATGGCTTAAGACGGTTCAACCACATCATTTTGTTTTTCTTTTATCCAGCAAAATAATAGAATAACTGCATAAAATTAAGAATTTCTTTTGAAATTGAGACTTCGGCAGTTTAATAGGTTCTATGTGCAGTCACAACAATTAAAAGTCACAATTTGTAGATCAGTACTATTCTTAAAAAAAAAGCCTTTAAGCCTTGCAATGTTTGTAATATGAAATCAAATATTTTGAAAAAAAAAAATCAAATAATTCATCAAATTCCAACATTTTTACTTCATTATTTAAACAATTTATGATACATTGAACGAAAACGACACAATTTTATCAAGCAGGTTGATGCGGTTCTTGTACAAGAATAATAAAATATAAATAAACCTTTTGTTATGCTCTAAATCAAATAGTAATCAGACCAGTACCCAAATATTTGTAGTTCAAAATTTCATTTTTTTTTTCTCTCTCTCTCTCTCTCTCTCTGTTGAGTTACTGAGTCTTATTTTTTTAAATTTGAATTAAAAACCAAGAGAAGTGTTAATTTTGAACGATAACATTTGAAATATTTGCAGTTTGCTCTAATAGATGGAAAATTAGAAATCAAATTGAATATAATTTAACAATTAAATGTATTAAAATGAACTTAAAACAGTCACAGTCACAATTAGAAATTGAAGCTCTTTCCAAACTTTAGTCAAGTTTTAATCATCAAGTTAACTGTAACTCTAGCGATGGCAAAATCATTTGAAATTTGACTCATGGAACATATTCAAAGCATAAATGTGTATGATTTTACACGAATTAAATAAAAAAAAAATACCTGCTGGAAACCCACCAAAACCCGGAAATATGAGAATATGTTATTTTTCAAACAAAACTAGTTTCATGTTATTTAAAGCTCCCACAGCAATTTACGGATGCTAATGGTTGTCACTATAGCACTATGGCCTGTAAAATTTCGTGAAGGGAAATATCCATTATCATTTTAGTAACAGAACCTCCGAAATGTCAAGAAGGCGAAAGTGTAAACACGACACGTAGCAAAACATTTTTTGGGATGAACAATATTTCATTAATAGTTTGTCTCACTATCAAGAACTTTGGTGATCACTAAAGCCTCTCACTAATTTGAATTTCAAATCCAAATGTTTAATTTTAAAAATAAAATTTAATTCACATTTTCAAAACTGAATAAGCCAAACATGCTTTTAAGAGCGTTTTTCGTATTTCAAGTGGTTTCACACCAAAAACTTACTCCAAAATCCACTAAGGTGGAGAGTAGACTGATGCAAATTTTGAAGTTTCTGCTCCCCTATGCTTAAACGATGTTAATTATGATGAAAATGATCCTCCAATTATTTGAAGTGATTCGGAAGAAAATTGGTTGTGCACACGCTATTTGAAGTTTATATGGAATTTACTATGGAAATGGCAAACCTTTTGTGTTCAGTCTTCTAACTGTTCGCCATAATAATCTATGGAAAAGTGAACACACTCATCTCATGCGAAAACTTCCCAGCTACAACTTTGCCGAAGACCACATTTCGATGAGACTTAAGGATAATTTGTTATTATTGATAACAAAGTCTAAACCATGCTGAGATGATCATTCAATTACTTTCAGAGCAACACTGCTTTTTTGCTGTAGAACATAGTAGCCTGGATTACTTTGATCTATTCTTCCCGCCAGGAGCACCACTGTTGCCTGCCGAACAGTTGGTGAAGCATGCTACATGCAAAACAACTTTATGATGATGAATAACAATTTATCCTGAAGTCCAATCAAAAAGTGGTCTTCGGCAAAGTTGTAGCTGGAAAGTTTTAGCATTAGAAGAATTTGTTCACTTTTCCATAAAATATTATAACGAAGAGATAGAGGGCCGAAAGCAAAAGATTGGCGTTTTCCATAGTAATCTCCATACAAACTTCAAATGGCGTGTGCACAGTCAAATTTCTTCCGAATCACTTCAAACTTTGGGAGGATGCTATTTACCATAATTAAAATCGTTTAAGCATAGGGGAGCAAACATTTCAAAATTTGCATAACTCTAGTGGAGAGGGAGGGAGGGTTGACCCTCAAACACACCCCCTCCCACTGATCACTTGTTTCTGTTTTGTAGACAATATGATTTTAATTTTCTTTCTGGCGTTATGTCCCTACTGAGACAGAGCCCTGCTCCTCAGCGTAGTGTACTTATGAGCACTTACATAGTTGTTAACTGAAAGGTTTTCCTCAGCCAAAGTTGCTGTTTTGTATGTGTATATGGGCAGAGGCATATACGTTTTAAATATGTTATATGGGACAAAGTCCACGAGACCCCTCCCAGCTCTGAAATTTATGGAAATGAGCATGTAGCTTAAGGACAGCCATAAAAACACTGCAATATTAAATAAATGAAAAAAAAAAAAAAACTCTAGTGGAATTAAATGGTATAGTACTAGATTCGGGTTTTCTTTTATTTATAGGTATTCCACTAAACAGCTCGAAGATTTAATATTCTTAATTTTTTTCATGATCTCAATTAAATGCTTTTCACACAAAACAAAAGCAAAGTGTAGAACTAGCCCTCGTGCGTTAAAATACACTCAAATAAAGATTCAAAAAAAAAAAACAAAACAAAAGCATGATTACTGCATTCAGATGAAAATATTAATTTAGAAAATATTCAAGATCTATCCTGCAATTTCCAAGTTGTTCCAATAATTTCTCCACAAATTCCTTCAGGAATTCTTTCAGTTAATGTTCTCAGGAGTTTCCCAGGGATACCTTCAGACTGAGACCACTTGAGGAATCCTTTGTCGGCCAATACCAGGCTGGTTTTTGGGAGGGCCGATCCGACAACGAATCAGATATTACCAGATACATCTTGCAAATGAACTTAGATAAATTCTTGGAGTATAACTAGCAGACTCACCATCTGTTTGAATTGGAGACGAGGTGTCAATGTCGTGTGTGAATTTAGATGGAAGTAAGGAGACGCACTTTGGAATTCATTGTTCAACATTGCACTCCAGGGTGATATTAGCAGACCAGCGTGCAAAGAAATGACACTATCATGACACGGTCACATCTTCTTCTTCTTCTTGACATTACGTCCTCACTGGGACAGAGCCTGATTCTCAGCTTAGTGTTCTAGCACTACCACAGTAGTTAACTGAGAGCTTTCTTTGCCAAAGTTATCATTTTCGCATTCGTATATCGGGTAGCAGGTACGATAATACTTTATGCGCAGAGAAGTCAAGGAAATTTCCATTACGAAAATATGCTGGACCAACCGGGAATCGAACCGAGGCACCTTCAGCATGGCTTTACTTTGTAGCCGCGGACTCTAACCACTCGGCTAAGGAAGGCCTACGGTCACATATGGTCCTTGGTCTTGTGGACGATATCGGCCTCATTTAAATCGATCGCAGGTCAGTGGAGGAGGTTTTCGAGGCTCTGAAGAAACTGTATTTTTAGGGATTACCCCTGATACTCCTTCAAGAATTATTTTATAAATTTCTCCAGGGTTTTCTCCAGAAATTGTTTGGTAAATTCTGGCAAATTTTTTTTTCAAGGATTTCCTATGAGAAACATCAAAGGATTCCTCTAGGAACTCTAAAATTTCTTCGGGGATTTCGCGGATTTCACCTAGCACTCCTTCTCTTAGGAATTCCACTAGGGATTTGTTCAGAATTTCCTCCAAAGATTTTAACAGGAATTCTTCCAAAGATTCTATTCTCTTTGAATGCCTCCAGAAATATTTACAAGGATTTCTCGTAAAATACTTCCAGAGCTCCCTCCAGGAATTCCTTAAATTACATTCCTTCAGCATTTTCTCCAGAAATACCACCAAGAATACCTCCAAGAGTTTCTCTGAGGATTCCTCTAAAAATACGTCCTCCACGATCTACACAAGAAATAACTTTAAAATTCCACTAAGAATAGCTCCAGAGATTCTTTAGGATTAACTTCATGGTTTCTTCCAGGAATACCTTCAGGTAGAGGAATATCTTTCAGGATTCGTCCATAAATTACTGCTAACTGGAATATCTCTGATGAATTGTTAGGAATACCGTCAGGGTTTTCTCTAGCAATCAATAATATATCCATTGATTTTTTTCAAGAGTACCACTAGGGTTTTCTCTAGGATTCCGTCACTTATAACCCGATGAATCCTCTAAAGCAGTGATTCCTAAAGTGGGCGAATTCGCCCCCCTAGGGGCGATTTTCAGGTCCAAGGGGGCGAAAATTTGTAAAACAGAAATTGGGGAGCGAAAATCTAGAAAAAGCTGACATGGGAGCAGTTGAAAATTGTTACTTATAACCTTTGAAGAACACACTCAAGTACAACTATACAATAAGAAACTATTACTAATGCATCTGAAGGAGAATCATTTCTAAACTAAACCATTTTCATGATTTCCTTTATCTTAGACTGCTTAGAACTCTAAGCATGTTCCGTTTAAAATTATGATAGAAAACACTGAATGATTGTCAAAAACAAAATGTTTGTAATATGCATTCATTTTTTCCATATCATGTGAATGATCGGTATTTGAGATTATCTCTGAATCAAAAAGATAAATCACTGATATCATTGAGAACACAGATAACATGTTTTGAAAGTTCAAAACATTTATCTGAGAATTTTAAGTAATTATCCCAATGTTCAATATTGAATACCAGGAACTTTTTTGTATGGAACTTTGAAATTAAGGACTGTTCATTTTATAAAATGGACACTTTGTGCATGCTGTAACTTTTAAATTTATTAATGAAATTTCAATCGGGTTTCTGTACATCGTTCGACTAGTATTTTACAATGTTGTGATAATAATAAATCTCCAAAATAATTAAATTTCACACGAATATAGAACAACGATTGAAACGGTCGATTTTTGGAGGTTATCAAAACCAATGATTGCTCAAATTGGCTGAAATATGCGACAATTTATATTTTTTATTTTCATAAAAGGCTTGTTCTTAGAAAACATCATCAATCAGAAGCCTGATGATAAAAATCGAATTATTTTTGGAGCAATAACAGATATCATAAAATCATTTTTCCCCTATATATTTTAGAGAAAAATATCTTAAATTTGAAAGGCGGGTTTATTCTACGACTGGCGTGAGGTGACAATTGTCGGTCTCGTATAGCGAGGTGACAATTCTCGACTCGAGTGAAGTGACTCTCCATTTGATTTACACGGCGGGTCACTTCACTCGAGTCGAGAATTGTCACCTCGCTATACGAGACCGACAATTGTCACTTCACGCCAGTCGTAGAATAAACCCAAGGAACTGATATGATTAGATTTTTTTGGATAAAAGTACGCCCTGACGGAAGTGCTAATATAGTATTAATATGAAAAATAACTTACGCCTTCACAGAGCTACTTATTAAGTCCCAATGTCACATTGAAAGCACAATAAAAACACAATTGCTTCATTCTTAGAAGACCATTCAAAGTACATTGACAATCATCAAAATTGGCAACACTGCTGTAATGAAATGGATTCTATTTTTCACATATTGTTTTCATAATATGTTATTCTGAGATTACCTATCGAAATATTCGAAGAAAATCGTTAACAATTTGCTGTAGATCGATAAATATGCGTACAAAACAGAGTTGTTAACGTTAATCAACGATTAACGTCGTTTCGATAATTCGTTGACGTTAACCTTAAACAGTTTACGAAGCATGCGTTGATTGCGTGGAAATACGAAGGAAAATAAGCAAAATAATAAACAAGCAGACGTCATCTTATGCACCTATATTATTTTGAATCACGAAAATTTGAACTAGTATCCTTTGATAATGGGCATAGCGACGTACGGAAAGAAAATCAGGAATGAAAAAACTACAAGACTAAACTATCCATATTTGCATATTTGTAACATTCGACAAAAGTAGGCTTTTAGTAAATGATATACCTAGTTTGCATTTCATTGCAGTATTGAAGGAAACTAAAATTTCAAAAAATCACTTTGAATCCATAATTGCTTATTTGAGGCTGAAATGTTGTACAACGCATGTTGCATATAGGAAGAGTAGTCAAAAAATAATTCTGATAGAAATTTTGTTGCTACTACATTATGAGGCTCATGTATAATCTCAATGTGACTGTTATGCGGTTACAATTGCTAATGTGACAAAACAACTATGCATTTTTTTTTCTAGAACAATCTCATAGATTTCGGTAAGTATATTGAAAGTATTTGTCATTTGATAACTCTCCCCGGTACAAACTCGAAATTTTCAAAAATGTCGATTTTGACAAATATGCAGTTATGAGCAGTATGTACATCGACACATGGAGATGATAATTATATGCAGAATAAAAGGACCGAAGAATTCATCGACATAGGGTGAGATATCGAGATGTGGATAGTCGACTGTATAAAATACTGTTCAGTTAATCGTTTTTAATCATTGTCCGATAACCGACAATATTAAGGGATATGCAAATCGAAGACATTTTTTGGCATACATATGTGTTTCATAAATTAAAGTGGCGATTCCAAAAAATATTAGCCTAAAGGGGGCGAAAGTTAATAAAGTTTGGGAAACACTGCTCTAAGAAGTTCCTCCAAGAATTCCTTTAGGGTTTCATCCAACAATTTCCTTAGGAATCTCTCCGATGTTTCCGTCCGGAGCTTCTTCATTGGTTTCTCCAGGAATTCTTCCAGAGTTTCTCCCTGTTTTTAAGAATGGATTGATTCCTGAAGGGGTCACTGTAGAAATCTCCATAAGAATTCTTGAAAAGATCATGAAAAATATCCTGAAATTATTCTAAGAAGGATTCTTTGAAGTTCCAAGAGAAAATCCAAGAAGTTATTCTTAAAAACAGGGAGAAACTCTGGAAGAATTCCTGAAGAAACCAATGGAGAAGCTCCGGATGGAATCCTTGGAGAGATTCATTAGGAAATCGTTGGATGAAACCCTAAAGGAATTCTTGGAGGAACTCTTTAGAGGAATGCCTGCAGGAGTCACCGAGGAAAAGTTTAAACAGAATTCCAGAAAGACTCCCTGAAGGAAATCTTCATAGTTGACTTGGAGCAATCTTTTGAGATATTCATGGAGGTAGGATATTTCTGAAGAAATCTTTGAACGTTTTCCAGTAGGGATTCATGGGTTTATAACTGACGGAATCCTTGGAGGTATTCCTAGAGAAAACCCTAGTGGTACTCTTGAAAAAAATCAATGGATATGTTATTGATTGCTAGAGAAAACCCTGACGGTTTTCCTAACAAATCATTGGAGATATTCCTGGAGGAAAAAATGAAAGTACTTCTGGAGGAATTTCTGCAGGAATCTCCGGAGGAGTTACAGGATGTTACTAGACAGCTCCTTTACAAATCCTCGGAGAAATTGATAAAAATATCCTGAAGTTTATCAGGAGGAACCCATGGTCAAATTTCAGGAGGAATCTTAGAAGCTATTGCTAGCGGAATCTAAGCAGTAATTTATGGACGAATCCTGAGAGATATTCCTCTACCTGAAGGTATTCCTGGAAGAAACCATGAAGTTAATCCTAAAGAATCCCCGGAGCTATTCTTAGTAGAATTTTAAAGTTATTTCTTGTGTAGTTCGTGGAGGAAACCTTGGACGTATTTTTAGAGGAATCCTTAGAGAAACTCTTGGAGGTATTCTTGGTGGTATTTCTGGAGAAAATGCAAAAGGAATGTAATTTAAGGAATTCCTGGAGGGAGCTCTGGATGTATTTTACGAGAAATCCTTGTAAATATTTTTCTGTATGAGTGAAGAACTAGCCATATGTGTTAAAATTCACATTAATAAAGAAAAAAAATGTAAATATTTCTGGAGGCATTCAAAGAGGTATTCCTGATAGAATCTTTGGAAGAATTCCTGTTAAAATCTTTGGAGGAAATTCTGAACAAATCCCTAGTGGAATTCCTAAGAGAAGGAGTGCTAGGTGAAATCCGCGAAATCCCCGAAGAAATTTTAGAGGAGTTCCTAGAGGAATCCTTTGATGTATCTCATAGGAAATCTCTGAAAAAAAAAATTGCCAGAATTTACCAAACAATTTCTGGAGAAAATCCTGGAGAATTTCATAAAATAATTCTTGAAGAAGTATCAGGGGTGATCCCAAAAATATTGCTGAAGGATGTTTTGCAGATATTCCTCAACAAATTCTTGGAGATATTCAGATTCTTCAGAGCCTCGAAAACCTCCTCCACTGACCTGCGATTGATTTAAATGAGGCCGATATCGTCCACAAGACCAAGGACCATATGTGACCGTAGGCCTTCCTTAGCCGAGTGGTTAGAGTCCGCGGCTACAAAGTAAAGCCATGCTGAAGGTGCCTCGGTTCGATTCCCGGTTGGTCCAGTATATTTTCGTAATGGAAATTTTCTTGACTTCTCTGCGCATAAAGTATTATCGTACCTGCTACCCGATATACGAATGCGAAAATGATAACTTTGGCAAAGAAAGCTCTCAGTTAACTACTGTGGTAGTGCTAGAACACTAAGCTGAGAATCAGGCTCTGTCCCAGTGAGGACGTAATGTCAAGAAGAAGAAGA
This sequence comes from Aedes aegypti, assembly GCF_002204515.2. Lineage (NCBI taxonomy): Eukaryota > Metazoa > Arthropoda > Insecta > Diptera > Culicidae > Aedes > Aedes aegypti. The sequence goes on along the minus strand of NC_035108.1, from coordinate 68,868,769 downwards.
AGATGTGACCGTGTCATGATAGTGTCATTCCTTTGCTCGCTGGTCTCCTAATATCACCCTGGAGTGCAATGTTGAACAATGAATTCCAAAGTGCGTCTCCTTACTTCCATCTAAATTCACACACGACATTGACACCTCGTCTCCAATTCAAACAGATGGTGAGTCTGCTAGTTATACTCCAAGAATTTATCTAAGTTCATTTACAAGATGTATCTGGTAATATCTGATTCGTTGTCGGATCGGCCCTCCCAAAAACCAGCCTGGTATTGGCCGACAAAGGATTCCTCAAGTGGTCTCAGTCTGAAGGTATCCCTGGGAAACTCCTGAGAACATTAACTGAAAGAATTCCTGAAGGAATTTGTGGAGAAATTATTGGAACAACTTGGAAATTGCAGGATAGATCTTGAATATTTTCTAAATTAATATTTCCATCTGAATGCAGTAATCATGCTTTTGTTTTGTGTGAAAAGCATTTAATTGAGATCATGAAAAAATTAAGAATATTAAATCTTCGAGCTGTTTAGTGGAATACCTATAAATAAAAGAAAACCCGAATCTAGTACTATACCATTTAATTCCACTAGAGTTTTTTTTTTCATTTATTTAATATTGCAGTGCTTTTATGGCTGTCCTTAAGCTACATGCTCATTTCCAAAGAATTTCAGAGCTGGGAGGGGTCTCGTGGACTTTGTCCCATTTAAAATATTTAAAACGTATATGCCTCTGCCCATATACACATACAAAACAGCAACTTTGGCTGAGAAAACCTTTCAGTTAACAACTATGTAAGTGCTCATAAGTACACTACGCTGAGGAGCAGGGCTCTGTCTCAGTTGGGACATAACGCCAGAAAGAAAATTAAGATCATATTGTCTACAAAACAGAAACAAGTGATCAGTGGGAGGGGGTGTGTTTGAGGGTCAACCCTCCCTCCCTCTCCACCTTAGTGGATTTTGGAGTAAGTTTTTGGTGTGAAACTACTTGAAATACGAAAAACGCAACATTTGGATTTGAAATTCAAATTAGTGAGAGGCTTTAGTGATCACCAAAGTTCTTGATAGTGAGACATACTATTAATGAAATATTGTTCATCCCAAAAAATGTTTTGCTACGTGTCGTGTTTACACTTTCGCCTTCTTGACATTTCGGAGGTTCTGTTACTAAAATGATGAAGGATATTTCCCTTCACGAAATTTTACAGGCTTGCCATAGTGACAACCATTAGCATCCGTAAATTGCTGTGGGAGCTTTAAATAACATGAAACTAGTTTTGTTTGAAAAATAACATATTCTCATATTTCCGGGTTTTGGTGGGTTTCCAGCAGGTATTTTTTTTAAATTTATTTCGTGTAAAATCATACACATTTATGCCTTGAATATGTTCCATGAGTCAAATTTCAAATGATTTTGCCATCGCTAGAGTTACAGTTAACTTGATGATTAAAACTTGACTAAAGTTTGGAAAGAGCTTCAATTTCTAATTGTGACTGTGACTGTTTTAAGTTCATTTTAATACATTTAATTGTTAAATTATATTCAATTTGATTTCTAATTTTCCATCTATTAGAGCAAACTGCAAATATTTCAAATGTTATCGTTCAAAATTAACACTTCTCTTGGTTTTTAATTCAAATTTAAAAAATAAGTCTCAGTAACTCAACAGAGAGAGAGAGAGAGAAAAAAAAAATGAAATTTTGAACTACAAATATTTGGGTACTGATCTGATTACTATTTGATTTAGAGCATAACAAAAGGTTTATTTATATTTTATTATTCTTGTACAAGAACCGCATCAACCTGCTTGATAAAATTGTGTCGTTTTCGTTCAATCTATCATAAATTGTTTAAATAATGAAGTAAAAATGTTGGAATTTGATGAATTATTTGATTTTTTTTTTTCAAAATATTTGATTTCATATTATAAACATTGCAAGGTTTAAGGCTTTTTTTTAAGAATAGTACTGATCTACAAATTGTGACTTTTAATTGTTGTGACTGCACATAGAACCTATTAAACTGCCGAAGTCTCAATTTCAAAAGAAATTCTTAATTTTATGCAGTTATTCTATTATTTTGCTGGATAAAAGAAAAACAAAATGATGTGGTTGAACCGTCTTAAGCCATCCCAATTTTTGTAAAAATATCCACTTTTTTGCGTCGTTCGTCTCCCCTGAGCAATTTTCTGGATACGACACTGAAAATTATATGAAATATTACATGTAGGTCTATTATTTGATTTTATAAAAATAGTTAACTGAGAGATTGTTGATCTATTGAACATAATTTGTAAGCAACCTTATACAGAAAACCAATCTGTAGTAGGATAGACGGTCACTAATTTTGTGAGATATTTCATCCTGCTGCTCCAACAGTTCACGCTGAGCATTAGTGCGATACCTAAATTACTTTATTGAACCTAAGAATTCACCTCGCTCGTGCTGTGTATCACGGGCGAGGTTTACTTGGTAGTGTTGTACTTTTACAACGGCGTGAATGGCACGTCATAAATTCTACTCTCACTTGTCCACCTCTATGTAATTAATAGACGACCTAAAACCCTTCAAAATGCATCAAAAGTTCCACGTCATAGGCGAGAAATGCATAAATTGAGTCCTCGCTACACGCGCAAGCGCACCCCCCATCTGCTCTGCACCGTAGCTCAGCTACTAGTGCGAGGAATTTAAAGGGATCAGTCTTTATGAACACACTTTCGCTACTGCGGTGGTCGTGCGGCGATCGCACTAAATCTATTTATGCGTCTGTTTGCAAACCAAACGCCGCGAAGAGAAGAAAAAAATGGCGCATGTTGCGAAGCGATTTCATTTCCCCTTCGCTTCGGCACGACCGACATCTGTCGTTTCCGAGCACTTCATCCACACGCGGAGGCATCAACACACGAACGGACGAACGAATAGAGTTATCAGCCGATATTTATTTTGATTTTTTTGCTCTTTGAAGCACAACTTTCAACATGATATTGTGACGAATCTACAAGAGATACACTTTTGCTCTCAAAGACACTTTGGTAGCTAACAAGTTAATGCATATTTTGTAGAAGAATTTTTTTAACATTAATTACGATAATTTTAATAAAATTCATAAAAATACGTCGAAAAATGCTGAATTTTCCGTCACTTTTTGCAAACTTTTCGTAATTTGAGCCTTTGAATCATTTTCTACAAAAAATTACGTCCAAGAAACTAAGATAGATTAGATCATAAGCTTTCGATTCATGCGCTGAGATTAAATGTATGACGCATAGTTAATTAGATATGTGGTTCCAAAGATGAACAAGTTGAAAATCTTAAAATCGTGAATAACTCACTTAGCAGTGATTTGCGACCCTATGTTCCATGGGCACTTTTTCATATCTCATGGAGACCTATCTACCCTCCAATTATTAAAAACATGGAACCAAACACCCTGTATATATATATATATATATATATATATATATATATATATATATATATATATATATATATATATATATATATATATATATATATATATATATATATATATATATATATATATATATATATATATATATATATATATATATATATATATATATATATATATATATATATATATATATATATATATATATATATATAATATATAACCGTGTTCTAACGTTCCATTAGAAATTCTATCGGAACTACTTTCATCCTTCTCGAAAATAAGAATCGAAAGCTATTAACCGTGCACCCTCGCTAATTTGAACGGTACCTCATGCAAACCATCGGGGTTCATTTTTAATTTGAACATCTAGTCACCCTAGAAACGTGTTTCTGGTTACCTCTTTCACTGTTTTGTTTTGATTCTACGTTCCGTTCCACAGCGTTCCGTTCCACAGCGTTCCATCTCATTTCGCTCCGTTCCATGAGCTAAATGACGTTTGAACCATTTTTAATCTGAACGATGTGCAAATTAGCGGGGTACAGATTAAAAAGTGTTCAGATTGAATGTGGTCAAACCAACGGGGGTACCCGGTAATCCATTCTTTAAAGGAAAAATAGAAAAAACATGTAAAAACATTGTTTTGTGTTTTGTGCTTTTCCTTTTCAAATTTTTTTTTTTTTTTGATAAATTGTCTAAAAACAATATGGTGGTCAACTAACATATGGGGAATGTAGGCCTCTCAAGGAACATTAAATGGTGCAAAAATATCGAAAATCAAAAAAAAGTTATTACGAATTAAATTATTTTTTTGAGCCCGTAGAGGGGTTAAAATATGAAAAAATATGTAAAATTTCTCAAATTTGAAATTCCTGAAACAAACATAGATAAATTTCTAATAAATCGTTAAAGAACTTCATGGGGGAAATTCAATTCGTAGAAACTATTCTATATTCATCAGGAAGCAATTCTGGAAGGATCTAGAAAAAATGGGGCAAAATCAACACAAATCATTTAATGGATGACTTCACATGGAGATTTTTAAATGAATATCCGATGAAATTTCTGGCTTGTTGAAAGAAATACTTGCTTGAACCCCACCACAAATTCCTAAGAAAAGAAAACTGTTGTGGAGAATTAATTTATGAAAAATTCAGAAGAAACATGGATGGCATATTTGGTGAAACAGATAAAAATCTGCAGGAATTTCTGAATACATTTCTGGATGATGTCCTGAGTTCACTTTGGAGGATGAGGAATTTCCTGGAAAAATACACGTAGGAAAATTCCTTAATAATTTTCTGGATGAATCCCCTAAGTTCTTGTTAGTCCCATGAGAAAGTCGATGAGTAATCCTACACATAAGATTTCTTGAGAAACCTTTTCGATGAATTCCTTCAATCCTGTTGGTGGAATTCATGGAAGGATTCATGAAGGAATACTCAGAGATAACATTAGAAAATATCTAGCGTGTATACCTCGACGTATTCTAGGAAGAATCTCTGGTGGCATTCCTGAATTATTTATTAAAGACAGATGTTTAGGAATTCTCTCAGAAATCGTTAAATATATAATTTTATGTCGGTAAATTAAAATGACGAATTCAGCCGGTAAAACATATTTTATGTTTTCAGTGGCGGTATTCAATTTGAATAAATTTGTATTGATTATTAAAATGAATGGTTATATTTTTCTTCTTCCAATGAAAAAAATATCATTTGTCGAATTTCTGTAGTAGTGTGCTGAGATTTTCAGCAATGGATTACCGATCTTTTCGTCAAATGTTGACAGCTGGATGGTTCAACATTTTGCCGCTCAATCGGTACTTTGAACTTTTACCGAGATTTTCGCCGAAATCTCAGCTGTTCGGTTGTCTGAAATTATTTTTACCGACCTTGGCTAAATAAATTAAGTGTGCACTGAGGAATCCTTGTAATATTTCCTGATGGAATCGATGGAGGAATTCCTATAATTAATCATAAGGAGATCTCTGAAGAAATTGCTCCAGTAATCCCAGAAAAAAGTCAGAAGATCTCCTAAGAGATACTGTTGAAAAACTCATTGAGTAATCCTTGGAAATAATCCTGAATATAAAAAAGTTGAAAATGCTTTTGAAGCATTTATGGAGATTTTTAGAAATTCCTGTGAAGTATGCTCGTAGATGTTTTTAGAGGAATCTTTGAAAAAGCTCTTGAAATTATTTGATAAATCCCTAGACGAATACTTGAACTTTTTGTGGAGGAATTCCCTAAGTCCCTGAAAGAGCTCCTGATAGAAGTTCTGGATCAATGCTTGAAGATATTTTTGATTGAATAATTGTAAGAATTTTTGAATTCTTAGTACTTATAGACTGTCCATAACTGCATATTTGTAACTTTCGACAAAAGTAGGCATTGAGTAAATGAAATACGAAGTGTGCGTTTTATGGCAATATGAGAGGAAGCTAAAATATTTAAAAAATATCAGGAACTCAAAAGTGCTTATTTGAGGCTGTTATTTTGTACAACTCATATCGCATACTAGGTGAATAGGTAGTCAGAAAATAATTCTGATAAAAATTTATTGCTATTACATTACGTGGCTCATTCATAATCTCAATGTGACTATTATGCGGTTATAATTACAAACTTGGTATTTTTTTCGAATTTTCTAGAACAATCTCACAGATTTCAGTAAGTTGGTCGAAAGTATTTATTATTTGATGACTCTCCCCGTTATTAACTCCAATTTGTCAAAAGTGTCGAATGTGACTGTTATGCAGTTATGGGCAGTAGAGGTAAACCTAAAGAAATTCTTGTATCACAGGTACCCGGTCAATCATGTCTTTAAATTACTTCACGCGCATATAACAAATCGATAGCGATTGCCATCGATTCCGAAAAAAAGTTTAACTACCCACCTGGTTAACCATTTCTTTAAATTTATTCCACATTTCTTTATGTCGAGCTTTAAACTCGAGAATATATGCAATTCACGTTTGAAAAACACTCTTATAAGAATGCAGAAAGGATTTATGAGGATATTCTTAGAATACCTACCTTGCAAATTTTCGAATAGGAAAAAAAATTAGATCAATGTAGTGAATCCCCTGAAGCAAATTTGGAGAATTCCTTGGAGAAATTCTAAGAAGAATTATTAGAGGAAGGAATTAATGGAGAAATTACTAATCGTTCTCTAGAAGAATTATTGCAGGAATTCCAGTATATACTCCTTGAAGTATTATTGTAGTAATCCACGCATGAATCCTCATAACATTTATGGGAGAAGGCCTTAAAGGAATTTTTAGGGAAGTTCATGGAAGAAACTTGGAGAATTTACATAAAGAATCCATGTTGTAATTCTTGTTAAGGTATTTTTACTCCACGAGTAATCGATCATCACGGATTACGACCAAGTTGTGCTGACATGCAAAAAGACCAATTTCGATTGGTGCCTTTTCTGTATTTTTACTTACTTTCATAAATGTAAAAAACAATAAAACAAAATATTTATAGAGTAAAGTGGGGCAAATGTTCGAGTGGGGCAAGAGTTTCTTTTTAAGATTTCTAGCTCAATTCAAAACTAAACTTATTAATTTCATGGTGGCTCGAATGCTATTCAAGTAAGAGACTTTCACTATAAATATCATAAAAATCGATTGAGATTTGGAAAAGTTATGGCTATTTGTTGTTTTTCGACGTGAAAATTGTAATTTTTGGTCAAACTTTCGTTGCATGGACCAATTGAAGATAAAATCTTTTGCAATATTTTATGTAAGGGCGTTTCTAGGCCTATCATAATAATGCTTGGAGGTGTATTAGCCTTGCATAAATGCTTGAAAAAATGTTAGCCCATAGTGGGGCAAAAGTTCGAATCAGCGGGGCAAAAGTTCGACCCATGTATAAACTCACGGAAAAAATTGCAAATTACCTAAAATCCACATATTATCTTCAAATTTAGCAAAATTTGTCTGATCGTGCGAAAAATGTCACCAAAATTTTACATTCCCACTTAGTTTTGCGAAAAACTGCTATTTTTAAGTGTATTACAATTAACCCTGATTTGGGCAATTTTTTGATGAAAATTTAGTGTGTATTTTTCGGCAAACTTAAGTTTACGGCTGATGTAAAGTATGCTTGTCATAAAAGTATCGATGTTTTGTATTTTAGCCAGCGAACTTTTGCCCCACACTAGACACACTTTAAGACAACTTTAAGACAATCAATTTTGAAATTGTTATATCTTAAAATGGGTAAATATTTTGATACAAGTTTGTTCAGCAAAATTACTGCCAATATATTGAAGGTTCATTGTATGGTATTTGTTTTGTGCAAACTCAGGGTGGCCACCGAATCGGGAAAAACGGGAAAAGCGGGAAAAAGACGGGAATTTGAATCCATCCGGAAAAAGACGGGAAAAACCGGGAATTTGAGATGATCACCGGGAAAATAATTTCGAATGAAGATCTTTGAACTCTAAATCTACAAAATCATCAAAATTAGTCGTAGAAAGTTGTTACGGTTGATGATAGTGCCATTGAGCATGTGTAATTATACACAAATAACTTTTAAACAATGATTCAATTTCTTGTAGAAATAATCTACTTTGTTACAGTATACTTCTTAGAACTGTTTCAATTCACTCATTGGTTAGCAATGTTTCAAAATATTTTATGATTTTTTTCCTCTTACTATTGACTTGATTTTTCTTTAATTCATCTGACTCGAAGTTTTGAATCAGAGTTTCAAAATTTCTTGCAGACAGTTTAAGCACTTAAAATTTTCTTTATTTGCTTCAAATAAATCAATAAATCCAAATTTTCTTGAAAACTTGTTCTTGAAAATTATCCATGAGCTTCTAATGTGTCATTCGTTATCTAATTGACCAAAAGTTGTATAAGTAAGGTGACACCGTTGGCTTTGTTTGCTTTATTGCATCCTTACCTTGAACTTATTTGCTTTAGTAGCTTTAGTTGAAATAAATAAAAGTTTATGAATTAAAATACTTTTAAATATTCTAGTAAGATGCACAAAAAGGGCATATCTATATAAATAAAAATGGAATGGTGTTTTTATGTCACGAGGTGGCTTGAGAACAAGACGATTGATTTGAACAATTCTTTCACTCTTGTTTTTCTCGAGGGCTCCGACGTGTTTGTGTTGAATAATATTTCTCAAAATCCTCCGAGAAAGTTGAGAAAATGAATAATATAAATTTGACACAAATTTAGGTTATTTTTTTGAACGCCTGATGTACGGCCTAATGGACAATACAACGTTTGCCGAGACAACTAGTTGTTGGTAAACATGGGCTGGGTAGCTTTTAAAACAAATCCCTGTCAAAGTGAATTAAAAGAATAGCACAATTGAGTTAAATGAGGGTATAAGTGACAAAAACCTAGTTTTGAGAAAAAAGACTTTTAAGTTTATTCAGCATTTTTTTGTTCTATACTAATTGTGTGGAAGCCAAAAACAAGCCAATCTACTACGAATAATATTATTTTTCCGATTGGTCGTAAAAATCTCCTTAAAATGCCATTGGAAGGCTTGAAGTAGATTTTGTTCAGTATATTCACCTCAAAAACCGACCAAAGGGGCACCCGTTTACGTTTGGGCCTCTCAATAAAAACCGGGAAAATATTGAAATTTGTACCGGGAAAACCGGGAAAAAAGCGGGAATTTCGAAATGAATATTTGGTGGCCACCCTGAAACTGCTATTGTTTTCCTGGAAACTTTGATTATACCACTAAGGTCGAACTTTTGCTCCACCTTACTCTAATCATTGTAGAAAGTTGGCCAAAATTTGGCCACAAATCCGTCGTGGTCGATTCCACAATTACAGTTTTTGCACCAAATTCGAATGTAATGACATATGTACTATATAGATTACCATGTATTTTTTGCAAGCGAGTTAGTACAGCTGAGGAAACGTAATTTCCTGGAGAAATCTCAAGCATACAACCGGATCAAGTTCGGTGAAGCATTACAACTACCATGTTCTCCATCTTCATCAAGGGAAAAATCGTACATCAATCGCCAACCATGAAAATATGATAAATTCATTAACCCCTTCCTTCTCCGGATTTGAAGTAATTTGACGAATCTGACTCAGCGGCGATGCTTGTAGAACGGCACACGACATTCGATGACGACGTCAGCAGTAGCCGATATTCGATATCCCTCTGAACCGAACGGTGTGTCTTCATTATCCTCATAACAGTTCCATGGGCGTAGTCAGGGAGGCATGGGACGTTGTCATAAGATAACATTAGTAACTCCTCACGATTGTTCCTGATTCTCTTTTGGAATTCATGAATAACCCTTCAATTTTTTTTTCAAACGTTTTTTTTCTGATTTTTGTTTACAAATTCTTGATGAAATTCAATTGTAGACTAATCAAAAAATTGTTCAGGGATATCTCTGAGAACTTCTCTAAGAACTCTTTCAGAAATTCTTCCATAAAATTTACTATTTTTTTATGAGTTTTTCACAGACTCTACACCAAAATCAATCCTTTATGATCATTCTGAGCACTTCTATCAATTTGTCAAGGATTCGATCAGGAATTTAACTAAGAACATCGCTAAGAATTTCATTGCCTTAGGTTTTTCCAAGAAATTTTTGAAGGGATTCTTCAAAGTAGTTAGCCTTAAATATATTTTGGACTTTCTCTAGAAATACCTTTTGAGCTTTTTGAAAGAAGTTTGCAAAATATAATAACCTATTGGCAAGGTAACGTCGATTAACACGTAAAGGAAAAACAATAATGACAAAATTAAGCAAAATTATAGTCTATACCTAATATCTTTTTTTTTCACAAGCATTGGATTGTTTTGGACAATGTTGTTAATCGTAAAAATACATGTCGAGTTCTGTGTTAATTTTTTTTTAGAGATCAATGTCCGCCTTCTGGCGATTTTTCTTTGCACAATTATGTTTTCCAATAGTAAATCCCATACCAACTTTAAACGGGTGGTGCTAAAATATAGTTTCACCGATTGAGCTGCAATTTTGCCCTGTTGGTATGAGACCTGATGTCTTCCAGGTTCTTCATTCCAAAAAGTGCACTGGAGCGGAATTTATATTTTTCATGCAATCATGATTCTTGATAAAATTTCAATGCATTTCCAATGTATTTATGTGAAAGTATATCTATCAAGCTAGCGAGCTTATGTGGGAATTTTTGAACCACTTTTGGTTTAAAAATTTTCACATAAGCTCGCAAGACTTGATACATATACTTTCACATAAATACATTCGAAATGTGTAATGAAGTCTTAGTATGAAATCCTGGAGAACCAACCCACATCAAATGTTGATTTCCATACTTTGTCATATAAAATCATATTTACTCGATAAAAGATGACCTTCGGAAGCCTTTCTGGTCAGTCCATTTTCAGAACTTCGTTTTTGATTCCGAAAGACCGATGTTTAGCATTAAAAAAACACCTGTTGTGCGAAACATTAAATAACATTGTTTTAGCAAATTGAAACTTTTAGATGCAAAGTTGGTACATTCTGGACCTATAGGAGTCATGTTGGATTTTGTTTAGTAGCCCCGGTATTTGGTTCCGGAATTTGAATTCATATCTTTAAGATGAAGATGAATCGAAGCCAAACCTCAAATTTTCAAGAGCACAAGTCTGAAGGACCAAACACCCGTTTAAGATGAAAACTTAATCGATTGGTCACCACCAGTGAGTGACCAATCGATTAAGTTTCCAGCTTAAAAAAATGTTTAGTTTTCAAATATTGTGCTCTTGAAAAATTTTAAGTTTGGCTTCGATTCATCTTCACCTTAAGGAAAAATGAATTGCCACATAAATGACGACTTAAAGAAAATTCTCATCACGAGAAATATAAAATTCAATTGTTTCGTGAAGATAAAATCAAATAGTTTTAGATAAAGTAAATTAGAGTATTTTGAATACATTCAATCATTGTACTGAAACGTTCAGTAACAAAGTTCCAATGATTTATTTTTGAAATGTTGGTTCAATTGAGAAGAATCATGGATGGAAGGGTGAGAATCCTAGATAGTTTCTGATGATTCTCTCAGAATCTTTACAAAATTCTTCTCAGGATTCTCATTGGATAACTCACAGGATTCACGTAGGATTCTTCGCATGATTCTCATCAGAAACTATTTACGATTCTTATAAGAATTCTCGCTGGATTCCCTTCAGATACATCGTAGGATTTACATGGGATTCTTTGCAGGATTTACATTAGATTCCTCTTAAGACTCACATCACAATCCTCTTGGGACTCGCGTCAGAATCCTTTAAGGTCTCTCTTTGAAATCCACTCATGTATTTCACCGGCATCCTCTCCGAATTCACACCAAACTCGTCGCTATTTTATCATTTGAATTTTTTTAAATTATCCCTAAAACTCGAGGATTATCATTAAAATTTTCTCAGGCTTCTCAGGAGCCTCTCAAGATTCTCATCAGAATCCTCTCAGCATTCTCAACTGAATTTTATCGTGATTTTTATCAGAATCGTCTCGGGATGTTTGTCACAATTCTCGTAGGGTTGGCATCAAAAATCTTCCCATCAGAATCCTTCCAAAATTCTCATCAGAATCCTCTCACGATTCTCATCAGAATCCTTGCACTATTTCATCAGCATCGATGCCGAACTCACATCAGAACCGTTTCAGGAATTTTCCCAGAATCGTTCAGTATACTCATCAGATTTCCTCTAGGATACTCATCAAAATCGTTCCAGATTTCTCATCCGAATCTTTACAGTTTCATATGAGTTCCTTTCCTTTTTTCTCTTCAGACTAAATCTATGGTTTTCATCAGAATTCTTCCGTGATTCTCATCACAATGCTTTTAAAATTTTCTTCACAATCCTTCTAGAATTCTCAACAGACTGCTTCTAGGATACTCAACAGAGTCCATCCAGAATACTCATCAGAATCCTTACAAGGCTATTATCATAATCCATCGAGGATTCTAATTGGAATCCTTTGAATACTTGCGACATAATCGTTCCAGAATCTTTATCAAAATCCTTTCAGAAATCCTTCAGGATTCTTACAGAAATCATGCCAGTGTTCTAATAAGAATCCTTCCTGGATTCTCCTCGGAATTCTACTTAGATTTTCGTCAGAATTCTTCCTAGATTTGTAACAGGATCCTTCCTGGATGTTCACCACAATCTTTTCAGGATTCCACATTTTCACGATACTTATCCAAACTTTTATGGATTCTCCGGATTCTCATTAGAATCATTGCAGAAATTTCATCTGAAATAAGTATTTTCAACACAGTTCTTTCATTCTCAAAGAGATTCTTCAAGGATTCTCATTTGAATATTTCCACAATTTTCATCATAAATCTACCACAATTTTTATCAGAAACCTTCCAGTATTGTCACCAGAAACTTTCTAGGGATTTCTGATAAATAACATGAAGATCTTTATAGTTTAGTCTGATGCAGATCCTTGCTACATCCATGAACAGCTCTACAGTCGGCTGTGATGTACATAGGTAGGCACCTAAGTACCTATCGTAATTGCGAGCCGTTGCTGCTGGCAGCAGACGTGCGCAAAATTGAACCCTTCTTCCGGTTTCAATTGATGAGCCCGGCTGCCGAAGAAGAGGATATTGCATTTCGCACGCCTGGCATCAGGCGCAGTCACCGTAAGACGGGCGGAATATGCCGCAAATTTAATCATTTTCGCTTTTTAATTAATTTGCTTGCATCAGCTGATTCCATCGACGACCCCGTCGACGATGGAACATTGTCGCCAGGTTCGAAAATCTACCTAGTAAGAGACGACGTCATCATTTTTGTTGGCGGATTTGAGGAACTGCTTTTCCAGTGATTGTAGTTTTCGAATGATTGATGCAGCAATTGCAGTAGCGCACTCTAGCAATGAGCAACTCGAGGTCATCGAGCTCAGAGCATTTAGAATAGTTAAGTCGCGTTAAGTAAAGCATCAATCATCCTGTAGTGGACACATCACCTAGTTCGACACAAGCATCGGTGGTTCAGTGGTAGAATGCTCGCCTGCCACGCGGGCGGCCCGGGTTCGATTCCCGGCCGATGCATCTATCTTTTTTATTCCTTCATTACTTACATGTTGTCCGTAAGCTGTTAAAACTTCAATAAAAGTTGTTTTTGTTTTTGAAATCTGAATTGAACGTTTAACAAGTTTGAAGGTAAGCTTTGGATTAGTGAACTGTCAAAGTATCAAAATGCTTGGTTAGTCCATTACATTGAAATCATGTAAAATTAAAAATCAAACATTCAGTATTCAATGTAGGTAATAATTAAACCTGGTTGCTTTTCAGTAATTAAAGCTGCTTTAAAGCTCCCGTTTCTATCTGCAGACCAAACACGTGCCATCACATAAAAGGAAAACGAAGCCCTTGCTTTCATGTTTGTGTATTTCCCATACTGTAAACACCGCAAACAAAACAGAAGAGCAAACAACGAGTGAGATTCAAAGAGAGCATATAGAGGGTGTGACAAGGGAGCTTTTCGCCTGGAAAGCTCGCATTGGGTGTTCTCTCTCTCTCACTCTCTCGATCTCCCTTCATGATTATTTTTAGACTGTGCACGCTTATATATTTGCCCCATCGTGCAGATCATTTCTAATCGGAGTTTTATTATTCATGACCATAAATTTAACGGCGTAATAGAGAAAACGGTGTACTGAATAATCGATTAATAAATCAAAACAATTATTAGATTGATTATCATTATGAATCAAATTCGTTTTAGATCACATTGTTATGTTGACTAGGATTGGTTGTTGGCACTGAAACGTTAATTTCCTAGTTAGTAGGTATGTCTTTGAGTGAAAATTTGTTAACGTGTGTCGGAGAGCACTCTGAGCAAACAGTGAAGGGGAAAACTTAAATCATTCTACTCCAAGTTTGCGTACGAATATGTTCTCTTGATTGATTTTTCTAGGCCGTTTGTCTCCCCTACATTCAGCTGTTTCCGTGGTGTAGTGGTTATCACATCCGCCTAACACGCGGAAGGCCCCCGGTTCGATCCCGGGCGGAAACAGATAGTTTTTTGAATTTAATGCTTTTTGTCAATATAGACTATTGTGACTAGACATAGTGGTTCTGTAGGTTCTTCTCGCAATGTTTCTTTCGTTATCCACAGAAATAATAGTGAATAAATTAACCGTTTGCCATGCACAACTATAAGAGTATCTCTTAGATTAGGGAAAATACCCTCTGCATTTGAACGATGTTTTGAAGGACACGATGAATTATAAAGAGGATGGAAATTTAGTTCCAAATATGATATTTTTGAAATTCGACAGGTGTACCAAATTCAATAATTTTAAATTGTCAAATTGTAGATGACAAATTAATGATGAAGTATTTTAAAATTGATAATTATTCGATAGCTGACTTACCCACTTAATGTGGAAAGAGTTCTCTGTATTAATAATATATTGGGTCACTGTGTGCGTTATCTTGAAATTTACTCAGTCGTTTGAAGTCGTCGCACTTTGCTGGCTCTTTATGTTTTTCTATTGAATCTAGATAAACTATCGACTATTCCAGAATTTCTTGTCGAGATTCTCTCGAAATTCTTGCAAACTCCTTGATTGTAAGTTTCCTGTAATTCCTGAAGAGATCTTCAAGGTTTCCTCGAGTTTATTTTATTAAAATCGTTATAGGAAGTTAAACTGTATTTTCCAAACCATTTCATATTCACTTAACAACTAAATATGAAGTAGTTTAATCATTACATATCAGTAAATCCAATATTATACAATAATTTCATACCAAAAAATAATAAACGGTAATAGGACCCATACATATTAAGAAAGGTCGATTCACCGTGCATTTGTGTTTCTCTTGCAATACAATCAAAAAAAATCTAATTTTAATAAAATCTCATGGCTCATACGATGAAATACATCTTACTAGTTGTATCTATAGCAAAAACTTGTTGAAAATATGAAAAATTTGATAATCTAACGTTAAAATGAAAAAAGTGAATTTCGGGCGTTTTTCAAAAATAAACTAACTTTTTCAAAATGCATTGTGACAAAAACTATTTGATTTCATCAGTTTTATCTTCTTTTGCCATCAAAGCAGTAATTTGTAAAATTTGTATGAATATTCTGAATATGGCACGGTGAATGGCGGCCGCACGGTGACTGGTGACTTAACGGTACACTATCTTGATTGACACGAAATCTCTAGGACTCGAAATTAAAAAGTTTGTATCTCGATATCGAATTAGAGGACAAAAGTAGAAGTTGGATGTCATGACTACCTCGATTGTCCCTTGGATCGCAGTTGAACTGGTTGTGTGCTCTGTAACTCGATATCTGCCAAACACGATGGTCCCTTCAATATCGAGTTAGGAAGAGTTGACTGTATTTTCAAAATATTTTTTGCAATTTTTCGCTAAATAGGAAATTTTTATTAGCTCAAAAGTTTATGTTTCAAATATTTCAAGCTGAGCCTGAGTGACATTCATATTATTTCTGAACCGACCATTTTGTGTGAAATGCGTACTTTTTCTGTCCAGTACTGTATGTGTTCAGAAGTCATAGACATACTTTCAAAGCAAACACCTATGAACTTTATTTTGCTTTAGTGTAGTTGGTTTCTATGTGGAACAAATTCTGATAAAACATCAAATCAATTGCTTTGCAGACTGTAAGGAGACGAGTGGTCAATTTAACCTGTTCTTGGAACCCTTCTTTTCCCTATGAAACAACAGACAGGTTGAAAATCGATTTTCACTTGTCGAACTTTCCAGTGTTCAACTGAAAGAACATATACTATATTGCAAACATTTTCTACTACACCAAACGCCCACATAAATCAATACCTAGAGCAAGAAAGTAACACCACCCAGACAGACAATAGCATAAAAGGTAAGTAAGTACTCACACGATCCAGACACCGGTCCGGAACTTCCGCCCCGCATGTTGAGCTGCTGCTGCCGATCCAGCACCATTTCCGACTTGACGTAGAACGGTTTGCTCTCGGCGAGCAGTTCCACCGCCGACTTCCGTTTCGAGTTGCGCATATTGTGGTAGTGCACCGCCTGTTGGTGTTGCTGCTGTTGCTGTTGCTGGTGCAGATAGTATGTCGTCTGTTGATGGGACGTAGACGAAATCGTAGTTGTCGACGTGGACAGATACGAGGTCGGTGGAGTGATGATCTGCTGGGACAGAGCTGTTATCGAGGAAGCAGCCACATGGTGGTGAGATGGCAGTGAATGGTGTTGTTGCTGTTGCTGCTGATGCTGGTGATAGGGCGAGTGAGGGGTCACTCCACCGAGATGGCTTTGCCCGGAGCCCGAATGGTGATGGCGGCTACTGTGCCGAGGGCTATTGCCGTACACTACAGCTGCCATGCTGGGGCACTGTATTACTTCTTTTTTTTGCTAGTTAAGTGAATGACGCGTCGGGTCGCTTTCCAAGACTTATAGTCTGATACTGTTCTTCCGCTAATCCGTCGATTCGTTGATAACGCGCTTGAGTCTTTTTCGTATCGCATTTAACTTTGAGTATAATTCCACAGCCATTGAAAACTTTTAACTACAAGGTTTTGCGAAGTGATTCCCCGCTTTTGACATTTTATAGCTCACAGTTCTAATTCACTCATGGTATATCTGTAAAAAAGCAAGAAAAGAGAAGACATTAATGTTTAGGGTGTTAATCGCGAGTCACGACGACTTTGATTCTGATTACATATTCCTGTTACAATTTAAATTTTCCCAAGAAGCGATTCTCATACTAATAATTTTTTTGCAAACAATTGGTTCGATATTTAAATTGCTTCCGAAAGTCGATAATTACATTGTAGAATCAAGAGGCATTGCAATAGCCAGACGCAAATAATCAATAGTGATTGATACATCCCTAATAAAAAATTGCAATATTTAAATTTGAAGTGAGTGTGAAGTGTGTTGAGAAAGTTATAAGCTATTTTGGAAATTATCTAAAATTTTGATCTCGGCATTGAAAGAGGAAAACAAAATATCATTACTAATTGCGTTGCGTAAAAGCTAAAAAAAAATCCTGAATAAAATAGCATGAATGATTATTCAAATTCTTATGAAAAGCATCATAAGTGGCATGAACCAGTTTATATTAGCAGTATCTTATAAAATTCAAATAGGGCAGTCATTTTCAGACAACCAGAAGTCGCATAAAAGTTCACGTAATAACTCGTTAATTCATACAAATTACATCAAATCCGCAAAACACGGTGGATAAAATTGTCCGATTGAGTTTCCTCGCATAAAACGCATTTTTTCTGAGTTCTATTGTACATTTTGTTTCGTCCCGTTATACGGTCCCTTCAAGGATTTCACAAGTTCCTAAACATACCGACTCGTTTGACGGTCAATCATACTCGTACAAAATAAGTCGAATCAATCCGTAGCAGCTGTCAAATCAACATTTGTTATCATGAGTTAAGTCGCATAAGATCACAGGTTAGTTCAGTAGAAAATTTAAATTAAATTTAGGTTGTCTGGGAGAGTGGCGTAGTTCATTCTCCGCCGCCACACACCGTGATGGTCCTAAGCACTCGTTGTATGAACACTCCAAGTGCTTGCGGGTCCTCTTTGAGCATGATTCATGCTTCATGCTGAGGACCACATTTGTACATGCCGACAATATTCATATCATCCGCGAAGAAAACAGCACGATGTTGAACTGCAGTTATGAAACTCCTTGAACATCATGAACAAAATTTGGAATTAACTGACCTACATTTTATTTAGAATAAACGCTCTCTTAGTAGAGTGTTTCGCACTACTAAATTACTTTGTGATATTTTTCAACAACGTACGATGCGAAAATTATACAAGAAATCGAAAGATATTCATGAAATTTGATCGTAAAGCTATTGAAAACAATCGTTTTGCTCAAAAATTTTGCTCCTTAGTACTTATAGTGATGCATCAGTAGCCATTAGTGGAGGGTCCCATAAAAAAGCAATTGATTACTCCATCAATGATAGTGGAAGGGGTGGTAAAATGAACACCTTAAGTATTTCATCTTGTTTCTAATAGAAAAACGAGGAATTTATAAAGTTCTATCGCACAACGTCAAAAGCAGCGACACGAACTCAGACTAAAATAGCTATTTTTTACATATTTTTATAGCTAGCAAAAAACGATGCAAATGTTCATTTTACTAGTGCATGTGGGTAAAATGAATATCATGCAGAAAACGTAAGCAAAACAAATATTTTCGTAAATCTTCATTGCATATCCGAAAATATATCCATTAAGGATTGTCACCCATTCAAAAATAAATTTAAAAGTATCAAATTACACATAATAATATCATAACGTTATTCACCTCACTGAAAAAACTCAAAACCTCCAAGTTACGTCAGTTCTAATTTTCAAACGAGGTTTTCTAAAATCTTAGTTTTCGTTGATATTCTCACATCAATTGACCACTGTATTAACCCGACCACTCCGATTTATGTTCTAAATCATCCCTACGTGATAAAAATTCATTGAAATTTGTTTTTCCTAAAAGGCGAGGTGTTCATTTTACCATTTTACGAAATGGTTTGGCATAAAGTCCTTTGGCTTAATGGATGTTTGATATAATGAGTGATTTAAAATGAGCAGATTCAAAAACAGTATATTGAACATTATTAGTGATGTCTTCTGTACCTTTGAAAATATACAATATCGGCCTTTTCCGAAGCTTTTCACCGAGATTAACACCACCGAGTGCATAGCAAAAAAATCTGAGTAGTTGAGCAATTCTCGCTGAAACCAGGCCGCCATCGGCACCCATCGTTAGAATTCCAATTTTATGTCACTGATCGCTAGTTTTCGATAAAACTTAAAGGTGGTCCTTTCTGTTTTCTCAAATTGGTGGACCCCTCGTACGCCAGCTAGCTGAACAGTTTGCGAAAAAGCCCATTTTTTAATAAATCTTGGGTATTTCTTCACGGGATATGTCTCATATTTCGCTTGGAACACATAGCAAACTTAGTGGTATGGTATAGAGAAAGGATATAGCTTTCATTTAAACTTGAAAAAATTTTGGCGGCCATTTTGAATTTGGCCGCCATCTTGAATTTTGTTAGAAAAATTGATTTTTCACCATTAGCGCACCGCTAGTTTTGAATTCTAAGATCACCATCAGAAAGCTGAAGAAAAATTGCGTAAGATAGAAACTAGGTGAGCAATGGTATTTACCCTATCAAATGAACGAATTTCTAAATCATGTTATATGATTTTGATGTATATGGCGAGTGCAATCAATACAAACATAATTTTTTGTACAACAAAGAAACAAGTTTTCAACCTTTGGTATTTTATTCGAGTCGAGTAAAGAATAAGAATATTATTTTTAGTGAAAACATCTGGCGGCCATCTTGGATTTTGACGCCATTTTGATTTTAGGTAGTAGAATTAATTTTTCACCTTGATAGCACTCAGCATGTCGAATTTAGAGGCTACCAATAAAAAAAGGTTACGTATACTCTTCTTTTTATTATTCTTCATTTTACTGACGTTACGTCCCTACTGGAACCGAGCCTGATACTCAGCTTTATTAGTTATAAATCCAGGTTATTAAACAGGAATTTTCTTTTTTAATGCGATTTCTGACAACAGAATAATTCTTCGACATATCTTTGAATTCAATAATAATGAATAAATAAATTCAATAAATGAAAACCGTCAAAAAACATTGATTGTATTAAACAAACATTTTTTACCCTATGCATTGTTGTTCATTGTATGAAGTTTATAGATTGCGTGTCGGGACATTAGTAAGCCTTGTGGTAATATCTGTAGTTCTAACGTAAAACATTGACAAAAGTGCATTAATTCATAATGAAAGTCTTAAATTTTGAAGCAAAAAATATCCTTGATTTTCTAAGCCATAAAGTATCGTTTTTAGTACCGCCCAACATACATGTGAAAAATAGCGAAATTGAATTATGAGAAGCAGGTTTTGTTCTTATGTGGACGTAATGCCGAAACGCAGGTGTATAATTTCGTGGTTAGAATAACTGGTGGCCATCTTGGCTTTCGACGCCATCTTGGTTTTTAGAAGTTGCATGATTTTTTACCATCTCAGTGCTCATCATGTTGAATTATAAGGCCTCCGTAAAAAAAAAAACAATCAGATTCTATCTATCTTATCTCAGCTGTTCAACTGATTGTTCATTTGTATCAATGGTTTTAGACCAAATAATAATGACCAAGAAATAATGCTATTTTACAACTCGAAGATATGCAGAAGAATCATTCAGGTAGCAAATAAGCGTTAAAAAATCCTATTTGATAATTTGTTTTTAAAACTAGCTTAAAGCTGAAGGGCTGGCTCTGTTCCAGTAGGGACGTAACGTGAGGAAAAAGAAGAACAAGAAGAAGAATAAGTGCAACGGTAGCATTGAAATTCAACATGTTGAGTGCTAACAAGGTGAAAACTCATTCTACTACTTAAAACCAAGATGGCGTCAAAATCCAAGATGGCCGCCAGATTTTTTCACTCATATTAATACTCCCATTCTTCATCTGTCTCAAATCATACACCAACGATTGAAAACTTGTTTCTTTGTTGAACAAAAAATTATGTTTGCATTGATTGCACTCGCCATATACATCAAAATCATATAACATGATTTAGAAATTCGTTCATTTGATAGGGTAAATACCATTGCTCACCTAGTTTCTATCTTACGCAATTTGTCTTCAGCTTTCTGATGGTGATCTTAGAATTCAAAACTAGCGGTGCGCTAATGGTGAAAAATCAATTTTTCTAACAAAATTCAAGATGGCGGCCAAATTCAAAATGGCCGCCAAAATTTTTTCAAGTTTAAATGAAAGCTATATCCTTTCTCTATACCATACCACTAAGTTTGCTATGTGTTCCAAGCGAAATATGAGACATATCCCGTGAAGAAATACCCAAGATTTATTAAAAAATGGGCTTTTTCGCAAACTGTTCAGCTAGCTGGCGTACGAGGGGTCCACCAATTTGAGAAAACAGAAAGGACCACCTTTAAGTTTTATCGAAAACTAGCGATCAGTGACATAAAATTGGAATTCTAACGATGGGTGCCGATGGCGGCCTGGTTTCAGCGAGAATTTCGTGGTTAGAATAACTGGTGGCCATCTTGGCTTTCGACGCCATCTTGGTTTTTAGAAGTTGCATGATTTTTTACCATCTCAGTGCTCATCATGTTGAATTATAAGGCCTCCGTTAAAAAAAAACAATCAGATTCTATCTATCTTATCTCAGCTGTTCAACTGATTGTTCATTTGTATCAATGGTTTTAGACCAAATAATAATGACCAAGAAATAATGCTATTTTACAACTCGAAGATATGCAGAAGAATCATTCAGGTAGCAAATAAGCGTTAAAAAATCCTATTTGATAATTTGTTTTTAAAACTAGCTTAAAGCTGAAGGGCTGGCTCTGTTCCAGTAGGGACGTAACGTGAGGAAAAAGAAGAACAAGAAGAAGAATAAGTGCAACGGTAGCATTGAAATTCAACATGTTGAGTGCTAACAAGGTGAAAACTCATTCTACTACTTAAAACCAAGATGGCGTCAAAATCCAAGATGGCCGCCAGAATTTTTCACTCATATTAATACTCCCATTCTTCATCTGTCTCAAATAATACACCAACGATTGAAAACTTGTTTCTTTGTTGAACAAAAAATTATGTTTGCATTGATTGCACTCGCCATATACGTCAAAATAGTAGAACATGATTTAGAAAATCGTTCATATCACATGGTAAATACCTTTGCTCACCTAGTTTTTGTAGCCTATCTTACGCAATTTTTCTTCAGCTTTCTGATGGTGATCTCAGAATTCAAAACTAGCGGTGCGCTAATGGTGAAAAATCGATTTTTCTAACAAAATTCAAGATGGCGGCAAAATTCAAAATGGCCGCCAAAATTTTTTCAAGTTTAAATGAAAGCTATATCCTTTCTCTATACGATACCACTAAGTTTGCTATGTGTTCCAAGCGAAATATGAGACATATCCCGTGAAGAAATACCCAAGATTTATCAAAAAATGGGCTTTTTCGCAAACTGTTCAGCTAGCTGGCGTACGAGGGGTCCACCAATTTGAGAAAACAGAAAGGACCACCCTTCAGTTTTATCGAAAACTAGCGATCAGTGACATAAAATTCGAATTCTAACGATGGGTGCCGATGGCGGCCTGGTTTCAGCGAGAATTGCTTAGTTCTCAGCAAGCGCGATATTTTTTTAGAGTGCAAGGCTGTGACAGCAAATGTCGAACGTAATTTAGGTTGTGTTTACATGGTAATGTTTCAAGCTAACTAAACTTAAAAAGTCTTAGAAACAGCCAATTTAAAAATAAAAGAAAAGTTTTCAATCGATTTATCAACTGTGATTGTCAAAAATTGTTTAACATCACATTTCGACGAAATACAATTTGGTTGAAAGCAGGTTTATGTGTAGATGAAAAAAACCGAATTTAGTACTATACCATTTAATTCCACTAGAGTTCATGAACAGGTTTTCAGTGATTATTAAAGAGCATAAATTGATAAAAGTAACCAACATTTGGTAAAGACAAACTTGGTAGAAGAAGGTAACATTAACATGCAACATATTTAAAGCTTTGATCCAGATATTAGGTCTTTGGATTATTATGCAGCATTATTCAAAAATTGTCTTTATATGAGAGCAGATTTTTAAAGCTTTTTAAAGCTTCACACAATATAATCTGAACGAACAACACATTTTTTAAAGTAAATATTACTGGTAAAATTTTTAATCGATCCAATATTGAAATTAAATATGGAAGTAAGTTTAGTATCATCGGAGTAACTGCAGCAATCGATTTATCTTTATTGATTTTACTCATTGCTGATAACACGGCAGATCAATGTATTCGTTTGTTACCCTTATTTCAGTAGGAATACCAATACCAGCTTCAAAACCAATAAATATTGGAACAATATAGCTTCAAAGAACATATTATGTTCAAAAGAAGGTGTAATTTATTTAGGTTTGAATTAACAGCTGTAATAACCATAATTATTGTTACATCATATTTTGAAAGAACAACCAATATTTGAAAGAAGGAAAATTTGTGAAAAATATGGGAGCACACAAGCATGGGACGGTTGAATAAAGCACCATTTTGTTTTGTACCAACTAATTCCAAAATGAAGCTTATGTCGTCAGTGAGATTCAAAAGAAACGTAAAAACGATTGTTACGATCATTATGCCAATCGACTTTATGCCAAACAGCTTTATGCCAAATGATCTACCACCATACTAGGAACATACCTTCAATAAGAGAACAGTGTTCCTATTATTAGTGCAAGGATTTTTACAGGGAAGTTTTCAATGAATTCAAATGGGTTTCCATTTACTGTGATTATCAGAAGAAATATACCATTGAAATTTGTTTCAAAGTTGGTTTATTTAGTTATTTGTAACTTCTAGGTGGAGTTTGAATGAGAAGAACAACAAATTACGCCCTTTTGGAGGTGTTGAAATAAATAAATTTGTTTTATTTATTTTATTTTATAGTTTTAAATAGACCAATTGGGCATTTTAATACAATTAGGCATGTTCAAATGTTTTGAATGGCATATTGCACGTACATGCCGCAAAAGTATTTCACAATTAACTGATCTTTCATGGGCTCAAGTGCTGTAAATCATTACGGAGCCAATTTCATCACATAATCAAATGAGTTTTATAGCACAATATTCTGGATAATTTGGTGAACCGATGTAGTCACGGTTCAGATTATTTTACATGCAATTCATGTTGTATATCGAAGCGCATGTAGACGTCACAGAATACTTTCAGGTTTTAGTTTTCAGTTATAGGTAGCAGGGTATGGAATAATACGAAATTAACGATGTAGAAAGCAGCGATACAAAATGAAAGAAAATATTGCGAAGTGTAGAACATCGGTTATTATTTTGTTTAATGGAATTAAAAAACGTAGCACTTACAGAGCTTAGTTTTAAATGTTTGTCTTTGTCAAAAGTTTGACAACTAGTTAGTTTAGCTCCCAAAGGATGATTTATTTTCTTTCGATTTCACTAAAAACTTTTGTTCTACGATGCATAGTTCAGGAGAAATGAATTTTTAAAATTTGAGATATATACAGTAATCGTGAAAATTCATCTAAAGTTTTCCGGGAAAATAGGCCACTATATTTTTTTTGAATTTCACTTTTGGTCATGTATCTACAAGCTCTACCTCTGGTGAAAATTTCATGCAAATTGGAGAACCTTCGGCCCAAACCTGTCCGATAATCTAAAAAATGCCCTAGTGCATTACTTAGTAATTGAAGTTTAAGTTCTGGGGCAGAACAAAGTTAGCCGGAACGGCCGAGGGTAGTTAGTTGGGCTATCACAATATTTTATGAATAAAAATAACAATAAAAAAAATGCTCCGAGCCTATGAAAAATCAATTCATTGTGAAAGACGATGACATGTAAGTGCAATGTGTTATTGAAATCATTTGAACATGCTTAACGGTATTAGAATGCCAAATTACTATATTTGAAATTAGTGATTTTGATGATTATACTTCAAAAAGGGTGAACTCCATATATTGTTGATGTTCTCACTCAAAACTCTGCGCAGAGGTTTCAAATAACCTAAAAAAAAACAATTGTGAACCAAATTTAAGAGGTAGATTAATTCTGATAATCACGACCAAAAAAATCCCTCTAAATATAGCAGATGTCATTTGAATTAGTGGACTTATACAATCAAAAGGGCGTAACTTGAAAACGGGCCCTACGATTTTTTTTTTAAATTTTGCCCAGACGTGCAGCTAAGCTATAGAAAACGACAGATTTGACGGAGATTTTTTTTCTGATAATAACTGTCAGGGGAGCACCGTTTAGGTATTTTGTTACAAAAACAACTTTACATGAAGTGGACGGATTTAGATTCATTTCTTGAATGTACAGAAATTGGTCCCACGTGGTACTGACTTCTTTGTCAGTACCATGTGGGAACAGTAAACAGAATCATATGAACTTTCGACTTTTCAGTACCTACTTTCGACTTTTTAGTGCTTACTTTCGACTTTTCAGTACCTTTACTTGTTACTGAATTTTACAGTAGTGTATCTCTCCAATTTTAATAAGTTCAGCGGTAAGTTTCCCTTATCGAATTTTCCAACTTACTGTATTTTCAGTAACAAAAAAAAAAACTTGGTGGTCCAAAATTCAAAACCAGTACCAAATTATACTGGACTTTGGTAATCTGAAATAGCTGTGTAGCTCCGGGAATAGTAGTTTACGCAACAAGTTGCGGAATTATGATTTTCACAGCACGACTCGTACATTTATCCAACGAGGCTTGCCGTAAAAATCGAGTTCTACAACGAGGCGCGTATAACATTTTTTACATGTACGTTAAAGACCACTTGTTATTTTACAATTAAAAAAATGTAGTGGAATGACTCATTACGGAACATAAAACAGTTACGTAAAAATAGTGAAATCTTGACAGTTTGGCGTGATAAAAAACAGCATATTTCAATGAGAAATTGCCGAAAAACTCTTACCACATTCCAAGAAAATCTTTGTTAAACTTTTAGAGTAATCCATGTAGTTTTCAATGGAAGAATCAATAATTGAAATTATTTGTTAAAGGACCATTTGAAAGAGGAATTTATCTTGACGGTAGCTTTTAAACATTTCGTGAGGAATTGATATTCCGTTATTTTGGGAAAAATAAATATATTGTCACTACTTATCCTACTCACGGTTTTGATTGTGGTTGCGCCTCTGGTTCAGTGTGTCAACCACTGGTCTGTACGATCTGATCAAACAAATGAGGGGAGAATATCCGCCACTAAAAGGCCGAAATCACCAGCAGTCATCACCCAATTAGTGGATCTGAGAGTCGACAAAAAGCTTTCAACCGCGCTCGTTAATTACCTCTAAGTTGGATTCTTTACTAAACCTTCGCTTTTCGGAGGGTCACTCGAGTAAAGACGCGATGCATAAGTTGCTCCACATTAAATGTGCGTTCTTAGTCAAAAATTCGAGAGGCTTCCGCCAGCTAAGCCGTAACCTTAAACCATCATTTGCTCGAATTTGCTGGTATTGTCTGATTTAAACAGGTGCAAAGTGCCGAAGTGAGCAGTTTTACCCCGGTAGACAGCCGGTCTCTGGTAAAGTTAAACATTGTCGTCCGGCGAAAAAAAAAAAACTGCTCCAAAATGTAAATGGAAGATTGTTTAAGTTTTGGGGGTTCGTTTTTCGCCACGCGTAGCCACGGAGTGCAAGTGTCAGCGTCAGCGATGAGGCCATATCGTACGATTATCGTCTGGCCAATCGTGGAGGACAGTACATGTTATGAGGTTGAAAAAAACATTGCACTTGTTGTAAATGTTTGTGTAAATTGCTATTAATATACGGAAAAGGCAGTTGATAGTAATGCTGAAAAGCCGGTCAGTTCAGGGTTTGAAAACAGTCTGAGCCATTGAAAAATGCGCTGCATTTTTCTTACAACGAGTAGTTATTTTTACTCTGATTTAATGCAGAAATAATTTGAAATATTAAACATGCTATCGATCAAAACTTTTTTTATTTGATTCGTTTCTACAAATCCACCAGGCTATTCAACAAGAAGAGTTGAACACAGTTACAGGGGAGCTGGGGCAAATGCACCCTCTACCCTCTGGCATAATGGACGTTTCGCATAAAACCAATTTCGTACAAGAACAGGTAGCTTTTATACCAAATGTCCATTATGCCTAACATTTGTGTGTGAATCTTCTGTAAGCAAAGTGTCTCACGCTCCAGAATTATCAATTCTATTCGTCAAATTTTGTTTATTTTTCAGTTCAATACAATACATATTTAGAAACGTCTTTCCACTAATGAATATAGCAATGATTATATGTTTGTGTCAATAAAAATTATAAGAATGTCTGGAGACTAGAAATATACTTAGCCAATAATATACTTAGCCAAAACCGAGCTCAAGAGTTCAACGCGACAGAAACCGAACGGTAGCACAGCTGCTTGACGACCACCCAGACTTTGGCCGCACACCACTTCATGAACGGACCCATACATCATCCATTTGCCACGGTAATATCAGCTTGACAGAGAGGCCACCTACATGTCGCGAGTCGCGACAGTAGCCAGGACTGAGAAAAAAAAAGAGATTGCTCTTCGAAGAGGCGTAGCGCGTGGCCATCATCTTCTCCGATCCCAAAACAGCGTGTAATAGCTCGATTTAACCGCGAGCGCCTTTCAATACCATTCAATTCAATTCAATCGGTGACCATCCACTCATCCGCCCATTCAACCACGTTTGGGCTAGCACGCACCCTTCCACTAAGCGCATGGGGCGAACGAAGTCGAGCGGTCCAAAAGTGAGGAAGAACTACGCATAGTGGGGAAAATGGACTCAAAACCGCACCTAATTGGTTACAATTTTATTCCTCTGAATCGTGTGGTTCTCGTTGTGCCCCATTTTGCCCTAAACCACTTTTTTGTTCTGAAATAAATAATTGCACTAATTGATTACGGCTGCAGTGTATCAATTGTCAACCAACACGCAACAACAAAGACATTGTCTTCTCCTGTTCTTGTTGCAACCATCTTATTTCGCAACAACTGTTTATCACAAGTTGAACAAAATATGACAATGGTCGTTCACCGCGTGCATTGTGATTTTCGAAAACTTTGTCTGTGTTAGTGAACATTGCTACATTATCGAATAACAAACATAAAATGAATTTGATTTTATGTTCAAAATAACTGATCAATTACGAGGTGAAAATGATTTGCAACAATGTTGCCCCTTGTATTTGTCATGACAATCTGCAAAAGTTGGGACAAAGGATTGTAAATTCACATGCTTTGTTGCTTCTTTTGCGTATGTTTCAATGACAAATTGATTCACTGCACATATATGTTGTACACTATAAACACAATAACTTAATATGGCGTAGCAAACTTCATGCAGTCAGTGTCAATGACTGTAAGAGCCCATTTTGTCCCATTTTAACAATTTTCTGTTAAAAATTCTGAAGAAATATCTCTTAGTATAGCTTGAGAAACCATTGATAAAATTTCAAATCGAAATTACTTTTCCATAGGGTTGAAATGAACGCTATATTTATCAATATAACTGGATGTTACAGGGGCCTCTACACATGACCATTTCAGTTTCCCTCTAAACCTGATTTCTACTGCAATGAAAAATATTACCCATGATTTCGAAGGGTGGTAGGTCATTTGGCATAAAGTCGTTTGGCATAAAGCCGTTTGGCATAAAGTCGTTTGGCATAATGGTCATTTGGCATAAAGTCGTTTGGCATAACGGTCGTTTGGCATAATGGTCGTTTGGCATAATAGTCATTTGGCATAATGAGTCTGAAACCAGGAATTTTTTAGGATGAGATTCGGGCTTGTTTTGGAGTCAATAATTGACAATAATTGATACAAAATGTCACTTTATTCTACAAACATACATATGCTCTTGAATAAACTAAAGCATATTAGGAAAGTTATTGTCAATAATATTTTATAATTTATGCAGAAATTTCCCTTCTTTCAAATATTAATTCTTCTTTTGTGTTCCGCTATTGGAATATTTTTTTGCACTGATGATTTTGATATATTTAGCACTAATTTACCCTTCTTTCAAATATTGGATTTTTTTTTAAATATGATGTAACCAATTATACTACCCATAACGCGGGTAGATCACCTTTTCGTGGTGCGTTATGGGGTAAAGATCTACCAGTGAACCCTAGTCCTGACTGCTTCAAACGAAGAGAACAGGATCTTATAGTAATCAAAGGAACACTTTTAGTCCTTGTTACATTTTAAACCTTGTTGAAAGTGACAAGTCTCGGTTTTCCCAGTTGCCGAGAATGATCTTGAGACAAGGAAAAAATGAGTCGAATTCAATAATTTGTTTTCTAATCTTTTATTTATTTCGTTCTCTAGTTTGAAGAAGTAAGGAACTAGGATTCTGATGCATGGACAATTTCTTGACTTTATCGAGGGATCCGATTTTGCCTGATAAAGGGGCGCGCCTGTGGAGAGTGCATGCATCACACTCTTCGAAGGGTAGGAACTTTTCAGTTAGAATCCTTTCCTGTGATCAAGTTAGGAATTACAACTGTAAGAAAACCGAATGCTTTATCACTGCTCGATAGTGACAAAGTAAAACGACATGCACTACACAAAGGACACGGGAAATACTACAATAGATCAAATATTGGTCGCAGTGGTTTATGTTCCGAACAGAAAAAAAAAACCAATTATGCGCATAAAAACTGCTCATTTGAAATTGAAACAAATTTCACCTTCTATTATACATAGGCTGTTCTTTTAAGATTTTTTTATTTTTTAGATATTTTGTTGTTCCAAACTGACAAAATGGCGGTAATTGATAACATTGATCTGCTCAAGGTATCAGCGAAAAGAGAAATCGATTACTACAGTTACTTTGATGGGTTGTGCTACTTTTCCCGTAATGTCGGTTCCCCGAATGTCATTACCCCGAACGCCAGTATTCCGAATACCAGTTCTCCGAATATCCCGCTTCAATAAAAAGTCCACTTCCCCGAAAAGTTTGTGGCACTCATACTTGTCGTAACTTTAAACAGGGTGGTGAGCAAACTGACCATCTGATATGCACCCTTCTTTATTTGATTGGCGGTTCTTTCGAGTTTTACCGTCCTCAATATTTTTGCCAACATGTGTATAGCCAAGAATGACAGAATACCAGCTTCTTTTGATTGCTTATCGTTCTTGCTCGTTCACCTTCCAGCCACTAAAGACTATTATAGCACCTATTTAAACTGCATCACTTTTCGGGGAAACGAGTCATTCTAGGAACTGGCATTCGGGGAACCGACATTCAGAGAAACGACATTCGGGGAAAAGTAGGACAAGAGCTATGATTCTGAACGCAATTTTTGAAGTCTTTTCGTTTTACTATGCCGCAATAGTTTTTGGCGTCCAATCTTCTATTGATTTAATCATAAATTTTGCCTTCTTCTAAAAACTGGCTGTTCTTTATATTTATACTGTTTTAAATTATATTATTTAGTCAAGCTAAATGTTTACCATTTATATATTTCGCAATTCTTGCAAGATGTGCTGTTAGAATAGTAATTACTTTAGAACCTGTAAATATTCAACATATTTTTTTTGCAAACACAAGATCTCCTTTCAATATATGCTGGAAAAATAATATTTCAATCACAAATTTTCCCTCCTTTCGATAATAGACAGCGTTTTTGATGTACACTTTCAAAATTAAAATTTATATTGAATCGTTCAAAAGTTTTGTCACATATATTTTCTTTCAAAAATGTGTTGTTCATTTGAGTTATGTTGTGAGAAGATATTCAGTGTTAGAGCCTTAAACATTTTAAACTAAAAATAATCTGCTCTCGTATTTAGGCTATTTTTGCATTATGCTGCAATAATAGATCTTTGGATAAGAGCTTTTAATATTTTGCAAATAAATTGTTTCTTCTTCTACCAAGTAATTTTCATCAAGTGGGGACAGAGCTTGATATGCAGCAAAATATGTGCGTACCCTTTATTAATTATTGCGAACTTTCTTTGACAATTTACTATTTTCAAATATGTATATCACAACAACTCAACGATACTTTATGTTCTTTTTGCTATGGGCCCAGTGGTGCTGATCTCGGTAAAAGCTTCGAAAATGCCGATAGTCATTCTAACTCAATCATTATGCCAAACGGCCATTATGCAAAACGACCATTATGCCAAACGGCCATTATGCCAAACGACCATTATGCCAAACGACTTTATGCCAAACGGCTTTATGCCAAACGACCTTATGCCAAACGACTTTATGCCAAACGGGGTACAATCATTTCGAAGCCCTAGCTACGCTACTGATTGTTCCATTAAATATGAAGATTTCTCAGAACCGCAATCAGCCACATGGTGGCCGTTTTAAGTTCATTTTTTCCCACCGTGCGACGGTTGCGGACGGTTTCGCTGTGCAACTTTCCATACTTCCAAATCCGTTTTTTATGGTCACCATCGGACCGTTAAATGTATTGTTTACAAAGTGCTTCACATATAGACACCATCGGTGATCATTGGTGCAAATGAATGCCGAAAGTTCTTTTGGTCTGGAAAGGCCGATGGACGTGTGCTAAACATCAGCCAATTCGGTGCAGTGTCCGTAGTGGCACAGACAAACAGACGGTAAGAATAAAAACACACAGCTGTTTTATTTTCAAATTTAAATAGCTGTGTTTTCGTTTTTTTATTTGTAGATTTTCAGGCAGAAAACAGCTTTCCCAGTTTTGACATTTACCCCATTTTTGTTTGGACCTTTTAAAATCCGTCGCCCATTTTACACCATCATCATCTACTGACCGTGATCATGTTCCACCAAACACGATTATGTGCAACGAGCCCTGCAGAAGGCGCTAGTGTGAAGCGTTAAACACGAAGAAAAACGATGCGCACGCTTCTGGTTGTGAGATATGGAACATAGCAAATTTGAAACGTCCGTTTAAAGGGTGGTCGAGTGAAATTTAATCAGTGTTACTTCCGTTTGTCTGTGAATATGGGTTGGCTGAGTGGAATTTGTGAAACCACCAAACGAAAATATACTTAAAACTAACCTAGTGGCAAGGCGAAGAACCTTGTCATCGAACCCGTTCTCTTCCGTAGAGCACCCGATGGGAATGTGTTGTTGAAAGCTTCCTTTCCCCACTTGAAGCGATTCTGCCAGACTATGATGATTGGCTCGACCGGAGGGTGGTGAAATCGATTAATTATTCATATCATGCACAAGACGGGAAGAGAGAGGTTACTGTACCTCGGTCTACAGACAAATGCAGCGGTATTCAGTGTGTCAATCGGACAAAGAACCCACTCGTTTAGGGATAACGCTGTGCATTGTGTGAATGCAAATGTTGTGTGCAAAATAAGGCGGCATCCACAAATTACGTAACGCTCGAAGGGGGGGGGGGTAGGCTCCAGCGTTACGACTCATACAAAATTTAAAAAAAAATCCATACAAAAAGCGTTACGGAGGGGGGAGGGGGTCGAAAATTTCCAGTTTTAGCGTTACGTAATAAATGGATGCTGCCAATCAACTCATTAAGGCGTTATGTCTTAACGAGCACTGTTATGGAGCTGTTTAATACCTCAAATTTACTAAATTTCGAGGAAAGTATCAATATTTTTGAACGAAAACGGTTGAACTTAGAAGAACGTGGTTTAATTTGGACCTAATCACAGTTGTTGGGCCATATATCATAGGTGCGATAAACGGCATGGTATGTTTTATATTTTCGTGAAAGCCAGTTTCAGTTTGCACTTTTTTACTCAGAGTGTTTTGTGCTAGGTATCTAATGAAAAAACAAACACTTCAGAACTTTCTAATCGGATCAAACCTGTAGAGACGAATGTCGAAGAAAATCTTAAGAAGCTTGACTAAATACCGAAAGCTCCACGGCGTATCGACTCGACGTGATTATTTTTTAGTGACGACAAATCTGGTTTGCAGTATATCTTTGGCAGTTTTTGTTTAACGAAAATGTAAATCCAAAAGTGAGATTTCTTTTGGTCTTGCAGTCATGCCAATTTATTATCAAAAGCAGGTCGGAAGACTACAAAATACGATAAACTTGATTTTGATTGTTTTGATCAGCAATTTGAAATATCGACTTACATGCTCTCCTTTTTATCTACCTTCAATTTCCGTCGATTCAAGTGTTTTGGCTGGAAATGGAAATCATTCGATAGCTGAGCAAGCTAACGCGAAAGGTGGAAAGAAGGAGAGATTGTTTTTCCTGTCTACTCATTAGTTCGACGCTAATTTCAGTAAGTGCTCTGTGTTTTTCCCTAAACCTGATCGAATTTTAATCAAAAGTATAGTGCTTTTAAATTTTCATTATGAGCGAGAGCTCCACCAGCGGATTGGAAATGCAGTTTTCGCCGCACCTAATTGCACTCGAAATTTAATACAGAGAGCTACTTTAGTGTAGTCGAAATCGATTAGGGTTTCGAATTAGATTTTCAAGCTCTGTTTTCATAATGCGGATGATGATTCAGTTCGAACCGTATAAACAGTTTTCTTTACACTACACTGACCACCCCTAACGTCCGCCCATTATGGTTGTGTAATATTTTTCTTCCATTCGCTCATTGCATTGCCCACCCACCAGCAAATTAATTCCTCCCCGCGCAGGGGATCTGCTAGCTGTCGAGTGCGATGGGCTGTTGGACCGGTCAAGTGGTTCAAAGCTTGAAAAACAATATTTTTAAAATTTTTATGTTTCTTTAAAAACAATAAGTTGATCGGTTTCAAAATTCACTAGATGACTACATTTTACTATGAATCTTATAGACGCAAATGTTTGTTTTTAACAAGTTTTTTTTTATCAAGAAACTAATCTTGGAGTGACTTTTCAGTTATGACAAAATTAAAAACATTATTTTGTCAAGTTACAGTCGAAACACCAATGAGACACAAACAGGAGAAATTACTGCAAAATAACAAATGAGGGAACCCATATCAAATAGTTCTTAATGCTTACTACCTAAGTAAGGTTTTAAACTATGTCCTGCATAAGAAGTAAAATATCTTAAATAATAGAGTAATTTACGGCTTCGGCAACATTCGGCTTTTATCGGCAATCCGAATAAATCGCCAAATTCACAGTATTTTCCTATCAAAACACACCAATGAAAACATTCAGATGATTCTTTGTTTTGTTAGCTTCTTCCTGGCGAGATTTCCGAAACTGACCAATTAATTTCGCCAGGGATGTCAATAGCTGAAATAAATACGCCTCAAAATGCGCGAAGAGTTTGAAAATTCTTCTCATATCTGGCCCGTTGAATAAATTACCAACTTCTGGTTAGAGCATACCAAGACAGAATTACTTTATTTTTGAGTTAATTACAAGATTATATATCTATTTGAACAAAACTGATATTATTTCCAGCATGAATTCAAAAATGACCATCATAATTTGGCTGGTAATGACTTTCGAACAACCCTGGGAGCAATTCACATATTTACATATTAACACATTTCATGCAAAATCTTTAACAGGGTTCTCATTAAATTGTGAACAAGATTTTCTCGGAAAACTTTGGATGTATACACAGAATCCTAGTCAGGATTGAAAATCTTACATAATCTTTGTTGGATTACTTCCAGAATTTTGTGCAAGATTTTTACTAAATTCTGGACAGCATTCGAAAACATTCAAGCTGTGCTATACATAAACAATACTAGGTGGATTTTAATATAAAAGTGGAATTATTCAAAAGTAGTTCAATACTTTAAGCAGTCTTCAATATCCTAGCAATTCTTCAGCAATATATGGTATCAAACACTAAACACAACAGCTCGAAGATTTATTATCAGTCCTGAATAGATTACCAACACCTCTTTAAGGTATTTTGATTGTTTCAAACAATTTTTGAACCCTATAATAATACCAAATTGAGGATTGCTAATAGGGTAGATGCACCGATGTTCGCAGAGTATCACTACTCGCCACCCCAGACTTATCGTTTTACGATGCAAATAGGTTAAATGTACCAAATATGGCAATAGTCATTCCCTATTTAGCCATATGTAAAATTTAGAAAACTTTGACATTATTTTTTTTGAATGTTTTAACATCAATATACAGAGGCGCCAACTTCGTGAAAACATTGAAGGGACAAGGTTCACCAGTTGAAATCGAAAAAAGGCTGTTTCTTGTCCGTTAATTCCTTTTTTAAGAATATAAAAAATTCAAATTATCACGTATGGAAAAATAGGGAATTTTTCCATACACTATAAATCCTTTAGATTGATTTTTATTAATTAGTTTCTTCAGGGCGACGAATACTGGAACACCTACCTTATCTAGATTATTGAATTATATCTAACTCTCAAAAATTTGCAAGTTTTTGCAAAAACCTATCAATGTTCTCAAATGTGCTTTATTTCATTTACCAAATGTCAAAGCCTGCAGGACACGTTTTTTTATATATTTGAGATATCTCAAATTTTAAATCAACATCTTTTCATATAGATAGAATAGAATTATTGATATTTTAACTATATTACTACCTGATTTTTGACACATTCAGTCAAAGGAAACTATTTCGTCGTAGGTATCACGAAGTCAGATGTCAAAAGAATCCGACCAAATACTATTTGTTGGCTAGGAATTTGAATATCTAGAACTTTTTATATAGTTGTGAGCCATGAGTTTCGTCCAGCAGCAGCCCAATTGGAACTTCGCTGTGGTCTACTGTAATATATTTGTTCATGAGTATGACGAGACCGTTCTTTCTGACTTTAATCACAATTCACAGAATGCATTGCAAATCTTGCAGTATAATGATAAAACATAATCGTAATGCAAATCGAAATCTATTCTATTTATATGAAAAATTTAATAACTAGTAACATCTCAAATATATCAAGATACATATCCAGCAAACTTTGACATTTGGTAGATGAAATATAGCATGTCTCGTAATATTGATAAGAAGATTACATTTAGGCTGATCCAAATTTAGTTTACACTTTTGTCTAACCTCCTTTAAAATGTTGTCAAAACTTCCAGAAAACCTTAAAAAAATCCGATAGATTTTAATATTTAAAAAAAATTAATTGCTGATTTTCTATTATATCCCCCCATCAGGTGTCCAAAGGTCAGTGGGACAAAAAAAAATTGTATTGGTCTAATTTGTTTACACACAAATGTGTCTAAACAGTTTAAAAACCGAGAAATTCTAGTAATTTCTACATTTTTACCATAATTTTGCTATTTAAAGCCCTAGAACTTCGGTATTTTAGACAACTTCTTGTACTTTTATACGTTTTAAAACTTTGCAGAAAACACGGAAGCTCTAGGACGTGAAATAAAAAAAAAAGTTTGCATCGTAGCGCCACTTATGCGGCGAAATATCCAACTAACTTTCATCATCAAATACATCCGAGATAAGTCTCGGAATACACCAACCCGCAAAAATGCACTCTCTTCCGGGCCCAGTGGGCAACGCTTTCTTGAACCACTGTGCCCGGATGGGCCCAGTCGCGTGGCGGTAGTGACACCCAAAACAAACCGGTAACGATGGCGACGAGATCGCGCGGTCCAACAAAACAGTCCTCCACCATGCGAAAGGTGAAGGTTATGTATGGTTATGGTTGGAACGTGGCGGTTGGTAGGCTACTGACAGAGTGCCGAAACAGTGACAGACCTTGTGCCGTGTTAACGAACAGTTTTCCGGCTTTTCTTTCCCAAAATGTGCTACGCGAATAGGGTTCTGAAGCCCTTATCTCAATGTGTGTACCAAGCGCTTCAGCTTACGTCAGAAATACATTTTTTTATCATTTTTCTAAAGTTTCTTAAGTTCAAAAAACACACTTTTACGTTTTCCTTTCGCTTTAAGGTGATTATAAAACGAAACCAAACTTTTAATTTTCAAGTGCACAAGACTGGTGAATCTGACAGTTCGCCTTGAAAATCAAACAAATTGCTTGCTTGCTGGTGGTGACCAATGGGATACATTTTCAACGTGGTGCGCTGTTTGATTCTCAAGACTTTTGCTCTTTAAAATTTGAGGCATGTCTCGTTCTATAATCACCTTAAAAGCAAAATCTGAGTGTGTGTGTTTTTTTTAAACGAAGTAAACGTCAAAAATGTTCAAAAGTATCAAGAGTCGATCATTCGTTTTATCGTATCGTCGAATAATTTTTTTTTATCATAGCCTTTAGGACCCTATTGAGGGCCTACGCATCAACGTATCGCGCTCGACTCGTGGTTCCTTGTAAATAGGTTTCATAAATTATAATTTCCCGTCCGGAGACTTTTTTCGTCGTTTTGTGTGAGTACCTAACTGCAAAGGTGTCCTTTTGGAGGTCGGCCTAGGTATGTTCGAATAGCATTAATCACGTTAGTTTTTCAGAAGGAAAATTACGTTGTGATAGGGATCTAACTGAAGTATGGAAGTAGGACATTCAACCCCAATTTATGGTTTATGTGCGAGAGAATTTAAGTTCGATGACCTTGATCAGTTAATGATAGCGTTGTTTGCTTGAATGGCAATGGCAATGTATTCGGACATGTTAAATCGAAACGCAGTTCAATCTGTTGTATTCGAAAACCGTTCTAATTCAAATTCCGGATACTGTTTTGTATGGGAAACATTTCACATGAAACTTTTCAATGTTTGCTGGTCAAAAGTCCCCAATTTGGTGACCCGTTTAAATAAAAATATTTCATAGATATCTATGAGAACTTAAAATGCCAACCTGCCTTAGACATCTCTCTTATAGCCTGTTGAGTTTGAGTAATGATTCTATTGTTTAAATTACGGTTGTCTTGAGCTGTCTGAAATTTGAATCAAAGTGTCCGGAATATGAAACCTATGAGAGGATTTGTCCGAAATAAGTATCATGAAAATGCTAAATATTTCGAATTATTTGAATTTCTTCAAGTTGCGGAAGCAAAATTGTCACCCACCAGTCACAATTTAGGTATTTTCAAAGCTTTATAACGCCGAGAAATCATACGTAATGATATATTTTATATGGTCTTTGACGAGTTTAACTTAACTCTCGCTGGGGCTTTTGAGAAGCAACTACGAGTCGTAGAAAGAGTCAATTGAACATTTTGCAAGGATCTCTTCAAAATCATTGTCGGGTATCAAAAATCATCGCAAAAATCTAACAAGGATCATAACCAGTGTCGTAGCGTGCTGTTGGCCAGTTTGGCCATCGCCAAGGGTGCCAGCCTTTAGGGGCGCCAAAATGCGTAACACACTTACATAAAATATTGCAAAAAGGTGATGATAAGTTGAAACAGTTGTTAAATCGATGCTTCCATTTTTAATTTAGCTTATTGAGGATATCTTTGCACGAGTCCTTTTCTGATCTGTTTGAGTGTTTCTTGAAACATAAAATTTACTCTTATTTTTCACACAAATTCTAAGAGCTTTTTGAACAGAAAAAAAAGTATTTTTGGTGTTTGAAGGCAAAAATATTGGAGATTTGTTTGATTACTGAAGTAATTCATTAAAATATTTTACAGTTGTCCAGTGCTTTTGAAGTCAACTAAATGTGTTTGATAAATTGCATTTTGAAATTGATTGTTTTTTTTTGAATATTGGACAAATGTCTTTTAAAGCTATACAAAAATAAAGGGCTCAGCAATTTTGGAAATAATTTATAAAAATATGAATTTTACTGAAATTTCAACAAAAGTGTTAGCTAAAAGAATCAGTAGTTTCTGCTACTTCATTTATGGTCACATAAATTTATTTTTTTTTCGACAACTAATGTATAACTTTTTCAAGGAAATCTATGGGCTATCAGACAGTTTTTTTATTATTGTATACGCCGTTTTGCAGGTGACCAATAATTCAATGTATTCTAGTTTTTGGTTTATACTTGAACTATGCCACTTTTTGAGAATTTCGATGGACAATTTTTACAGAACTCGCCCCTGGACTTTCAAGAGTAATTTTTGATGTTTTCCTGTACTGTTTAACGTGAACTCGTGCAATATAAAAAGAGCTGTGTACAAAGGGGCGCTCAAATGGAGGTTTGTCAAGGGCGCCATGAGGCTACGCTAAGGCTCTGATCATAAATTTCGATATTATCCAAAAACCCTGCTGATAACTTCGAGAGGTTTAGCGAGAATAGTGTAGATTTTCAAATTTTTTGAACCCCGTCAAAAGTTTTCTCAGATTTTTGAACATCTAGTCAGGAAACTGGTGACAATTTCAAGGAACTAGTTCCTTGAGGCATATCAAGTGCTTGAAAGTAACATGTTTTACCAATATTATTATTGCTAGAAAAGTGTATACATTTTGCCTTTGAGAACAAAATATTTTTTCTAATCTGGGGTTTTGAAGTTATTTTTAAAGATGCTCAGTTTATTTTATGAGTAAAGAGAGGTTTTTCAAATATAATCATGACGATATCCCTAACTTACCGTGAAATATTTTATTTATTTATTATAAATAATCCCACAAGTAAATTTAATTATTGTTTATTTTCACAAAGGATGAAATTGCGTATCTGCCAAAAGATAAGCAATAAGGGCGGAATTACTTTTTTGATTCTCTTTATTGAGATTCTGCTCAGAGGGTTCGAATACGTAAAAGAATGGAAATTATTATCAAATTCAAACATTTTTTACTTAAAACTGCAAAATGATTATTTATGATCCGTTTCGGTGTTTCACATCAGAAAATATGTTGAAATTCAATGAAAAATTCCAATTTATTATAAAATATTTCGAAAAAGATAGAATATATTGTTATAACCATTACAAATTTGAATGACTCATCAATTCTCATGCTGAACCATAAAATTGATTTGACAATCAAAAGGAGTTTTTCAAAGCAGAATGAGTTTATGCAGCAAAGAACAACAGCATCTTGAAAATTTGTGGGTGTTAAAAATGTTTTGAACTAGTCTCGACTAACGGCAACTTTTTTTTTGTCGAGATTCATTTTATTTGTATCACAGTATAAGCACTGTGTTACAGAAATTCAGACCTTGATATCTTAATATTTACCTTTTATATAATTCAGCTGAACATTTGAAGATAAATTTATTGTAGTACCTGTAAACAAAGAAGAATTACAAATTAGTATGAAAATTACGAAAATAATTGCTTGATTGCAACATATCTTAGCTTAGAGTAATTAAAAATGGGAATCAGCTAAAAAAATATTTTGAAAAAACTCCTTCTTACACTAACATTTACTTGAATGCCAAAACATCAAATGTTGTCAATTTTCAACAGCGATTTGGAAATGATTACCAAATTTTGTTTCTTTTTACATCGTGTTCGTTTCAACATGGTGTAAAACATGTTTGACTACGTTTATCCTTTCGGAATGAAATCATTTAAAAAAAATGTTTTTTTCAACTTCGCTCTTTCTGATGTTTTGGCATTTAACGTTTTGTCACTCAACCGATTCCGTTTCTCTAATAACATTGTTAAAGGAGTTTCTGTTACAGTTGAGGTAAAATGTCAAATAGAAAAAAAGAAGAAGCCTGGGAAGAAACATTGAAAAATATTAGAAGATCTGGACAATCTTCAATTGGTTATAAATAAATTATATAAAAAGCAAAAATCAATCTTGAGCCGTATACAACTGATGAATGCAATTGCACATGACGGAACAATTTTCATAATTCCCGAACAATATCCACTTCCCCGACATTGCAGTTCCTAATCGTTTAGACAACAAGTGTCGACTGGTTCATAACAGCTGAGGCTCTCTGGAGACACGTAACAGCAGAGCTTGCAGCTCCGGTATGGCTTCGATGGGTTTCTCTGACCATCAGGGTTATCATCGTGACGAGCAGCGATACGAAACAACAAAACATAAATTGGGGGAAAATATTATCATGCCCTAGAAAAAGGATAACCATCACTAGCTCATCCAAAAACAGCCAATAGAGTAAATCGAAACAAGCAATATTTTAAATTTCATTTAAAGTCCTACAATAACAATCTAGAATATATTTATCGCTAAATTGCGGTTCAAAAGAGTCATAAATACAGTATTTAAGAATTAAATATTATTGAGGCTGAAAATAGACATTACAATATTAGAAATTTGAAAAATCCTTTAAACAACCATCAGTTTTTTACAGTTTTTTGGACATTTTTTTCTCCATTTTTAGTTTTAGTGCTAATTATTAATATTTTCTTGGGATATTTTATTTTTTTAGTGTTAATCCTTCTACCGGCAGCTTCTTTTTTTTTACCGCAATCAAATATTCAAACCTTGATAACTTATTTGTTTCTCGATATTTCTGTACCATTTAAAAAAAAAACTTCTAGTTTAAGATTCTATGTCGATATCTGTGATTGATGGTCGGGTTTTAAAGATATATCGATGTTTCTTGTGTTACCGACATTCTCTATATAAAATGTCTTTGGTGGCCATTTTGTTTTACGTCAATTTATATAAAAAAAAATGTGGGCTACACAAAGGTGGTGATTAGGAGCTACTATGGAAAAAACATATAAATTGGTATTCTAGGAGATATCAGAAAATTACGATGTGATGTTTTTTTCAAGTTTTTAAGATATTTATTTGGCCACATGAATCCTCATTACTCAAAGACGGCTGCACCAAATTGCTTCATTTTTTCACAACATACTTTCATTCATGTATTGTTCCGGAGAGTGAGTATCCGAATACGATAAAAAAAATCTGTAGCCAGAGATATATACGTGGGTTATAGCTACGCGTCGGTCCCCCAAGGAATTTCGTAATATCTCAGGATCCAGTTGACCAATGAACAATATTGATACAGGTGCAATGGTGCAAAAATATCGAGAAAAATAAAAGTTATCGAGGTTTGAATTTTTTTGTGGTAAAATATGAAGTTGCCGATATAGGGGTTAGTGTTACATATATGGGTACTAATGTAAAATCTTTTTCTTCTGGGACAGAGCCTGCTTCTCAGCTTAGTGAGCACAGTTATTAACTGAGAGCATTCTTTAACAAAATTTCCATTTTCGCATTCGTATATCGTGTGGCAGGTACGATGATACTCTATGCCCAGGGAAGTCAAAGAAACTTCTATTACGAATTGATCCTGGACCGACCGGGAATCGAATTCAGACACTTTCGGCATGGCTTTGCTTTGTAGCCGCAGACTCTAACCACTCAGCTAAAGAATGCTCCACTAATTTATATATTTTTGCTTATTTACAATTGTTTGAATGAACACCGATTTTTTTTTTAATTGCTTATTTTTATCGATTTACAGGTGAAGAATATATTTTTAGTGGTTTGCCTATTTTTTCTCAAATATTTAAACTATTGCTTTTGACTAATTATATTATTGATTAATATTTTTAAACATAGAGCTATCCTCTTCTTTTAATGCTTGTTATTTTGGCTACCATGAAATAATACTCACGCCACTACCCTTCCCATCGACTGCAAGCGCTAAAAGGCTTATTCGCTTTCGTTCTACAAACATTTATTTATTTTTATTTCCATTTGTATTTAGTTGTACGTGTACATGTCATCTTATGGGTAAAACTGTTACTTACACAACATGTCCAAAACATTCTATGCACTTGGAACTCGGTTACTATGCAAACAATGTCTGGGATGTTCTATAAAAATAAATTATGTATAAGTCCTTCGACATGCTAGCAAAAAAACAAAGTTCTGACGCAACTGATTCTTCTTTTCATGCCACACGCTTCGCCGGCGATCAGGTTCTTGCTACTCCAGAAATCAGGCCATTGAAAATTCGAGCGGAAAGTAACACTTCCGCTTGATGCGTTTTGTGCTTACCCACCCAGTCCACGGACCTCGACTTATTTCTTGCGGATTATGTTTCGCACGTTTGTGCGCTTTTGCCGTCCTCTCTCCTCTCTCCTCGCAACTGTGTTGCATTTTCTGCCCGAAACACAGGTTGGCCTCTCTTAGGGTTTGTAGAACTTAGGGTAATGTGTTCCAAATTGCCAATTTATGGATTTGTATCGTAATGAATAAAATCAACCTATTTATTTCAAAGAGGTAATAGTAACTGTAC
Source organism: Aedes aegypti (assembly GCF_002204515.2). Taxonomy (NCBI): domain Eukaryota; kingdom Metazoa; phylum Arthropoda; class Insecta; order Diptera; family Culicidae; genus Aedes; species Aedes aegypti. The sequence goes on along the minus strand of NC_035108.1, from coordinate 68,825,850 downwards.
ACATTTTTTGAAATCAACATATTTTACGAATTGGGAGATTTTTACGGTTTGAATAGTGTCGAAAGGTTGGTTGACAAATAGGCCCAATATAAAATGACCCGCGGTACTTTACCAACCGTTATTATCAGAACCAAATCTCCATGTAATCTGTGCTTTTCTTGGTGCTCAAAAGTAGTTTTCTATAATCAATCGTCATGTTTGCGCAAATTTGAAAAAAAATTGTACTACCTGTTTTGATGTTACGCCCTTTTGATAGAATAGTGGTGTGAATTACAACGGGAAATTAAGGAAAACCCCTATGAGTTTACCTGCAAGATTTGTAGCTGTTACTCATAGATAAAAACGTGTTGTTTGGAAAAGAATACGAGTAATTCTAAAATACAAATAATTCTAAGAATTATTCAATGAGTCGGGTCATTTTACCTTATTGGTGCGTATTGGGTCATGTTCCCCTATCATCGTCCCAATGAGACGGCTTATACGCTCGATAGATTCGATCCGATACGTTTTCCACGGCTAGGGCCATGCAGCGATGCTCGGGTAAAACAGACAGGTTTAGCTAGAGAAAAAAAAACTCGCATTCGCCGCACTTTGATCGTCAGCCAGTAATCATTTAGCGGTGGCTGCTTTTTTTTGCAAAGGAAGCTGCTGTGAGAAGTTTAATCATCAAGTTCAATGAAGGTACATTACCTTGCTGATGGACTTCCTTTCCCTACTAGCATAGCGGTAATAGAAACGGAACAGTTAAAAAACTAGACTTGTTTATTTTTGCTAATCAAAAACGAAATTCAAAAATACCACCCAGATGGAGACCTAAAATTGAATTGTACAGAACTAAGGGATAGGTGGAGCAAATTAAGCAATAAGTGAAAAATTGCATTTTTTAACTTCTCCCTTTATCCCATGAATCTTTCCTCTCACCGAAGAACGTGATGAAATTTATGCCCGACCCTCTACTGAAACATTGTTATTATGGTAAAGTTAGTTAGTGATCCTTGTATTAGACATAATTACTTTATTCTACAATAGTCGAAAGTTATGTAGTCAGATTTTTTCTCTCAAAGATAATCAGGAGTTTTACAATAATTCGACCATATATCCTCTTGAGCATTCCTCCATACCTACAAGGAAATCTTCCATAAATTTTGTGTGATATTCTATCTCGAGGTTCTTTATTAGTTATACCATAAGTTGTTATAGAGCTGCTTCTAAATTTTCTTTTCAAATATAATTCTAATAAAGTATTTCTTAGATTTCTCCAAAAAGCTTTCAAGCTTTTCTTACCGGAATTTATTTAAAGAAACTATTTTAGGCATCCTTTCTTGGCTTCGCCTGGGATTCACTCCAGGAGTTTCTCCACAGATCCTTGCAGAAGTTTTTCACAAGCGATTCCACTAGAAAATTTTCTAGGGAATTTTCCGTAGAATCTTCCACGATTTCCTCAAATAATTTAAAATAATCGTAGTATTTTTCCCAGGGAACTGGCTAAAAAATAGGGATGCCACATGAAAATTGTCCCAAGGACGATTAAATTATCCCAAGGACGGTTGTGCTACTTTACCCCAAATATCGTTTTCCCGAACGTCAATTTCCCGAATGTCAGTTCCGAATACCCAGTTTCTCTGAATAGCCTATGGTTCTATACCGTTAGGCCGAAAGGGTCGTTAAGACGAAAGGGTCATTAGGCTGAAAATTCTAATCATCCTTAAGGTCAAATGGGGGGATAGGTCAGGATAATTCACCTCTGAGCCGACGGATGAATCAGGATAATTTAAATCAGGTTAATTGTTAGATCAGGATTAATACCTAGAAGCCCACAATATCCGCTGTGAATTATAACTAGAAAGAACAGCCTTCGATTATAAAAAGGAAAAAACACTGATGAATGTGTTAGTCATTTGATATAGTAGTAAATGTTCAAATGTTATTTCGGCCTAACGACATTCGGACTAACGGCATTTGGCCTGACGACCTGCACCCTGCACCTTGATATCATGAGTCAGATAGCCGTAACGCAATACAGACGTTATGTTTTCGTAGCTGATTTCTCGGAATGCTTGAAAATCATGACTCATGATTCATTCATGATCTATTTATAGTTCTGTCAGTCAATAAGATAAAATGAAAAAAAAAATATGCCAGAGCGAGATTTGAACAAAGAACTTTGTGATTGAGAGCCTCGTGCTTGAAGAATCATAATTATGACTCCACGAACCATGATTTGTCGCCCTTACATCATGACCAAATCAATTCATATATTTCATAACATGTAAATCATGATTTGGGAATTAAAGTTTTATCCGGGTAGTTATATACATTCAACGGGGTGAACGAACCGGTCAACTGATATACAGCTTTCTTTATTTGATTGGCGGATCTTTCAAGCTCCATCGTCCTCAGCATTTTTGGCAACATGTGTAAGGTTAAGAATGATATTATATATCCTTCTTTTTATTGCTTATCATTCTTTCTAGTTCACCACTTTGCCACTCATTTGAACTGCAGCACTTTTCGGAGAAACGGGTCATTCGAGGAAATGGCATTCGGGGATCTGGCATTCAGGGAAATAACATTCAGGGAAAAAAATGTGGCGAAAAATAGTTCTATCCCACAGGGCACATATGAGAATTTCTGAATATTTTATTATTTGTAGATGATTTCCTCAAGGATTGGACCTGGCATTATTTTAGGCATTGGATTATAGTTTTCTTTAAATATTACACTAGTTATAACCCAGATAACCATAGCGGTAAACGCGCAGCTATTCAGCATGACCATGCTGAGGGTCGTGGGTTCGAATCCCACTGGTCGAGGATCTTTTCGTAAAGGAAATTTTCTCAATTCCCAGGGCATAGAGTATCATCGTACCTGCCACACGATATACACATGCAAAAATGGTCAATCGGCAAAGAAAGCTCTCAGTTAATAACTGCGGAAGTGCTCATAAGAACACTAATCTGAGAAGCAGGCTTTGTCCCAGTTGGGACGTAACGCCAGAAAGAAGAAGACTAGTTATAACTCTACAGACTCAACCAGCGTGTCTTTCTCAGAATTTCAAAGATTTTTTTTTCTCAAGAGAATGCTCTACAAATTACACAGCGTAACAAAAATTACATTTTTGCATGGCTCAAGGATCAAATTATGTGATTTAGGGTCGCTGACTTTGCCGTTCTCAGAAATATTCCAGCACGTCACAACTTTTAACTACAGATCCCCAAAATTGTTTCGAACACTGGTTTCATTAATGTTTACAAGAAATTTAAAGTATGATTTTCAAACTTTTTTGTGAACCAATCCACCAAGCACGCAAAATAGGACTAAAAGTGTCAATTTAGATATAATTTAGTTTAAATTGTATGATCAAATTTACATTAAATCGACACCAAATTTTTCGTTTTTATTAGGGTGCCGGTACCAATGGTTGTAATGTACCAGTAGATTGGACTATGGAAAAAACGTACATTTTTCGATAAAAAAACATGTGCTATTTTTTTGTGGATAGATCGCCTCTAGTTTAGTCGATTTGCTAAATTTCAGCTTTTTATTTTATCGAAAAGTCATATAAATAATTAAGTTTACGCAAAAAATTTCTCTATTGCACCATTAGTTGCAGTCGTGTTCCAGTAGTAGATCAACGGATGGAAGCAGTTTTTAAAATGGATGAAAAAAATGTACAAAAGTCCCAGAGATGATCTTTATGCTTTATTCGAAAGATATTAGTTGGAGGAGGAAAAAATGTTAAACCTATGCAAAAATGTACCATTTTGCTTAAAATTCCTTGTATCATACCCGAACGTCTACTACTGGAGCACTAGCGCAACTACTGGAACACGTGTACCAATAGTGGCTCAAGTGATTTTATGTTAAAATAATAGTTTTATCACTCTTTTTATATTTTTCCCATATAGTAGAGGATGAAATCTTTCTGTTGACGCCAAAAGATCTCTGTTAAGGCTTTTCGTTATTTTGTTATGATTTTTTATAGCTTAGGTAGTCCACTAATGGCACCGGCACCTTATATGGCAAAATACAATACTTTTCAGAACCACTAAAAATAACTTTTGACCATCGAAAGTATTATGAACTTTGTTGATAAATATTTAATCAAATAAATTGTCATACAAGTTGGTAAACTTGCGTGCAAGTTGTCTGAAATAGTCAAATTTGTCATTTTCAGCATTGGCGTATGGTGCAGAATTATTCGTAGAAACACTAAGCTGAAAGATAAACTCTGCCCCAGTGGAGAAGTAAGGTCAGGAAGTGAGCGATTGATAGAATAATTGGGTCATGTTAAACTCCGTACAGAATTACTGCATTATCGTTCTCGTTTCACTGGAATTAGGAATAAATCGTCCTAATTTACTGCAAGGATCTTGTAAGCAAAATTACTAATCTAATACTAACAATGAATCATCTAGCATTTCTTTAAAGTTTGTGTTAAAGATGTATTGACTTACAAAACCTTGATTGGATCTACTTGCAGGAAATCCTTTAGGAAAATCTCCTGTAGAAATTCATGGATTGAATACTGGAGAAATAGGTGCAATAATTCTTGTAATATTATATGGAGTATTTCAGGAAGACACCAAAACAATCTTACTCGACTTCTGGGAGATTCTCGATGCCCCTCTGTAGAAACTCCTAAAGGAACCTCTAAAGAACTCCCAAGAGGAGATATTTGTGATTTATCTAAAAAAATCTTGAGAAATTTGCTATACTACCTTTCAGCTTCAAAGTACTTGTTTCAGCAGGAGGTATTTGAGAAATATCTTCAAGCACACTTGCAGATTTTTTTTGAAATACTTTCAAGGAATTCCTTAGTAGTACCTGTAGAATTTAATTTCTTTCTTTCATAAATAAATTGAAGAATTTATACATGGTCTCACAAGCAATATTCAAGTGACTTACTACATTGATTACTCCAGAAATGTTTTCATATTTGTATTGAGGAGCTCATTAAATGGATCGAAAGTTCTACTAAGAATATCTTTCAAAAATATTCAGGGTACAGGTCGGACTCGATTATCCGGAATTTTAGACTCGATTATCCAAAGCATGGTATGTATTTGCGAATTTTTTTTGTTTATTTTTATGCATAATAGTGATTTCGTATTATGATACACAATATGATTGTCTTAGCCGTATTGGACGTAGGTAGGAGGAGGAGGTGGTGTGTTCCTGGCGATATTTTTGAAGATTATTACTGTTCTTATTGAAATTTTCTTGGTAAGATCCATAGTAAATTTTATAGTATTAAAAGTTTTGCCCAGCAGTTCGTCAATATTCTCTCATATATCCGCAAATAATTTAAAAAGGAACAATTTTGAAATCTTTGCTTAGAAATCGTATTGAAATCTAACAAAAATCTGTGACTGAAGAATAACTTGTCGGTTTTGTAACATAAGCTCAGATCGCCAATGCCTAAGATAGCATCCGCTTAGAATCTCAACATACATGCGCTAGATTACTATAGCAATATTCTTGGAATCTCGAATGCAATTAACCATCACATTCGGCTCTTAAAGCATTTTCTTAGAATTTTAAGTGGAAACGGTCAATGAAAACTCCACTAATGATTTCGTCATTCTTGATTTTTGATGACTAGCTTATAAGTTCTGGTGTCAAATATTTTCTTACGAATACATCGTGGGTTTGACTTTGCGGAGGGTCTAGTGACCATACGGCTTGGAAGGCCAACCGAAACGCGTATAAGGGATCGTTCATATATTGCGTTTTGTTAAAATTTGCTATTGGAAATCCCCTTCCTCCTATGACACAATTTGGGTATGGATAGGATACTACAATATTTGTTATGGCTTATCCACGTTTCTATGGATTCCTCCCCCTTCCCCTAACTGGTTTGATTTAGTTTATAGACGACCCTTTAGTTTAACAGAGCTTGGGAAGTGTAAGTAAAATTTGAATTGTATTTAATATGATTGTTTTTTATGTGGTTCAACATGTTTATTCCTCTTAAGACCCCTTATCTCCGTAGAAATAAATTCTGGCTACGTCACTGCATCATACAAATAAAATAATGAAAAACATATAACTTTTGAATTCATTAGCTGCAATTTTCATTTTTTTTTGGTGAATATCCGGAGTGAAAAAAAAAACGCTACTCCGGATAATCTAGTCTGACTTGTAATACCTACAGTGTGCATACTTGAAGGAATCTTTCGAAAATCTCCGAGAGGAATACGAATATTTTGAGTTATCTTTGAAGGCTTCCTGAAGATAAGATATGCTTAAGTCCTTAAGTCCTCAAACTGATCTCGGTTCTCCAATTGGCTAGCGTGGAAATTCTGGTCAATAGGACCACTACCAAACGATTCAGTCAAGTTTTTCCGATTGAGAACATGGTCAAAAACTATTTTCCAATTTGACCATTGTTATATAATGTCCACTAGATCAATTTTTGACTTGCATTCGAATCACTTCCCGTTGTCGCATTCTCATCTTACTCTTCATTATGTGTTCAAAAATTTCACTCATTGGACTCACTCTTGTCACCTTCGATTCAACATTCGCGATCAACCTCGGCTTACTCTCGCACGATATTGGACTTCATCCGGGTTTTTCACGAATCGTTATCGATTCAAATTCAGTTATCTATTCTGTTCATTACCAAAATGAGAAAATCTACATTTGGATTCCTAAGAATTACTTCCTGTATGTCATAAGATCAAAATACTTCAACTATCTAGTTGAATTTATAAAGTATTTACAATACAGATATTTGAACAGCTTTCTTTGATTCAAATTGTTTCAATTCACCAGAACTGCAATGGAACTGCACAATTAAGGTCAAACGTTTCATTCACATTGGCACCGTGCGCTACTTGTTTTACACAGCGGCTAACTTAAAGGTCTTACGTTCTCTAAACCATCCAACGGTACCTACAATGTGTTAACTGCTGACTTAGAGCTGTCAGTGCAGTTGATGGTAGTTACCGACACGCGGTGAAACTTATAGAAACGGAAATAGACAGAACCAACGGAAGCCCATCAGTGCTGGAAAAGAATACGGTTGTTTTCTTTGTCGGAATCGCGGCTATATCTATTCTACACACCACCGGTAGGTAGCTGTATCGTGTAGCTGCGATCTGACCTTTCAATGAATGATGGATTTCGAAACTGGTCGCAATCAAAGCCATAAAGAACCATCAATCCTAGGCACATCGATGTCCTCGCACATCATTCACACGGGGGGTTCTGCACGAGCTTGTTCGAGCGAAAGCCTCCATGTTTGGAATAATAAAATGTAACGTTCCTTCCATAAAACCTTTGGCATCAGGAAAACGTATATAGGTAGGTACATCACCTTATGGCTAAAAATGGTTCGAGGAAGACACTTCAACCGAATTGCAGTAGTTGGTGTAGCTACCTACCACCTCCTCCACAGATATGGTGTTCGTTGAAGATAATTCCCTTTTTATGACACTTTATCGTCATCCATCGCTGCATCCATGCTGAGATAATAAGCTGGTTTTAGTCTTGGTCACGACTGGGCTGTAAACAACCTGGCATAAGTATACACGCGGCGAAACCAAAATGGCACCACCCCGTTTTTCCTACAGCAATATTGGATTTATTTCTCGGGACTATTAACATTTCAGCACGGCTTTATGAAAAAAGGGCGCTGAATGAATTATGTAGCGTAGCATCAATTCAAGCAGGGATATAAAATAATATTTCAAAATGATTTTTGAGTGCTACTGTTTATTAAACCACTATTTCTATTATTTTCCTGGCGTTCCATCCTGTAATTAATATTGAACTGTTTTTCTATTTCAGTGTATGCAAACGATGTTCGTTTCGCTACAAAAAAAATCAAAGGGAGGATATAGCTCTTTGTTTGCTTCGTTTTTTACATTGTGCATATTAACATATGTGATCAAATACTCTGAGGGGAGAGGTATGCCGTAATGAGATTTTTAAGTATTAATAGGGATTTTGATTGTAAACATGTCGATTATGTTATCTTTTCCACACAATCGAGTTACATTACGAATTTGATTAATATATGTTTAAATCTTGCATTTTTATCTAACATCACGTAATGAACAATTTTTTGAAGTTAATTTTTAAAATCACTGGGACCATTGAGGTCATATGATTAAAATTTTATTAAAATCTTGCCTTTTACTTAAAAATCTCAGAAGAGAACCCCATAAAAGCGACAACCGATCGCAAAGCTTTGAGCGTGATACGAGAAACGGTACACCTTTATGGTGAAGATAAATCGAAGCCAAACCTCAAATTTTCAAGAGCACAAATCTGGAGAACCGAACATCCGTTTAAGCCAAAAACTTAATCGATTGGTCACTAGCTGGTGGTGACCAATCGATTAAGTTTTCAGCTCAAGCGGGAGTTCGGTTCTCCAGATTTGTGCTCTTGAAAATTTGAAGTTTGGCTTCGATTCATCTTCACCTTATGTGAGTTTTTTACTAAAATGTTTTCGCTCATAAATTATTATAACAATCGTCCAATAAATGTGTAGATCCCTGAAGAAGGCCAAGCCCAATGGCCGAAACGTTGGATTTAAGAAAAAACGTAGCGTTTTGATTCATCCGTAAGACTGAAAAGCCGTTAAATTTAGAAGTTACACAACAGTCGTATTCTAATAAATTAAAAATCTCATTTTTCATCTTTCGATGAATTGTTTGATCTTTAAAACCACTAGAAATTCCTGTTCCATCTCCATTAAACATGATGCTGCTGATAGATACTGTTTTTTTGTCACATAAGGTCCTCTCTACAGTGGTGATTCGCTAGTTGGAGCTTCGCTAGATGGGTTGACTCGCTCCTTGGTACAGAAACCAAATGAAGGCACTCGAATGTCAACAGTCAATATCAAAATTCATGTATATGTTTGATTGGAAATGATTAAATAGATCGAAAGCCAATATCTTTGGCTAGCGTATCATATAAAAAATGCAATAGAAGCGGCTAATATAGCTTAGTTATTGATTAAAGTGAAGGTGATAGCCTCTCAATGTTAAATAGGTTCTTTTGAAAAATTGACCGAGATTTGCTCGCCAGATGCGTAAGTCTAAAGCATTTTAATCAGCTATCAGTTGTCCCGATTATCGGGCAGTATTCGCTAGTTGGGACGTAATCTTGGCCCAAAAAGCGAATCCTCGCTGAATATGCTTTAGAATCGAGTTTTGAGTGTGAATAGGAATTTGAATTGTAATTAAAGTGTTTTCTGCTGAGAGTTCGACTGTATTTTCAATGATTGATGAAATATCGGCAACGCAGTCTTTTCTGTTAAAAACGAGGTTAAATAATAAAACTCGTTTTTAACAGAAAAGACTGCGTTACCGATATTTCATCAATCATTGTAATTAAACACATGACATGAATTGAAACTCGACTGGTACTTTTGTTCATTCGCATCAAGTTTTTCATGATTTTTTGCTGAAATGTACATAGTTCTCAAAATATAACTACGTTCAAATATCTTCAAGTTTTCAAAAAAAATCTTATGTTTCTATAATCTGTTTAACCAATTTTGACCATACGACATCGGATTCCAGAGATATTCTCAAATCCCTTGGGGAACCGACCCGTAGCAATAACCCACGACCATATCTCAGATTATACACACAAAGTTGATCTCGGTCGCCGTGTCCTCGGCAAATTTATAAACTGATTCTTCGCAAAAAAATCGTTTGTTAGCTGACTTTTGGCAAAATATATGCCAAATTTCAGCAAACAAACATCATGCTTGCTTAAATCTCGTCGAAAAAAATGTTTGCTGAGCGTTTGGTGGCACCAATCTCGGTAAAAGTTACGAAAAATATCGATTTTCGTCTAATAAATTTGAGCGTGTAGATTTTTTACGCTCTGTTATTTGCTTTTGTAACAATACTTAATGAGAGTCTGACGTGAAAAAATGAATCAAATTGGTGCAACCGTTTTTGAGTAATGAGCATTTATGTTTCTGGTACCTCTCTGAAAGTACAAAGATCTTAAATACTTCAAACAATGACAGTTTGTAATTGTTCGATTTCTTGGAGCCAACTGAACCGAATTGCGTATATTTTTTTAGAGAAGCTCATCTATACCTTACATTTATAGACCATATTTTATTGAAAAAATAAACAAGTCGAGATTTGTTTTACATGTTTCGACAAACGCATAATCTACATATTGAATCTACAAAAGTATTCCTAGAAACGTAGAAGCGTTTTTTGATTAAAAAATAGATTGTAATTATGTTTCATGTGCACTTTACTAAGTGTTTTTAATCTGGCTACATACACCCTACGTTTGCAACTGTCATCATTTTTCAGGCTAACCCATACACCGTACATACGGTCATAGTAAAACGACCTAAGCAAAGACAAGACCTCCATGTCCCTTGAAGTTGCCCAAAATTTTATGGCACATAAGGTAATAGAGCAAAATCTAGAATGCCGTGAAAAGTGCACTGCGACCTGTCAAACTTGGGTAACTTTTGCAGTACCAAGGGATCAAATGCAGTACTAGAAATGGTAGGGTAAAAGCACCGGTTTTGGCCAGCCTAAGAGAAAATGTCAATAAAAATGAAATGGGAAGCCGTATTCATACTACAAATATGTCAAATGCAAGCTTTCAATCCATATTATGTAAGTTAAATATCAAAATTGAACTAAAACCATTTTTCGCCTTGAAAATCACATTGGTCAATGTAGGCCAACGGATCCAGTTTCGAACAAGTTTTTAACTTCGGTTCCTAAATTGGCCAATTGCATTGATTTCTCACGAGTGTGGCCAAATTAGGAGTGCCCTGGCCAAATTAGCTGCATGGGAGTTAAAATTATAAAGAAAATGAATTGTTTTTCTTATGTTTTGAATCAATTTGGACGAGTAAATGAATGTAGCTCTATCATATGAATGTGATTTACTGAACACAAATGGTTTCATGCTGATTGGCTATGTAAAACGCCAATGGCTACAACTGGCGTATGGCCAAAACCGGTGCTTCTGCCCTACCCAATCTGAACCCGAGTGGGACGCACCTGACCTAAGTGCAGAATCAAACCATAAAATTTCAAACAACAGATACGTCATACTGTTTCTGAATCATAAAACATGTTGGAAATCGAGAGATTAGAATTTCCACATCTGACGAGTTGGCAAACTGGTGTGGTACAACAGCAAATGTTAGTTCTCCATCTACTTTTGTTACTCACGGCTCCATCCGGTCTTCTGTTAGTTAAGTTGAAATTGCAAACATTCGAAAATCAATATTCGTTGTAGTTGAACATAGCAACTGATGAATTAAACAACTTCATTAGGTTTTTATGAGAATTTGCAAACCGAAGTATGTCCAACTTCAAAGAAAATAGGGTAACGGTCGTATTTTAGACCCCCTAAGGAAGTGATTTTAGTTTTTTGTCCCAATTAATCAATTGCACAGCGTAACCGAGTCAAAGAACATGCCAAAATGTAGAGAAATACTTCATCTACGAGATAAAAATGCCCATACGGTCATTCAAATAACGTCGAAAATAATTGAATTGTAAAGCACTGTTTTTCATTATTTTGGACACACCAATACATTTTAGACCCTCAAAGTATATATTTTGGACCCCCTGCATTTTTTTGATCGTTTGGCTGCAATGTCCACCACACTGGTTGTATAATATGCTTGCCCATAGTCTTATCAATCGATTGACAATGGAAGACCGAATCAATTATACGCCTTTAGCTCAGAAATTTGAAAAAAGTTTTTGTTTACATTTGGAAAATTTCTGACGGCTTCAATTTCTGTGTGTAACGTGTTGTAACGGTTGTATTGATGAACCGATTAAATTAAATTAATTCCAGATAAAACAAACACATTTTCTACGTACAAACGGTTGATGCAAGTGCGGAATAGTCCTGTCTTTCCAAATGGCATGCGAATCGAGTTGGTATTTCGATTTAAACTGGTGAATTTGCAGGAAAATGGGCCATGGGGTCCAAAATATATAGGGGTCCAAAATATATTGGTTACCCTACCGGTGTATCTGATGTGACGCAAGTGCAAAACAAACTGTCAAGCCAACGTATCAAGCAAGGTGAATGTAACAATCAAGGTACGAATCATCATGGTGTATGTGACAATTTGATAAATTTATCAATTTTTAAATCTAGATGAAAACAAATCGGCATTGCTTAATAGTGGTTAGAAACAGTGTTCCGTTTTTCTACTTATAGTAGATAGAGCAATAGGAGCAATGCAAAAAAAAAAATATAAACAGGATTAATACAATACAGGAATACTTTACAATATAGTTCATCGCATTTTTTTCTGGAATCCTTTCGAGTGTTAGAAGATGAAAAAAATTATGCTCGAAATAGTTTTTTTTTAAACAGGAGAAATCCAGATGGTGCCATTTTGACTTCCCAGTGTATATGTTCCTGTGTACGCGCTTGAGAAGGGTGCTTGATCTGGTTCTCTTTCTTCTGCAGCTTCTTGTCACTACTGACTGTGTGACAGAAGAAGGTAGGTATTACAAACATCTGCCGTTCTGGAATGCATGATGAGAAACATGTGAGTACTCTCTCGCACGGTACGTACCCAGAGGTACATGAAGCCGTAAACTAGTATCGAGAAATTTCCGTGTACGTTTCCTGTCGTACCGAAGAAAAGGTTGGACCAAGAAGACAACGTAACTGTAATAATCCTTTCCCGGTTCGTTAACCTGGTATAATACTCAGAGAATAATGATTACACGATGCTTCCCGATGGAGGAAGTCTTTTTTGCTGATGTACATTTCCTAAAATGGCAGTCGCATCCCTGTCCTGATTTATTGATGATTGGTCGTTACAGTTTATCGACTGAACTATCTCTCTAACCTGGCTTTGTCTATTTGAATGATGGCTTTAGTTTGCGTAACTGTATTTATTATACTTACGCCAATCACGTTAGCAACACCGACTAATCATATTGTTCATCAGTATAATCGATCTCATGCGTAATGTATGGAGAGAGTTATGCGCTTCAGTCTCATAATACGATGCGCAAAAATTTCTCTCAACGCCTTTATCATAACGTTTGTCCCGTCGATTATGCTACTACAAGATGCGGTGAACATGGCAGGTGCATGTAAGCATAAATTTTCTTGCATACGGTTTCACTTTTCATCATCGACTTGTTTTGCGAGGTCACTAGTATCTGATAGTACTAGCAATCTTTTGCACGCAAATCAGTTTCGTTTTCGTGTTTCGCTGCTTTAGTCAGCTACGTAACTCATCTGCGTAGATTTCAATCGAAGAAAAATGCTACAAAATGGTTCTTCAAGATAGTATTACCCTAAATGGATAATTGTTTCGGTTTTAAAATCTGAAATTAATTATTTGAATTGGGTAAATCTTTGATAAATGGCTTGATGAGTTAATAAGTTAATAACGTTAAGAGTTAATAAGAACTTAAAAGAAAGTTTTTGAATCTTACCCGTTTCATGGATTCTAAAATAGTTGAATTAAATTTCATATGGAGACTGTTATGCCTTTATATTTCAATATGGGACTAAACTTACTTCATATATTTTTTACAACATTTTCGAACAATTTTGAGTTATCTCTATTTTTTAAATCTGATACGTTAAGCTGACTAACCTATAATTACATAGATTACTTGTAGCGATTCTATATTCGACAATATACATTAGAAACATCAATTTGTTTTTATTTTTATTATTTCATGTCTGCCACGGTATAATCTTTTTTGGGAAAAATACATTTCAATACTGAATGATTAGTTGAAGTCATCAACCCTAAATTCTTTTCACTTTCCCTTTTGATGGGAGTGTGAGTTTTCACGCTTCGTGTCCTCCATACACGCGCTCCTGTACTGGATAGTATTGTTTCGTTTGAATGAAAAGTTTCGTTCTCGCGCTTTCCGCGCAAACCATTAGGGCCTTTTCAAACCAACTGATATCTAGTCACTCGCAACGACAGCTCTGTATCGCTACGCGAAGAAACCACTTCAGTTTGAGGGAGCCTTCAGGGTTCGCAGCAATTTGTGTCCACGTCGGTACATACCTACATACAGACAGAAGCATTATGCGAAAGAGCTGTTCCCAAACCGATTGTAGTGTTGTTGTTCTGTCGTATACTTACTACAGTGACACAGTTTTCACTTTCACGCACGCTTTTCACATTGTTCCCATAGCACCACCAGCAGTACCCGCATAAGAAGACAGCACTATCCAGCGCCATCGAGCACACACGTGTCTAATGGTTTGCATGACACAACGCCCGACGACCGCTCATCTTCCATGCCGGCGGCGCACAGTGGGACCGACTATAAGTAAAAACTCAAAAATAAGTTTTCTTGTTTTTCACTCCCATACGTTACAGGTCCCAGATAGACGGTAAGTGCGTAGCTATTCACCAAGACCAAGCTGAGGATTGTGGGTTCAAATCTCAGTGGTCGAACAAATTTCCGTGAAAATATCTCGACTTCCCTGCGCATAAAGTATCTTCATACCAGCAACACGATATAGGAATGCAAAAATGGTCAAATGGCAAAGAAAGCTCTCAGTTAATAACTTTGGAATTGCTAATAAGAACATTATGGTGAGAAGCAGGTTCTATCACAGTTGGGATGTTACGTTACAAAGAATAGAGATAACCTGAGAGAGACTCGCGAAGAGGAATAATATCAACGTCATATGCAGCCCAGATTCCCCTCTCACGAAACGTCAAATGCAGCCCACCGTTTTTATGGCTGAAAAAGAGAGAAGTATTGTGTTCAAAGTAAATTCTTATTGAAAACCTCAGTCAGCGGAGCAGTTTTTTCCAAAGTTGCTGATAAATCTAAGCAGATGATTAATTATTTCTAATGCCTGCTACGTTTGCTGGCATGAAATTTCACTCAAATGGCTATTTATGATTCGATGTGATACAAAATCAATCATTTTTTGCTGAGAGGTTCATGTGAGGATTTGAACGGCTTGCGCATAATTGGTATAAACAAAAAGTGGAATAAGAAAAAAACTCAGCAATCACAAGAAAAGAAGACCGTCTTCGCGAGTCTCGTCTCAGGAGATAACTACATTTTATACGCATCCCCACATATAAACAGACATAACAACTAGATTGTCAATTGTCAATTTAAAAGATAGTAACACGATCATTTACGCCCATTGCTAAAAACACTGTATTTGACCAACCGGTAACCAAGTGGCGGAAGTGCGCAAACGTCAAACTCGAGCGAAATCGATGTAAACGCCACGAGTGAGCCAATAGCCAACTACTAAATATGAGCACTATTTCGCTGTAAGATGAAAGTAATTGAAGTGTTACGTCTGTTTGTCTGTGCTTATAGTTAGGTCGTGAGCAATGGAACAGAATTTTCTGTTTTTAAAGATATCTGAAAAAATCAAGTGATTTACGCATTCAGTTTATTATCTTCAAAACAAATTTTCGAACAATTTGAAGTTTGTGGGTTCGATTCCCACTTCAGTTCGGAGAACTTTTCGTCAGGAACGTATTACGACTGTGTCACTGGGCGTTGCATGCTAGTCCATTGTCTTGTGTGATGCTTCCTCCAAAGGACATAATCGTCCACTGGAAGCATTAACGTGTCGGTGTCTTTAAAAAAAATACAGGCTCTTAGAACAGACTTATGTTCAGCGATTCTGAGCATACGAATATGCTTATTTTATGACTAAATAACTTGATTTGAAATATAGTTTTGGATATGTTCTTAACCACATTTAATCACATATTGGTTACCAAATCTCGCATTTTCTCGTTGTTTTTAATCAAATGAATTGACAAAAATAAAAACTATCATTACTGAGATAGAGGTGAATCTTTACTCCATTGTAGCATTGTTAAATAACGTGTTAATCCATTCGTTTGCTCAGTAACTACAATCTACACACTTGGCTACCAATGGATTTTGGGGCGAGATAATAAATTAAGTGAAAAATGATTATTTTTTAAAAGAAGGAAGAATCTGTGAAGGTTCTAGCTGCAAATATTTGCAAATAAATGCAGTATGCTTGCCAAGTAGCTAGTTTTTTCGATAGCCAGATCCGACTACCCATAGAAATTAGCGCATTTCAATATGTCCTTAACTGTCCGGAATGAATGCAGAAGAAAATGAAAATATCACTGTTTTGAAACATTTTTTACCAATCATGATTAAATTATTTTCGGTAGGACCGCGGAGACAACAAAATTGTACAAAAACCATTCCAATACATATGACAAGATTTTCCAATGTGTTGGTTGAATTACACTACAATTTCCTTGTGCTTGTTATTGGATTAAGAAACCGTCGACGTTCTTCCATTACTTATACAGTCAACTCTCCCTAACTCGATGTTCAACGGACCATCGAGTTAGGGAGGTATCGACTTACAGAACACAAAACCAGTGCAACTGCGATCCAAGGGACCATCGAGTTAGCCATGGAAACCAAATTTTACTATGGTTCTCTAACTCGATATCGAGATACGGAATATCGAGTAAGGGAGAGTTAACTGTATCTAGATCAGGCCTGCCCAACCATTTTGAACCTCGGGCCAAATCTAAGCAACAAAATTTGGTGGCTGGCAAATTTGTTTGTAGTTCACATTTTTTTTTGTTTAATAAAAAAACATTGTGGTCATTTTTTTATTTTCACACCCACAATACTCCTCTCTTTTGGTTATTTGTCCATACAAAAATTTGGCCGAACCTCCTCTCTCCATAAATGACCACATGGTTTACGGATGACCCCAATGAAAAAGTTGTTTTTATTAAAACTTACAGCCGCCTGTAAAAAAACTGCTGCTGAGAATCTTGCCTTGATGAGAAGGAAAACTAAGTTTTTATAAGAAGAAGTTATAAGAACTAAGTTTTTGTCGAATATACTGTCAAAGATTCTGTAAGGATCTTGCCCAACACACATGATAAGCCGGCCCATGTTTTCCATAATGTTTATGTTAACCTTACTTGTGCATTGGGGTCATTTTTGGCCAATCGGCACAGTAAAAGAGCTGTAACTTTGTAGAGAAAAGCGATAGAAATATCAAATTTTCTGACTTTTCCTAACTTTTGAAAACTAATATTTTCGTGCTAACAGAAACTTTCAGCAACCTCTAGGAGCGGTGCTTCAAAAATGTGACACAATATGCATTAAGGCTCAAAAATGACTCATGACTATGAAACGCTCTCAAAAATTTTTGAACCGATTTTCGTTGTTTTAGCTTTATATGAAAGATATGGATTCATGGAATGGAACTGCGAGTTCAGCTATTCTGGACACAAGGGCACGAGGACATCTGGGCATATCTGCACATATCACTTTCAGCAGTTCATACGTATGTATGGTACGACGGTTGAAATTTAATGGGCTTCTGTGGATTTAGCATTGATGTGGGCAAACGGGAGCGCCACCGAAACCTCGACGCTTTGCTTTTGACGTCACTGGAAGAGTGAGGTGTTAGTTTGTTCGCTATGTCTACCCGATCAAGGTATGTAGAAGGGAGGTAATACAATCTGCCAGTTTCTTCATTCCGCCATCTTGAAACAACACGTGACAGCTGGCGATCGTCAAGAAGGCTCATGGACGCGCGAGAAAATTTTCACTCAACTTCTGTTACTAGCAGTAAACAACCCCTAACAATTCCATAGAAACGGTAGATTGAAGAACAGAGTACACAAACCTGCCAGCTAACCAGCTCGCCAGCTGTCACTTCCACTTCCCCTGTAGCTGACCTCACTTCGCACCCACTGACTGCTTAGATTGCTGAACCTCCCTTCAATAAATCTTGTACTCGATTGCCTGATTAACAGTCGGGTGTCATCTTCACATTCTTTGGCTACTATGATGCCGCTGAGAGTAATCAGAACGCCACTGTAACATGGCTTAGATTGCGAGCTCCCAATGTCAAGGGAACCTGTCACCAACTTTCACTGGAAAACCAACACATTCGGAGAAACAGAACGTGAAAAACCGTCAAAATTCAAGTAAACGTTATTAAAATTTCTAGGTGTTTTTCGATGATTTCACATTTTTAAAAGTAGAATACCTAAATATAGTTGTGTGTTGACGAACTACAGTGAACTCCATCCCCGAGGAAATCTCAGGAGGAATTCCTGAAGAAATCCTTAGAACATCAAATATGCTTTATGACTACGCAGTAGGCCGTCCCTTATTTTTCGAAAATGCGAAATGTTATAAGTTCGTCATTGTAAAGTGCTCGTTTTGGTAATAAAAAAATTAGGTAAAATTTTGAAGACCCTACGTGGACGCTAAGTGATCCCCCAAAGGCCTTAAAGGTATCTGGTGTACATGACCTCCTAGTGCACGCATCGTGAGTACGAAAAGCCACTAGTAACAAGTTACCCTGCGCACGTGAGCAGTGAGCATAGAAATTTGTTTTCTTTGCAGTTGTTAATTTTATGTCAGCGTACACTGTTATAAAGATGTGCATAGTATAAAATACTATTGTATTATGGATCCGACAGAAATAAGGACAAACATTTTTTTTTAAATATATTTCTTCTCAATCTCCAAGTGTGGCGACTAATATTTGAATAGTGCGCTGTGTTCATAAACATCGTAGGAATGCAGCGCCACACATGTCATAATGACAGATATATCGGGAACGAGTCAAACGTCGCGTGTCCCACACGCGCGTTCCGATTTGGTGGGCGCGCGACAATAGTTAGTTAGTTCCGGTCAATTTGTCAAATCGGGTAAAAATAACCTCTTTTTCCTTTATTGTCAACATTTACCCAACTACGTGGTACTGGCCAAACTTCTAACTTGTTTTGAACAATGAACATCTATTGAACAAAGTTAGTTAACATTCATAATTACAATGGAAATTAACTTCTATGATGACTATCAACGCGCACAGGAGAATGTGAAACTAGTGGCTTTTTATACCCACTAGAGCAGCGAGCTCGATTTGCGCACGGGTGTCATGTACACCTGATACCTTAAAGGCCGTTGGGGGACCACTTAGCGTCCACGTAGCGACTTCAAATTTTTACATGATTTTTTTCTTACCAAAGCGAGCACTTTACAATGACGAACTTATAACATTTCACATTTTCGAAAAATGAGGGACGGCCTACTACGCAGTCTTTTTTTTCAACTGCTTTTTTATAATAAATACTGTGTAGACAAGCATTTATTAAAATATACATTTGATTCTCTACGAGCTCATCCCTGGAACAATTCCTGAAAAAATGAGGAGATCTCTGCAGGAATCACTGAAGAGATTTTGTTAGAGATACCCGTGGTGGAGTCTCTGGAGAAACTCCTATAGGAATCTCCTCATTAACCCCTCTACCGGCAGCTTCATTTTTTACCCCTAAAAAAATATTCAAATCGCGATAACTTTTTTGTTTCTCGATATTTTTGCACCATTTTTTCACAAGATCTCAAAAAACTCTTCTAGTTTGAGAATCCGTCTTGATATCAATCATTGATGATCTAGTTTTGAAGATATTCCGATGTTCCTTGGGGGACCGACATTCTCCATATAAAATGTCTTTGGCGGCCATTTTTTTTTTGGTCAATTTATCAAAAAAATAAAATGAGTACTAAACAATGCCAGGTAATAAGGAGCTACTTTGAAAAAAATCATACAAATCGGTTCAGTATTCTTGGAGAAATCTGAAAATTACGATATGATGTTTTTTAGAGTTTTCAAGATCTTTATTTGTCCAGCGTGGTACCAGAAACAGGAATGCTCATAACTCAAAGACGGCTGCACCAAATTGCTTCATTTTTTCACAACATACTCGCATTAATGTATCATTCCGTGTGGTGAATATCCGAATACGATAAAAAATGTATAACCTGAGATATTTGCGTGGGTTATGGCTACGCGTTGGCCCCCCAAGGAATTTTGGAATATCTCCGGATCCAGTTGACCAATTATCAATATCGACACATATTCTTCAAAAAGAAGAGTTTTTTGAGATCTTGTGAAAACATGGTGCAACAATATGGATAAACAAAAAAGTTATCGCGATTTGAATATTTTTTTAGGGGTAAAAGATGAAGTTGCCGGTAAAGGGGTTAAGGAGTCCCGAAGGCACCTCTTGAATCCCTGGAGAATCCCTGGAAGTATGCAAAAAAAAAATCACTGTGGAGATTTTACTGATGGAATGTTCCTTGGAGGAATCCATGAAGAAATTTCTGGTGGAATCCATGAAGAGATTTTCCTAAAGAAATAATTGATGTGGTGATTTTACTGGAGGAATTTACCTAATGTTAATTTCTGATGAGGCTAATTTATGATGAAATTACTGCAAGGATTCGTGGGAGAATCTCTGTAGGATTTTTAAGAGGAACTCTTGGAGAATTTCCTGGAGGATTCTAGGTGATCAAGAACGAATCCCTGGAGAAATTCATGGGGTATTCCTGAACAATCATCTGGTAAAATCCCTGAAGAATTATCTGAAGAAATTCTTTGGGTAAGTCATGTTACGATTTTCCTGATGGTTACACTGGGAGAATTCCTAGAGAAAATTTTTGAGGAATCCCTTGAGGAATTCAGAAGTTGTTTAACACCTGGAGGAATTGCTGATGAAATCCTTGGAGGAATTATTGGTAGAATCCCAGGAGTATCGGAAGAAATCCCTGGATAAATTCTTAGGATTTTTTCGAATGAGATTCAGGAATTCTTTGCAGGAATTCTTGGGAGAATCTCTCTAGGAATTTCAAGAGCAATCCCAATCCCAGAAGATTTTTTGAGGCAAAATTCCTGGAGAAATTCCTGGGGAATCCCTGTAGAACAATGTGGAGCAATTCTTGGAGTAAGTCATGTAGCAATTTTCCTGTTTCCTGGTTCTCTGGCAGAATTTCTGGAAATCCCTTGAAGAGTTCTTAGGATAATTTCTGATGAGATTCCCGCAGGAATTCTTGGGAGAATCTCTGTAGGAATTTCAAGAGGAACTCTTGGAGGAATCCCGTAGGATTTTCGGAGGCAAAAAACAAATCTCTGGAGAAATTCCTGGGGAATCTCGGAGAATAATATGGGGCTTTTCTTGGAGCAAGTCATGTAGCAATTTTCCCTGAACTTCAAAACGATTTTACTAAGAATGTATTAGTGTTCAATTCTGACTCTGTATTGATTTGGAACACGCACCGAGAAATACTTGATAATTCTATATTTTTTTTGAATTATTATCAATGACCAAAACATCAAGAACATTCATGATAGTTGAAATTTCTGGTGGTATTTTTCATCAAATATTATATGTATTCATCACATATTGTTTTTATGACCGCATCGTACAACGAAAGAAACCACTATGAGGCGCCCTGCTCGGTGCGAATCATTAGCGTTGATGTTATTGGATGACGACGCGCTGTGACGAGTCGGTGACGGGTGAATCTGAATAATTTATGAATAGATAGAATGAAATCAGCATTAATGCGAATACACGTTCCCCAAGCACCACCCCCAACAGCGCCCCCTTCTCTCCCACTTCGGCACAATATGGTAACTGGTGTAAACATAATATAACACTAGTAAAATGTTGTAGCTCTGGGTTTGCACACAATGGATGCGTGAATGCGGAAGAATCTCACCGCATCGCATCGCATGGTGAAACTATTTTGTATAATACGCGAGAAAAGTGAACGTAATTCAAATCATCGTCAAACTACGAGGGAAACTTTACCCACTAGAGGCAGCTACTGGCCGGTGTGATTGATGGTGTTTTATTCGTGGAAAAAGACGATCGCAAATTTAAATGGAATTAGCTAACGCTGCTACCTAATGGTTTACTAATGGTAGCGAAAATGAAATGAAAGGATCTGATCAACATCGTTCTTTAATGGAATAGAAAGTAACAACTGAGCAGCAGTTCAACTTTCGCTACAACCACAAAATTGTCTGCTTGAAGACATTCTCACAAATAACTCATTGTAATGCAACCAACTTTCGTTAACAAATTCTTCTAGGATCTGTTCTAGGCATCTATTTGTTCAATTCTTCAGGTTGTCGCCATGTGCAAATCCATGTTTATAACTAAAAATTTTATGAATGTTCTTCTCTACCATATGCAACAGTTGAGAGAGTTAGGGGAAAGGGTTGTAAGTGACAAACATATATATTGATTAATTCAACTTAAAAGTTTTTAAGTAAATGAAAAATCACAAATTGTATGGAAGCCAAAAAATCAAACCAATCTTCTTTGAATATGTTTTTTTTTCTTTTTGACGGAAAACTCTGGAATGCATAGATGATTTCTGGTAGAATTCCCAAATGGATTGTCGAGGTTGCACAGAGATCCACTGAATGTGGCTCGGGATTAAGTTAGCATTCTAAATGTGCACAAACCAAGAGCTCCAAATTCGAAAGTCAACAACGGCGCCGGCCACGTTTCGATTATCGGGGAAGGAAAGGAATGCTGGTTAGACAGCAATTGTTACTAGAGACCGAGTATACCTCTACATCTCCACAGTGTTTATCGAAAGCATGAGCAATCGTCTGGATCAAAGGATCAATATCTACTCGAGGAAAAAAAAAAAATGAAATTAAAATTCACAGCAGAATCTAGAATACCTAGAGGTTACCTTTTTTGAACCCTAACAAATTTCGTTGAAGATAATTGTACCGGAAAGTTCATAGCTTATCACTGTGACCATTTGCTAGCGTTTTCATAAATGATAGATGCAGGCAAGCCATTAGGCTTAGTTGTAGACCGTAATGAAATTAAAAAAAAAAATCATCATGACTGTCTAGAACATAAACGAAATAGAATCAAAACAGAAAGATGTAGAAGCGATGCTTGGGTAGCCACTATCAATTGATCAATTAACGCATAAAGATTAGCATCATATGTCTTACATATGACATCGCTATCGAGTTTCTTGTGTTTGATGTCGCTGTAATTGAATTGCTCTAATGTAGAGACTAAGTATAAGTATAAGTAGCTAAACTTTAGTACTTATTACAAAAATCGCACCAATTATTTAAAATCTTCCATCAGAACGAGCTATCTTCAAACCATGCCATCCAAAGGAAAGCTGCATATTAAGAAAACGGGATTATATGTAATGAGCTGCCCGCTGTCCGCCCGTCGTCATCGTCGTGGGTTTGCAGCGATCACCCCGGTACATGTGTTCAACGCACGCGTGGGGTTCATGATGTGAACAGCGACGTTGACGGCCAGATATGGGTCTTAAAGTGGGAAACCTGTTTCGGTGTGTTTTCTGTTTGGGCTTTGCAAGAGTTCTGTTTGTCGTTAAAGGTTTATGCACGTCGGTCATCGGCGGCGACGACTGACGGCCGAGATGGCGTGCGGTGGCCGGCTGCGACTCTCAAGACTCAAGACTCAAGATCCAAGAGTCAATAAGACGTACCTACATTGAGGTGGCCCAATTTTCTTTGGAATAAATGATATTGTGAATTTTTTTTGTTAAATCCACCAAGTTTGTGTTATCCGTCAACTCTAAGTGGAGGCTAAACGAGTATGAAGAAAATTGACGAAATATGTGAAAAAGGTTCTTATTATATTTTCGGCCAATAGGGTAGAAGCACCGGTTTTGGCCATACGCCAGTTGTAGCCATAGGGGATTATACACCGTTTTACATAGCCAATCAGCATGTAACTTTTTGTATTTAGTAGATCACATTCACATGATAGAGCTACATTCATTTACTCGTCCAAATTGATTCAAAACATAAGAAAAACAATTCAATTTCCTTATAATTCTAACTCCCATACATCTAATTTGGCCTGGGCACTCCTAATTTGGTCACTCTCATGAGAAATCAATGCGATTGACTAATTTAGGAACCGAAGATAAATCTCTGGCCGAAACTGGTTCCGTCGGCCTATATTATAGAGGGGCGAAAAAATTGTTATAGCTCAATTTTGATATTTTACACACATAATATGGATTGAAAGCTTGCATTTGACATATTTGTAGTATAAATATGGCTTCCCATTTAATTTTTATTGACATTTTCTCTTATTCATTGGCGTTGTAGTTAATGAATTTCTATAATTAATGATTTGAAAATTTTTCAGTCAATAGAAAAGGAACTGCAATAAAGCAGAAGTGTGTTAGTTGAGTAATAAAATAGTTATACTTAGGAAAACTGTAATTCAAAGACACTTTCATGCCAAATTGAAAAATACGGATCTAATACATTTAAGTCATGATTCGATAATACATTTAAGTAATGAACGAAATCGGAGCATTGTTGAAAAATAATCTAAATTCAGATTCCTTGCTTGATTTTTTTTGTTTCATAACGAAAAGATTTTTTGTGTGTCAGTAGCGTTGTTAAGGTGGCACGCTCCGTCATCAATTTGAGAATTTTCAAAAGCAGTTTTTTCGCTCAAAATTATGACAGTTTACATGAAAATGTGTTCATTGCATTCTATTTTCCAACCGAAACACAGTAAACACATTTTCGTCAAAAAAAATTCAGTTTTGAGCAGAAAAACTGCTGTTAAGTTTCGATAATGACGATGGCGGATCCTTGAACGTTAAGCGGGTGCGGGTGGTGCGGTTCCACCGGACCCCGGAATTCAAGAAGCCATAAAATCTATTAGTAAAATTTCAGTTTCCAACAACCGAACGCTTAAGAGGAAAATAACCATAATCGTTTTACAAATTTTCAAAACCATTTCTCGCTTAACATTACTAAAGGACCTATCTAACATTGAGAGGCTCTCTTTGTTTACTTTCTCTTTCATTAATAACTGTGTCACATTAACCTCTTCTGTTGCGTTTTTTGTATGAAACGCTAGTCAAGGAATTTGACTTTCGATCTATAGTGAAAAACTTCCCAAAATCTTTAGTATTCCACTGTTATAATCGAAAGAGAACGAGAGAGAAGAGAATCTCTCATTTGTACATAGGTCCTTTAGTAATGTTCCGCGAGATTTATTTTTTGCTGGTTTCTGTTTATATTGTAAAAATAGTTACCTTGATAATAATGTAAGGCTATGGAAATGTTGCCGAAACAGTGAAGGTGTACTTTAGCTGGATTTTAAAAGCATTCACCATTTATATTAGAAATCATCGATAATACTGAGGAACTTTTTTTTGTCTCAAGCACTTAAATGGTGCTATCTACTTTAGAGATACATACTGAATCCATTTATGTAGGAAAAATCGATATAATCGAAATTCTATCGTACAATATTAACCAAACCTAGTCCTACATGAAAGTTCAAAATCTAGTCTGTATGCTTGACGGAATAGATCACTTAAAAGTTTGGTGAATAGTTTAAATTAAGTTAGCTCGATATTGTGATAAACGTTTCAATCAGATTCAGCAACCCCAAATTTCAGCACCATGTAACTCATAAATGAACTGTGTTTTAATCATCTGGAATTTTTTGAAAATTCGTATGGCAAAACGAGTGAGGACGTAATAATGCCAAGAAGAAGAAGAAGAAGATGGAAAACGATTTTGGAAACTTCACAGCCCATTTTCCCAATGCTTACTTTTTACAGATGGGACTGACTTGCGATTCACGACAGTGTAGCTCCAGGTCTACCGTAGAGCGCCATACTAAAATTCCAGCGCAGCAAGAAAGTTTTGTCAAGTAAAAAGAAAAATAATTTCACTCAAGACCAGTTGTATCGTTTGCCAAATATACTCATAATGAAAATTGTCGCTTTTCATACTCAGCATTAGCGCGATCGATTTTGAGTTAACCAATGCCATGCGAATTAATATCAAAGTCAAACAGAATTGACCTTTCATTAGGATTGGTCCCGTGCACTCCCGCTAATTTGAACGGTACCTCATGCAAACAATCGGAATCCATTTTTAATTTGAACTTCCAGTTCCCCTAAGCACAACGAAAAAACGTGATTCTAGTTACCTCATTGGCTGATTTGTTTTGATTCTGCGTTCCGTTTCACAACGTCCCATTTCACTTTATTGCGTTCCATGAGCCAAAGTGTTCATATTAAAAGCGGTCAATCCAACGGGGATACCCGGTATGAGAATTTGTATCCTAGTTCTTCTGATACTGAGTCAAGACCCCCTTAGAGTACACGGATTCTCATGGCATCTATTCATTCGGGAAATCTGGGAAAGGGCGTGAAAAACCCGGGAAAAATACGGGAAATACCCGGTAATTTGGAGAACACACCGGGGAAATATATATTTCAAACGTAACAATATCGGTATGCTTCAACATTTAGCACTATGAAAACTAGTAACAAACAAACTAGAAAGTCTTGCCCGGAGATGCACCAGTGCATAGCCATTCGTACTTCGCTACATGACTAATTTTTTTTTGAGCTGTTAGAGAGATAGTTAACGATTTCTAATATTTTTTATCAAAATCTTTTTTTAAAATAACTTTGGTTTCCTTAGGAGTTGTTTGGTACATTTATCTAACAGTTTTAATGATTTTTTTGTGAAATTCAAAAGATTATCACATAATCTCATTGGAAAGGATTTTGGTGAGATGCTTGAAAGATTTCCATTTAAATTCATGGTAATTTTTTATTCCTTATCTACTGAAATACTGAGCAGATTAATTAAGACTTTAATTCTGCGGATTTATGGAGTTACTTATGATACTTATTCTTGTTGAAGCATTATCTGGATTCTAAGTTTGGCTAATCCTTGATCAGTGACAAAATTCTCACGAGGTTTGTAAGGATTTCTGCAAATTTATGACGAATCCTTCTAATCAATCTTAACAAATTTATTGTCAGGTTACTTACTCATGAATTAAAGGAAAAATTTTCGAAAACTTTAGGCAGAACATTCAAATAGTTTCGGCTCGATATCGTTTCTGTCCTTGGATCTAACATGCGTTTCACCAGATGAAAAATTTCTCCAGGAATCAGCCATAGGCCATGTCTAATACATCATTCCGAAGGGAATGGGTGGGTCTAATGAAATTAGATTTTTTAATATACATAAATCATAGTATGAATTTAGATACTCAGAGTGGAAATTTGTTGATACAATTCCAAAATCTCTCTGAAATTCTTATAAACTCTATGACGTGCACGGTCTTAAAGATATTTAAAAACTCGTTTATTTCATTTACTTCAAAATTCTTTCGAAAATCAAACAGACTTGAGCTCACAGTGTTCTATAAATTTGATAAAAACTAATACATAAACACCTTTTTTTTTCTGTTCGGAACATAAACCACTGCGACCAATATTTGATCTATTGTAGTATATCCCGTGTCCTTTGTATAGTGCATGTCGTGTTACTTTGTCACTATTGAGAATGATAAAGTATTCGGGTTTTTTACAGTTGTCATTCCTAACTTGATCACAGGAAAGGATTCTAATTGAAAGGTTCCGCTTTATTAAACCCTTCGAAGAATGCAGTGGGGAGACTCTCCGCAGGCGCGCCCCTTTATCAGTCAAAATCAGATCCCTTGAGAAAGTCAAGAAGTGACACCGATATTGTCCATGCATCAGAATCCTAGTCCTTCCTTACTTCTTCAAACTAGAGAACTAAATAAATAAAAGATTAGAAAACAAATTGTTGATTTCGACTCATTTTTTCCCTTGTCTCAAGGTCATTCTCGGCCACCGGAAAACCGAGACTTGTCGCTTTTAGCAAGGTTTAAAATGTAACAAGGACTAATAGTGTTCCTTTGATTACTATAGCATTCTGTCCTCTTCGTTTGAAGCAATCAGGACTAGGATTCATTGGTAGATCTTTACCCGATAACGCACCACGAAAAGGTGATCTACCCGCGTTATGGGTCACATAAACAACTTAGATCAAGTCTTCTCAAATTGGCCATTTTGTATAAAAAACCCATAAAATCATGTAGCAAAATCATGTTATTGTCCGTTTTTATTTTTTTATGCATCCGGAAAAAACCCGGGAGTAGGAGAACTGATTTCAAATGGACATAATTCCGCACATATTTCCACAGTTGCTTCTTGAGGTTAAAATGAACGAGTTTGGGGGTGTAACTCAAGATTTTTGTAGTTCGATCATTATGGGCCACTCTAACCTACTTACACATGGCAGAGAACCGGTTCCAGCTGATCCCGAACGGAGAGCAGCCGAGGCCGAGAGTGTGCAACTTTCATTAACAAACCGAAAAACATCGCCTTCGCTTAGAGTAGTTTTGCCCGGCATGGTCCTCTCTCGCTTGTAGTTGATGTCTGATTGTGGTCGGTGTCCAAAACAA
This sequence comes from Aedes aegypti, assembly GCF_002204515.2. Lineage (NCBI taxonomy): Eukaryota > Metazoa > Arthropoda > Insecta > Diptera > Culicidae > Aedes > Aedes aegypti. The sequence continues at coordinate 68,797,751 of NC_035108.1, read as the reverse complement.
ATCGCAACTGGCAACGGCGGCGTGGCATCAATCGGGTTGCCTCATGAGGAACTCGCTCAAGTGGAACCCTGAACCGCTGCTGCTGCTGATGATGGGATTATTTGTTGTTTGAATATTGGTTTTTCAACCAGATTCAGCAATCTCTCGGAACATGCCTGGACGAGAATTCCTGTCTCTTGCTCAAAGAAGAAGAAGAAGGTGAGGGCAAAAATCGTGAGATTCGAAAAATTAAAGTGTTAGCCCCATTCATTAGAGCGACGGGGAACTTTCTATACATCTGGAGCGAACGCGTTGAGCAACTCCGAGGACTGAACGTTGCAAACGCAAGAAATGTCAAACACTTCGCTCCAGGAACCGCCCACATGGGGTGGCCTAAATTTGGTCGCTAGTCGATAGTCGTGCTTTGCAACTTAGTCGATCGGTGCCTGGGTTGATGGCGGAGAAACTCCCACGAAAAAGTCTAAGATAGAGCTTGTCTACGGAATGGCGCATGAAAGTTACCTAGGCTAATGATAGGTTTAAGTTTCAAAGATTAGTATCACGATATCGATCTGTGATTTTAGTTTACCGTTTATCATTCTATTAGTATAGAATTAGTACAGTAGCTAGTATATTTCAGAACATCAGATCATATTCATCAGATATTTGAGGAGAATACATGATAGCACCCAATACCCAATGGTTGGAAAATGGAGAGATACTGATCCTTTCAAGATACTGTATTGGAAAAGAAAGAAGTAATTACAGAGAGTAATATTTACCTGGAATAGCGTTCCTTAGCCGAATGTTAAGAGTCCGCGGCTACAAAGTAAAGCCATGCTGAAGGTGTCTGGGTTCGATTCCCAGTCGGTCCAGGATCTTTTCGTAATGAAAATTTCCTTGACTTCCCTGGGCACGAGTATCTTCGTACTTTTGCCACGCGATAAACGAATGCGAAAACGGCAACTTTGGCAGAGAAAGCTCTCAGTTAATAAGTGTGAAAGTGCTCATAAGAACGGTAAGCTGAGAAGCAGGCTCTATCCCAGTGGGGACGTGATTCCAAAAAGAAGAATATTTGCCTGGAATAACAAATCTTTCATTTTATTTATTTACATCACAATAAAATTACAACAATAATAGCACATACAACCTTCTAATGGTTTTCAAAGTATATGCTACTATGCAACAATAATGCTAATGTACAAGACTAACTATTAAAAAATAACTCAATATTATTTTCGAATGATTCCTCGCAATCCTACTGTTTCTGAGTAGTTTATTCCAAGCAATAATTGTTCGGTGCCGGAACGAAAGTTTTAAATTGCCAGAGGCGCTTCTGTCTAAAACTAATAATGGTGTTCTTGGTTATCTGGTATACGAAAAGAAATTTCAAGGACCATTTAAAATTTTGAAAGTTTGTGTAAAAACCCTTAATCTTAGATCATTAATGAAACTACGACCAAGCAGTAAATCAACATATCTAGAGATGTGAACGAATTTTCGAAGATTAAAAACATATCGAGTGACAGTGTTTTATTGTGTATCAGATTGTGTTTACCAAAGTTGTTGTTGGAAACTAGGGAAAACAGAACATTCCCATAATCAAATGGGGGTACAATAAGAGCACGTGCTAGTTGAATTCAAATATGTTGAGGAGTACTCTTTCCGAGAGCAAGGAATGAATAGAGAGCTTTATACACTTTACTACAAACAGCGTTGACTTGATCATTTAAAGTCAATTTGCAGTCCTTGAGTATTCCTAAGTGTTTAACAACATCAGAGTATTCATTGAAATCATTATCTACCTTAACTTTTGGAGCATTTATTATTTTCATAAGTTTGTTGCTAAAGATGATCGTTTGAGTTTTTATTTTCGAATTCAGTATCGATCCATTATGCTTACACCATTTTTAAATGTTTTGAATACATAAAAAATAGTTGGACACAATCATTTAAATTATTTAATGATTCCAAAATATATAGTTGACAATCATCAGCATATAGATGGAATTTACAAAAAGACAAAACAAGAGATAAATCATTGATGCACATAGAAAACAGGTATTAACAGTATTGATCCCTGGAGTACACCACAAGGAATAGATAGCCATCCGTTGTTAAAATTAACGTATTGGATTCGTCCTGAAAAATAAGAACGAATTAAATTTACTGATAATTAATCTATTTCAAATCTGAACTTTAATTTATTGCAAAGCAGATGATGGCTAATTGTATCAAATGTCTTGCTGAAATCTAAAAGGACCATAACAGTTATCATCTCCTTGCCTAGCGCTTCTCTCAAATAATTATCAACCTTGATCAAGGCTGTAATGTTGCTACAAGGTTGTCGGTATCCTGACTGAAGGAGAGATAGTAAGTATTCATTGAGTTGCGTAGAAATTATAAACTCAAATATCTTAGAGAGCGCACACAAAACGCTAATAGAACGATACTCACTTTCATCTGTCGTTTATCAATTTAGCCAATAGGTACAATTTTTGCTACTTTCCACATCTCAGGGAACTCAGAGGTTGTTATACAACAGATGATAATATAGGTGATGTACGGTAAAGTTACCACCGATAAAGAAATTTTCAAAACATTAAAAGGAATGAGATCATTGCCAACAGAATCACACGACGCTGAAATGAATTCTGTGAGAATTACTTGTTACTCAGCGAAATGAAATGATTGAGCATCGATACCAACAGTTTTTTCGACAAAAGTTTCTGGAGAAAATTGTGAAATGTAATAAGTACTAAGCGATGTAGCAGTGACATCACCCCCACCCACTTCAGTAAATATTGACTTGTTTAAGGCCTAAATGTTTAATAGTGTTCTATAACTGTTTCGCAGATAAATCAATGTTCAGTTTTTTTTTGCAAAATATTCATGTTTCATTCGTTCGATTTCTCTATTGGATAAATTACGAAGGCATTTGGAGTTATTCCATTCTCCACGATTACTTTTATCGCGTTTCCAGCATTCATGTGCTTCACTGCGATTTTTAAAAGCTCTACGAACATGATTGTTGATCGAAAGGCAAATTGGATCTCGTGCTTATCAAGAACAGTACAAATAATTTTGTTAAAAGAACTTCAAATGAAAACAGTAATATAACCTGCGAATTATGTAGATAAAAACACATTATTATCTATTTTATGGTAATCTTTGGCTTTGTTAGTTGAAATTTTAAATGTTTAGTCCACACAGATAAAATTAAAACCACCCAGAGACGACTGATAAGTATTACATATATTACCAGTACAGTTACCCATTAGTAAAGCAATAACTGTTGTGTAGCATATTTTTAGCTTAAAAACCGTTTATTCTCGAATAACATGCTTATTTCAATGAAAACTGCCTACATTTAGGCGTATTATGCAGATTTACAAAGTTTAATTTTATGATAAAATTATCAAACAAACGAGTTGTGAGAAATTTGATATCATTTTTAGATGCGGGTGACCTATATTTAGTAGATGGCGAAATTTCTATTACAAACTCTGCTTTGCCACATAGCGATCAATTCCGCCTCAGTTTGTCGTTTTAAATATTTTATATTAAAACTATTTTGAAAAATGCTGTATCATAAAATATCGATTACACTAACTGATGAAGATAAATGAAATATGAAAATGATTTTGTCATTCATTTGAATTCCAAATGATAACCAAAAGCTATAAAATAGTGATCAATTATCGCATAACTTTTCAAAAGGACCTATCTAACATTCATAGGCTTTATTTGTTTATTGTCTCTGTAATCAATAACTGAGCTACATTTACCTTTTCTGTTGCGTTTTTTGTACGAAACGCTAGCAATCTTTAGTTGAAAAACTTCCCAATAGCTTTAGTATTTCACTATAATAAACCAAAGAGAGCAAGAGAGTAGAGAATCTCTCATTGTTAGTCTTTTAGTAAAGTTCAGCTAGTATTTTCCCTCGGATTATTGTACTGTTAGAAAAAATACTGTTTTCAATCCTTCCAACAATGTTTTTAGGTATTTTTTTCCGTTCAACAAAAAACATGTCAAGATACTTAGAAAATTGAAATTTTTGGATTCCCATACAAACTCGTTGTTCTCAAAAGAAGATTTTCCTCAATTACCGTAAATTCGGGTGAAATTGATCAGTAGGGTGAAATTGATCACCGTGTCACTCGATTTTATTTCTTCCTAATGGAGCACAAATATCAATGTAACCTGCAGTGAATGAACGTTGTTTGTCGTAAGTATTGTTAAATTGTGTGTTGTGAAGTTTTTTTGCGTTAAAGAATGTGTATTTCTATGAAAATAATGAAAAATTCCAAAATCATGTATGGTGCAGTATTGACTAACATCTCTAAACTTCTAGTTCTAGACAAGGATTTGAACATGGTAAAATCCTGAAAGTTTGTGAGAATAATTAAGATATACCCCCAAACCAGATTTCATAACCAAAATTCGTACCAATTCGCCCATTTGGTTGAAATAATTGAATTTCTGTTAAGTATCAGGAAATTTCTTAGGAAATTACATACATTTAGGCGTTTTCTGCGTAATTCTTGAAATTTAATTATTAATTATTTCTATAAATATTGTATTGTTAAGAATTTAGCAAGCATATTCGGATTCCGGGAGATCAAATTTATTATGTAGAGTTGTTTTGAAAACTAACAATAATCGCATTGATAAGTGATCAATTTCACCGCGAAATGACATTACCCGATTTTTTATTTTAGAGGTATTTTTTAGCACTAAAATTTCCTTTGTTAGAAAATTTCGGTATTTGAGCCAATGAGGCTCACCTTCGTACTTGTTTTTCTGCATTAAGTTGTTTGGCATTGCCAACATTATAGAAATCAGACAAGAAAAACCCTGAAAAATGATCAATTTCACCCGAAATTACGGTACACTCCTTTGCTTCTAACCCCCTCAAATATAATAATGGTCTTGCATCTCATATCCTTCAGTTTCGGACAAAGATATCGCACTAGTGTCTCAAATTTTTTTCAATTTTGATTATTCTTGAAAATATCGGTATAAAATTTACAATAGATGTAGGGGAAATAAATGTAATACGAGCACCTAGCTGAATACAGAGAAAACGCAAACTTTAGCGAATTTTTCTTACGCACGGACGTTTAACCTTTGCGATACTAACATAGTTTTTGGCATACATTTTTTATCTTTGATCAGCTCTAATTTGATCAAATTTCAACCGATTTCAATACTTTCAGCTTCATTCGATCGGGAATGTATTCTAGTTTAGATGGCCAGAATATGCTTTACCTTGGTCCAATAGTACCGGAGTTATTCCGGATTCCGTTGCGGTAATAGATTATTTTGGATGGGTATTTTATAATTTTGATTGCCAGTTCCATTATGTACACCGCTTTAAATCTGTTCATTGCTCGAAAAAAACGTGTAAAAAATCGAATATAAATGTTAGAACATTGTAGTTTACTTTGGCATCACCTGGTTACCTCACGGATTTGGTGCCCCTGGAGAAGTGGCCACTTGTCGATCTGGACCAAACCGTAGCATGTGACCCATCAAATTTCATGAATTTTCAGCGCCAATCCATTGGTGATCATAGCAACTAAATTTTGTCATACTTGGAACAACCCGAAATTGTCAATTTGTAACAGTGTAACAATTTTTAGCTATTTTGACGATATTAGAAATAACACATCATAGATTGTTTTACTTACCGAATGTCTCAATACTGTATTAAAACCAACGATCTGTGAAATTCAATCAAGCTTATTTCCTCGTGAAACGATACTGCCTTTTCCGGAATTCCCATTTGAACCGAATGATATAAATATCACATTTTAGTTAATTGATCGCCACCAATTGACTTCAATTTCTCGCTGATAGCTGGCAAGCCTTTAGTTCACTCCGGGCGCTACCCGGCCAGCAATCGCCTCCGATGACATAAAAAACAACAGACTTTGCAATGCACATCACACACGTCGCAAACAAATTAATTCCACTTGGCCGGAGCTAAAAACCTCCAACTGCACTGCAATTCCCCGATGATCGATGTTGTTTGTGACCGTCGTTCGATGACACTTTGTAACTTCCAAGAAAACCACAGGGCAACCGCAGCCGGGAAACTCAATACCACCAGCACATTTCCGATGCTTTCAAATTTAATTAACCATAATTGGATTTGGCTACAAATATAGGCACCTCAAGCCGGGCAGAACGAACCGAGAAGCAACAACTCTTTCATCGCCCATCAGTCGGTATCTCAAACGATTGGGGGTTTCTTCTTGTTTCGCCTAGAAGGTTGCACAGGTTAGACCGTGAGAAAAAGAACCGATTTCATAACTCCCGAGGGCCTCCTCGTGTTCTGCTGGGTGCGATCCTCACTTCTGCACTATTACCCAAGATCTACCTCTCGGCACACATCCATCTACCACTTATCCATCCATGAACTGCGTTCTCTTCAACGAGTGTAATGATTTACCTCACGTTTTATTAGCACTAAACTTCTAAACATAAAACATTCGAAACAGAGGAAAAAAATCCATTAGAACTGGTTTTCTGTGTATTGAGCGCCCACCTTCGCCGAACATTCGTCGCGTCCTCGATCTCTATGGGAAGGAGCTGGCGGAGTTGGCGCCTTCCCTCTCTCTATCTTCTATGCATTCATTCAGAGATCCAGATCCAGGCTTACAATGGGACAAATGGACAAAATCGTGAACTTTTTCGTAAAAATATTAACGAAAATTCAGTAAAAATTAGTTTTCACAGTTAGATTTGTAATTTTGAGCAATTTCAAATACGGTAGTTATCTTGGGTAAAGTTTTAGTTTAATGAAATTGAAACAATTCTGCTGAGAACACCAACTATCTATTTTATCACTCTGCCAAAATATAGAGGTACAGTCAACTCTCCATAACTCGATATTGAAAGGTCCATCGAGTTACAGAACATAAAACCAGTGAAACTGCGATCCAAGAGAATATCGAGTTAGCCATGAAACCCAATTTTTATTATGGTTCTCTTACTTGATATCGAGATACCAAATAACGAGTAAGGCAGAGTTGACCGTATTTCATAAAAGGTTGGAAGAATTGTTTTGATGAAGTAAAAAAAAAAACGAAGTTTTCGGAGCTTGACGGAATTATGTAGGGTAGAAGCACCGGTTTTGTATTTTTTGTGCTGCAAATACCCCAAATGAAAGCTTTCAATCCATATTAAGTATGAAAAATATCGGCCCTGAGCGTAAAGCTTGTTTTCGCATTCAAAATTGCATTGATCAATAAGCCATCAGAACCAGTGTTAGTCACATTTCTAGCTTTGGTTCCTAAATTGGCTTTCTCATGAGAAGGATCAAATTTGGAAGACCTTGGCCAAATAATAAATAAATGAATAAAAGTTAGTTTTTTGTGAAAATTATTTTTTATTTTATTTTATGGACCAATTTGGTCAAATAAATGAATGTACTTGTCAATGCGTAAACATGACATGTTTCATGCTGGTTTTCTGTGTAAAACGGTGTATTATCCACTATGGCTACAATTAGTACTATGACCAAAACCGGTGCTTCTACCCTACAATATTGGACAACACATTTGGAACTTTTTGGATTTTCCATACAAATGATCAACTTTGGAGGGTTAGATCTTACTTATATATGGACCGATTTCAATGAAATACTAACAGCACGTCAAGCATGACTCAAGTTTTAACATATATTTTTCTCTGTTTATTTCTCATATGAGTTGAAAAGGAAAAACGGTTTGAGAAGATTCAAATATGATGTCCATCGTTTTTCGAGATTTTTCGACCTCTCTTTCTTTTTCCAATAGCTAGTACATGCACTGTCACAATTTCATAAATTACCACCCCCCCCCATCCCCTAAATGATGGACGTTATTTTTGAATGACATCTAAATTAGAGAGCATTCAAAAACGACGTCCATCATTTGTAGGAGAGAGAGAGAGCGGGTTGTCTACGGAAAAGCGAGAGTAGGTGTATCAATGCTTTACGTGACAGAGGGGTTTTCAAATCCCGAAAAACAATAGACGTCATATTTAAATCTTTCCAACTAAAGTGAAACTTCTGACGAATTTGTCCAATATTATGTATAATTGAAAAAAACATTTTTGCGGCAGCGAATAGGGTTTTAAAACGCAAACAGCAGGTTTGACAGAAAGTCCTCTGCGATGCAGAAATGAAGCGATTTTGAGGTTTTCTAAGGAGTAAAAATTGTACTCTAAATTCACAATATGAATCCTCAAAGGATTCGAGTGAGTGTGCATAGAAATGTGAGAATTTTTTTCTGGCACTCTTTCTCTTTTGTTTTTATGCTCACTCTTACTCGCACTTAAAAAGAACTCTTGAGGCCGAACAAAACAGGCCTCGCGAAGTTGTAATGGTACTCTTTGATGATGAAATTTTCCTCCGTTGTGTTTTGTGTCTCATCTTCTTCGCTCATTTTTCGCTGTCTCTCTGCTTACACACTTAAATTGTTTTACGGATTCCTGTAAAAATCTCAACAGCTGAACAGTTCGGTGAAATAAATTAACGGAGTACGGTAAATTTTTACAGTATTCGGTGAAAAATCACCGGAATCCGTAAAATTTCGACGGAATTACGGTGTTTTATTTCACCGAACTGTTCAGCTGTTGAGATTACGGTGAAATTCACCGTAAGAGCTTAGTGTGTAGCAGTTTTTCGCTCCTTCGCAAAGAGACAACGGCAACACGCTGCTCTAGAGTCAGCTTGATAGAAACTCATCTGCGATGCAAAGATGAGGCGATTTTTCCGTTTTTCTGAGGAGTAAAAACTGAACTTAAAATTTTCAACACAGATCCTCAAGCGATTCGAGTGAGAGTGCAAAAAAAGACGGGGATTTTTTTCGGGCACTCTCGCTTCAAAAGAACTCTTGAGTCTCCCGCCCGAACAGGGCAGTCCTCGGGGAATTGTGAGAGCATTCTTTTTTGATGGAATTTTACTCTGTTGTGTTTTGTGCTGCATTTCCTCGCTAATTTTTCGTTGCCTCTCTGCCTTAGCATTTCTTCGCTCTCTCGCAAAGAGACAAAGGAAGCACGTTGCTCTAGAGTGTTCCATCGAACTCTGATGATGTTGAGGAGTATTATCAAGCCTGTCTAGAGCATGCTACCAAACTCTGGTGATGTTGCGGAGAAAAATCAAACCTGGCAAACAGGTAAAGTTATCAACAGGTTGATCTAGGATACTCGACTGGAAGGATTTTAACTGTAATTTTATGGCTTTCTCAGTCTAGGGAAATCAAAACGGAAAGTTTTGTTTTGCCCGTTTGATTTTCCTAGACTGAGAAAGCCATAAAATCACAGTTATCAACAGGGAAGCAATTGGATGAAGATAAAACCATCTTGGGCTCGAACAACGTTATAATCAGTTGCGCATTCAAACGATTCCGTTTTTTCATTAGTATCCAGATGATGTTTTTAGTTATTTTAGTCGTTGCACCTATCATAAATAAAAAAGTAATAGAATTCTTTGATTATTTTTTCTTCAGCTAGTTATTTGGCTGGAAAACTGTTTAATATTTTTATTCAGTTGAAAGGGCTAATCGTCCTTCTCCATGCCGCATCGTAAAATGTTACGAAATTCTAATAAATTCTTGTACTAATGCATAGAGAAAATTGACTAATAGAAATCGATTACTGCCTTTATGGTCCTCCCAAAGGATACCATCTTATAAGCCTAACCACAGCTCGATTTCAATTTTTTAAAGTTATGTATAATTAAACTTGATTAACGTTTAGGTAAAAAAGTGTGTTGAATGATATGTAGTGTAGATTTACATGAATTCAAATAGAATTCAAATCGGAAATTGCAGATATTTTTTGACATCGGCATCGGTAGGTAGCGTTGGTCACGATGCCAATGTCTAAAAATAACATCTCTCTCGCTTTGATGTACACATGTACTAAAGGAAGTTTAGACTGCGAAATGATGATACCATGTGGTTTGGGGTAATCGAATTCAGTTTGCCTCCGAGCGTTGTAGCCTCTTGAGGGGCTCCGCACTTGTAGATTGAAGCGCCCATCTAGCGAATAGGGAGTCGTGGGTTCAACCCCCACCGGAGCACGTGGCTTCTTTTCGCAGATTCAATTTCAATATGTACATTTGACACGTGTTTTGTCGTGTACATGTAAACTTCAAAACTTCAATACGTTATAACAGATATTTTATTAGGGTGCCGATAAAGACTTGAGGTTTTGCTGGATACCGGGTCACTCTAGGATTCCAAGAAATGAAGAAGCGGACAGTGCAGCAAACTGCAGCAGACACAAACCTGTTGGAGAAGAAGATGTGCCAGCGCAAGACATAACAGTATAGGATACACGAGAAATCTGGCGTGCACATCAATCAGCCTGGGACCAAGCGCCTCGGAATAATTTGAAGATAGCCATTTAGTATGGAGAACGAAGAATCAGCAACCAAGCTTCTCCATGAGTTTACTTTGTGGCATGGAAACGCTTTTTTTTCTAATAATCATTGGAAAACTAACGTCTTGGCCAAAAGAGTGAAACATTTAAAAGAAAACCTTTGGGTTAAAACGTTCTAGCAATGATCCAATGATGCGGGCCATTTTACCCCATAAGTGCGTATTGAGCAATGTTCCCCTACTTCTTTATCCGAAAACCTTTTAACCACAAGATGGTTCACCTTCATGATGACGTTGTAATAAAATCTTATAAAAAAAGGATTTATCTATATTATAACTCAAATGAAACTAATAAAGCTCAAATTGAGCATCAAATTGAATGACTGTAACAACTATATCTGCAAGATTACCGCAAACGATCTCTTCAAGAACTAAAAAGATGTATTAAGGATCCTGTTCACAATATTAATAGAAAAATACCAATAACTTCAGAATGAATAAAGAGATATACTCTGCAGACAAACCCAAAAATTGCTTTATTTAATCCACCACAGGAAACTTAGGTAGGAGTTTACTAAGTATTTTTTTCTGCTCATATAAAATACGCATTGAACGTTATTCTTACATAATTTTAAACTTTGATACTTTGCTGCGTAAGATTTTTACAAAAATCCCGCCAACAACTCATCAATGATATAGGAGAGATTTCTTCAGGAATGAACCCACAAGATTGTCTGAAAGATTTGAATGTTTCGTCAGATATTACTAAAGTATTTCACCAGTAGTGCAAGGAGGTGTCACCAGGATTTATTTCAAAAATGTTATCTTGTTGTCACATCACCCAGGAATCAGCTCCAAAAATCTAGTTTTTGTATTTTAGAAAAAAAAACTCATTTTCATTTCCATCGACAATTTTTTTTTCAGAAACTTTTAAAGAACTTAATAAAAATCTTGTTGATAGATTTAAGAAGATTCTGCCAATGGTTTCTGGCTACCGAGCTGTCAACAAATATACATTGCTGCGATCAACAACTTCAATATGTTAAATATATTTGAAAAAGTGATTCTTTGGGATTTTTTTTGTAAAATTCCTTAAATTTGGGTGAAATTGTATGGTAGAGTAAATATTATCACACGATTTCATTTCTTACAAATAAAGCACCAATATCAATGTGACCTGTAGTATATACACTAGAGTGATGCAAATTTTGAAATGTTGGCTCCCCTATGCTTAAACGATTTATATTATGGTAAATAGCATCCTCCCAAAGCTTGAAATGATTCGGAAGAAATTTGACTGTGCACACGCCATTTGAAGTTTATATGGAGATTACTATGAAAAACGCCAACTTTTTGTGTTCAGGCCTCTATCTCTTTCATCTCTTTCATATTCATAATATTTTATCGTAAAGTGAACAACCTCTGCTCATGTGAAATCCTTTCAGCTACAACTTTGCTGAAGACCACATTTTGATAGGAGTTAAGGATTAATTGCTATTCTTAATCATAAACTGGGTTTGCATTTTGTATGCTTAACAAACTGCTCGGCAAGCAACAGTAGTGCTCCTGGCAAGTAGAATAGATCAAAGTAATCCAGGCTACTATGTTCTACAGCAAAACAGCAGTGTTGCTCTGAAAGTAATTGAATGATTATCTCAGCATGATTTAGGCTTTGTTATCACTAATAACAAATTACCCTTACGTCCCATCAAAATGTGGTCTTCGGCAAAGTTGTAGCTGGGAAGATTTCACATGAGTAGAGTATGTTCACTTTTCCATAATTCCATATTACGAGCAGTTAGAGGACTTCACCCAAAAGGTTTGTCTTTTTCATAGTAATTTCCATAGAAACTTCAAATGGCCTGTGCACAACCAAATTTCTTCCAAATCACTTAAAATTTTAGGAGAATTATTTTCATCATAATTGACACCGTTTAAGCATAGGGGAGCAAAAATTTCAAAATTTGCATCAGTCTAATATACACGTTGTTTGCCTGAATGATTGTCGAATAGTGTTTTGTAAAGTTTTTAATATGGCACTGCAATGACAGACATTAATAAACTTCTTGCTCTTAATAGCCTGAAATTTTGTGAGGATGCTTAAAATATATCTTCTTAACTGATTTCTGCATCCAAATTTTGTTCTGTGCCTTGAAATAACCGAATTTCTTTGAGATATTGGAAATTTCCTTTAGAAATTGTCCACCTTTACGCGTTTAACGTGGAGCTCTTGAGATTCATTGTTTCCATAAATATTGAATTGTTAAGAATATAGCGAACATATTCTGGTTCAGGAAATTGACATTTTGTATGTAGAGTTATGTTTAAAACAACAGGTTTCACTCGGAGAAGTGATCTAATGTTGTAATGTTTTGAAGATGATTTTAAATCTAAAATAACTTGACATACTTGTTTCCCTGCATCCCTTGAAAAGTGATTAATTTCACCAGTTATCACGATACTTCTGTATTCCGGTAGAATGACCTTGTTGAAATTTGGTGTATTCAGGAAACTTGTTTCAATATGATTAATCCAAAACTTCGCCGCAGCCGGTAGCAAAACAAGTTGAAATACACAGCACCACCTGTGGCAGAATTGCGAATCATGTTTCTTGAACCCCAATGGGCCATAGTTTTTGAAAATTTACTTCCGAAGGCATCAGACCTAAACGAACACGTTTCGATACACTACTGAAAAAAGTACACGATTTTGAGCATTCGTCCCATTGTGCACCTCCTTCACGTTGTATTCCACCCGGTATTTATATTCGAATTCAATCAGGTCCGCACATTAAAAGATCACTCTCGTCGTGAGCCGAAACAAAACAGCGCCGCAGCATCTACGCGAATCGCGATCTTCGCCACCTCGGCATCTGGGACGAGTTCGACTTCGGTGGTTTTGCGCTCCAATAATTCTGCTTCATGCCGCAGGCTCAAGGTATTGCAGCTTCGGTAACGGAACGATTCCCAAACAACATCTCGCGTGGGTTATTTTTGTGAGGAGATGTCCTCCAAGTACAAAAAGTAGTACCTCATACTAAATCGGCAGGTAACTTGGTGCAAAACATCCAGTGGATGCAGAAAACCGGGCTCTTCCATGCGCGCGCGAAACGACACGACAGATCTTAACCGGTCGACCAGCGACGATCAACTACTGACTAGTGGTGGAGGGCCAAGGCTTCGAAGCCGAGTCGGACGCTGATGGTTGAACAGCACACTGCTAAATGGCAGAGGGCCGCAATGCAATGAGAATGGTGCTGCATCGTTTTGTTGATGGTTTTTGGTTTGGAGAGAAAGAGCGAGGCCCGAGAGCGGTTCTCCTGTTCTGAATGTTAAACTATGTGATGGTCGGGCCCATTGATGGACGTAATAATTCACAACTTTTCTCCATAGACAACACAATCAATATTGACCGACAGCTTGAAATAGTGATATGTGCAAAATGTATTCATTTGCTTGTATTTATGGAACAATTTGAGTAAGAATTTCAAAAACAATAGCTCCAAATACAAGCAAAGAATAATTTTCTTGGTAAATAAAGATCAATCCTTTAATTCTCATTTCATTTTTAATATTTTCTTCATTAAGGTTATTTTAAACATTACATTCATTTCTTCTATAATTTGCTGATAGTCTCGATAATAAAGATAATGAAACCATTTCTTATATCTAACTGTTCTATGTTATGTAACACTATCATCAAAGTCAAATTATCAATGTATTTATGTTACATAATTAACACGTTAACGCCCAAGGTATCTCACAATTGGAATTCAGCTCAGTTTTTGTTATTCATAGTCGTATTCCCATATATTGAACCTTATTTCACCAAAACATTTCAAGTCTATGGTGGGGATCCAAAAAAAATCTTGAAAGTGTGTCGTCCTAGTTGTTCTATAAGTTTATTTTCGAGATTAATCAAAAATATTTTCATGGTCTTCGACCCATTACAATGTAAACATGTTGAAAAAAACTGCAAGTGAGGGGTAATTCATAACTTACGTCCCGTACAGAAGAAGAAGGAGGAGGTTACAAGAAAACGTGGCTACCCATATAAACATTGGAATCCATGCAAAAAGTGTGATATAGAGGAAAATTGAGGAGGATTAATATGGCAAAACTTTGCGTGACGTAATTTATGGACGTACCCTGATAAATAAATTGCAACATAAAGAATCAAAATTTTAGAGGCGAAAGATGCATGCCAGAACTAAATCAGGTAGTGACTTCAATTCAATTTTCTGCTCTACCATGTAAGTAAGATACAGACATACATACATTTCCATACATGTACATATACAATTATGCACACATACACCCTTTATACCAAAAACAAAATAAAGTCTTACATCAAATATTTTGATTATAAAAAAACCTACAGATGTTTCAGAATAGTCTTCAAAAAGATCCTTTAAAACTTGCCAGCTGATAATGAAAACATAACTATCAAAATATTTCTGCTGAGTCAAGTTATTAGTATACAATGTGGCTCGGATCTGACAGCTATCGAAATATATATTTGGCAATATCAGAATTTCGTTAGTGCTTATCAAAAGTTAGTCCTTCAGTCAAAAGTTAGTGACAGTCAAATATTGCACTCCAACTATTACATGCTTCACAGACGTGAATATTTGAAGCCAACGTTGAAGTTACTGCATCACTGATGCACATGGTCTTATCCACCGATAGAACCGAATCCACGCGGTCCAAGATTTTTGACACTAGAGCGGGCCATAATACCTGGGGAGCATCACAATTCTTGGACCGAGTGAGTTCAGCAAGGGAGGCTCTGTACTGCTACATCAACGTGTCGCTGGTTCTAAAAAGCAAAAACCATACAAAAATACGACCAAACAAAGGTGAAGGCGTAATCAATTTTCTCGAACATTCATTTTAGGAATTTAGTAGAATTTTCTGATCAAATTGGCAACAACGCACTGCAGTAGCGCGTAGTAAATAACTGCTTGCAAACAATATCTTTCAAGCGCATTTATTACCTGTAATTTTGCGAATAATTATTTTTACTTTTCCACGTTAAGCCATAAAACTTGTTCGGGACTTAGGTTGGCGGCTATTTAATTTTACTCTCATTTGACAGCCGCCCTTCACCCTTGGAGTTCAGTTCAATTTGTCGGTTTTTTTCGTTCTTCACTCTCTTCAAAAGATCGTCTTTTACATTCGACGGCTAGAAAACATGTGTTTTCTTCTTTTAGCCTTCAATAAATGGTGCAAAGGTTCATATAAACATGTAAGGAGCATTGCATCCGAAATAAGCGATTGTTGCTCGACTCGATAGTAAGTACCCATTGTTTTGATCTAGGCAGACCAATTTCTTATTGGTTGTTTCCTTGATGTTTCGCACATAAAAGCAATTCCCAGTTGATAAGTTTTTATTTGCGAAAATATCTCCTTTAGTTGATTATCGTTTTCGAAGATACCAAATTTTTCATCACTGGACTTCAATATAGGCGAATAAAATATTTGCCGACTAGCGCCATCATTCTCATGATGGCGCTAGTCGGCAAATATTTTATTCCGAAATAAGAAGGATTTAGGCGCATACATTTCTTTGGATTTAATTAGTGGACTGATATATAAGCGAATAAAATTTGTGCCCAGTAGTGCCATTTAGGTGATTTCCGAAGTTATAAGTTTCCAGGCGAATAGGTCTCATTTAGTTCTTCAACTTTGTCAAAGACACTAACTTTGTATCCAATCACTGGATTGAGATATAAGCAAATAAAATGTTTGTCTACTAGCGCACCTTGGGAGAGTATTTCAAAGTACTATGTTTCTGGGCGAAAAGATCCCATTTAGTTGAACCCTTTTGTCGAAGACACCAATTTCGAATCTCATCGCTGGACTGAGATATAAAAAATTTGACCACTAGCGCCACTTTGTGAGTGTATTCCGAACTAATAAGGTTCTAGGCGAATAGGATTCATTTTGTTGTTCAACATTGTCCAAGGTACAAACTTTGTATCTAATCACTTAACTGACTTGACTTGAAAATAAAATCTTTGCCCACTAGCACCATCTAGTGTATGTTTTTCAAACTAATAAGTTTTCAGGTGAATAGATCTCATTCAGTTGAACACATTTGTCGAAGATACCAATGTTGTATCTGATCACTGAACTGAGATATGAACAATCGAAATGTTCGACCACTAGCGCCATCTTTTGAGTGTTCTCCGAACTAATAAGGTTTTAGGCGAATAGGTCTCATTTAGTTGATGAACCTTTTTGAAGACACCATTTTTGTATCTCATAACTGGACTGAGATATAAGCAAATAAAGTTTTGGCTCACTAGCGCCATCTTGGGAGCGTTTTCCGAATTTATAAGGTTCTATGCGAATAGATATTATTGAGTTTTTCAACTTTGTCGAAGACACCATTTTTGTATCTCATAACTGGACTAAGATATAAGTAAATAAAGTTTTGGCTCACTGGCGCCATCTTGGGAGTATTTTCCGACTTTATAAGTTTTTTTGTAAATAGGTATTATTGAGTTGTTCAACTTTGTCGAATACACCATTTTTGTATCTCATAACTGGACTAAGATATGAGTAAATAAAGTTTTGGCTCACTAGCGCCATCTTGGGAGTGTTTTCCGAATTTATAAGGTTTTATGCAATAGGTATTATTTAGTTGTTCAACTTTGTCGAAGACACCAATTTTGTATCTCATCGCTGGACAGAGATATAAACGAAGCAAATATTTGGAAAGTTGTTCGATATGTTGCTTATATATGCAATATTTGTTGGCGTCTGTGCGCCACCTGGTGAGTTACTTCTGAATTAAAATAGTTACTAAGTGGAAGTCAGCAGTCCTGTGATCAACTTTGCAGAAGACAGTTTTTTCGTAAACCTCTTTATTTTCAAAATATTTGCACTACAAGTACTGTCCTATTTATAGGACGCTGGGCGTTCGGGGCTTCTGTCCTATTTTTAGGACGCTGGGCGGATATGGGTTAATTCTTGATCACGTTATTAATGTTTCAGTATAAGTTCATTCCTATAATTGCCTTTCTCCACTTTAACGCTACTTCAATGACAAAATTTACGTAATGCAGCTGCATTTTACAAGCAATGATATGAAGCGTAATGATTACTTAACTAATTTAACTTAAAACTACAAATGAACTTTAACACTTCACTTTTTGCAAAAAAAAAAATAAAATACTAAAATCACTAAGGTGAGCAAATACCTTTAAACTCTAATATGTGTTGCTTATCTTGACAGATAGGCCTATTTCGTCTGCGACTTACAGACTTCTTCAGTGTCGAGTGCTCGACTTGTTTAACTTATTAACTGAGGAGCAGCGGTATTATATAAAAATCCCTGAATTTCTGGAAGTACAACATTGGCAAAAAAATGATCTTAGTTGACTGTGGAAAAACTCTCAAGAAGAGTCAAAAAATCAAGAAAAAAAGGATTTCAGTGGAAATCTTGAGATTTAGTTGAAATCTTTTGTATTTAAATTTATTTTCAATTGTTATTTTGGTGAAACATTAGAATTCTGGGGAATGCGTAGATTTTCATAGGTATTGTTGGCTTTCTAATGAGAATCGTTTTGAATTCGAATGTTCCAACGGAAATATCTGGACTTTTAGAATCCCCACCGAAATCTCCTTAATTTTTTTTTATTATTCTCACTACATTTGTACTGTAAATCCAAAGACTCTTACTGTAATCCCACGAATGTTCAACGAAATCTTGGAGATAACATCTGGAATTGAATAGATTCCTATTGAAGTGCAAAAGATTACTGAGTGGATTCAAAAAAATACCCACTGAATGCCTAGGATGTTTATCTGAATCATTTTTTTTACGAAAATTCAGTAACATCTATTGAAATCGCGGAATTCTCATCGCAACCTCAGTTTTCTCATAAGAACTCGCCAAAATTCGAACCTGAAAATCTGATTTGCAGAATGCCTTTTGCAATTCCCGAATTGCCACGTTAATTCCAAGAATTTCAATGAAGTCCCAAGGATTCCTGTAGTGATCCCAAAGAGGATTGGAATCCCTTAAAATCACAGCACATGCTGTTCGTGATATGTTCGCAAAGTGTAGGTAAAGCTTTGGATAAGCCATTCAGGAGTTTCACCAATCATCACATTTTCTTTGGTAAAATTTAAAACGCTCTCAAAACTTATCCCCGTACACCTTGACTCGGCATGAAGTCTTTACGTGATGTGTTGAACTTTTGATAGCTCTTGCGTGTTTCTATTGATCGGCACAGTTACTTCATTTATACAAACTTCTTTTTTGCTAGGCAGCATTTCTTCTTCGGAAAAAAACGGTTTTACTGTATCTTTTTCAGTCTAAAGCATACTGCTGGATCGCTAGGAAGTTCTAGTCAAAGAATATAACGCGATAATGCAGGGTAATTTATAACCCTTTTAATATCTTCTTCGTTTTTTATTTCAAAACTTAAATCGCTAAAACTTCATAGTTTTCAGGTATTTTCGCATCAATTGTTTCCAACTCGTCTGTTATTATAATCTGTGATCATTTAGATCTTTGGCCACCTGGTTTCGTAGATGTTCCGATATTCCTAAGAGGTTTTTAATCCAGAACTTTTATGTGGACTGATGTGGACTGATCTACTGAGATGAATCAACTTAATGCTGAACATAGCGAATATTTAAATTAAAAAATCTGATGAATTGAAGTATTCCCAGTAAACACACCATCGTATATGGTGAGATATAAGAGTACACATATGGAGGCGATATACGTACATCTTGCATTCAGCCTTATGGCGCATGTATGTATATCGCCTCCACATTTGTACTCTTATGCGCTATCGTATACGAGTTTGTGTTTACTGGGTTTCATGATACAATTACTTGCAAATTGCAGGTTTCAACGCAGAATTATTGGATGAAAACGTATTACAATCAAGGATTGAAATCTGAGAAGATTGAAAAATTTCTCACTTATTGCTCTCTGTAACAATCATGATCCGCAGCACATCATGAGAATCTGTTTATCATCTTCTGCTGCAGCTCTGATTTGTACATCGACAGTAACTAATAGTTGACGGATTTCACGCCAACTCGACACGCGATTGGCAGCACCCCTTCAGAATTCAATGAAACTTTCTGGGTGTGAAGACTATGTGAAACTAAGATACTTTACATACTTTGTTTTTTCAAAATCGATCTAGACTAACATTTGGAAAGGGTCAAAGTTTTTTTTTACTTTTTTTATAAACCCGTATAACTCGAAAACGGTAAGACCTACAAAAAAGTGTTGTATGGGGGACTGTCGTGAAATTTCCTGACGTTTTAGAGAAAAATATTGAAAAAATAAAAAAAAACATTTTCTACACCGAAAAAACAATGATTCAAAACTTTAAAGTCGATTTAAAAAAAACGGCCATTTTTTGATCATCATCATCATTTTGATCATCCTTAAGCAAAAAGTTTTGTAATTAAATTTACTAAAAGTCGTCCATACATTGCAAATTGGGCATATTTTAGGGAAAAAAGTTTTTCTAACAACGAATTTTTTAAGTCCAAAATTTTTTTTTTCGTTTTTTTTTTTATTTCGCTTTAAATAGTCTAGTATGCTCATAATTTGAAGTGATAAATGAGATTATATTTGTTTTATTGGGAGTAGTTAAAAGAAATAAAACGGAATTATACAGAGTTTTTTTTTAATTAAATACAATTGATCTCGCACCAAACCGCTTATGAGAAAAAGAACTCTGTCTAACAATCCGATGGTTGGAAAGATATCACAATAATATTTTATTTCTTATTTGGTCAAAGCCAATCTTAACAGGTGCCTGGAAAGGGTCAATATTATGCTTATAAAAAAAGTCGTGGTTTTTTTTATCATGCATCATTATTTTTATTATTGCTATATATCCTGAAACGTAGTATCTGCACATTAATATTTACATTATTTTTGGGCTTTACTGAATAAATTGAATATTTTTGGTTCATCCTCTGAATTGGTATACCATTTGGCTGCAATTTGTGTATCACTAATAGGGATAAAACAATGATATTTTTGGGTACCAGGGACAGTTTTAACCTTATCAATCAATTCCATCAATTCCTCTGACATTTTAACATACTGTTCATTAGATATATAACAGAAATTTAATTTGGTGGTACATGTATCAGTTTGTTTCACTGCCCAGTCGAATAGTTCTCGCGGAGTTGCGATTGTGTTTCCATAGTCTTTTGCAAGACTTGCTCTTTTTGCCATTCACTTGAGAGTGCCACCAATAGCGTCACAGGGGCCTTTGCCGTCCTTTTTTCTTAGGCGGACTTCTGTGGAGCCTGATCACTAAGCGACATGACTCACAAATATGCATAGTTTCATCAAGCTGATGACTATATCCCATAGCACGTATGTGTTCGATCATTGTTGGTGACAAGTTTCGCAACTGGCTACGCCTGCACTTAGGATTGTTTATACCTAAGACAAGACGTGACAGGTCACAGTACAAAAATGAAACCAATTGCCTGTCAAAAAAGACCACCACCAATATACTTAATTGATAGCAATATAATGGAAATTGTGTCAATTTTCTCTACAAGTATTGCCGGTTTCTAATGTAAACCTGAATTTTTAAAAATAAAGCATCCTCTATTGCACTATATGAATGAAGCGTGCAAGAAACAACCAAATTATGGGCATTGATATTTGAATTTGTTCACAAGATTTTCTTAAAATGAATACTGGTAGCACTGGCTTTTGTATCGTCAAGGATATCGGCCGAAAAACAACTGGGCAGTCTTAGTTGAGCTGTCACGTACTGTCCTAGGTTTATACCGGCGCAACATCTCGAAATTTTAATGTGCGATAAATCTTGTTGATCCATCTTTAAATTCTTTTCACAAATGACTTAGATAAAATGAAAAGAGTTTTATTGACATCAAGCTTAAATAGTTATATGCATAGGTAGAACGACAATTATAAGTTAAATACCTATCTTTCTATACACTCACGCGGTGATTGTTGAGTAACTCAGGTCGTTAACGGACATTTTAGGTAGATAACAATACAAACATTATTTCTTATTCATCTGGCTTGTAACGCAGGTACGTTTAGTAGTATTTTCTAGAAGAAAATTTAATGCATTTATGCATTAATCACTGCATAATTCCGTTTTTTAACTATTCTCAATAAAAAATACAATTTATTTCTGATTCAAACTCATTTATCACTTGAAAACACGATCATATTTGACGGTTTAGAACAAAATCTTTGAAAAAAAATCAGTTTAGGACTTGAAAAATTCGTTGTTAGAAAAACTGTTTTCCCTTAGATATGCCCAATTTGCAATGTATGGACGACTTTTAGTAAATTTAATTACGAAACTTTTTGCTTAAGACTGATCAAAATCTGAAATGGCCATTTTTTTTAAATCGACTCTTAAGTTTTGAATCATATTTTTTTCAGTGTAGAAAATGTGTTTTAATTTTTTCAACATTTTTTTCTAAAACGTCAGGAAATTTCACGACAGCCCCCCATACAACACTTTTTTGTAGGTCTTACCGTTTTCTAGTTATACGGGTTTATAAAAAAAAAACTTTGGGGGGACTTAAAAAATTCGATGTTAGAAAAACTTTTTTCCCTAAAATATGTCCAATTTGCAATGTATGGACGACTTTAAGTAAATTTAATTAAGAAACTTTTTGTTTAAGGATGATCAAAATCTGAAATGGCCGTTTTTTTTTAAATCGACTTTAATGTTTTGATTTTTTTTTTCAGTGTAGAAAATGTGTTTTTATTTTTTCAATATTTTTCTCTAAAACTTCAGGAAATTTCACGACAGTCCCCCATACAACACTTTTTTGTAGGTCTTACCGTTTTCGAGTTATACGGGTTTATAAAAAAAGTAAAAAAAACTTTGACCCTTTCCAAATGTTAGTCTAGATCGATTTTGAAAAAACAAAGTATGTAAAGTATCTTAGTTTCACATAGTCTTCACACCCAGAAAGTTTCATTGAATTCTGAAGGGGTGCTGCCAATCCCTTTGTCGAGTTGGCGTGAAATCCGTCAGTTGTGGCAACATATTCGACAATGTTGCCAGAATAGCTTCGAAATTCCACCATAAGTATTTTCATCCTAAATTAATTCCTGAAAAATCCCTTCTATGCTAATGTTCGAATTCTCAAGACTATTATGAAGAAACAACTTACCACCATTAGATAAATTTACATTTCCAACACTTCCAAATCACAATGAAGTGTGCAATCTTTCATCTCGTTCCACTAAATGAGCTTCATCCGCTCAGGCCCACGTAGGTATCAGCTTAATTAGATTTGCATCTTTTTTTTTCGCGCAAAACTGCATCTTCCGCCCAGGCATGTGGTGGGCATCTCCGACCGACGACTCGACCATTTCTTCCGAGTGGAGACATTTCCCACCAGCCCCTGTGTGCTGTGATGCATCGCGAAAATTCACTTTCATTACATATGATTCCGACAGTTGCGCCCGCTCCGATTCATGGTGTCCATGATTGTGGCGGTCGTCGTCGCACAGTGGTCCAGATTAAAAAAAGTTTGGCAAACATATCACATTCATAATATTTTACAAGTTTTTAAAAATGGCAAGTTATTTGAGTTGTCAGCCACCGCTTGTGTACATCAGACGCGTTCTTTCTCACCAGTTCATTTTTGAGTTTTTCGTTTTTCTTTCGCCATGAGTGTCGAACGAAAAAATACTTTGGTGATCGATTTCGACATCTTGCCTGTGCGGCCTGATGTACCGAAAATCCATCAGTTCCTGGAGAAGGAAATCCAACTCCAACTGTCAGAGGTGGAAAACATTCAACTGAACCATGTTCGAAATTGTGTTTTTATTGAAGTTAAGGATAGCGAGACTGCTGCTCGCTATCAGCGCCTTCATAACAATAGGCATGTTATTTACCATGGAGACAAAGGTTTCAAGATCCCTGTGTACGTGGAAAGTGAAGCGGTCCCAGTGCGTGTTCTTGACCTTCCGCCAGCTATGAAGCATACAACGGTGATCGACTTTCTTACCCAGTATGGTGAAGTTAAATCGGTCACAAGAGAGCGCTGGAAGAACTTCTTCCCCGGCGTCTACAACGGCGTTCGGATATTGCACATGAAAATCAAGCACCCAATCCCATCATTTGTCACCATTGCGGGACATTTGACGTCAATCTCCTATCCTGGGCAGCAGAAGACGTGTAAGTGGTGCGGAAAGGCGGCTCATCTCGGGCAGAAATGCATCATCTCCAAAAACCAAACACCATCTACATCAATCACACCGCAAACAGTACCTCCAGTCATCGAGAATAGCACTCTACTCAACCCCGATCACTTCCCGCCAATCACTCCAATAGTACCCATAGCATCATCACAGCAGCGAAACGAACCAACAACCATACTTACGACGCGAGCTGATGTCCAACAGAAAGCAATCGACTGTAACAACGAGAACGACAACAACGATAGCACATCATCAGGTAGCATTGAAGCATCGAACAAGCGGCGGCGGTCAGCCAGGCTGGCGAATGAAAGGAAGAAAATTTGTTCAAGCCAGGCGTCTCTGGACAACAGTCAATCCAGCGTTGATGGTTGTTCAAAGAGAAACGGGATTTCTTAGGACAAAAATTGTTCAAATGTTCAGAACAATAATAATCTTAAATAAGATTTTGTTTGTAATTAAAAAAAAATACTTCGGCTCCGTATGCTCTCGGGCGCTCGAGCCTATCAAATAAAGGTTAAGGAAAAAAAAAATGGCAAGTGTTGCGGAGCATGTTTTAAGATTGCAGATCCTATTTTAGGCATAGTCATCGGTTTCGGTTGTGCTACTTTTCCCCGAATGTCGGTTCCCGGACATCACCCGAATGGCCTATTTCCTCGAAAATTATACAGTAAAGCCTGTTTATTTAAGAAAGTGGACTCGTGTTTTTTACAGTAAACTGTTTATTTTCGAACAAATTCATGAGCTCACCTAAAATACATGGAAATCAATGTATTTTCGACCAAATTCACATAAATTTGAACATTTATTGAGCATTCCTGTAGAGTGTTGTGACATGTGCATTCAACATGTCATTCCTATTCCTACATTTTAGCATATCCAGCAGACCACACCAGTGGAAACATGCGATCGTAAATTACCGTCATAGGCATTGAACCATCAGTTCAATGCCTGCTCAAAATAGTCAGCACTTATGGCAACTGCCAGAAGTGTCGGGTAACAATTTATTGAACCATGCTGTTGCCATCCGCAGGCATGGCCCTTTTTGGAATACTCTATCTTTCTCTTTTCCGCATGCATCGATCACTGATAGGTGATCGCCTACATGCTGTTTCACATAGATCGAAGCTTCGAGTGTCTCCAGTAGGACCTTGTAACAAATCAATTTGAAATAAAGAATCATTCTTGACTGGAAAGCGCGAGAGTTCATACCTCTAGTGATGACAATCGTCCAAGTAGAAATGAACGTTACATGGCGTGGCGAACCGTAACTAGTCGAATCTGTTAAGTGTTGTGTTCAAGATGGAGAAAAATACGAAATTAGGACTTTGTTTAGTGCTAATCTGTGCCGCAAGTGGGTTCATGTTAATTGAATTTTTATCTGCTTACCTCAAAGATATGAAAGCGATAAATGATATGGCTAAAAACGCCATCCACTAGAAAAGTGATTCCCCCGGACAATGGAATTTGGACCATTGAAACTCGAACGCAAAGCAAATTAGTGAATGAACAAAGTCCCAAAATGGGCAAAACTAATTCGAAATCGGACGTTGTACATAACGCGGATCCTCAGATCCGAATCGTGAATAATCAAGAAATTCATAGTGAGTTCCACGAAGAACATGCAATCAAGCTGAACATTATTCTGGTGGTTGTATCGGCTCAGCTTATTTTAGTTGTGTACAAAATGTGGCGCAGAAGAGTGCAGCAAAAAGCTATTAGAAAAATTAAATCCATCGCGGAACTAGACAAAGTCTAGTACAAAATCGAACAAATAAAGACAATTTGCAAGTGCGCGGAACGACCCGATGGTATCTTAATGATTCCTGATAAGGTGAGGAGAATAATAACCTGAACCAAAACGAGCGTTGAGGAGCGCGCCTCCCTCGTTCGTCATCAACGCGAAGAACAACTCATCAATGGGCGTTGAGGAGTGCGCCTCCGCCCCATCAAACGAGTGTTGAGGAGTGCGCCTCCACCGTTAGGCAGAATTAGCTGTAATCTATGTAAGTAAATTTTGCCTGTAAACAATTGTAACCAACAAAACAAAACAAAAAAAAAATTTTGTCCATCAATGGAAGAATTGTTTATCAAGTTAAAAAACGTTTTATTAAATTTTAAAAAGCACCAAATCGTCGATACTCAGCGACGCATTTAACAAGAGTATCGAAGTTAAGTAAAATATTATACAACAAAATTTTAGCTAATCTAGTGAATTATTCAGTAAGTGAACAGACAATTTACAAAGAATCAGCTTCCAAGATTTTCACAGAAATCAGTGAAATTTTAGACACTAAATTGGGTGTACCATCGAAAACATTACCATCCTTCAAAATATTGTGTAAAGTTATATGCATATTTCTTAAATCTTATAATAGAATCAAAATGACTTCTATAGCTGAAACAATTAAAATCGTGGCAGCACTTGTTCCGCAATACAGCGGATCGGTGGATAAACTACCAGCTGTTATATCTGCGCTTACTGCTCTGAAATCGCTTATTACGAACGATAACAGGGCAGCGGCGATTCAAGTCGTGCTATCACGTTTCGATGGCAAAGCGCGCGCCGCGGTAGGTGACAATCCTGCTACAATAGATGCAATAATAGACATACTGAAAGATAAGTGTAACAAAAGACCACATCCGGAAACGGTAGTGGCAAAGCTGAATGCAGCAAAACAAACCGGTGACATAAGTCAGTTTGCGCAACAAATAGAAACGCTCACTACGGAGTTAGAAAAGTGCTACCTGGCAGAAAATGTCCCGGTTAACACTGCTACTAACCTAGCCACAAGAGCCGGTGTAAAAGCTCTCACTGCTGGTATTCGCAGCAGTAAAACTAAAATGATTTTAAAAGCAGGACAATTTAACACGTTATCTGCTGCAGTTGAAAAGGCTATCGAAAACGAACCAACCAAAGAGCCACAGAGCATTTCGCAAATGATGTATGCGAAAAGAGGTAGTTTTCAGTCACGTGGTAGAGCAAATACCAGACAAAATCATAATCGTGGATTTAATAGAAATAATAATGCCCAAAACAATTACAACCAGAGCCGAAACAATTTCAATAGGTTCCAAAATAATTTTTACCGTGGGCAGCAAAACACATTTCACTCTCGAGGAAACCCGAGAGGAAGAGGAAGACACATCGGTCATTCGACTTACTATGCACATACACAGTACCCTCTAGAAAATGCTCAAGAAAGGCAACAACTAATTCCTACGTATCAAATTCAGCCTACACAGCATTTTGCGGTCCAACAACCTCACAACGTACAAAATAATAGTGATATCCACCCTTTAGGGGTACCACTCGGGCGGCATATACAATAAATGTGACCGCCACCAACTACGTACAGCTAATGCTCGATATGACAGATTCCCAATCTTCATTCATTGTTGATTGTGGCTCGGACATATCGATTATAAAAGCTAACAAAATTAGGAAGACACAAATTTTTTATCCCTCTGACAAATGCGATATAATCGGAATAGGTCAAGGTAATACAAGCACAATAGGAACAACGCATGCAAATTTACTAATCAATGGCATGTTAATACCACACAAATTCCACATAGTAGAGAAAATTTTTCCTATCCCCACCGATGGTATTTTAGGGAGAGATTTTCTCGTAACTTACAATTGTAAAATAGACTATGAGTCTTGGTTACTGCATATACCTATGAACTCAGAAACGTTAGAATTGCCAATTGTGAATAATTTTCAACGCCAAACTATCATCCCCGCCAGATGTGAAATCATCCGAAGACTCAATAATACAAATTTAGCAGAAGACAGTGTGATTTTTTCCCAAGAAATTTCAGATGGTGTATTTTGTGCAAATTCAATTGTAAGCAAGAACAGTTGTTTCATTAAGTTTATAAACACGACTAACAATGATTTCATATTACCATTAGGATTTACACCAAAACATGCCCCTTTAGCGAAATACCACTATTATGCCTCAAATGATGTACCATGCGACGAAATGAGAAAACAGAAACTAAAAAATGAAATTATAACACAACATTTAGAACCTAATATTAAACAAAAAGTTGAAACCCTGTGTCAAGAGTTCAACGACATATTTTCACTTGAAAACGATATTTTGACTCATAATAATTTCTATGAACAAAATATACAGCTTAACAATGAAAAACCGGTTTACATCAAAAATTATCGAACACCGGAAAGCCAAAAATCTGAAATTAATGCACAGGTCGAAAAAATGCTAAATGAAAAAATTATTAAAAACTCAACTTCACCATTCAACTCACCGATACTATTGGTTCCTAAAAAGTCCTCACCAGACGAGAAAAAATGGCGTTTGGTGATTGATTTCCGGCAGTTAAACAAACTAATAGTACCAGATAAATTTCCACTTCCCCGTATTGATGATATTCTAGATCATTTAGGTCGAGCAAAGTATTTTACTACACTTGATCTCATGTCCGGATTTCATCAAATACCTTTAGATGAAAACTCCAAAAGTTATACAGCCTTCTCCACCGACAAGGGACATTTTGAATTTAATAGACTCCCTTTCGGACTAAACATCAGCCCAAATTCATTTCAACGTATGATGTCCATCGCTTTGAGCGGACTACCACCGCAATGTGCATTTCTCTATATTGATGACATCATTGTGGTAGGTTGTTCCGTGAATCACCACATTACAAATTTATATAAAGTATTTCAACAATTAAGAAAATTTAATCTTAAATTAAACCCGAAGAAATGTCATTTCTTCAAAAATGAAGTGACATATCTCGGACACAACATTTCAGAAAAAGGTATACAGCCTGATAAAACAAAATATTCCGTCATCTCAAACTATCCTGTACCCAAAAACGCTGATGACGTACGGCGATTTGTTGCGTTTTGCAACTACTATCGTCGGTTCATCAGAAACTTTGCAGAAATAACTAACCCACTGAACAAATTATTACGAAAAAACACGCCATTCAAGTGGAGCGAAGAATGTGAGAATTCATTCGTCACATTGAAAAGCAAGTTAATCTCACCACAAATTTTACAATTCCCTGATTACGAAAAGGATTTCATCATAATTACAGACGCCTCAAAACTTGCTTGTGGTGCAGTACTTGCTCAAGTTCATGATGGATTCGAATTGCCAGTCGCATTTGCAAGCAAAGCATTTACGAAAGGCGAATCAAATAAATCAACGATAGAGCAGGAACTGACTGCAATACATTGGGCGGTCAAGCATTTCAGACCATACATATATGGTAGGAAATTTACTATACGTACAGACCATCGACCCTTGATATATTTGTTTTCGCTTAAAAATCCCTCTTCTAAACTAACTCGAATGAGATGGGATTTAGAAGAATATAATTTTGAAGTAGAATACATCAAAGGAAAGTCCAATGTGTTATCAGATGCGTTATCGAGAATACAAATTACCTCTGATTCTCTGAAACAAATGTTTATAGTCACAAGATCAATGACAAAACGAAAAGATACCAAAAATTCTGACCTTTCTTCACAGAAGCCTGATCAACTTCACGTGTACGAAGCTCTGAACAATTTGGAATCATTCGATTTGCCAAAACTAACTTTCTCATACAATATAAATAAAACATGTGTATATATGACCATTTATGATAAGAAATTTCGGAAGAGGTTATCTCCAGGGATAGCACTCGCATTGGAAAAACCCGGAAAAACTAAGTTAAACCTTGAAAACATACTACAAATTATCGATGGCAGGCCTGCCGATAACACAAATATTATGGGAACAATCCCGAAAAAGCTAGCAATACAGAAAAACGACATTATTTTTAAACATATCAATATAAACAGTTTCAAAACAATAGGTAATGCTGTTCTTAGGAACGCTACCATATTAATTTATGAAAAGCCTGTTGAAATATCAACAGTAGCAGAAATGAACGGTATATTGAAACAATACCATAACTCCCCAACAGGAGGTCATCCAGGAATAAACAGACTATATAAAAAACTCAAATCGTTGTATTCTTGGCCAAACATGAAACAGACGCTTACAGATTACGTCAACTCATGTGAACTTTGTAAAATTAATAAACACGCGATACCAGTAAAAACGCGTGCTGTAGTAACGACTACACCTAACAAAACTTTTGAAGTTGTGTCCATTGACACCAAGGGACCGTTTGCACTCACTGAAAAAGGAAACCGCTATGCAGTAACATTGCAATGCGATCTTTCCAAGTACGTGATTGCGATTCCTGTCCCAGACAAATCAGCTGCTTCAATAGCTAAAGCAGTTGTAGAAAAATGCATTCTTATATATGGACCAATGAGTTGCATAAAAACGGACCAAGGAACCGAATACAAAGGCGTATTCGATGAAGTATGCAAATTACTGCAGTTAAACCATACTTGTTCGACCGCTTACCACCCCCAAACGATTGGTGCTGTAGAGCGCAACCATAAATGCTTAAACGAGTATTTAAGGATCTTCGCTAATGATCGTACACATGATTGGGATGAGTGGTTAGCATTTTATTGCTTCGCATATAACACAACCCCAAACACAGACCATGACTACACCCCGTTTGAAATTATTTTTGGTAAAAAACTAAACACTTTTAAAATCAGTGAAAATCTACAAGTTGATCCACACTACAATCTAGATTCTTACGTAAACGAATTAAAATTCAGACTTCAAGTTACACATGCCAATGTTATACAAACAATAATTAACAAAAAAGAACAACGAACAAATAAAATAAATGACAGAATTAAATCTACAGATTTGAAGATAAATGATACAGTATATTTACAGATTCAAAATAGACATAAGCTACAACCAGTTTATGCTGGTCCTTATAAAATAATCCAACTACGAGAATCAAATGCAATAATTAAAGACAGTAATAATAAAACAATGGAAGTACATAAATCAAGACTGGTATTGAAATAAATAACTATAATATATAATAAATACAGAAGAGAGATGCTCCCACCTTTTCCTTAAGGGGAAGGAGAGTATTAGGAGAGATAACATAATATACATTTTGGAAAATAATTGGATTATAAAACATATTTACGAGATAATAAAATTCAAAAATAATAATAACAATTGTGAGAGACATTTGAAGCTGAACCTTTCTATATAATTATCCTTTCTCGCCCGTAGGGGAATGGTGTGACATGTGCATTCAACATGTCATTCCTATTCCTACATTTTAGCATATCCAGCAGACCACACCAGTGGAAACATGCGATCGTAAATTACCGTCATAGGCATTGAACCATCAGTTCAATGCCTGCTCAAAATAGTCAGCACTTATGGCAACTGCCAGAAGTGTCGGGTAACAATTTATTGAACCATGCTGTTGCCATCCGCAGGCATGGCCCTTTTTGGAATACTCTATCTTTCTCTTTTCCGCATGCATCGATCACTGATAGGTGATCGCCTACATGCTGTTTCACATAGATCGAAGCTTCGAGTGTCTCCAGTAGGACCTTTAACAAATCAATTTGAAATAAAGAATCATTCTTGACTGGAAAGCGCGAGAGTTCATACCTCTAGTGATGACAATCGTCCAAGTAGAAATGAACGTTACAGTGTTCTTATTTTTCTCTTGATACCTTCAATAAGCATCTGCACAACTTTTTCCGTAACTTTTCGTTGTGCTGCTGATCACATTTTCTTGAAATAATCGGTTGGAGCTTGCTTCCCTTCCATCCTTCTTAAGATGCCGTTTGGTTTTTGCCAAATATGTTTCAATAGGGCGTAGTTCTGGGCAATTTGATGGGTTCGGTCATTTTTTACAAATTCGACTATTTCCTTCTTGAGCATCTCCAAATTGCTGAAGCATAGTGAGCCGATGCTAGGTCTGGCAAAATCAATGGAGGCATGGTATGCTTTCGGTAGATGGGCAGATGCCGTTTTTTAATACATTCAGTTCTGTAATTTTCGCCGTTGATTGAACCCGTCGTGAAAGATGTAGTATTTTCATACCGCAGGAGCAAATTGCTTGCCATACCAAATCATTTTTCTCAAATTTTTTTGTTCGGATGTATCGTACGTCGTCAGGAATATCTGTTTTCGCCACAGCGTTACAAAAATTCAATTTGGACACTTCGCGATTTTAGTCAAATCTTGGAACGACAGTTTTTCTAAACATCATTTGTGCAAAAAAAAAAAAAAAAAATACGTGTCGCCATGTCAATCCGACTCATCGCTTGGAATTTATAATTGTTTTGATGTCAACTTTTGTCTGCTGTCAAAATAAACATTTGAGTACACACTGAAACAAAATTTTATTTGTTTTTATAGAATTTGTACACCAAAATGTTCATATTTAGGTGTCCACTTTCTTAAATGAACAGTCCTTAGAAGGTCTTCTGGTATGCACCTTTCTTTATTTTATTGGAGGTTCTTCCGATATTCATCGTCCTTATTACTTTTGGCAATAGGTTTTCAGACATGATTGAGCAAATATCTCTTTCTTCTGATTGCTTATCTTTTTTTTTGTTTTCCAATTCAACTGAAAATAATTATAATAAATAATTTGAAACGATGGCTGAAATGTACACCCGCCTGAAACGCGAAGCAACAAGAGTCGATCTGGTGTTGAACGCGTCTAAAACAAATTATATGCTGGTGGGCTGCACCCAGGAACCAGCGCGGGGATACCTTCGAGGAGGTAGATGAATTTTTTGCCTCGTATCCTTGCTGACGGCGGCCAACAATGTTAGCCGTGAAATACGGATGCGTCTCCCCATATTTCAATCTGTGAAAATCGTGCTAAGGGCTCTAGAAGAACTTGAAGTCAAAAAAGATTCGTCCCGCACCAAATGTACCGTGTACAAATAACGCTTATTAGACCGGTGGTCCTTTACGGGCTCTAAGCATCCTGAAGGAAGCAAAAGCTGGAAAAATGCGTTGGGCGGGGTATATTGTAAGAATGTCGGACAACATCAATGGTGTTCGTTTCGGATCTGGTTGGTACAAGAAGGTGAGGAGCACAGCGGGCACGATGGGCTGACCACTGGTCACATACCAGGTACTGCAAGATCTGGCGAGTGTGGGCCGCAGCCGAGGATGGAGGGAGGCAGCTGCGAACCGAGCTGTTTGGTGTGGAATTGTTGACACGGTTTTATTGTAATTACAATATAATACCAATAAATGAATGAAGCAGCGTCTAGCACTGCGAGAGTATGTTATCACGAGATGTGAGCAACCAACAACGAGAAGTTGGCTTCCTCATTTTCGCCTCGTTTCCGCGATAATTTCATTCACTGAGTTTCGTTTGCAATCCTATCAATAAGCCAAAAAAATTGAAAAATGTACAAAAAACTAAACCACAAACTGACATATTTGTCAATTAATTACCTATGCATAGGTAATCCATAGCTATGGATATCTCCAGTAACGATCTCAACTTTTCAACGGTCTTCAATCATTTAATGACAAAATTACATTGGAAGTATTTCAACAATGCTGTAGTTAAATTTAACAAAATGAGTTACTTGTTAAAATATTTTAAATATAAATAATCTACAGCCCTGTAATAATTATCACTTGCAAAACAAAGGATAGGTAAGAGATCCCTGATATTCATTAATCAATTGAGGAACACTATCCTTATTTTTCAATTGCTTCACGAAACCCCTCAGAAGTCCTCACGCCCCTCTAGGGGTCCGCGGACCACCGGTTGGCAAGCCCTTGGTTAAAAAGTTAAGCACTCGCTCGAAACAAAAGTATTTTTTGTCTGGAAAAAAATTGTTTTGAAGAAAAAAAAAATGTAGCTGGGAAATTGTGAAAAATATGAGTGAAGAAATAGTTTAATACCTAACACTTTTTTCAGTAAACTTGCATGCAATGCCTAATTTACTACAAAAACCAGTGTTTAGGTAAATCAACGAGATTTTTAATATTTTTGCCACTAAAACGGTATAATTTAAATAAACGAGATTTATTTGGAAAAGTTTTGCATTTAGCCATATAGAGGAAACGACGAATTTAGCATGGATATTGTAAACATGTTTTAATTTTTTTTTTCAAATCGAGAAATTTCAATCAAATCTTTTCTTATACAAAAGATCTATTTGCATGATCGGTGGATTAATCTACCAATACATTTTATAAATCGTAGTTTAAATATCCTTTAAACATCAATGGGGGAACCTGGTCCGATTCGGACCCTGTTCTAATTCGGACCATCAAGCATTTCTCAATACAGGCGCTACTGTTAAGATCGTGTATAATGTTTTTCTACCCACCGTCTGGCATGGATAAATAATAAACACAATAAATTTGACCCCTTTCAGTTATTTCGTTTGTTTTTTATATTAGTTTTTTGTTTTGAAGTGTTCTAGTGTACTGTCGGTTAGCACTTTTTCCAAGCTTCTGTAAGTGACAAAAATTCTTTAATTTTCTGTGTTATCTTGTAATCGAATCCCCTCAGCCTAAGCTATCATCTGACTATAAGGTTTTGATATACCTATGCACTGTTTGTGTTCAACTAGTTTGTCAATCACACAATGTGTGTTGGTCCAAACCGGACCTTTTGATATGGTTCAATACGGACTTCCTAATTTCTAACGAGCACACAGCCTATTCCAAGAGCCTCGACTTGGTAGAAAATCATAGAAGTTGCAATATTGATCGATGGTGTCATTGTATCTTTTGCGGCCAAGAAAAAGTATTCGAAAAAAAACTGAAAAATAGACAACCGAAAAATAGAGAAAATAATAAATCATCTACTTGAAAAGCATCAATACCACAGCCAAGCTGTATCCAAAATAATTTGACAATACGTTACAAAAAACGTTTACGAGTGCTGAGAACAATACAGTCAACTTTCCCTTATGTGATTTTCTGTGTTTTAGTTCCCTTGCTCGAGGGAATGTGCAGTTCCTTTAATATAGCAAACTTTGACTCCTAAAGATAAGTCGATAATTCTCCAACTTTATGTTCCCAGATTCGATGCTGTCTGCTTCAGTAGCCCATACAAATTCACCTCTTTATACCGATATTTTCATTCAATGTTTCAATGTGTTGAAATTTTACTATATTTAACATTGAAATAACTTCCTCCAGTATGTTATGTCAACATAACAAAAAGATCCTGAATTTAATAATATGTGTTCTTCATCTCGATACCTTCCATACATGATTATACATTCAAAATCAAGTTAGGGAGTGTTGACTGTACCCATTTTTTACCAGTTTCGGATTTCACTCACTTTTTTTAATAAAATCCACATTTTACTTGGACTAGTTCTGACTCTAATTCAATTGAAATTTGACGTGCATTCAGTTCATGAGTAATGATTGTTTACCACAGTTATGGATCACTTCCAAAATATGTAGATTTCTATTATTTTAAGCATTGGATTTGACATTTTCAGACAATAGCACTAAGGATGAAACTAATAAAACATCAAGGTTTGTAAATTTCATTTTTAGCAGACAAAAATGGGTGGAAAACTTGGTGTGGAGCCAAAACAGTCCATGTCTCAGTTACTACAACACAGTATCCCAAAAATAATGGCATTTTGCCCTTGTTTCCAGCTGCAATTTTTTGCAGTAATATGTGACACATTGCTAACTTTCGCCAAATCATGCAATACAGATGCATTGAGTTGAAAATCTCTTGATTTTGCGCACTGATCCGTAACATGTCACAATTTGATCAATAATATGAAAATTGATCCATAATATGGTTTTCAGATACCGATACAATTTTTAATTTTTATGCAATTCTATGTAAATATTACACTCAAAACAGTTTACTAACCGAAGTTCCAACTTGTAACGATTCAATTCGTGTTTTTAAATTATAATTTAACGTTTTCCATGTCGTTTTATTGAATTTTATAGGTTGAACTCCACACTATTTGATCCATAACTGTGGGGTCATGGTACATTTTATTACTACCTGAGCAAAACCCACAAAAAATAACGTGGAATTAGAACATGGGGGGTCTGAATTGGAACAGGGTTGGTCCAATTCGGACCTTCTGAAGATTTTTTTCAAACATGTCTAGTCATGTCCTGGTATGAGATACCACTCTCTGAGAGAAAAGTGAGCACGCTAAATCAGGCTTTCACGCAAACATAAAACTTTTCATGCCATGTATCGTACCAAAAATATATGGCCAAAAAACTGTTACTAGGTACGAATTGGACCATGTTCCCCTAATATCAGTATTTGATACAACTTTGACGACCTGTAACAAAAAAATGTGACATTGGAGCATTTATGAAAGCGAAAACGGATTCAGCAATCTCAAATTTAGTGGAGACATATCATAAGGTCTTTGAGACACGCGAAATAGGTTATTTTTGTTCTGCTGTGTTATTCATTGAAACATATTTGTAACTCTCTGATATTGTAGATGAATGCTTGAATTTATTTTTCAAAACGTTTTAAGAAATTGGGATTTTGCCAGCTTTTTTGAGAACTGGGCCTCTATGCGTCGTTGTCGCCGCAGTCGCGCCCCCGTGATGCGCGCGCTTGCGATGACTACCCGACTTGTATACATTTTGCACATTAATTGCTTTCAATGAACTTTCCTCACGTTGGGTTTTTGTAGCAGCAAATACCTCGTAGTCACAACAACACCAGAAGCAACGGGCGGCAAAACGCGATAACAGCTACCGAAACGTTACAAGTTAAGCGGTTCGTTGTGTGGGGGAATGATGAAATTGTGTAATTTTATGTTCCAATAGCAACCCCATTATGTGCCACACCGACGATGTTGTGGGCAAAACTGACCATTCGAGTTGTTCCGCACGTTTTTCCTATTTTTCGCATTAAAAGTACACCTGTTGTTGTGTGCTTTGTGGATTAAATTCGCTGTTGAACATCCCAATTTTGGTGCGATCTTGGTTGATCTGATCAGACGTTTTAAAATCGTAAAAACTTTAGTCGATCATCGTAAAACGTTCAACGAATCTTGCGTCATCTTTTCATGTGCAATTATAGTAGAAATGGATTAAATCAGAACATGGGTGTAGCCAGGGTTTCCATAAGGGATAATATTTTGTCTCAAGACAGGTAAATAATTTTACTACCAACCATCCATACATTGCGAAATGGTCACTTTAAGGTGATTATAAAACAAATCCAAACTTTTCAATTGCACAATACTGGAGAATCTGACAATACTTCGCGTTGAAAATCAATAAAATTACTTGCTTGCTGGGGGTGACCAATGGGATAATTTTCAACGCGGAGCGCTGTTTGGTTCTCAAGTCTTGTGCTCTTGAAATTTTGAGGTGTGGCTTCATTCTTCAATCACCTTAAAGGAAAAAGAAGTTTTCCAATGAAACTCAATAAGTGAGTCAATTCGGTGTAATCAGTTTACTTTTAATTATCGAGAATCCCATTTAAAAATTGACTCGCTTGTAGCCTAAAATGCAAAAAAAAAGATTTTCAAAATTTCAAGTCGATTTCAAAAATAAATCCAAGAAATCTATCGTGATGCAATTAAGTTGTAAACATGATTTCTGGAGATATTCTTCGAGAAAATTAACACAAGAATAATTCCTGCTGCGATATTCCGCCACCATGGAGGGCTGTAACGGCCACCCTCTGGCAACGCCCATGCATCCGGCTTTAGACTTTTGCTCAAACTAACAACCGTACCGTACAAAGATGAATTTGGTTTTTCATTTTCCTCGCTAAACACCCCTAATGTTACATCATAACGGCACGGGAAGGCTGATTCGATGCATGTCTGTATACCTGGCCGTCTTTGAACCAAATCGAGTCCAAGTGTTATGTTAGATCCCAGATACAATTCAATTAATCGACAGCAACACGTCACAGATGGTGATGAGAGGGATCATCGCCATAAAGCATCGTGGGGTCGTTCAAGCAGAAGGATTTAGGGCTCTCGGCATCGGTGCTTTCGAGCTAGTGTGGTTTGTTATACCTACGTAGCAATGAGTGTGATTAGTCGATAGATTATTGAAGTTTCAAGACACGTTTTTTGGTCTTAAGTTATATTCTCGCATACTTTAGTAGGTACCGAAAAACGGGACAACTTTATCATTTTTTTTAACGAAATCATATGTATTCTACACCCTGACTAAAAGATTTTCATTTCATATTTTTAAAATAAGTATGTACTGGCATCTCAGATACCAAATTCAGCTGAAAAATTGTATATTGGTCATTTTGAATTGATCTATAATTTTTCGTTTATTTGAAAGATTATTTTCGGGTTTGGAGTAACTTTTATAATGGGTATGAAAATACATGAAAATTCGCTGCTGTTATACGCATAATTGCCCATGTTCCTAAATATGCAACTGATGAAAACGCGTTCAAATATTTTTACACATTTCTACCTCGTATTGGCCAGGTTTGTGATGAAGTTAAATAAAATCGTTGCAATTATATAAAGAATAAAGTATTGATTTGAATCAATATCGGAATGCTGTAAATTTTGCTATGAAAATCAATACTATGTTGAGGAATTTAATGAAGGCTCAAGTGACATGTGATGAACGGAGCCACATATTGTAAATGTAGTAAAAAATATAGTCGTATTCTCTTGATTTCCTGTGGTATAAAAGTACATTTGTGATATCGTGTAGCAACGTTCACTCAAAAAAAATCTTTCGAATGATAACTGGAGAAAAGTCCACAGAATACTGATCTGATAGAACAGGATAGGATCCATTCCAGTTGGTCAAAATTGCCAAGAAGATGAGAAATGAAGAAAAAAAAGGATTATTGTTCAAATGCGCACTGTAGTAAACACTGTGAAGTTCATTTTGAAGTAGATGCTACAAATAGTAATATTCGTCACTTTTTATTCATATCACCCATAAATGTATTACAGGTGCTGGGACGCCAGCAATGCAAACACGATTGCAAACATCTTCACGCGTCGCTTCTTTGAATTTTCTCCCTCCAAACTTGTCCAATGTGACTTGCATCGTTATGGTTCAAAAAAGCCATAACCAGATCACACATCTTGAAACGCTCCAAATGGCACAAGCTGGGTGACATATGGCACGTCGTTATTAGCAATACATGCCTACCTCCTGCTACTTGTTCATTCAATACTAGTGCCCCAGATAGGCCTCTCCAACCATCGACTCGGCTCGGAAAAGAAGAGTGTCGTCATCCAACGACCAACATTGTCACCATATAGCCGCTTCGCATGTTTGGCTTCTATTTTTCGTTCATTATTTGGATTCAGTTTCTTCCCGTCCCTGGATCTTTTTTTTGCTGCTGTTTCTGCTTACACAATGTAGCTATGCACATTAGGGTGCTTCATGTTTTAAAAATGTTTGAAAATTCAATCAACCACCATTCTTACAATATTCGTGATAAAAACATAGAGTTCTGCCAATTTTTCACCCTTTCAGGTTTATATGGAAGTTACTATGAAGAAATTTTTCTAAACAAAAAAATAAAGTTTCCAACACGATTTTATTTTTATGTAAATAAAAAAGTATCATCTGTTAGTCGAAATCATCTGCTTCACTGCAAAGGTAAATATTTTGTTAATTTTTTTAGATGTACTCAGCATTCATATATAAAATTGCGTCATAACAAACTTTTTGGCTAATTTTTGGAGTCCAACTAAAAATCAGAACTCTGCCACAGATTCAATAAGATATCGCTAGGAGGTTTTATTAAAACTCCATTATAGATCGCCTTCTTTAAATCATCAACAATATCACAACATGATATTTTTACGCTTCAAAGTATTTTCCAACATGTTTATCTATGTATTCCTCCGAAAATATCATGAAATCTCTACAACAATTTCCAAAGAATTTCTCTCAAGACATCTCCAAGGATTTATCTATGAAGTGTCAACATAACTTTCCTTGAACACAAGAAATTGCTTCATAAATCGTTTCAGTCATTTAAGCAAGGCACGTTTTAATAAGCTTACAGGGATTCCTCCAAGTAAAATTTGTCTACATATATTTTTTTATATTTCTTCAACTTTTCGAACTCAGTAGGGGATTGGATCGACAAGTTTTGCTCAGCAAATGGAAAAAGTTCAAATTGCTGCTATTTAGACACTTTTAGATGATCTTTTAGTTCGAATGAAATCATCTGGATATCTTGTTTCTAGATCATCATTGAAACTTTTTGAAATATGCACCGGGCCAAAGTTATTCCGGTGGGTCACTGGGTCAAGTTGGGTTAAAAAAAAAACCCAAATTCATTTTAATCACTTTTTACCCAACAAATTGATATAAATTTGACTCTATTTCAATTTTTTTTTATAGTTTCAACTACGGACGTTAAGTGTTAACTAAATTTAACAATGGGACTAGCTTTCGTTTAGGTATTTTTTGGGTTATTATGGGGGTCCCCGTAGAACCGACCCAAAATATGCCTATGAACTGGCAAATTTGAGTACTAAACATTATCATTTTGAAAAAACAGCTGGTTGATCCTTTGCTCGCGTCACTTGCTTCTGCGGGGGCGGGTGATGTGAGCAGGATCAATCGTGTTGCGCGTCGCTCGCGTGGCATGATGAAATAGTGTCGCGGATCGCGAAGCAGGTAGTAGTGTTTGATCCTTTGCTCGCGTCAAATTATTTATCATGGTCTAATCGCTTATCAAAGTGAATCCTGTGACCCAACGATCCTCCCCATTAACAAACTTCCCTCCCAGTAACATTTGTAGAGATGCAGAGGAAAACACGGTCTCCAAATAGCAAAGGTTACACACTAACATTCCTTCCTCCAATCCCACCTGACTGCAAGGACGTGGCCGGCGCCGTTATTGACCCTGTATTAACAGAGGCACTGAATTATGCACACTGAAGAAGATTATGGCTAATCCCAGCCGAACTTCTAGTTGATTCTTTGTGCATTTTCACTGACTTCGGTCAATCACGGAATAGCAACCATTGATATGTGTAGTCAGTCTAAGCTAAGCTAAGCTAAGCAAATGTCGACAGTTTAGAAGAAAAATAA
This sequence comes from Aedes aegypti, assembly GCF_002204515.2. NCBI lineage: Eukaryota > Metazoa > Arthropoda > Insecta > Diptera > Culicidae > Aedes > Aedes aegypti. The sequence continues at coordinate 68,757,265 of NC_035108.1, read as the reverse complement.
ATTTGACCTATTTTCGCCCGGTTCTTGGGAGGTCCCATAAATAATAGAAAAAAATACCAAGGTCAAAGCTGTGTCTTATTAAGTTCTCTCACGTCCGTAGTCGAAACTTTAAAAACATGTTCAGTTGCAGTCAGATTTAAACTAATAAGTTGGTAGAAAGTTGATTGAAAAGGAAGTTGGGGACATTTTTACCCGACTTGACCCAGTGACCCACCGGAATAACTCCCACCCGGTGGAAATTTTAAAAGTTCAAATGATCCTCCAAAATCTAGACATCCAGACGATTCCATTTGAACTAAAACGTAGGCAATCTATCAAAGATCGCCGAAATGGTAGCGAGTTAAGCTTTTTCCATTTGCTGGGCGGATACAAGTTAAGCAATTTTAGTAACTTTCTTGAAAAAATAGCTCAAAAAAGCCCTTCAAAGATTCCTCTTAAATTTATATTCAACCATCGAATAATCCAAAAGTTTTATAAAAGATACCTTTAATAACTCCTTCCAGATTCTTCCAGATTCACAGCAGCGCGAGAGGTGATAGGTACTACTCAGAGACGACCCAGGAACGGTTGGTTTGATGAGGAGTGCCAAAAGATGACAGATGAGAATAATGTTGCCAGAAGCCGGATGTTAGTGTCTGGTACCCGGCAAAATAGAGAGCGGTACAAGGAAGTGAGAGCAGCCGAGAAAAGAATGCACCGTAGAAAGAAAAAGCAGTATGAAGAATATGTCACTTCTAAGGCGCAGAACAGCGGAGGTGGAGAAAAACAGTACCGTCTCCCATCATGTGCGTGCAATGACCGTGAAGGTAACTTGCTGACAAAAAAAACATGGTGACTGCCAGGTGGAAAGAGTACTTTGAGCATTTGTTGAACGGAGAGAACATCAGCGCGTCTCAGAACAGATTAACCATCAGCGACGAGGAACAAGCTGTGGAGCCCCGGACGCTAGATGAGGTTAAAAAGGCTATCAGACAGTTGAAGAACAGTAAGGCTGCTGGGAAAGACGAGCTCCAGGCCGAACTTTTCAAGCAAGTGAGAGAGCATCTGTACGAAATACTGTACCGTACTCTGTTAAGGATATGGGAGGAAGAAGAACTGCCTACTGGCTGGCTGGACGGCCTCATCTGCTTTCTGTATAAGAAGGGACACAGATTGGAGTGCGCCAATTACCGAGGAATAACGCTTCTCAATTCGGCGTACAAAATTATGTCACGTATTCTGTTCAACAGATTATCTGCTTATTGATGTCAAGACGGCGTACGATTCAGTGAAGAGAAATGAGTTATGGCAGATAATGAATGATAGAACATGGTTTTCCGACGAAAATGATTAGACTGATTCGCGCAACGTTAGATGGATCGAAATCAAATGTACGGGTTGCGGATGAGATTTCGACCTTCTTCGTAATCTTAGATGGATTGAAGCAAGGAAGCGATTAGGAGGAGCTATTAGGAGAGCAGGCGTGCAAATAAGCGGTACCATCGTCACGCGGTCGCATATGCTCTTAGGTTTTGCGGACGATATATGTTGCTGGGTGGTGAACGTTTTGAAGTAGTGGAAGAATTTATTTACCTTGGTACTCTAGTGACATGCGATAATGATATTACCCGCGAGGTGAAAAGGCGTCTTGCAGCTGCGAATAGGGCTTTTCACGTGGTCCGTAACCAGCTTAGGTCCCGTAGCCTGCAGACGAAGACAAAAGTCGCGCTATATAAGATACTGATCCTCCCGGTAGCTCTATGCGGGGGAAAGCGTTCGGGGTTTTTTGAGCGTAAGGTGCTGCGAATAATACCGTTTTGATTCATATTACGGACACTTAAGGCCTCAGTGAAGTATAACCCAGCTTGGACTGTATGATTTTTTAGCGTTATCGAGCATCGGAAGCCCTTAACTTTCGAATGGTGGGTGAAGAATACGCGTCCGCAACTTGAATAAATTCAAATAAATCAAAATGTGTCGCCTTTTCATGATTCTTATTCCGGACGCTCCCTCACTTTTGCCTCATATTCCGGACACTTTGATTCGAATTACGGACAGCTCATGATAATCATTGATGGAACAGTCAAATTATCAATTGAAATCGTTCAACCACTTAAGAGACGTCTAAGGCAGTTGGGCATTATAAATTTGCAATGATATTCATGGAAAAAACCTAATAAAACGAGCCTCGAAAATGGGAACTTTTGGACGGCGAAAATTGAAACATTTCGTGTGAAATGTTTCCCATACAAACGAGAGTGTCCGGAATTTGAAGCTGTCCGTAATATGAATCAAAACGGTACTCAGCGGTAAACAAGAAAATGGCGTCTGGCGGCGCTGCATGATTCATGAATTGTACCAAGCATATAAAGAAGTCCAGGTCCCATTAAATAAATTAAATTATTAAAAATAAATATTGTATGTGCATTGCATGCCTAGGAGTTAGGATTTTGTCTTTATATTAAAATATTCCATTTTCAACCGCCCATCAACACGCCGTCCGCTACCAGTTACCATGACCACCATACGGTTGGAAAGTGTGGCGCCAGGAAACCGTTTGCTACGGCGGGAGAGAACGAGAGAGAGGAGGCAGATAGTTGGGGCTTGTTGGAGCGATAGGATTTCAGCACGGGCTGTGAAGATTGAGCTCGCAAAGAGTGCGGATCGAGCGAAGTGATCACGCGAAGTTCTGTGCCAGAGTGAAGAAACCGGGTGTGTTAGCCTTGATTACTGGCGAATGTAAAAAGTTTGTCCGAAAACGTTTGTGGAACCTTTAGTGTGGCAGAAGATTATACGTGCCTGTACCCTAAAAGCGTGCATCCGCTGTGCCGCGTCGCGAGTGAGAAATCCTGATACCGACGTCGGTTTCCCGCCAAGATCGTCTCGACGCGAGTGCCTCTTAAAAGTGCTGAGAAGCCGAACCAGTGTCCCAGAGCTATCATCCGACGCTCATTCTCTTCCCACCGGCGGAAGTGACATCGCTGTGAGCGGAGTGGCGGCGCGGGACCAACCTAAATGTGCTCACGAGTGACAGAGTCGGCAGCCCTGAGGTTAAAAGTGTGCTGCATGAACCTTTGTTATAATTATTGAGCTCATAAAACACGGCAGGCTACGTTGGGCTGGTCACGTGGTACAAATGCCGGAGAAACGGGGGGCTTCGTGGCCGAGCGATTAGTGTTGTCAGGCAGTGAGCGCATCGTGTCATGGGGTGTGGGTTCGATTCCCGCTTCAGCCATTGAAATTTTTCGTCAGAAGTGTTTCGTGGCTGTGCCACTGGAGCATGCTTGTCCGTTGTCTAGTGTTAAGTTTACAATCTGTGCAGCTAAATGGCTGAAGACGATGTCCGTGTTTTTTTTTTTTAAGTAATATTCAGTAGGGAACCCGAACGCGGCCGTTGACTTCGTGGTAGGCCGCGCACACGATGGTTTTTTGCAGTTGAGGAGGACCTTAGAGCACTCAACGTTCAGGGCAACTGGAAGCGATTGGCTCAGGGCCGAGTCCAGTGGAGGAGAATTATCCATTCGGCGTAGATTCAACGTAGCGAATTGTAGCCATCGACCCGTTCCAACCAACAAATTAAACCAGTTCGCTTTGCTCATCGTGAAAGAAAAAGAAAGGATACATGAGCTACATTGTTTAAAGTTTCATGCAAAACAGGTTCAGAAATTGTGTATAATGCTGAAAAGAGGAATGCAATATGACAGATAGGAGAAAAAATGTTCACTATTTCGTGATCTATTTACTAAGCCATGTATTCACAACTTTTGCAAAAATATCAAACAAAAATAGCTCAAAATTTAGTTTATTTTTTTGTCCAGCAACTTGCGCTTTAAGAGCTTTAGTAATTCCAGATCATCTTCGATGTATAACTAACTATACCACCTATTTTCAACGCAAAGTACCAGCATGTCGATTATTACAGGAGATATTTCACTGACGAGTCCCGCATGAATGGATCAAATAGCTTCGGTGACTTCAATGGAACTCTTTCGCTTTCCGAAAACTTCAGCAACCTTGCACGGTTTATGTTGCTGAGCTGGCAGCAATCAACTTCGCTTTGGGGATGATCTCCAACATGCCCGCAGACCACTTCTTCATCTTCTCGGATAGCCTCAGTCCTATTGAGGCACTTCGATCAATGAAAGCTGTTAAGCATGCATATTACCTTCTTACGAAAATAAGAGAGCAGATGTGTGCACTAGTGAACAGATCATACAAGATTACTTTCGTATGGGTTCCCTCACATAGTTTAATTTATGTCAATGAGAAGGCGGACTCTCTCTCAAAGGTGGGCGCTGAGGAAGGTAAGAATTTCACACGACGATTTTTTTCATTTAGTACGTCAAAGTTCTCTTCACGGTTGGCAAAGCGATTGGCTAAATAGCCAAATGGGAGGGTTGTTACATTCAATAATTCCTAGAGCTTCCTTGCGAGCGTGGTGGAAAGTCGAGATTTCATTGGCTTGATATGAAGATTTATGTCCATTGGACATAAGTCTTGATATCATGCGAATGAAATCTCGACTTTCCACCACGCTCGCAAGGAAGCTCTAGTAATTATGGAATGTAACCACCGTCCCATTTGGCTATTTAGCCAATCACTCGCTAGATGCACATCTGCTTTAGGCTTAACCTCGCGCTGAGCAATATTTGTAATAGGTGTGGATCCGGCAATGCCCGGATACGAATGCCTCCAGGGCGCAACTATTGGATACCCTTGCGGCCCGAGGTAAACAACCCATTGTTCCTGTAAGAGATGTATTGGGAACCCATGATTTCATGTATATGGTCGCAATTTACGATTTTGTATGTAGTCCCTTTTGTGTTGGATTGTGGATCCTGGCCATCCAGCAGACGAATACCGATAAGAAATTGGTACCAACGCCATGGCACGATAATCGAGCTACCACGTTATACCTTCCGGATTAGCTGCAGAGAATTCTAAACCCAATCCTTCCTTCAAAAAACTGTGGCCATTAACCTCGAGTTGGCACGAGTATTCTGGCTCCATCCCGTACTAATTTCGGTACTATAAAAGTCAATACATTATAAATAGTACATAAATGAATTTCGGTTTCGTATAGCGTTAAACGCAACTGAGCCTCAAAAAAACAAAATGGTTAAAAACAGAGTTTTAGTGATAAAGTTCATTGTTTTATACTAGTATGAATGTTTCTATGATAGTACTACCGCGATTCATTTATTCAGGTCAATTTTGATAAAAACCTTTAAAGAATTTTCGCCACTGGTTGAAAAATTGACAGACCTATATTTTCATCATTAAGATTGTACAGCAGACACTTTTGGGAGATGAGACTGAACCACCCTAATGCGCATCTTTTCTGCTTATTCAGGGTTGCCCGAACTACAGGACGGTCCTCATGGGCACAGCAGGAAGACACTTTCCACACGCACGAGCTCATCCTTGAAACACGTGATCGACCAATTCCTTTAAGAACATCCACCACATATGAGAGCAGCAATAGGAAATGGCTCATTGGGCATGGATCTGCCCCTCACATTGCATCCAGTTATCCCACAGCCCTGAATGTTAATTATGACAACATGTCACTCCACGGGTGATAAGTTTCGTCGCAATTTGAGTCCCATCGTTTTACGGGTTCCATCCTGACATCAACACAAAATTGCTGCCAGAAAGTGAGAGTTAGACATTTACACAGTCAACATCGTGTTCGGGAACCGAACCACATAGGGAAATGGAACCGAAAAGCAAACAGCTCCGTACAAAATTTAATCTTGAATCAACAGTTCGAATTTAAGTAGATTTTTTTTCGAGAGTAAAACAAATCCCATCCCGAAGCAAGACGATCAACTCCGGCGGGAAAAAAGTATCGAATTGGGATCTCTCATCGCCATGGCGCGGCGGCACGGCGGTTGGCATCGAAATTGTGCACAGTTTTGTTTGTTTTATGACCCACTTTCGGTGACCGCTCACTATCGGAGTGAGTCGCAAGCTGCACCAGACCCAGCTGTGGTGGAAACGAGGCGTGCAGTCTAGAGAGACTTGGATGGCTGTCTGGGCCGCCGTCGTTTCACACGGTTTTCGATTTCGAAGCAGTTCCGCTCGGAATTGAAAGGTAATCCACATCGTAGCACCGATCCATCCCGTAGATGGTTACCTTCGGCAGCCGAATTGATGAACATTTAGAGAAGGCAAATACTAATGTTTTATTAAGAAACAGCCAAAATAATAATTAGAAATAAGGAATAGTCTCATCATATTTTGCAGTCACAAAATACAGACAAGCACTGAAATATATTTACGAAATATTTACTTGAAAAAAAAAAATAAGATCTGAAAGATCTATGGAGTTTGCACTGGAGTAGAAGCACCGATTTTGGCTATAGCACCAATTGTAGCCATGGCATAGCCAAGCATAGTTTTTACAGTAAAACCAGTGTCGAAAGTAGCTTGATGGTCAGAATTAAAACAGAGTCCGGATTGGACCATTTTCGCCTATCAAATTACTGCTTGATTAAAATTCTTTCATTGGCTGCTTTTCGATAAACTATACTAATGGTTATCCTTTTCCTAAGGCATGAACATATTTTCCCCATAACCTTCAGGTACAGAACAAACTGATTGGATGGAAAGTCGATGATTTTCGACGTGTCATAAAACAATGACACAAAACTTGCAGACAAGGACATCGTCAACAGCTGGAAAATTGCCTCAATGAAAGATATGATTATCACAAACAATGAACTTTTACAAGTGATCGCAACCGAACTTGTTTATATTGTCGCTGACATGATGGGATCGTTTCGTTCCGAAGAATGAGGTCGATCGAAGCATAACCATAACAGAACAGAGCTATATGCACTAGTCAGTAGTCAGCTTGCTGCAGCCAGCGCGGTGGTGGGTAGCATAAACAAACGATCATCATCGAGTCGAGTGGGCGAGTTTGGCGGATACGATCGTTTAGTGTTGTTACAAGTGCGTAAACATGTCATGTGCTATTTTGTGCCAAAGACAGCCGCACAGCTAACTAGTATAGTAGTTTATAAATAGCTTGTGGAATGTGTTGTGCAAACTTTTGAGTGCACGTTTTAAACGGTTTTTAATGATTCATATTTCTTCCTCCCTGGTATAGCACCAATGAGTTACATAGAATATACAATGTTGAAACATTGAAACAAATGTCAAATAAAAAAATTTCAGGCAAAAAACGTTACACTCTTCTATTGCCACGATTTGTGCGTTATATATTTAGGTTAAGTTAGGTTAATTAAATTGAAAACGTGTTTTTTCCTCTTATAAGCAGGTGAAATCAACTCACCTGTAATAACTGCTACGGCAAATGAAATGTAATATGTTAATAAAATCTAAAATTTGTTTTACCAAATTAGGATGATAGTGTTGTCTAGATATAAGAAATGAATGTTATGTTTGAAATGATATAAAAAAAATATTAAAAAAAAATAGTTCATGATTAACATAACTGTTTATTGGATAAAGTTGATGATGCTATATTTTGTAGTGAATTTTATAAGTCACTTCTAAGAGATGGCATTAAACAATATAGGTTTGATTATGAAGCATTTCCAGCTAAATTTTAAATGAAAAAGATATTTTCATGCTAATTTTTATCAGAAGAAATGCTGTTCTATATACATTTGTGTTCAGAATAATAGTAGTGCAAGCCGATATTCATACAAATTGCTCAACTTTGGCATGTTGTAACTTTGTTTCCCTATGAGTAATCGCCATAAAATTTTGTCAGAGAACTACAAATGTACTCAATTTCATTATCACACAGTATCGGTTAAAAAGTTAAGCACCAGGTGAAATCGCTCAATATAACAGTTTTTATTTTGTAAAATTTTGTTCAGCAACAACTTTGTAAAAAAGTGGCTTGTTTATACATTTATAGCCTGAAAGGAAATTGCTGAAACGATGAGTAAAGAAAATTCAAAAACTCAAAATACAACAAATATTCAAATTATTAAAACTACTATTATTTTGAACGATTTCACCTGATGCTTAAATTTTCAATCAAGAGCGTGAAAATCTCCATATTTTATGATAATGAAAATTAGGGATATTTGTAATTTTCCGCCAAAATTCATAGGGAAACAAAGTTACAACATGCCAAAGTTGAGCATTTTGTATTAAAATCGAGTTTCACTACTATTATTCTGAACACAACTGTAATGCATGAGGGCAAGGGGTATAAGCCCGCCCTAAACATGTTTAAGCCCCATCAAGTGAATTGTCATTTTAATCTTCGTAAGCACTTAGCTAAAGAAATTTATCGAACAATTGGGTCAAGCCCATTATGGTTTTGCGCACAACTTCTTCTTTTTCTTACTGGCGTTACGTCCCGACTGAGATAGAGACTGTCTCTATTTTTAATGAATTGCTTTTTAACCAAAATGGTCTATAAAGTAACTTCCACAGGTTCTTACGGAATTTCTACACAGATTTCTCGAGGAAAAGTTTCAGGAATTCTTCGAGTGATTTCTCTAATGATATCTACTGGAGTGTTTTCAAGGAAACCTCCAGGGATCACTCCAGAAGTTACTCTAGAGTTTCCTACCTGATTCTCCCAGAAATTTCTCCAGTAATTTTCAAAAGATTCTTTGATGAATTTCTCACGAATTTGCTTCATGAAATGCTCCAAAGCTTCTACTTCCAACAATTTCCACAGGGATTACTTTGAAATTGGCTCTGCTGGAGTTTCTCCAAAAAACCCTTCAGAAATTATTTCAAGAATTGTATCAAGAGCTCTTATAGGAAGTCCTCAATGAATTTTACCAGGAAGTCCCGGTCCTAGGTATTTCGCCATTGTATGGATAGAATAAATAACAACTACAGGTCTTACGAAAATTTCGCATGTAAAATCTCTATGGATTCTTCAAAAGTTCAGTGATGTTTTCACATCAGCAAATACTACATCATTTATTCTAGTTTTTCTTCTGATTCTTTCACAAATTTCTTCATATTATGCAGAGATTAGATGTTCTTTTTTAATTACCTTAGAGATTTATTTAACAACTTCTGCAAGATTTCCTTTGGAGTCAAGGAGTTCTTTCAAAGATCCTCCGGAATTTCTACCGAATTTTCTCTAGGCACTACGTTAGCATTCCTTTAAAAACATCTCTAGGGTTTTCTTGCCATGAATTTCTCCAATAATTTATGAAAACTGCTCTTGAATACATCTCTGATTGAATTCTTTGATAAATTTTTGAAGTTTTCCCTGGAAAATTTCTCAAAGTATTTCTGGACAAATACCTGAAAATCCTTGGAAAGAGTCTCCGGAGTGATATCCGACGGTATTTTTCATTTTATTTATTTAGTTAACATCTAAACAGATAACACTGAATCAACAATGTGGCGCCGCAATACTCGGTTCGTGGTCGTATATTTGCATCCTTGGTTCTGCCCCACGCTCGCCAAACCGATACGCACTTGATCCGCCCGCCTAGCTCACTGCGCTCCACGCCTTCTTATTCTAACCAGATCCGAAGCAAACACCATCTTTGCAGGGTTACTGGCATTCTTGCAACATGCCCTGCCCATCGTATCCTTCCAGCTTTGGCCACCTTCTGGATACTAAGTTCGCCGTAGAGTTGGTCCTTCGCCGCCACACACCGTTTTCCTGCACACTGCGAAAGATCATCCTAAGCACCCGACGTTCGAAGACTCCAAGTGCTCTGCAAGCATCCGAATATATAGTGTGAAATCTTGCAAATTCTCCATGGCAAAATTCCTAGAGGCAGGCTTGGTGGCATGACAGGAAACAATCCTGGTTGAATTCTTGAAGAATCCTAAGGAAATCGATGGATTAAAACATTTCAAAGAGTATACCAGAAACCAGAAATCCTTGGAAGTTTTTCTTATTTCCCAAGAAAAACTTCCAGGGATTTTTGGTTTCTGGTATACTCTTTGAAATTTTTCCATCCATCGATTCCCATAGGATTCTCTCCAAGATTATGAATTTCCGGAATATCTGAAGTAATTTTCCGAAAAATTACTTAATGAATTCAGGTGTTATTCAAAGATAAATGCCTGGAAGATTATTACTTGATCTATTATAGTGTGTTTTGCCTTAGGAAAGATGACCACTGAAAACTTCTGGAGAAACTCTTTAGAAATTGCTTAGAAAGCTCATAAGTCATAATTCATTCATTTTTTTTATCTATAAATAAAAATACAATGTATCGCTGACGAACTAAAACTTTTGGCAGCAATCGCAATTTTGAGACCTGATCAAATGGGGCTCCTTCAGGAAAACATCCAGAAATTCCCTCAAAAATATTCTCGAAATATCTACAGAGACTCTTCCAGAGATTTCCCCAGGATTTATTTTGAAGATTCTTTCGGGGATTTTATCAGAAAATTCTCTACCGTAATCTCTATGGCTATTTCTTCACTAGGGATTTTGCCAAAGATTTTTCCAGGAGGAACTTTTGCTCGCCCTGATACATTTTAGACCCGTTCCGATAGGGATCCAGAAATACCTTAGCAAGTCATCCGTGGATTCGACTAGGGGTTTCTCCAAAGATTCCTGCTAGTATACTCCAGAATTTCTCCGGAGATTTCTCCAGGGATTTTTTAAACGATTTCTTTTGGTATTACTTCAGAGATTCCTCTATAAAATCATCCAGAGACTTATCCAAAGATTCAGAAATATATTCAGGGCTTTCTCCATAAATGCCTCTAGGAGTTATACTAGGCCAATAATCCTCCAGGGATTCGTCAGGATTTTACATTCTGCGCCTCCAAAAAATCCTCCGGGGATTCCTCCAAAAGTTTTTCTTGTAATTCCTCCAGAGCTTCTCCCATGAATTCCTGCAGGAATTATCTCCATTGATAAAATCTTTACAAAAATCTTCCAGTGATTTCTCTACATAAATTCCTTTTGGAAAATCTCTTCGTGGATTACTCCAGAGGTTTCTCCAAGGATTATTCTTGGGGTTCTCCAGAAAAAAAAAAATCTCTACAGGGGTTTTCCTGGGATTTTTTCGATTTCACCAGCAAAATCTCTTCACTGATTCCTCCTGGAATGCCTCCATGGATTCTTCATGGATTCTTCCAGGTATGCCTCCAGGTGTCTTTCAGTAATTAACTTAGAGATTCCTTACAGATTCCTACAAAAGTTTCGCCAGAGACTCCGCCAATGTTTTTTTTTAGGAAAATGTCCTGCAGAGATTTCTTCAGCTTTTTCTTGAGGAATTTCTCCAAGGATTGCTGCAGAAAAATCTCCACATAGTTTCCTCTAGAAATTGTTCAAGGGATGAGCAGGTAGACTGTATTGTTTTATGAAATATGCTTTTTGTGTACACAGTCTTTGTTATGAAAAAAAAAACCGTTGAAAAATAGCCGATAAGCATATTGATGTTCCAGCGATTTCTTCACGAATTCCTCCAGTGATTTTCTCGGAAATCCCTCCATATGCTTATGCTAGAATTTATCCAGGACTTCTACCTGGGATACCTCTAGATTTTTTTTTCTAGAGGTTCTTTCAGGAATCCTATCAGGAACTTATTCAGGGATTACTAAAAAAAAATCCATATGGAAATGAACCAGCCACGGGTTGAAAATCTACCTAATAAAACTAATAATAATAATAATTTCTAAAAAAAAAACTGATTCAAAAAAGGGAGTTCTTGAGATTTTCTAAAAAATCGCGAAGAAAACCCTGAAAGAATTATATTTTTTTTATGAAATTTATGGAGAAATTCATGGGCAAATCGCTGTAGGAATTTCTAGAGGAATTCTTGAGGAAAACTCAGAAGATTTTTTGGAGGCTCATAACGAATCTCCAGAGAAATTTTGAAGGGGAATCCCTGGAGGATTGCCTGGAAAAATCCTTGGAATAACTCATGTTGCGATTTTCTTGAAGGTATCCCTATGAACCTATGAGATCCCTGGGAGAATTCCTAAACTCTTGAGGGATCCCTATCTTTTTCTGTTCGGGATGAACCACTGCGACCAGTTTTCTTTGATCTTTTGTGGTATACCCGTATCCTTTGTTTAGTGCATGTACTCCAATATTATTGAGAAATAATGAAGTAGTCGATTTTTATACAATTATCATCCATTACCATTTTGCAAAAAGCTTATTTAGAAAAATATACTTTTTGAAGGGAATAGTTTGGCAACATTAAACTTTCAAAAGCACGCCCCTTAATCAGGTTCGGCCACTGAGCTGGTTGAATGATACATCGGTACTCTTGCGTATCAAATTATTGCTTCTACTTATAAGGTTCAAGCTCGTTTTTTGACACTGTGAACAGGTTTCATCGCATTCGACATTTAAATTCCTTGAAACAAGCAGCTTATTTTAGACCGTAGGAGGTCTGCTACTGCACTGATTGGGAATCGCGTATTTCCTAAATTACGAAAGATATGCATTTGAACTTATCACTTAATACTTGAAAGTATTTGTCTCATGAATTGAAACCTGCCTCAGATGCTGATTGAGTCATTTTTTCCAGTTTGACCTCTTTATCATCTTGGACAAAAAGATGTGTCTTAGTGGCGTGTTACTCTTTTATACTCTTCCGACTGTAACTTACAAGTATTAACAAAAACAGCTACAACAAGAGTACAATATGATAGATCTTACCTCGTAACGAGAGATCCCTATAGGAATCATGAATTTAGTTCTTGACGAATCCCTAGATGAATTTCTGAAATCTCCCGAAGAATACCTGGATCGATCCTTGGAGGAAAACTCAGGAATTATTCCTAGAGGAATTTCTAGGAGACTACCTGAGGAAATTCTGGAGAAATATCTAAAGTAATCCTTGAAGTCTTAGTGTAACCTACAGAAAGCTTTGAAGACATCTCCATAAATCCCTATAGAGGGTTTCCCGGAGGAATACTTTGAGAAGTATCTGGAAGATTTTTTGGAGTAATATCAGTCAATCGTCAAGTCAATAGCTAGAAGAATCTTTGGAGGAATATCTGGAGAAGTCCTAGAAGTAAACTAGTAATCTAGGAAAATCCCTGAGAAATCCTTGAAGAACATCCTGAAGAAATCCCAGTAAAGATTTCACTGGAGGAGTCTATGAAGGAATCACAACTTCAGAAACTCTTGGCTAAATCGCTAGAGATATCCCTGCAAAAATCCGGGAATAAACCATAGAGGAACTCCAGGCAAAATTTCTGAACGAATTGATGAAGGTATTTCTGGAACCTTAGCGGAACCGGTCTAGAAAATCTGGTAGCAAACTAGTGGAATCCCTGGAGAAATCGCTACAAGTATTACGGTAAAGATTATCTTGGAAGAATTTCTGGTAAAATGTGGAATTCTGGGGGAATCTTTGAAAGAATTCTTGGTCTTCTTCTTCTTTCTGGCGTTACGTCCCAACTGAGACAAAGCCTGCTTCTCAGCTATGAGCACTTCCACAGTTTTAACTGAGAGCTTTCTATGCCAATTGACCATTTTTGCATGTGTAAATCGTGTGGCAAGTACGAAGATACTCTACGCCCTGGGATGTCGAGAAAATTTCCAATACGAAAAGATCCTCGACTGGTGGGATTCGAACCCACGACCCTCAGCTTGGTCTTGCTGAATAGCTGCGCGTTTACCGCTGCGGCTATCTGGGTGTAAAAGAGTCTATAGAGATTTTTTGGAGGGTTTATTAGAGCCATATTTTAATTGGTCCCAAATTTTCGATTTCTGTGAAAAGTTATAATTCGTCAGCGATAAAATGTATTTTTATTTATAGATAAAAAACCTGAATTGTGACTTGTCGGATGATACCGATTCCATAAACATATCATATTTTTTTCTAATTTGGCCGTAACGGAAATAGTATCGGCTCTAAAGGCACGTTCCCCACCATTTAGGAGATTTGTGTCATTATGCTTGAACTTTATGTTTGATTTTTGGTATGGTGTTTAGACTTGGGTGAAAAATCATTCGAATCCGGAATACTCCGATCAATTCCGTCCAAATCTAATTGTTTGTCCCCTTGATGTTCTTGTAAATCGAAATGAAAAAAAAAACTACATGAAATTTGAACCGTCATACTGTACATGTGTATGAACTGCTGAATATGATGTGTTCCATTTCTTTCTGAAACAGTTTTAAGATGGCCATGCTCTCAAAAAAAAGTCAAAAGTTCCATCAAGAGTTCTTTCATCTTTCATATAAAGCTAAAAGAATGAAAATCGATTCATAAATGGATTTTTGAGAGTGTTTCAAAGTCTTGTGACCCTTCACCTTCCGTGGATACAACGTAGTATAGAATTCGACCATCGCGTGGCACTGGCGACGGTATGGACTTCCGGTTGGGGCTGATTATACGATAACTCGAGATTGTTAGCATATAGAAGGAAGCTGTCTTCGGCAAAATTGCTCAGGAGAATAAGGACTTCCACATGGATTACACTTTAGCTCGGAATTTGACCATCGCGTTGTGCTGGCGTTTTTATGAACTTCAAATTGGAGCTAATTATGCGATATTTCGCAAATGCGTACACATAGAAGGATGTTGTTTTTTAAGACAATTCTCAGACAAACGTCATGTAATTGGAATAACTATGGATTTTTCAGGAAGAAGTACCAAGTACAAACATTTTAGAGTTCTAATAGTTAACAAAGGAAATTCCCTAAAACTTCCTGGATGAACTTGAAGAAATTATTGCAAAAATATCAAGAGAAAATCGTGAAAGTAACACAAAAAGTGGTACCCATTTACCGCATCCAAAGAAACCTCTTATATAAAGAATTACAACTAAGACCTCTGGCAATAGTTAAGAAACTATTTCTGGAGAAATTGTGGAAGAAAATGCAAAGGGAGATAATTTGTGCAAGGAACTTTCAAAGAGTTTCCAATGAAAACAGAGAAACAAATTGCTGAAAGAAATTCGTGAGAAACTCAGGTGTTGAGAATCTTCTCTTAAACAAATCTGTTAAGCTGTCTTCAAGAAATTTCAAAATTAAAAATGATGTTTTTGAAGTTTGTAAGATCCGGATACAGCCAGAGTGGTATCGAGAATATAAAAGCTCATTGTTCAAAATGGCTTGCGTTAACTTGCTTCGTTCATCAACAACAACAAATAGGTAATCAGACATAACAAAAATTCTGTAATCTAAATATACAACCAAAAAAAGTAATCGTGATAGGGTGCAGAGCTGCTTGGGCACTTCCATGATTCACTTTTGCATGGGAGGTTTTTCTCTGCCGAATCTTCTGAAACTTTGCCATAAAAAGCATTTCAATACGACGCATGTTGTGGCCGAATATGACTTAGTAGCTTTCAAAAAACACCACTGCCGAAGTGAATCAAAAGTGCCAAGAATAGGATCCGGGTCCCTATAGTTCTTTTTATGATTTAAGAGTTGATGATGAAGTTAGAGTGTCTAGCAATTAGACTTATACCGAAAATCCTTTCAAGTTTTGTTTTCTTTGGTAATAAAGATATATTTTAATAAATTACCGTTGGTAAATCTTTTAATATATTGCCGTGAATTCCATAAAAAATCTTGACGGACGGATTTCTTTCATCGTTTCGGTATAACAATCACAGTTTTTTTGGATGCGATTTTTTCATAAAACACTATTACGGTAGGCAGGTTTTGTCCGCGTTGTGATGCAACGCCAGAGGTAAGAAGACGAAATCAATAAAACTATTTCCACATCACCTGAAACGGATTGCTTGACAGACATTTATACGCAATCTAGAAAACACATTGCAGAGAGAACGTGATCGATTGAAAATAATAGCTAGCAGCAAAACTTGCTGTGCCAATTCCCTTCTTCGACGGACAGATTCGATTGTTGTGTTGCCCCATCAAAACCTAAAGAGATGCATTTCGATTCCTATTCGTTTTGGAATTCCCTGCACAAACAGGCACATTACATAAGAACTTCAAGCAATTGGACGAGAGGTTGTTTGTTCTGTACACTCAAGAAACTGCCCAACAAACATTTTTGTGGAATAGGAGTTGAACAGATCACTCTCAAGCATATTTTAGTTGAATAAACTGTTATTCAGCTACTAATGCTATTTGGGTGAATACAAAAATATCAAAAAATAAACCTTATAAAATAATACGAACTGAGAAAATTAAGCTTCTATGAGACATTAGTGTATGTTCTTAATAATGCATAAGACTGAAAATCATAATGCGCCTTATGAATTATTGCAGTTTCCGAAAATAACAAACTACACAACGATCAAATCAAAAGTAGTCAGAAGAATGCATAGTTAGTTTCATACGGAGATATTTATGGACTTTTTTTTGTCCTAAGGTGCCGGTGCCATTAGTGGACTACCTAAGCTATAAAAAATCATAGCAAAATAACGAAAAGCCTTAGCAGAGATCTTTTGGCGTCAACAGAAAGATTTCAACCTCTACTATATTGGAAAAATATAAAAAGAGTGATAAAACTAATTTTTTAACATAAAATCGCTTGAGCCACTATTGGTACACGTGTTCCAGTAGTTGCGCTTGTGATCCAGTAGTAGACGTTTGGGAATTATACAAGGAATTTTAAACAAAAAGGCAAATTTTTATACAGGTTTAACATGTTTCCCTTCGAGCAGCAACTAATATCTTTCGAATGAAGCATTAAGCACATCTCTGGGACTTTTCTGCATTTTTATACATCCATTTTAGAAACTGCTTCCATCCGTTGATCCACTACTGGAACACGACGGCAACTATTGGTGCAAGGGAGCAAATTTTTTGCATAAACTTAATTATTTATATGACTTTTTGATGAAATAAAAAGCTGAAATTTGGCAAATCGACTAAACTAGAGGCGATCTATCCACCAAAAATAGCACATGTCGTTTTTATCAAAAAATGTACGTTTTATTCCATAGTCCAATCTACTGGTACATTACAACCATTGGTACCGGCACCCTACTTAAGATTTCAAAACGTTGTATAATTATTTCCCTAACATAGAAATTGATCCGTTTTCTCATGTTTCATAGTCCATATTATTGTAATTCTATTTCAAATTTATGGGTCATTTTCAAAATTATGTTTTATAAATTTCCCAATTGTTTCTCCCTGAGTGTTTACTCACCTTTTTTCCACACTGGAGAACCTATGAAGCCATAAATCCACATGAAGGGAAATGTCACGCCAGCTATCTATTCTTGCACTCACGTTGACACCGGCATGCATCCAGAACACTACGGTCGAAAGCGGAGAAGTGATTTCTTCTTGAAGGCAGAATGTCCCTGTGGGGGCAATATTTGCACAATTTCTTCTCTACACTTCACTTTTCCTTCACCGTGGCTCGATATTTGCAAAAGAAATCACCACGGAATTATCGGTATCGGCGAAAACGGCGACGGCATGCTGGTTAGTAGCTCAACATTATTATATTACCATATTATATTGCAAGTGCCCCGCGTTGGCTTTGATGACGTCATTACCCGGCCCAACAGGCTAGAGCCAGAGCTTGTACACCGAGGTTGGTCTGGAAATAAAGCAAAATGAAGCAAATGGTGGTCGGTTAGAGAGCGAGTCGTTAGCGAAGGAACTGATTTGCGCTATAAGTTTTACTGGGACTATGGCTGGGGGGAATGACTACAAGTTGCAGAGCTCTTTCGGTGGAAGGATTTTTATGGGCTCGAATGTAAGTCAGTCAGTCGCCATTCTGCCGACATGTCTTACCCCTATGCAGTGCAGGCTGATGGGTTCGTGGGTTGTATGTAGCTCTATAAGGTTCTATATTTGCTCACGATATATATGTAGGCCTCTTGCCGTACTTCCCCTGTTGCTCTTGGTTGGCGAGTGTGGCAAAGTCGAAGGGCATTCGAATAACCCAGTCGCCAGATTGGGTGTTGAATAACAGGTTACGACTTGAGGAGGAGGTGCCTGGTAATTCCTTTTTTATGCATTAAACTTCTGTCTTCAAGTTTGCGCAATAAGTGAATGCACATGATCGCAAGTTGTTCGTCGTGCATCGTTTGCCGACCATTCCTATGCAGCGCGACAAGTTTCCCAACCCAACCTGTTGTTGTGGTAGGTTAGGGAGATGGATTGAATAAATGATTCCGTGGCATGCAATCTTATATGTTTGGAATTATGGAACGACTGCTCGTAAGAACGATAGTTTGTTTGACACTTTTCAGATAGGTACTCATAATATTCAAGCAAAGGATTAGTGTAGGCAAATTAATTAGATACGAGATGGGATTATAAAGATATGTCAAGACATTTAGTATTTTAGGCTTGTATTGTACGTAAAAGTGTCAATAAAGTATTCAAAAAATATCTGTGGTATCATAATTGATGTATCGGTTAATGACTGCAATAGTAAATACGCCGGTTTTATAACTCAGAACTTTAACAAGTACACGTCTGCATTTCGAAAGACCATTTGTTAACTGCAAGCAGTGATACAAATGCTCATCAAATTATATGATGCAGCTCAGATACTTTTTCAAGAAACTCCAGTCTGAAGGAATACTTAAGTAGTACAGACTTCGTCCAAACTCTTTGTCCATTGACTTGCCATAATTTCCGCAACATCCTACGTTATGGAATCTTTTCCAGAAACTCGTTCTCTGTGATCTGTTAAGACTACAAAAGGAACAACATGGTGGAATTCTGACCTGACTAGACTTAGGAAACAAAGTAGAAAGGAAATAGACAATATTCAACTGGATCAGAGCCGTTCAAGTTAACCTCAGGCAATGCCTATAAGAAAGGTCTAACATCTGCTGTTTAGGAAAGCCTTAGTATAAATGTTGCCAGTTTGTGTGAAATCAGTCGGTTGAACATAATGTAGGGATTTCGAACGAAATTTACTGGCCTAACGATACTTCTTCTCATTGGCGTAGGAACAGGGAGGGCCAGGGGGGCCTGGCCCTCTCCAGAATCTTCCAGGCCCCCCCCCCCAGAATTTTTGATGACAATAAAAAAAAATAACAATTTTACATGGAGCAGAATCTTCTGAATCAATTTACATAACTCTTGTTATTGATAAAAATCTCTTCAGTAGTTACGTTATTTTATGTTAGCGAGAAAATCTCGCTTGAGTTACACAGCATCAGCGTGGCGGTTCTGAGTTCGTTGAATCGCACGACAACCTTAAGCTTAACCGTCCAGCTGTCGTTCAATTGACTGCTGTTAGAACTAGCTTCTCGTTGTATGCGATAAGCGCAATTTTTCGACATCTCAGTTGCAAAAAAAAAAAAAAAATACCTTGGTGTAAAAAAGCGTCAATATCCTGGAAATTTGATTTCTAAAATTTTTTTTTTTTCTTAATAACACTGTGGAACACGTTTTTGCCTCAAGCATCTAAATACCACTATTTACTTAATTAAGGGTTGCCGAATCCATTGCCGTTTTCAAAAATATCACAGTGCGTCTAGTTTTTGAGATATTGGCTGTTGAAAATGCAAAATTTGACTATTTCAGCCAACTTGCATGCAAGTTTCCCAGCTTGTATGGCAATTTATTTGAATAATTTGCCACTGAATTCAAACTTTATGTGTATAACAACACATATCAGCAAAGTTCATAATACTATCCATGTTCAGAAGTTTGTTTTTGGTGTTTTATAAAAGTATTATATTTTTTCATATTAGAGAAACAAAAAAAAATGTATGGAGACTGCAAGCATGTAGAAAAAATCAATTAATAAAAATTTTATCATACAATTTCAACCAAATTATGTGTAAAATGAAAGTTGAAATCCTATTTTGCATGCTTGCTGGATTGGAGCAAAAAAAAAGTTTGATAAATCATACTTTAAATCTCATGTAAACATCAATTTAACCAGTGTTTTATACAACTTTGGTGACCTGTAGCTAAAATTTGTGACGTGCAGGAACATTTCTGAGAACGGCATAAGATTCAGCGGCCCCAAATCTACTAGAGACACATAATTTAATCCTTGAGACACGCAAACATGTAATTTTTGTTACGCTGTGTAATCCAAATAATTCTGTTTCAGTATAAAGCAAGTGAATATGCACTGTTTTTGTTTTTTTTTAGGATACCCTGTTCGAGGTGTCCGGTGATTTCTTTTATCCTCATAAATTTCGGCATAGCCAAGTTTTCTTCAAATAAATGAAAGAAATTTAACCTGGTGTGAAATGTAACAAAATCGACCATATTGTTTTATTCCAGCAATAAATTCTCTCTTTGATTTTGATTTTTTTTAAGTATTCTCGCATGAATAAATTTATTGCTTAAACAATATTTTTTCAAGAAATCTTATAATTTCTAGCAAATATTTAAAAAAAAAACTCTTAGATGTTCTTTATACAATTTTAGTGGCTTCAGAAATTTTGCAAATATCTTGGAAATTAGTCAAATAATATTGTGGGACTTGTTCATCCTTTCAAAACAAGTCTTCCTATTGGACATCCATTCCTGCCCTGTCCATGTCTGCTTTTTATTAGCAAATTGATTCCGAAATATGTTCTCAGATTTACCTAAAATATGTTACCCAATCTTTCAAAAGTTCAGTTTTTCTCACAATTTCTCCAAAAAATAATTGATTCTGTCAAATCTAATACTGAGGTATTTCGCTGAAAATTCTACTAGAAATTCTTCTGCGAATTTCTGTAGTTTTCACAAAATTGTTATTACAATTTTTTTCGCGAAGTTCATCAAAGTCCTTAAGAAATGTTTCCAAAATCTGTCACAAATTACGTCAAAAATTCTTCTATGTTTTTTTTTCTTGAAATGTTGATTCAAATCCCCAGATTGGAAAAAAAAACATTGATTTTAAAAATGTCTCTTGCCTTCGAATCTTCAGAGGAAATTTGTTGAAAAACCCTAGACAAACTTAAGCTTTCGAAACTAGCATAGCGGTAAAAGAATTTGTAGAGAAACATGTAGCAAAATAACTGAGAATGGGGAAAGCATTTTTTAAGATATTCATGAAGAAATTTGTATTGATCTTCCTTAACACACTTCTCTAAAAATAATGTATTTTATAGTGTGTCAGAGTCCATTTTTTGTTTCGCCCTCGAACTTCTAGATGTTTTCTGGCAGAATTCTAGAAAATCAGAAGTCAAGAAAGAATATGAATTACTGAATTACTTTTTATTGAAGGGATTTTCTGCCGTAGGCAGGTTCATCCCCAAGAAAGAATAGATTTCAAGGATAATATCTAATGAAGATCCGAAGGAACTTCTTGATAAGTTTTGTGTTTTATTTGTAAATTCATTAGAAAGGTTTAAATTATCATGTAATTGCACCTCTAGAGAAAAGATTATAAATTATCTCTCAATGTATCATTGCCCATCTACTGTTGCACCAGCTTCAATATTTTGTTTTTATCCTTCCTTCACATGATGCTTTGAGAAACTTCGTACAGAAATCTTTCCATACTCCAAAAAACAACATTTTGAAGAATCTTAAAACGGTAAATTGTAAGCGTTTTTAAAAAATACAAAAATACAAAGTTTTTTCAAACCTTTTTTTTTGTAAGTGTTTCCTTAGGAATCTGAGGAATTTGCATAGCAATCTCTAAAGATATTGATATATTTTTGGAGTAATTTTTGAACCAAAACATTGTTTGTGAAGTTCAAGAATGAATTGCAAAATCTTAGTAAATCTGATGAAAATTTCTTCAAAAAATTCCCCAAAAAATCGTTAGTGCAGTTTAACGAAAAAAGTTTTCGGAAAATACTTAGATAAATCTCTGTTATTTTTTTCGGAAGAATCTTAAGGAAACAATAATATAATTCTGTAAGAATAAATTACGTGCCAATTCTCTGAGTATTTTCACGGAAGAGTTTTTGAAAGAATAGTTGAACGTATTCCGCTAGGAATTTTATAAATTGTTAGAATAATTCAAACATTTCGTAATTTATGAACAAAAAAAATCGAGACAGTTTTTTACGGAATATTGCTCATTGATTCTAGAGAATTCCAAAAAAATAATTATCTGTGAAAAAATGCAGACAGATCTGCGGAAAACTTCTTTAAGAAATCATGATTAACATTTTTCCAATTGAATTATTTTTAATTGCTAATGGAATTCTTGTGGAATATTACGAGGAATCCTTAGAGTAACACGTGGAAGAATTTATGCAGGAAGTCTGGAAAGTTTTTGCTGAGATTTTTTCAAACAATCCTGTAGAGGAGATTTTGGAAGTTTATAAAAGCAAAATTATAAAAACTGTAGGCGAACTCTTTGAAAAATTCGTGGAATGAATCCTTGCTTTGTACTATTTTCTGGGAGAAATCTTCAGTAATTCCTGAAAATCCTTAACAAGTTGCTAATGAACAACTGCAGGATATTTTAAACTAACAATTGGTATTTATACGTAATAAGTGCGTAGAGAACCTTACAGGAGAAATTATTAACATAATTTCTAAAACATACTCTGGCGGAATTCCCAATGAGTTTTGTAAAGTTTGTAAACAATTTGAAAGAGTTTCTTCGTGAAATATTTTAGTAAGATTAGAAAGTCTCAGATCGCTTTTCCGTGGGAATTCCAGGACAAACTCAATGAAAACTGGTTAAGGAGTTCTTGAAGAAAGCGCTGAAGAGTACGAAAATAATTCATGAAGAAATTTCCGTAGGAATTCTCTGAGGAATCTCTTCAAAGGACATGGTTAAACACCTGAAAAACGTGGAAGAATCACAAAGGACATTCCTTGTGATATTTTTTTTGCTAGAATTAAAGGAATTTTGACCGGATTACAAAAAGAATAAATGTTTTCCGTAGCGAAAATTGAAATTTACAAACATCACCCATGTGCCACGTAATGAGACAAAATAACAAATAAATAAAATCAATACAAATCTGTTAAAACTAAGAAATTTGTGAGAACCATGATTATTGGGACCGGCATTACTTCTGTAAAAGAAGTATTTGCTAGGCCCCCCCTAGGCCCCCTCCAGAAAAAAATTCTAGCTACGCCAATGCTTCTTCTATTGCAAAAGTCTTAAAACGTGTATTCCTCATACACTTCCCCAGATGTGTGAACATAACATTTGCGGATGACTTCAACTATCAGTATACCTATAAGCACGAAAGAGAAACCCTTAATCAGCATCAGAAATGTAGATACGCCAAAGCTCTTATCCTATGATTGCCGGACTTCAGAAAGCTCCACACGAAGCAGATTTCTGTAGGGTAAGACTATGCTTTGAATCTATAGACCCATTTTGTTAATTGTGACAGACATACCATCGTCGGGGGTAAGATTGGGCATTTTCGTAATTTGACATGATATGTTCTTTTGAATATAATAAAATATAAGAAATTGGTTTGTTTTTCATTGAATGGTAAACGTATGCTACTTTCGGATGGCTTCGACTTCCAGACTGAGAAAGCCATCCGAAAGTGGTATTCAAGATCCAGTCGAAATTACCATTACGTATGAAATTTGGCCCATCCTTACTCCATTCAAGGGGGTCTCATTGGGCCAAACAAACAAGAATTAACTCGGAATAAGAGCAAATCAATTGAATCTATGTCTTTTTCTCATGTTTCTTACAGCTTTCAAATGACAGTTATTATTTTGGAATTTTGGAATAGTATCATCAACCTAAAAAAGAGATTTTTCATAACACAACAAAAGTGACAAATTTAAAGCTTTTTTCGATAATTTATTGAAAAGTAACTATGAGCTCCCAAGATCTTACTTTTTGACGGTAGCTGTTGATAACTGTAAGGAACATCTCGTTAAAATTTTATAACAATATTCCCAAAAATTGCTGACATATTTCAGACCATGCTTTGGCCCATGTCACCCCTAGGACAAGTATCACCCCCGATGGCGATACTTTATAGAGCTTAAAAGCTTCAATGATTCCTTGTGAGCTTTTTATTTACTAATGTATGAATGGACCATGTCAAAACAATAATCGCAAAAATGACCTATATTTAGAGACTGAACAATAATTATTAATAAAACCGATGGAAGAATCATAAGAATGCTGAAACACAATACATTTTATTTTAACTGTAAATAGAAAAAAAAATATGGGTGTTGTGAATCTGAATGTTTTTTTTTTTTCAATGAATTTAATAAATATAAAACCCCGTCAAATTTGTCAAAATTTCGTAAGCTGGAAATGACTTTTCAAAATTATTGCAAAGTAAAGCATCTCATATTGATTGATTTATTGTTGTTAGAAAGCAAGCATAAACAACTAAAACCAATTGCTGTACACAATAATTATGATATTCTTCAAAACAGGATTTTCCATAGAAATATTAATATAAAATTCATAGAGGAATGATTACAATATGGTAAAGAACCAGGACCGGATTCACAAAAGAGTTACAATGCTATAATATGCTCTCATTAGTAATTTCCCTTATAACTTTTATGCTTTGTGATCCGGGTAAGGTTCTAATTACCTAAAGTAAGATTGAACTGCTTTGAAACCATAATAAGCACAGAGTAAGTGACAAAACCTTCTTTTGAGAAAAACGGTTTTGAAGTTTCTCAGCAATATTTTAGTTCGTACAAATTAGATGAGAGTCAAAAAACAAGCCAGTATAATTATAATATTATTTGAGAAGTAAATACCACATACAAATTCTCTTGTAAAGCTTGAACACAGTACAATATTTCAGTACACTTAACTCACAATTGACCTACATGTCACTCTCACTTACTTTGGGCTCCTCAATTGTAATTCAACATAACTTTTTGGAAATATATGAAAATAATTTTGGATTTCCTCACTTTTCAACGTATTTGTTCTTTAAAGTTTAAGGAATATGTTCACCAGTCACCGCACTGTCAGAACATTATTTTTTTCATTTTCATTCATTCTTATATTTATGTGAATGAGTTCCAAACAAAACTCTTCGAATCAAACAAAAACAGAAACTCTCAGATCCAAAACGATAAAGCAAATATACTGCACACTACTGACAAGGCTAAAAATGATTTAAATTTCAAGCCACAGAAAACTATTCTAACAACAAATTAAAAATCTTAAATTTTATAATGTTTTGATGTGATTCAAAACGTTGGCACATTTGGACGGTTTCTGATAATTTTTAAATGTTCAAAAATATTTATTTCAGTCATATTTTGTGGGGCCCCTAAACTGTGGAGGCCCGGGGGTCATGGCCCCCTCATGCGCCGTCAGGCAAAACGGAGTCGATTTCATTTGATTTGGTTTACTAAATCTTGTTTGCTTCTGGGGAATACAATTATCTTTAGGTAAGGATGGGATTTGAAGGTTTTATTGATTACAGTTAGCAGCAAAGTGGCGGTATGATGCTGTTTTTTTTGTACGCTAGGAATCTTCAGCACTCAGTATCTTCAAGCCTAAATGACCTTCAATTAAATGACTAAATCAGAATACACGATTATATTTACAAATGCGTTGATTTAATTTAATCTTTGCCAACGTTTCGGTCCTTGTATCGGACCTTCTTCAGGGCTCGATATCAATCCGATCCAAGGGTTTTGGACGGCGAAGATTAAATAAAATCAATAAAAAATTAAATGAAGGTTACCGTTGTTCAAAAAAAAAAAAAACAGTCGCATCCAATAGATATTAACATTTATGTTACTAGTTACTCAAACATGTTGCCAAAAACGGATCTCTTTTGTTGCCAAAAAATTGAATCCCACTGTATTCTGATTCATCGTTAAATTTGAACCGTAATCCAAAGTATTTTTTTCCGTGCACTGGAATAGTTTTTAACGCGTTTGAAAATAGAATGGCAGTGGAGATGAACTAGCCAAAAAAAAATAATAATCATTAGTATGGAAATCACTTTAGAATCATCCTTAGGGAAATTTTATTACGCGATGAGCTGATATTATGAGAATTGAAATGTCATTGAGTCTAAAGATTCGAATCTGTTTTAGTCACTTTCAATTAATATTGGGAAATTCAAGCGCATTTCATTTTCATTTTTAAACAACCAAGTTCTAGATCATTCTCTTCTCTATCATCACGAATTCTGACTCCTACAATGGCGTCGATGCGTCGCTAGTTTCTCGTTTAGTAAATATCATATCATTATTAACCTTCCATTTCCGGCGTGGCCGGAGCTATAATGTCTTTTTTTTTTATCTTTGACCTCCGATCAGAAAGGTGTTTGCAACGGTTTACCACAAATAATTAAAATAATTATCATGAAGCTAACAACACAACAGCTTTTAGTAAGATCTGTTCTGGTGTACCTTCTTTGAATCTTCAATAATTGAATGCACTCATAATAAACCTTAATAAATAACGCCTAAGATCAGCAAGCATTGAAATTGTGAGCATGAGCATGAGCATAGATGACCGTACAATTCGTAGTTGCTACTCCGTGATTGACCAGAACAATCGAAGTTGCACAGGGAATTAATGAATGGGGCTTGGGATGAGCTTACCATTCTTTCATGTGCACAAATTGAGAGCTCAAATATTAAAAGTCAATTACGGCGCCGGCCACGTCCTTATGGTCATCGGGGAAAGGAAGGAATATTAGTTAGACAACCGTTGTTACTAGAGACCGAGTATACCTCTGCATCTCCACAGTTGTCATGGTAAGGATATTGGGTTAGTGGGATAAGGTAAAGATCTGGGAGTCACCAATAATTGGTGATGCAATCCATGATATATATAATATATAATCACGCCTAATCAGAATCGCGAAATAATTCGATTATCGCATTGTACGCCGAACAAGTGTTCATCACTCGCCCACTCAGGAGCAAGTGACGCGATCAATAGATCAAACACTACTAACTACTACGATCCGCGGTGTTTTTTCATTTCAGTACGCGAACAACGCGCGACATGTTTGATCCTGCCCTTATCGCCCGCCACCGCAGGAGCAAGCGTCAAGGTCGACGGATCAAACACAACTCTGATCAGCAAGCATTAAAATTGTTACCAAAAACAATGGGCTTATCGATCACGATTTTACTACTGTTTGCTACATTGTCCTTAACAGCTCACATGATGTCAAATTAATTTCAATAAAATAAGTACTTAGTTGGGGGACGGACCTGGTGTAGTGGTTAGAACAAACGCTTCTCATGCCGAGGACCTGGGATCGTATCCCATCCCCGAGATAGTCATTAAAAAAATTCAGTTACGACTTCCTTTGGAATGGTTGATAGGAGCTCTTGGTCGCAAGGTAAAAAATCTCGTTAATAAAGATAGATAAAAAAGTACTTACACTGATAGGCAAAATAAAGTGCCCACCTTACCAGTTTTCGAATTTCTCTCATTGATTTGGTTCAAATTAAAGTTAACACACTTAAATCTTTTTTGATAGTTTATTTTTGATATTCTTTTAAAGTTGCACTTACGAAATTTTGATAAAAAAAGAATTTAACTCAAAAAAAAAAAAAAGAAAATCAATTTGTATTGAACAAAAAAATAGTGACAAAAATAAGTGCCCACTTCCTTCTTGGCCCCAGAAAAGATGGTTTGAGAAAAATAAAAAGCAATTTAATAGTTAATGTGTCCTCCTTTGGCCTTAAGGACTTGCTGGAGGCGCTTCGGCATGCATTTCACCAGGTTTTGTAGGCGTTATGGATCTAGTTCTTCCCAGGCGCGCTCCAAGGCTTCAAAATAATTATTTTTGTTGGTAACACCAGTTTTGTCAACCCTGACATCGAGAATCGCCCACAAATTCTCGATGGGGTTGAGGTCTGGGCTTTGTGGAGGCCATTCCAGCGGTTTAATCCGACAAAACCGGAAGAAAGACTTGGTCTTCGTGCCAGTATGCTTCGGGTCGTTGTTCTAGAGAAATATGAATTTCTCTTCAAGGTCTGTCTAGATCAGCGAAACCTCCAGATTTTCCCGCAAGATGTTGATGTAGGAATCTGCCGTTGGGTGCACGAATTTTCTAAATCATGAGTGTCATTGAAGGCTCTAAATGCGGGAAATGCAGCGGGGAAATAGAACATTTTTCTACAGTAGTTCTGGGTTGCCCTTAGCAACGGGTGTTTTGCTATTTTCAAGGCTTTTTGCCTGCAGCAGCGATGGGCGTGAGTTTCACTGGCTTCGCTGACTGTGATTGGCTTTGCTTGGCTACTGTAGAGTGAATTTCAAGATTTTTCCCAACCCTGATCATAGATATAATGCCAAAGACCAATATGAGGTTCTGGCCACATCCGGATACGCCCGAATCGGTTCCGGGAGGGCCTCAGTGGGACACTTTCGTAATCCTACTCACTCATATCGTGCGAAGGCTCAAAATTTATGAATTGTCATCATGAACATCATAGCTATATTGCCGTTGACCAATATGAGGTTCTGGTTACATCCGGATACCCCGAATTGTTTATCCAACAGCATCACTCCATAAATCAATATGAAGGTTCTGACTAGATACTTGAAATCTTAGCGAAATGCTGAGGCTGGTTCGAAGGAAACAAAACCTGGACTAAGACACAGAGCTTGGACGCGGAAGCAGATCCTCTTCGTGGAGATATAGCCAGGAGGCTGAGCTGTAGTCTGGAGGAAGAGTTAGCATGGACGAAAATCTAATATAGATTTGAAGGTCAATACGCGTTGAACAAATTCAGCGTGATACGAATGCTGACTCATCTAAGGAACTGGTCAACAGTGTTGGAAGGAACTTGGTAGTCTGGAGAAATTGATGCTAGGTGAATTTGGTTGGGAGGAGCTCACGGAAGAGCTTGGCAACTAATTTCAATACTGTCGTTAGCAACTATAATAAGGGATACAAGGTGTAAAAAATGGCTTCATTTAAAGGACGAATACAAATTAATAAAATGATGTAGTTTATGAACCAGCATCAAAGCTTAACAAATGATATAGAATTTCATCATATGACTTTCGAAGACATTCTAAAATTTCTTTATTATTTAAATATGGAGCACTTCTGCCACAAGATTAACTGATATTCTAAAAATAAAATTATACTTTTCTTTAGTTAATTGCATCAAGGTTAACAATAAATTGTATAAGAATGTATTTAGCATTGCGAACGAATTCCAAAAAACTACATGTTGTCATAAAGGATTGTTCGGTCTCACCGCAACCATTACCTATTCATTACAAGGCGCAGTAAGATACAGCAGCAGCGCAGCAGTGCATATTCAATTTCTCTTCTTTCGCCCCAGCTAGCAGCAAGCAGCCCAATTGCTTTGATGCTCTTGCGTTGGGCTGCGTGATGCTAGCTGTCGGCGCATCATATCTTTGTAATGCAATTCGCACCTCCGTACTACCTCGCATGTATAAAAGAGGCACCGTTTCGTTTGTAATGTTAGTTGTAAGTTGTGATCGTTACAAGTAGTATCCCCCACCGAGCAGGAGCACTGCCTCTCGGTGGTGGGCAATAAATCATCGTAAAGGAGAATATCGTTCGTTATTCGTCTGCCCCTTCGGGACCAAAAATTACACAACGTAGGGCCTGGTCAACCCTGGACGAAACAAGGATATATAGAATGAAATAGTCAAAAGAATTTGTAGCGAACATGTCTTAAAATTTTCTCTAAATATTTAATTTTTTCAACAACATTTATGAAAGGGCTCTATAAATTTTGATAAGGTATAGTGCCGTTTGAATTTGTCAGAAATCCAGAAAAAAATCATGTTGCCAATATCGAACCCTGTCAAAATCAAACAGTTGTTTTTAATCATACTTTTGTATTTATAAACACGGATTCAATTTAATTATTTTGAAAAAAAGACACAAAGAAACATTTTGATAACCAAGATCGGGGACTAACCCATGATGTATTTTTTTTGTATATAAGTTTCAGTACGAGTCGGACTCGATTATCCGGGATTCGATTATCCGGAATTTTAGATTCGATTATCCTGAGTACGATATTTGATATTCTTGTTTTTCAGTATTTGTGCATAAATTTGAGATAATTTAGTATTGCACTATACAATATGAATTGTTCAGCAGTTTTGAACGTATGTAAGAAAAGGGGGTTTGAAAAAGTTTTTTTTTTGTGTACGTTGGTCAAAAATTGTTTTTTCTTCTCAAGACCCCAAAATGTTCCTAGAAATAATATCTTGCTACGCCACTGCATCATATAAATATAATAACGGATGAAAAATATTTGAGTTCTTTATTCGCAGATCTAAACTTTTTTTTAGTGATTCGATTATTCGATTATCCGGAGTGAAAAACAATCGATACTCGAGTCCGATCTGTAGTACCAATAGATAATTTAGTTGCATTGTGTAATGAAAAACAAACTAATCTTAATATGTCTGTAGATTCAAATACAGGTCAGACTCGATAATCGAATCGCTAAAACAACATTTAAATCCGCGATAAAAGAAATAAAATAACACGGTTTTTTATCGTGTTTTTTTATGTTGACAAAAACGGTTAGCCAGAAATGTCTCATGGACTTATCGATATGGATCCAGCTATCTCAATGGATTCAACGAATATTACACAGAGTGCATATGAGTCTTATCAGAACAATTCTGGAGTAATCGCATGTTACCAGAATATTATATTGATCCATGGCATAATAGCTATAATGTGCAGCATAAAAATCATGAATTTTGAGCCTTCGCACGATATGAAGGAGAAGATTTACAAAAGTGTGCCACTGAGGTCCTGTCGGAACCGATTCCGGTGTATCCGGCTGTGGCCAGAACCTCATATTGGTCTTTGGCATTATATCTATGATGTTCCGGATAAAAAAACATGAATTTTAAGCCGTCGCACGATATGAGTGAGTAAGATTACAAAAGTGTCCCACTGAGGCCCTAGCGGAACCGATTCCGGGTATCCGGATATGGCCGGAACCTCATATTGGTCTTTGGCATTATGTCTATGATGTTCTGGATAAAAAATCAGGAATTTTGAGCCGTCGCACGATATGAGTGAGTAGGATTACGAAAGTGTCCTACTGAGGCCCTCGCGGAACCGATTCCGGCGTATCCGGATGTGGCCAGAACCTCATATTGGTCTTTGGCATAATATCTATGATGTTCCGGATAAAAAATCATGAATTTTGAGCCGTCGCACGATATGAGTGAGTAAGGTTACAAAAGTGTCCCTCTGAGGCCCCACCGGAACCGATTCCGGGGTATCCGGATGTGGCCAGAACCTCATATTGGTCTTTGGCAGTATATCTATGATGTTCCAGATAAAAAATCAGGAATTTTGAGCCGTCGCACGGTAGTATTCTTTGAGTTTCAGAAAATGTCCTCTCTGGGTACATTCAGGAACCGGTGCCAGGTGACCGGATATCCGAAATGGCCAGAATCAATGAGAACCAATGTCATTCGACCTTCTTGCAGCTTTTCACTTATAGAAAGTACACAATGAATAATTTTCTTACCGCTAATCTTGAAAAATCTAAGGGAACTATCACTTCCGGAACGAATATACCCCATTTGAATCCGGAATAACTCCGGAACCAAGTGGCTAATCCCATTTCTTCCGGAACACAATAAATCTTGAGGAGTATGCGGTTTGTTTGAGACCAAAAGATCCAAAATTGATTAATAATTGGCCAAGTTATGATTTTTTAAAGTTCATTTTTAATGAAAAGTCAGACGTTGGGGGTTTGAGAGTTAATGCTGTTTTGTTTCATAATTTGCATTTTCACTACATTTCGCCTCCTTTAGAAAATTTATTGGCTCCCATGAACCCAACGCAAGAAATTGATTAATCCTCTATTTAACATTTTTTTGGAAAATTTTACGAACAATCACTTTATTACATATTAGCGTTGCATAATCATTCGCTCTGGATGACTTTTGAGTTCATTTCGTGCAAATATTCGATATGCCATAATAGGTACAATTTTAAGTCGAATGTTAAGAACACTATTGTCATAATTGATACAAAAACAACGCTTTTTAAAACCAATTTTTAGAAGCTTAAAGCCGTTTTAGTACTGAAAACTGTTTAATTCAACCGTTTCGCAAAGCTTCAAACTAGTAGTTAACACCAGCAAGTCATGCTTACGTTTTATAAACGCGGTTAAAATATGATTTGTATCTCCATACTGTTGACATATTGCATCCAACGCGAAAAATAGTAAAATTCATGAAAATATCGATTTAGAGAGGTAAATTTGTATGAGAAACTGAAACAGCATCGAGAAAGTCGATCAAATTCGCCCTACTAATTTATTTACGGTACTTGAGATATTAAAAATGATGAATGCATGTAAGGTTCCAGCATGCAAAATGAATCTGTTCATTACATATTCGCTTTGTACATCAACCAGAGAGTACTATTATAATTAGTTTTGCATACACCTTGAATGATCACCATTAATGTACGGAAAATTCCTCTCTGCGCTTAGAGGTCCCCCTTAAATCCAAACATGGAGGAAGTGTTTATTTAGCTTCTGGATAGTTTATGCACTTCAACACCGTTCCTCCCCCCACATACAAGCCAAAACATCATACCGAAGACTATTAAACTATTTTTATTACCAACCACAGTAGTACGCTTACACGTGATTATGATTTCTTGTGGGCCTACCGCTTCCCACCGATCGATGAACAAACGCAAACTCTACGTCTAGTAGAGGAGATATTGAACCATTTTAGTGCCCATTTCCATTCGATGTGGTTGCTTTGACAAGAAGTCAAGAAGCCACAGACTGCCGATTCTCCCAGAAGCGATGCAACGTGATTGGGGAAGAAGGTTTAACCATAGACAAACAGACGCACTTCTTTAAAATTATTCGCCCATTTCACTTCATTAGCAACTAGGGTCGGTGTATCAATAGTCGCACAACTAAGAACAAATCTGCGTATAAAACCGAAAAATAAAGCCAGCGACATTATTTTTACGTCATCTGAAAGCTATTTTACGTTTGTGGAAAAAATATGCAAACTACGAAAAATCATATTTTTGTATTTAACATCGCTTGTGCCGCTATAGGAACCCATGTGCCTATAGTAGCAATATATGTATCTTATTTCTGTTCGTATAGCTCTCTAGCTACACGGAGTAGGCAAAATTATGGAACCGATGGAAATTTCATCACTGTTCCGTAGGTTTGTCTGTGGTGTAACGGTAGAGCAGAATTACTTCTAGCGTTCGATCGATGGCTACGGAGAATCTTCGTCGGTTGAGGTCATTTACACTTACTCCCATGGGGAAGAGACCCGCATCGCGTGCACTCGTGCGCTGGATTATGATGTGCTTGGCGAAAGATGTGCCTTATGGTGGCGGCGTGGTGAGTGAAAAGTAGACATAGGGCCGGACGGACGTTTGCAGCCACTGCTGTTGCTGTTAGGCCAGAGATAGATCGTTTAGTTCTTGGAACGTGTTGAATTGCTGGATAAACAGATTTTAGGTGGAATCAATTAGTAATAAGTGCTCCCGAAATTAGAATGTTTGTTCAGAAGTTTATGGGGCGGGATGGGGCATTTGATGGTGTTGTTGACGGTTGCACTGTCGGCGTTTGTGTTGAGAGATTTTACCGATCGTTGAAAGCATGTTACGATTAAAGAATTATTGATATTGATAACTGGTGGGAATGAAATGAAGCCGAGGCACGTTTGAATGAGAGAGGGGAGTAATTTTTTGCTTCTGATGATCTGCTGATTGATTTTTTTCAATTAAGAACTTTTTTTCAATAAAGAAGGCTAGCTCTCTATTTCTAGCTATCAGCCCTGCTTAACAATAACTATTGTTAACATGAATTTCACTCAACTGAAAAATCACAAGATTCGCAACACAAACTTTTGAATTATTTCGAATCTTTCGTTTTAAGAAAAATGTCATAAATTTTTTTTGGAAAGATTTTGATAACAATCAGTTTTACTGTAAAATGTTGTTCTACAAACTTGTTTGTCTTATCGAATTGCATGATTTTGCAAGAGGGCATATAGCTCTAAGTATTGTCATTTAAGAATTATTTAAAAATTTTATAGTTTTTATCAACATTTTAGATTTGTGATAACTTAAAACTTTGTTTATGAAAAGTTTTGAATTTCCTGCTTGGCAAATTGAAAGTTTTTTTATGCTTAATTGAATGAAACGTCTGACAACATGACTCTCAGTAGAGGTTCCACAATAAATGACTCATTTTCCCTTCCGAAACATGTTAGGCTAATCTACCCGAGGCATGTACGGGTATAATTACTAACACTCCTCATTGAACCCAAACTGTCTTTATCTTTCACGTTCGTCCTCCCACACGAAACTTCATCGTCAAGGGCATAAACTTTGCATGAAACTTCTCTCTAGCCTGAGGCGTTAAAGCAGTTGTGTTTTAAACTGATTATGCACACTGGGAATCGCATGTCGCTTCGTTCCAAGTGCTGTCCGCCCTCGTATCCGCACTCTGGAGATGAGGGGCGGATTTCGAACATTAAAAACTGAAAATGTCAAGGAGGTGATTGCACCCCGAGTTTCAAATAATGATTGGAACGTGTGACAAACGCCTGTGTGCCTCCAAACACGTGTTCTCTCAAGGGGAAAAAGTGGGACTTCTAAGATTACCATAGACAGGAAGCGATAAACAGCGCGTGAGATGTGCAGTTTGTAATTGAAGATAACCGGTGGCTGGTCCTGTTTCAAACCGCAAACCATGCGGATCCATGTGACTGACTGTTCTGCTCGTTGTCGGAATTGAAGACTATCTTGGTGATGGATTGGTGTGGCCCGATGAAGGCAGTTGTATCAATGGCAGGTACGTAAGGGATGACGTTTAACAAAAATAGAATTGTGTTGAAATTTATGTATGCAACCAAAACATTATCACCGCAAGACAAAAACGCAAAGTAAGAGTTGTATTTTGTTCCTTATCCATGGTTCACATCATCGACCAAAGGTGATTCCCAGACTTTTTTCCCTTTCGCACTAATAAACACCCTTCCCGTGGTGGTTGTGGAGATTCAGAGGTATTCTCGTTCTCTAGAAGCAACGATCATTACCTACAAACACTCCTTACCCATCCCAACTGACTGTAAGGACTTGGCCGGCGCAAATATCGAACAATAATATAAGATTGTTGAAATGTGTACTTGGAGAGTAAACGGAATGTCACATCCCTTATTCTATTGGATCAAAGTTCATTTTTGCCGGTTCCAATCAATCACAGAGTAGCAAGCATTGACATGTACAGTCAGTCTGGGCTATGCTGTTACAGAAGCATCAAAAAGGTCCTTCGACAACATTACATAAAGACACTCGTAATTGAAGCGCGTTGAGGTTCGAAAACCTAATGAAATTATAGCAACACGCAGCACGTAACTGCAAACTGGGTCAAGTTTCAATATTGCATTACCTATAAACTAATGCAACCTCCCGTAGCTTCTCTCGACATTTTATTAGAAAATTATTGAATTTGCTAGTGTTTGCATGCTAAGAACAACTTGTACATGGCTCGCTGTGTCGACAACGCCAAATAGTCGCATTGCATCTCGCTAGTCGCTATAGTTGAAACGTATCTGTACTTGCGCTTCACGAACCGAAGCGAGGCCATACATTGTGAACTGCAGACAGTTGATCTTCTACGCAATAAAGCTCCCAGCAGCAGCAGCACGAGGGAAAAAGAATTTCTCGGCTTGCATATCGACACCACGGTAACAAACGTTCCGCAACCCGGCGTACAGTGGTCCCAAAGCCATATCTAGGAAGACAAAAATGTTTGCGTGAGTTTTAGATATATGATGCCTACGGGGGAAGTTTCCTATTACTTTTCTGACATTTTTTTTCAGAAATGTAAAATTAGGGTGGCCCACATGTAAAAACTATTGTTCTATCTCTTATGGTTGCAGAATTATCAGAGATTTTCTTCGAAAAAATGATAGTTTTCGAATGTCGACCTTTAAAAGTGGCAAAAAATCTGACATACGTAATTATCATGGGATAGCCATTATCTCTTGTATTCCTAAGATTTTCGAGGCAATAATAAATAAAATTTTATTCGATATGGTTAAAAACAAAATAACTCATACTCAGCATGGTTTTTTTAAGGGACGCTCAACATGCACAAACTTGCTGGAGTTCATTCATTATTCTTTGACAGCCATGGATAATGGTAATCACGTGGAAGCTCTCTATACAGATTTCAGTAAAGCTTTCGATCGCATTGACATACCAATGTTGCTTTTTAAGTTAGAAAAAATAGGATTTCAACCGGACCTTCTTAAATGGGTAGAGTCTTATCTTACTAATCGTCAACAAATAGTTAGATACAAAGGAGTAAAATCTATTCCAATTAAAGTTACATCGGGAGTTCCTCAAGGGTCTCATTTAGGGCCATTATTCTTTATTTTATACGTTAACGACATTTCCTTCATTCTGAAAAAAAAAATGAAGGCTCTCATATATGCTGATGACATGAAACTGTTTCTTGAAATAGCAAACGATGAAGATATACATACTTTTCAAAATGAAATTGATATGTTTTACAAATGGTGCAATAAAAGCCTTCTTCAATTGAACGTGAAAAAATGTAATTCTATATCCTTTAGCAGAAAGCGTAGTATACCTAACACAACAGTCTACCTAGGGAATCAACTAGTAGAAAAATGCGTAAGAATAAGAGATTTAGGAGTGATTTTAGATTCCAAAGTTACTTTTATAGATCACTATGATACAATTATCAACAAGGCAAACAAGATGTTAGCATTTATAAAACGCTTTAGCTATAATTTTCACGATCCATACACTATTAAAACATTATACATAACCTATGTATATTATACAATTATAGAATACTGTAGCATAGTTTGGTCACCTTTTTCATCAACCCATGAAAATCGTATAGAATCAGTTCAAAAACAATTTCTGTTGTTCGCACTTCGAAAATTAGGTTGGACAAGGATACCTCTACCATCTTATGAAGCACGATGCATGCTCATTAATATTCAAACATTGAAGAAACGTCGCGAATTTGCAATGGTCTCGTTCGTAAACGATATAGTTTCGCATCGTATTGACTCGATGACACTTTAATCAAAATTAAATTTTTATGCTCCTTTAAGACAACTGCGAAGTCGTAGTATTTTTTATACAAACCATCACCGCACAAATTATGCCAAATTTGAGCCTTCAAATCAAATAATGTCTGTTCACAATAAACATTGCGAAACCATTGACTTTACTATGACGAAATCGGAACTAAAACAAAAATTTATGTCATATCAAAATTCGAACTAGATTACGAAAATAACGTTTTCAAACTATATAATATTAAGTGTAAAATTGTAACAAAATGGTCTACTTCTGATTGACGACATGAAATAAATAAATAAATAAATTGTAATAGCTCTTTGGTGGCTTCAGCAAAAATGTGCACAATTGAAAATTCTAAAAGTGTAGTAATAATAAGAACAAAGTAATAATACAAGCTGGCAAACTAGCATGCAAGTTGGCTGAAATAGTAAAGTATTACATTTTCAACAATCGACATCTCAAAAATAGACGTGATATAATATTTTTGAAAACGGCAATGGATTCAGCAACTCTTATCTCAGTAAAGGTTATTAAATAGTATTTTGGTGCTTGAGGCAAAAACGTGCTCCGCAGTGTAATTGAATAAGGAATGAAGATTTGCAATGGTATGGCACCCCAACCCGGGTGGTAAGTCCCACTCTGTCAATAGCTTTTCTAGTACTCTCAGCTCGCCTAACTCTACAGTACCTACGCTCTCTGTTAGACATCACAAGCAACGCTACCCAAATCGCGACGAAACTTCACTGTCACCGACTGCTCCTTCAATGCCATCGTCAGAGCTTTCCGGTACATCCCCCTCAGACAACCAGTCCCAGCGGATAGATACCCCGTCTGGGCTCTACGGGCACTCCAACATGGGTGGTAAGTCCTTCTCCGTTACTAGCCCTACTGGTGCCAGCACGGCATCCTCCATCACCTCCTTCGGTTTAACAACCAGGCTTTCCGGAATTCCCAGGTTGGACAC
Organism: Aedes aegypti; assembly: GCF_002204515.2. Taxonomy (NCBI): domain Eukaryota; kingdom Metazoa; phylum Arthropoda; class Insecta; order Diptera; family Culicidae; genus Aedes; species Aedes aegypti. Next base: position 68,719,551 of record NC_035108.1, on the reverse strand, counting down.
AAACTTAGTCTTACCTCAACATTGAATCCGGGTTAGCCCTGTTTTAAGCACAGCGGTCATAACTTTGGCCACCGATGTTTCAGCGGCAGCTCTTTCTCAGCACCTCAACTTGGGTGACAGATCTTTTCTACGGCAAATGTCTCTAAACCTCAGCGGAAGCTCATCGATTTCCCGGACTTCTTTCCCACGCCAAATCTACCAAAACCAATAACCTTTCTGCTTCAATGGAACATAATTGGTTTCTACAATAATCTCGCAAACCTCGAACTTCTCCGTGATGCCTAGCTCTGCAGAAAGTGAACAGGGTATCGGTCGAGTAACTCAACCGCTCGCTTCGTGGCCAATATCGTTGGACTATGTACCGTGGTAATAACTTGAGAAACTCAGTCGCTCTGGGTGTTTTGACGTCCATCCCTTTTGAGGTCCTCAGGCTCGACTCGGACCTACTCACTGTCGGAAAACGCGTCATCTATCTCCCTTGCGGAACCCTTCCTAACCTCTGTGAACGTATTGATCGAATCCTCGAAGCGACAACAACGGTGCAAAAACCATTTTTAACGGGCATACCTCCTCAGCCATCGGCGAGGCCGGAGTAAGTCGCTCCTTCGTCAACCGTTTTCAGTGGGGTGTTGACGCCGATATTTATAGGCTCTAGCGCCTCCCCGCCGGCTTTGACCCGTCGTCCTAGATGAAATTACGAGAAGGCTAACTGGAACGAGTACACTCAAAGCTTTTGCGATGTCTCCCGAAATCATGCACTCACCAATTTGACCGATCTGGTCCAAGTGGTCCACAATGCCGAGGAATCATCCATTCCTCGTACAAGCAATCGACCGGGCAGGAAGGCTCTTCACTGGTGAATGGATAACACCAGTAAAGCAGTCAAATTTAGGAGGAAAGCGGTTAAGCGTATTCCCATTGGCCACCCTACACACCAAATTTTCATTTCACATTCCAGCAAAATGAATTGCTGATACTGCTTCAGCAAACAATATTTTTCTGTAAGTTCAGTAATATCGATATTGATTGCTGGACAGTCCAGTAAGTGGTAGAATTACTGAAGCAATCAGCAAAGCATGTGTCAAATACTTGTATTTTTTTCGATATTGTTTTCGAGCAGCTTCCGCAAACATTAAGTTTTTTCCTCAATTATTATCGATAATTATCATAAATTTGGAAGTTTTCAGTGTCAGGTAAGCATCTTAATATATTTATTTTGAAAATTTGAGATAATTATGGTACCATTGCTTCCAGATAGTTGAAACTAGTTGAAATTTTCCGGTTTTGTGTCCACAACCAAGATCAATCATTTTATGAGCCAACATATATTTATTAATGCGGATAAATTGAATATAAAACAAATTTAACGTTCATATGAAGTGTAGAAAGTACACCTGTGTTTTTGTTTTGAATTTTCATTTGAAGAATAATCCGAATGGAATTGAAAAAAAATGCTTGTACATTTGCTGATTAATCAGCAATAGCCAAGCATCGCGGGATGAAGAAATTGCTGGTAACCAGCAATCGAACTGTCAAAATACTTTGCTGTAAGTTCAGCAATGTATCACATTGCAGGATTTACAGCACAAAAAAAAAATCAGCAAAGTTTTGCTGGTTACCAGCAATAAAAATTTGGTGTGTAACAAGGAGAATGCAATGACACTATATCGGCGGTGACATCTGGAATGTAAAAGGATAATTGCAGATGCAAAGCGTGCCAGCTGGGAAAGTTCCTTGGACAGTATCAATCCAACACAAACTTCTTTTGGCCTCTGGATCAAGATAAATGCTCTCAGTGGCAAGCGGAAAGCAGACATCATGTATACGCGCTTCATATCAAGAGCTTGCGATCAGCTTGCCATGAGCGCCCAAAAATAATCGCGCGTTTGAGCACGTGCTATGATGAGACACATTTTTTTTTGATCTCATGTAGCAATGTACTAGCTCAAACGATCACATCTGCACTGGCTCATGCGCCGTCTCATGAGAAAATCTCAATGTGACAGTGCGTTTGAGCCTCGCAAGGGAAGGTTTCAGTAACAGGGAAAAGCGATCAAACTATGAATTAAACTGCCCTTATGCAGTTTGAAAGCACTGACGTGGTTCAACACGGTTGAGGTTCTAACATTTGAATTGAAAAACAAGTGCTGGAAGCAGGTCTTCTCCCTATCCGATTTTTCATTTACACGAGTGTCTGCAGAAAAGCTGCTGCTATTACCGAAAAAATATCTGGAGACGACAGGATCTTTATCTTATCTGAAAGGTGCAGAATCCTTCGGACGGTCGCCTACATGGAGCTCTCCCCAGTGGCCTAGACTCATTGGTACGGAGACATTTTTTGGCACTCATCGAAACCAAACACAGACAATGCGATTGCAAAGCAGTTTCGCGCAGGCATCGATCCTTAGGGCTACCGTCCTCGACTGGCTACATATCAAGTATCCTAGACACGAAAAACGCTACACAGATGGGTCACTCTCCAATATCGGCGTTGGTCGGGGAGTTTCGGGCCACGACATTTCACGAAGCCTCAGGCTACTTCCTATATGCTCCGTTTTCTCCGCGGAAGCCGCTGCTATTTTCACAGCAGCCACCATACCATCCGACCGGCCAGTAGTAATTCTTACAGATTCAGCAAGCGTTGCTTCTGCCTTGCAATCTGAAAGGCCCACACATCCATTGATTCAGGACGACGCTGGAAAATACTTTGCCGAACACAACCTACGCATGGATTCCCGGACATTGTGGGATACCCGGAAATGTAGCTGCCGATAACCTTACCAGTTCTGACCATTCTTCACCCGTTTTGAAGAAACGGTTTCTTTCAATAACGTCAACAGATGGAAACCTTCAAGAACATATCAATACAGTACCAGAAAAACCAACTAACTGATAAATGTAAACAAACTGAGTTTCATTTACCGAACACTTTATTTGATAAATTACAATCATATAATTCACATCTGTTCCTTAAAATAACGTTTTTCACGAAATAAGTGAGAAAAACATAGAGGCGCATTTGATGTTCTCTTTCGAAACGAACTCTGATGTCAATTTCGCCCAACTTTCCCCCCTGCGGTAACTGGGCGCATTTGAGATTGAGTGTGGCAGCAGGGCGCATTTTTAAACTGAGTGTGCAAAAGTGCGATAATGATGAAAGTTTGTGTGAAAGAGCGTAACAAAATGGCGAATCTGATGATAGTCAAACCAAAAGGACGAGGTCAAAAGGCGCAATCGCTGCTGTCAAACCGAAGGAGACGAAAAACCGAGGGGCGCAACAATGCTAAATTTTGAAGAATGGCGCATGATAGATTTTTATTTATTTTAATATGTTATTCATAATACGTAAATAAATTTAATGTTTTGCTACAAAAGTAATATTGTAATGGATCCTACAAAAATGCATCATGCGATTAAATTGATTGGAAACATATTGTGCTCTGCAAGATAAATCCACGTAATGCGATTATCTGAAAATGTCGATATACCGTCGCAGTGATAATGAAAATCACCAAATGTTTCAGATTTAGCAAATTTGAAACATTTGCGTCCTTGAAGAACGAAAAAATCCAAGCCTACTTGAATTTTGACGTTGCGTTTGAATTGCGCGCATATCTTCTGCGCGTTACCGCCGCCGCTGGATGTGGATTTAATATAAGCGCCGCAATAATATAGAAAAAAAATTACATCCGCTGAACTTCAAACCGATTTTACTGAGAATGTATTAGTCTTCACATTCGTCCTAATTCTGACTCTGCTTTGATATGGGGTACTGAATGGGCTCAGTCTTACTCTGCACACATACGGAAAATCGAGATATCAATCGAAAGACGATTGGCCCTTTCTCCTCGATAAACGAGTTTTCTCCCGTTTAGGAACCGGACATAAGGTAAAAAGGTGTAATACGCCCCCCCTTAAGGAAAAACTGCTCTATCGCAGTAGCAAATGCATCACTCCTAAAGTTTTTTATGCCAATGTGTTGCTTATTTAGTTGGTCATGCTCTGCATGCAACTTTCTCTTTCCATATTGCTTCTAAAAAGTGTACTAGATGTTTTTTGTAAACCGTCCCAATGTTTCCATTTCAAAACAACCCGGGCAATATGCCCCTCCCATAGAATAAAGATCCACAGCGTTGTAGAAATGTTTCCAAGAAGAATTCCACCACTTGCTAAGCTTAAAGGGGTCCATTAGCAGTCATCTTCCGGTAAAAGTTTTTGTAATAAGAACAATAGTAAAGGAAGGGCTTCATTTACAACAAGGCTTGCTTTTCGGACGCATAATTTTACGCCAAAAACCTGATTTTCGATTTTTTTACAATTTATATTGATTGTTTATACTTCTCAAAGAACATATATGCGCAACATCATTTTTTCGCGAATAGTTAAGAAATATAATCATATTTACGTGTAAAGGAAGCCTCAATCCCGAGAAAATTCAGAGGGGCGTATTGTCTTGGTAGGGCGTATTACACCGAGTTACCCTACATGGGTTTCACATAACATGGAGGCACGTGGTCCTTCCAGACGGATATGCTCTGTTTGTGGCGTTCAGCACTTTGTCGATCACTTTATTGTAAATTTTGCACCTTATCGGACGCGATGAATTGTAATCGTCGCCGATGAAACCGTCGCCAGAATCGTCGCCAGCCACCCAGCCGCTGCGAATTTGACGTTTCGTCAGTCTTACCAACATAACGGCACATCACCTCCTTTGATTTGTTTGCTGGCGACGATTTGGTTGCTCTGCTTGAAAGTTTACGGCGCGTTTTGTTGCACATGAAACAGACAATATAATAAAGTTTATATATACGTGCATGTCCGCAACATGAATCAGCCCGAAGACCTTTCGGAATTTCAGGAAGTGCAGCGCCCTAGAAAATTATGCGGCCATCGTGTCAACTTAAATAGGTTTCCTAAAAGCTGTACGAACAAATCTGAGCCAAATATCAAGAGCCACTTCATCTTGGTTTCGCAGCTCTACCGAGCTTTCGAATGTGAACATCACTAGGCAGAGGGCTACCGACAATATCGGCAGCTACACACAATTAGGTTATCAAATTATTTCAAAATAGGGAGGTTTCGCATTTTGCGGCGCGCATTTTCAATTAGTATTTTTAAATTAAGACTGTCTGTAGGTGTTACTACGGCGGGACGACTGTCTAGAAATGTAGCTGAAATAGCTTTACTGTATTATGGCGAGACCCCTTGGTTGGTCTCGAAAGGGGCACTCCCTAAGGGTCCTTTTCTACTTTTTATAGGCACCGTTCCGGTAACCTATCCTGACGAGTGTTGAACTAGCTGTAAGTTAATAAAAAACAATGATAGTTTCTAACAAATGTGTTTTGTTATGTGCTAAAAGTCAACTCCAACATAAAAAATCAAAGGATCCTATTACATTTTCACAGAACCTCTGTAAACATACAACAAAACGTCCGGTGAAATGCCAATTGAACAATAACTAAATCACCGTAAATTTGTGGAACAGTACCGAATCGTTCGGTGAAACATCCAAAAGTAATCACCACTTTCACAGAACATTTGTATAAAATCACCGAACACTTCGGTACTTTTGACAGATGTACTTCTTCAAGGTAGGGCCCAGATAGCCGTAGCGGTAAACGCGCAGCTATTCAGCAAGACCAAGCTGAGGGTCGTGGATTCGAATCCCACCGGTCGAGGATCTTTTCGGGTTGGAAATTTTCTCGACTTCCCAGGGCATAAAGTATCATCGTACCTGCCACACGATATACGCATGCAAAAATGGTCATTGGCATAGTAAGCTCTCAGTTAATAACTGTGGAAGTGCTCACAAGAACACTAAGCTGAGAAGCAGGCTCTGTCCCAGTGGGGACGTAATGCCAGAAAGAAGAAGAAGAACTTCTTCAAGGTTTACAGTTCGTTCGGTGAAATAAAAAATCACCGAACGGTTCACCGAAATATCTGCTGTTGAGAATTCGGTGAAATTTCACAGAAATCTGTGATAAATTCTAAGTGTTCAGGGTGAAAATGATTACTTTTCAGTGCGATATTTGTTAACATAAGAACAACTTTACATACTCAAGTTGGGCGTCTTGTATCCGAATAATACTGGTTAAACTTATAACAATACAATATATACGAAAACAATGTATATTTTAATTTTAGTAATACAACAAAAATGCCTAAATGAAGAAAATTTTCATAGTAATTTCCCAACATCGAACAGATACAGAAATATTTCTACAAATTAAGAAATTTGGTAATAATTTCAATGATAAAATCAGTTAAAAATACATTCCTATAGTTTAAGCATCCTCATAAACTTTCAGGCTAACACCATGTTCGAATCCTTGTTAAGAACTAGAAGTTTATGGATGCCTGTCATTACCACACCGAACATGATTCGGGATTTTCCATTATTTACCATAGAAATACATTTTTTTTAACGTGAACGACTAAATAAGTTAAAGCTTCTCAAATAAAGACAATTCATGAAATAACTAACATTCTTTAACGCAGAAAACATCACAAAACACAATGGATCATTGAAGGTAGTTTTCGTCAGTGCTCACCGCATCATAACAAAGGCGCCACTGTATAAGGGATTTAACATTGTGACAGCTTTGCTGTTCTGTCAAACACACAAGGCTACGGTGGCGCTATCTATGCTTTCCATAGCGGCCGTTTTGGTTATTTTAATGATCCATTCGACAGTCGACCAATTTGACGTTTGAGCGGTGCCAAGTTCACTCGTTTCTAAAGTCACGCAAATGGACCGATGCACGAGTTCACTTATTTGACGTATAAGCGGTGCCGGATTCACTTGTTGCCATGATCACGTAAATAACACGGCACCGCTCAAACGTCAAATTAGTGAACTCGTGCATTGGTCCATTGATCCATAACATGTCACCGCTTAAACGTCAATAATTAACTCCATGGATCAATGCACGAGTTCACTAATTTGAAGTTTGAGCGGTGTCGTATTCACTCGTTTCCATGGTCACATAAATTACACGGCACCGCTCAAACGTCAAATAGTGAACTCATGCACCAGTCCATATTTAAGTCAGACTCATGTACCACATTGGAATTTGACCGAACAGTGAAAAATAGAATCGTTTGACAACGTGGTCAATTTAACCCTACCAATCAATTGCAGCAGTAAAACGCTGCTAGGCTATTCAGCAAGGCCAAGCTGAAAGTCGTGGGTTCGATTCCCATCGGCCGAGGATCTTTTCGTCATAGGAAATTGGCACGACTTCCCAGGACATAGAGTATCTTTAAGCCTGCCACACGATACACCAAGCCTGCCCTACTTCTTTGAATAGCGGGCCAGCTCTTAGAACCAGTATTGTGTGACGGCCAATCTTTTTTGTGCTGCAATTTATTAAAAAAAAAAAATGGAAAAATCTAATGAAAATGATAAAAATTTATTTTGAAGAAATTGAAAACAGATACTTGTTTCTCTGATAATGTTGCCGAAGGTTTTGTGAGAATTATACTCAGGATTCTTTTGAAAATTCCTGCCCAGGATTTTTTAATTCTGCTCCAAACTATGTGAGTATTTTCTCCAGAATTTTATGCTATTCTATGCTATTCTCCGCAAGGTTCTGAAGGAGCCCCACTAAGACTCATTTTAAAATCTTGATCTAGAATCTGGAAAAGTCTGTTCTGGTCAAAATTTTGTGAGAAAATCCTTAAAGATTGTGTGAGAACGTTTCCCAGGATAATGGCCGAGATTAAGTGACGGCAAGGATTCTGTGAAATCCTACTACGAATGGTGTCACAATCTGGCCCAACATGTTGTGAGAGTCCTGTCGAGGTTTTCCGTAGAAATTATATGAGAATTCTGTGTAAAATTGTATAAGCTTTTGATCCCACAGTGGAAGTGCTCATAAGATTAGTAAGCTGAGAAGCAGGCTTTGTCTCAGTTGGGATGTAGCGCCAGAAAGAAGAAGAATTTAAACATCTTAATGTTTAATGTGCCAAAGTATGGGTTCACCCCCTAAAAACATAGAAAAGCGTTTTATCCATATCTCTGTGATCACACGTCCAATTGAAACTCTCTATGGCGCATTCGAAAAGCAATGAGTCATTCTTACTTCGTATGTTTTTTTTCAAAATAAATTTATGAATTTTTACTTAAAGTTGTGACATTTTCAAAAAACATACTGAAAAAACATTTCTAATTTCCTAAACATTGGATCGACCAAAATTCCAAACTTTTGCACGATACACCATACTGATAGGTGAACCCAAATTTTTGCACGATGACTTGAATGACTGTTTCATTGTTTTTGAATAGTTTTCAGATTTTTCCGCCAAAATTTATTGAGCGATCGTCAAAGAATATAAGATTACGAGTCTAATAACACACTGATTTAAACTTTTGGTCGATCCAATGTTGAGGAAATTGCCATTTTTGGTCCATATCCCTTTCGGGACGAACCAGCACAATTGTGCTGTTCGGCACCCATGACATTGAATGATTCTTTAAGCCAATAAATCATTGTTTTACCAAACTTTTTTGATTTCGATTATTGAATTATCATTGATACTTGTAATTAAGCTGAAAAACTTTTGTTTACATCGTGTTTAGAAAACACCCGCTCAGGGTAAACAAAATGTAAACAAACACCGTAAGAATTGAAAAAGTTTTATCTGTCGCAACTTTTCAACTATTCGTTTTTTCTAGGTAGGGTTTCAATGCTAGTAATGGACCCCTTAGTAGCTGAAATTCATTCTAGACGCTTTTCCGCAATGATATCTCAGACGCATATACGTTTTGTGGAGTCTGACAACAAATTCAATGTCTTTACTTCATAGTACGTCTATGAAACATACAAAATCATTCGATTTTTCCAGCGAAATATGCATTTGAAAAACTGTTGTCCGAATGCCTATTATGGACCCTCCCGGGGTCCATAATAGGATTGTTTACAAATTTGACGTTGCGTATTATGGACCCTCCAGTTGATTCCCATGTAATCCGGCTCGCTGCCGACGAGCCTATTATGGACCCACCTGGAAATGCGTATTATGGACCCTCTTGTGTGGTTTCATTTACAAAACTGTTCAAATATCTGTATTTATGCGTCTCAAACCAAATATTTTGCCTGAAACTGCTGACTAACAATGTAATCGAAGTTCCCCCGGTGGATTTTCATAGGAATAAAGTTGCTTTGAGTGTTAATTTTATGTTTTTCTGTAGGGGGTCCATAATACGCAAAGGGTCCATAACCGGCATCGACTCCCTATGCACCGATACGAATCGAGAGTGAAAGAGTCATTCTTTGAAATGGTGAAGACCAAATGAGAATTGATTCACACAGCAAATATTTCTGGAGGGACAAAGTGGGACCAGCACAATTGTGCTGGTGCCGGCACTTACCCGGTCGATGTTCGTTGTAGACTACCAATTTTCATTTTCAGTATTTTGATCGAATTAAGTGGCTGAATCTGGTTCTAATGTCCACAATAGTGCATAATATTACATTAAAACATGAATGAGTGATTTCATACGAATCATAAGGATGATGTACCGTTCGAAAACTATGTAACAGAAACTCATAGCTTTGGTTTAAAAACTTTTATTTTTTATACGTCCATATTTGAAATAGATTGGGAATCACATTTAATGTTTTAAATCTCCTTTAGCAAAGTTTAAGAAGCAGTAAAATGTTTGGGGAACGTTCAAAAATTACGTCAATTATTTGGGGGAAGGGGGGGGGGGGGGGGTACGAAAGTGTGACAGTGCATGTATTAGGGGCTTGGGAAAAAGCGTGATAGTGAGCATTGGGAGGATTTAGATAGACTTAAAAACAATGGACTTAATATTTGAATGACCCCTTGCTTTGATATTCTGCCAATACCATGTTGAATCAATAATCCATTTTGGTGTTCTACAATGCATGCTGGTTCAATATCTGCTATAATATTTATGAAGTTGGACAACTGCAGCTGGAAACCTTTACTTACTATTTGCTTCTGAACTTCAGAGTCTTTTAAATGGCGTACTATTGATGTATGCGGCCCATGCTTGTATTACTTGCAAAAATGTTGTTTATTGTGTTGATCTACGAAATGCGTTTTAAACTGGGAAACTTTAAACTTTTTCAGTACTATAAAATACTCAACTAAAGCATTAAGCAATGTATGAAGTTCTGGAGTCTAGATTATCCACTCATTTAGAAAAATAGTGTTCCGTTTTTTTACATTAAGAAATAAATTGAAAAAAATAAATTAAAATCTGAACTTCATTGCCGTGCATATAGTGTTGCAAAGTAACTAGCTGCATCGATCAAAAAAGTGTGGACTCAATTTCAACTTCAGCTCGTTTTTTGTTTATCAGGAACGTATTACCACTGTGCCATTTGGCGTTGCATGCTAGTCCGTTGATTCGTGTGATGCTCTCTTCAAAGGTCTTAACCCCTCTACAGGCAGCTTTATTTTTTACCACAAAATGAATATTCAAATCGTTATAACTTTTTTGTTTTTCAATATTTTTGCACCAATTTTTCACAAGTTGTCAAAAAACTCTTCCAGTTTAAAAATCCGTGTCGATATTAATTATTGGTCATCTGGTTTTAAAGATATTCCGATGTTCCTTGGGGTACCGACATTTTCCATGTAAAATGTCCTTGGCGGCCATTTTGTTTTTGATCAATTTATCAAAAAAATAAAATGTGGGCTATATAATGCCAGGTAATAAGAACCTTCTCTGAAAAAATCATACAAATCGGTTCAGTATTCTTGGAGATATCTGAAAATTACGATATGATGTTTTATGAAATTTTTAAGATCTTTATTTGGCCAGCGTGGTTCCATAAACCTAAATGGCCAATACTTAAAGACGGCTGCACCAAATTGCTTCATTTTTTCACAACATACTCTCATCAATGTATTGTTCCGAAGAGTGAATATCCAAATACAATTAAAATTCTGCAGCCTGAGAAATTAACGGGGGGTTCTAGTAACGGGTCGGTCCCCCAAGGAGTTTTGAAATATCTTCAAAACCAGATGACCAATGATCAATATCGACACAGATGCTAAGACTAGAAGAGTTTTTTGAAAGCTTGTGAAAAAATGGTGCAAAAATATTGAAAAACAAAAAAGTTATAACGATTTGAATATGAATTTTGCGGTAAAAAATTAAGCTGCCGGTAGAGGGGTTAATCGTACATAATGCTTTCCAGGAAACTTTCCATGGTATGGTTGACAGTTAAAAGTGCCCATGCAACCGAAACGAAAGGGAAAACAAAACTTACGAGTATGGTCAGGGGTCATTAAAAATTACGTTCATCATTTAGAGGGGGGGGGGGGGTCAATGAAAGTATGAAAGTGCATGTATTAGGTATTGGAAAAAGCGTGACAGATGGGGGAGGAGGGGGGTCTAGAAATCCCGAAAAACAATTGCAATGACGTAAATTCAATTTTAAGCAAAATACTCGATGTAAAAAATAAAATTAAGAAAATTTGATATTGGGGGCTAGATAGCCATAACAGTAAACTCAGCAAGACCATGCTGAGGGTCGTAGGTTAGAGTCCAGCCGGTCGAGGATCTTTTCGTAAAAGACAATTTTCTTGACTTCCCTGAGCGTAGAGTATGATCGTATTACTATCTTTTCAGAACGACGGAAACAGTCGTTACCCCATTGGTTGATTATTTATTCTTTAAAGATTTACTCTTTCTTTTGTCGAATAAGTACCTACATTGAATCTATTCATTGATTTTCTTTTCTTTACAGGATATTCAAATATTAAGGATCACATATAAGTTTATCAGGATATCCAGCAAGCTTTTCAGTTTGTACTGTTGAATTTATTTTTATACATTAATTTATTTATTTTTTTGTGCAGAGAATTTATATGGTAATACGAACATCAATTGATAAGTAAATGAGAACCAATTAAAAAACTATTCCATTTAATTACAACTAGAGTTGATTGTTTTTTTTTTTTAACGCGTCCCTCGCATCCTCCTTCTAACATTTGACTACATTTAGCACTTTTGACGAAAGACTCAAAAAATTTTTAATGACCTAATGATTAAAACAAATCTCAAACAATTTCGACAAGTTTTGGCATTCGACGTTTTGTCTTTCGACGTTTTGTCACCCAACCGTACCTGTCACACAATATACACATGCGAAATTGGTCGATTCACAAAAAGAGCTGTCAGTTAAGGCTAAGTCATAAAACTCAGTCTTGATAGTTCATATTGTGCTCTGCAAGATAAATCCACGTAATGCGATTATCTGAAAATGTCTTTATACCGTCGCAGTGATAATGAAAATCACCAAATGTTTCAGATTTAGCAAATTTGAAACATTTGCGTCCTTGAAGAACGAAAAAATACAAGCCTACTTGAATTTTGACATTGCGTTTGAGTTGCGCGCATATCTTCTGCGCGTTACCGCCGCCGCTGGATGTGGATTTAATATAAGCGCCGCAATATTGACTTGAAAAAGTATCACTGTACGCGCTAACATGCATAAAGTATGCTGATACTTTTTCAGCTGTGTCAGTGCAAAACCAATTGAGGATACATTGACGATCGTGGACCGCAACAGATGGAATGTTTTTCTTTGCTTGCTTTGATCGTGCTTCCTTGAGTTGTGTTTGATCCTTCGACCTTGACGCTTGCTCCTGCGGGGGCCGGCGATGAGGGCAGGATCAAACATGTCGCGCGTCGGTCGAGTGAAAGTGAAAAAGTGGCGTGATCGCTTAGTTGTGTTTGATCCTTCGACCTTGATGCTTGCTCCTGCGGGGGCCGGCGATGAGGGCAGGATCAAACATGTCGCGCATCGGTCGAGTAAAGTGAAAAAGTGCCGCGTTCGATAAGTTCTTTTTGATCTTTCGACGTTGACGCTTGCTCCTTGGCAGTGCGTCAAGAAAGCCCGAGCAGTCGTCAGTTGTTTTCCCTCTCGGGTCGCGCGCCTATTTTCTCTGTGTGTTTTTATATAGCCGAGCAAACGAGTGAAGCTGAAAGTGGATTGTTGCTGCTCAAGGATGACGGATCAATTGGTGAGCTCGTTTCATGCTACTATATCTAATCTATAAAATATGTATGATTGCACCTTTAATAATTTTTCAACAAACTATGAAATGTTCGTCACTGTGAGTGTCGACATAAACTCTGATTCATAAATTATTTATGTCAATTTTTTTTTTTACTCAAAACTCCTTTTTCCTTTTACTTTTATTTTTGTAATTAAAAAAAAACTTTGAATGGTTCGACACTACGAGTGTAGACTTGCGAAAGGTTCACTTTATTCAACAAACTTTGATAAGTTCGTCACCTCAAGTGTCGGCATAATTTTTCTCTACATAGATATTGTTCACACCAAATAGAAAATTTTATATTTACATATAAGCATATTTATAGCTCACAAATAATTATTTATCATGGTCTAATCGCTTATCAAAGTGAATCCTGTGACCCAACGATCCTCCCCATTAACAAACATCCCTCCCAGTAACCTTTGTGGAGATGCAGAGGCAAACACGGTCTCCAAATAGCAAAGGTTACACACTAACATTCCTTCCCCCAATCCCACCTGACTGCAAGGACGTGGCCGGCGCCGTTATTGACCATGTATAAATAGAGGCACTGAATTATGCACACTAAAGAAGATTTTGGCCAATCCCAGCCGATCTTCTAGTTGATTCTTTGTGCATTTTCACTGACCTCGGTCAATCACGGAATAGCAACCATTGATATGTGTAGTCAGTCTAAGCTAAGCTAAGCTAAGCTGTGTCAGTGCAAAACCAATTGATTTTCTTTGATTCGAATTCGTGAGATGAATACGCAACAATCATCAACTACAAGTACAAATTTCAATGACGGCCTTCGCCTTAGGCTGTGAACCGTTTCACTGATTCTTTTAACTTTTATTTGAAACTAGTGGTCCCGGCAAACTTCGTCTTGCCATCAAGTAGGCTGTTGAAAAACGTTATGCATCGTCCCATACAAAATGACAGTTTCGTTCACTCTCGTTTTTCCAACATGCCCGGTGAATATCTCCGGATTTTTATTCACACAAACACGTTGGATCCCTTAACAAACAAAACGGAGAAAGAATCATCCAAATCCGTTGACCCGTTCGTAAGCCATTTCGTGACATACAAACACCATTACATTTTTATTTATATAGATTTGACAGCTCGATAGGTATTTCCCCTCCGGTTAAAAATAACCCTGCTCTGAAGCATGGTTAAAGTTGACAGTTCGAAAGTTATTGTCTGCTCTCGTGAATTTGAGAATAACTAATCATCTGTCAACTTTGTTCTGAAATAACTACTCGACTGTCAAAGTTTAAATGGGTTGACGGTGAAGTTTAATTTAATAATTTGAGGGGAAAATAACTAAACTATCGAAATGTCAAATTTTAACTAATAGTCAAACGAATTGGTGAAACGGTTCACAGCCTTAATAACTGTGGAAGTGCTCATGACAAGTTGAGAAGGAGGCTTCTGTAACGTCAAAAAGAAGAAGAAATTTTAAGTAATTATTTGCACTTAAAATGCGTCATTCTTGGTAATCAACGTCCAAGCTGTCGAGCAAGGGTCCAAGGGTCTCTAAAAATATAAACTTACTTTTCGAGTCTAGTACATGACTCTGATTTCGGCCTTATAGTGGAGGTCAAATTACGCGTATCTGTCAAAAGATACAAACTCTAGTGGAATGAAATAATACAGTACTATATTCGATTTTCATTTATTTATAAGTATTCCACTAAACAATTCGAAGGTTTGTTATTATTTTCAATTTTGATTTTCATTCCATAAATTGTTTTTGAGAAAAAAACCTTGTATAATTTTTGAGGATATAACCAAACATAGCAAAACCTAGATGGTTTGGTTGAGACTATTAGTTTTCACACATGTATGTTTACCCATTTTTCTATGACGTAGACTAGTTCTTGAATTATAGCGATAAACGTCATCGTCACCTAATGCTTTGAATTTTAAAGAGAATATGAAATATTTTTACATCTCGTACATTGTTTTCGATCCATTTATAAAATAAATCATATGTATTAATCATATATAATTAAAGTACATAAAATAAATATTTCTGAATTTTTGGGTCACCCTATTCCACGGAAGAGCACCCTAATGACGAAATAAAAAATACGGGTCCAATTTTTTTAAAAAAGGCATAACTAGAACAATTTTTAAAAATAAACAAAAAAAAATATTTTTTTTTCGAACATCGACCGCCTTGGGGACGGACCAGCACAATTGTGCTGGTCTGAATTTGACCCTAAAAAGTTCATAGATTGATAGAATAGCCAAAATAAAGAAAGTTTTGTTCTACGAGATGATGAGTTTATAAGGTAAATTTTGAAATAATCACTCAAATATGGTCCGTCCCGAAAGGGATATTTTCCCATCGTGCGTCGTCGCGTTCAAAGTTCGAAAGACCCCGTCGCGCGGGAGCAATTTCTCACTTTCATCTGCCGAACCTCGCCATGCGCCTGCGTGGGGACCGGCGATGCGCCAACTAAATATCTATGCTTGCGCGACCTCGCCGGAGAAGTAAGTTACATGTGCAATTTCAGTTTCATCTTTGCATAATTTTTGCAGCGCAACTTTGAGTCTGGCCGGTCACTGGAGAGGAAAACGTCGGCAATAGGCGAATAATGATGATAGTGTACGCCGCATGCCCTATGGAAAAGAGTCACATGAGATCAAGGGAAAAGGTTTGTTTCGATGTAATGCATATAGGAGTAACAGTTCTAATTTCATGGACACATTTTTCGAAGACTTTTAAATGACCTGTTATATTTACATTTATAAGCCTTAAAAGTTGAGATTGTATTGTTTGAAACCAGTTTTGAAAGTTGAAACCATAAACTTACATCACAAAGAAAAATTATATAAGATTGTTCATTGACCTTAATTTATGAAGTAATTTTATTCTACTTCGGGTTATTTTGCTTTCAAATGAACAGTGAAAGCCGTGAATCATCGACTCTCATGATTGTTACAGAGAGCGATAAGTGAGAGATATTTTCAATTTTCTCAAGTTTTCAATCTCTGTTAAATACAAAAACAAAATACTATATACAATGTGTTGAAAGGTAATTAAAGAACAAAAACTATTTTTACAGATTGTGGTAAAATTTAATATTGTTTTTATGGAAGATTTTCATTTCGTTGAGGTAAGTGGATACCGTTTTGATTCATATTACGGACACTTAAGGCCCCTGTGAAGTATAACCGATTGAAAAGCATATAAATTGAAACATATTGCATGATACCTGTGCGTTATCAGACTTTTGAAACACTCAACTCCCGAACGGTGGGCGAAGATCCGGATTCCAAAGCTTGAATTACCTAAAATAAATAGAAATAATGATCTTTCCATGATTCATATTCCGAAAGCAACCTCACTTTTGCTTCATTTTACGGACACCTTGTTTCAAATTGCGGACAACTCACGGAAAGATAAATTTTAAAAGTTAAATTATAATTAAATTCCCGCATTCGTAAAAGCAACATCAAAACAAGTTGCGCATTATAAATTTTCATGGATTGCTATTTGAAATTCATATTAAAACGCGCCTGAAAGTTGGGAACTTTCAAACAGGAAATTTTGAAACATTTCAATTGAAACCTTTCCCATACAAAGTATGGGAATTAGAAGCTGTCCGGAATTTGAATCAAAACGGTACATTTTGTTATACAGCTTATTGAAAAATATAAAAAAAATATTTTTAGCAATACAGATACGTATTATCTTAGGTAATCAATACTCTTCTAGAAGATGAAGTGAAAAATTGATAGTGCATTTTGTCATATTCGTAATACAGAAAATAAGATAAAAAATATGCAAAAAAAACATCAGTTTCGACTGACGATTTTTGTACTATGAGAACAATCTTTCTAATTATCCAAAGAACAACTTTTGGGCAATAATTCAATCTAGTTACTCCTATGTGCGACGATTCGCTCTATGGCAGCTAACGTGGTGTTGTCTCCGATGTCAGAGCATCAGAGGTTAGGATTGTTGCTGCTTCTGGGACCCGGCCAAAGTTCCCAGTGAGCATGCACAACAGCAGCAGCGGCACCATAATGCTTAGCGTACCAGTTTGTGTTGTAGCCGCCGCGCCGCGGAGATGATGATGCTCTGGAAACGGGGTTGATGATATGCATTTAGAGTGCATGTGCAGCGGCAGAAGCGAAAGTGCACAGTACCGTTTTGATTCATATTACGGACAGCTTCAAATTCCGGACACTCTCGTTTGTATGGGAAACATTTCACACGAAATGTTTCAATTTTTGCCGTCCAAAAGTTCTCATTTTCGAGGCTCGTTTTATTAGGTTTTTTCCATAAATATCATTGCAAATTTATAATGCCCAACTACCTTAGACGTCTCTTAAGTGGTTGAACGATTTCAATTGATGATTTGACTTTTCCATTAATGATTTTCATGAGCTGTCCGTAATTCGAATCAAAGCGTCCGGAATATGAGGCAAAAGTGAGGGAGCGTCCGGAATAAGAATCATGAAAAAGCCACACGTTTTGATTTATTTAAAATTATTCAAGTAGCGGACGCGTATTCTTTACCCACCATCCGAAAGTTAAGGGCTTCCGACGCTCGATAACGCTAAAAAATCATACAGAATGATTTATTTTGTATGGTCCAAGCTGGGTTATACTTCACTGAGGCCTTAAGTGTCCGTAATATGAATCAAAACGGTAATTGAATTGCTACTGCACTCACTCGAAACGAAAAGAGGCACAACACTTTCCTTGTCAAGTTGAGCCCGCCACCACCGAGAAGGTGGTGACGTCAATGCCATACTGAGATGGCACATTGGGGGAGTTTTACCATTATCGCAAGTGTGAACTGGAAGGACTGCTGGGTAGAAGCGAATAAGGTCGTGTTATCGTATCGTTCTTATTATAAGATTATATGACATATGATCGACTAAGGCGTAAAAGACATCAATTTTTATCGTCACTTGAAATCGAAGTTTTCGACACTTTGGGTGTTTATGTTGAAACACATATTTTCATAGCTGCCTATTTGGCCTTGATTTAGTCTTAACCGATTCTAGTCATCTTTATAGCATACTGGTTACTCACGCTGATTTTGATTCTGATCATGTCCCTGTTACATTTCAAATATCCCATAAAGCGATTTTCAATCCTATCACCTTTTCCAATTATTTACAAGCCCACTGGAATACATATGAAACATACATCGATAGTAATCTTAATGGTAGCATTTCCTTGCAAACAATACTTGATATTGACAATGCTGTCGAAACTTTAACCAACTCCATTGTTGAAGCAAGACGTAAAATTCGAATCCATAATTATAGACGATGATCTTAAACTCTTGATTCGCCTTAAAAATGTGAGGAGAAGGCAATTTCAACGCACTCGTGATCCTGCTATCTGCAAAAAGAAATTTAAAAACGTTTGAGTCAATTAAGAAAAAAAATGAAAATAAAATTTCTCAATTGGACACTGGCTCTAAGTTTTTTTTGGAAATTGTCTAAAATTCTGAACACCCTCGGAAGCCAATTCCGGCATTGAAAGAGAAAACTAAATTATTACTAAAAAATTGCGAAAAATCACAAAAACTTACTATACATTTTGAAAGCAAGCACAATTTTAATTTAGGGCTTACAAGTCCAATCGAAAATTAAGTTACTCAGGATTTCGAAAGTATTATCAATCAAGAGAACGATTTTTGAAAATTCCCGTGGGATTGGTTCGGAAGATGTAAGAACATAGGCGTAGCCAGGATTTCCATCAGGGGAGGGCAAGCTACCTCAAAAGTTCAATCACAAATTTCACTTAAAACCATGACTATTCATAATTTCTGCACTCTTTTTTGCATGAAACGTTCAAATATGATGGACATCAATAGTAGGCAAGGTAAAATCCTAATCGTATAGTTTAGGTTGAAGAAAGTCAAAAGATTCAATCGGTAGATTTCCTGAACATATTATACTCAACCAGCATTTTTTTTCCAGGAACAACTCCCAAATGTTCACAGGTTAGAGCGGTTCAAAAAATCGTTTTTGCTCCACACCGCGCGGCTTCAACAAAATTTTGAAAATCGAGCAAAAGTTGTTCGTAGAAAAACTTTTTTATTAAAAATGTCTCCATCATGAAACTATGTTACAAATATTTGTTTACTACCAAGATTCTATGGTGAAAATTGAAAATAAAAATGTTTTTTTTTGTGTAATACGTATAAAATTAAAATTTTATTTTTGAAGTTTTATTGTATATATTTTTATGTAGTCCAAACGGTTCATTACAACTTCTTCAAAGATCATTTTTCTCGAAAATCAACAGTTTCGGAGTTAGAATTTTTTCAAAAAAATAGCACGCAAAAATTTATACGCCATTTTAAAAAGTTGTTCTTTAGTTAAAATGTTCGATTTTTCTATGGAAAACACTTATTCCACCATACCAAAAACATGAGCATATTCTGATTTTTTATGTAAAACCTGGAGTAATTTCTAGAATAATCCGAGAAGTAATTCTCAGAAAACATGGACAAAGGTATTATTAAAAATATTTTAATTATTGGAGGAATATTGTAAACATCTTTGAAGATGCTCAAAAGGTATTTCTAGAAGAATTGCAAGGATTACATCAAAAAACTTTTAAAGACAAATTACTTTGAAGAATCACTGGAGTAATTTATTTGTGATTCTTTGATAAAATCCTGGAACGATTCATGTAGGAATCCTTTGAAAATCTTTGCAATTTTTGATGGAACTTCTCAGGATGGAATTGAATTGGTGGTGAATTTGGTAACAAATTTTAAGAATGAAAGTTAGTACAGTTACTGTAAGAATGTCTGAAGAAGTTTTCGGAGGAGTTCTCAGATACATGAACAATTTTCGGTTAAGTCTTAGGTTGAATATCATCAAGATATCATTCCCAGAGAAAACGACAGTTGAGGGATTTTTGTAATAACAGCAGAAAATATCACAGAAACGTTAGGGTACCAATTATTGCACATGGTAGATCCTGGAGAAGCATCAGGCTCACTAAGACAGAAAGTGGGAAAATTGTGAAAGAACGGGCATTGCCAATAATCGGCTTTTTTCGGTATAAGGTGTCCGTGTGTTGAAGACGTGGTTTTTATAGTGCAAAAGTGCAGTGGTTCAATACCGTGAACAACCCCTCTAAGCCCTTAGCAGGAGCTAAGTGGGCGTAAAGGAAGAAACTTAGCTCAGGACCTCTTGTGTCTATTCTTTGTTTTGGACCTTAAAATAGGTTCCGCCGTCCAGCACACGGCTAGGCTCGTGAAGCCATTAGGCTTCCTGGCCTAAACGTTAAGGGTAACCGTTGTCCTCTAGGAGGACCAAAATCTCGGGCCATCGGCTCTAATCGTCAAGGAGATGCCCCACTCGCCCGTCCAAGGTGGCCATGCCACGACTGGCCGATTGCGCCTAAGAGCCCGAGCAGAAGAAAATAACTACTGAATACCAAATTGAGGTATTCCATACCAGATAATTTCCAATACTACATACCTGAATGAGGTATGAATTAGCCCTGCATAAGAGGTAAATACCTCAAATAATATCTCAAGCATATTTTACGAACACCAAACTGATAACTAGATCAGGTATTGTAATACCTCAATAATACTTGATGGATTTTCATATAAAAATGAAATTTTTCAATTGTAGTTCAATACCTCCAGCAGACCTCAATAGCTGTTTAATACCTCAATGAAGTATTTTTAATTATTTTAAAGATTTTTTTCAATACCATTATAATACCAAATCGAGGTATTGACAACTGAACAATACCTAATTTTGGTATGATACCAAGATATGGTATGCATAGGTTATTGGGGAGTTATTTGTTTCACCTCGGGAGGGAAGACATCTGTCCACCTAGTCCAACAACTTTCGCCCACTTCGCCCTTCCGGCGAAACTCCCGGCCAAACAACAGGATTGGTGTCGCTGTGTCGGCCATTCGTCCACCCAACAACAGAAGGCAGCGGTATGTATCGATACGACAATTATAATTAGGTTACACAAAACAAATTTACACTTTATTGTAAATCACAGAACAACACGCACCGCACACGCCACAAATAGGAACTTATAATAAACTTGTAGTCCCGACAGACTTTGTTTTGCCATCAAGTAGGCTGTTGAAAAACGCTATTAAACATCCCGTACAAAATGACAGTTCAGTTCACTCCCATTTTCCCAACTTTTCCGTTCAAAACCATGTGCTTTTTATTTACGCAAACACATCGGAACACTTTAGGAACATAACCATGGAAGAATTTTAAGAATCCGATAGCCCGTTCTCAAGCCATTTCGTGACATACAAACACCAATCCATTTTTATTTATTGAAAGATGCATCAGAAACGTTAAAGTTCCGTTTACTCAGTGGCTAGACGACCCTGGAATTTCCGGAGAGATCTTGCGTCTTGAGTTGGCCTGGCGCTGTAAGTTTTCCCGCTTATTATGAACTCCATATTATCTTGAAGAAATCAGTCAATATGCAATCTTTATAAATGTATATCTATAAATATTGAACAATTTTTGAGGAGGGGTGATTCTCCGATTGATTTTTAAATACATCTTTGACTGGCAGAAGGCTAGTTTCAAGCTCCAAGAGTCATTCAAAAAGTTTATCCTGACCCATTTTTTTATAAATATGAGTACTCAAAACAATCTTGGAAGCAAAATAGTTAATTTTATTTATTATTTTCCTTCAGCCAGAGGGGGGGTTACGCTTATTTAAAACCTTCAAGGGGTAACTCGTTATTTGAAACCTTCAAGTAGACATGTTGTTACGCTGAGACCCCTCTCAGCGTAACAACATGTCTACTTGAAGGTTCAATAAAGTGGTCAGTTGAAGTCAAGTATCTAGGGCTCATGCTAGATAAAAAAAAGCTTTAATAAAATACATTGAGGGCATTCAAGCCAAATGTAACAAATATGTAAAATGTCTTAATCCACTTATAAACAGAAAATCAAAACTTTGTCTTTTGATCTTCAAACAAATTTTCAGGCCAGCCATGTTATATGCTGTACCAATATGGACTGGCTGTTGTAATACTAGGAAGAATGCTCTGCAGAGGATTCAAAATAAAATTTTGATCATGATTCTGAAGCTTCCTTCCTTGTAGAGTACTACCCGAGGAGGAACAAATAATTCCCCAATAACTTATGCATACCATATTTTGGTATCATACCAAAATTAGGTATTGTTTAGTTGTCAATACCTCAATTTGGTATTATAATAGTATTGCGAAAACTATTTAAAAAAATCAATAATACTTAATTGAGGTATTCGACAGCTATTGAGGACTGCTTGAGGTATTGAACTATTATTGAAAAAAATCACTTTTATATGAAAATCCATCACGTATTATTTAGTTATTACAATACCTGATCGAATTATCAGTTTGGTATCAGTAGAACATGCTTGAGATATTATTTGAGGTATTTTACCTCTTATGCAGGGCTCATTCATACCTCATTCAGGTTGTTAGGTCGTTTTCACCGGTGCTCCATATTTTTGGTCCAATTTTATAACAGTTCCAAAATTGTAGACCACCAAAAATAGAACAACCATCATCCACTTCCACCGCGCAGTTTGTTCTAAATTCTATACGTCAAGTCAACTTGTCATTATTTTGACAGCCGCTCTCGTCTGGTGGCGCGTAAAACATTTTGCCGCGATCGTAGTAGGTAGATAAATGCTATAGATTGTGAATTAAGTAACATTGAATTCGCGAATAAGTATTTTTTCCCCTTTCTGTGGTGTGCCGGTGAAATATTAAAATGAGTAGCTGGTTTCGAGCTGTGTTGGATTCGGCAGCTGCGACGGAGCATTTCTTAGCAGATGACGTGGAGGATTTGGTCCTAGCAGAACTGAGAAAAAACGGTAAGAACCACCAATAAACTTATTCGGCTCATAGAATATATTTTCTCCAAATTTATGATGTTTCCTACCTAGGAAGTAAAAAGTGCAATGAGGCCGTGAACGGAGTGCCTTTTTGTAACGGTTTGTGCTATAACAAAATCCGAAACACTTCCGCTTCAATCAAAACGCAATATTCTTCCAGGTGGTATTTATATTGTTTTCTTCTTGTTCCTGGTACATACAGTGCCTGATGTGCTTATTAAAAAATACTTTCACAGTTGTTAAACTAAACGCTG
This sequence comes from Aedes aegypti, assembly GCF_002204515.2. NCBI lineage: Eukaryota > Metazoa > Arthropoda > Insecta > Diptera > Culicidae > Aedes > Aedes aegypti. Next base: position 68,696,391 of record NC_035108.1, on the reverse strand, counting down.
CTTGAGTTTTAATCAGGGAAATGTATCCTTAAATGAGGCCCCAATCATTGGTCGTGGTTGCGAGGATATTTTGGAGTTGGATTTTTTCGACTTTTTTGGGCATCAAAATTCTTCTGGAATTAAAAAGGGCTTTCTACAGAAATGCTTACTCTATGGTTTTCCCAAGAATTCTTCCAGGAATTTGTCTATATTTTTAGTGAAGTTTCTGAAACGATTAGAGGGAAGTTAATAAGACGTTCCTCTATATGCAGGGCTTGTAGCTGGTTTCTTTTTATACAGGTCGGCCTCGATTATTCGGATAATCGAGTCCGATCTGTATTTAAATGCAAGTATATTTTTTAATTACAGATCCCTTGAAGTTTTTGCGTTGGCGTAAAAACGGGGAAAAAAGAACCCTTCAAAGGAACTTTCAGAAACTCTTACGTGATTAGTCTTCAGGAAATCTTCTAGAGATTTCTCCTGGAATATTTCAGAGATTTTTCAGTGCATCCCTCAAGAGTTTTCGCCAGAAAATTCCCACAAATTCTCCCTGAGATTCGCCTATACCTATAAACCTCTGGAATTTTCTATAGTAGAAGCACCTGTTTTGACTAGCTTTATTTATCAATATATTTTTTCTGGAGGGGGCCTAGGGGGCCTAGCATGTTCTGGTATCATGGATGTAATATCCGTCGTAATAATCATGGTTTTCTCGATTTTTTTCGGAGTTTTCATGGATTTTTTTTGTTTTTGTATTTTTTTGAGATTTTTGCAGATCTAATGTAATTGTGTCATAAATAACTTTGGCCGTTCAGCAATCTCCAAATAGTTTAATTTTTAATATTGATAACTTTAAAAGCTAATAAGTTTAATGCTCTAAGTTCCTTTTGAGAATTCGTATAGCTCCATCCATCTAGCTCTATCATCCAGAAATTTCCTCCACAATTTCCATTAATGCATTCATTACACCTTTCATTCTTGTCTCCAAAAAATCTTACATGTAATTTCCTAAAATTCTTAGAACTGTAATGATTCCTACTCATATTTCTCAAGGGAATATCACAGGATTTTATCATAAGAAATTTTCCAAGAGATGTGGTTTATATTGTCAGAAACTTCGCCAAATGTTTCTACATATAGAAATATCGTTATATACTTCCAAAACTATCTTGAGCGATTAATCTCTAAATTCTCTCACAGATTCCTCCACCCCTTCTTTCAGGAACATGTAAAAAATAATAAATTTTCGCTAGATTCTTTTATAAACTTCACCATGGCTCATACAAGAATTTTTAAAAGAACTTTCAGAACTTTTGGAAGAATAAGAGACAATATATAAGAGACTGGCTGCTTCAGAAATTCATCAAGCAATATTTTCAGAAAATAAACCTGAAATCCTGAAAAATGCACTATTTTTGTGAATACTTCTAAGAATTGGTACAAGAGATATGTTCAAAGGAGAAACCAGATGTGCAAACATGTTTTGAAGATATTTTTAATTTTAAACGTGATTTCTTTAAAAAAAATGTTTGTTTTTGTTTTTTAGAAGAGTTAACGTTTAACTCATTTTTGGCAATATAGCTGAAAAAATCTTAAGATTGCTTTCCGAGCCGCATCAATATGAATTTTAAATAGAACTCATTACGAAATATATTGGAGAACAAATTGTTTTGATTGTGCTACATCTGGTGGCCCAATTCAAGTTTTGTTTGTAATCCCTGTTGAAATAATCGAAGATTTTTGTATACAATTCTGATATGGTTGGCGATATATCATGGAGATTCTTTTGGCAAAATGTCAGCTGTTACACTCCTGTGCAAAAGTTTTGGTTCACCCCCTTGATAACATACACAATTGTTTTGTCCATATCTCTGTGATAACACGTCTAATTGAAACACTCTATAGCGCATTCGAAAGGCATTGAGTTCCCAAACTTTTGCACGATCCAAACATCACATTGAAGTGTGAACCCAAACTTTTGCACGATAACTTGAAAGACTGTTTAATTGATTTTGAATAGTTTTCAGTTTTTTCTGCCAAAGTTTCGTGAGTGCTTATCAAAGAATATAATCCCGCATAGCAAAATGCAGTTTGTCTTACTTTAAGAACAATAAACATCTTGTAACGGGTACGGTTAATGTATCAGAAATAGTTGCTTTTATGTATAACCATATGGACTTCAAAGCTGTTCACCATTTCAAACAGTATGATTAACCCATACCTATCAGTAACAATATATGATACTGCTCTGATATTGTTAAATGATATGGGTTGGATTCAAGCCAGATATGGTGGAAACATTACGCCACCATTCGGCAAATTGTTTTTGTTTTAATTTGTGCAACACACTCACACATTTGCATTTGACAATATTGAACTACATTTTAACAGTTCGACAAATAGTTACATTTTGTTGGTATTTGTGAGCGACAATCTAGCGTTGAGTGTAGAAAAAATCGCCGATTGCCGTCGAAGGAAAACAGTCGAGTTAAGTTGAAATTATATTTACAAAACAGCAATTCACATCAAAAAATGACGACTGCGATCGACCCAGTAAGTACATTTATTTCGCCAATCTGTTGGATGTTTGGTTCAAACCAATCCCCGTAGGAACTGCGCACCAAAATCGATGCCGCTTGCCGGATGGAGGAGGAATTCACCAAATTGTACAACGAAAAAGTAGCCAAGAAGCGGCATCAGATGGCCTGGCTCCACATGGACAACGGTTTGCTGGTGTGGAACGGAAATGGTGCCAACGGGAAGGACAACATCCAGTTGTTTAAAGAACTATGATGATTTGAGTAAATAGTTGATCAAGTTGAAACATTATTTTTCTCTTCACGTATTGATTTGTTTCATCATTTCTTATTTAATGAATTCAATTCAAATATTTGATTCTTATGGTATAACACTCACATACCAGTATGGGATAGGGTAAAAATACAATAAAGCACCGTAATCCAATAATTATGCATACGTTATTTATTTCCCTTAGAAACATATGGTTGAAATGTATCAAAACTATTTGGCTTACATTAATTTTGCCAGAAAATGGACAGTATATCTACCTTTTGGGAAACTGTTGATGAGAAATTTTGTTCGAGAAAATCGACGGTTTTCAAATGGTTACATAACTTAACCGCCTATTCCCCACATTGTGATTTTCCTATTTACCGTTTGTCGAATTGTTAAAAACGTTTCGGGTATGGTGGACATATTGTTATTTTTCATTGTAACCAAAATGTTTCAGATATTGTTGCAAATTGTTGTGGACCTTTCGGGAAACTGTACTGATATAGTTCTTGTTTATGCGGGATATTACGGTTCTAATGATGCATTAATTGAAAATTTTGGTCGACTCAATGCTGATGAAAACAGCCATGTTTTTTCAGTGTTTTTTTAATGTCTAAGTAAAAAATAAGTATACAATATTGAAAAAAATATTTTGGAAAAATACCTACGAAGAAATATGGTATGGATAAAACACTTTGGTATGTTTTTGCACGGGAGTGTATGTTATATGGCACAACACAAATTCTAGCAAAATAAAAAAAAACATTTGCCTAGGAGCTATTTTAGTACCGTAAAATGGGGTGTTAAGGACAGAAACCTAGAAAGTCGATATGTAAGTCATCTGAAATGCTCGATTTGTTCAGAGGATTGTGAACTGCATTATGTAATAGGAGCTGTCTATTAATATGAAATATTGTGGTTTCTAGAAATTGAAAACCTTTCAAAACATTTTTGTTCAAATTTTATGGTCTAAATACATTTATCTACTAAACCATGAAATATATTTGAGAAAAATTCGCGAGTAAGGTAGAAGATAAGGAAATTTAATTGAGATCATAGTACAGACAAAAACTTCTTAAAATTATGTCTGGGTTTCGATTTTTAGAAACTTTTATTTATGAAAAAAGTCTCGTTTTGAAAATAAGTGGGGTGTTAAGGAATTATCTATTATAACTTTTCTATGTAACTAAACTCATTAAATTTATGCCGTTATATATTTCAATATAGTTTTGAGTTGTTCCGTGAAGTTGAACTGCAACGTAGAGTAAAGGGATCTATTCAGTATGTCACTAAATATCACCAAAAATGACTTATTTCAAAATTTGGTAAAATTGGTAGGAAAATGTAGATAAAAACTGATTAATGTGAATATGGGTTTTTCATGATGATATTTTCAAAAGTTGTTCACATTGGTGAAAAGTTTGCATATAAGAATGATTATCTTATTTGAGATGGTTTTGGAGCTTTTAAGCATTACCTAGGTCCTAGATAAACAATTATAATTTAAGGTTGTTTCCGAGCTCTTTTTGGAAAATATATAGTGTGTGGTATAGTGTGAGCGATTTCCGCTCTATATTGGAAAATTTTCGTTAGGATTTTTCTCGATCGTGCCACTGGGTGTTACATGCAAATCCGTTATTTGGTGCAGAGCTGCTCGCTGTCACTATCAACGCTTAAAATTTGCTGATTTGTATCATTCTATATCACATCAACATCATGCTGTCTACTCCATCTCCAGTGCATTGATGGCGATAGACTATGGATGTCACTGATGGGTTAAGTTTAGCCCAAAATTAGGCAAATAAAATCGCAATTTATTAATATGATTTTTTTTGACAGTGCTGCAAACAGATTGAAATTACCTGTTGGTCACTGAAAAACCTTAAAAGCATGGAGAATTACCACGTGATCACTCTTTCTGCAGTGATTATGAACTAGATTGCTATGTCGCATCAATGCTGTTGGATGTCAAATCAAAGTGATATTGATAGCTCGCAAGTGATATTGATAGTTTTAGAGCATCAGCCATCAGCTGATACTTTTTATATTAAGGAACCCTGAATTTGGTGTGGTGCTTTATTTAAAAGGCAAATTAGACACTTACCCTATTCACACTTAAAGCTTATTGAAATTATCCTTCTTTTGACAAGTCATGACAAGATTGCTCTGCACTGTTCTAGGATACGAATACTGCATATAAGTATAAAAATCTTTTCAAGGCATAGCTTGCTTGAAAATAGAATCAATAGGTATGAGAGATTTAGCAGTTAGGAATAGCGTTTTTAGGAGTTCCAACTTGAATTATATTGAAGTCATATCATGTTTACATTGAACAAGACCTTTAGAGTTGAAGGGACACATCAACGATGTTGACCAAAATATTTTTTTTGCTATTGGCAAAATATAGTTTAATATACAAAGCTCAAATTCCTTAACACCCCATTTTGCATTTTCGCCAAAAATCACACATTTTTATGATTATCTCAGAAATCTTCCATAGGATCGTCTTCACTGTAATTGGCTTTTGATATACACGCCGGGAGAATGGTAGGACTGTATTTTGTTCAATTATTGGCACACTAGAAGTTGCTCGAATTTTAAGTGGAATTTTTTTTTCATCCCTTAACACCCCATTTTACGGTAAACATTTTTAACATTGCTAAACATTCAAACAGCGATAACTCTCGTTTTTCGATGTTTTTACACCACTTTTTTCATAAGCTCTCAAAAAACTCTTCTATTTAAGAATCTGTGTCGATATTGATCAGAAGTCATTTAGATCCGAAGATATTCCGAAATTACTTGGGGACCGACGTTTTTCTATCACCTACGTAAATATCTCAGGCTACAGATTTTTGTCATGTTCGGTCATTTGTGTTCGAAACAATACTTCAATGCAAGTTTGTAGTGAAAAAATAAAGCAAATTGGTGCAACCGTTTTGGAGTAATGAACATGTTTGTGTCTAGTCTGCCCATAACTGCAAAACAGTAACATTCGACATTTTTGACAAATTGGAGTTAATACCATGGACAGTCATCAAATGATAAATACTTTCGATCAACTTACTGAAATCTGTGAGATCAGTTCTAGAAAATTCGAAAAAAAAATACTAAGTTGTTTTGTCACATTGGTAATTATAATCGCATAACAGTCGCATTGAGATTATAAATGAGCCTCGTAATGTAATAGCAATGAAATTTCTATCAGAATTTTTTTCTGACAATTCACCTAGTATGCGATATAAGTTGTACAAAATATCAGCCTCAAATAAGCACTTTTGAGTTCTTAGTAATTTTTAGAAATTTCAGTTTCCTTCCATACTGCCATAAAATGCACACTTTGTATTCCATTTACTCAATGCCTACTTTTGTCGAATGTTACAAATATGCAGTTATGGGCAGTAGTACCAATGTGGAAATATGATGATGATAAAAACTGCAAAAAAAAAACCTTTTGTAATTTCATGGGGAATGTCGATCTCTCAAGGAACATCTGAATATCTTCAAAATTATATGACCAATGATCAATTTTGACAAAGACTCCAAAAATAGAAGATTTTATTGAGTACTTGTGAAAAAATGGTGCAAAAATATCGAAAAACAAAAAAGTTATCGCTGTTTCAATGTTTTTTTTTGTAGTGAAAAAATGAAGCTGCCGATAGAGGGGTTAAGCTTTTATTTATGTACGTAATTATTGGCGAAGTAGAGATGTTTATCTTCTTCTTGAATCATTGTACTATTATTTTGGTAAAATTTCTAGCGAAATGTATGTAAGTTATTCTGGTGAAATTTGTAGGAAATTTTGAAGAGCGGTCTCAGGAGCCTCCAAATCATTTATCAGTGGATCTTTTGAAAGATTTATGATGGAATTTCTTCATCATTGTTTTACAAATTTTCAAACCCAGTATATTGCCCAAAATTGAAGCAATGTTCAAGAAAAACTATAATTGGGTCCTAAAATGTTTAATGAATTCTTGTTTTTATTTAATAATACGAAAGAGCATGTTATTGCAACTACTTTAGCAAGTTTTCCAGTTCAAATAACGGCTATAATATTTTAAAACTTCAATTTTAAAAATGGTTCCAAATATGAACCTTGACACTTGTGATCTTGTTTGACATTCACTTTTTCGACAAAAATGCCACAGGGCATATAGTTTCAACACTGGGGTTGTTCCTATCTGACATTTCGGAAGGGACACGGAAAACAAAATATACCCAACATTTGAGTTTAAACCAATGGGTGTGGCAAAATCTCAAAAATCATAAAAAAAATGATTTTCGTACTTTAACCAATGAAAATCATTTGAAAATTGAGTAAACATGTGTGTCTGCCCTAAACTCAAGCGTTTGGTACTAAAATTGAGACAGGGCTTTAGGACCCTATTGCATTGCACCTACTATTCGTAATGCAGATTTCTCTTAATTAAAAAAAACTGGTTTTAAATTTTTGATTATTGCTGATGACTGAATGATAGAAAATGGTGCCTTAAGGACATTGTCAATTACATACCTATTTCTTGTACGAAAAATTAGACGGAAACATTTGTCAAAATTCTACCAGTTTTTGTGATGTAGTATTGAATTCTTGTTACAATATTTGAAAACATTTTAAGAGAATACTCACCTTTAAGAATTCTAGATGAAATAACCATGAGGATTTAGAAATTCTAACAAATATTTCTTCAATAATATCTCTAAACTTACTAGAAGAAAAACGTCAGTTATTACTTCAGAATACATACTGTTATTGTGCCTGCCAGAGTTCTTTATTTGAAACTTTAGATTCTCCAGGAAATCATCAGAAAGTAAAAATTCCGCCAATCTATTTTGAGGAAATTTCAAGAATAAATGAAATATAATTCTGTTACGAAATGTTGAAACTTTTTTTCGGAAATGTCTCAAAGAAGAGGTTTTTTTTTTCCTAAATATCTTTATTAATTTATTTTTGAATTCCAGAAGTTATTAAGTATATATGTATTGTTTTGCCAAACATCCCGCTAAGATTTCTTAGAGACATATTTATGCAAATATTGCTGACAGATAAATTCTGCTAATTCTAAATAAAATGTCTTTTTTCTTATATTTAAACATGGCATGATTTGACACATTTTGATATTTATATGGTAATTCTGATTTTTTTTAAATTTTTGTCAACATTAAAAAAAATTTAAGCATTATGTCCCGAAATAAAACAAGAATAATTAGGCTTAAATTTGAAACTTGTAGCGCGTAATATTTTATCATATTAATGGAATAATTAATTTGAAAAAAAAAAAAACTTGAAGATGGAAAATTCAGACTTATCTTCTGTAGAAATTTATTCAAATCGTTGACTGTAATTTTATTAACATAATTAAAAAAGGTATTTCTGGAATAGTTATCTGAAAAAAAAATCCTAGAAGCTTTTGACGGGAATCTTTGTAAGCAAATGTTGACGAAATGGTAGGATTTCCGGCACATTTTCATTTCTGATTTGATGAAATTTGTGAAGAGACTTTTAATGGAATATGTGGAAAATATTTGAAGCAATAAGGAAAGAAATTTATTGTAAAATTTCTAGTAGAGTACTTTGCGGAGCACGTGATAAAATTCCTAGAAATAATGTGATATAATTAAGTAGATGAAAAAACCGAATTTAGTACTATACCATTTAATTCCACTAGAGTTTGTATCCTTTGACAGATACGCGTATTTCGACCTCAACTGTAAGGCCGTCTTCAGTGTCGTGTACTAGACTCGACACTGAAGACGGCCTTACAGTTGAGGTCGAAATACGCGTATCTGTCAAAGGATACAAACTCTAGTGGAATTAAATGGTATAGTACTAAATTCGGTTTTTTCATCTACTTATAGGTATTCTACTAAACAGCTCGAAGATTTATTATCATCGTGATATAATTCATGATAGAATGTCTGGCGGAGTCCCAGATTTATTTCTAACTTATTGTTTACTCAACGAGATTTTTTCCAAGGTTTAGGAATTGTGTAATGTCTTTGAGGATAAAATGGTGCTTTTTATTTTCAAGATGTTAGAGAAGAAGTTCGCAATCTTTAAGCTAAAATAGTAATTGCACTGTTGTTTGATGCCTCTTTAGCAAGATGTGTGTCCTCAAAATTGTGGTACAATATTGAATTTGGATTACGAGCTTTTTCACCTGAATGCATTCCAGTAAAAAACATCCACAAATTACTCTAGGATTGTACAAGACATTTATCTTTTATCGCATTAATGAATGATTTTGGATTTTCTTTCAGATAAAAATCATATGGTCGTAGTAAAATATGAGGTTTTTAAGGGGTATGCTCTATGTAGAGCTCGTGGATATGTGACCAAAAATAAAATTCAGAAAAATTGCAGTGGCCCCGGAAAACTCTAGATGAATTTTCACAATTTCTTTAAATACCCCTAAATTTCAAAATTCATATCTCTTAAGCTATGCATCGTAGAACAAAAGATTTTAGTGAAATCGATGGGAAATTTTCACAGTAATCTATTAAAAATATAAAAAGAAAAACATATTCCGGAAAAAAATTTACCATGAAGAAAATTGTCGAAAAATAATCTTTTGTTTTATCAATTCATACTCTAACTTTTGTCCATAGACGCCAAAATGCTATCTCTTACAGTTTAGGCGACAGAACTGAAAAACCGATGACCACCCGCACGCTTCCCATAGGAAAATCTATTCTATTATGGGCCTCATAACCGTGCCCTAACGCGGCAGTAACTTACACGCATTGTAAGTGTAACGCAGTAAACCATCGTTGATTCTCCAGTTCGAGGAAGCTTTTCGTCAAACGGAGCACTCTCCATTGGTCTGTTGGGTAAATAAATTTGAATAGATACATATTTTTGAAAACACTCAAAATTTGTGTTACCTCTAAAAGCTACGGAAAAAAACTTTTTTTTACCTGTTTGTAGCTCAAAATTTAATACAATCGCATGTAATTTTTTATTACATAAAATTATTTGCAGAAGTTTAATGAATATCTATATAAATAAAAATGGAATGGTGTTTGGAATTTTGAAAATTCTTCCATAGTTATATTCCTGAAGTGAAGAGCTTAAAAACCTATTTCATGAGTCTGTTTGTAAGTAAATAAAAATCCAAAGCAATGGCAATTAGTTATTTCCGGATTGAATTTGCTTATAGAAGTAAAGTGAATATGTTTGAGAAGAAATAGAAACTTTCTTATAACACTTCAAATTTATAAATCTAAGTTCAAAACGATGGCACGTAGGTTTTTCGATACAAATTTACTTGGAGAATAAGGAGAATGGGGCCTTCCTTAGCCGAGTAGTTAGAGTCCGCGGCTACAAAGCAAAGCCATGCTGAAGGTGTCTGAGTTCGATTCCCGGTCGGTCCAGGATCTTTTCGTAATGGAAATTCACTTGACTTCCCTGGGCATAGAGTATCATCGTATCTGCCACACTATATACGAATGCGAAAATGGCAACTTTGGCAAAGAAAGCTCTCAGTTAATAACTGTCGAAGTGCACATAAGAACACTAAGTTGAGAAGCAGGCTCTGTCCCAGTAGGGACATCAATGCCAAGAAGAAGAAGAAGTAAGGAGAATAATGTTGAAGTAGAAATAGAAATTTTTGATCAAACACAAAACTTCTTAAAATTTTCGTAAAATTCAAATTCATGAATTTATAAGCTTGTGAACAAAAATTCAAGTAAATATGATTGAGAAGTAATACACATATTCGATTACATTCAAAATTTATTTTACCCAAGAAACTACTTGAAACCCTGTTTAATAAATGTTTATGTTTGTAGGAAATATTCAAAGCAAATTTCAATATCAAATTGATTGTAGAAGCTCAGTTAACATTTAAGATATATGATAGAAATTTTTGATTACACTCAAATTTATGTAACCTACGGAATCGAGAAAAATCCTGTTTCAAGAGCCTGTTTGTCTTTAAAGAAAAATTCAAAGCGATGACATTTAGTTGTTTCGACATAAATTTCTTTATTGCAGTTGAGTAAACATGTTTGATAAAAAAATGTTTTTATTTATACCCAAGAATTATTTTACTTAAATTTAATAATTTTGTGCCTTAACCTGACATTCAAATCTAAAGCAATGTGCAGTTTTTTGACAATGAATTGATTGTAGAAGCCAATTGAACATGGTTGAGTAGGAATAAAATGTTTGATTACACTCAAAATTTATTTCACTTTAAATTGTGATATTCATAGTTTTGACGTAAAATAATTTTTGTGTGTGATAAAAAAATGTTTTGCTTTAACATGTTCACTTTACTGCTATGAAGAAATTTATCTTGAAAATAATCAATGTCATACACGGTGTCATTGTGGAGTAACTTTATTACAAAAAAAATAGGTAAGTCTGAAATTTCGAACTAAAACATTTAGACTTTGCTCTTTAATTTGCGACTAAAATAAAAAAAAAAAAAACATTTTTTTTATTTTGTGTGAAGTATTTATGGATATGGGGTTTTGAACGTATGGAGATACGGGACAAACTGCAAGATCAAACCATTTGAACATCTTGGCATGAAAGGTAAAGTTGTTCTTGGTCAGAAGAGCTGTAATAAGGATAAATGACATACAGTATTGGACAAAACATTTATTATTTTCCACGAAAAACCTTAAAAATCGTACTTAAATTGTCATAATGATGTAAGAAGTTATTAGGGAATTGAAACTCCATTTCAGTAATTCGAATTGACTAATAGAAAGCTTCACATGTGATAAACCTTGTTATAAGGCATGTAACATACTTGCCCCATGGTGCTGAAAAATACGCTATTTTGGATGGTATTTGAGAAGTTTCAAATCTTATATTTTTTATGTTATTTTCTTAATGGCACAGTGCTTATGAAAAGATTAGAAACTAACATCATGAGGCTAAAATGGATTTGGGATTTTTGTACATGTTTGCAGAATGAGTTTTTACAATGAGATAATAAGTTTGTACTTACATTACAGTACAAGCACAGACAAACAGACGTCACACTCTCATCGATGTCCATCGACCACCTTTTTAACGGCCGATTCAAATATATGGTAGGTGGCCAATCCACCACCCGCAGCGCTCGCATCGTTTTTGTTCGCGTTTGACGTTTACACACTACCACCATCTGTTGGTCCATCGGCCAAATACACCGATTTTAGCATTGGGCGTACATGTCATCGTGACTATGATTTTGATCGGGATTTGTTCTAAGTGTTACGTCTGTTTGTCTGTGGTACAAGCGTGTTTGGAACATATAAATTTTGAGCGTAATCAGAAGTTTATTTTCTGAACCGCCGCGAACCGCATTGAAGCTTTATAAACGTTTCGCGGGCCCCTTTAGATGAATGTTCTTGAAATCAATGTTTATGTAATCCTACCGAAGCTCTCAGAATGATTTAACTGATGTACGGGCTGGCACTACTAATCACGTCTCTAGCATCTCTAGTGATCCTTTGGGGGAGTCCACTAAGAACGATCTGAATAAAATCTAGCAAAAATCATGCAGGCAAATCGGATAAACCTAGATCATGTACTTTAGAAAAAAAACATGATCATAGTTTTTAATTAGTACAGTCAGCTCTCCCTTACTCGATATTCGGTATATCAATATCGAGTATGAGAGCCATGGTAAAGCTGGTTTTCATGGCTACTTTGATGGTCCCATGAATTTCATTTGCACTGGTTTTGTATTCTATAACTCGATGGTACCTTCAATATCGAATTATAGAGAGTTGACTGTAGTTTCAAATTAATAGTTTCGGCCCCTAGATTTCTACGGACCACCAGTTGGGAAGCCCTGATCCAGTTCAATAATGGCCAACCGAACGGGTCTCCGATCGCGTGTCCCAGAGAGTGGCTAATGAAGGGGCTTTCGACGAAAGGAACAAGCACTTCTAAGCGAAGGAAATTTCTTTCCCGATACGGTTGAAGGGATCGCTAATGAATGGGTGCATTGACGGTCGTATTTTTCTGTATTTTCTGCTCGCTGCGGTAGGCCGGAGTCTAACTAGTGGGCTATCTGTGGCAAGGCAGCGGCATCGAGGAGTCAGCAGCAGTGGCAGACATTCTGTCTACTCACGTAACGATAGGAGGAGTTTAGTTTAAATTCATATTGTATGTAACAGTTGCATTGCAGTTTGACACGATCAATAGCTCGTTGATTTGTTGATGGGTTTTCAGTATACCGTTTTGATTCATATTACGGACAGCTTTTTATTCCGGACACTCTACTTTGTATGGGAAACATTTCACACGAAATGTTTCAATTCTTACCGTTCGAAAGTTCTTACTTTCGAGGCTCGTTTTAGTTAATACTATCCATAGATACCTTTGAAAATGTATAATGCTAAACTGCCTTAGATGCCTCTTTACTGGTTTGCCCATTTCAATTGATGATTTGACTTTTCTATTTATGACTTTCATGAGCTGTCCGGAAAACGAATCGAAGTGTCCGGATTATGAGGCAAACGTAAAAAAGTGTCCGGAATAAAAATCATGAAATGTCTACACATTTCTATTTATTTAAAATTATTCATGTAGTGGAATCGAAATCTTCACCCACCATTCGAAAGTTTATTGGTTTGAAGGCTTGATTATGCGGAGGAATCATGCAGAATGATTTATTTGATACGCTTTCTGATGAGTTTTACTTCACTGAGGCCTTAAGTGTCCGTAATATGAATCAAAACGGTACATGATTTTACTTCGATGCTTCATGAAGCCTCTATAATGCCTATAGGCTAGCATTAAAATTTAAAGCTCTAAACAAAACACTATACCCTTTTTAATTATCTTGGATTGTTTTTTTACGTCATGATCACTTCGACAGTTTTGTGGTCTTACGCACTAATCGTAAAAAAGTAAAAAAAAATCTGCAATCGAGCATTGTAGAGTGTCCATCCCGGGACGAAAAATCTCGAGATTCGGGAAATTCCCGTTTCCCGGGATATACATTTTGCTATCCCGGGGTTCCCGAGATTGAAGTGAAATTTGATTGAAGCCAATAAATTTTAATGCAAAACAATTACATTTTTTCTCAGACACAAACTTTATGCCATAAAATACAAAAACATCATAACGAAAAGACAAAAAATGAGCATTTTTTTTTCTTGAAAAGGAAAAAAATCAAATAAGTGAAAAATATGTTCATTAGTCTAGTAACAAAGGTCTTTATTTGAGTTTCCTAACACCATTAGCCATATTTATAGCCATAGACTGATACAGAAAGTCTGAAAATTACACCAAAATTCCTGATTTTCAATAGTTAACTTTTAGTATCCACTACAGTAACTTCAATGGGTTTAAAACGTTTTTCTTGTACTTAGAACATGATGATGATGCATTTTCAAAACTCATGGATAATATTGTCTTGATAGTTTGACATAAGTGTTTACAAATTACAATAACCTTGACAAATTACGGATATTTTGGGGGTGTGTTCAAATTATTTATTATGAATAATGGTAAACAGTTAAGTCATAACATTGAGACAATATGATCAAAGAAACGCTTCAAAATCATTACGAGTACTGATGTGGATCATACTAAAAGTTAATTATTGATAATTAGGGATTAAGGTGTACTTTCAATTTGGCTTTCTCAGTCTAGTGTTATGGAAACAGCTTATGGTGTTAAGAAACTCAAATAAAGACCTTTGCAACTAGACTAATAAAAATATTTTTGCTCATTTGGTAATTTGGTAATCCTGGATTTATTTTTGTCCCGGGATGGACACTCTATCTATGCTCATACTCTGAATTGGTTGGCAGAATTTCAGGAATTTTTCGAACATTTTTTGCTCCTCTAAATCGCGAAAAATAATAAAAATCAGATAAATCAAATTTCTCTCATTGCTTGCTTTTTACAATAAATTTAAATAGTTTTGGTTTATCGTGCACAGTTTCTTTACAAAATGCATGAAATGCTTTACAAAGAACGTGCATGTTCTTTCTAGTCTAGTTCGAAGTTTGTCAATGCGGTAGGTATAATCTGAAATCAAATACTTCTTTACAATTCTCAATTTTTTTTACAACAGGCTCCATATTGAATTAAATATAAAATAGATTTCAGGTCAATTTTGAACGTTGAAACTAAAAAAGCAATTATCTCAAAACCCAAATCAAAAATATTTGAAAGTTAACGCAAAATTTTCTTACATGGGTGGTCCCTCCTATTAGTCAATCATTTTAATTTCCAAGCTAAAAAACCCAAAAGGTGCACTTGTATTAATGTAAGGTACTAGAGGATTCAATTTAATTAAAGGGATGTTTTGTCAAATTTTCTGGATATAATTTTGATGCGGTAGAACTTCGAAGAATCCCTTAATTCTTGCAAGGATTTCTAATCAATTTCTTGGCGGAACTCATTTAGTAACTGTTCGCATGTTTTTGTTGGTATTTAACATGACATTTAGCATATTTCGTAATGAAGGTGGATGAAAATTATAAATGTTATAAAGGTAATAAAGACCTAAAAACATTTTTGAAGAAATTCCTTCACAATCATCTCTAGCAAGGCAGCAAGAAACTCTTGAAAGATTCTACAAGAAAAACTGCCGTAACTCAGTCTTAAGAAACTTTATAAAAGCACTTAATGAATATTCCTCTGAATTTTGCGAGTAGCGCCTCTTGTTACTGGTATTCTTCTTCAAATTCAGTCTGACTCAAAAACATTAGAAATAAAAAATTAAAAATACTCATGGACGAATTAATTAAGGAATCCGCAAAAGAATTTTAAATAAAATCATCAAGAGGAATGTAAAGTGCATCTTGTAGATTCTGAAAATACGAAAGATTTTTGTAAAAATCTGCGAAGAAGTTGCAATATGAATTTGATTGAAGAATTACCGAATTAAATTCCTTGTTACATACTTTGAAAAATTTAAATTTAATTTTCTATTAAATTTACAAGAAATGTTTATGAAACATATGAAGAAACTTTAAGAGGAACTTTTTCAAAAAACTGCTAAGGAAATATTGAAATAACTTCTGGTCGATTCTGTGAAGGATTTCCGACAGGACCTAACATTTCGTAGACACGTGAGTTTTTGGAAAAAAAAAACCAAAGAAATATTACAAATTTCTTTATTTTGGCGAAGTTATTAACGAAAGAGAGGGTCGATGAAGAGAAATTGATCATGTCAGTTGAGCCCTTATGAAGGAACAATTTTGATTTGAGTCTGAATTTCCTTCAGGAAGCTTCAAATGGAATTTTGATGAAATGCAAAAATATGCTTTGGCTAATTACGCGCTTTTGTCATGTTTGTCCATTGTTTGAGATCCGGGCTCACAATGACAGTTCGTGACAGCAAAATCTGGGCTCACTGTGACGTAGAGAATTTTATAATGGTTTCTCCCTCCCAGGATCCTACCAACAAACGCTATCGAATCAAAACAAATGCCACAGTAGGTTAAGTAGGTTAGTACTCCGATGCAAATTCCTAAAAGAGTTCACCCGTGCTAATGATGGACATGCAATTTTACGTAACATTCTAACCATGAAGCCATCTGGTAGCAGCTACACACCCAAAACTTAAAATAATCGCCCTCGGTTGAGTCGTGCAGACTTCTGTTGACGCCATTGTCGACTACGGCGGCCTCTGAGACGGTGAGATTCTTCACACCGATCGAGATCGAATCGAGGTTTCGAATGCTATCATTAAGTTTTCATTGATCCCCATTTCGAAACGTTTCGCTGATCGAAACGTTTGGACCGGCATGAGGAGCGCGCGCAACCAGAAGCCCGGAATCAGACAGCCCGCGCCGCAATTACGAACCAGAGCACTCCGCCAAATATACCTACTCTCAGTCTATCTATTTTGCCCCGCATCGATCTCAGCATTTTAAGGGTATGCGGTATTTCGAATGTTTCCATCAAATACCGATCGGAACGAAATACCGCGCAATCCCACGGATTCCAAAGAGTGGTTTTCGCTTTCGTTTTGTTTCATCAAAACTCTAAATAAAACGGTATTTCCCAAAATATCGATTTAAATTCTCGATGAAAAAATAAATTTAACCCTTGTCAAAATAACTTCCTGCCGTTTCCAATGAATTCTCAAAAGGTTTCAATGGTTTCATAGAGGTTCTTAGGAAATCCTGAGATGTTTCCACAGTATATTGGTGCTTCCAAGAGCATTTCCATTAGACCCCAAAGGATTTGTCAGTGATTCCTAAGTGGATCCCAGAAGTTACCAGTGGTCTTCATGGGGTTCCCAGAAGTACTTGAAAGGTTTTCAGGACATCAATACTTACCCTTGAAATTTCTTTAATTTTCACAGAAGTTCCTAAAGGTTCCCAAGAGATGCTAAGGACTTGTGGTTGTTTTCGAAGATTTCCATGGGATTTCGTATAGTTACCAGGGATTGCCAAGAGACTCCTAGAGGTTCCCAAACGACGTTTTCAAGTTCCACAGAAGTCTCAAACGTAGTTTCAAAAGTGCGTTCAGCAATTCTTTGAGAGTTCTCAAGGCGTTTCTGATGACGGATTCAGATGATTATAAAGATTTCCAGCGCCTAAAAGTTTCTTCCAACAGTTTTTTTTTTTTCCTGAACAGAGGTTCATATTTCAAAGTTAATTTTATAGGCTTTGAGGTGGGAGCCTAAAAAGCATTGAGAAATCTTAGGAACCTCTGTAAATCCTTTGGGAGTTCTTCGAAGCCCTGTGGAAAACTTAAGTTATCTTTTGAAATTGTTTGACACTTTTTGGGCCTTTTTTGTTTATAATATCTTATTGCTTATGATGTGTTTGTTCAGCTGTCATTTGAAAACCATGAGGATGTTCTGCGTGTTTCTTCTTTCTGGCGTTACGTCCCCACTGGGACAGAGCCTGCTTCTCAGCTTAGTGTTCTTATGTGCACTTCCACAGTTATTAACTGAGAGCTTACTATGCCAATGATCATTTTTGCATGTGTATATCGTGTGGCAGGTACGAAGATACTCTATGCCCTGGGAATCGAGAAAATTTTCAACCCGAAAAGATCCTCGACCGGTGGGATTCGAACCCACGACCCTCAGCTTGGTCTTGCTGAATAGCTGCGCGTTTACCGCTACGGATATCTGGGCCCCATAATGGTGTTTGAACCTCTCTAATTTAACAAAAAACGGAAATTATGTAACCTCGGCTAATATTGTGATATCGTGGGGCAACCGATTGCGGTCAAGGTCACCTTATGGTCCTCCGGAAAATCCAAAACATCCGCAAAAGGGGACATTTCCTGCAAATTAACCTAGTGAGCTATGATTTTTTTCAAACGACTTGTGGTGATGAGCTTCAAGATAGTATACCATCGTTGCCTCGGTATTATATCTAATGGCCATTTCTTATCACATACCCTTATCCCGCATCAGGCTCAGAAATCTCTCTGGATTGGGGCTGTTCTGTGGGGAGCCGATGCGCTGTGCATCCCCATATCCAAAATGCTCTTTTCACCCATTCCATTAGTGATCCCTTATGGTTTGTTGTTGGCTTGGGTTTCGTTTTGACCCGGGCAAATGTTGTGCGCGTGATTGCGTTTTATTGGGGGGATTGAAATTCAAATTTGTTTACAATTATCGGATCATTAGAGGGAGAAATAATCGTTTCTCCGGGATTGCAAAGGCTTAGATCGACCATCGGCGCAGATCGCCAACAATTGATATTTGGTGTTGCTGCACATATTTATAGCTAGACAATCGGGAAACGAATCCACGTAGAATACAGGAAGAGGTGTAATTATCTGGGCCAATTTTCCAGCCACGCAATACGAGGAATCAAGATAATTGTGCAAAAGTTCTGGTAATGATTCTTGTTTTTCTATTCTT
Source organism: Aedes aegypti (assembly GCF_002204515.2). Lineage (NCBI taxonomy): Eukaryota > Metazoa > Arthropoda > Insecta > Diptera > Culicidae > Aedes > Aedes aegypti. Next base: position 68,677,825 of record NC_035108.1, on the reverse strand, counting down.
GGAAAACAACTTGATCGATTGAACTTGGCGATTTGCTTTGATGTCTGTATGGAAGGAAATTTATTTTCTATTACGATTGATGAAGATGCACAACTCAGCACTATACAAGTAAGAAAAAATTGATTACGAATACTAACGAAATTATATGTATATAATAGAGAGCAAAATTATGACTTTCAAGCGCATTCGAAATTATATTTTATACGTTATTGAAAAATCTCACAATTTGTCAAACATACACGCACATTTACCAATCTACAACAAATTGTAATCTTTTTTTCCAGATGTCTCGATCAGTTTTCTTAAAATGAATGGTTATGAGAATAATATATAGATTTATTGCAGCAGCGATGTAAATTTTTAAGATTTTCCATTGTATTTTAAGAGTAGTAACAAAAATTACGCATTACATCGCTATTTCGCCTTTAACAAACCGGGCCCTGGGATCAGCTATCAGTTGTACAGTCACCCCACAGTTATGGATAAAATAGAGTTGCAGTTACGCAGAACACATTTTACCTACGTTTACCGTCGAACCGTAATCAATTACAATCTGCTTAAGCAACTGTTTGCCTATGAACCAAAAAATCGAGATTACACCAACCTGTTTGCCTAATTAGTCAAATTTCAAAGCGATGACATGTAGTTTTACGGCATAAACTGGATTGTATGTTTCCAATGAACATGTTTGAGCAGAAATATAAATTTTGGATTACACAAAAAATTTCATTTATCAAAAATTTGCGATAAACCCTTATTTGTTTTGTTTTGTTCAGTAATTTCTACATACATACACTCAAAATTTATTTTATTTAAAAACCACGGAAATGCTTATTTTATTATAACTAAGTTTCAAAGCGATGACATTTAGTTTCTATACATAAATTTGATTGTACAGAACAGTGCATGAATTTTGGATTACACACAAAATTCGTTCTATTTGTTAACACCAAAAATAATGATTTGAATCTGATTTTCAGTAAATAAAAATTAAAGGATATATATAAACGCAAATAAATTGAAAGGGTTCAGTGCACATGCTTTGCAATAAAAAAAACTAAGCAGAACCCTATTTTCTACAATTGTTTGCCTAGCCTATATGTCCAAATTTGAAGAGACGAAAAGCAGTTTTTTAACATAAAAATTATTGTAGAAAACGAGAACCGCAGTAGGCTGTGGCGTGAGTTGTCTGCTTTCGAGTTTTCTGCCGCGTTTTTCATCGTTCTGCATTTTTTTTTTCAATTTGGATGGTCCATTCGCGATTCGGCTGATGATTTAACGGCTTGCGTGTAACTTTTTCTTGCAATTGAACCCCAATTTTTCAAATACTTGGGCTGTATTTCAGCAGTTTAGAATTGTGCAGTTTCTATCCGAGGATAGATAACGATATTTCATCCAAACTACGTTAGGTTAAGTTTCGTGTCCAATATGAGATTGTGCGATATTTGCCAGAAAACCATTCGCCAGAAAACCATTCGCCAGAAAACCATTCGCCAGAATGTACCATTTACCAGAAAACCATTTGCCAGAATGTACCATTCGCCAGAAAGTACCATTCCCCAGAATTATTTTTCTTGTCGATTTTGATCATGAAATATTTCGGAATCCAAGGATTGCCGTCACAATATTCGACTTGTGCCACGACTCACATGTTCAAAAGCACTAAATGGAACAAATAGTACGGTAACTATCTCGTTCTTCTCATTTTAAAATTTCTGCTAGTGCACAGAGCGAAGACAATTTAACATTCTACATATTCTACATCTCTTGCGAGATTTTTTTGGCTATGAGATTTTGATACAATATTCTAAGCTGTTTTACCTAGTTTTAAGAAAATTTCATTTCCTGTCACCGCGAGCTGTTCTTTATCAGAATATTGTATTGTACAGAATCTCTCGTACAACTACCAGATAGTTTATGCTTTTCAATTGACAGTTTTTTGGGGTTGTGCTACTTTGTCCCGAATATCGATACCCCGAATGTCGTTTCCCTGAAAACTACTTCCCTGAATACCCCGTTTTCTCAAGGAAATAGGTTCCTCGAAAATGTTTTGGCACTCATAATTATCAGAACTTATTGATTATTTCAGGCTGATGAACGGTTCATATGAAATGCACCCTTCTTTTTTGATCAGCGGTTCTTTAAAGTTTCTTCGAGATCAGCATTTTTTCTAGTTTTCTTTATCGTTCTTTCTAGTTCACCACTCTGTCTCTGAAGATTGTTCCTTATCCATTTTGAATTGCATCTATTTTGGGGCCGTCCATGAACCACGTGGTCGTTCAAGAGGGAGTAGAAGTGGGTGGTTCTGTCATAATACCACGATCCATATAAATTTTGGGTCATTCAAATCATGATTTACAAATCATGAAGTTCACAAATTGGTTGGGTCATAATGTCAGGATCACAAATCATGGTTCCTGGAGTCAAAATCATGATTCTTCATAAGCGTAACATCCAGGTTGAAAACACAAATCGGTGCGCTTTGCTTCAACTCATTCGTATCGATCACCCATAATTCAAGATAACGAAGTAGTTCAGTGGTAGAGTACGTGCCTGTAATCGAAAGGTTCTTGGCTCAAATCTCAGTGCATGCCATTTTTTATTTTTATTTTTTTTATTTCGTCGATCATAAACGGATGTGCGACTCAGCATTTCTGGCATTTGAATCATGATTTCGTGCAATCAGCAACAAAAAACATAACGCGTGTGTTGTGTTACGGCAATCTGACTCATGATATCATGAGTTCAAATTATGGTGTATTTTCATAAGATGAAAACACGCTGGAATTATGATAACATGAGTCATAATCTTGTTTTTGGATTCAAATTTCTTCCCGTGTTCGGGAGAATGGATAGCAGGAAAAATTGTCATTCGGGTATCTGGCGTTCGGGGAATTGATATTCGTGGGAACAACATTCGGGTAAAATAGACCAAAAGGCTTTAATTAATAATGGTCACCTAAATATCAGTACATGAAAAAATATTCAAATAAGAGTATTTGCTTACCGCTACTTGACATGGTTTTTGGCAAATAAGAATTCTTCATTCCCCATGTATAGGATGTTCTTCTTGATTTTACAACTGTCTTATTTGTCTAAAAGCTCCTGAAGTTGTTATAGTAAATGTAACTTTGGTTTGCGAATGGAGGCATTTATTACTTCATAGAACGGACGGCACAAATAGTTGCAACGTATATCGAAATCTTGTAAATATCCAATAAATTAGCTCTTAAGAAGCAACAATACTTTTAAGAACAGCTTATGATGAAAAGAAGGGAGCACCACTTGTGAAATATTTCAAACCATAATTCCCTGTAAAACTTAATTATCTAGAAAAAAAAAAACATTTAATTGAAACTGAAAAACAGAAAGATGGAATTTAATAATTATAAAATAGCATAATCTCATGCTATAACATCTGTAGAATGATAGTTGCAACGTATATCGAAAAGAAGCAACATAACTTTGAAGAACAGCTTATTATTCTACTGTATATTTTTTTCTTTCTAGTTCCACGGTCCCCCAGTATTAAGTGTTGCTTTTTCAATTCATTTTCATAAAACTTCAAATATTTCTGTTGATCGTTGAATGCTCGAGAAATCGATGTTTTTATTATATGTACCTAGTCCAACAATTAGAATATGGATATTCGAAGTTGGCTCACGAAGTCAACGGTAGGTTGTGTCCAAGAGACCCTGTAATTTTTTGAGTATATTAACCAAAATAATCTCACACATTTTTTTAATGCTCTACAATTGCAAACTTGATTCACCTGAAAAAAAAAAATAAAAACAGTTCTAGGGGATGGTCAATTCTGGGGAATGGTACATTCTGGCGAATGGTTTTCTGGCGAATGGTACTTTCCGGCAAATGGTTTTCTGGCTTATGGTACATTCTGGCGAATGTCATTCTGGCGAATGTCATTCTGGCGAATAGTTTTCTGGCGAATGGTTTTCTGGCAAATATCGCACAATCCAATATGAAGATAATATTGTTACTCATTTAATAACGGGGAGCGCTGTCCCTAGTAATCCAATATGTTACGAAATACAACAAACCTGGGTGAGAACGTTCCTTTTATTCTTCGTGGATTTATATATGATAAGTTATCGTCTAGTTTATAAAAAAAAAATACGGGAAGGGATCAATAATATGGACAAGACATTTTTCTTCTTTTCATTCCAAAGAGCGAGTAATGGCGCTTAAACCAAGGCTTTAGAGCCCGGGCATACGGGAGAAATACCTGTGTCCCATAAAAAAAAGGACATCACATAGCAATGGTGTATGCTTTAACATTCTTAGCTAAGCCACTTCCAACGATTTAACCTATCTCCCATAATGAAACGGTTGGTAGGGTTGTCCCCGTTTTTTTCTTTACCAGCAATTTGATTTTTTCGTTAATCATGTTATTCATACGTGAATAATCTGATTGTCGAAATTATTCCAATTTTCTTCAAATTAAAAGTCTGTGCAAGCCTGGCCATTTTAGTATTTGAATCATAATGCTAATATGCAAGAAAATATCAGAAAAAAATTGGTATTTCCAGGATGCTTTTCAATATTGGCTGTGCAAGCACTTAGATAGATAGAGAGATGGATAAATTTTATTGTAGAAAACCATTTTTTGAAAACACTCTAAATTTGCTTTACTTTAAAATCTATGAAAATCTTGTTATTAAACCTGTTTCCTGTCAATAAATATGTATAGCTATGGCATGTTATTTTTTTGGCATGGAATTGATTGTAGAAGTGAAGTTAATATAGAGGAGGGATATTTTTTTATTACAACTTTAAATTTATTTTACTTAGAAAAATTCCCTTGAAAATCAACATTTTAAACAATCTCTAACATGCCATTAGCCGAAATAGTATTTTTTTTGCAATTTCTCATCGTAATACAATGTTTTTATCACGCCAATCTATAATGTTGTACGCAACTCGTTGCAGAACTCGATTTTTACAGCACTCGTCGTTATTATTCAACGAGGCTTACCGACAAGCCTCGTTGAATAAACGTAGGGGAACCTGGTCCAATTCGGACCCTGTTCTAATTCGGACCATCAAGCATTTCTCAATACTGGCGCAACTGTAAAGATCGTGTGTACCGTTTTTCTACCCACTGTCTAGCTTGGATCTAACACAATAAGTTTGACGCCTTCCAGTTAATTCGTTTGATTTTTATATTAGTTTGTTGTTTGGAAGTGCTCTTGTGTGCTGTCGGTTAGCATTATTCCCAAGGTTCTGTAAGTGACAATAAATCTCCAATATTTCTGTGTTATTTTATAATCGAATCTTCCACGGCTAAACTTTCATTTGATCATATGGTTTAGGTATATCTGAGCACTGTTTGTGCTCAACTAGTTTGAAAATCACAAAATGTTTTTTGGTCCAATCCGGACCTTTTGATAAGGTCCAAAAGGGACCTCTTAATTTTCAACGAGCACTCAGTCTATTGCCAGAGCTCCACACCGTGAAAGTCTTTTCGGCTTGGTAAAAAACACAGAAGTTGTAATATTGATTGATGATGTCTTTGTTTCTGGTGCGGTCAAGAAAAAGTCTTCGAAAAAATCTAAGAAATACTGTAGACCCCCAAAGAATAAAGGAATCAATAAAACAGCTACTGCAAAAGCATCTCCAGCCTATTTTGGATACATCTTCCCAAAATAGTTTGACAATACGATACAAAAAAACTTGACGAGTGCTGAGAACAATACAGTCAACTTTCCCTTATTGGATATAATGTATATTGAGCATGCAAATTCGAAGTTTGGTTTCGTTTCATAATCTTTACTTCACTTTGACCCTAAAATGCAAGGCGATGATTCTCCAACTTGATGTTCCAAGACTCGATGTTTCCGTTTCAGTTTCCGTATAAGTTTACCTTTTCAACCCGATATTTTCATGCAAAGGTTTATTATGTTGAAATTTTACTATATTCAAAGCTAAAAAGGCTTTTTTTAATGTATTTCGTCAAAATACCAAAAAGCTCCAAATTAAAAAAATATGTGTTCTTTATTTTGATATCTGCCATACACAATGGTCCGTTTAAGATCGAGTTAGGGAGAGTTGACCCTACTTAATTTTGAACCAGTTTTGGATTTTCACCTTGTTTTTTTTTTAAGAAATTTACATTTTTCTTGAGCTAATTCTGACTCGAATTAAATTGAAATTTTTCACTTATTGAGTTTATTTTTTATGCTTGAACTTCCAGAAGAAGTTCAATAAGCTTTGTTATCAAGCAATGCGGAGTTATATTTTATAACTAACATAGCAAAAACGATAAAACTTAGGGGGTCCGAATTGGAACAGCGTTGGTTCAATTCGGACCTTCTGGAGAATTTTGTTCAAACATGTATAGTCACGTCCTGGTAGGAGATATCCCATAAATCAGGCTTTCATGCAAACATAAAATTTTTCATGCCGTTCATCATGCTGAAAAGATATGAAAAAAAAAACTGTTACTAGGTCCGAATTGGACCATGTTCCCCTACGACTCGTGCTGTATAAAAGATCATTCTGCAACTTGTTGCGTGAACTACTATTAGATTACACTCAATATTTCTTGTAACGAAAAACTTAAGAAACATTCTATTTTTTGTCAGTAAACCAATACTCAAAACGATGACGTGTATTATTCTTTTGAATTGAAAATTTTTCACAAGTCATCGCATTAAATTTAGATTTATATAAAATAGACCTTTGTAAGAATGACCTATGGTTTTCGTAACTTTTAGTAAAAAAAACATTGAGTGTTATCAAAACTTGTGGTTTTTACACAAACTTGTTCAATGATTTTTTTTTCAAGCTAATTATTTAAATATATGTATATGTGTTCGCTTCGAATTTTGATTCACATGTAAAAGGTTTGAAAACAGGGGTTTTCATAGTTTTTCAAATAAATAAATTTGAGGTGTAGGCGTAGAAATCAAATTATTTTAGACAGCTTCAAAGTTTACAATACCGTGGAAGTACTTTAAATGATATAAAATAACAATTTTGATTTGTCATACCGAGGACGCATTGGCGCGGCTTTAAAACTGGACACTAGCCAGCTGGCCAGCAGACCAAATATATTTTCGTTTCATACAAATTAGCACCATTTCAATGCATCCAATCACCATCCAACGGCGGGACAATCCCTCTCGTTATCTCGTCCTGTCAGCTAGAAGAAATTCAAATGTAAAGCAAACCTACAAATTAGTCCAAGGATCAACCGATTTATTTTTCTTGTGTCCCTTTTCTCAAACAATCCTTTGTCGTTGCAACCCAGACAGCAATGGTCATTCTCCAACATATAGAGCAAGCGCTTCTGCAAACGAAGCCTTAGCTCTCTGGCACTATCCACGAAGCTAGGCGGTCTTCATGTGTCCATCTCTGGTACAATTAACCCATTGACCCATTCACACTTTTCTCTCTCACATAATCGAATCGGAAAACGCAGTCAGTCAGTCTGTGAGTGGGATATTGAATAAGTAATACCCTATTTGCTCGTTCAGGCGATCAGACCTGTGCACCAAAGTGGCGAAGGCGGCGTGGCAGGTTGACTATGGATTGACTGATGCGCATTTAGGAGGAAGCCCCGTCTCACAGAGGTCCAGTTCTCTGAAAAGCTGGTAAAAACCGAGCTTCCAAACATGTTATTAGTTTGAAAACAAACTCAAACATTCATCTCTACATCAAGTAGTTAAAAAAACATAAGAAAATTTCAAGATAAAAATGTTTTCTTAATTGTTTGACCCTAAATAAATGCACATGTTCAAAAACCTTAATTTTCATCACTATAACTCTTGAACCAAACACCAAAACTTCTTGACCCAAACTCTGAAAATGCGATGAAGTTACAGAAAAAAAATAGCTTTTTCGTATCGTACAAATCGCTCTCCGTTGCTTTCCGCGGAGATAGCTTGCTCAAATACTTTTTTAAGTCTAATGAATTGGTTAGAGGAGAATCTTCTTGCGTAAGTTTGACATTCGTTTTTTTTTTTCAAGTGGTGAGCTGATTTGTTCTATGAAAACTAAACTTAAATGATCATGTCGTAAATATGATCTGCAACCCTAAAGAACATGCTCATCAACACTTATATTGATCAAAACTTGTAGAATATTAGAGACGCCCAATTTTTGCCATGATTTTTTTTTTATCTGGACCATTGTGCGTCTGTAGGTTTGTCGTTTCCTGCCCTATTGGCCGGAACGGAAATTGGGTCATGTTTGCTTTGCGCCACAATGACGGGGAACGTATGCGTATCGCGATCATCGGCCGAAAATGATACTATTAAATTCCAATTCGCCCAATTCCACACGTAGTAGTAAACTGCAGTGCTGCTGCTGTTGCGACGGCGGTGATGGCCCGCCATATAACACTCCAATTAGATCTTTGCCACAACCGCCAGAGAAGCCAATTATTATGCGATGCACATTCACCGGCCATTTCTTTTGTTTTCGATTTTTTTTTCACTTCGAGGGGGTTCACCGACTTCAAAATTAGGAACGACACCCAAAACCAGATCTATTTTTAATACTTGTTTAAAATATTTACTTTTTTACTTTCATTTACTATTTACTAATTTTAGGAGAAGCTCGTCCAATCCGGACCCTGTTCTAATTCGAACCACCAAGCACTTCTCAATTTCTTTAAAATTTGCTACAGAAAATCAACAACTTTCCAAAAATGGGATCACTCTGCTAATTTTCCCAGAAATTCTTGCAGGATTTTTTAGAGAGCTTATTTCAGTTTTACCAATTTCTACAATAATTACCATCTCAGAGTAATAACTAGAGAAATTTTTCTACAGTAATACTTACGAGAAATTATGCATACACAGTTCGAACGAAACGTGTAAATTTCTGAGACATATAATGCACATAATTGGAGCGTAGAGTATCATGGATATTTACATCATTTGTCATGTAAACTTCAATTACATGTCATGTAATCCAGCAGGATCGTGAGTGGTTACATGACATATAACACATTTTTACATGATTTCATACTTAAATTTACATTACGTTATGTTTACATGACGTGTAATCTTCATTATTTTTAACAGTGTAGGTTATTCTAGGTTTGAAAAAAAATCGTGCAGAAAACTTTTCAAAAAACAAAACTAGAATTTTTTTAAAAGCCCTGTTATTTTTATCAGTACATATTACTTTGTGTCATTTTTGTACCACTCCTTCAGGAATTACCCCACAGATTATGACGGGGGTTATACCGTAAATTCTACCAAGGATTTTTTCACAAAATCTATTAGAAATCCTTCCACAAATTTTCTTATACAGCCATTCCATGAAAAACCGATCTAGTGGGTCTCCGAATTCCGTGCAAATTTGCTATTTTGTTCCTTATCCGAAATAAGGATACACGTATTTTTGGATTTTTTTATTAGGGTGACCATTTCCGAAATAGGGTGACCAGAAAAATAACTTTTGAACCGTTTGACCGATTTTCAATCTTTTTGGACGAAATGAAGGCTAAAGATTTTGACTTTTCGGGAAAAATATAAAATTTCACAAAAATTGTATTTTTTACATGAAAAAACTCAATAGTTTCCGTTTTTTCGTGTTTTGAAGGCCTCGGGACCAAAGGGGCTATTGCTGCTCTCATTTTTTCTTAAAAGTTCAGAAAATTTTACGTAAATTATCAAATTTTCAGCGATGTATGTTTTTTAGTTTTTGAGATATATTTTTTTGAAAATAAAAAATCAGTAATTTTTCATCGGCACACACTGTAGATCTCAGAGCATTAGATTTGTAATGTTTAAAAAAAATCATAACTTTTGAACAGCTCAACCGATTTCCAATCTTTTTTATGGAATGAAAGCTTAAGGTCTCAACTTTACAGAAAAAATAGAAAAAATAGAAAATTTTGAAAAAAAAATTTTCGCATTAAAATATATGAAAATTTCTAAAAAAAACTAGAAATTTTTATATTTTTTCACGTATAAGCATATTTTTATCAGATTTTTCAATTTTGTCTGAATAGCTGAAATTTTAAGCTTTCATTCCATACAAAAAAAATTGGAAATCGGTTAAGCTGTTCAAAAGTTATGATTTTTTTTAAACATTACAAATCTAATGCGCTGAGACCTACAGTATGTGCCGATAGAAAATGACTGATTTTTTATTTTCAAAAAATATATCTCATAAACTAAAAAACATACATCGCTGAAAATTTGACAGTATACGTAAAATTTTCTGAACTTTCAAGAAAAAATGAGAACAGCGATAGCCCCTTTGGTCCCGAGGCCTTCAAAACACGAAAAAACGGAAACTATTGAGTTTTTTCATGTAAAAAACACAATTTTTGTAAAATTTTATATTTTTCCTGAAAAGTCAAAATCTTTAGCCTTCATTTCGTCCAAAAAGATTGAAAATCGGTCGAACGGTTCAAAAGTTATAATTTTTTTTTAAATAAAAATTTTGCAAAATCGCGATTTTTCTGGTCACTCTATTTTGGAAATGGTCACCCTAATCAAAAAATCCAAAAATACGTGTATCCTTATTTCGGATAAGGAACAAAATAGCAAATTTTCACGGAATTTGGAGACCCACTAGATCGGTTTTTCATGGAATGGCTGTATAAATATAACAGTGGATTACTTATACATCTCTTAAAAGGTTTTGAGTTCTTTCAAACATCTCTTGCATAACTTTTGAAGTAAATTCTCAATGGTTTGTTCAATTAACTAGTTCCTTTAGCGTTTAACACATCAAAATGTTACACTAATGCTTCCTGTAATTCCTTCAGGAGTTCCACTCGATATTTTCTCTAGAAAATTTTGCTGGAAATAATGGGTTTTGTTGGGTTAAAAATTATTTTATCAGTTTTTCAGGATACTCATCCATGACATTCTCAGGAGTCTAGAAGAAATGCGAAAATCTTTTGATGACTTCTCTCTTGTAGGAATTTACCACCTATTTTAACAGAATCAGTAATATTTTTTACGATTTAGTTCAGAAATAATCACCGGTTTTTTTCAGGAATTCAATCTTATTATTTCTGAACATTTTCCTAGCATCTCCGTGAATAAATTCTTAGGGAAATCCTGGATGCATTCTTTGCGAACTTCTGTGGGAAATATTTGGAAGAATCTGTAAAAGAATTCCCAAAGGAAACTTGGGAAAAATCTTTAAAGGTTATATAAGATAAATTTCAAGTTGTAATATTAAGGAAATTCTAAGTAAAAATAAGAGAAATTCAAAATAAAAATCACCGTGGGGATCTCGAGAGTTATTTCTAAATTCCACGTAAGAATCACTCGATTACTGCCGACAAAGATCACTTCCTTGAGAAACGAGTGTTTGAAGTGTTTGAATTAATCCCCAGAGTAATTTCTTAGGGTATCTTTGGGAAAAAACTCTAGATGAATTCTTCAAGGGATCTTTAACGAAAATCTGGGAGGAATTCTTTGTGAAATTTGAAAGGAATCCCTTAATGAATTTTTGAAAAAATCTTTGAATTATTTACTGAAGGAAGCTGTACAGGGTGATTACTAATTCCTGTCAGTAAAGTAAATGATCGTAAATAAAAGATGTATGTATGAATTTTAATTTTCAGTGTACAACTTGTTTTGCACATCTATGAAGTTTGTTTTGACAAAATTAACTTAAATATTAAAAGATCAAGATTAAATATTTTTTCATTTACCTTAGTTTTCAGTCATACGTGTAGTTTTAAAGGCATTGCACCTGGCACGCACGTTTCCCACAGATATGTATTTTTGAATGAACTCCGCTGAAAAAATTGCCTGATTGAAACAGCATTTTACCACAATCTTTTAGACTTACTAGGGAACAGCATAAGACTGATATGGAAAATTTTAGCGAAAAAAGTTTCCCTGTTTTTGGTTAAAATATATGGTTCTGAATAACGTGCGTGTTAACTGTAAAGCATCTGAAACAACGCATGTGGCTGGAAATTGAGGTAAAAAATTAAATATGTTATCTATGTAAAGCGAAGACAAATGTTATAGATGTCCAAAACTGGATATGGACTGGTAATTAAAATTTATACAGCCATGTTTTTTTTCTATTATTACTTATTTCACTGACAGGATATAGTAATCACCCTGTAATCTGACATCTGAATTTCATTTTCAAGTAATCTCTAAATACATTCAGAAATATTTGGCATAACGTCACGAGAAATCCTCACAGACATTTTTAGAAAGGCCCTATGAAAGATGACTGGTTGGATTCTCTGCAGAATATTTATTGAAACGTGATTCCTGATCAATCTCTTTTTGATCACGTTTTTCAGGTATGAGGTCTCTAAGTTCATATTTTAAGATACTTAACCGCTACCAGTTCTGTTCAAAAGTTACATGCCAATTTTATGTTAGCAAAGCGACTCTATTTTAAAGGGCCTCCAAATTTGACTTCGCACCGGGCCGCGAAAGCCCTAGCTACGCCACTGATAAGGAGGGAAGCACTTTGACGGACGGACGTGAGGTGATTGAAAGGTAGAAGCAGCACTACGATGAACACCTGAATGGCACGGAGAACACAGGCGCAGAGGGTCACGACAGCGGAGGAAGTGACTACGTCACCAACCAACCTGTTGCCACATTGAGGGAAGTAAAGGATGCCATCAACCAGCTCAAGAACAACAAAGCAGCTGGTAATGATGGTATTGGAGCTGAACTCATAAAAATGGACCCGGAGAGGTTGGCCGCCTGTCTGCACCGGCTGATTGTTAGAATCTGGGAAAATGAACAGCTGCCGGAGGAGTGGAAGCAAGGGGTTATTTTTCACATTCCAGTTTATCGCCTTTCTTATGGGGCATATAAGAAGGGCGACAAACTGGAATGTGAAAACTATCATGCGATCACTATCCTGAATGCCGTCTACAAAGTGCTATCCCAGATTATCTCCCGTCGTCTATCACTAATAGCAAATGAGTTTGTGATAAGTTATCAAGCTGGTTTCATCAACGGCCGCTCGACGACGGACCAAATCTTCACTGTACGGCAAATCCTCCAGAAATGCCGTGCATACCAAGTCCCAACGCATCACCTGTTCATCGATTTTAAAACGGCTTTGGAGAAACATGTACGAATACAGCTTTCCCGGGAAGCTCACAAGACTAATAAGAGCAACGATGGACGGTGTGCAGAATAGCGTGAAGATTTCGGGCGAACATTCCAGTTCGTTCGAATCCCACCGGGGACTTCGACAAGGTGATGGACTTTCGTGCCTGCTGTTTAACACCGCGCTAGACGGTGTCATGCGGAGAGCCGGTCTCAAGAACCGAGGTACGATTATCACAAGATCCAGCCTATTTGTTTCCTTCGCGGATATATGGATATTGTCGGCAGAACATTTGAAACGGTGGCAGATCTGTACACTCGCCTTAAACGTGAAGCGAGAAAAATCGGCAATTAATGTACCATGTACATACAAAACGCTAGTAAGACCGGTAGTCCTCTATAGGCATGAAGCATGTACCATGCTGGAAGAGGACCTGTAAGCGCTTGGAGTGTTCGAACGAAGGGTGCTTAGGAACGTCTTTGGTGGTGTGCAGGAGAACGGTGTGTGGCGGCGGAGCATTCTCCACGAGCTCGCTAGGCTCTACGGCGAACCATGCATCTAGAAGGTGGCGAAAGCCGGAAGGGTGCGTTGGGCAAGGCATATTGCAAGACTACCGGACAACAATACGGTTGGTACAAGAAGGTGGGGAGCAGCGAGCGAGGTGGCTTGATCAGGTGCCACAGGATCTGGAGAGCGTGGGCCAAATCGAAGTTGGAGGGACACAGCCATAGGCCGAGTAACATCGTTAACGAGGTTTTGTCTAACTAATTGATGTAACACCAAGTGAATAAATAAAATAAATAATTACGTGGAAAATACCTAAGATTTTTCTAAATATGGCTTTTCGCAAACTGTTTAGCGAGCACACTAGGAGTCCAACAATTTGAGAAACCGAAAAGGACCACCCACTTGTTTTACCATATACTAGCAATCAGTGACATGAAATACCACTTTTAATTTTTCATACACACTCCGTATTTTAAGATAATGATAATTTTATTGTAAATCTGTATAGACATCTTGCAATCTCTGGCTGGGTGCATGTGGCTATTAATCAAAGAATTGTTTCCAAGCTGCTAAAACGCTCGGAGAGAAGCATTTGAAGCTGACGTATGTGCGTGCACACGTCGATCCGACCGATGATGACGGCAAATTGTACTTCAAATTACGTCCAATTTAAATATATTTTGATCGTCTTTGTCAGTAGTAAATCGTCCGCCGATTCGTATGGGCCGAGCAACTAAATCGAGAAGCGAATGAACGCGCTTCAGAAAAAAGTGCAATTATCGCTTCTTGACATGTTGCATAACTCCCACTCGGTTGTTGGCGGGTAGATACCTACATGTGTTGGTGGCGGGGCGGCATTTGATTGGACGGTGGGTGAATTCCATCCGTGGTCAAGCCAGAGTGCACACAATAATCATACCTCCATCTACGAAGGAGACGATTGGGTCACAACGATAATTGTCGATTTCGGAATAATCTTAAATTAATATATTGATGGTTTGCAATTTGTAACTATGAACATTCATTTGGAGGTAAAGCTTTTGAGCGTATGTCGAAGTATGCTTCATGAACACCACATAGAAGATATTTGTTCATCACATATTCAATTGATCGTCCTCAGCTAGTGCGCAACGTGATCTCGTGCTGTGCGTACACAAATTCTTACTGCTAACGGATGTTACTGAAACTAGGTAGGTACAAAGTATTTTTGTAAAGCAGTACTTCTCAACTTGGACCCGTTGGCGGATGCTAACAGAGGTAATCCTTCCTGGGCACCGTCTTGAAAAAACTCTTAGACGGCCATGCCCGAATATTCACTGGTTGCTACCACAAAACTAAGGATATTTCTTCTTTGAGCATTAAAGAGGAGGAGCTGTTTAATTTTCAAACATTTCTTCGTTTGAAACCAATGCATAGTGGTCCAGAAAGCAGTTTACGCGAAAAGATGAGCTTTAGAATGAAACATTAGATGAAAAGGGTCTTCTACAAAGTTGTTTGTATTAGTTAGGCCCTTTGTTTGGTGTTATTGAAAATGAGGGTGGTCCACATTTTCATAGAAATGGTGTAACTAACTTTCTTGTTTGTATAAATTATAATAGGGGGAGATCCTCCAGTACCGGACAGCACCCAATACCGGACAAAGTTGAAAAACTGAGATATCATGATCCAATCAAGATGGTGTATTAGTAGAAAAGAAAGCTACAATTGAGAGTAATATTTGCGTAGAATAACACATCCTTGAAAATGAATGCTTTTTTAAGTAGAGATGTTTGAAAATATTTCAAAAATTGACGTATTGTCTTAAATTTCCGCTTTATAAGTACCGTAAATTCGGGTGAAATTGATCAGTAGGGTGAAATTGATCACTGTCTCACACAATTTTATTTCCCTCTAATAGAGCACAGAAAGCAATGCAACCTATTTAAATGAACTTTGTTTGTCTTAACTATTTTCGAATTGCATGTTGTGAAGTTGTTTGTGTTAAGGAATGTTTTTTTCTATGAAAATAATAGAAAATTCCACAATCGTGTTCTGTGTGGTATTGGCAGACACCAATAAACTTATAGTTTTAAACAAGGATTTGGACATGGTGTCAACCTGAAAATTTGTAAGGATGCTTAAAATATATCCCCAAAACGAATTTTAACATCAAAATTCTTACCAATTTGTTCATTTTGTTGTAATAATTGATTCTTTCATAGATAACAGAAGACTCCTTTGGAAATTGCCTACATTTAGGCGTTTTCTATGGTATCGTTGAACATTAATTGTTTATTATTTCCATAAATTTTGCATTGTTAAGAATTTGGTAAGCATATTTGGATTCAGGAGGCCCAAATTAAATAAGTAAAGTTGTTTTCAAAACTAACAATAATTGTTTTGCCAGGTGATCAATTTCACCCCGAAACGGAGTTCCTTGATTTTTTATTTTAGAGACGATTTTTAGCACTAAAATCACAACTGTATAAAAATTTGAGTATATAAGCAATGAAGCTCACCGTCGTACTTGTTATCCTGAATTAAGTTGTATGGAATTGACAACATCATAGAAAACAGATATCGAAAACAGTCAAAAGTGATCAATTTCACCCGAAATTACGGTACTTATTTTGAATATGGAAAAATAATTTGGATCACGCAAGCATGATCAAATATAATCATAATTTGTAAGTATGAATGTATTTTGTACCATATTTAAACTATGGATATGTGGACAAACTACAATTTTGGTCAAGTACCCTACTGTCCCCCAGTTTCGGACAGCTTTATTTGATATATGATAACATTGTAATTTTTGCACCAGTGTCTCAAAACACACCCGATTATGTTTCTCTGGCTGCTTGGGCACGTCAGGATCAATATTAACCTCCTTTTCCCGAGCAGCCTAGATAGCCGCGTAGTGTCGGTAGCGGTTGTTTCAACTGGCTAAGAATCAACACTACGGATTGCCTGTTCCGGTGGTAAAAGTCCACCTCACAGGTGACCCCTAATTTATGGTGTGATGCGTACCGTGCCTAGAAATGAATGGTTAGGGGGGTCTAAATAAAACCTAACCGCAAACGGAGCCTGTGGGGTACAGGGCGCCCTCCACAGTATTGAGTCCTTCTTGTGCTACCCGGAGCAATGGTGCAGGTGACCTTGTGTTTCTCCGAGATAATTGACTGCCCTTCTTCAGTCTCTACCCTGAGGCTTAATAAGGGTGGGATTATGAATATGTTGACATTTAATTTAAATTATCACCTATATGAATTCGCATTATGCGTTTTACACAGTGTATTCTGTGCTCTTTCGCCTTTGGCGACTTCAAATAGATACCGATCTGTTTTTTTCTTTGCTGGTCTCTTTCGTGCTGAGATTGCAAAAAGCTTAATCCTGCGTAGTTTGGGTAGTGGCTACGGTTAGGTTAGCTCAGATCAATCTTCAGCATAAAAGAACAGCAACGATCAATCTTTGCAGACTCATGCAAAATGGTGCAGCCTAAGTGGCGCTAGTTCAAGAACCCTACTTTCGTAGAGGGAACTTCTATCTAGGTAACCTTGTGGACCCAGTGTTTGCTACTTTCAGCAAACTTGAAATGGCAAACTCGCGCTCCATGCCCCGCGCATGCGTGCTCGTTAATAAAGCAATCGTTGCTACACTCATTTCTGAGTTAACTACCAGAGATGTATGTGCTGTCACAATCGATGTTTCTGTTGGTGACCTCAACAGGAAATACGTCTATTGTTCGGTATATTTACTACATGATGAACCATCCCCAACGGATGACTTCAAAAGAGTTGTCGTACACTGCGTAACAAAAGGCCTTCCGCTGATTGTGGGCAGTGATGCCAATGCTCATCACATCATCTGGGGCAGCTCAGATATCAATTTGAGAGGCTCCAGTCTGAAGGAATACTTAAGTAGTACAGACCTTGGATTACTTAACATAGGCAATCGCCCAACCTTCATGGTTTCTAATAGAGAAGAGGTGTTAGACATAACGCTCTGCTCGAATAGAATCAGTCAAGAGTTGACGAACTGGCATGTATCAGATGAGGAATCATTATCTGATCATCGCTACATCTTCTTTGAACATTCAAATGTAACTGCGCAGACTTTGCGTTTTAGGAATCCCCGGTCAACAAACTGGGAACTCTATATTGAATTGGTTGCGACCGAATTTCATGGATTTCTCCGTCCAATGAAAATCCAAGTGATCTGGATGATGCCGTTGATACTACAACATCCTACATTATGGAAGCTTTTGAAGAAGCATGTCCTCTGCGGTCTGTAAAGACTACAAGAAGGACCCCATGGTGGAATTCCGATCAGACTAGACCCAGGAAACAATGTAGAAGGAGTTGGAACAGACGCCGTTCAGCTGGATTAGAGTCGCTCAAGTCGACTCGCAAGGCTTACAAGAAGGCTCTTCGTTCTGCTGAACGATCCGGCTGGAAAGACCTTTGTACAAATGTTTCCAGTTTGAGTGAAGTCAGTCGGTTGAACAAAATCCTTGCAAAATCTAAGGATTTCCAAGTGAACGAAATTCGCTTACCTAATGCTAACTTTACTTCTTCCGATGAAGAAGTTTTAGAATGTTTATTCAATACACACTTCCCCGGATGTGTGGACATAGCATCTACGGATGAACTAAATGTCTTTTCATGTAGTTACGAGTCTCTGGCCTCGGCTCGCAGTATCGTAACTACTGAATCGATTCAATGGGCACTTAATGTTTTGCTCCTTTCAAATCTCCAGGAGCGGATGGGATTTATCCTGTTCTCCTCCAAAAGGGATTTGAGTTTATCGAACATGTTTTGAAAAAGCTACTTGTAAGCAGGTTTGCTACAGGGTACATTCCCAAATCCTGGCGTGATATTACTGTAAAGTTTATCCCAAAAGGAGGACGTGCGTCGTATGAGGAAGCGAAGAGTTTTAGACCAATCAGTCTGACCTCTTTTCTTCTGAAATGTCTGGAATGGATTATCGATCATCACATCCGTGATGCTTATTTGGCAAACATGCCTCTTCATGTGAATCAACATGCTTACCAATCTGAGAAGTCCACTGTGACTCTTTTACACAAAGTGGTATACGATATCGAGAAAGCATTCGCTCAGAAGCAATCCTGCTTGGGTGTTTTCTTGGATATTGAGGGTGCCTTCGATAACGTGTCTTTTGATGCCATATTGGAAGCCACACGAAACCATGGGCTACCTACAATGATTACCAATTGGATTCATCAAATGCTCAAAAACCGACATCTCTTCTCGACATTGCGTCAAGCAGCGATTCGAAAATTGAGTGTTTGCGGATGCCCCCAAGGGGGAGTCTTGTCACCACTTTTGTGGAATCTCGTAGCAGATACGCTATTGAGGCAACTCAATAATTGCGGTTTTCCAACATATGGATTTGCCGACGACTATCTAGCTCTGATAGTTGGTATGTGCATAAGCACCTTATTCGACCTGATGCAAAGTGCTCTTCAGGTAGTCGAGAGTTGGTGTCGCCAATATGGCCTTTCGGTTAACCCGAATAAAACATCTATTGTTCTTTTTACGGAAAGACGAAACCGCGATGGAATTCGACCTTTACGTCTTTTTGGCACTGAGATTAATGTGACTGATCAAGTAAAGTATGTCGGAGTCATTCTAGATTCCAAACTTTCATGGACACCTCACATTGATTTCAGAGTCAAAAAAGCTTGCATGGCCTTCGGTCAATGCCGGTGAACCTATGGTAAAACTTGGGGCCTCAAACCCAAATATATCAAATGGATTTACACAACAGTTGTTCGACCAATATTGGCATATGGATGTCTAGTGTGGTGGCAAAAGGGCGAAGTGAGAACAATCCAATCAAAATTGGGCCATCTCCAGAGGATGTGCTTGATGGCGATGTCTGGTGCGTTCTCTACGACTCCCACAGCAGCGCTTGAGACCATTTTCGACGTTGCGCCACTACACATATATCTTAAACAAGTAGCACTTTCTTGCTCTTACCGTTTATGGGTACTGGATCTACTGGAGAAGAATCCAGTGAATCGTAGATCTACACATACTTCGTTGTTTCCACTATTGGTGAATTGGCTATTTGGAAAGAAGTATATCAAACAATATAGTATGTTACACTGATGGCTCCCTTCTTGAAGGTAGAGCTGTTCAGGAGTATATTCTCGTGAACTAAGGCTGAATCAGTTTTACTCACTTGGTAGAAACTGCACCGTTTTTCAGGCGGAAATATTTGCTCTTATGTGTGGAGTGCAATCAGCACTTCAACAGCGCGTAATGGGTAAAGTCATATACGCGAAGCTTGTTATCGCATGTCGAACTCAAATTGAGGAACTGAATTCAGTCAACTCTGTAAACCTTGTATGGGTACCAGGCCATTCTTCCATCGCTGGAAATGAATTGGCTGATGAGCTAGCTCGCGATGGAGCATCGCATGACTTCATTGGCCCTGAGCCGGCTATTCCAATTTCGAAGTGCTGGGTGAAGCTTAAGATAAACTCTTGGGCGGCAACTCAGCACAAGCAATATTGGAATAGTTTGGAGTCATGTCGTCAAACAAAATTGTACATTACTGAGCCATCTCCAAAGGTGGCGAAGTATTTAACAAATCTGTCAAAGCAGAATTGCAGTCTCTTGGTCAGAGCGTTGACAGGCCACTGCCGACTCAACTATCACATGGCAAATATTCAGCGTGCTGACTCATTTGTGTGTGATAGTTGTGACTCCGAGTATGGAACTTCGTATCACCTGATATGTAACTGTCCAGTTTTTTCGCAAATGCGATTCCAATTACTTGGTAAACACTTATTAGGTGAAACTGAATACAGAAGCCTGAATCTTCAGGACATTCTGTTATTCTTGACCCGCTGTGGTAATGAGCTACAGGCTCTCTTTACGCTCATGCGTTTTGCAGTACCCTTTTTAGGGGAATCTATGACAAAAGGTCGAAGGACAAAAGGTCGAATGACAAAAGGTCGAATGACAGAAGGTCGAATGGCCAAAAGGTCGAAGGGACAAAAGGTCGAATGGACAAAAGGTCGAATGACAAAAAAGGTCGAATTGACAAAAGGTCGAATGGACAAAAGGTCGAATGGACAAAAGGT
This sequence comes from Aedes aegypti, assembly GCF_002204515.2. NCBI lineage: Eukaryota > Metazoa > Arthropoda > Insecta > Diptera > Culicidae > Aedes > Aedes aegypti. Next base: position 68,657,193 of record NC_035108.1, on the reverse strand, counting down.
CGAATGGACAAAAGGTCGAATGACAAAAAAGGTCGAATGGACAACAATTTAGGAAGAACAAAAGGCTATACTCTTTAGATAAAAAAGCAAGTTATCACAAGCGCTACAGCTAAAATAGACGCGAAGAAAACGCGCATATTTTCAGAAAGGCCAACGATCTTTACGGGGTGGAATTTGGTTAGACTTTTCAGGTCGTAGTGCATCCAGAGTTACTGTGTACATGCTGTAGCCTTATGTGCAAGAGCCACATTCCTTTCATGCTCACCCGCGCACTGTACATTTTGAGACCTATGTTGGTGTTTCTCGCCTTTTTTAGGGTAATTTCTCAATGCGTCTCCGCTTCGTCACATGCGTTGTTCAAAAACAGCACGTGCTAGCACAATAATAAAGGTGAAGACAAAATTTTAAAACAAGAATCGAAATTGTGGCTTCCGGATCGCGAGTCTTCGACCGTATCATGTAGACCATCTAGACACCTGCATAATAAGGTAAAAATAGCTGTAGAGACTCTTCGTTACTGAGCAGTTGTTTTACAACTTGGATACCGATGGCGAGGGTAGCACTGAGCAGCGCATGGGTTGAATCTCCCCTAGCGCGCGCTTTCAGAATATTTGTGAACCTAGCGCAGCACACTACGATTCTGATGCGTTGAAAGGCGGTTTGGTTGGAGACTCGTTAGTTCATTTATGTTCTCCTGGTAATTATGTAACTCTAAGTGCATCGAGGTGCATGCCACTCCATGTGCTATGTGTTGGGATGCCAAGTGCTGGAATGCAGTAACTGCAGCTGTCATTCAGATTATACTGGAATTATACCTATGGCGTGCCGCCATGAGTTGACTGCAGAGCAGAGGGTTCGCTCTGCGGAGGCTGGTTCGCTGTAACAATGTTCAAGGCGGCTAGGAGAAGCAGTTTGCCTAGGCTTTTTCTGCTGCATATGTTAAAGTGCTATATGAAATAGCCTCTCCTCGTAGTAAACCCATCAGGTGGCTCGGAAGAGAAATGAGTCTGAGTCCAAGAGTAATGTATGTGTTTTCTGTAAACCTCCATTCAGAGCATGGGTAGATTTCAGGTCATCGGTGGTGTGACATCAAACCTGCATTCCTTGAATTATCTTCTAACAGTTCGGGTTGTAGACCATCTCCTAATAAAATGCATAATGCACAAATGCAAAAATGATCAAATTATCAGAAAAGCTCTCAGTAAATGCTAGTGTAGCTGAGAAGCAGACTCTACCCTAGTTGGGACCTAATTCCAGAAAAAGGATGATTATTTTTCCCTGATGCTAATTTAAATCAGTCGAAACCAACAGTTAGATAAAACTCTAATGCATAACCCTAAAACAGCAAACCTTCAAAAGAGGGAAAATCCTTCGTTAGAAATGCAATTGAAATGCTCATAAACACTGTAAAGCATGAATAACAGACGATATTTATAAGAAGGCAACATTTAAATAGAAAAAAAAAATACAGGCAAGATGTTAAAGTGAAATCTATAAAGAACAGTCAATGTATAAAAGAAGGAATAATCGTCGATACAAGTTTCTACAACAGTATAAAATCACTATAATGTATAACTCCAAAAGAACAGCCAATGTTTTAAAGAAGGACAAATCTCTATTGAAAATGTATCTAATAAAAAGCTAATAATAATTACTTTATGCTTTGAGAGTATCAAACATTCAGAAAATGAATCTTTTGTTTGGAAAATAATAGTATTAATACAAATTATTGCTTCAAACGATAGTTCTGAAGAACAACTATCATTTAACTTTTTAAGGAAAAACTTCAGATGAGAAGGGAGGAATTTGTGATTAAAATGTTATCAACTGAGTGTACGATAATCATTTCAACGGTACCATTTGGACCTTTCGTCCATTCGACCTTTGTCCATTCGACCTTTTGTCCATTCGACCTTTTGTCCATTCGACCTTTTGTCCATTCGACCTTTTGTCCATTCGACCTTTTGTCCATTCGACCTTTTGTCCCTTCGACCTTTTGTCCATTCGACCTTTTGTCCTTCGACCTTTTGTCATTCGACCTTCTGTCCTTCGACCTTCTGTCCTACAACCTTTTTAGGGCGCTGTTCGAACCCATTGTGGTATGGAGCTACATGCTCTCATTTTGCTTATGCGATCTTCCCTCTTCAAGGGACCTCATTCCTATTTCCTCCCATCTTTCCCTTCCCTTTCCTCTCCCATCGGGTAGATGATAAAATAGGCTCAAATATGGCGATGGCACAAATCTCCCAACTGGTGGGGAACGTGCCTTTGGGGCCGGCCTTCTGATACCTGATACCTGTGGACAAACTACAATTTTGGTCAAGTACCCTACTGTCCCCATGTTTCGGACAGCTTTATTTGATATATGATAGCATTGTAATTTTTGCACTAGTGTCTCAAAACACACCCGATTATGTTTTTGCACGGGGGATGGGTACCGTACAAAAAAGTTTTCAGTTCGATATTTCTAAGACCGTGCAAAAAAAAATTAACATCATTTCGCGACGTTTCATGCATAAATAAGATTTTGGCGAAAAAAATGTATGGAAACTTTTTTTGCACGACCGCGGCCGGCCATGTAAAAAAAAATCCGTGCAAAAACAGAATCGAATGTACATTCATTTTTCATGGATTCCGTCGATCGTGGTATCAAACATGCAATAAAAATATGAAGAATAAACTTTCAGAACAACATCGTTAAATGTGTTTTTTTTTTCACCATATATGAAAGAGGTTATTGATGGACATCTTGTAAACTAAGATAAACTCACATTGATCTAGTAAATGTTGCAAATGCATTAAACTGGCTATGAAATACTATTCCTGGAATACAAACAATTCAAACGATGTTGTAAAAATTAGCAGAAATAGAGCCATTTCCAGATTGTGTCTGGTATTGGGAACCACCTTTTAGGATTGACCAATTGTCATTGCCAAACAACTGAATGCAGGAAAACAAGCACGACGGTGAGCCTTATTGACTCATGTGCCGGAATTGTCTAACAAATGTGATTTCAGTGTTGAAAATCATTTCTAAAATAATAAATCGGAAGATCCGATTTCGGGGTGAAATAAATCACTTGTCAAAACTATTATAGTTTGTTTTGTTAACAACTTTATACACTTAATTTCGGCTCCCTGAAATTTCTTTCTGCTCCCTGAGTAAAATTCTTAACAATGCAATATTTATGGAAATAATGAACAATTAAAAGTTTTAATTCCCGCAGAAAACACCTAATGTATGCAATTTCCAAAGGAATCTCGTGATATCTGATAGAAATTCTATTGACCCAACAAAATGAGCGCATTGCTACAAATTTCTATCATATAATCTATTTTGGGCATCCACACAAATTTTCAGATTGACACAATAGTCGAATCCTAGTTTAAAACTAGAAGTTAATAGATGTCTGCCAATATCACACCGAACATGATTCATGATTTTTACATTATTTTCATAGAAATAAACATTTTTTAATACAAAAAAACTTCACAACTTACAATTCGACAATATAAAGACAAACAACAACTATTTACTGAAGGTTGCATTAATATCGGTGCTCTATAAATGAGAAATAAAATTTTGTGACACGGTGATCAATTTCATCCTACCGTTCAATTTCACCTGCATTTACGGTACCGTAATCCGGGGGCAAATTGATCACTGGGGTGAATTTGATCAGGTCGGTAACAAAAAACATTTCCTCCCAAGGATGCCGAAGGTTCCGTTGGTACCACAGAAATTCTATGTTTTCAAGTTTATAGATGTTTAATGATGATACATATCAACTTTGAGTGTTTAAAATGTTGTGTAGGCTTAAGTATGAATCACTGAACTCATTTTCGTTATATGTTTAGGTTAAGTTAGGTTAAGTATATTCAAAGCGTTTTTTTTTTCTTTTATAAACAGGTGAAATCTACTCACCTGTAAAAATTCTGAACTGCTACGGCAAATGAAATGTAATATGTTGTTAACAAAATGTTAATTAAATCTTAAATTTGTTTTAACAAATTAGGATGATAGTGTTGTCTAATAACACAGAACACCTAGATATAAGAAATGAATGTAATGTTTGGAATGATACTAATAATGAAATTAAAAAAAAAAAACTCATTGAACTCATTTTTGATATCATACAGCATAGCAAGTATACACTGTTAAAAAATGAAGATTACACGTCATGTAAATTTTATTTATGCTATGTAACCATGACGTCATGTAAATTTAAGTCTGAAATCATGTAAAAATGTGTTATATGTCATGTAATCACTCAGGATCCTGCTGGATTACATGACATATAATTGAAGTTTACATGACATGTCATGTAAATACCATGATTTTCCACGCTCCAATTACGCATTATATGTCTCAGAAATTTACACGTTTCGTTCGAACTGTGTAGTGTTTTGCTCATAAAACCATTTATTCTCAAATAATGTGTTTATTTCAAGGGAAATTGCCTAATATGCCTAAATATATTAGGCAGATTATCAAATTTTAGTTTTGCAATAAAATGATCAAATACTCGAGTTGTAAGAATTTTGATATCATATTCGGATTCAGGAGACCCAAATTTAGTAGATAGGGATTTTTTTTATTTTTAAACCTGCTTTGTTATATGTGTCTTTCTAATTTTTTGATACTAAAACTATTTTTATGATATGTTAAATATTATTTCATGAAAAGTCAATAACATAAACTGATAAAGATCAATTGAGTACGGGTTTTGTCGAAATTTATTTGACAATATTTGAATTAAGAAGGACAACTCAGCAAAAAGTTGCAAAAAAGTGATCAATTTGCCCCCGAATTACGGTACTAGCATACATCATCAAAATGTAATGTCAAAATTTATATTTATATTTTCAAATGTATTTCTGTGCGCTACAAAAATGATAATATTTATCATACATTCAGTGACATAGGTTAGCAACCAAATGACGAACTACAAATAACTTGAAACTTTGCCTGTGAGGGAATCATTACATTGCAGTCAGAGGGTTGTTCAAAGACAAAAGTAAGTAACCGAGAGACTTTGTAATTTAATTCTAAAACGGTAAGTTGTGGAAAGTTAATCTGTTCCACAAAGTTGTTCAATTTCAGAAGTCACACAAATTTGCAGAACACATCAACTTTCCACGATTTACCGTTTTCGAATTAAATTAAAAAGTCTCTCGGTTACTTACTTTTGTCTCTGAACAACCCTCAGAAACTCTATGTAAAATGACTGCAATGTAATAATTCCCTTACAGGCAAAACTTCAAGTTATTTGTAGTTCGTCATCCAAATTTCAGCTTCAGAAGCTGAGATACAGCACCCCAAATTTGGGCATTTTGTATGGAAAAACAGCATTTGGTTACTAACTTATGTCATTGACTGTATACAGTGCCGTAGCGTGCGGTTGGCCAGGTTGGCACCCGCCAAGGGCGCCAGCTTTTAGGGGGCGCCAAAATGCGTTACGCATTTGGTAAATTTTGAAAAATATTTATTAAATAACTGCGCCTTTTAAGTCGATATTTCAAAAAAAAAATCCTCAAGGTCATATTGGAAAATTTTTAACAGTTTCTGATTGTATGATTCCCATATATTAATTTATCATTGAAGTTTGTATAGTTACTTTCTAAATCTTTAAGTAATCTTCCTTGTACTTTTGATAGCAGTTAAAACTGTTTAAGCTTATATCAAGTTAGTGGTGTCCAAATGAAGATTCATATTTAGCAGAAATAAGTAAATATTCAAATAAACTTGATAAGACAAAACAAAAATTCTATTGAGCGTGAACGAAAGTTATTGCGTCACAATTTTTTTTCCATCAAAATCTCACTGAATCACAGGTTGAATTATCACAAACTCCTAAAAAAAATTCTCGCAGAATATTTCACAAGGTTCTCAGTCAGAGCATGGTACATAATCATGAACGGCCTTTCACAAGAGGCAAGCTGAGTTTCGTGTGGATTTCCTTTGTGAACTTCTTTACATCTGGACAAAATATTGTAACTAAAGAAAAAATTTCACAGAATCCTGAACAACATTTTCAGAGAATTTCTTGTCCGTGAATAGCAAACATGAGTTGAAAAGAATGGATTTTTCCTCAGTACGAACATATTACACTGGCCGACAATAGTTTTTTTTCGAAAATGTTCGATTTGGCGGAGATGATTTAGCATTAATCAATTTTAGATCACCTTACAATATCATTTCTGAAATTCATCCCCAAGAAGAGGAAGTACTGGGGTTTCTAAAACATTTGCAATCTTGTTTTAGTAAATTACTCACATGAGTATCACTGAAATGTGTGCTTAAAAATTCGAAGCGAATTCTGCGCTTTTTTAATTAATAATAATTTTTCAATGTTACTATTTAGGAATGAAACTTATCAATAATATCTTGACGAAATACAAATTTCTTAACAGTTATCTCTGATTCCGCTAAAAAAAATCAATAAAAGCTTTTTTATTGAACTTAATATGAAGGATTTGATGAATTTGCTTCCATTTATTGGAAGACTCTTGAAAAAAAAAAACAACTTGAAAATGTGTTCTGGAGAAGTTGTTAAACAAAATCGGTTGTCCGACATTTCGCGGTGTACCATTTCGCGGTTTGTATCATTTTGCGGTTTACCGTCTTGCAGTTAATACCATTTCGCAGTATGTTTTTTTCTTTTCCTACGAGTTGCACTGAAAATTGTTGGCATTATTACTTATAATATTTTCATCGGTGATTTACCCTTCTTTTGAACACAGGCAGCCCCTCAAATTGCTCTGTTAGGATAGATGAAACCTCTCGGTCCATACCACGAAACAGTACATCGCGAAATGGTACTGACCGCGAATTGACATGCCGCCAAATGGTACTAACTGCGAAATGTCGTACCGCGAAATGACAAACCGCGAAATGGTATACCGCGAAGTGGATTACCGCAAAATGTTATACAATCACAAAATCATTATAACATTTTCAAAAGTATTTTTTTCTATACAAATGAAAATAGAGTTAGCACATAGTACGCTCAATTGTTTCTGCAGATGCGTCTTTGTTTATGAAATAACTATCTTATGAATTTCTTTAAAACATCTTTTGAATAATCTTCAAAAGTTTTAAAGAAGATTTTTTTTGTAAACTTTTTATTAACATTCACCAAATATTTTAACGTACTCTGAATTAGTAAATACTCAATCCCCAACATATGTTTTCGCGGATTTCGATAATTTCATACAATTGTCGTCCTCGTATTTAAAAAATCTTTAATACTCAATCCCCAACATATGTTTTCGCGGATTTCGATAATTTCATACAATTGTCGTCCTCGTATTTAAAAAATCTTTAATGTTCAAGATTTTTTAAATACGAGGACGACAATTGTATGAAATTATCGAAATCCGTGAAAACATATGTTGGGGATTGAGTATTAAAGATGACTAGTATCTCAAGTACCGTTTTGACTCATATTCCGAACACTTAAGGCCAACAGTGACTTCAAGAGCATCTGATAAGCATACATTATCTGATATTTGTGAATTTTTTTTTTCGCAAAGTCCAATCGTTAGCTGTGGAGTGTACTGATAAAAATGTTTATTTAAACTTGTTTAGTATTGTTTTTACGTAAAAGTATGGAACAACATTTTGACTCAAATGTTCATTCTGTTTCATATTCCGAACACCTTGATTCAAATTCCGAACAGCACGAATAAAACGTGTTCTAATAAATAATTTCGCAAATAAATTCATCTGAGCTAGTTTACGTGGTCTCGAGCTAGAGGATCATCACAACTCCCGATGTACAAAATTGATTGGAAGACGTTAAAATTGAATTGCAATTGACTGCCATTTCCTGGTAATTTGTTGATATATTTTTTATGCCACAAAAGTTCAATCTAATGGACGCAGTGGCTCTACCAACCCAACAAAAAAAAAACCGCCATACAAAAACCGAGTGTTAGGAATATGAGTCTGTTCGGAATTTGAGATAAAACGGTAACCATGCTGCTGAAGCTGCAGTTTATTTTTTCACTCTAAATCCTCTTTAACGGTAGTTATACAGTAATACTAGCTCTATGTACAACGTTTATATGCATTAATTACTACTTGAGCAGCATGGTTACTTGGGATAAATTACGAAAACTTTATTCACATACAAACTTGCGTAACGAAATCAAAATTGACTTAGTGGCGCCCAATGGGAGGTTTGCCAAGGGCGCCGTGAGACCACGCTACGGCTCTGACTGTATATGAGTAAAAGGATCACATAAAACCAATGTTTTTCAAATTATCAATTTAGCGGCTTAAGTGTCCAGTACTGGGGGATCTCCCCCTATATATATGCTTCAGCAAAGTTGTAGATCATTCAATGTCAAGCAACGCTGCCAAAAAAACGTTTTTTGTATCTCTTAAATTGACCGATTTAGAGTTTTTTTTTCCTACGGCGGCATCGGGGGGTCCACATAAAACTGGTTTTCTAGCTCTAGCGTTTTGAATTCAAATATCTAATCAAAGCAGTCTATGAAAGAGTTTTAGAACTTTGAATAATGCGTTACTTGATGAGTAAGTATCTCTTTCTGTTCGGGAGTTATTGTTGTATTTCTCGCAAAAAACTTGCCTACTTTGATTGTGAATATCTCTGATTGGGGCAATTATAAAACTTATCTTTTCACGGTATTCAAAGGACATAATTAAATTGTATATTATATCAAAATATTTCAGATGTGTTATTTTTGAAAGTCCAATAAAATGTCTTGAAAAACAAAAGATTTTTAGCAGAAAAACTTCAATAACTCTTGAACTAAAATAGATATCAACAAACTTTTTGCAAGATTTTTTTTCTTAAGGTGAAGATGTATCGAAGCCAAACCTCAAATATTCAAGAGCACAAATCTAGAGAACCAGACAGCGGTTTCAGCTGAAAACTTAATCGGTTGGTCAGAAGCTGGTGGTGACCAAACGATTAAGTTTTCAGCTGAAACCGCTGTTTAGTTCTCTAGATTTGTGCTTTTGAAAATTTGAGGTTTGGCTTCGATGCATCTGCACCTTAAGTTCTAAAAGTCGTTCATAGACTACTTTGACGAGAAAACTGAAGAAGAAAAATAGGACTATAAAACTGTTTAGGAGATTTTCACCATACCGTAAAATGGGGTGTTAAGGGATGGAAAAAAAATTCGACTCGAATTTCGAGCAACTTCTAATGTGTCAATAATTGAACAAAGGACAACCCTACCATTCTCTCGTCTTGTATATCAAAAACCAAATACTATTATGAGGATCCTATGACAGATTTTTGAGATAATCATGAAAATGGGTGACTTTTGACGGAAATGCAAAATGGGGTGTTAAGGAATTTGAGTTTCGTAAATAAAACCATATTTTGCTTACAACAAAGCATGATCTTTTTGATCAATAGCTTTGATGCTTTCATTCAATTTCATAAGTTATCTTCTTCTTCTTCTTTCTGGCGTTACGTCCCCACTGGGACAGAGCCTGCTTCTCTACTTATGAGCACTTCCACAGTTATTAACTGAGAGCTTACTGTGCCAATGACCATTTTTGCATGCGTATATCGTGTGGCAGGTACAAAGATACTCTATGCCCTGGGAAGTCGAGAAAATTTCCAACCCGAAAAGATCCTCGATTGGTGAGATTCGAACCCACGACCCTCAGCTTGGTCTTGCTGAATAGCTGCGCGCTCACCGCTACGGCTATCTGGGCCCCTAAGTTATGTTCAACCTTAATCAGATAATACATCAATATTATTTAACTTGGAACTCCTGCAAACGCAAACCGTTTTATTTTAACTGCTAAATCTTTCATAGTTATTAATCTTATTAAAATTGTTTTGAAATATTTTTTATACTTAAATGCAACAGGATCATAACCTATATATTTGCAGTTTACGAATCCTAGAAGCTGTGCAGATAAACTTCTTGAATAAACTATCATATTAGACATTGCATACCTGTAGGCGTTTAACGTTATATGAGATTTCTGACGATGAGATAAGTGACCAACTATTCAAAACTATATCGAATAGTGATCGTAGAACAGACTGTTTATAAGCGTTTCGAAAATGATTAAATCGTATCAATTTTTAATATTCGTATATAAAGTATGTTCTCAATTCAAATGAAAACAGCTCTTACATGAAATGTCATACCAATATTAATTAGTTTTGCGTTCGTTTTGCTTAGCCAATTAACATAAATTATGATATTTCGTTTAGTATGTGGTGGGCAACGCACTATCAAAGTTACCCGCATTATCAAAGATACTCCGTTTTACAGTACCGTAAATTTGGGTGTAATTGATCAGTAGGGTGAAATTGGTCACCGTGTCACGCGATTTCATTTCTTACTAATAGTGCACCAAATTCATTGTAACCTATAGTAAATGAACGGTGTTTGTCTTAAATAATGAATATTTGCGTATAGTGAAATTTTTTGTGTCAAAGAATATTTATTTCTATGAAAATAATGTAAAATTCCAGAATCAAGTTTGGTGTGAACTAGATAGACATCCATAAACTTCTATTTCTTAACAAGGATATGGACATGGTGTAAACCTGAAAGTTTGTGAGGATGCTAAAAATATATCTCCAAAACAGATTTTACTATCGAAACTCTAACCAATTTGCTCGTTTTGTTGAAAAATTTGATTTTCTATTACATAGTTGAGAAATCCTTTGGAAATACATTTAGGCGTTTTCGCGGATTTCTTGAAATTTAATTATTGATTATTTTCATAAATATTGTCTCGTTAAGACTTTGGCAGCATATTTGAATTCAGGAGACCCAAATTAAGTATGTAAAGTTAATTTCAAAACTAACAATAATCACATTGACAAGTCAAGACTAACAATTCAAAAGGCCTCATCTCTAAAAAGTAAACAATGAGAAAAATGCAATCTTGTTTTGTCAAACAATAAATCAAATTTAAATTATGAATTTAAGCATTATATTTATAGCTATGAATATTCATTACTAGCTATGAATATTCATTACTATCATTTTAGCAAAAAATTCTGCTAAATAAACGAGTCAAAGGAAATGAGGCTTTTATTTCACCAAAAGCTGTGCAGCCCTTTTCATTTGTGCCCATAGACGCCGGCCGACGCTGATGAGGCCTGTGAGTTGACGCCTTTGTTTACTCTAAAATGTGTTGAGGCCTTCTAGTTGTGGCTTGTTTTTTCATCATCTTCTGATGTGGCCTTTTGAAAATCATTCAAAATTGATGATGAAATAAGAAATTTGAAGTGTAGAAGAGTGTTAAGTGGTGAAGTAAAGTACATGGAGATCCCTACAGCAAGAGAAGATTCGTGCGGTCGATTAAATATGTGATTGATTGAACCCTTCGTCATCCATGAACATTATGTATGTGCTACGCGAGTTTGTCATCGAGAAAATGTATGGAAATATTGGTTCAATTGAAATAATATTGCAATTGATCGTTATTTTCCATGCAATTGAAACCAAATCGTGTTTTTGTTGATAATTTGTGAAGTACAGACAGGCTGACACAGGTATTACTAGGTAGTATGATACAAAATACATCAGTCTACAGGAACCCGATAATGTTCGCCGTTTAGACAACCACTGTATAAAATAATACAAGGAGCAGTCGCTCCGTAGTATAACCTGCATCTACTTACCCAGACAACCAGAAATCGCATGAAAGTTCACGTTATAACTCGTTTATTCATACTAATTATATCAAACTCGCAAAACACCGTGGATAAACTCGTCAAATTGATGAGTTTCCTCGCATAAAACACTTTTTTTCTGAGTTCATTTGCACATTTTGTTTCGTCCCGTACACTCGTACAGAGTAAGTCGAATAAATTCGTAGCAGCTGTCAAATCAGCATTTGTTATCATAAGCTAAGTCGCATAAAATCACAGGTTAGTTCGATGGAATATTTATACACTCGCGTTGTATGTTATTATTCATCACATAATATATGCACGCATATCGCCTCCACTTTTGTACGTAGAAAGCCTTTTCGCGACATCTTATAAGTGAAATTTTGCACATACAAAGCCTCCAGGTGATTTCGTTATGCGTACATTTTGGTTGTCTGGGTAGCGAATTTGGAACGTTTTTCGCAATCTACATTGCAATTTTGATATTTGTTTAACAGGCCTCAACTCGGTTTCCGTCAGATATAGAAATGAGGCCTTTTTGAGAAAAGGCCGCATCTGCGATGAATTAGTGGAAAATGAGATGGGGCCTTTATGAAAAATGTTATTTTTTCAACTTTTATGCATATTTTTAAATGACTATTGTATGTTTTAGTAAGAATAGGCTCTTATACATTGAAATCAACAGAAAACCGATTTGTTTACATTTTGGACTTGAGGCCTTTTCAATTGTTGGTCTTGAAGTGATCAATTTCACCCCGAAATGGGATTCCCTGATTTTTATTTTTAGAGCTGATTTTTGGCACTAACATCACATTTGTTAGAAAATTTCGGTGCATGAGCCAATGAGGTTCACCTTCGTACTTGTTTTCCTGCATTTAGTTGTATGGTATTGATAATATTTTAGAAAGTATACCAAGAAAACAGTGAAAATAATCAATTTCACCCGAAATTACTGTACTAAACATTTTACTAGTGCTAAGCCTACATGCAAACTTTGAGTGCTTAAAATATTATGAAAGCTTAAATATGAACCATCGAACTCGTTTTTGGAACCATGTAGCGTTGAAAGCAAAGTTTTGTTTTGCTCATAATACCGTTTAATCTCAAATAATGCGCTTATTTCAAGGAGAATTGCCCTCATTTAGGCGTATTATGCAGATTTACAGAGGTTAATTGTGCAATAAAATGATGAAATACGCGAGTTATAAGAATTTTGACATCTCTTTGAGATTCAGGAGAGTCAAATTTAGTAGGTACGTAAATTCTCTATTCTTGAACATGCTTCGTTATATGATGATCAATTTTGTGCTAGTGTGTCACTCTCAATTTTTGATATTAAAACTAATATTATGAAATGTTGAATGTTATTGCGTAAAAAATCGATTGCATATACTGACAAAGTTCAATGAAGTACTGATTTTGTCGAAATTTGACAATTTTTGGATTCCAAAAGATAACGCAACAAAAAGAAACAAAATTTGCCCCCGGATTGGGGTACTAAAAAAAATTAAATCCCTGCTATATTTGGATTGTGCAACAGACGCAAAACATATTTGTAGATGCAATGTAAGCAAACATCGTTGAAAATTTCTAAGATATCCCTAAAAATCCCAGATGGATGTACAAATTAGTCAAGTTTGTCGCAGAATCATAGAAATGTCATTTATCACAAAAGCTCATCAGAACATCAAATAAGGCTTCAAACTAACCTAATTCATTTGCTTCAAGAACGAATGTGTTCAATCCATCTGGCGGAAAATGATGAGAAACCCCAACAAATTTTTAACCACGTCGTGAAGAATGAAATAATCATGGCCTTTTGCTTGAAAAAATCGAGCCCCTTCTTCTCACAGAGACATGGCATCAGGAGGACCCCACATCAAGGTGGGGTCACTTGACTGCTCTTTCATCATATACATTTGCTGCTGATACAGGATAAGAAAAATCCTTATTGTGTTACCTGCGATCACTTCGCTGCTGAATTATATCCCTCTGCTTGCTTGCCGCTTCTTCTGACACTACGCCACGACACGCACACACACTGACATAAGCTGGAAAAGTCCACCACTACCGACACACTGAATTTTCCGATTGTGATGCTTTTTCGGGTGGTGGGTGGTGGAAAGCAGAGACACTTCTAACTAACCACCCAGGCCAAAGCACACACTAAAACCACTTCTCTCAAATGAGCGAAATCGTGAGCGTAGTTGCACTTTTACTCTCTTCGTTTTTGCTCACTCGTTCTCTGTTGTTTTCGTGGTCTCTCAGTTGCATCACGATATCACAATCTCAAGCTTTTCTTTGGGGCGAAAAGCTCGTGCAAGAAAATGCTCCTTTTGCGAATCATCTTTTTCTCGCGCTGTTCGTTTTCTCCGCACGATGTTACGCGTGAGTGAGGTCTCAAATTGACAGTTGCATGCACATTGCTATAGCATCAGAATTAAGATAAAGATGGAACAAATCGGGCAGAGATGGTAATGAAGCTGGGGTGTGCTGGAGCCTCTGCTCTCATCGGTGATTTCTCATCTTCTCTCGACATATATGGTGTATTCTTCCTTGTGTACCGACGCAACACCAAATTTAATGTGTATCCTCCTCACAGATGTCAAAATTGCGAACAGTAAGGGAAAAAAAACATACAATAAATCGATACAGCTGAAAATTAAACTTTTCGCTATGGACCTTTGCCAGACACTTGAAACATAAGTTTCGAACCTTTTCGTGACGAACTGCTCAAAATACACTCATATTGCTTCTAGCGTGTCACAGAATCCTCTGGAATGATTTTTACCACACAGACGGTGATCTTTTTGTGTTCGCCACCCGCAGAGAGACTGACAATCTGCCCATTGAAAAATCCTATCAGACGGACCAAAATCTTCAGTTTCATGCACTTTACACCTTACGTGAACTAATCTTATCAATTTTCTCGATTATCGAACTATAAAAGCTTCATTAAGGAAAACTTAAGGACAAACCACGAAAACTGAAACCAAATTCCATGATAAACCCTTTTTGACTCAGGATGGCAGTCCTGCTTCTAACCGAACAGTTTTCGTCCCGCGGGAGGTGCCATTAGGCCACATCTTTTTCTGACGGCGAATCGATGGAGACTGGCTGGTCTGGCAAGGCAAATCTCCTGCATCTTCTTTCGGAGGGGAGCAGATTGGACCTCAGATCGACAGTCTGCAGTCAGCCGTGCTGGTATGTGATAGCAAAAGCCAGGTAATCAAGGCTTGGGCCCAAGCTCGTTCTCTCTCGCTTTTCATGTTGGCGCTCTCTCACATTGAGATTGCATCCATAACGCATATCAGTGGCGATAACTCTTTGTTGGGGTGGCTCCGATGGAGATATGCTTTGGGTGGTATCGAAAGCTTCGGTTGCACTTGGCTCTCGCTTGCGTTCATTACCTCCTTCAGGGAGTAAATTGTGCAGAGAAGGGGGGACTGACTTGGGAAAATGAATCGGGCGAAATTACATCGCGTATTCAAACGGAAAAAGCTCTGTGCTTGCAAAGCTTGCCGTTCGAAAGCTTAAATTATGTTTGGTCTTGTTAGACAGTTTAATTTTTTTTAAATCAATTTGAATTACCATGCTACCTTTCGAACATTCATAGAAATTACAGGATGATTTGATAAAAGTAAAATCGTACAAAAAGATGCGGGATGAATTTTAATTTATATTCAGTTTTAAAAATTTATACTCATGAGCTTTCTCATTTTACCGGAATTTCACTGTAGTATTTTTATATTGTAGTAAACTATTATGTTTGATCTCTCGTTTTCGATTACTGAAACAGTTTAGTATTCATCAAAACTATTGCCGGTTCTTCAGGGCATTAAGTCCGAGTGGCTACATCCGGTATATTCTAAATAGTGCCAACCTCTTCATTTATAATGTTGAATATCGGATCTTTATGATTTACACTCAGAAACACGGGTAGTCACAGAATTACTAAATTTTAGTAATTTATGACTATTTTCTATCTACCTCTCTTTCATCCTGCAGGGAATTCTATTCCTATTTGGTCGGCGTTAAGTCGGAGTTAATTGGGTTAATTGGATAATTCTCTCATTAGATGCGAAATTACCTTACCTCCGTTTCACTTTGACCAGATTTGATGAATGCTGTAAACTGCGAGAGATATGTAACTAATTTACTTTGGATGATCAATAAAAATCAATAAAAGTGTGCAGTCAGAGAGGACCAAGTGCTTATCACCATAACAGCGAAAATGATCAGCGCGCTGAGGAATGCGAGGAAATGAAAAACATTTCAAGAGATTTGTCAGATATTTCGACATCGATTGATTCTTCTACTTTTCATTTTCATTTATTTAGTTAACATCTACACAGATAGCACTGAATCAACAATTTCACGCCACAATACTCGGTTCGTGGCCGCATCTCTCCATCCTCGGTTCTGCCCCACGCTCGCCAAATCGATATGCACTTGATCCGCCCACCTAGCTCGCTGCGCTCCACGCTTTCTTGTACCAACCGGATCCGAAACGAACACCATCTTTGCAGGGTTGCTGTCCGGCATTCTTGCAACATGCCCTGCCCATCGTATCCTTTCAGCATTGGCCACCTTCTGGATACTGGGTTTGCCGTAGAGTTGGGCGAGCTCATGGTTCATCCTTCGCCGAAACACACCGTTCTCCTGCACACCGCTGAAGATCGTCCTAAGCACCCGAAGTTCGAAGACTCCAAGTGCTTGCAGGTCCTCCTCGAGCATCGCCCACGTTTCATGCCCGTAGAGGACTACCGGCCTTATGAGCGTTTTGTTCATGGTACATTTGGTGCGGGCGTGAATCTTTTTTGACCGCAGCTTCTTCTGGAGGCCATAGTAGGCCCGACTTCCACTGATGATGCGCCTCCGTATTTCACGGCTAACGTTATTGTCAGCCATCAGCAAGGATCCAAGGTAGACGAACTCGTCGACCACCTCGAAAGTATCCCCGTCTATCGTAACACTGCAACCTTGGCGAGCCCTGTTGCGCTCGGCCCCATCAACTAGCATGTACTTTGTCTTGGCCGCATTCACCACCAGTCCAACTTTTGCTGCCTTGCGTTTCAGGCGGGTGTACAGGTCTGCCACCTTTTCAAATGTTCGGCCGACGATGTCCATATCTTCCGCGAAGGAAACAAATTGACTGGATCTCGTAAAAATCGTACCCCGGCTGTTAAGCCC
The DNA here is from genome assembly GCF_002204515.2 of Aedes aegypti. Classification (NCBI taxonomy): domain Eukaryota; kingdom Metazoa; phylum Arthropoda; class Insecta; order Diptera; family Culicidae; genus Aedes; species Aedes aegypti. The sequence continues at coordinate 68,640,373 of NC_035108.1, read as the reverse complement.
GGCTCTCCGCATAACACCTTCTAGCTCAAAATTGAACAACAGGCACGAAAGTCCATCACCTTGTCGTAGTCCCCGGTGGGATCCAAACGAACTGGAGTGTTCGCCTGAAACCTTCACACAATTTTGCACACCTTCCATCGTCGCTGTTATCAGTCTCGTGAGCTTCCCGGAAAAGCTGTTCTCGTCCATGATTTTTCATAGCTCTACGCGGTTGATACTTTCGTATGCCGCCTTGAAATCGATGAAAATTTGATGCGTTGGGACCTGGTATTCACGACATTTTTGGAGGATTTGTCGTACAGTAAAGAAGTCAACGAAGCCGGCTTGATAACTTCCCACGAACTCGCTTACTATAGGTGATAGACGACGGAAGATTATCTGGGACAATACTTGGTAGGTCGCATTTAGAATGGTGATCGCTCGAAAGTTCTCACAATCTAACTTGTCGCCATTCTTGTAGATGGGGCATATTACCCCTTCCTTCCACTCCTCCGGTAGCTGTTCTGTTTCCCAGATTGTGCCTATCAGCCGGTGCAGACAAATGACCAGCCTCTCCGGACCCATCTTTATGAGTTTAGCTCCGATACCATCCTTACCAGCAGCTTTATTGTTCTTGAGCTGGTGAATGGCATCCTTAACCTCCCTCAAAGTGGGGGCTGGTTGGTTTCCATCTTCCGCAGTACTGACAAAGGCTTTTCCTCCGTTGTCCCGTCCTTCATTGTCTGTGCTTTCAGCGCCATTCAGGTGCTCGTCGAAGTGCTGCTACCACCTTTCGATCACCTCACGCTCGTCCGTCAGAATGCTCCCATCCTTATCCCTGCACATCTCGGCTCGCGGCACGAAGCCGTTGCGGGATGCGTTGAGCTTCTGATAGAACTTACGCGTTTCTTGAGACCGGCACAGGTGTTCCATCTTCTCGCACTCCGTCTCCTCCAGGCGGCGTTTTTTCTCCCGAAAGAGACGGGTCTGCTGTTGCCGTTTCCGTTTATAGCGTTCCACGTTCTGCCGGGTCCCTTGCTGCAGCATGACCGCCCGCGCTGCATTCTTCTCCTCCAAAATCTCCAGGCACTCCTCGTCGAACCAATCGTTCCGTCGACTCCGTCCCACGTACCCTACGTTGCTCTCAGCTGCATCGTTGATGGCTGCTTTTACTGTTCTCCAGCAGTCCTCAACAGGGGCTTCGTTCAGCTCACCCTCTTCCGGTAATGCAGCCTCGAGGTGCTGCGCGTATGCCGCTGCGACATCCGGTTGCTTGAGCCGCTCTAGGTCATACCGGGGCGGCCGTCGGTACCGTACGTTGTTAACGACGGCGAGTTTTGGGCGCAGTTTGACCATCACTAGGTCGGAGTCGATGTAAGCGCCACGATAGGTCCTGCCGTCGATAATGTCGGAGAAGTGCCGACCATCAATCAGAACGTGGTCGATTTGCGATTCTGTCTGCTGTGGTGATCTCCAGGTGTATCGGTATGGAATGCTTCTACTTAATCATCAAAAGAAATTTATAAATATTACTTAATTCGATGCATTTGATTTTGATTTTTGACCATTTACCGATGAGTGGTCAGAAATTGCAACAATTTCTGTGCAGACAGAGCGGACCGAGTGTTAAAAGCAATAAACTGATTGATTATTGCATTTTTAAAGTCGATTTCAGAGTCCGATAGAAGTTTATGGTAGTTCTTTGGTGTATGTTAGGAATATTCTAGAACCAGCGCTGCCAGATATACAGATTTCTCTGTATTACACAGATATTTTTATACTGACACAGATTCAATTTGTATGGAACACAGATTTTTTATCAACAATTTTTGTATGGACACAGATTTTTTTGTATGGGACACAGGTTTTTTAACCCGGTGGATACAGATTTTGTATCAAATCATCTGGCAGCTCTGCCTAGAACCCGCTTATTCGACCAGTGTATTTTGGTCGGTACCGTAATCCGGGGTATCATTTATCAGCGGGGTAACATTGATCAGAATGACTTATCTCGTAAAAAGTTCTTATCATCATTTATTGATGAAACATTTCCCAAGCATGAATTGCATGTTTCTCTTTCATATATTCATGAGCTAATGAAAATTAAGTTTTGTGAGAAAATTGTGTTGATCTCATGCATAAATTTGTCAACTTTTCGAAACAACGATTTTAATGGTTAAGGATAACACTACCGAAGATTCATGTCTCACATAAGTTCTGCAAACGATATGAGCAAGGAAAATGCGATTCTCACTAAAAATGGCATCGTCGAAAACGATTCCGATTTCAAAACTTTCATAAGAATGTTCAATCAGGCAACATTAACGAATTACTGTTAAGAATGTAGAATTTCCTTAGGAAATTGCCTACTTTTAGGCGTATTCCGCGGTTCGAGGTGTTTTTAATTTAAAAATAACTCAAAAAGTAAATGACTTGTAAGCGTTTGGTCTTCGTAATTGGCTTCAGAAGCTATGATTTAACACTTCAGTCGTCGCGCTGTTGTATTTTGTACAACAACCTCGTTTTTCGATCACAACAGCAGCGTGGTGGTTCTGACGGTAGTTAACCACGCGACGACTGGAAGTTTAAGTGAGTAACGACATTTTCAATATTACCGAACGTTATTTACATAGGTGATCAATGTTACCCAATATCAGCTAAATCAAAAAATCACCTAAAACATTTTTTTAAACATGCTTAAATCTTTCAAAAAACAAAATACAGTATATGGCCATGAGCTATGGGTGCCAGTACTTGTTTTAAAAATATAAAACTTGCAACATTTTTATTTTCAAATGAAATATTTAAGAAAAATCCAAAAAGCTCATGAATGTTACCCCAGATTACGGTACTCAAGATTTTCACTTGGTCCACTCTGACTGAACGCATATTTGAATATTCCTGGTCTTCAATGCCCTGACCCTGCAACACCTTAGTTTTCAAGCTATCGTAATTTCGGTATTGACGATATGGATTATTGAAGAATTTACGATACTGGTGTCGAAGGGTCTTGATAATCTGTCTATCTTAGAGATTTGCACCCAGTTTGACCATTGAAGCATTAAATGATTATTATTTTCCTAGAAACTGTTCAGTCAGAGTGAACCAAGTACACATAGTCCACCAAAAAATCGTTCTATCAGAGGTTTGGATTATGATTTTTCATGATTATCACTTCACATTATATTGTTTGAAAGTAACACAAAAAGTTAACCAGTTTAAAAATTACAGAGCTTTAGACTTTAAACCCATTTTTCTCAAAATATGAAAAATGACACTTGGTCCACTCTGACGCCGACCATTTGTCAATTCGCCTGGGTTGAAGCATCGCTAAGCTTCAACCCAGTCGAAATGACAGTTGGTATGAAAATTCACAGCAGAATGAAAGAGAGGCAGATAGAAAATAGTCATTAACCTCTCTACACCACCATCTACACCATTTTTTCACAAGTTCTCAAACAACTCTTCTAGTTTAGAAATCCGTGTCGATATTAATCATTGGTGATCTGGTTTTAAAGATATTTCTATATTCCTTGGGGGACCGACCTTTTCCATATCAAATGTATTTTTTTATTTTCGATCAATTTATCCAAAAAATAAAATGTGGGCTATATAATGCCAGGTAATAAAGTAAAAAATCATACAAATCAATTAACCTTCCAGTCGTCGCGCGGTTTGTCACCTTCAGAACCACTACGCTGCTGTTGTGAACGAAAAGCGAGCTTATTTCACTAGTGTTGTACAAAATACAACAGCGCGACGACTTAAGTGTTAAGAATTCTTGGAGATATCTGAAAATTACGATATTATGTTTTTTGAAGTTTTTAGGATCTTTATTTGGCCAGCGTGGTTCCAGAAACCTAAATGCTCATTACTCAAAGACGGCTGCACCAAATTGCTTCATTTTTTCACAACATACTCTCATTAATGTATTGTTCCGAAGAGTGAATATTCGAATATGATTAACATTCTGTAGCCTGAAAAATTAACGGGGGGTTCTGGTTACGGGTCGGTCTCCCAAGAAATTTTGGAATATCTTCAAAACCTGATGACCAATGATCAATATCGACACAGATCATAAAACTAGAAGAGTTATTTGAGAACTTGTGAGAAAATGGTGCAAAAATATTGAAAAACAAAAAAGTTAGGGTATGTACCAATGTACCAATAGCCGCATAGCTAAGAACAAATATTCGTATAAAATCGAAAAATAACGCTAGCGTCATTATTTTTACATCATCTGAAAGCTTTTTATCTTGGTTTTGTGGGAAAAATATGAAAACTGCGAAAACTCATATGTTTGCATTTATTATCGCTTGTGCCACTATAGGAATACATGTGCCTATAGTAGCACTATTTCTAATTTCTGTTCCTATAGTACACAGTTCGAACGAAACGTGTAAATTTGCACATAATTGGAGCGTGGAATATCATGGATATTTACATGATATGTCATGTAAACTTCAATTATATGTCATGTAATCCAGCAAGATTCTGTGTGACATATAACAAATTTTTACATGATGTTTACATCGCATAAAGGAAGTTTACATGACGTGTAATCTTCATTATTTTTAACTGTGTAGCACTAGCATCACGGCGTTGGCAAAATACTAATCAAAACCGTATTTTTACAAAGCTTTTATATTTTTCCTTGAAAGTGCGGATCAAAAGCTTTCATTTGATGTAAAAAAGTACTTAATTCATTAATTATTTCGTATAATAAAAAAATAATTTCTCTCAGTAGTTCTACTATAGGAACAATAGGTTAACTATAGGCGCAAAGGAGCTCAAATTTTAAGCAAAACTAATTATTTCTATCATTTTTTGAACAAAATCAAGCTGTGTATCAATGGTACTTACACACTTAAATTATTTCACCGACCTCAGTAAAATTTTTCGCCGAGAACCTAACAGCTGAGAGCTCGGTAATTTTTAACACCGAATCTCGGTACTTATTTTACCGAGATTTCGGCAATCCGAATTTTTTGCCGAGATCTCGGCGAACGTTACCGAGATTCGGGACTGTCCACTAAGGGAACACTGACCCTATAACGATTTGAATTTGAATTTTGCGGTAAAAAATTAAGCTGCCGGTAGAGTGGTTAATGCATAAACTTTAGTAATTATGTGCCTATTTTTATTTCTCAGTGTATGTCAATTGGGTCCTAACATTTTTAATGAAATCTTGTTTTTATTTAATAACACGAAAAAGCATGTTATTGTAACTACTTTAGCAATTTTTCCCGCTCAAATAATGGCTATAACATGTTTAAACTTCAATTTAAAAATTTGGTTCATAAATGAACCTTGACACTTTTGATCAAGTTTGACGTTCGCTTAGTCGACAAAAACACCACATGGGTTTTAGTTTGACCACTGGGGTTGTTCCTATCTGACATTTCGCAAGGGACACGGAAAACAAAATACACCCAAAATACACCCAAAATTTGAGTTTAAGCCAAAGGATGTGACAAAATCTAAAAAAATGTTTTTTGGGCTTAAACCAACGGAAAACATTAGAAAATTGAGTAAACATGTGTTTTTGGCCTAAACTTAAGCGTTTGGCACTAAAATTGGGACAGGGTTTTAGGACCCTATTACAATTATTGCCATTGCAAATACATAAAGATTACTTGGCATGTCCCAAAAAATAATTCTATTTTACCCGACATGATCCAAAGACCCACCGGAATAACTCCGGGCACAGGAACATTCCTGAGTTTCTCTGGCCACTTCTAGAAACTGTATATGTGTCCCAGTATACTTACAAAAAATTATTATTAATAAAAAAAAAAACAATTTCTAATTTTCTAGAGCACTAGTCTAGAGAACCAAACAGCGCTTTGAATCGAAAATGTGATCGATGGATCATCACCGGGATGCAACCAATCGATTAAATTTTCAACGCGACGGTTGTCAGGCTCTTTAGATCTGTAAACTAGAAAATTCCAAGTTTGGTTTTTAAGGCGAAGTAGGCCATCATTGAAAATTGTATGCGTCGTTGATGATTGTTGCTAATTCATCTCACGATTTCGAATCAAAGAAAATCAGTTGGTTTTGCACTGACTCAGCTGAAAAAGTATCAGCGTACTTCATGCATGTTAGCGCGTACAGTGATACTTTTTCACGTCAATGTAAACTATCAAGGCTGAGTATTATCACTTTGAAATGCATTCTGAAAAGTCATCATTGTTGCCAAAACGAATGACGGGCTACTTAGCCTTAAGACAATGAATTTTAATACGGGTATAATTCAAAATGGTCAAATATGTTGACACAAATATTGTTTGACAAACTTATAGCCAATACGTTACAGGTACAATGTGTGATATTTACTCATTTTCAACTGTTATATATTTTCTGGAAATTCCACTAGGATCGAACTTCTGCCCCACCTTTGCCTTTTGCACGCCATATAGAGTAAATATTGGATTTCATTGTTTTTCGATCGTCACTTCCGATCAAAAAATGGGGATCAACACTAGAACCAGGGTAATATCCTGGAAACTCACATCACCGAAGGAAACCATACATAAACAATTGAAATTTTTGTAAAAATAGAGCCTTAAAATATATCAAAATATACGTGTTCCGACTAAGTTTGTAGATGCAGGTGTAGAAGTTTGCAGAACACTCTTTAACTTCAAGCCAATTCTCTATGATTTAATTTCAAGAAATAACCTTCATTCCATTTTTAGTGTGCAGTTTCTTCTGAAGCTTTCCGAGACTACTACAGGGATCTCTCCGAAAATGTCTCTATCAATTCTCTTAAGATTCGCAGGAAATTCTTTCAGCGAATTCTTAAGGGATACTAGGTCGATCTTTTGTTTTTTTTTCCAAAATTTGCTCCATGAACTATAAGCACTCCAACGCTAATACCTCCAGTAATTTCCACAAAAGTTATTCAGAACATTTTCCTAGGGACTGTCCCATGATTTTCTTCACCAAGTTCTCCAGTCTCTAGTTATTCTACGAGATCTTCCAAAGATTTCTGCAGGAGTTCTACCAAGAAAATTCACATAGGATGATTCCAGAAAACCTACACACTCAATCTGTTCGGTAAAAATAACTGGGTTTTTGAACTACCGAAAAAAGGTCAGTAAACTAAAAATAAATGTCAGAAATCGAAAAACAGAGATTTTTCACTGAAATATTGCAGAGAGCTTTTTTTTATATCATATATCGGTAAAAAATAAAACATGGTGAATTTTGCTTTTTAATTACGCGTGGCGACAGTTTTCATTTTACTGAATTTTTCGGTAGTTCCAAAACCCAGTAAAATTTTACCGACCCCAGTAATTTAATCTAAGTGTGTACATTCCACGGATTATCTCAGGAGTTTGTGCAGGGATCATTCCAGAAAACCAAAGAACTCTTCAATGAATTGCTCAATAAATTCGACCTGACTAGAGATTTCTCATGATGCTACTCCAAAAATGTTTCTAGCAGTTCATCCAGGGATTACGTATTCACTCGTTTTTCCATTTCCAGTTTTGCATTTTTCGAGCAAATTCGATACTGATAATCGTCAAATCACCTAAATTCATGCTCTGACCATACTTTATTGAGCACGTGGCCTTTATGATTTTGTAATGTTTCAATCGAATAATTACAGCCCTAAACATTTCGGAAAATCCAGAAGATTCTGTGAATTAAAGATAATACCATTCTCGAATATTCTACTGAATAGCTATTGCAGTTTTCCATAATTTATTGTTGTCTTTCAAAATCGAAGTTGTACTGACGCATGGAAATATCGACTCATAGAATAGGAATGCTTTGGAAAGCTGTTATGGGAGACCATCATAGTAACCATGACATTTTTAGTATGTTTTTAGTTTCACTGTAAACAAAATAAAAAATCTATTTGGCGAACAATAATCTGATTCATGTGTACATTGCTTTTCCACATGTCAAACTCGTGTTTATAGGTTGGAACTGTTGAAACCCCTTCTGAATCACATATTTATTCCCGAATCCCGACCAATCCAAGTTCAACCGAACTACAATTTGCTTGAAGTTGGTTCATTTACGATTTGATGTTCAGTGATCACGTTTAATCAAAGTCACACGAAGTCGAGCGTTTCAACCAACACATCATGTGTGTAATATCAATACATTCTGAAAAACTGCTCTTTTGTTGATTTTTTTCGCAATATGAATCTTTTCAATGTAACATGAAATTTTTGAAAAATAAGCATATATCTGCACAAAATTGATTTTGCAGCATGAGTCAACATAGAAATATTGGTTCAGATGAGCTCAATTTTGTTTAACTTTTTTTAAAAGAGAAGTTCTCAAAAATGAAAACAACAACGATGAAAAATTCTAGAACATTCTACGAATGAGGAAGAAACATGGTCCATTGGCTAGGAGAAGTGGATGAACAAGGATGAATCTGTCATTCAAATACTTGTCAAATTTCATACAAAATCTACTTTTTCTCAGCGATAAGTTCATCCCTCATTCATGCTAGGTGAACCACTTCCCCTAGCCTATAAAACTCTAGAATATTCTGTCAAATAACTGTTGTAATGCTCTACAATTTGAAATTGTAATGTTCTAACAATCAAATTTACTGTTTTAGTGCTCTAAAACTATTTCAAAGCATTACTGACAGACAGACAACTCTGGGGTTTTATATATATGATAATATCGAGATGCGTTGATCATTATTTTTGAATTTGTGAAAATTCTTGTGTAGTAGGGTGCAGAACCACTTGGGCACTTCCATGATTCACTTTGGCATGGGGGGTTTTTCTTGGCCGAATCATCTGAAACTTTGCAATAAGAAGCACATCAGTACGAAGCATGTGGTGGCCAAATATGAGCTCTGTAGGTGTCTGTAGCTTTCAAAAACCCCACTGCCGAAGTGAATCAAAAGTACCAAGAATAGGATTCGGCCCTAATTCATTACGCAATATATATATATGAGTATTTTAGAAACGTAAGCACGATCCGAGTAGATGTTGGAAATCGCAATTGAAACTTGTTTTAGAACTCAAGATGGCGGATTGTGAAAATCACTTGGAAAATCATTCATAATTAATGCAATATGGAACTGCTTGACGAGTAGACGCGATTTCTGTATCCAATATAACGATTTTTAGATACGTAGATGATTATTTTCAGGACGGGATCAGTAACACTGCGGAACACGTTTTTGTCTCAAGCACCAAAATACCGCTATTCACTCAATTAAGGGTTGTTGAATCCATTGCCGTTTCCAGAAATATCATAGCACGTCTAGTTTTTGAGATATTGGCTGTTGAAAATGCAAAAAATGACTATTTTAGCCATCTTGCATGCAAGTTTGCCAGCTTGTATGGCAATTTATTTGCTTAATTTGCCATAGAATTCAAACTTTATCTTTATAACAATACTTATCGCCAAACTTTATAATACTTTCGATGCGGAAAAAATATTTATTGATGGTTTTAAAAAGTATTGTATTTTTCCATATAAGAGAAACGAAGAATTTTATATGGAGACAGAAAACATGTCGGAAAAATCGGTTTAATTTAAATTTAATCGCGCAATTTCAACCAAATTTATTCCAAAATGAAAGTTTAAGTGCAAAATAGCATGCTCAGTGGATTTGATCACCAAAATTTACGATAAATTATACTTTAAATTTCATATAAACATCAATAAAATCAATGTTTTATACAACTTTGGCGACCTGTAGCTAAAAATTGTGACGTGCTGGAACATTTCTGAAAATAGCATCAGATTCAGCAACCTCAAATCTACTCGAGACACATATTTTGATCCTTGAGACACGCAAAAATGTCATTTTTGTTACGCAGTGTATTTGGTATTCGAAATGCAAGATTATGGAAAACAAGATGGCGCTGATTATTATTATAATTGTTAGTAATCAGGAAATACTGATATTTGGGGGAACTTTGAGGACAGAAAACATCTTTAGTTTAGTTAAAATGAATTTCTAGCATATATTTCTATTTGTTATTTTTATATATTGAACATTCGTCATAATCGGCTATCATAGTTAGTTCATTAAGTATTGTGAGCAGAATTCATTATAAATTTTATCAGAATTTTTAAAAACACTACGTTCAAAACAAGACTTGATTATATTTAATACTGCTGAGTTTGAGTTTTTTTTTGTCAGACAGACTTACGTTTGAAGACCAAATGTTTAAAAATTACCTAATTAATTTCTTTTACTCGCCTATTTGACAGGCTCAAGCAGCACCGGGCCTAACGGAGCTGAATTCGATTGACTTGCCTTTACTGAATCATTTTTGCTTCCTAAAGTACTAATGCTAGTCTTCCGGGGTTACACTACAATTACCATCACATTATTTTTTAAAAAAGGTCACATAATAGGTACATGATTAGTACGTTACTTATATTGCTATATTTATCTAAAGAGGATTGTTCTAGTTAGTTGACTGGTACCGGTTTGACTTCAATCTGCAACTCCCATTTATCCATCAAACGGCGATTTCGGTAACATCTAGTTCTAGTTACATTTCGGGTTCGGTTAAACATTTAGCAGAACACTTAACATAGATTCTCTCAAAGTTGTGGCATGCTCGAAGACGATGATGATGATAATGGTGTTTTGGGTGTCTTTAGTAGGAAAACAGTCTCCATACTGAAAGAAGAAGAAAACACGATCAGAAACGATTCTGGATTTATGAGGTCTGCGAGCGCGGAGGATCGAATGGGCATACTATGTAGTTCTGATGATGAATGAAGTTTGTATATTGTGAGCGATGACCGTGAGAGCACGATTGCGCGCACGCCGAGCAAGGACGTCATAATGGTTAAATTTAGCTGCAGCAGCCGGTGTTCCGTGGAGCAAACGATGCCAATGTTGGGAGGTGTGCTCTTAGTTTAGCGCGCGCATGTAACTGCCCTCCTCGGATGTTTTTGTAATGGTGGTGTATGGCGAGATGAATAGTAGCGTAAACGTAGAATAGAGGCTAAATGGAGGATTCAGAGCTACCGGAACGGGAGTGGGAAGCTTGCCAATTGCCAATATACGTGGGAAGCAGGAAGTGGTTTCTTTTACGGGAAGAATAAACATTTCTACCAGAAGATTTTCACTAGTGGTTTTTATTTTTCATTTTTTATTAATTTATTCAATAATAATAGTTATAGATAATACTCATTAAAAATGTTATATCAATAAATTTTTTCATCTTCTTTTGTCACTAATACGACAAGTTTATACTTCTTTTTTATCATCATTCGCTTTGTTAAAACATCTAAGGGCCGAATAGGGATTTTGGTATTCTACTGGAGAAAGAGTACTTCACTTTCTTACGGTCTATCAAAATCTGTGTTCCCCAATGAACTTATAGGGTTCATCGCCCAAAACAGAGAACCAATTTACTCTTTTATCCTACATTGGTTTCACTGATTTATGCGCCATTCTTTCAATATCGAGAAAGGACAAAAACACAGTTGGACGAAGCGTTGAAACTCGTCTTTCTCTCTCTCTTTCCACGAAAAATTAACAGCTTGCTAGCGACAAACAAAAAGAAAAATCTCATGTTACAACATTCAATCAATTTATTAATTATTACAATAACGTACATGCTATTTTTCCGTTTTACTTGGTTTCGTTTGTGTTTTCTGTTAAATGATTTTGTTCCTATTAAGCGATTCTTGGTTTAGTATTTCGATCATCATAGTTTCTCCTTCTTTGATTAATGAATTATTTAGCTGTAGCAAATGTGTTTCTTTTTTGTGTGTAATGCGTTGAACGTTCCATTATACATTTTGATATACAATTTCCGTTTCCGAATTTGTTCATTTTTCGCATCGAAAAATCAAATTTCTTAATTTTTGTTTTTGTTATTACACTAAATACTTAATAAAAGAAAAGAAAATAAAAAAAAAACGTTATAAACTAAACGCACCCACTTTTGTTACTTCAAAAGCACAAAAAATATGAACAGAATAAACATCTCATTTTTTATATTTCCTGCTTGGTGGTTTTACAGTTCTACATTTTGTTGTTACGGTTTTTGATTTGATGTCACTTACGATAACCGCTCTGGAAGGGGGGCAAATTTATTGACTCTACAACTGGATTGTGTTTTATTCTTTCGTTGGCAGCAAAAAACAATTTCATAATCGTAGAACAATTAGGTTTACACGGGGTTTTTATCTCACAATCGCGCGCTGGCTGTTGCTATTGGAAAGGAAGAAGGATTGGTACAATCATTGTAGTTACAGCGCAGCAGTTACAGCGGTACAGTAATGTAAAGCATATGGTTAACCTATGCTTTGCTGCTTAACGCTTTTTTGCTTGTGTGTCTGTGGTTTTGGTCTGTGTTTGGGTGTGCCATCTATATAACGGTGAATCTGCAAATTGGAAAACGGAGAAACAAAAACCAAAATTAATGAGAATCCTGCAGTTCGACTTGTAAAACAAAAATTGATTTAAAACTCTTGTAGGTATCCCAACAGAGATGTAGGAGTTATCCAAAACCGAAACGAAGTATTTTGAGCCGTTTTGTTCTCTTCGTTATGAAGGTTTGTCGGCAAAATCTTCTGAAATTCGGCAGTAAAATGCGCTGTTTTTATCCCTTCTGATTATTATGATTTGATAAAACCGAGCGTGAACATGGCGATTAGTGATTAAAATGAGTGATGATAAAATGTGAATCAATGAATGTCCCGATTCAATAATTTTAGGTCCCATTGGTCTACCGTATATTAGGAAATCACTTCTCAATTTTGCATGTGTCAAAATTTCGCGGTATCGCGTTAGACTTTCGTTACGAAAGCAAATCCCTTCTATTTGACATCAATCACTCCGTTGGGGACGATTAGATATGAGTTGGTTTCAACTAGACAGTGTTTCCCAACCGGTGGCCCACGAACCCATAAGGAGCGTGACAACTTCACGGGGATGGGCGAAAAAGGGATGAAAATATAAATGTCATGCATTTCCAACGATGAAACAAAACCAGGCGTATTTAAGTCTTCTTCAAAGGATGGTTAATTTTTTTTTCAGAAGATTCTTGATGTATTCATAGTGCTATCAGCTTTAGAAATTTCAAACGGTCTTTGAGAAAAAAATGACAAAATTCACGTAACATCTCTAGACCATTTTTTTTTTGTGGAAAACCTTGGTCTCCTTCAAATGAACTTATTTGAAATTTTGAAACAAACTCTTTCGAAATTAATGCATCTAAGGACTTTGTTCTAAACGTTTTCCTAAAATTTATGATAAAATACATATTTCATAAATATTTGACAATATTTTAAGTTGAAGCGGCGTGTAACTCAAAGAATCATTAGAATCATAATTAATGTAATTGTAGTAGTGTCGCCTGTTCATGTACATTTTCAAAACAAACAAACAAAATATATAAGATTGAATTTTGTGTTAAGCTATTTTTATGTAAATACTTGGGAAATTCAGTAGTTTGACGCGTATTGAAAATCAAAGTCTACTCTTTAATCGCACATATCAAAAGAACACAGTATTATTAACTGTAGAGCAACGGAACTTCTCTGTTTTAAGTTGAACTAGTGGTCCCGGCAAACTTCGTCTTGCCATCAAGTAGGCTGTTGAAAAACGCCATGGAACGCCCCGTGCAAAATGGAAGTTCCGTTCACTTCTGTTTTTTCAACTTTCCCGTTAAATATCCTTTGCTTTTTATATACACAAACACGTCGGAACACTTCAGGAACATAACTATGGAAGAATTTTCAAAATCCGTTAACCCGTTCTCAAGCCATTTCGTGACATACAAACATCATTCCATTTTTATTTATATAGATAGATTTATCGCATAATCTTGTTATGCACCGGCACTGTTTATGTTTGCAGGAGATGACGGTGTAGCCAAGTTGGTAGGTGACTGATTTTTCTACGAATTGTAATATGTTTGATGAACATTACCCACATATTATCCGGACTTTATGATAACATTTGTTACCCAAAGGCAAAATTTAGTTTTATAATGTTTATTTTCATTCAAATATCATGTGAAAATAGGCTGTCCGAGATTGAAGCCAATTGTTTTTAAATCCGGACATTGAAGTGAAAATGTATATTTCCATGACGTTACCACATATTTTTCACGTAAAACTGAAAGATAATATGTAAGATTATTGAAATATGGGAAATAAAAGACGAGATTAATGTCAATCAATGCATCGTTTATGAAGAAAAAAATAAATAATAAGAGGTGATTGCAGTTCAAACCGCAAAGATTTTAAATCAGGTAAAGAACCACAATTTCATTTACATTTTTTATTATTACAGAACATATGCTTTCTACAAGTCTATTAAAAGCGTGCTAATTGAATGTATTTGTCAAGTTTAACTCAGTTAGATTTGATAATTCCAGATAAACGTAGCTGTCCGGGTTTCGATTCAAAAGTGTTCGGATTTATCGACATGCTTTTCGCAGGTGTCCGTATTTAAAGACAAGAAATGCTTCATTTTTTTTCAATTATTCTCGTAGCAAAATTCATTCTACAAAATTATTTTTATTACAAGATTAGGGTTCATTCAAATATTACGTAACGCAAAATTTGCCAATTTTGGACCCCCTCCCTCCCCCACGTAACAGCTTTTGTATGGAAATTTTAAAATTTTTGTATAAACCGTAACACTATGTCAGACCCCCTCCCTCCCCCTGTTGCGTTACGTAATATTTGAACAATCCCTTACTGACTATTAATATAGGCATACCTCATTGTGCAGCTTCGTCGTCATTTTGCAGCAAGTGAAAGAAAAACACCGGCATATTGCTTTTAAGGTGACACGGGAAACCGTTTTATTTACCATTTTTTATTTTTTATTTTTTTTGTCTCACTCTAACAATTAGGGTGCCGGATCCTATTCTTAACACTTTTGATTCACTTCGGCAGTGGGGTTTTTTGAAAGCTGCAGAGCCCATATTTGGCCACAATATGCGTCATACAGAAGTGCTTCTTATTGCAAAGTTTCTGATAAATCGGCCGACAAAAACCCCCCATGCCAAAGTGTATCATGGAAGTGCCCAAGTGGTTCTGCACCTTATCATCAAAACTTTGCAAAAACAAATTTCGAGATTTAGTGAACCGATTAAGCTGAAAATTTTATAGGTCGTACACTACATATATAGAATATAGTGATAAATTTTTGGTATCGATATATGGAGTAGTACTTGAGATTTGCTTCTTCAAATGGATAGGGTGATTATAATGATGTCCCGTATGGCCTTGAGTGTTGCGGTTGATAAAACTATAAAAATTTACGATTCCTGTTTGAAATGAAGATTTGTTAAGTTGAAGTGTTGGTAATAGTAGTAGGCTTGAATTTTTGCGAAAATCACGTAGCTTTCCTAATGCAGTAGTTCAAAATTGTGAATCTCATCAAGTAGCCTATGTTGGGTACATGATTTTTTTAAATTAGGAGTGTCATTGAAGGCTGCAAATGCGGGAAATGCAACGGGAAATAGAACATTTTTCTACAGTAGTTTTGGGTTGCCCTTAGCAACGGGTGTTTTGCTATTTTCAAGGCATTTTGCCTACAGCAGCGATACGCGTGAGTTTCACTGGCTCCGGTGACTGTGATTCGCTACGCATGCCAACTGTAGTGTGAATCTCAGAACTTTTCCCAACTCTGCTCATATATATTGTCGCTAAATTGGCAATACTGTATCTGAATGTGTTGATTAAATATTGAAATGCCACCTGAAGCATTTTTCCAAAAATAAAATATCAATAAAATTATGCGAAGAGCAGTTATATTTCATCGATGCTGCAAATACCAATACCATCATAACGTTATGTTAATGATTTAAAAGCAGCCATTTTGTGGTGACGCACTAAAAGGCCTTAATAATTTATTTTTTTATTTATTTTTGTTTAATTTTTTATTAGTATCATTCGAAACATTACATTAATTTCTTATATCTAGGTGTTCTGTGTTATAGGACAACACTATCATCCTAATTTGGTAAAACAAATTTAAGATTTTATTAACATTTTGTTAACAACATATTACATTTCAGATTTTTTACAGGTGAGTTGATTTCAAGAGAAAAAACAACGCTTTGAATATACTTAACCTAACTTAACCTAAACATATAACGCGTTAATCGTGGCAATAGAAGATTGTAACGATTTTTGCCTGAAATTATTAATTATTTTATTTGACATTTGTTCCAATGTTTCAACATTGGATATTCTATGTAACTCATTGGTACTATACCAGGGAGGAAGCCTCAGAATCATTTTCAAAATTTTATTTTGAATTCTCTGCAGAGCTTTCTTTCTGGTATTACAACAGCTAGTCCATATTGGTACAGCATACAACATGGCTGGCCTGAAAATTTGTTTGAATATCAAAAGCTTGTTCTTAAGACAAAGTTTTGATTTTCTATTAATAAGGGGATAGAGACATTTTACATATTTATTACATTTGGCTTGAATGCCCTCAATGTGATTATTAAGTTAAATTCGTATGTAGCATGAACCCTAGATACTTAACTTCATCTGACCAATTTATTGGAACCCCTCTCATCGTGACAACATGTCTACTTGAATGTTTCAAATAAAGATCTTTTGGTTTATGTGGGAATATTATTAGTTGAGTTTTGGAAGCATTAGCAGAAATCTTCCATTTCTGCAAGTATGAAGAAAATATATCCAAACTTTTTTGCAATCGACTACAGATGACACGCAAGCTTCGTCCTTTGGCGGAGAGGCCTGTGTCATCCGCAAACAGGGATTTTTGACATTCCTGAGGTAACTCAGGTAAGTCAGATGTGAAAATATTGTATAATATTGACCCAAAATGCTGCCTTGGGGAACACCAGCTCTTACAGGAAGTCTTTCAGACCTCGAGTTCTGATAATTAACCTGAAGTGTACGATTTGACAGATAACTTTGAATTATTCTTACAATGTATGTTGGAAAATTAAAGTTTTTTTAATTTTACAATCAAACCTTTATGCCAAACACTGTCGAATGCTTTTTCTATGTCTAGAAGAGCAAGACCAGTAGAATAGCCTTCAGATTTGTTGGAACGGATCAAATTTGTTACACGTAAAAGTTGATGAGTGGTCGAATGTCCATGGCGGAATCCGAACTGTTCATTGGCAAAAATTGAATTTTCGTTGATGTGGACCATCATTCTGTTTAAAATGACCTTTTCAAAAAGTTTACTGATGGAGGAAAGCAAACTGATTGGACGATAGCTAGAAGCTTCTATAGGATCTTTGTCTAGTATTAAAATTGGAACAACCTTAGCATTTTTCCATTTGTCAGGAAAATATGCTAACTGAAAACATTTGTTGAATATATCAACTAAAAACGATAAGCTACTTTCTGGAAGTTTCTTGATGAGGATGTAGAAAATTCCATCATCGCCAGGAACTTTCATATTTTTGAATTTTTCAATAATAGTTCTCACTTCTTCCAAATCAGTCTCCCAGGCATTTTCGAAAACGTTCTCTTGATTCAGAATATTTTCGAAGTCCTGAGTAACTTGATTTTCAATTGGACTAGTAAGTCCTAAATTAAAATTGTGCGCACTTTTAAACTGCATAGCAAGTTTTTGAGCTTTTTCGCAATTAGTTAGTAATAATTTGTTTTCCTCTTTCAATGTCGGTATTGGCTTCTGAGGTTTTTTCAAGATTTTAGATAATTTCCAAAAGGGCTTAGGGCTGTTTCTTAAATCTGCAAAACGTTTCTTGATTTCTTTCTGCAAATCCTGCCATATAATTTTCACAGCAGGATCGCGAGTGCGTTGAAATTGCCTTCTCCTCACGTTTTTAAGACGGATCAAAGGTTTAAGATCATCGTCTATAGGATTGAGAATCGCTTCTTGGAATATTTGAAATGTAACAGGGACATGATCAGAATCAAAATCAGCATGAGTAATCAGTTGGCTACAAAGATGACTAGAGTCGGTTAAGACTGAATCAATCGTAAATGGATTTCTAGAAGAGGTAAAACATGTAGGGTTATCAGGGTATTGAATTGAGAAATATCCTGAAGAGCACTCATCAAATAAAATTCTGCCGTTGGAATTACTTCGAGAATTATTCCATGACCGATGTGTGGCATTAAAATCCCCAATGACAAAAAATTTTGACTTATTGCGAGTCAATTTTCGCAAGTCAGTTTGGAGCAAATTAACTTGCTGTCCAGAGCATTTAAAAGGCAAATAGGCAGGTTTGAAAGTATATTTACCTAGCTGTGTTTCAACAGAAACACCTAAACTTTCAAAAACTATAGTTTCAAATGACGAAAACAGTTGATGTTTTATACGCCTATGAATGATGATTGCAACTCCCCCACATGCCCCATCAAGTCGATCATTACGATAAACAAAAAAGTTAGGATCTCTTTTGAGTTTAGATCCAGGTTTTAAATACGTTTCGGTAATAACTGCTATATGCACGTTATTAACCGTAAGGAAATTAAACAGCTTGTCCTCTTTACCATTCAAAGAACGAGCATTCCAATTTAAAATATTATTTGGATCCATTAGAAAAACGTAATCCAATAACAATTTGATTTGTAAATTTTACACCTACTTGGACTGCTTCAGTCATAGTGGTGGCTTTGAACATTGCATCAATCATTAGATTCAATTGTTCAGTTAGAAAATTAAAATCAGAGGCATACATATCACTTGAAGTGGGTACATTTTCTGATGAATTCTCATTAGAATTTTCGGTAGACGAAGAAGCGGAGTAGGAGTTACCTGTGGCGGTAGGGTTTTTTCCATTTGATTTGAAACAAGTAGAATGGGTACTCATAGTACGAACAGGGGAGGAGTTCAAATTTCCTGCTACGATATCGGCAAAGGATTTACCGTGGGTAGATACATTCGAAATTGAGAGATTTGAACGGCTACCCGACGGATTAAAATTAGTTTGTGAATGACCATGATTATGATCTTCCTGATGGGTATGATTCATGATCAAGCGATCGTTAACTGAAAAAGGAGTATTGTTCGATATTCTACCAAGGAAATTCCGGAAACGACCGTTATCGTAACGGATATTATCTTTCATCTGCCTGGCACGAGCCTCAATGACCTTTTTGCGTGAAGGACAATTCCAAAAATTGGACTTATGGTTAGCCCCGCAATTAGAGCATATGAACTTGGTGGTATCTTCCTTTACTGGACAGACGTCCTTGGCGTGAAGAACCTCCGCAAATCATGCATTTAGCATCCATGCGACAATTTTTTGTACCATGACCCCACTTTTGGCACCGACGGCACTGAGTGGGGTTCTGGTAATTTCCTCCAGGTTTCTGGAAATGTTTCCATGTCATACGGACATCAAACATTTTTGTTAAAGTGAACTAAATAATATTCTTGAGAAAGCCCTTTCCGAATAATGCCAGATTGGGTTCTCTTTTTCATAATGATTACTTGGACTGGGGAAAATCCAAGTAAATCATTTATTCCATTTTTAATCTCTTCAGGTCACAGGTTTTCTTTCAGGTTTTATAGTCAGTTGAGAGACCTTTCAAGACAACTTCGAACAAACGTTTAGTTTTGTCGTCATAAGTAAAAAAATTGTGCTTCTTCTCTTCAAGCAGAGGCGTCGCGTCCACATGTGTAACATGTGCACTCACAGGTGGCAGCTCGTTCATCTTAGCCACTTACAATATGTACTACTTTTAAAGTACAATTCGATAATTTTATTTATAAAATTAAATTTATTTGTTTCTAATTATCTCTCATTGATAGCTTGCAACGGAATTTTCATCTAGCAAAATATCTGTTGTTAAATTTTTGCTATGCAAATTAAATGAAAAAGCCGTTTTGTGCGACGCACGATCTGATACCTATTTTTTTCTTCGTGCTCATCGCAACACTTTGTTCCACGCTGCACTTCGTTACTGTGACGTTGAAAACCAACGCGTGCACTCTCATCGGGAAACGCGCTGCTTTGTATCGTACACGCAGTTCTGTCTATGTGGTAGAAAGTATTTTGAACTACATATGCGAGTGTGTAAGTAGTCAAAGCGTAAACTCTGGCCGGTGCACAGTCCTGCTACATCAACCAACTCGATCAGTGCAAGCGTGCGGATGAGAGAGATAAGAGGAAAATCAATCTACGGGAGAGATATATTTCGCTTGCTCTTTTTTTACCCTAGTGATTCAAGGCAGTATTGTGAAGCGAAAAGTGAAATTTATCATTCTATATTCGGCATACTGCCATGGGCTGGTCATATTCTGTGAGTGTACGTAAAAAATGTTGCTCGAAATGAAACATCTAATAATTTATTCGTGATCAAGATATGTCAAATTGATCTTTAAGCCATTGAAATTCATCAACATTTATGTAACTGCAGTCAACTCTACTTTACTCGATATTCTGTATCTCGATATCACTGGTAACTCAATGGAATGCGCGGTCCCTTCAATCTAATCTAGCATGCTTTGATATCTCTGTAAGTCGATACCTCTCTAACTCGATGTTTCCTAACTCGGTGCTATCTCATTCAGTTTCCCATGTGAGATTTTTTGCATGTTGTAAGTAAAATTGCAAACAAGACTGCTCTGTTTACACAATTATTCGTTGAAAATTAGTGGTTTAAGAATAATATGATGGATTCCATCACATTGGTTCAAGAATCCATCTTTCAATCATCAGCAATCATTAAAAATGAAATTTGTTCAAATTTTAAGGCTAAGTTTTTGCAACAATGATGACATAAAGTATGCTGATACTTTTTTCAGCTGTGTCAGTGCGAAACCAACTGATTTTCTTTGATTCGAAATCGTGAGATGAATTAGCAACAATCATCAACGACGCGTACAAATTTCAATGACGGCCTACTTCGCCTTAAGAAATCCTCATGAAAATCTATCACTATATTACACTCAAAATAATCCAAACGTCATTGTTACGTGGAAACATATGTGATTTTTTTCCATCGCACTTTTCTCGTAGCACCTACGTTAATCATTGGTAGCACAGAATGAACGCATGAACTATTGAACCCCGTTTGATCCACCAGCGTTACACGTACGAGCTACGTGGATTTTCCGGTAGCTTTTACGAAGCGTTTCAATAAGTCCTACATTGTTTTCCCTTCAAATTTATTTAAATGGAAGCCCACCTTATTTTCAATAAACTTCTGAAGTTAACTATTTCCCAATTTGAAAAATGTAAACCAACTACAACAATTGAGATATTTATTTTATTCAAACTAAGCTTTTCGAATAAAAAATTCCAGCGAGATATCCAATGTTGCTCCCATATTTTCTGGTCGATTCTGCTGTAGCCTTCACATGCTATAATATGAATGAAATCAGGTATAAAATATGAATTAATACAAGATTCTTCGGTATTCAACGAGTACATACCTTTAAATCAATCTTAAATGAGGTTTGAAGTTCAGCAGCTCCTTACGTTCTTAAAAAGTCTAGCGGACGCCATCTTAGCATTCAAGCTCAACACTGAATGTACGTGCGATATGCAAATGTCAAAATGAACTTGGGTACCTACGTGATTTTCTTGTAAGTGTGATAGGTAACCCCAAGTGATAATCACCGAGTCTCCATTTGATGGTTATGTATGGTTTAGTAAGCATTACATTAGTCAGGTGAAGTGAAGGTAAAATGAATTTCGAATGGTCTACGTGATTTTTCACGTAGCAATGACGTTTGGATTTTTTGAGTGTACAGATAGCAAATGTAATGCAATGATAGATTTTTATGAACATTGCTTGGTTTTGAAAATTTGTAAAACGATGATGCTTATTTTCCTCCTAAAATAATGCACATAAATGGAACGGCGGTTCGGTCATATTTTTGAGCATTTTATTGAATTTTTAGCGCAAAACCATATAAGGAAAGTATAAAATATTGGGGTTTCGCTTACAATGTCGAATGTAATAGATGCGTTTAAATGGTTTATCATTGAATAATTCATTCCAAATGCTTTACACGATTGACGCTAAAATTACATGACGTGTAAATTAAAAAAAAAAAAATATTGCGTGCAAAAATCGCCTTTTTTCAAATTTTTGCCGAGGAAAGATTTTATAATATGCAGCAAGCTTTTCTTAACTACCAAGGTTAACTTTTAGTAGAAAAAAGAGCAGAGCAGAGCATGCAAGTTCAATGTTGCAGCTACAGCATAATTTTATCGCTAAGGGCGATCAAATGTTTTCGCGCAATTGACCGAACCCTCTCACTACATCAGCAGTAGTATATAACTGAAACACATTGTTTGATAGTATAGTAGATCGGCTGCCCATGGTGAGCCGAATAAGTTTTGTGCTGCTCTGTACGTTCAGTTTCGATTTATCCATTATCCATGCAAGGTCGCCGTCGTGGTTCGTTTGTAGATATAAAACTAGAGAAATACACGTTTTACGTTTTGCGGTAATAAAGTATTTTGTATTAAAGTAAACCGGTTTTGTGCTTAGCTTTTCGAGTTAGGAGAAGTGCCTTAAGCGATTGTCCTACGTGGCCCCCGTTTTCCTTGATCCATTCTGAACGTAGATTGGACATCTCGGATGGTACTCCTAATCCGTCGTGGCAAAGGGACGCAGCCTTCGCTATAAATACCAGCCAAGGATCTCGGGCACACACTACGGAAATCCTATATTTGGATCCAACATTCAATAATATGCATTCAATTTGTTTTTGAAAACTATAAAAAATTCTGTGGGACGCTGAACGTTTTTGACTCTCAAAGGGATGAGCTTCTCAAAAGGTTGGGAACCATTGCACTCAATCTAACGCCAAACAAGATAAGCAACTCAACCCCAATCTTCTTATTCTGTTTTACATTCCAGCTGGGACAGAGTCTGCTTCTTAGCATAGGGTTCCTGGGAGTGGAAGTTTTTGATTGAGAGCTTTCTCTGCTAATTTTGCATTAGAACATGTATCTAGTGGCAAGTATGAAAATACTCTACGCCCTGGGAAGTCGAGAAAATTTCCAACACGAAAAGATCCCCGATCGGCGGGGGCAAACTGAGTTGAGCCACACAAAACCCTGCTCAAGTCCAATTCCACATCAATTAAAATGCGTGCGCCTATCACACCCCCGTTGTAAACGGAAAAAGTTTTCCCTATTATAAAACAATGCACCTTACAGCAACACCACGTGAAACGTTTATAGATATAGATAGCATAGAGCACAGTGAGTGAGAAGCATAAGTTTACCTTTCCATTTAATCAACCTCGTTTCGCCGCCGTCCGTTTCTCCCCGCTTCCTCGTCTCCGTCTTTTCGCTGGGCTGCGTGGTACTGAATGGGTTGTTGATGATGTTGTTTTGGGTCCAGCCGCCGTTGTCCACCACCACCACCACCTTTCCTCTAGCTGGTAGTAGCTTTCACTTCTCTCTCTCTCCAAAAGATTTGTTTCGGGGGGAGGGCTATACAATTAGAACACTACACACTCTCACACTGTTTGCGCTTTTTTTTTTGTTTCTATGGGACAAATTTGTCGCTTCGCGTTATGTTTCATTATATGCACAACTATTCAACACAAATGCGGAGAAATGCCGTCTGCACTATTGGTTGGGTTCTTGCTTTCTTTTTTTCTTTTGTGGGTGATGATGGAAGGAAGGAAACGGTATTTTTTGGATAGCTACTGATTCCAGGGCGGGTTGGCTTTGTCGGGAGGAAGATTTCGAACCGCGGGGGTTTTTTGGATTTGTGGGGACACATGCAAGGGGGTCAATTTACAGAATTGAACATTTACGTTTGTTTTTCACCGGTATGATGGGACAGAGAACGGCACGGATCGCTTCGTCGAAAACGGTTTTGAGCCCCTTCTGTGTCAGGGCAGAACATTCCAAATACTTGACGGCACCGATTTCCTTGGCCATGGCCAATCCCTGGGGGTAGGTGATGGGCGAGAGCTTCTTTTCGCGTAGCTTATCCACGGTTTGCTTGTCATCCCGAAGATCGAGCTTGGTTCCAACGAGGATTATCGGTATGTTCGGACAATGGTGACGTACCTCCGGGTACCACTTGGCCCGAACGTTTTCAAACGAGGCCGGATTTACCAGCGAGAAGCATATGAGAAACACGTCCGTCTGTGGGTAGGAAAGTGGCCGGAGACGATCGTAATCTTCCTGTCCAGCCGTATCCCACAGTCCCAGATTGATTGGCTTCCCGTCGACCATGACGTTGGCCGAATAGTTGTCGAACACGGTCGGAATGTATTCTCCCGGGAAGGCATTGGTCGTGTAGCTGATCAACAGACAGGTCTTACCCACGGCACCATCTCCGACTACGACGCACTTGATGGCCTGCATTTTCGTTCAATTCCGTCACTTTTATGGACTACACCCAAAACACCTGAATTCGGCCTCTGCTGGAGCTCTGAAAATGACAACACAAGAAAAGAACACATACACACAGCATTCGATTAGAATCCATTGCCTACATACAAAAATCCGTCTTCTGTATCACTGTGGGAGGTCAGCAGGAAAAAAAAAACCTTCACACGTAACACATTCCCGGACCTAATTCACATTTCCTCTCAGTCGGACATTCTTCCAAAAAATTCCCACATCCAGGAATCTGTTTCATTCAACCCGATCCTCCGTCTTCCAACAGCAGCCAACTAAACGATGATGAATCATCATCATCAATCAAAAGGCAAAAGCCAGACGACACACACTCTTTTTTTCCCTCTGGGGGTAAATCAGCACAATTATTTTTTCACTTTCATCCTTCCAACCATCAATCCGCCGAAACTCACCGGATCCTTCGAATCTTCCAGGCTTAGAAAATGGAGTACAATCGGACTACACCTCCACGGTAATTGCACTTTTGCAATCAAAAGGCAGAGAAAAAAACCTTGAGGAAAATTTATACGCGATGATCAAACACTCTCGCCTTGTAGTTATTACTTAGCCACAGAACACAGTAATCTCCTCGCACTAAGCCAACCTACTCTGATGAATCTGCTGCTGGATGGGGTTGCGATGTGACACACAAACACATCGCGAGGCGAAAAACGCTATGTTTTTGACGTTTCTCATAATCAGTCAAAATATTTGTACTAAAAGATTGGGTCGCAATCTCGCCGAATGATAAACTCGCCGATGTTGAGTTGTTGGTTGTCGGCAGGGCTCACGCTAAGGGATCGTTCAAATATTACGTAACGCAACAGGGGGAGGGAGGGGGTCTTACATAAGTCCAGTTGTTAATTACACCTATCGTTTGTCTGGTGAGTTGCAAGCTTACTGTCAATGATGATGTCACGCTACACGATAAGTGTTCATCTGCAACAACCAGACAGCTCACCAATCCACCGCGAGGTGGATCGTGCTGAGTTGTTGAGTTGAAGGAGCAATGTGATGGATTTTACTAAGGTGGCGCAGATGATTGATGCGTGCCTCTAGTTCTCTCTTTTGTTCTCCCGCTGTTCTTTAGCAGCGCAAATAGTGACGTCACTATTTGCGCTGCATGAGAACAGCGGGAGAACAAAAGAGAGAACTAGAGGCACGCATCAATCATCTGCGCCACCTTAGTAAAATCCATCACATTGTTGAAGGAGAGCGAAAGAAGGAAGGCACAAAAGTCTGTTTGACAGCTCTGCAGAAAGCGCGTGCGCACGGACAGAGCGCGTGCGCACGGAAAGAGCGCCAGTTCGGCTCGATTTGCAATGATCGGTTATTATTATTATTTTTTCGCTATTGGATATTCTATGGTTTGGTTGATCGATGTTAAAGTTTGTTTTAAAAGCAGCTCCACTTATTTTGAAACATATTGCCGTGTACAATAGTAGACAACACAACTAATTTAATTAAAATAATTTGAAATTATAATTAGTACATATACAAAAGGGGAAGAACGTTTAGGCTGGTTGTGCATTACGATAAAATCTCTTAACATAAGCAATGCTTGTTGTTGGTTCTTGTGGAAGGATCAACATGTTCGGCTTAACGAATCTTATTTTAAATATCGAATAACACCACATGCAATTGAACAAAAAGGATGTGATTACAATAGACTTTTGATATTTTCAATTCTGAACCACCGCAAAAAAAAATATTGGGAATCAAAATTCTCCTGAGAGGGATGATGTGGGGGAGCCCGGATAAAAAATACAATACAAAAACAATATAACGTATTGAAACAGTACCATTCAATAAATTGGAAATACAATACAGTATATTGGAAAATGACAATACAATTACAGTACAATATATTGTTTTGAACAGTTCACTGTATGGTGTATGAGATTTTTGCAATATAATGTATGGGTGGTTAAGTATCGTAACAATACAAATATAGATATTTTCTCATACAAACATTTTGAAAATACAATACGATATATTGTTTATGTATTGTCTTGATAATCAATTCGAGTATTGTTGTACAATACAAAAACAATTCAACAAACTGTATCATGGTTGCATTCGTCGTTACAGCTAATGTCACGTGTCCTCTAAAAAACTACTTTTTTTTAATTTTTAAATATTTTCCCCCCAACATTTCTTGCTTTTTGAACTTGTTTTGTTTATTTCTTTAAGCAAAGCTACATAGAAAAAAGCAACAGTTGTTTTACGCGAAAATAGGAATTTGACCAAAATTGTAAGGTATAAAACCAATTAAAAACAATACAATGTTCTGTTACAATATATTATATTGTTTTTGAATTGTATATCAAAACATGAATAATATTGCTTCGACATTCAATTACAATACGCTGTATTGTATCCAATACGTTATATTGTACATTAATGGTTTATTCCATTCACTGAATGATACGTTTTTATCCGGGAGGCTCATTCTAATTAATATTGTCGTTCAATTATGGGGATAAATTAAAATTGTTATTGTTCTATACATACTTATTTATTATAATTACCTGTAAATATTGATACAGCACAATTCAAGTATTTAAATATCAAATAGCAAACATAGATATGGTCGGTGTTCAGACAGACTGAACCAAGTGTTTTTTTCAATCGAGTAAGAAAAATGTACCCCAAACATGTGAAACATCAAAATATTATAGATATTTACTGTAATAATGGAACTTATCTATTTGATGATACATTTGTATCAAAATAACATGGAAGATTTAAAATTGATGGAGTTCTTTACGTATCCTTAGAGCTCCAAAATTCATCTAGTCTGGTCTGTCTAAACACCGACCATATGATTCTAAAAAACTCATGATAATGGTATTTTACTCTTTGAACTGTTATTTAATTTGGATGTGTTTAAAAGATTTATAAATTTAATTTATTATTGATGTTACGAGCTATGTCTGTAGTTAAACTTAATGCTACACAAGAAATATATTTGAATCAAAGTATTTTTATATATAAATCATATGAAAAAAAAAATGTTCCAGAAAGTACTCTAGAATTCTTTGGGAGCGTCTCCCGGGATTCTTCCTTAAATCATTCATGAATCCTTCAAATCCTCTCTGGGATTGTTCTGCTGAAAATCTTGAGATTATTTCTGAATTTTCTTCCAGATATCGCTTTGGGATTCATCCAAAAAAAAAACGTTACCATTCCGGTATTACTTCTGAGATTCTTTCGGATATCCCATTGCGATTATTCTGGACATCTTTTTGGATTTTTTTGCAGAACTCTGTATGTGATTTTGCGTGTATCTCCTTAAGGATTACTTTTGAAATCCAGGAAATTAAATTCTTTGAAATTCTTGAAAATTGTTTTCGAAATACTATGGAAGATTTTACCATAAATCCTGATGCAATCCATTTGGATATTTAAAGAGGATTTTATCAAAAAATGTACGACTCTACTAGAAATTCTTCGAGAATTCCTCCGAAAATAACTCTAGATTTTTATATGGAAATACTTCTGGTATTCTTATGAGAATGCCTCTGGTATTCTTCCAAAAATGACTTGAGATGCTTTCGAAAATCTTTCTGAAATTCTTCAAGAAATTCCACTGAGATTTTTACGCCAATATCTTTGAAATACTCCTGGGACTCTTACAAAAATCCTGTTGGAGTTTCGGATATCTTTCTATTCTAAATTCTTCAATAAATTTTGCTGGGATTGTGCTGTAAAACCGGCTAAGATTCATCCAAAAATACGACTGTCATTCTTCCGGATATCATTCAAGAATTCTCCGGAAGTTTTCGTGAGATTCAACCGTAAATCGTTCTGGTATTTTTCAGAAATTCCATTGAGATTCTTAAAAATATCCTTCTGAAAAATTTTCTGAGAATTGTTTTGGGATTATAGAAGGATTTCCAGAAGAATTCCAAGGCAATTCACAGAAACATCACTTCTGTATGAAGGATTATCGTTAATATCTGAAATAATCCCATGAGAATTCTAAATCCAAATTACAGTGATATTCAAAAGAGTCCCAGAAGTTATTTCGCCAGAATCCCTGAAAGATTTAAAGGATATTCACAGACATCCAGAAGATTTCATGAATATTTTCCAGAATAATTCCGATGTCCAGATGAACTGCAGAAAGATTCATGGAATAATTTCAAACGGGATTTTCGGAATCATTTGAAAGTAACTTTTAGAAGATCCTCAGAAAAAGAAATCAGTAATCAAAGTAATCGAAAAAATATCATTATTTCAAGCAATGCTCGTTGGTTCAAGTCGAAGGATCAACATGTTCGGCTTAACGAATCTTATTTTAAATATTGAATGACACCACATACAATTAAACTAGTATGTGATTACAATTCTGAATCACCGCAAAAAAAATATTTAGAAACACAATCCTTCTGAGAGGGATGATGTGGTGGATGCACATTCTAATTAAAATTGTCGTTCAATTATGGCGATAAATTAAAATTGTTATTGTTCCATAAATACTTGTTTATTATAATTACTTGCAAATATTGATACAGCATATAAAAAGACATTGGTCCAGAAATTACTCCAGAATTCTATGGAATTTCCCTCCTGGGATTCTTCCTTAAATCACTTATGAATCATTCGAAACCTCTCTGGGATTGTTCTGGAAATCTGAAGATTATTTCTGATTTTTCTGTAAGTTCTTCTGGAAATCACAGAATACTTACAGATATCGCTTTTGAACTCATCTAAAAAACATCGTTAGCATTCCGGTACTATATCTGAGATTCTTTCGGATATCCTTTGTGATTCTTTTGGACATCTTATTGGAATATTTGCATAAATCTGTATGTGAGTTTGCGTTTAGCTCCTTAAGGATTACTTTTGAAATCCTGGAAATCAAATTCGAATCGAAATTCTCGAAGATTCTTTCGGAAATTCAATGGAAGATTCTAACAAAAATCCTGATGCAATTCTTCTGGATATTTTTAGAGGAATTTGCAAAAAAATGTACTACGACTCTACTACAAATTCGTCGAGAATTCCTCCGAAAATAACTCTGGCCTTTTTCCGGAAATACTTCTGGGATTATTATGAGAATACCTCTGGTATACTTCCGGAAATCACCTGAGATGCTTTCGGAATCCCTTTAGAATACTTTCGAGGATGCTTCCGAAAATCTTTCTGAAATTATTCTAGAAATGCCACTGAGATTTTTACGTCCATATTCTTGAAATTTGTCTGGGACTCTTCCAAAAATCCTGTAGGAAATCTTCCAGATATCTTTCTAGCATTCTTTCGGGAAGCCTTCTGGGATACTTTCGAAAATCTTTCTGAGGATCCTTCACATCCTTCTGTTAAGGATTCTTGCAGAAATTCTTCCCAAATTACCTCTACACTCTGGGAGTTTCCTGAATTTTTCAAGAAAACTGTTATTATTTCGACTATCTCTCTAGGATTCTATCGGAAATTCTTCTACAATACCCCCAGATTTCTTTCTGTTATCCTGCTGGAGGACTTCAAAACATCTTTCAAAGATTCTTCCAGAAATTTTACTGGAATTTTTCAAAAAATTCTGCTGGGATTCCTCCGTAAAACCTGCCGAAATTCATCCGGAAATACGACTGGAATTCTGCTTGAATGATAAGCATTCAAGAATTCCACCTGAAGTTTTTGTGGGATTCAACCGTAAATTGTCCTGGTATTTTGTTTAAATACATTGAGATTCTTAGGGAAAAATATACAGGATTCTTAAAAATATCCTTCTGAAAATTCTTCTGGAAATTGCTTTGGAATTAAAGGAGGGTTTCCGGAAGAATCCCAGGTCGATTTACAGAAGAACCACAGAGAAATAACAAAAATATTATCAGGGAGATTTCTAAAGGAATTATTTTAAGGATTCTCGTAAATTCCTGAAACAATCTCAGGAGAATTTCGAATGGATTTTGAATGTTTTTTTACAGTGATATCCAAAAGAATCCCAGAAGTTATTTCGCAAGAACCCCTGAAGATTCAATGAAAAGTCACAGACATCCAGACGATTTCATGAATATTTTCCAGAATAATTACGATGTCCAGAAGAGATCTAGAAAGATTTACGAAATAATTTCAAATGGAATTTCCAGAACCATTTAAAAGTCACTTTCAAAAGATGCTCAGAAAAAGAAATCAGTAATCAAAGAATCTCATAGGTATTTTTTTAAAGTCCCAGTGACTCCGGTAGTTTTCTTGGAGGATTTCCATTTGAAGTCAAGAGGGATTTTCAGAAAATTCTGCCAAGGATTTAAGAAAATTTTCAAGGAAAATCAATGATAAATCACGAAAAAAAACGAAAACACTTCCTTATGAATTTCCAGAAGAATCACAGAGTTTTTTTTTTTCTCAAAAAATCTTAGAAAAAAATTCTAAAGCATCACGAAGGAATTTTCGGAATAATTTTGGATATACAAAATTATCTCAGGCAGAAACAATAAAATCAATAGCAATAAATCTGTAAGAATATAAGAAGGATTTCTGTAAGAATATAAGGAGGATTTGCAAAAAATTACAGAGGAATTTTCGGATGATTTCCATTAATAAAGATTTAAAAAAATCCCCGTCATCTGGAAGATTCTTAGCAGGATTTTCGGAAGTATTCCACAGGGATTTCTGGGAGAATTCCATTGGGATTTACAAAAGAATTCCAGAGGAATTTCCGAAAGAATCCCAAGAATTTGCACGGAAGAAAGTGAAGTGAAATAATAGATTTTTTTGATTATAGTCTCAGGCGTCTTTCCGAGAGTATTCTAGAATAATAGGTATAATCTAAGACATTTTTCGGAAAGAATCTCAAAGGGATTTTGAAGAACTTTCAAAGAGTTTCACGGAAGAAATACTAATTACGAGGAAAATATCAGAATTTAAATAATAATTTCGATTGGATTTCCAGAAGAAATCCCGAGAAATTTTGTAAGAATCCCCGAACCCAGATTTTTAAAATAGATTCCATTACACTGGAAAGCAATCATTAAATCATTTTCGGCAGAATTCCAGAATTTTACGGCAGAATTCCAGAATTTTACAGCACAATCCTGAAAGGATTTCCATAATAACCCAAGATGGGTTTCTGGGATAGTCCAATAGGAAGTCCCAAGGAGGTTATTGGAAAAATCAGAGTGAATTTTCAAGATGTCCTCTAGTAACACAACTAATATATACTAATATTTACAACTCAATACTTAATTATAAATTGCGTTAAGGTGATTATAGAACAAAGCCACACCTCAAATTTTCAAAAGCACAAGACTTGAGAACCAAACAGCTCTCACCGTTGAAAATTTATCCCATTAGTCACCACCAGCAAGCAAGCAGATTGATTGGTTTTCAACGCAAACTGTTGTCAGATTCTCCAGTCTTGTGCCCTTGTTTGGCTTCGTTTTATAATCACCTTAAGCTGAGTGTACGCCATCCAGTTTGGGGGCGGATTGACGGTATCGAAGTGGATTAAAAACAATCATAGGAGAACGTGTGGAAAATACATATGAACTGCGCAGAATACATCACCAATTTAGCATTGCTGCGCACTTCTAAAAGCATTTTATTTTTATTGAAATGTTTGATAATAGTAGAACGACAATGATCATCAGTTGATTTTCCGCTACTGTTTTTTTTTTAAATCACAATTGTTAATTCTTTCCGTGCACGCGCTCGGGAAATGAATCTGGCCATGGTGCAACAACCGCGCTACATTCGATGAATCCTATGCGACAAAAATTGTCGGCGCTATCCGTCAAATTCGCTCACCAAAGCTATTTTGGTGACTTTAACATCACAGCTATAGTGTTACCGTCACGGTCCATACAAAAAATCGAAATTTTCCATACAAAAGCTGTTACGTGAGGGAGACAGGGAGTCTAAAATCGACAAATTTAGTGTTACGTAATATTTGAATGACCCCTAAAGGGGGTGAGTTACGGCTCATACAAAATTTGTAGAATATTCATACAAAAAGCGTTACGAGGGGGTATGGTAGGTGTCAAAAATTACCGTTTTCGGCGTTATGAAATAAATGAATAAACCCTTAACGAATGCATTGCTATCTACTGCTCAGTTTATGTTTCGATATTTCGTTGTGATAATTATAGCATTAATACAATTTTTTGACTGTGCTTCTTCGCCTCTTACACGCAAACAAATTTTGTTGTATAATCTACCGAATCCATGGTAGAATTAAGAACTGCACCAACGATTTTCAACCGACTACAAAAATCTGTTAAGTTTACTATAACATGGTAAAAATCACTGAGCAGTGCAGTAAGTGTGATCAAGTCCATAGTAGCATCCACCGAGGGGGGCGACACTCCCAGATCTTCGTTTAGATGCACTTTCGGATAAAATCCGATTTTTTAGATCAGTGTATTGTTCTAGATTTGACGTGCTTCATGCGCTGACATCTTCTGTTGAACGATGCGCGTAGATTGATGAGATGCAAGAAGATGTGAATGGGTGGAAGGAGAAACAATGATGATGTTGATGATGGGGAGCGTAGTGCTACAGTTTTTTTTTCTAAACAGTTTCAATTATACTTGTAGTTTTCGTTGTTATTACTTTAAATTTTAATACAAATCAGGCTAGGTGAAAAGATTTTGAGCCTTCATGTAAAGAGTAAGTAACTGGTAGCTATTTGTTTCCAGAACTGCATGCTCATTTCTGGGAAATTGTACTGATTACCATTCTAATCTTTAAGGAACAGCACTGCACAACACCATTTCATCGTTAAGTAAACCCAGTTAATCCGAAAAATCTGCGATGAAATCCCTAGCTTCAAAAGGCGAAGAAGCAATAAGTTTTGTTAATATATTGTAAAATTAAAACTTTGATAATCAATAAAATATTTATTTATGGGTAGAGGCGTTTACAGACAATTTATCAGATCACAACACACACACACCAAGACACGGACTGAAAATAAGTTATTACTTGTGTTCTCCGAGCTTCTTCCGCTGCCCTTTTCGATACAATGCCACCACCCGGATAAAAAATACAATACAAAAACAATATAACGTATTGAAACAGTACCATTCAATATATTGGAAATACAATACAGTATATTGTAAAATGACAATACAATTACAGTACAATATATTGTTTTGAACAGTTCACTGTATGGTATATGAGATTTTTGCAATATAATGTATGGGTGGTTAAGTATCGTAACAATACAAATATAGATATTTTCTCATACAAACATTTTTAAAACACAATACGATATATTGTTCATGTATTGTCTTGATAAGCAATTCGTGTATTGTTGTACAATACAAAAACAATTCAACAAACTGTATCATGGTTGCATTCGTCGTTACAGCTAATGTCAAGTGACTTCTAAAAAACTACTTATTTTTACTTTTTGAATATTTTCCACCCAACATTTCTTGCTTTTTGAACTTGTTTTGTTTATTTCTTTCAGCAAAGCTACATAGAAAAAAGCAACAGTTGTTTTACGCGAAAATAGGAATTTGACCAAAATTGTAAGGTATAAAACCAATTAAAAACAATACAATGTTCTGTTACAATATATTATATTGTTTTTGAATTGTATATCCAAACATGAATAATATTGCTTCGACATTCAATTACAATACGCTGTATTGTATCCAATACGTTATATTGTACATTAATGGTTTATTCCATTCACTGAATGATACGTTTTTATCCGGGCAGGCACGCCAACTGTTTCAGTCCATCTCCACCCACAAAGCCTTTCAATCCCGAAATAGTTTATTCCTTTAGCTACATGCCACTTTCCTCGGACCTGGCGTTAAACATGACACTTCTTATCTTGAAGGCAATCGCCGATCTGATCGTACCGGAAACGATTCCGCCGGGAAACTTGATCAGCTAATTCCATACTCGGTTCTTCAGCTTCTTGGGCAGTCTGGAGCGTTCGTTAAGGAATCCGTCCTGTCGCATCATGGAACCAATGATCAGCATCCTGCTGAATCTGGGCCAAAATCCGAACCACTAGCTAACCCAGGAAAATATCTGAGTGATCTTCCAAAACCTGCTGGATTTATAATTTATCATGATGTTTGGAAACATTCCATCAATGATGCAGCTCCGTTCTCCCTCTTTGTTGCTGATCGATGACAACTGAGTCAATCCGTTAAAACACTCATGTAAGATGCCGAAAGATGAGGTAGATTTATGAAGATGGATAAAGATGTTTTATAAGATGCTGCAAAAAGATGAAAGGTCATCGCAAAGATTGTAATCTTAAATATCTGGATGTGTCGCCCCCCTCGGAATCCACTATAAATCATTGTATTTCAATCCATGACACCCACCGTTGTAGTCAAAAATATAATGCCAAACTTGTCAAATTTAGAATATTTCTAGTCATAAATACTACAACTCTGGTTAAATAAACAGAATATATTTTCTTCTGTAGTGATGTTGACTATGTTTGCAGAGTTAACAGATTAATGTAGTCGGTTGAAAATCGATGGGGCAGTTCTCAATTTTACCATGGATTCAGTAGTTTCTACAATAAAATTCATTTCATTGTAGTGAAACACACGTTGGTGAATTTGCTGGATCAGTTTCGACATAATCCAGCTTTTTAAAACCGCTAATGGCTGCCGCAAGCAGGCTCGCTTTCTGGTAGGGATCAGGCGATTTGACGTTTGGCTTGGGTCATTTCTATTGAACGGACCCAAGCCAAATGTCATATCGTTTAATCCTACCAGAAAGCGAGGCTATTTGCGGCAGCCATTAGCGCTCGTAAAAAGCTGGATAAGTTCAGACATTTCAAGCGTGTGCTAGAATAAGGGCGTAAGCCGCATGATCGATTTCTCTTCATTGATCCTCTCTTCTATGAATAAAAGTTATCAGATGCGGGTTCGTTAGCATTTTTTCACTTAAAGAAGCTAGGCAGTGATGCAATCTTGCATCCGGAGGTGAAAAAATGCTGACAACGCTTGAAATGTGTGAACTTATCCAGCTTTTTAAAAGCGCTAATGGCTGCTGCAAACGGCTTCGCTTTCTGGTAGGGATATGTCGATTTGACGTTTGGTTTGGGTCATTTTATATTGAACGCAGCGCTGCCAGATATACAGATTTCTCTGTATTACACAGATATTTTTATACTGACACAGATTCAATTTGTATGGAACACAGATTTTTTATCAACAATTTTTGTATGGACACAGATATTTTTGTATGGGACACAGGTTTTTTAACCCGGTGGATACAGATTTTCTATCAAATCATCTGGCAGCTCTGATTGAACGGACCCAAGCCAAACGTCTTATCAACTGAACCCTACCAGAAAGCGAGCCTGTTTGCGTTAGCGCCCGTAAAAAGCTGGATTATGTCGAAACTGATCCAGCAAATTCACCAACGTATATTTCTCACATAACTTATGATCTTGCCCTAAAAGCCATTGGTAACCGAGTGTGTAGCTCGTTGTTTTCAAGCAAATGAATAAACAAATGGACCAAGATGATCACCACTGGAAGAAAGAGGAGGATCTTCTCTCCATCGTAACATTGTTAAATAACGTGTAAATTTATTCGTATGCTCAGTAGCAACAAGCCACACACTTGATTACCAATGGCTTTTAGGGCGTTTACCTAAATTGGGTCCTAAAATGTTTAATGAAATCTTGTTTTTATTTAATAACACGAAAAAGCATGTTACTGTAACTACTGTAGCAATTTTTCCCGCTCAAATAATGGCTATATCATGTTTAAACTTTAATTTAAAAATTTGGTCCATAAATGAACCTTGACACTTTTGATCATGTTTGACGTTCGCTTAGTCGACAAAAACACCACAGGGGTTTTAGTTCGACCACTGGGGTTGTTCCTATCTGACATTTCGTAAGGGACACGGAAAACAAAATACACCCAAAATTTGAGTTTAAGCCAAAGGATGTGACAAAATCTAAAAAAATGTTTTTTGGGCTTAAACCAACGGAAAACATTAGAAAATTGAGTAAACATGCGTTTTTGGCCTAAACTTAAGCGTTTGGCACTAAAATTGGGACAGGACTTTAGGACCCTATTATGCGAGATTTGAATTAACCGGTTGAAAGGTGGTCGATGGACAATGATGAGAGTGTGACGTCTATTAGTCTATGATAAGTCTGTAAACATTTTTTCAAATGGGCGAAATTAACAGAAGTAAACGAATCAAAGACAAAGTTTTACTAGCATCAGTTCATAACATAGTTTTAGAAAAAGCTGTAAATGTTGTGTATTACATGACTTTTTATTGAATAAAACTTAAAGCCAAATAAGCGTAATTTAAATGTGACCAACTATTTCTTACAGTGCTATTCCGCCCATTTTCACGCACATCAAACATATGGTGACGAGAGGGCTAATCAAGAACAACGCTGTCTATATATACCCAAGCCTCGCCCAAGAGCGCATTATTTTTTAGATATTGAAATAGCACACTACACTATGTTACACACTAGAAATATGTTTTCAATAATGTAGACCAATCGAAAATGTATGAGAAATATCGCATTTTGAAACGGTAAACATTCTTAACAACCCGTTACTGATATGGTACCATTACGAAAAACAATAATCACTGTGGTCAAAACTTTACCAGCTACTGTTCAATTATGGTTGATCAAACCATATTTACTATGGTTTTTAATGGAACATAGACCATTTCTGGTGTGGTTGAGCTGTGGTTCGCATCAATGTGGGGTGACGTCTGCTTGTCTGTGACTAATCTTCCTGTGGTGTTTGTTTGTGTGAGTGGGCCCTTCTCTAATGTTTGTCAAGTTTTCAGAAGCAAATCAGGCTTGCTCATTTTGCTCATCCAGTATTCAGACTTCAACCCTGGCTGTTCTAAATTATTGTACTAAAGTGAAAAAATGTCAGTTTTGTAAACAACTTTATTTTGAATTTCTGTTTTCTCCGTCAATCCGCAGTCAGTGCAACGGATTTTCACCGGTTGTTCCGGCGAGAATATCCACCACCCGGGGAACAACGATGGCCAAACCGCGCCCCTGTATAGTGCCCTGCTGTCAGGGCGAAAAGTTCGAACTGGTGCACAAGTTCCCCTCGGATCGGGAACGCGCCGAACTGTGGAAGACAATCCTGAACGTTCCGGAACTGGGCCCACTCGACGTAGACACTATCCGGGGACGGCACTTTGTCTGCAGTCGGCATTTCCGCGATTCCGATTACAAAAACAAAATTTCCAGGAGTTTAAACGTGACGGCTAATCCGTCGTTGAATTTGAGGGGATTGTGTGATCCCGAAGGATTAAACCGGACGATTCCTCCGATGGGGCGTCCCTTGGTGGGCGATTCTGGCTCGAATGTGGTGACGCTCAGTTTGGAAGTGCAATCGTTTCCAACGGATGGAGTGGGGGTGGGTGAATCCGACGAGAAAAACATGCTGAGCTTTACGGGAGATCCTTTGGAAGAAACCGTTCCGGTTCAAGTGGACCACCACGTAGAGGAGCAAAATCCGGCTACAGTGAGGGTACCTAACTCGATGGTGCTCTCGGCGGGGCAAAAAAGAATTTTCGAGGCCAGTACGATGGCGGGAAGTACGCCTGCAAAGATTTTCCGATTTCGGAAAAAGATGAACATAGTTAAAGTGGAAGGAGGAATCTCGGATCCGGAGAAAGTACAATCCGTTCAAAATGATCCACTCATTCTGAAGAGGGTTAAAGTGCTGTCCCCTCAAAAGACAATCATGAAGATACGTCCCATCGGGGAAAGGAAAATCGAAACTATTTCGGTGGAAACGCAAACAGATATTGAAGAGGCACCAAACGGAAGTGCCTCGAAGGACTTGGAAGCGGTTGAAGCGGAGGACAGGAGCTGTGAAGAACCACCACAGGAGAATGAAAAACCAGTAACTAGCAGAGTGTTGGCCTTGTTGGAATGTACGCCGGAAAATCTGGAGAAATTGAAGAAAAAGATGAGCGGTGGAGCAGTCCTCTTTGACGAGAACTTGTTCAAGGAGGAAGAAGAGGATGAAGCGGAAAGTGGTAAGATTGATTATTTTTTATTGGTTTAACAACGCATGATAAGCGATGCCAAGGGTCAGCTTTGCGGGGATTGGCTGACAGAGGCGTAGTCAAAATTGTATATTCCATGGAATCCCTCTACGCATTCCATCAATAGTGTTTCTACAGATGGTTCCAAAAAAGCCTCTTAGAATTTCTTCATTACTTTTCAAAAAATTCAAATATTTCTCCAAGAACGCATCCAGGATTTCCTGTAACTATTCCTCCAGAAGTTCCTTCGTGGGTTGCTCCAGAAATTCTTTCAGGAAAAGTATTCGGGAAGGTATTCCTTTAAAAATCCTGTCAGTCGAGAAAATTAGATTTCCAGAATTTTATTCAAGGATCCTTCCAGTAATCACAAATGATTTCAGGGTTTGAACCAGGAATATTTCCAAAGATTCCTCCATTAGTTCTTTTTGAAATTCAGGGTGTCCATCCATCCGGGAAATCCGGGAAAAGCGGGAAAAACCCGGGAATTCCAAATGACCGGGAAAAATACGGGAAATACCCGGGAAATTGTCGAACACACCGGGAAAAGCAATACGGGCGAAACTAGAATATTTTGTAAGGGGGACACGACTGCTTAACAATTCACACTTTGTATCAAAACTGACATTATGACTTTTTGTGAGTTGATGGAGTTAGTTTTTCTAGCAAAATCCTGTAAAAAAGTCATTGGTTTTCAGAAGATATCTGGGAAATTTTTTCTCACATTTTTCACCGGTTCCTTTTTAGATCTTTTGTGAATTTCTGGCTGAAGACATTGAATATTATTGAATTGAATTGAATCATAGGAAATCATAGGAAAATGCTTAACAAATTTCCATTAAGGCTCATGAAAATGATAATATCTTTGTAAGAATCCTAACGGAAATCGGAGCGAATATTTTGCGAATTCCATAAAAGACTTTTTGGAAATTCTTCAAAATTTTTTTTTTGATAATTTTTTTTGATAAAAAATTATTTTTTTTGTGAAATTTCTTAGGAAATCTGAGTGGTTTCTTACTGAAATCCTGGACTTCCTGGTGGATTCCTAGAGACGCTATTACTGATTTTTGGTGAAGCCTTGTTTGGTTTACTATAGGGTGTCCCAGAATGTATGGGCACGACTTTTTTTATATTTTTGTATTTTTGATTTTAGAAAATCAATTCTTATCTGGTCAGCACAGACCCTATATTTTGTTTTTTTTTAAACTAGTAAAATATGTTTTTATCAAAATCTATCGCCGTGGTGATTTCAAGTACATTGTTTCAAGGATGTTTTACTTAATTTTTTGTTTGATTTTTTTTTTTGGCTTTGTTATGCTTAAGTTTAAGGTGGTGGTTGGTCCCTAGTGATAAATCCTACCTCCGTTCTGGTCACGATCTTCAGATTATCGTGATTCGTCAACATTCGTATTGATAAAGTGGGAGGACAGAAGTAAAATTTGAAAGAAACGAATGCCAGAACAGCTATCCACCGGCGACGCCAAACGGACCAACGTAATGTGGTGTAATTTGGAATTTGTGGATTGAATACTGACACCTATATTTTTTTTTTGCTAAGCATCAATATGGATGACTCTCGAGGATTGCTTAACGTAAAAGGGGTTATGACAAGGTTGTGGATTTACTGGGTAAATCCATCACATTGGGGTTATGACTTTGTGTCTAGTCAGGAATAGGGTCTGATTGGTATGGTAGAATGCAATAGAGTTCGGAATTGATAGACAGACTTTGAGGAAAGAAGTTTTCAACGTAAGGCAGCAGCACCTTGGAACTTGGAGGGCGCAGATCTGGAGAGTTGGGCAGCTGTTCATGCTGGGTTACATTATGTAGAAAGTGGAATCTGTTTTGCCGCGCACAAATTATGGGAATTATTTGAAAATGGCTTCTTGTTTAGATTGTGTAACGCAAGAGAGCATTTTTAGCTCTGCGTTATATTAGGAGGTTATTATAGTGCAGGGTCTACTGATGACTGTGTAGGTATTTTAAGGGTGATTGAATGAAAGTTTTGTTGAGGGTAGTTATTGTTGAATTTTAGCATTTCGTAATTGTTTTGAAATGTTTGTCGTACAATGAAAAAGAATTTTGGGGTATTTGTTTGATTATTATTTGCGCTTTTGCACTTGTAAATGTTTTATTTAATAGAGATACTTTGAGTTAGGGAAGTGTAGGAGGATAAATTATAATTTATTAGAATTTTCTGATAGAGTCAGAGTTCACATGTTACTTAGGTATTGGAAAGCAAATGAGAACCACATTAAATAATAGATAAACACTAATGCTCATATTTTTATATTTTCATTTCATCGCGGTCCTCATTGCCCGAGCGGAGACGATAAAACTCGAGTTGGATATAATCGACGCAACTACGATACGGAAAAGAAACAGATGAGAAACTATCGATACATTTATTTAACTATAAAAACCACGTTTTAACGTGATAACTTTATTTATTTCTTCTCGTTTCAGCAATCCAACAGCCAAACCATCTCTACTATCTTTTTCATTTCCTCTTCGTTACATTTATAGTCCCTCTGGTACTGAATCGAATGACGCATTCCGCTTTTTATCAGCGCTGTCTTTGCTGTACGTTGAGCATGGTGTCGGAGGTGGTGTGCTGTGTAAAACATCTGATGTGCTACACGGCACGCTACTTCCGGCATTTTGTTGGCGCGCGGGATGGGCAGTGCTGGTGATGATGTGGAGGGCGCTATTCGGTTTAGTGCCAGAGGGACTATATCTATTTAATGTATCTGAAACCTGTGGGACCGCTTTAAATACCGGCGCCTGCTTGTGGAAGATCCCGGTGTGCTAAACGGTATAGGACATGTTAACGGGGGAGGCTTGGTAGGTCCTCACCTAGCCCGTGTCTAGATAGGCGGACGGATGTCTGCCAGGGTGTGGATCGAGCAATTACAATTACAATTACAATTTGTTATGCTTAAGTTTAAAATTTCAATTTGAATAAATGATAATCCGATCAATTATCATATCGTTGCTAATTTTTTTTCGCTATTTTTGAAATGGAACAAATTTTGTAAGTCGCTCAAAAATAACGCGATTCGTACAAGACTGGTAGAAGATGCTTCAAATAAATGTTACAAAGTCAACACATTAACAAATAAATTGAACATTAAAAAATCGCAATCTACTCTTGTTGGGTACAGTAATCAAATGTGTAACAATAAGATTTTCATTTTCACTAGTCTTGAAATGGCAGCATGATGAAGTCGTGCCCATACTTTCTGGGACATCCTATTGCTTAATTAATCTACAGTCTTTATGAGGTCCCTGACGAGATTTCTTATGGTTTTCTGTAGATTTACCAAATTCTTACTGTTCTTGATAACGAATAGCTTGCAAGATCCAGTATGAATTCAAGGGGCAGATTTTTGTTTTGTTCTTGACGACATTCTTCGAAAAATCGTTGATGGATTTGTTTGGATTTACGTCTTTTTAGCAAGCAAGCCATTAAAGTTTTTTTTATTGCATGATATCATTTTAAAGTTATGCAATAACTCAAAAACGAGATCATGTCAAATTTTGTCGTTTTGTAGAAATAATTAACTTTTTTTCATATTATTTTTAAATGTCACCTATGATTTTTAATTTATGCACGGTATTCTTCACCCTTTCGAATGAAAGTACTGTAAGTATTGAAAGGTTATTTTTACTGTGCCAAACATTTTTTTTCAAGGCTTTTTTAAATATACTAGAGATCTTTTTGTAAGAAAAGTTAATTGATGTTTTCTAAAAAAAACTAAGACCTGGTGTAAGTTGAACTTCAACAAATTTTCAGTTCTGTAAAGTTTGCTAAAAATCTTTACTTTGTCTATTATATTTTTCAATCAACAGTATATCTGTTTGTCCAAAACTGTTTGGAAATTGAAGCTGTCAGTTTACAAACCACAGCATTTTGAGGACTTTAAAAAACTCCTAAATATTCCAAATTTGACCAGTTTGTACGAAAAAATTGGAGATTTGCAAATGTTTTGATCGATTCGTTATACTCAATATTTATCATCCAATAGAAAGCAGCTGGAGAATTCGTAAATCCCTTCTAAGAGGAATAGGTTTACATAATCCTCTAATCTATTTGTTACAATATTTATGAAACTGCAGTTACATTTTTTATAGTAAATATTTTAGGAACTTGTTAATATTTTCCATTATTCGACAATCTATATACTGGACAATCTACATATTGACCAATGCAATGGTGTCTGATATGATCTAACTGCATAAAGTTTTTTTTAAAGTGAAAACAAAAATATGCATTTGATGTTTGAAAACAAATATTTTGAAGGTCTAAACAAATATCACAACCTTCTATACAAATGTCTGGGTCATCAGTCACAAGGACCATGATGTCATCCGGTTTTAAATTTTTGGGCATCCGGGAAAAATCCGGGAATTTGAAAACTGATTTTGAATGGACACCCTGGAAATTCCTCGCATGCTCCTGTCCAGCACACCTCCTGCAGCGCTACGATGTCGAAACAGCGGGTCTTCAGTACATCGGAGAGTATGCGAGTACTTCCAATGAAATTGAGAGATTTGCTGTTCCACGCCACGTACCGAGTTTCCAATCGCTAGTCCTTTTTCGTCGCTGTGGTCTTTGCCGATTGTTCCGGTCCGTATTCTCTCGTTGACGTTCCTGTGCTGATGTGTTTTTACGGTTGGCTTGCAGGGCCTGACACCAACCCCCTAGATTTCCGGAGGACCATTCCCCCTAAATGTTCGGAGGGCCATAGTGCGCAGTTTAGCTTAGAGTCCTTCTCCGGCACTCGGACGATGATCAGCCGCCCCTGACATGGGGAACAGACGCTGTTATGAGCCGCTCCTAACATGGAGTACAGACGCTCCAGGTTTGCAAAGGCAAAAGCCCCTGGCCAGTACCACGAGGAGGTAGGGATAGGAGTTGCTGGGCAAGAGGCTAAGGACCGCACAAAGGGGTCTATTTTATTCCTGTAGGTACGCGAGATACCAATGGTACGCCATGCCCAGCCATTTACCGCGCCGCTAAACGCAAGATAAAACATTTGTTTTTTGTAGGAAAGAAGTTGAAATGTGAACAACGTATAATGGTACCGAATAACATGTATGCCAATGATACATGTGTAGGGCGCCATTCATCGCCCATTCTAAGTATGAGGCTCTATATACACAACTAGTTGGAATTAAATTACTTTCATTAGCTGGTTGTTATCTTTGTGCTATAGTACAACAACATATTAAAGCGTGGCAGCTATCTGCCATAATAAAATAATTGTTCAACTCATGTTTACCGCCTTAAACAGCCTAAAATTATTTTAATAAATAGTATATAAAATTAAATCATATGAATTTCTATATATCATACATGTATACTAATACATGTTGATGACTTTTATTGCGAAAATTTGTTCAGATTTTTCAAAATAATTCAATGAGCGTTGAATGGAGCATGAGCGGTGAATGGCGTCCTTACGGTAAATTAAAAAAAAAAGTTACTTTTAGTAAGCAGTCTTGCCCGTGATTTATTCTTGAATTTATCCTGATATTCAATCAAAAATCACTTTACGTGTTCTACCAGTAATTTCTTGAAAGTTTTCCAGAGATACTTCTATGAATTTTTACGGGGATTACTCCAAAAATACTTCAAAAAATCTACTATTCCGTCACGAATTTATTTTCAGATACATTCTAAAAACTCCTTCCTCATCAGGGGTTCCATTGAAAAATTTCTTTGGACTTTCTCAATCCAAGCATTCTTTCAGAAAACCTAAAATATCCTCTAAAGGTTCCTCCAAGGATCATTCAAGGAACAGGCGTTCCGTAGTGTTATTCTTAGGTAAATGAAATAATCGCTGCCTAGGCTGATCTGGAAAAGGAAGTTAATATTGACAGGCCTGGTAGCGAGTCACTTTTTAGTGGCTTGGTCACTTTTTTTGACCAGGTCACTAAAAAGTCACTATTTGCAGCAGAAAGTCACTAAAGTCACTTTTTTCAGAGAAATGATCACTAAAGTCACTATTTTCGTGATCTGTGATAAATCAACAATAATCTGAATCAGCTTCTCAAACTTTAATAGCAGTACAGCAATGTTTTACTGGTTTTTATTAATCTAATCCCAACTTTTTTGTCAGCTATTAAGTGTCTAGGTAGGTAAGGGCTCTTACTAACTTTCTGGATGAATTCTGCACAGACATTTTTGACAGAATATCTGGTTCTGGTTCTGGTGAAAATCTCAATAATGAGAAGTTTATCGAAAATATATAAAGCTTTAAAGCTATCTTGTGAGTTAGTAAGGGTCGAATTTCAAATAAATTCCTTCTAGGTTTTTTCGTCTTCTATTTTTAAACTTTCGATTCTGCTGGGATTTCCACAAGAACATCCAGAAATTCATTTTCAATTTTTGTAAGGGTCGTTAAACAACCTTACTCTTGCACTATT
Source organism: Aedes aegypti (assembly GCF_002204515.2). Classification (NCBI taxonomy): domain Eukaryota; kingdom Metazoa; phylum Arthropoda; class Insecta; order Diptera; family Culicidae; genus Aedes; species Aedes aegypti. The sequence goes on along the minus strand of NC_035108.1, from coordinate 68,595,713 downwards.
TCTGAAATTTTCCAAGAAATGCGTAAGGTGTCGGCCAGGGCGCGTCTCACGCGAAAGTAAGCAAAAATCGTTTGGAGTTTGACATTTCATTATTAATAATTCCTTCCTGCCCATGCAGTTTTCGCTTCGCTTCTCGTTTTGCGTCTACCCTGGCCGCGCCCCAAAGCATTTTTTCCAGAAACTCTTTCCGCAACTCTGACATGAGCCTATGCATGCTATAAAACGTTTGACTTTTACTGTTCGACAGCACCAACACACGGCGCACAGTGAAAGTCAAGAGAACAAAAGAATTTATGGTACGTACAGAGGCTCATATGAAAAAGCTTTAATGAATTTTGACGATTGAGTTTGACATTGATGCCAAAGAGTTTTGCCATAATTTCTTTCTTCAGAGTTGATGAATTTTGAACTTCCAGTAGATTTTCACTACTGACTGGAATTTGAGATTTAAAGTTGTAGCGTATGCCTAGCTTTTGCAGCCTAGCTTGTATGCGCCCGTACAAGATTTACCAGAATTTTTATTACACACTTTGTCCCTTGATGATGTTTTATAGCTTTTAAGTTATCTGTATAAGTTAAAAGCAATAACTTGTGAACGTAATTTTGTTTATTTTTTTAATTTTACATAATGCGTAGGCTTGTTAATATTTTTAGTTATAAGGATCACACTTTCGTTTCTGAACTTTTATTTTAGATTAATGTTTGTAGGTATGAAGCCACTTTTTAGTCACAATTTGGTCACTTTTTTTGGTAATTTAGTCACTAAAGTCACTATTATTTTGCTGTCTGATCGCTACCAGCCCTGTATTGATGATTAACTCCTGAAGTGCCCAAACATGCATATCTGGAATCGTATTATTATCTAACTTGAATGAACCTGAATTTTTTTTTCACAGAGTTAAAGTTTATGGTCTTACCATTTAGAAAATACCTACTTGATGCTAAATATTCTATTGGTGAAAACTTGATAAATACATTTTTGAAGATTTTTAAAGAATACTTCCTGCGGGAACCATCTGAGTTTACGTTTAGTATTAAGGGGCTGTCCATTAATTACGTAAGGGGTTATGGGGGGAGGGGGGGTTAGAGATTTCTTACGCGCCATTTATTTTGGATTTTCATACTAAAAATCTTATCATGGGGGGAGGGGGGGTTGAAAAATCCCGAAATTTGTCTTACGTAATTAATGGACCGTCCCTTAAATATAAGCCTCTAAATATGTAAAGTAACTAAGCAAAAAGAGTTCATGAGCCATTTGGCTTTAGGAAGCCGGCTGCATTTAGATTTTTGTGATTTCACAATCTTTTTGTTATATGAGTTATATTTTGCTTGAAAAAAAAAGTTTTGACATATCTCGAAAACTTATTCATACAGGCTCAAGTCAAAAAAGTATACAAACTTACTTTATCGATCCTACGTGTTAAGCAGGCGGAATTCTACACGTACCGCTCTGTACCAACTCAACTTTTCACTTTCAGAACGTTTAATTTCCGGATTTACAAAACGACGAAAGTAACGTTTTCAATTTTCGCAACCTAACCACTACTTTCGCCGCCCCGCTGTATGGAGAGACAAAGTGACTTAACCACGAATCAAAACAAAACACTACTTAAGCCGATTTTACACTGGTAGAAAAACGTCGAAAGTAACTGAATGAAACGGCTTATCATTTTCTTATAATTATTTTTGTGGGAAATAATAGAAACTACCTAGTTTTTGAACGTGAGCTGAGTGTATGCAAAATTTGAGCGAAGTACACGACAACAAAATGTAAAAAAAGTGATTCATTTTAAAACAGTTTTAGAAGATAGATTGTGATTTTTCGTAATTAATTTTCTCAAAACCGTATAAAAGTTACTTACGTCGATTTGAAAAAGTAATCGAGATATGTAAATTCACGCACGGGGCCTTCCTTAGCCCAGCGGTTAGAGTCCGCGGTTACAAAGCAAACCCATGCTGAAGGTATCTGGGTTCGATTCCCGGTGGGTCAGGATCTTTTCGTAATGGAAATTTTCTTGACATCCCTGGGCATAGAGTATTATCGTACCTGCCACACGGTACACGAATGCGAAAATGGCAACTTACAGGGCTGGTAGCAAGTCACTTGGTCACTTTTTTCGACCTGGTCACTAAAAAGTCACTATTTTCAACAAAAAGTCACTAAAGTCACTTTTTTCACGAAAATGGTCACTAAAGTCACTTTTTTCGTGGTCTGATGAGTATGAAATTAAAGGCAGGTTACCTTTCCAAACATCATCAAAACTCCTCCGGAGAATAAGCCAGAGATGGTTAGAAATAACAACCAAAAAATTCAAAGAGTTTGTCAGAAACTCGTACAGAATTTCTAAAGCGAGTACTATTAATAATTTAGTTTTTTTTTCAAATTCTCTATACTGCCCATAAACACATGTCAGTACACCCGATTCCTTTTTTCAAAATTTCAAAAACCGTGCAAAAAAAGTAACAGCATTTCTCGACGTTTCAAGCAAAAATAAGGTTTTGGCGGAAAAAAATGTATGGAAACTTTTTTTGCACGGCCGTGTAAAAAAAAATCCGTGCAAAAACAGAATCGGGTGTATCATGTTTGCTTGGATTCCTATTCACATGGGACAATAGAAGTATGGTAAAAAATTAAGTCATAATATTAAAGCAATTTGCTTCAGACATTTCAAAACTCATCAAAACTTTAGAACAAAAGAAACAATTAGAGATAATTGAAGGTATTGTAGAATATCATGCCAGAAGTTAATAACTGAAAATTATTGATCGAAGTTTAGATGTACTTTTAAATTATCTTTCTCAGTATTTGCTTACAAAAATGGCTAATGATGAAGAGAAAAGCATTAAAGCTAAGTAGCCCGTCATTCGTTGATTTTGCATGCCATTGCAGCTCGCAATTTCAAAGTGATAAAACTCAGTCAACATAAGTAATATTGATTCGAAAAAGTATCACTACTTGCGCTTACATGCAGAAAGTATGCTGATACTTTTTCAGTAATCTCAGTGCAAAACCAAGCGGTTTTCATTGTTTCGCAATCGTGAGATGAATTATCCACAATCATCGATGCCCAGTACAAATTTCAATGACGGTCTACTTTGCCTTAAAACTTTGCAACTAGTCAAATAAAAATATGTGTTTCTTACTTCGTACTTATCTTATCTTATCTTGAAAATAATTATTCTTTTCAATGATGGTTTTCTATTTTATCAAATAAGAAAAATGTCATTGTTTTTTATTGAAGTTTAGTGGTTTTCATTCATCAAATTCTACGTACATTTCGGGAATCCCTCATTCGATCAAGCTACAAAAACTGTTATTTTTGTCAACCCGATTGTCAAAAATGACGAATGTGATAAATATGCAGTTATGGGCAGTAGATTGGTTTATATACACATAGAACGTATTTTATTTCTAGCCATTTTTATGACCAATACTTGTAGTTTTGAAGTCACTTTTTGGTCACTATTTGGACACTATTTGGTCACTTTTTGGTCACTATTTTGATCATTTTGGTCACTAAAGTCACTATTATTTTGCTGTCTAACTGCTACCAGCCCTGAACTTAGGCAAAGAAATCTCTCATTTAATAACTGTGGAAGTGCTCATAAAGAACACTAAGCTGAGTAGCCGGCTCTGTCCCAGTGGAGACGTTAATGCCAAGAAGAAAAAGAAGAAGAAGAAGAAGAAATTCACGCATTACATGACTTAGAGAAACATTAGAAGACTTGAGATATTAAACAAGACTGACACGAATGCGACTTAAACAAATCCGAATGAAGAAAACACTACTGATCTGTTAGATGAACTTCCAGTTTTCAAGGCGATTCGAAAGATTTGCTCGATTTTCTCGTTCATAGGTTCCATTTGATTGATTGTGACTGTAACGACATTAACAGAATGCCGTTTAATTGCTTAAAAAACAGAGAGAAGATATTTTTTTCTTTGTTATTAAGTCATTAAGCAGCAATTGCTATCTTATACATTTTTTTTAAATAGATTTCTTGACGTCGACCAAACCACATTGTTAAGTTAGAAACATATCTCAAACAATTTTGAAATGCAATCGGCTTCGTAACGCCAAATGGCGTGTGAGCATTTAATTAATAACAGCACAAATATTATGCTCGATAATGCTATTTTCTTCAGGGTCTTCTCACTTGGTCGTTTTATAAATTTAGCGTCTGATAGCTACCAAATATATTCTCAATACATGGCATTGAAAGTCCACCCATTATTTTGTTTTTCTATTTTTTAATTTTTACCGATAGAATATATTTGAACCAAAGATTTTTTTTAAATAAGATCATCGATTAAAAAAATAGGTTCATTACCGTTCGATAATAATGCGGTTCCGGGTATGCGAAGCAGCCTAAAACCTGATATATTCCAGTAGAACTTTTAATCTCCCAAAGTCTACATATACATACATTATAGTCTTATCGGTTTTAGTTTAATATTTACAATCCCTTTCCACAAGCTTTCCCTTACTACGCTAATGATGATGATGCGTGATAATGCAAATTTCACTCTCGTTTCGGAATCATTCGACTTTAGCATCAGGCTTATCGGCTCCTACCTATATAAATCTCAGTTCAAATTTAGCTTCCCATCATTGAGCACGTTTCATTCTTATCACAAAAATTGTCCGACATTTGTTGTTTCAGCCATGCAAAAACCGGCTTTCGATGAACGGCTTTTCCTCACCCTGAAGAGAGCGGAATCCGACGAACCAATCCGGGTCAGTTACATCTGGTTACGGGACCATTGCCGCTGTAACGAGTGCTACAATCACGAAACGTTTCAACGATCTCTGTCGATTCTGGACGTCCCGGAGGATGTTAGTCCTTCGAGCTACGAGATTCGAGACGGCGCGCTCAATGTTTTATGTAAGTAGATTCTTAATTCTGAAATACCTGGAACTATTTTACTTTACTCAAAATGCTATAACTTGGTAACTTTTTAATGTTTTTAGATACAATTATCCTTAAAACCAAGGGGATTTGTTGTGCTAACAAGTGCATAGTATCTACCTCTTTGCACACTTTTTTTTTAAACTAGGCTTTTTTCTTTATATTTCGGAGCTACATATTAAATCTTATGCCTATTTTATATACATATACTTAACGCTAAGTAGGTTGTCACGTCATCTATTATTGTGGCTAATTCATCTCTCAATTGCAAATTAATGTAAATCAGATGGTTTTGCACTGACATGGCTAAAAAAGTATCAGCATATTTTCCGCATATAAGTTAACATAGTGATACTTTTCTGAAATAATATTTACTGTGACAAATTGAGCTTTATACTTTGAAATTGCGAGCTGCATAGTCAACTGGGCTGCTGAAATGAATGGGAATGCCTTTTAGTCTTAAATTTACTCATCATAAAGAGGGTTATCAGCAAAGGTGCGCAAGTGAAAAACCTACTTTTAAGAGAAACGGCTTTGAAGTTTTCTACTTCGTTTAAAGGTTGTTAATGTTCCTAGAATATAATCGTGTAAAAAAGGTTGCATTTTCACACGAAAAATCAGTTTTTACACTAGTGAGCGGTAATAGGAGCATGAGCGGGTGCACTGATGGTATAACAAAAATAAAAATAACATTGTATTTTTGGCTTACTGAAAAGTAAAAAATGGTATAGAAGGGTGAAGGGTGAAATTGTTAGCACAATTAATCTTTTTGATTTTCAATAAAATTGTTTTAAAAATATTAGAAAGTCATTAAGTTATAGCGTCTTCAGCAGAGGAAAAATGTTCTGGGTATTTATCAACCCGTAATTGTATTGTCGTCTAATTGCAAATGCATTGATACTAATAGATTTATAATAATTATTTATTATCAATTATTGATGCCCCAACAGGGAAAGACAACCACGCCTCTTCGTACGATCTGGATTTCATCTTTAGCGCACAGTTCCAGTTGTACAAGGAATCTCTCGTGCAGGAGCACTCGCAACCAGCTCTGTGGGACCGTGAGCTGATGGGCTTCTGCCCGGAATACTGCCGAGTCAGTTTGAACGAGTTGCTGTGCGACGATGAAATAGTCAAGAAACTAGTCCACAGTCTCTACATGTATGGTGTTGCCTTCATCGAGAAGGTCCCAGCCAATCCGCAAAGTACGGAGATGGCCGTCCGGCGGATCTTCCCCATCCACAAGACGTTGTTCGGCGAGATGTGGACCTTCAGCGATTCGATGGACCACAGTGACACGGCCTATACCAAGAACTACCTGGGGCCTCACACGGATAACACCTATTTTAGTGATGCGTCCGGATTGCAGGTTCTGCACTGCATTCAGTTCAAGGGGTCCGGAGGGCAGACCATCCTCATCGATGGCTTTAAGGCAGCTGAACAGTTGCGACTCAAGAAACCTGAGGTGTTTGAACGGCTTTGTAACTATCCGGTTACGGGCGAGTACCTTGAAGAGGGCAAACACCACACATACTGTGCGCCAATTATCAAGCGCAATATAATCACCGGAGAGGTGGAACAGTTGAGGTTCAACATCTACGATCGGGCGATTCTGAAAACGATCCCGCAAGAGCAGGTTCCGCAGTTTTATGCGGATTTTAAAGAGCTGGGAGCGGAAATCAACGAGGAATCGATGGCGTGGACCTTCCAGTTGACACCCGGAACGGTGATGATCTTCGACAATTGGAGGGTGCTACACGGCAGGATGGCCTACAACGGAAAGCGTGTCATGAGCGGGTGCTATGTGGCGAGGACGGACTACCAGAGTGTGGCACGGACGCTGGGAATTATCTCGTGAATGAGCTAGCAGGTTGCATGGCTGTATGTACATTTGTTAGTTTGTATGTAAAAACCAGCGAACGATTTTAATGAATATGAATCTAATAAAAAATGTGTACATAAAAAAATCTAATGGCTTTTAAATTTTATACGAAACGGGGTAATCTTTACTTTTAAAAGGCCTGGATAACTTTGTTGCAGTCTTTTACTCATATCTTTTGACATAATTCCAATTCTTCAACGTTGGGGATTAGTTGCACCTCCAAATACATCCACGAAGATTCGGATACCGGTGATCGATACGGATAAATGGACGGTAATGTAGCGTAAACCTTCTATTCCACCCCTGATTCTTGGTCAAACTTCAATGTCTTTCGAACGTCATGTAATAATAGTACATAATAAGTTTTACGATCTCAAAAGACCAAGTTATCATTCCAAAATACCCATTATGCGAAAACTTAAAAAAAATAACACGGTGTTTCAGCAAATAGCTTTAGGAGGCGAAGTTTGAACATTCTGGACGAATAGATGTCATTCTAGGTTTTGTTTAGTAGCTCCAATATTTGATTCCAGAATTTAAATTCTTACCTTTATGGATGGTTACACCCAAGTAACCACTAGCCCGCTAATTAGCCTTTTTGGGCTTATAGGGCTGTTATTCGGCTAATATAGGGCATGTCGGCATTATAATAGCCCTATATTAGCACGGAGGGCGAATTAAAGTGCTATTTGATTACTTGGGCATTTTAAAATGTTCCATAAATAAAAAATAAACTAAATTGAATAAATATTTAAAAAATAAATGATAAAATGAGAGCTAGATTTATTTTCTAAAACTTGCCCATTGACATGCCGTCGGAAAAACCCACTCCCGGAGCACAAAATTTAGACGAGTCGCGTTTCCGACTTGGATTGCCCAACCTTTGTGCTTGGCGCTCGTAGTAGCCAGTTGTGTTCGGTACGATCCGCGATCCCCGCCCAAGTGATAAAGTGAAACCTCCTTAGAAGCTGATAACCCAAGGAACAATTGGTAGCTTTTAAGATACTTACGTGTTTAATACAAGCTGCATAGCAGCAACCATTGCTGAACAAATTTTTAGTTGAATCATTAATTGAATAAAATTAATTTCCGCTTATAAAAAAGCTGTTATTCCACTTGCAGTTTGTGTTTTGAATAAGAGCTAAATAAACCTCCGAAAATGCTAATATAGTAGCTTTTGTTCTACAACACATAAGAAGTTTAACAATTGACCAATTAAATGCTTCTATAGGTTGTAGCCATCATTTTAGTAGAATATTGAACATTTGATTAACAACAAATCGTACAAAAGTTTCAGTGTCTAATACTTAAAATGTTGACCAGCATGATTAGTAAAACTTATAAACAATGTGAATAACAGTATATGAGTATGCTCTTATTTATTTATTTTTTATTTATTTTTATTCGTAATTATTTCAACGGATCTTTGTGATCTAATTGAAAATTGGGGTGGGTAAATGAGTATTTCACTAGAAGGCAGCAACACCTATTAAACGAATGGAACAAATTATAACAATTATCACAAGGTAAGTACGTTACACAGGCACAGTTATTGCAAACACAAAGGCATTGTCTTTAACGTTAATAGAATAAACTAACTAAGAAATAGGTTCCCAAACACAGTTCCTGAATTCTCGAAAGCATAATCCAACTGGCCATGTTGATGAACGTAAAGCAGCTTCCTTGAAATTGACATCGATTCCAATCTTGAATGAGATATAGGGCAACATTGATGGATTTTTCCACGCTGGGACAAGCATTTTTACTTCGATCGGGGCATCTGAAGAGAGACATTCTTGAACCATCCTGGACATCGTAAGCTCGGTTACATCGTTTTTAATCCTCGTGAAGAACAGCCAAAATTTTTCACCCGGTGCGTTCGTAGGGGCGGTTACATTTGATGTACTGGTTTGTTTAGTCCCATGCAACAATTGCGGCGAAGAGAGCGGCGAGGATCGTGCTATCGGAGGGTGCAGGTTCAGGCTGGCAAATGATTCATCAGTCGCTTTTGCGATTGAAGCGTTCGAAAGATTCTCCTGAATGATTCCGATTTGGCGTTTCAGCTCACAAATTTCCTTATCATAGTTCATCTTCTCATCCATCGGAGTAGCTTTCGGGTTATCCACCTTTTCTGGAGGAATAGCAGACTTCGATTTTGTATTCAAAATACGTTCATTTCTCATCTCGCGCATTAGCGGGGTGCACTGGTTGCAAAGCCACCAAATATTAGGAGTAGATCGGCAACAAGAAACTATCTCATGATGTAGTTTTGCGCAAATGATATGAAATACATTGTGGCAGAAACCTTCACAAGCAACGCTGTCAGCATCTCTCTCGATCGGTGTGGTGCATTGTTTGCATATCGGTCGATTGTTTCCACTTCTATTATCAGCCATTCTGATCATCAAAAACTTGCGTTTTCGACTTCGGTGCAAAGTCAGTAGTGAGTATTATTTCTCTTCGTTTTCTGCAATACTTGATATTTTCTCGAAAACTTTAATGCGAACGATGAAAACACACAACTAGTCAATCAAACGCACATTTGAATGAATTAACGGAAACACGTTTACTAGCGAATTCTAGAATTAATCACAGCGCAACAAGAGACATCTTACGTACTCAGTCACAACACAACAGCAGCAAAACATATTATATCTTTTTATGTTATTATTCAGTTGCTGATCAGCATAGCACGTGTTGATTAGTTACTGCTGAATAGAAGCTCAAGCATGATCAATAATCAGCTACAAGAGGTTTATATTGGGCACTGGAAGGCTGATATATGAATTCAAGGATGGCGCAGATGGCATGGTATACCGCTGACGATGGGAAGGTCTCGAGTTCGAATCCAGTATTCAGGTAATTATTAAAAGTGTGGTTATTAATTCATGGTAAGGTTATACACTGCATTTGATGTATACAATGTTAGCTATTTTTAGTCATTTATTTGTTTTCAATCAATTTTGTGGCAGTTGAATAAAAGCTGAGATAAATGCTTATAAAGCGATTTTGAAGTTGTAGAACAAAGTCAATATACAACGACACGCTTTATAACTTCTCCAAATTTGTGTGAACAACGCCTGAACAAAGGCTTCACTTGGAAATAATTAAAATGTTGTTAAACATGATGCCGAATTAAACTACAATAATGTAGTTTGTTAAACTAGCGTTGTTAAATCATCAATCCTTATTAAGCTAAGTGAAACCTGAATGAACATCATTACAATATATGATTACAGTCACTAAATGATAAGAAGCTTAATAATTTCGCCAAATTTGCTTGAACAATGTGTGCGTAGCAGCTGCAAAGTAATATAAAAAAGCAACTATTCAGTATGTAGTTGTGAAAAATTGCTTAATAAATGATTATAAAATAGGCAAATGTTTCTTGGGAACCCCCTTTAAAACTTAATATTGCATATTGCTATCGTATATCGTTCGGCAAGAGACTGGAAGTTGGCAAGTGTTGTGGAAGCCAACGCAATTAAGAACTGTTACCCGCGAGTGAAACCCCGGACGTTGAAGTGCCTCGTGATGAGGTCAATATCGGCGACCACGTGAACCCGGCCAGTGACGGTATCCACCAAGACCGTCGAAACCACAAGTGCCTGTATGAAGTGGGTCGAAACGAAAATCGGAACAAATCCCAAATCACCTAAAACTGCAGTGGGACCCCGCTATTCTTGTGTGTGAAGTGTAGTGTGGTTAACCTCTAAGCCCGCCGAGGAGAAGTCACCATTATTGGGCCAGGGTGAAGCAGACGTTCAGCATCCAGGCATTCTGGGATGAGATTCCGGTAAGTCTACATGTTTTTTACTAGCCTTGGCAAACTCCTAATTTATAGGATCAATAATCACATCAATGCAAGTTTTTAATAAATTTTCATCGTGCGAAGCATTACAGTCGACTCTCCACATCTTTATGAGGAACATCCACATGTTCTACATCTCGATATCTGTCCCTTCATTCTGCATACATTTTCGCTCTCCACATCTAGATTGGCTCAAATCTGAAAATTCTCCTCCGAAAGCCGCAGATGCTGCTGTTTCGGGATTCCTAGCTGAAAGAGCAACTTTGGTAAATTTTAGTGCATTTGTCCTCTATATGGGTGGTAAATGAGTGGACAATACGTACCATTTGTACTTCGCGTACCTGCAGGTATAAAATTGACCCCATTTGTGGTCCTTAGCCTCTTGTCCAGTAACTCCTATCCCTACCTCCCCGTGGTGCCGCCTGGGGTACGAGTAACCATAGGGAAGATCGGGTAACCAACCCTGGTGGGAGCTTGGTCGTATGATGACAGGGAAGGGGGGCTCCTCTCTTCTGAGGTTGTAGCTTATCAGAGCGTCTGTTCTCCATGTTAGGGGCGGCTCAAAACAGCGTCTGTTCTCCATGTGAGGAGCGGCTGATCATCGTCCTAGTGCCAGCTTGGGACTCTAAACAGTGCTGTGCACGATGATGCTCCGGCGAGACAGGGGATGGTACACAAATTATGTCACGCTAAATTTCAGCTTTTTTGCCCCCCCCCCCTTGTCAAGTTTTTTGTATGAATCCTCCGAAAATTTTGTAAGGCTTGTCACGCTTGGCTTGACCCCCTTCACCCCCTCGGAGCGTGATGTAATTTGTGCGTGACCCTCAGGGGGTTGGTGCAGGCCTTATAAGCCAGCCGTAAAAATCATCAGTACAGGAAGCGTACAATGTAAATTCGTACCGGAACAATCGGCATAGACCCAGGCATCGAAAACGGACTAACGATTGGAAACTCGGATCATGGAACTGTAAGTCTATCAATTTCTTGAGAAGTATCCATATTCTTTCCGAATTATTGAGAGTCCGCAAGTTCGACATCGTAGCGCTGCAGGAGGTTTGCTGGAAAGGGTCGACGGTACATACGTATAGGGATGGTTATACCATCTACCAGAGCTGCGGCAACAGACATGAGCTGGGCACAGCTTTCATCGTGATGGGCGAAATGCAGAGGCGCGTGATTGGGTGGTGGCCAATCGACAACAGAATGTGCAAGTTGAGGATCAAAGGCCGTTTCTTCAATATAAGCATAATCAACGTGCACAGCCCTCATCTAGCAAGGGACGATGACGATAAGGACGCTTTCTACGCTGGAACGTGAATACGACGGCTGCCCAAGCCATGATGTCAAAATCGTTATCGAAGATCTCAACGCTCAGGTTGGCCAGGAGGAGGAATTTAGACCGACTATAGGGAAATTCAGCGCTCACCAGCTTACGAACGAAAACGGCCTTAGACTGATTGATTTTGCCGCCTCCAAAAACATGGCCATACGTAGTACCTACTTCCAGCACAGCCTCCCATATCGGTACACCTGGAGATCACTCCAACAAACTGAATCGCAAATCGACCACGTTTTGATTGATGGAAGACACTTCTCGGACATTATCGACGTCAGAACTTATCGCGACGCAAACATCGGTTCGGACGGTTAAAGTGCGCCAACGACTCTCCGTTGTGAACAACATTCGGTACCGAAGCCCCTCTTGAGGACTGCTGGAGTAGTCTCAAAGCAGCCATAAACAACGCAGCGGAAGGTGCCATTGGGTTCGTGGAAGCAAATCGACGAAACGGTTGGTGCAGCGCGGGCGATGATGCTGCAGCGAGGCACTCGTCAAAACGTGGAACGATACAAACAGAAGCGAAGACAGCAAACCCATCTATTCCGGCATACAAAAGCGACGCCTGGAAGAGTTGGAGTGCGAAGAGATGGAGCAGCTGTATCGTTCTCAAGAAACACGTAAGTTCTACAAGAAACTCAATGTATCTTGACGGACGAACGTGAGGTGATTGAAGGGTGGAAGCAGCACTACGATGAACACCTAAACGGCGCAGTGGAGGAAGATCAGGACAGCAGGAGGAATGGCTTCATCAGTACGGCGGATGAGGGAGACGTGCCAACTACCACAATAGGTGAAGTTAAGGATGCTATCAAACAGCTCAAGAACAACAAAGCAGCTGGAAAGGATGGTATTGGAGCGTAACTTATTAAAATGGGCCCGGACAGGTTGGCCACTTGTCTGCACCGATTGATAGCCAGGATCTGGGATACAGAACAGCTACCGGAGGAGTGGAAGGAGGGAATAATATACCCAATATACAAAAAGGGTGACAAGTTAGAATGTGAGAACTATCGAGCAATCACCATTCTTAACGCAGCCTATAAAGTGCTTTCCCAGATCTTCTTCCGCCGTCTATCGCCACTGGCAAGCAGATTTGTGGGAAGTTATCAAGCCGGTTTTGTGGACGGGCGATCGACGACAGACCAAATCTTTATGTTGCGGCAGATCCACCAAAAGTGTCGCGAATATCTCTACGCACCACCTATTCATCGATTTCAAAGCGGCCTATGATACCATCAACCGCAAAGAGCTATGGAAGATTATGGACGAGAATGGTTTTCCCGGGAAACTGACTAGACTGATTATAGCAACGATGGATAGTGTACAGTAGAGTTTTGAAATTTTAGCTCCCCTATGCTTAAACGATTTAAATTATGGTTAATAGCATCCTCCCAAATTTTGAAGTGATTCGGACAAAAATTGACTGTGCACACGCCATTTGAAGTTTATATGGAGATTACTATGGAAAACGCCAACCTTTTGTGTTCAGCCCTCTATCTCTTCGTCATAAAATTTTATGGAACTGTGAACACACTCATCTCATGTGAAATTTTCATAGCTACAACTTTGCCGAAGACCGCATTTTGATTGGACCTCAGGATAAATTGTTATTCATCATCATAAAGTTGGTTTGCATGTACCATGCTTCACCAACTGTTCGGCAGGCAACAGTGGTGCTCTTGGCGGGAAGAATAGATCAAAGTAATCCAGGCTAGGGTTTTGTTCTTCTTCGTCGTAAGCGCTACTATTCGTCGTATCAAACTTTAAATGTTCCACTACGGCGGATATTCAAACTTACCTGCAACATAGATTCATTATCCAAGTGTAATTTTGTGAAAGCTGTTATGGTTTGTACACTTGTACACCAAAAATGCAATAAAACTGCTGTATTTTGGTAAATAATTTCAGTTCAATCATCCACTTTGCACTTTTTCACCGAAATCGCATGGACGAACACGATTTGAGAGAAATGCTTAGCGATCGACTGAGCCACACCACTTTCCAACACAAGTTTCTTCCCGCCCCCGTGGGTGACTCACTTCGCCGGGCACTTATTTTCACTATGGAAAACCTTCGTACTTCTTCACTGAAGGATTTCATTCCAATCACACGCCGTAATACTTCAATAAATCACCAAATTTTACGAAATTTCCTCAACCGCCGCGTATAATTAAGGATGTAAACAAAGTTCAATCCGTCGTAGTGAGAAAAAAAAGCTTATGTGCACCAATGTGTGCGCGACGCTCGACGTAAAAATACGATTCCTTTGATTGTGTTGTTTTCGCTGTACTGTGAGCAAATGCCATAATTGTACGGTCAAAAGGAATTGTGTTCATATGTTCGGGCTGAATTTTGATGACGAACAATTAATTTTAAAGGAAATTAGTATATTCCATCATGCTGAAGGAATGGAGGGAGATGCCCGTAGATCTATATATTCTAGTAAAACATTTTATTATAGCGTTGATATGTTGTGTTTTGACCACTCAATACACACAGTGAGCCGTAAGTTGTGAGACGAATCTGGAAACTGATTGCGACGGAGTTGAAAACGATACGACGGACTGAGAATACGGTAAGATGCATTTTCTTTGCATTATTTCCAAACAGAGATCAAGATTTATCAAAATGTTATTGTACAATGCTGAAGCCGTTTTGAGAAAGAATTGTTTGGCATCGGTTTGTATCAGCATCATTAACTGCAATACTGAGAAAATTACAGTTCTCACTGATCAATCCTTAATACGATGGATACTAGCACATCACCCTACTATGTTCTACAGCAAGAAAGCAGTGTTGCTTTGAAAGTAATCGGATGATCATCTCAGCATGATATAGACTTTATTATCAATAATAACAAATTATTCTTACGTCCAATCAAAATGTGGTCTTCAGCAAAGTTGTTGCTGGGAAGTTTTCACATGTGATGAGTGGGTTCACTTTTCCACAAAATATTATGACAAAGAAATAAAGGGCTGAACACAAAAGATTGGCGTTTTCCATAGTAATCACCATATAAACTTAAAACAGCGTGTGCACAACCAAATTTCTTCCGAATCACTTCAATTTTTGGGAGGATCATTATCATCATAATTGACATCGTTTAAGCATAGGGGAGCAAAAACTTGAAAATTTGCATCAGTCTAGTGTACAGTGCTGTGTGAAGATATCGGGTGCATTATCAGACCCGTTTGAAACACGCAAAGGACTTCGACAAGGCGATGGTCTTCCCTGCCTGCTGTTAAATATTGCGCTAGAAGGTGTTATGAAACGGGCGGGCTTCAACATGCGGGGCACGATCTTCAATAAATCCAACCAGTTCATCTGCTTTGCTGACGACGTGGACATTGTCGGAAGAACGTTCCAGGTAGTTTCTGAACAGTATACCAGGCTGGAACGTGAAGCAGATCGGGTTGGATTGAAGGTAAATACGTCGAAGACGAAATATCTGCTGTCTGCGCGATAGAGCTCGCATTGGCAGACGCGTGACGATCGACGAGGATGAGTTCGAGGTGGTGGACGAATTTGTCTACCTCGGATCATTGTTAACGTCGGATAACAACTGCAGCAGCGAAATTCGAAGACGTATCATTGCTGGAAGTCGTGCTTACTACGGACTCCACAAGACCTTGCGGTCTGGTAAACTTCACCTCCGTACTAAGTGTACCATGTACAAGACGCTAATAAGACCGGTAGTGCTCTACGGGCATGAGACGTGGACAATGCTCGAAGAGGACCTGCAAGCGCTAGGAGTTTTTGGACGACGTGTGCTTAGGACGATCTTCGGCGGAGTATGTGAGAACGGCGTATGGAGGAGAAGAACGAGCTTGCGCAACTCTACGGTGAACCCAGTATCCAGAAAGTCGCCAAAGCTGGAAGGGTACGATGGGCAGGACACGTTATGAGAATGCCGGACAACAATCCCGCAAAAATGGTGTTCACCTCAAATCCGGCCGGTTCAAGACGAAGGGGAGCGCAACGAGCTAGGTGGTTTGACCCTGAGAGAGACTCGCGAAGAGGAAAAATATCAACGTCATATGCAGCCCAGATTCCCCTCTCACGAAACGTCAAATGCAGCCCACCGTTTTTAGGGCTGAAAAAGTGAAAAGTATTGTGTTCAAAGTAAACTGTTATTAAAAATCTCAGACGGCGGAGCAGTTTTTTCCAAAGTTGCAGATAAATCTAAGCAGAAGCTTAATTATTTATAATGTCTGCTACGTTTGCTGGCGTGAAATTTTACTCAAACGGGTATTTATGATTCGATGTGATGCAAACTCAATCATTTTTTGCTGAGAGGTTCATGTGAGGTTTTGAACAGCATGCGCATAATTAGTATAAACACAAAGTGGAATAAGAAAAAAACTCAGCAATCACAGAAAAAGAAGACCGTCTTCGCGAGTCTCGTCTCAGGTTTGACCAAGTGAAGCAGGATCTTGGAAGTGTGGGGCGATCGAGAAATTGGAGGTTAGCAGCCATGGACCGAGTTAGTTGGCGTAATATTGTGCCGCAGGTCATGTCTTGAAGGACGTAGAGCCAGCAAAAGTAAAGTAAGTCCTCTATATGGTAAAGAACTGATTTTTTTTAGATAGTAATAAGATACGTCTGTCCAATCGTCGCGGAAAGCCGTCGCTCTACGTAAAAACATCGTCGTCTAACAGGCCGAAAAAATCGGATCTGAAGATTTGTTCAGGACAAAAATCTACAATTCCTTTAGCTTGCGCAATACGCTGAATAATGTTCATATTAGTTAAATGATTCTTTACGTTTTACAGCACAACTTTTCACAGGCGTCAGGAAGGGTCTTAAAAGATCCGGTGAGAATCCTGATAGAGTTCTGATAAGAATTCGGAGATGAATCTGTAGACAATCCTGGGAAGGTTCTGATAAAAATCCTGAAACAAACCTGATCAGAGTCCTAGAAAAATTGAGGATTGCGAGATAAATTTTACAATAAATCTAAGATGATTCCAATAAGAACTCTGAAAGGATTCTGATGTGAATCGTAGTAGAGAACTGATGAGTATCTTAGATTCTAATGAGATTGTGAGAATATTCTGATAAGATTTCTGATAGGAATCTGATAACAACTCTTTGACGATTCCTATAAGATTTGTTTTTAAGATTCTTTTGAGAAACCTGAAATTATTCTGAGAGGATAAATAATATGCTTTTGAGGATTCATCAGAAGATTTCAATGAGGATCATGTAATATTTTTGATGAGTATAAAGGAAGAATACTAATGAGAAGCGAGATAAAATTCTAAGAGGATTCATCAGAAACTTTCCAAAAATCAGTACTGTAACTTTTGTTCGGAATCAAGGAAGGTTAATAAAATTCAGTTTCTGATTAATAATGTATATTTCATTCTCACAGTTTTAAAATACTTTTAGGAATAATTATTATTTATATCAATCAAACCTATTTACTATAATCAACCCCAACCATGTAAAACACCACCATATTGAAATCCTCCCAAAATTGCGACACCCGCTGTTTATACCGCTGGAGGTCAAATCGAAGAACTGAACCTGCACGAACACCGGCACTCGAATGTCCTCCTCCAACGCGAACTGCAAATTGACCCGCGGTCCGAACACAATCTCCGCTTCCCGCAGCACGTGCTGCCGAGGTACATTGCGTACCGTTGTTTGCGCGTGGAAGAACTGATATCGTACGTTGATGACCATGTTGTTGCATTTGAAGTTCGATTTTTCTGGGGAAACACTTCCAGTCACATCTTCGTTCAAGACGTTCACCGTTCGAAACTGGATCCAATCCGAGCTGCGGTTGACCGGATTGCCGTACATGGAGGCGAACCAATTCACTTCGTCCAAGTTCGTTCCTGGGAATTTCAGGCGAATGCCATGCAGAAGGATATCGTCTATCCCCTTTTGAAGAATTTTGCAGACTTCTGTGAAGTTGGAGTCTTGAGTCACGTTCAGCTGAGGCGAAAAGTTACACTTGTTCCACGAGTCCTCTCCGAAAAGAATCGTGGGTTGGTCTTCTAGCACGCATTGATTTCGTTTGCTTTTAGGTAATTTTAAGCGGAAAGTGTCGTCGGGCAGTCTGGTGCCATTGGTGAAGTAGCTTAACATGTACTTCTTGGTGCGTATGTCTTCCATCGTGTCGTTCTCGGGAATTAGTAGGTTCGATACAATCAACGGTTTTCCCTTGAGGTAACCCAGATTACCGCTAACGCTTCGGGAAAACTTTTCCTCATTTTTACGAGTAAACTTCACGCTCAATCGCGTCCAAATTTTGTCCCCCTTCATGTCGAAAAGTTCGGCTCGACCGCAGAGGAATTTGATGTTCAAACCTTCCAGGTGGGTGTAGTTGTGCTGGAACTCAAAGTTGATTCGAGGACAGTACCAAAGTTCTCCATCGTCATCGTTACTCTCGGAGGAGTTAGTTGAGCGGCAGTTCAGCCCTGCGAAGCTACAAAACTGCATGGAGCTGTTGAAGCAATCCTGGTCCAAGCAGTGTTCCATGATTTCCGCTTTGGGCAGTCTGAGATAGCGTAGATGAGATTGCTGCTCCATCAAAGTGGTTGTGAAGCTTTCTAGCTCATCTAATGAGGTACGCAGACACTCGGTGGTTTGGTCCTGAAGAAAGCGGATTGGTTGCAAAATCTGGCATTCCGAGTTGGTGAGAGATCGGGGAAGATCTACGGATAGATACGAATTGAATTAGATACAGAGTAATGAAAAGATTTTTATATGAGACACATACTGAATGGTTCGACATGTTCACTGGTCTCGTTGTAGAATTTTATGATATCGTTCACACGATAAGAAGAGGCAATTTTATCCTTTGAGTTGGTATCAACCGGAAATATATCGATCCATTTCCGTTTGGTAGCGATTTCTTTAAGTCTCGAGTCATAAAACTGTAATAGAAAATAATCAAATTAATTTCAGTGCGCATCATACCTTCGTGCTGTGCGTACACAAATTCTTTCTGCTCTTGGAAGTTTTTAAAAACTACCTAAAACAATTAAACAGTACTCTTCAGTGCTAAAATAAAAAACGGTACTTTTCAGTACTATTTTTTCTATTATTGATCCCTTTATGCTCCTTGATTGGACCCGTGCCTTCGATTTTCCGTTGGATCCGAATCTCATCTGGAGCTGTCCATTAGACTGATGCAAATTTTGAATTTTCTGCTCCCCTATGCTTAAACGTCTTCTTTTATGATAAAAATCATACTCCCAAAATTTGAAGTGATTTGGAAGAAATTTGGTTGTGCACATGCTACTTGAAGCTTATATGGAAATTACTATGGAAAATGCAAATCTTTTGTATTCCGTCCTCTAACTGCTTGTAAAAATATTCTATAAAATAGTTATTATACTCTTCTCATGTGAAATCTTTCCTTCTACAACTTTGCCGAAGACCACATTTTGGTTTGACGTAAGGATAATTTGTTATCTTTGATAACAACGTCTTAATCATGCTGAGATGATCATTCAATTACTTTCAGAGCAACACTGCTTTTTTGCTGTAGCACATAGTAGCCTGGATTACTGGATTACTAGGGGCTCTGCACTGTTTTGATTTTGTATGAAACTTTGACGTTTACTGGCCTTGTTGTTTAGGGATCGTTCAAATATTACGTAACGCAACAGGGGGAGGGAGGGGGTCTTACATAGTGTTACGCCCCATACAAAAATTTTAAATTTTACATACAAAAGCTGTTACGTGGGGGAGGGAGGGGGTCTAAAATTGACAAATTTTGCGTTACGTAATATTTGAATGAACCCTTACTAATTTCATGAAAGAGGGAAAGAGAGAGACAGATTTTTGTGCAGAGCCCCATTCTATCCGCTATGAGCACCACTGTTGCTTGCCGCGAAGTTGGTTAAGCATGCAAAATGCAAACCCACTTTATGATTATGAATAGCAATTTATCCTGACGTCCAATCGAAATGTAGTCTTCGGCAAAGTTGTAGCTGGGAAAATTTCACATGAGTAGAGTTTGTTCACTTTTCCATAAAATATTATGACGACGAGATAGAGGGCTGCACACGAAAGGTTGGCGTTTTCCATAGTAATCTCCATATAAACTTCAAATGGCGTGAGCACAGTCAAATTTCTTCCGAATCACTTCAAACTTTGGGAGGATGCTATTTACCATAATAAAAATCGTTTAAGTATAGGGGAGCCAAAATTTCAAAATTTGCATCTCTCTACTGTCCATTAACCACGTGATCATTTTTTTGGGATTCCAGACACCCCCGTACCCACTCGTGGTCATTTGTCTATACAAAAATTTTATTTTTTTTTAGGACCGTGGTCATTTGTTCTGTGGTTTACGGACGACCCCTCTGTGTTTTAGGCCGAAAAAATATTTTTTGTCTTAGGTCAACCTCTTGAAAACTTGGTAAAAATCTGTGTTGAGCAAAAATCCAATTTTTTTTTGTTTAAGGTCAAAAAGAATCTTTGCAAACGTATTATAGCTGTATTATATTATATTATGTATGTATAGAATTATATATTTGAACTAGTTCTACTAAAACTATAATAAAGATCATAATTGTTTTTAAAAGTTAAAAAAAAACATTGAGAAAAACTAAACAGAGTAACCTTTTTTATCAAAATATCTGTAGGGAAGAACAGGAAAAATTCTGTGTAATTACAGATAAATCTGTGTATGTGGCATAACTGCTTGGATACCGTCTTGGGAAAACACCTTTTGAAGGTCACGTCTTCTTTGTTTATTTACTAAACATGGCTGCAACTACTAACAAAAGGAAAGGTGAATCTCTGAATTCACTACTTCTTTCCAAAAAAGTGGGTTAAGTAGCCCGTCATTCGTTTTAACAGCCATGTTAATTTTGCAAATTGCAATTTCAAAGTGATAAAACTCAGTCATCATAAGTAACGTTGGTTCAGAAAAGTATCACTTCTTGCGCTTGCGTGTAGAAAGTATGCTGATACTTTTTCAGCTATGCCAGTTCAAATCCAAGTGATTTTCTTTAATTCGCAATTGTTAAACAGATGAGCCGCAATCATCGATGATCAGTACAAATTTCAATGACGGCCTACTTCGCTTTAAAACTGTCATTAAACGTGGCAAGAATGGAAGAAAGGACGTTTCTCCGGAATGCGAACTTTCTTCCAAGGGTGAAATGGATAATGTAGATAATTGCATCGAAATGAGCATTCAGTTCAATGCTCTAGACATATTTTCCGAACACCAAATCGAAGCAGTCTCAAGCTCAGGCTCTTTGATTCAAGTGAAGAAGCAAAGAGTGCCGCCTATCGTGGTCAGTTGTTCCGAATTTGGGGGATTTAGGCAGGAGATCTTGAACTCCATTAGAGGAATCAAAGTTTCCTCCCAAATCGCAAATAAATGAGACTGTCGTGTTTTGCCTATAACTTTTAAAGATCGCGAACTTCTACTCAAACATCTTGAAGAGAAGAAGCACAATTTTTATACTTATGATGACAAAACTGAACGCTTGTTCAAAGTCGTCTTGAAATGTCTCTTAAGTGACTATAAGTCACCTGAACAGATCAAAAATGGAATAAATGCTTTTCCCCAGTCCAAGTAATCATTATGAATAAAAAAACCCAATCTGGCATTGTTCGGAGAGGGCTTTTACAAGAATATTATTTAGTTTACAAAAGGCTTAAAGAAAACATCTAAATAATATTAAAGTTTGAGAAAAAGCAAGACTGGATGTCCGTGTGACAAGGGAACAATTCCAGATACCTGGAGGAAATTTCCAGAACCCAACTCAGTGCCGTCGGTGCCTAAAGTGGAGTCATGGAACAAAACGTTGCCGCATGGATGCTAAATGCATGATTTGCGGAGGTTCTTCTCGCTAAAGACGTCTGTGCTGTGAAGGAAGATACTAAAAAGTTTGTATGCGCAAATTGCGGTGGCAACCATAAGTCTAACTTTTGGGATTGTCCTTTGCGTAGGCGAGTCGTCAAGGCTCGTACCGGGCAGATGAACGGTAATGTTTCTCGTTCCCGGAATTACCCTGGCAGAATTTCGAATAATTATCGTTTTTCTTTCATCAAACTCATCAGGAAGATTATAATCATGCTCATTCACAAACTAGTTTTATTTCGTCGGGTATCCGCTCTAATCTTTTAATTTCGAATGGATCTACCCAAGCAAACTCGTATGCCGATATTGCAGCTGGTAGATACAATTCCTTCCCTTCAAATTGTCTACCTACGGATAATCGTTCTGAAAAGCCCCTGCCGCCAAAAGAAACTTCTATTCCACCTCTTGATCTTCATCTACTCCAGGAATAACATCATGAATGATCTCTAGAGAAGTTGCGAAGGTGTTCTCAGATGAGTTTCTGGTAAATTTCTCTGAGAGTTTTTTTGTTTATGAATCATTCCGGAGATTTTTTGAAAAATATCACGCAGAAAATAAAATAAAGTTTCTTGGTCTTGGACTTTTCGAGAGGTCCTCAGAAGAATGGCTGAACATGTGTTCAAAGAAAATATTGGAAAAATAATTTGCATGAATAGGTAGAGGAATTATTTAAACTTATACTCGGAGTAAGTCTTAAGCAAATCCGATTAATATGACTGGAATGGTTTCTGTAAGAAATTTTTGCAGAATGTGTTTAATGTTAAAATCTTGACTTAAGGTGAAACAGCTAGCAATCTAATTTCCCTAATGTACCAAAACTTTGAAGGCATAAATATCGCGAAAGAGACAAAAAAAAACAAAGATCGACTTCGAGCGTTCAATATCGCTGCAGATTAGTGCCATTGAAATCATTAGAAGGGGCTTATTAAGAAAGCCATGTTTGAATTCCGAAGGAGTAGTTCTTCATATCATATTATTTACGCCTTTATTCTAGAACACAAACATCATCAACATGATCCTGCCCGTTAGGCAAAATTGTATTTTATACATACTTCGAAGACTATATGGTCGGGGTTCTGCTAAACCGCACCAAACGCCAATTTTTTCAAAAATGAGTTATTTACACTAGAGGATTCAGATTATCATAACCTTTCTACATTTAAGATATCGAATAATTTGAACCATCCCTCGTTGAGTAAATTCAAAAAGTAAAACTGGAATTGTATCCAACCAGAGCGAACCATAAACCTTAGCTTGTCATTAGAGGTTATTTAGTATTCTGATTAAAGACGGCATTTTTTTTTTAATTCTTCCTTAAATATTGTTAAGTGGCCATTCCGGACAACATACAGTAACAACACCAAAGGATTTTAGTTTCTCATGTAAGTTAACGGCTTTGTTTCGGTGGTGCTGATCTAATATCATTGAAATTTTGTTCAGCCACACCGCACCAAGTACCATTTATATAAAAATCGTGTTTTTGTGTGAAGAAGAGATATCAACATTCGCAAGACGCTTACCTTCGCTTTATATATAATATGTCGATGGGACCAAGCATGAGCCGTGATGAAATAACAAGACATTTAAATTTGATGTTGTCTGAATAACTTGGAAGCACTTGGTGCGCTTTAAGCTAAGTATGCTGTTCGACTCAAGAAAAGTAAAAATTTCTGCTCAAGAAATGGTCAAGAAATTTCCTACAGTGAGCTTCATTTGAATTGACATTTCTTTTCAACTGCGTACTGCGATCAAAGAAAAATGCTTTTCTTAAGCATTTCTTGCAAGAAATTTCCCACGCATCGAGATAGGCCATTTCTTTTCTGTTGATGTGCATACTTCGCTTTAGCTGTTCGGAAAATGACGTTTTCACCTGTTTTCATCATCAAGCCTTCTAGATCAGATCGCGCACAGCTTGTTTCTAGTTATTCGCTCTCAATTCAACAGTTCTAAATGACCGAGAGGTAGCACGCCTTATCACCACTCGAAGGACACGAGTTCGAATCCCGATAAATATTTTTTTTACGTTGTCCCTAACAGGGAGTTATATAAAATCAATCAACTTTCAGCTTTTATGACTATTTTTGAACAATAAAGCACAAGCAGTTTCATATACAACGGGAATGATGAAACGCATGCCATTCTTGGTATCCACTTCACATAAAATTTAATAATCGTGAACTTGTTCAGCCAAAGTGTATTAAATGGGAGTAACTTGGTGCGCTCTGGCAGAACGAATTCATGGTTATTTTTCGATCGGCACATTCTTCAACTACATCATTATTGTCTTTTTCGAATCTTTGAATGCGTGAGGGACTTGGTTCAATAACTCTTCTGTTGAAATAGATAATCCATCAAGAGAAAGTCGATAGAATACGTTAGAATACGTATTGGCTAGTACCAATTCATACCACTACATTGTGACCAGTTCTATGGAAAATTACAAATCTTTTCCGTTCACAGTGCATAAACATTTGTGACAAGCATTCCAACATGCATGGCGATGATATGAACCCTTTTTATTTTTTTTCTTTCTCCTGTGTTCCTGGAAATCATGAAACACATTCAGCCATACCGAACTGAAAACCATTTTCTTCAATTTTTGTTCAGCCAGAGTGAACTGAGTACCTCTTGATTTGAAATCAAATCTAATTAAATGGAAAATATTTGATGAATTTTTTGAATATTATATCTTGAGTTACTTATTGGACCCTATTAGTCATTTGTGAACGGTGAAATTTTCAAAAGAGTCATTTGCGATTTACTCGCAGATGAGTGAACTTTAAAGTTAAATATCTCAAAATGATGCTTTTGACACTTGGTGCGGTTTAGCAGAACCCCGACCATATGGTACTTCTTTTGCTTAACATCCCAATTGGAATCGAGTATGTTTTGCATTGCACTTTCCACATGCTGCATCAAATCACAACCTACTTCTTTTTTTATTTCACAAATAAAGCTAAGTATGCTGTTTCGCTGGGGCCCAGATAGCCGTAGCGGTAAACGCGCAGCTATTCAGCATGACCATGCTGAGGGTCGTGGGTTCGAATCCCGCTGGTCGAGGATCTTTTCGTAATGGAAATTTTCTCGAATCCCAGGGCATAGAGTATCATCGTACCTGCCACACGATATACACATGCAAAAATGGTCAATCGGCAAAGAAAGCTCTCAGTTAATAACTGTGGAAGTGCTCATATGAACACTAATCTGAGAAGCAGGCTTTAACCCAGTTGGGACGTAACGCCAGAAAGAAGAAGATGCTGTTTCGCTCAAGAAAAGTAAAAAAAATTGCTTGACTGAATGGGCCAAGAAATATCCTACAGAGAGCCCCCTTTGAAATAACATTTCTTCTGAACTGCGTACTGCGATCAGAAAAATATGATTTTCTGGACCATTTCTGGGAAGAAATTTTCCACGCATCGAAATAGGCAATTCCTTTTCTTGTCAGTAGCAAACGGAAGATAAATTTAATGACTACACTGCTGAAAAATTTTCAGTTTATTGTGGAAACACTTATCACGAATCACATGAATGGAAATTCCTTTGAAATTTCAGTAGACCCTCCATAACATGATATTTTCTTAAATTCGATAGATTATTAAGTCTCTCAGTATTCAATACATCTTGCTGTTCATTCGTTGATTTCTTCATAACTTGATACTTTAGTCAATGTAAATTGCTCTTTCTAACTCAACATCTACTTTGAAATTATTTTTGTTTGGAGAAAATTGAAGTACTTCTTGTTCGGAAGTCTCCTGCAAATTGCAATGACCGATAGGAAAACGTGAAAATAAAAAATGGATTGTAATAAAAAAAAGATATTGCGAGCACTCATATAATTTCTTGTCCAAGTGCTCAAAATTACATTTCATAGAATTGAACAACAACATAAATCAGTGGTCCTCAACCTAACTACTAGAACGGGCCACTTCAAAGGTTTCAAAACCTGACACGGGCCGCAAGTTATGTGAGCATCAGAGTAGACAATCTTTGCCGTCAAATGGAAAAAGTCGGCGACGAAGCTGAAGAAAGAATCGTCTTAGTCATTGAAGCGTTGGATGACTTTTTGCTGCAGTGATCCGTCACATAGGTCTTGCGTCATGACGAACAAATAAGCTTCATTCGTTCCGGAGCTCTGAGCTGACAAAATTAACAATCTTGTCGTCGACAGATTCTGAGCTTTAAAAAAAAAAAACAATAGGGCACAAACAAAAAAAAAAACGCATGCGGAATCGAACAAGCGATCTTTCAATCGTAAAATCCACATACTTACTAACAGGGCTATTGTAGTACAATGAGGAAAACTGGTTCAATTGCCAATACATGCAATTTTGTGATGGAATTCGTCATTTGTGTAGCAACAAACGTCATTTGTGTAGCAACAAACGTCATTTGTGTATACAACAAACTCCTCCTTCTTTAAGAAAGGGGATCAAAAGGAACGCACTTCGTTATTAACTATTTTGGATTGATGTTAGTCCTGTAAACTTTCGTCGGTAACGCAACACCGATCACTCGGGCAGAGTTGAACACCCTTATTCTTGTTTACGACGGATCCAACTTTAGATTGAATCCTATTCGTTCGATTCCATGGCCCAGTTTATTGTTTGGCGTAAACGGGAATGAAAAACGGTTTTCGATCGAAAGAGCATTCCAACGTAAACAAAAGTAGGAGTAATTATTCTGGATGACGATTTTTTATTTCATCACGATTCCCAGCACTGGTGAGGATTCATTTGAACAACTTTTTATGTGACTATAAAGATTTCTTTTTTATAAATAGGAAGATGAGATTTATGGAATTTTAGGAAAAGTTGATGACAAGAAATATCTTAATTCTCATAAATTTCAATGATTCCTTCCATTTTTTTTAAAATCTTTAAATATTTTCAACCAAGTCAAAATTCAAAACCTACCTAATACATTTATGAGAAATATCTGAGGAGTCCGGTCTTTTTTTTAAAACTGGGATACATTTTAATGTTATAAACGCTGAACGTTATTGAGAAGCGACGAAATTTTTGAAATCGTGAGGCAATTTGAAGCCCGTAGCCTGCCGATAGTGTTGTTCAGACTCATTTCCCCGAAAATAACATTTTCCGAACTACGAAGCCACAAACTACTACAACCATGCTCTATCCTCCTAAGATGGAAAAGCAGATGGTTAAGCTTGAGTACTGCGCACAAAGTCGATCAATTTTGATCCCGGAGAGCCACAATTCAAGTTTCGGTGAAATGAAATGAGTGAGTGAGTGAGTGCGAATCATTTCACCGAAACTTGAATTGTGGCCCGCCGAGATCGAAACTGTCGGATCCCATGTGCAACACTCAAGCCCAACCACCTCCCCCTCCATCTCAGGAATACAACGCACAGTTATAACAGTTCATGGCTTAACAATTAGAATTTCGGGGAAATGAGTCTGGTCAACACTGCCTGCCGATACATTTTTTTGATTCGAAATAACTGTAAGATTTTAGGGTGTTCAACAAAATTCAAACTATTCCTGACCTAATAAACACAGTCTATACCTCATTATTTCCTACTCGTCAATCAATTGTTGGCCATATGGAAAAGCATGGCTCGTGTTTTTAGTACCGTAATTCGGGGTGTTGTTGATCAGTGGAGTGAAGTTGATCATTCCCGTACCCACATGTTTAGTCTGCCAGTAGAGCTATAATTAGATTTCAATTTTCAAAATTTCTGTGTTGTTGCATTGTCTGATAGCCGCTCTTGATTTTCCTAAATTTGAATTGACATTGGAGATAATTATACCATGAAAAAAACATAATTTTCAGGAAATGTTTTATGAACTGTTGAAGGGTTCTTCTTCAAACAATCGAGTTTTACCGAGCCCATATAAATACACCATTCAAATGAACTGTCTCATAAATTCCAGATTTCTTTTCTGAACCCAGTTTTGAATGTGAATTGAGTATAAAAAATCATTTCCGCGGATAAAATATGTTCTTTTCTTGAACAAGTCGTCAATTTCCAAGAAAATTGCCTACATTTAGGCGTTTAATGTGTTTTATTCTTTAATTCATAAACTTCAATTCCAAAATTTATCGATTTATTAACAAGTTGTAATATTTTTGAGACTTGATTCGAATTCAGTGACCCCATATTTAGTGAAAAGCATGTCTTTTTACTTTTGGAAACCTATAGTATATGATCAACTTCACCCCGGAATCAAAAAATTCACTTTTCGATTACTAAACATTATTTTTGTTATTATAACAGCATTTGGTAAAAATTCCCTCTACATTATTTGATGAACATTCATCAAGTACTGGTTTTAAAAATATTTGGATGATAATACATGCATCCCACCAGATCTTATTGACTATAACCGCTCAAAAATGATCAACTTCACCCCATTTTACGGTACTCGGTTGCAAGAACATAAGAATTCAAATGTTGTCATCATTCACTACTTACCGAGATGAGCCAGCCTCGGGCTGCAAATCTCGTTAATAAAGATAATAATAATAATCATTCACTACTTGCGGGCCACTTCACATTGCTATCCAAAATCTGTTCGCGGGCCGCACAAAATGCTCTCAAGGGCCGCAGTTTGGTGACCATTGACATAAATAAAATGACTTCAAAAAGTTGACTGTAGTAGGAACCCTAACCATAATTTGAAGCAGCATGGTTTAGATTTCGAAATTTCTTACTTACCGTTCCACGCGTGGTATCTCGCCTTTCGCCAACCAAGCAAAACAATCCTCCCTGGACCTCGCACGACTGCAGCCCCTCCTGGTGATGGTATTCTTCGATATCCAACTCTTCCTCGTCACATGCAAAAGTCCTCAGAACTGACTCACTGCAATCGATGTCGCAACAACAGTTCACATCACAGATATTGATCTGAAAACCGAATAAATGATTGAAAAATAGTTTTTTTTCGAATTAAGGACTGTGACGAACTATTTATGGAAAACCTAATGCTCTGTAATTGAATAATTTCAAAGTTCTACGAAGCATACATCCAAAAAATATTCAACTCTCAGTGTACTTTTGAATAATTTATGGTCTCTGCAACCAGAAACACGGTCTAGGGGGACTAGATGTTCAAAGCAAAAATGAACCCCGATAGTTTGAATGAGGTACTGTTCGAATTAGTGGGGGTGCCAAGGTACCGTGCATCTTTATTATTTATCAATGGGCTGACCAGACTGTAACAGGATAAAAACGGGACAAATGAAGTTCAAAAACAGGACATTTTCGTAAAAAGTTAATAATATAGGGTGCAGGAGCTACTTGGGCACTTTCATGATTCACTTTGGCATGGGGGGTTTTTCTCGGCCGAATCGTCTGAAACTGTGCAATAAGAGGCTGCTGCATAATGTGAACTGAGTTCAAGCTTATATTTTTTGCTGAATAATGAAATCAGTTATTTATGTAGTAGTGCAAATTGAATATGACATGAAGAAATGTGCATGAAATTATGGACATTTGTATAAGAAGACAAACTTCAAACATTGAGCGGTATTTTCTCTTTGAACGCTTCCCATATGGAACAGTTATGCTTTTATGAGCAATACTTTACTGCCGTAAGTCAGTCCCAACTATAAAATGTAAGAATTTTTTTGTTTTATCATAGAGACTTTTAGCCTTGAGCTGGTTCGTCTCTGAAGTATTGTGAAAATCAACTTAGAAGTTTACAAACTAGTTTTCCAGAATTTTCGAAGATGGGAACATGTTTGTATCTCAATGAAGTTTTCACAATTTGTTTCACACACCAATACCGCCCATAAAAGCATAACTGTCCCATATGAGAAACGCAGGCATTTTGAAAATAGGGCTAAAAGCTTGTCTTCTTGTCTTCTCATCTTCTTCTTCTTTCTGGCGTTTACGTCCCCACTGGGACAGAGCCTGCTTCTCAGCTTAGTGTTCTTATGAGCACTTCCACAGTTATTAACTGAGAGCTTACTATGCCAATGACCATTTTTGCATGCGTATATCGTGTGGCAGGTACGAAGATACTCTATGCCCTGGGAAGTCGAGAAAATTTCCAATCCGAAAAGATCCTCGACCGGTGGGATTCGAACCCACGACCCTCAGCTTGGTCATGCTGAACAGCTGCGCGTTTACCGCTACGGCTATCTGGGTGTCTTCTCATGTAAATGTTAATAATTTACTTGTACATTTTTGCTTGCCATATTCATTTATCACTTTTCTTGTTTCTATTGATCAGCAAAAAACAAAAACTTGAATACAATTCACGTTTTTCAGTTGCTATTTGTATTGAAAGTTCACATAGAGACTGTTATGTCTTTAATTTTCAATATGAGTTTGCACCAACTTCATATTTTTCCACAACTTTTTCAAACACAGTATAGATATTTGTTGCAAACGGTCATTAAATTATGATGGGAACCTCATGACAGAGATTTGTACGACGTATAGTCAAAACTAAAATAGTATATGCAAATAACTTTTTCTCATGATACAATAATTGTAAAGCATGTTCTCAAACTATAATAACATTCGAAGGATCAAAATAAAGCTCTTTGAGAAAATACAGGACTTCGAATTTCCGAGGTATAGTTCGACACAGTCCTTACACGAATTTACCCACCTTGAGGTCACATTTACAGTAGTAGCCGGAGGGAACCTTCTTCGTGAGACGTCCTTCTTTTGGCTGCTCAAACGGAGCTATTTCCGTAGTGGATGTTGGCGGACTAGTTGTTGATGTCGTTGTCGGTGCTGTAGTTGCATTTTCCTCTTTTTTGGTTACCGCAAGTGTGGTTTGTGCTGTTGATGTACTAATGGTTGTTCCTAAAACGGTGTCATTACCAGGAGTAATAGTCGTCGTATCATTATTTGGCTTCTGATTGATTTTGGACACATCAATTTTAACAAATTTTTGCATGTGAGCATCTTGGTCACCTACGACTAGTGCAATTGTCCAAACAAAAATCAATCCGATTCTACCGCAACTCCACGCCATTTTCAGCAAAGTTTTTAAATATTAACATCAATTCCAATTCGACACTCCCAGACGACTTGGTGAGCAGTTTATACCGCTCAATCCCCGAAAACACTATATCACTCTTGGCAACAGTAAACCCCCCGGTGTGGAACTTCTCCCGAACCGTATCGAAAAACCTGGCCGACGAAACTTTCCACGTTGCCACCCGCACTCGCTGCAGTCCCGGTTGCGTAGGCACAAACGCAAACCCGTACCCCACGGGCCAATAGTTCTCAAACGAATTCAGCGCGTACACTTCGATGTGAATCTTGGGCCAACCCTGAATACCCCGGCAAGCCAGGTGCAGATCGATCGGGGTGCCAAAATGGGACCTATGTCCTACACGGTCAGCACTGGTACTACTCTGTCCCTCCGAATGGCCCTCGATCACCTTCCAGCACGAGCCAAACTGGACACTCCACCGGCAGAACAGGTTCGGTTCCTCGAAGTCGGACGCGTGACACAGCTCACCGAGGATGTGTAGCTCAGCCATTGAGCTGCATAGTTGCGATTAGTTTGTGAATATGTGGTTTGTGGTGAAAATGAATTAGAGAGCAGTATCCTTAACCGTATCCATGTATCACTTATCAGTTTTAGGATATCGTTTTCAAGTAACAAGTTTCATCAAAGTGACCCAAACATATCGTTGCTATGGAAACCGCATACATATATCGTTGTCATTGGCAATAGATATTCCACGCGTGATGGGTGAAAGGGAGCACGTGTTTCTCTAGCTTTGAAAAGCAGATCCTGTACCGTGATGCATCAATACCCGGACGCTTAAGGTGACACAGTTCGAACTCTAATATGTGTGTTTTGTTTTAGGAAATTCTTAATGTAATATTGTTCAATTCATTATTTCAAGCAAGATCTTTACGAAAGTGAGGAACTTTTTGGTAAAAACCATGATTTTAATATGAAAATCATTCAAATGTCTTGTCTATAAATCCGGACACCTGACGGAAACGATGTCTTTAAATCCGGACACTTTTGAATCGATATCCGGACATCGGTATTATAGTATGTGATATTCGTTCAATTCAAATAAAATCATATCAACACACAATGAAATATCAATGTTTAGTAAACTTGATGTCCACGTTTGCCCCACAATTTCAAAAAGAATGGCATGTTTGTAATATACATTCCCGTGCAAAAGTTTGGGTTCACCCCCTAAAAAACATACAAAACTGTTCTGTCCATATCTCTGTGATTACACGACCAATTGAAACTCTCTAAGCCGCATTCAAAAGGCAAAGAGTTATTCTTACTTCGTTTGTATTTTTCCAAAAACATTTTTTGAATTTTGCATACTAAATATTTACTTAAAGTTGTTATATTTTTCAAAAAACACAGTGAAAAATCATATCTAATTTCTTCAGCATTGGATCGACCAAAATTTTAAATCAAAGTGTCATTAGAATCGCAATCTTATATTCTTTGAAGAGACCCCACGAAATTTTGGCGGAAAAATCTGGAAAGTATTCAAAATCAATGAAACAGTCAGTCAAGTCATCGTGCAAAAGTTTGGGTTCACCCCTCAGTATGATGCAAATCGTGCAAAAGTTTGGGTTCACCTGAGCCGTACAAACATCATTTTTGTCAATATCTCTGCCATTTTTCACCCGATTTCAATAGTTTAAAGCTTTTATGAGCACAAATAATGGCGCGTACATGATTGGTTTGAGATTTCACAGATTTAAGTAAGTTCCAAACTTTTGCACGATGACTTGAATGACTATTAATTTTGAATAGTTTTCAGATTTTTCCGCAAAAAATCGTAAGCGCCCTTCAAAGAATATAAGAATACGATTCTAATGACACATTGTTTTAACATTTTGGTCGATCCAATGCTGAAGAAATTAGCTATGTTTTTTGAAAAATGTCACAACTTTAAGTAAAAAAATAGTATACAAAGTTCAAAGAATGTATTTGCAAAAATACATACGAAGTAAGAATAACTTTTTGCCTTTCGAATGCGGCTTAGAGAGTTTCAATTGGACGTGTAATCACAGAGATATGGACTGAACACTTATTCATGTTTTTAAGGGGGTGAACCCAAACTTATGCACGGGAGTGTAAGTGGTTTGATTACCTGAAACGAAGTTCATGTTGCTTGAACTGCACTCGATGTGGCTCGAAAAGTTTTTTTTTTCTCTTACTTGTGTTTCTAAAATCTCACTCGTAATCCCGGACAGTCTTTTAAAACACCGATAAATATATATTTCCAACTTATTTTATAACAAACGATATTTGCGCGTTAATCCATCGTAAAATTTGAGTTGGAGTTGGACCACGACGAGATAACGTCCAACACGAACAAATTTTTTGTTTTTATTTTTTTTTAATTATTTGACGATGGTTACTAGATCAGAAATAAATGTTAAATGATTAATATTGTTAAAAGTAAAATGAGTAAATAAAAACCAAACATATTGTCACTTAATTTTAACTTTAATCTATTAATGGCACCAGAGTGTCCGGATTTTGATTCACCACGGTATAGGTTGTGGTTGGGAAGGGTAAAGGCATTAATTCCCGCCTCATTACTTGTTTTAGATCCATTTGTACGTTTCTAGTTAAGTTCTTGATGGACGACATTTGTTCCAAATTTCATATCATTAGCTCATAGCACTGCGGAACATGTTTTTGTCTCAAGCATCAAAATACCGCTATTTACTTAATTAAGGGTTGCTGAAACCATTGCCGTTTTCAAAAATATCATAGCACGTATAGTTTTTTAGATATTGGCTGTTAAAAATGCGAAATTTGACTATATCATCCTACAGAATTCAAACTTTATGTGTATCACAATACTTATCAGCAACGTTCATACTACTATCGATGCTCAAAAGTTATTTTTTGGTGTTTTAGAAAATTATTGTATTTTGCCATGTACGGGAAACGAAGAGTTTTGTATGGAGACTGCAAGCGTGTTGAAAAAATCGATTCAATCTAAATTTTGTCGTGCAATTTCAACCAAATTATATCTGAAATGAAAGTTGAAGACCTATTTTGCATGCTTGCTGAATTAGATCACAAAAAATATCGATAAATCATACCTTAAATTTCATATAAACATCAATTAAACCAGTGTTTGTGACACGCAGGGACATTTCTGAGAGCGGCATCAGATTCAGCGACTCCAAATCTACTAGAGACACATAGTTTAATCCTTGAGATAAGCAAAAATGTCATTTTAGTTACGCAATGTAGTTAGTGCTCTTCTGTTACGAAGCATCAGAAGGTATCCTACCATTCACTCGATGCAAATCCTTATTATTATTGAAGCTTTGCAGAAGCAAATTTACAGTTTTCTGCTGAAATTTCAGTTCGCTTTGCTGAAGTGTTCTGCAAATTCTGCTAACCACCAGCAACATTAGACTAAATGTGATATATTTTCATATGAAGTGGAACTGGAGATTTGCTTTTTCAAATACATAGGGTAATGATTGATGATTACAATGATATCCCGTGAGGCCTTAGAGTTGAATAATTATTCACAGCCGAACAAAGATAACAAGATAACAAACTATGTTTTTTCGTTAAATGTGGGCAACTAAACTCAAGCATGAAAAACCTCAAGCATGAGATATGAAACCATGAAAACTAAGAAGATTGAGATCAATAAAAAAAATCTGATGTGAATGGAAGAATTCATCAAATTTATTTTAAATCGATTAAAATTACATTTGAATTGACGCAAACAACTAAAATTGAATCAAATTCTATGAAAAACTGAAATACAGTATGGAATTGATTATCCGGAGAATTGATATTTTTTTCACTTCGGATGATCAAATCCACCGGATAATCGAATCATTTTATTTTTCAATCAAAAAATGAAACATATTTCTTTGTTATTTTATTTGTGTTATGCAGTGGCGTATTCAGAAATTATTTATGGGGAAAAAGGGGTACTTGCGAATTGAGTTGGTCTTTCGATTTAAAATATATAGCCAAAATATATTGGTTACCCTACTTGGGAAAACCGTTCATTATTTCCAGGCCAAAATTTTCGGATAAATCCTAAGATATTTGAAGGACCTTTTGCAAAAAATTTCGGGGACTTTCTTGCATGATTTGCAAGAGAATCATTCGATTTTTTTTATTGAATTGATCATGACTTGCGAATTGCTGGCGAAATCACGTTAGAATAAGTAAAGTAGTCTAACGCCCATTTCAAAGCAGAAGGACAAGAGTGCTAGCTTCAAAGCTTACATATTCCTTAGCAGATATCCAGAATAAGTCAAACAAAATTGAATTTTCCTTGATCTTTGTTGTGTTCTATGCGGAAGTTATTCTTCACAGATTTGGAATAGGATCTTTACTGGATTTCGTGATAAATGTTTATCAAATTCCTTTTTAAAAACAGACATTCGTCGTAGAAAAACTTGACGAACTGCTGGTCAAATCTTTGATATTTAGATTCCTGGGCATTTTATAGACAAGTTTTTTTTAATCTCAAAATCAGATCATTGACATAACAATGTATCACTACACTTGCTATCAGGAGTGTAGTGAAATGATTTTCATAAAGGCTTATTGAAATTTGAAAGAAAAATCTAGTTTTTAATTTTCGATTATTGCTGATGATTGGATAACAGGGAGTAGACACCTGGGAAGACCTGGGAAAACCTGGAATTATCAGGAAATTTCGGTCACACACAGGGAAATTATTTTGAAGCAGTAACACATGGTGGAATAGGGTAGTATATGTCGTTTTTGTGCTCTTTCGTCTTTGGCGTCTGTCAATAGATAATGATCTATTTTCTTTGCTGTTGACCTTCATCGTGCTGTGATTGAATGCAGATACATCTGGCCTAGTTTGGGTAGGACTACGATTTGGATCTGATAATCTTCAGCATAACTGAACGGGAACGGTAAACTCTTTGGGCCTTCCTAAGTTTAGTGAAAAAGTCCGCGGCTACAAAGCAAAGTCATGCTGAAGATGTCTGGGTTCAATTCCAGGACGGTCCAAGACCTTGTAGTAATAGAATTTACCTTGACTTTTTTGGGCATAGAGTATCGTTGTGCCTGTCACACGATATACAAATTCGGAAATGGTAACTCTGGAAAAGAATTGCTCATTGAACGCTTAGCTGAGAAGGCTCTGTCCCAGGAAGGACATTAATGCCAAGAAGAAGAAGAAAAAAAGTTAATTGTGTAAGATAGTAAGATTTTGTGTAAGAAAATGAGAAATAATTTGTTTGACACGTAAGAAATCTATACCCCCCTCTCCCCATAACTTCTTTTGTAATTAATGGACGGCCCCCAAGAAGGGTTCAATGCTGGAATTCAGGTCTAGCTTGGAAGAAGTTGGAAGAGTCTTAGTTCAACTAATGCAGAATCGCAAGTATAACGAGGTTCTTTGATCAGCTAAAGATGTCATCACCACTAACTGAAACTCGTTTCAATCGTTTTTAATTTATTTATTCCGATCGTCCAATTTGTTTCACTTTGTTTCAATACCGTTTCAACGCATTATCATTTGCATTCGCTATCTGATTCGTACGATCACTTATTCGCTTCCCTTTCGTAATCCTAGCTGATTTGTGTGGTTTGTAAGGGTTTTTAACCTTTCTGTACTTGGTTGTTTGTTTGGATTCATTTTTGTTTTGAGGGAATAATGCAACATGTTTTTTCGGATATGACATCGAAACAGGTGGCTCAATAATGCCAGGTGATGTTCATTTCTTTTTTTTTTGCTATATGGATTGGCTCAGATGGTGTTAATTAATGTTTGGTCTTGGTGCAGTAGGATATTTTTGTGTTTTTAAATTCCAACGTGAGTTTGAAAAAAAGAGTAGTGGTATGTATACATTTTAATTGGTATCAGCTGGTTCGACAGAAAGATTCACTAACAGTTTACACTCAATGTGTGTCACTAACTGGTTTCAGATTGTTCTACAGATGTAAGTAGTTTCTTAGTTTAGTCAGCTATTGTTTTGGTTTAGTTGCTGTGGCGTATAAAAATACTTGTTCATCTATCTCTTTTGAACTGCACATCCCTGGCTGTCGACTGTTTTGGTTTCTGGCGGTTTGTTTTTCTCCAGTCATCTGAGTTTCACTGTACATTTCCTTCGAGCGATTTTCATTTGATGCATTGTTTCGTTTCCTCTCCTTCTCCATTTGATGATCTGTTCCCTTTGAATTTTAGTTAGGATTACCGCTCAAAACATTTCTCAATTTTTTAATTCTTATGTTTCAGGGTGTACCCAATTTTTACTAGTTTACAATTGTGTTTTGTTTTGTTGAGTTCTTTGTATGTCGTCTTCTGTAATATTTTCGATTTATGTGGCTTGTATAGGTTGATTTTAAGTTCGAAATTGAAACCAAATATAATGCAAAAGTGGTATTTGTGTTTTGTATAAAATTTGGTTAGCTGCTTTGGATGATATTGCTTGTGTAGTTCATTTTTATGAGAAAAAGTTTGTTCGAAATGGTAATGAATACTAATCTAACACAGTCACTATGTTTGTAGTTTGATAGGTCTTCAATTGTACAAATTGAGATTTGAATCATAGTAACATTCTTTAGAAGTAGATGAAAAACCCGTATTTAGTACTATACCATTAAATTCCACTAGAGTTTGTATCGTTTGACTTATTTAGTCGAGTCTAGTAGACGACACTGAAGACGGCCTTACAGTTGAGATTGAAATACGCGTATCTGTCAAAGGATACAAACTCTAGTGGAATTAAATGGTATAGTACTCAATTCGGTGTTTTCATCTACTTATAGATATTCTACTAAACAGCTCGAAGATTTATTATCATTCTTTAGAATCTCAATAATTTGCAAGTGCGGTAAAAAAACAAGATAATTAGTATGACATTTCGAACACATTTCAAAAAATTCAAAAAACATTTCCGATTTTTCTGCGTTGTGCCTACCTTACTACACATCCAGTGACTGTAATTAGTTTCTATTAATTTTATCATTTTGTATTTGTATTTGAATTGTAATTTCGATAAAATGACGTGCTAAATTTAACATTTTTCGTACGTAAACTATATACCTGAACATATCTTTCGTGAAATATCAAATATGATAACAAAAAAATAAATGAGGTTATCTGATTCACTAACCGGTATTGTTTGTTTGGCTTTCAATGCTATAGATTGAAGATGTAGATTTTGTCATATGTTACTACTCGCTTTCCTAGAAAGAACTTTGCTTGTGGATTCCTGCGTTTTGAACCTTAGTTGAAAAGTTGTTTTTTTTTTACAATTTCATATAACAATTTCCGTTTTAAAGTCAGTCATAAAACTTGAAAGTATATAGCCTTTTCCATTTCCTCAAGAACATTCCAGAAAAGATTCCCTCAAGAAAACGCCCCTAGAAATTTCTTCTGAAATTTCTCGAGTTATTCTTTTTACAGAACATTAAACTGCCTTGTATTTATTCAAAATATTATCTAGGAATTCCTATGGGGGTTTCATGAGAGTTTTAGGGTTTCCTCCAAAAGTGCTGAAATTTCCATGATTTTTAGCAATGATTCCTTCAGAACTAATTTTAGGAGCTCCCGTTCAAATGCTTCGGATAAGACTAATACAGATCTTGTAAGCTACACAAATGTTCCAGCAATTCCTCCAAGAAAGTTTCAATCGAATCATCGAATCATTTCTCCACAGATCTGATCAGAAATTTCAGCGCTTTTTTTTTTTCAAATTCGCTCTTAAGAGTTGTAAAGATTTTTTTGAAGGTTCTTTAACAAATTTTCCAAAAATTATCACTGTATTTACGTTAGAGATGTGCAAAACGGCTCTTTTTAATGAACGGGTTCAATCCGGATTACTCACTTTAGTGAAACGGATCTTTTGAACGGTTCAGTGGCTCAGCGGCTCGTAAAGGAAGAGCGAACCGAGCGAACGGATCCGTTGGTTCATTCCGTTCTTCTGCTTCCTCATTTTTCGTACATCGAGTGGACATGAACGCCACATTGAGCTGATTTCCCATCCCCGACCCTAACGAAAGATGCAAAACTATGCGTTTCGCCGTTCAGGTGAAAATTTTCTCTCTTTATCCTTCATTTGCAAGTGGGCGGGGCAAATTTGTCTGCCTATTCTGAGAGCGCTGAGAGCACGAAGAAACAGCAAACTGCGCTGGCATGTGTGGCGTGGCGGGCAAAACAAGACACGTGTCAAGCGTTATAAAAAGCTGAAATACGAACGAAAGAG
The DNA here is from genome assembly GCF_002204515.2 of Aedes aegypti. Classification (NCBI taxonomy): domain Eukaryota; kingdom Metazoa; phylum Arthropoda; class Insecta; order Diptera; family Culicidae; genus Aedes; species Aedes aegypti. The sequence goes on along the minus strand of NC_035108.1, from coordinate 68,556,774 downwards.
CATAGGAGAAAAGAGTCTGTTCTTTCTTTTCACGGGTCACTTTTTATCTGATCCGTTGAGAACCGACTCTCACCAAAAAAGAGCCACGGATCACTCGTTCAATTGATTGAATCGGCTCTTTTGAACGGTTCCGATTCATTTTGCCCATCTCTAATTTACGTTAAGGTTTTATTCAATAACTTTTAAAAGAATAAAATAATTTTTTGATGATTTCTTCATTTTTTTAGGAATCACCTTAACCTTCCAGTCATCGCGTGGTTGACCACCGTGAGAACCACCACGCTGCTGTTGTGAACGAAAAGCGAGGTTTTTTCATCAGTGTAGTACAAAATACAACAGCGCAACAACTGAAGTGTTAAGGTGAAGGTGAATCGAAGCCCAACCTCAAATTTTCAAGAGCACAAATCTGCTGAACCAAACATCCGTTGAGGATGAAAACTTAATCGATTGGTCACTAGCTGGTGGTACGGTTCTTCAGATTTGTGCTCTTGAAAATTTGATGTTTGGCTTCGATTCATCTTCACCTTAAAGAGCCTTACTTGTTTCTCAGAACTACATCTGCTCTAGGGAATCTCACAGGATTTTAATTAGAAATGCAGATTTTTCCAAAGATCTTCCTGATTTTTAAACAAACTTTTATTCAAAATTATTTCCAAAGATTGAAGGAGCAATTCATTGAAGATTTTCTAACGGAATTTCTCCAAAAACTCTTTTAGGTTTTCCTCTAGGAATTTTCTCAAATTTTCTCCAAGGTACCTTAATTCACGGTGTAGTTTATTATTGGAAAGAAGTTGATCATTCCCGAATTCCCATGTATAGGCCTCCAAGCGCAAAACAAAACATACTGTTAGCCAAGATGTGTTCATTGTACTCTGACAGAGTGAACCCGCCTTCGGTCTATACTTCGGTAGCGCACCTAGTGAGTAGATAATAGATTTACAGATTCATCACATGCTACTGTTTTGAAGAATATTATTATTTTCTTGGTAAAATATGGTCAACAGCGAAGTTATTATTTGGAAAAGGTAGAAATATCAATTTTTTTTGTAGGAATAGCAGTACTGCCCATAACTGCATTTTTTTTTCTTTCTTTATTAACGAGATTTTTAGCCCTGGGCTAAGTTCATCTCGGGACCAACGGCTTTACTTCCCTTCCGAAGGAAGTCGTCACTACAAATTTTTTGTCAGTGACTATCTCGGGGATGGGATTCGATCCCAGGTCCTCGGCGTGAGAGGCGTGTGTCCTAACCACTACACCAGGTCCGTCCCCAACTGCATATTTGTAACATTCGACAAAAGTAGGAATTGAGTGCATGGGATACCAAGTTTGCATTTTATTTCAGTATGGGAGGAAACTAAAATTTCAAAAAATCACTAAGAATTAAAAAGTGCTTATTTGAGGCTGTAATTTTGTTCAACGCATATTGGGTGAATAGTCAGAAACTAATTCTGATAGAAATTTCATCGCTACTGCATTATGAGGCTCAATGTGACTGTTATGCGGTTACAATCGCCAATGTGACAAAACAACTTGCAGGCAAGCATGCAAGATAAGTACTAAAAGTAGTACACTCATTGTTCCGTTTCAAAAAACTTTTGTGTGCTTCCGTCGACGTCGAGAGCAACTTGGAAAACTTTGGCAGCCTGGAGGAGATGAATAGCCAGTTTGGAGATTGAATTTGGACAGTATAGTCGTTTGGTGCTGTGGTTCTTTGGGTTCTCTTTTATGTTCGGCATGATCTTCCGAATAGTGATAGTGAAGTAATAGGGTCCTAAAGCTCTGTCTCAATTTTAGTGCCAAACGCTTAAGTTTATGCCAAAAACACATGTTTACTCAATTTTTTAATGTTTTTCATTTGTTTAAGTACAAAAAAAAAAAAAACATTTTTTTATGTTTTATAGATTTTGTCACACCCCTCGGTTTAAACTCAAAATTTGAGTGTATTTTGTTTTCCGTGTCCCTTCCGAAATGTCAGATATGAACAACCCCAGTGTCGACTAAGCGAACGTCAAACATGATCTCAAGTGTCAAGGTTCATTTATGAATCCAATTTTTAAATTTAAGTTTTAAGGTGAAACATCTCGGAATCCAAAGATGGCCGGCATAATGGCCGGCTTGTGCCCCTACTCACGTTTTTAAAGGCACTAAACTAGAGAAATAGTTGGCAAACGTTTCTGATCTTCTTATTTTAAACTTTCTGCTAGTGCACAAAGTCAAAATAAAAAGTGCACTGATGTTGGATGCTTTCTCCGTGAGATTTGTGCCTTTGAAGTTTCAGTGCAATCTTAGATTTTGATTCCAAGCTGTTTCACCTTAATATGATATATCCGTTATTTGAGCGGGAAAAATTGCTAAAGTAGTTGCAGTAACATGCTCTTTCGTGTTATCAAATGAAAACGAGATTTCATTAAACATTTTAGGACCCTATTGAGCCATATTGAAAGGTAGAGTGAAGTTCTGGAGAGATCATCTGGCAGTGAGATTGTAAAAAAATTGTGAAAGTGTAATATTTAAATTGATTTGAAAGGAGAAAGTATAGTGAGTTCCAGAGTGACCGTCCAGTGGTTCGACTAATGCCTAATGCCTAATTCGGATCGAAATGGCTGATTCCAACATCTTTGTTCTGAATTCGTTTGTTTTATATCTTATCTTTCGTTAAAATTGAGATCCGGATTGTAAAAGCACTAGTTTTAGGTTGGAAAATCAAGTTTTTGAGGTTAATTTTATTGACAATTTGGTCTGAGCAATTTTTGCGCTTAAAGGCTGTTTTGTTACTGACAAGAAAAGGAATCGCCTATTTCGTGGCTTGGAAAATTTCTTCTTAGAAATTGTCCAGAAAATTACATTTTTCAGACCTCAATACGCAGTTGAGAAGAAATGCCATTTCAAAGGGGGCTCTCTGTAGGAAATTTCTTGACCGATTCAGTCAAGGAATGTCTTTACTTTTCTTGAGCGATATAGTATACTTAGCTCAAATAAGAAAACGTATCGGAATATTTTTCGCTACTTCTAAAAATATCATCGTGTAGAGAAATGTATTATGTACCATATAGTATCATTAAATTTTAAACAATACTTCATTTAATCGGTTTATAAAATAAATCTGTGATGTAACTTCATTAGGGCCTAACTGACATAAGCGATTTCTTTTCTTCGATCCTCTCTTTGGTCAATAACTTCGCTTAATTAGATAACTCCTGTTCATATTTGAAAACAAAATTTCTGTAAATCTGCCGGTCAAGCAGTATACTGAATTCTCATACTAAAAACAATGTCTGGTCAAATTTTCAGCTAATTTGATAAAGATTTCAGTATTCTTCAAGTTAAAAATGTGTTTTAGTGCTGATTTCAAGCTTTGAAAAATCATAGCTAGCATGTGGAAAATCAAAACCATTTGCTATTATCACTATTTGATAGCTAATTCAATTCTGTTCAAGTTTGTCAAACACGCAAATAAGATTAAATTGAGTTTAAACATTGTTTGATCATGATTTGTTCTCCACAGTACCCAAAAATTACAATTTTCTGAATGTATTGGTAGAAAAACACACATTGACATTATTTTTTCAGACCCTAGTCAACAGGAATCGAACGAAATAAATCTATGAATTCATTAACCATCAACAGCTGACATGTTGCTTTAGGCAATAAATTACAAAAAATGCCCAAAGATCGAACACCGCATCGCAACCTGGTGATAGTTAATTCACGCATGAGAACACTCCCTAAAAATAGTGATTTTCAAGAACCTTGAATCACAAATCTCAACCAAACTATGTTAAAACTTACTCCAATCATAAAAATGTGTTCGATTTTCGATAATTTTTGGTGTTACGTTTGATAGTTATGAATTTTTAAAGCTTGAAATTAGCTCAGAAACACATAATTGACTTGAAGCACACCTAAATTATCTCCAAAATGACTGAAATTTTGACCAGAAGATCATTTTGATATAAAAATCAAAGTATTGGTTGACTGGGAAATTTCCAGACAAATGAATAGGTCTACTCTGCAATATTTCTTGTTAATGAAGCAAGATATAGTGATTCTTCATCCTACATCACAAAAATATGTTACAAAAAGAGAATCAGTTTCCTGCATTAACGATGAAGAAGAATCGATGAATGCAGATAAGAAGTTTTGCGAAAAAGTTACACGTCTTCGAAGAATCGAACTCACGGCTCCATGATCTCTAGTTAGGGGCGTAGGGGTAGCCACGAGAGGACACATCAATTTGTCCATTTAATGCCATTACAAAGAATATGTAATGTTTAGTTTTTCGGTACTTTTATTTGAATTTTGACAGGTTTGCACATTTTCCAGTGACAGTTGGTGACAGGTTCCATTGACTTTTGGGAGCTCGCAATCTAAGCTAGCTGCCTCCTCTCTCTCAGCTCTCGACCTAATATTTTTCGATATCGATAAGTACTACAGTACTAATTTCGGAGATCTACAAGCGTTTTCGAGTTTTTCAAGAGCTTGGTGCAAGACTTTGTTGCGTAACATGCAAAGTAGAGGTTTATACATGATATGGAAGATCAGTTCTTGTTATCTGTGCTTTTACTTACAATTGTTTGGCAAATTTCAATTTACTTGGGCATTTTATGACTATTTTCTAATTGAAAAACTGCCAGGCGAGAGTTCTTTTTTTTGTTAGTTTCAATGTCCTGTGTTTAATTAAGATTGAAACCGCTGGTCAGTGAATACCAAATAGATTTTTGAAACAAAAAAGTCAAAAGATGATAAAAAGATGATAAAATATTTACTATGAGAATGATCTTACATCTTGTATAAGAGAAATTCCGAGTGTATAACTTGCTGAATACCCATCTGTTTATTGATATCAATGCAAAGCTGCAATGGTCCAGTGAAGAGAAATCAACTGTGGCAGATAATGTCTGAACATGGTTTTCTGGCGGAACTATTTAAACTTGTACGTGCAACTTTAGATGAACATGTTTCTTAGCATTGCGGACGATATCAACCTCACTGGAGTCGATTGTAGGCCTTCGTACTTCTGAACAGAGTGAAAACGACGAAAGGTTTGACCATCAATCTACCTAAACTAAGTTCATGGTTGCAGATAGAAATGGAGCAAGACCTAGTTGTGTTGTGCTGAGATAGAAAAAAAATCGAAAATAATACTTAGCAAGCAATTGTTGATAAGTTTGTGGAAGACAATGAATACGAAGGTTGCACACAGTGATAAAAGTCCTGGGAACCCGAGATTTTCTGGGCAACAGGAGAAATATCGTCTAAAATCGATGACGTAGTATATCACCTACGCAAGATGCTTTCCTAGGGAACGTTATTTATTCTTGGCACTTTTGAATATCTTCACCAGAGGTTTTCCGACAGCTAGGGTAACCAATATAATTTGGACCCCCTTGGCCATTTTCCTGCAAATTTCCCAGTTTAAATCGAAAGACCAGGTCAATTTGCATGCTATTTAGGAAGATAGGACTATTCCGCACTTGCATCAACCGTTTGTACAAAGAAAATGTGTTTATTTTATCTGAAATTAATTTAATTTAATCGGTGCATCCATGCAACCGTTACACCACGTTACACACAGAAATTGAAGCCGTCAGAAATTTTTCAAGTAGGGTGCCGGTACCAATGGTTGTAATGTACCAGTAGATTGGACTATGGAATAAAAACCACATTTTTCGATAAAAACGACATGTGTTATTTTTGGTGGATAGATCGCCTCTAGTTTAGCCGATTTGCCAAATTTCAGCTTTTTATTCTATCAAAAAGTCATATAAATAATTAAGTTAACGCAAAAAATTTGCTCCCTTGCACCAATAGTGGCCGTCGTGTTCCAGTAGTGGATCAACGGATGGAAGCAGTTTTTAAAATGGATGTATAAAAATGAAGAAAAGTCCCAGAGGTGATCTTTATTCTTCATTCGAAAGATATTAATTGCTGTTTCGAGGGAAAAATGTAAAACCCATGTAAAATGTTACCATTTTGTTCAAAATTCCTTGTATCATTCCCGAACGTCTACTACTGGAGCACTAGCGCAACTACTGGAACACGTGTACCAATAGTGACTCAAGCGATTTTATGTTAAAAAATTAGTTTTATCACTATTTTTATATTTTTCCCATATAGTAGAGGTTGAAATCTTTCTGTTGACGCCAAAAGATCTCTGTTAAGGCTTTTCGTTATTTTGTTATGATTTTTTAAAGCTTAGGTAGTCCACCAATGGCACCGGCACCCTATAAACAAAAACTTTTTTCAAATTTCTGGACAAACAGCGTAGAATTTCTTCGGTTTTCCATTGTCGATCGATTGATTAGACTATGGGCAAGCATATTATACAACCAGTGTCATGGACTTAGTTGCCAAAAGATAAATAATGCCGGGGGTCCAAAATATATACTTTGAGGGTCCAAAATGTATTGGTGTGTCCAAAATAATGAAAAACAGTGCTTCACAATTCAATTATTTTCGAGGTTTTTTTTCATCCTACATGACCTTTTGGGCATTTTTATCTCGTAGAGGAAGTTTTTCTCTACATTTTGACTTATTCTTTGACTTTGTTACGCTGTGCAATTAATAAATTGGGACACAAAACTAAAATCACTTTCTTAGGGGGTCCAAAATACGACCGTTACCCTATTACCTACCAAATTTCATCGGAATCTATAAGACAGTAGCTGAGAAACTGCGGTGGGCGTGAAGTGGGTGATAGGATCTAATAGGAGACCTGATTGTACAAAAAAATTAACCCCAAAGTGAGTATTGGAGAAGCCAAGTTGTTCGTTACTGACCACGTCCTTGCAAGAATCAATCTTGGATGACAACATTCAGAGTTCTATCTACCCCGCGTAGCCTAGTGATAAAGTCCGTGTCTGGTTTGGTTCCCATTCGGTACAGTATCTTTTATTGATGAAAATTTCCTTAACTGCGCTGAACATATAGTATCATCGTGCCTGCCACACGATATACGGATGCAAAAATGGCAAAGAAATCCCTTAGTTAAGAACTATGAAAGTGCTCATAAGCACATAAAACTGCGAAGTAGGCTCTGTCCCAGCTGGTACCTAATGTCAAGAAGAAGAAGAAAGCCTCTTAGCCTTAAGGCGACACGGGAGACCGTGTTATTTTCCCTATCTTTCGTCTCACTCTAAAAATTATCATCAAAACTTTGTGGAAGCAAATCTCGAGTTTTAGTGAACCGATGAAGCTGAACATGTATTGGGTTGTGCACTACATATATAGAATCATAGTGATTCATTTTCGCATCGATATATGGAGTGGTTCTTGGGATTTGCTTCTTGAAATGGATAGGATGATTATGATGACGTCCCGTGCGGCCTTAAGAGTAGCCCGTCAATCGTTTTGACAACAATGATGATTTTTCAGCTTGCATTTCAAAGTGATAAAACTCAGTCTTGATAGTTTATATCGTTTATATTGACTTGAAAAAGTAACACTGCACGCGTTAACATGCATAAAGCATGCTGATACTTTTTCAGCTGTGTCAGTGCAAAACCAACTGATTTTTTGATTCAAAATCGCGAGATGAATTAGCAACAATCATCAACGACGCGTACAAATTTCAATGACGGACTACTTCGCCTTAAGTGTCATAGATCTCTTCGATTATTTAGTATTACAAGCATTTTCTTTGTAACAACAATCGTCACTCATACATGGGTCGTTGCTTTATTTTTCTTGGCATTACGATAATTGTCCTATACAGTCTCACTGCGTGGAATATGAAGAAAAGCATAATATATCGAGGGTAATTTGGTTCATTTTCATTTTATTCGGTGAAATTTCAAAATCGTAGTCAGTAGCATATGACAAAACTAAACTAATTAAACAGAAAATAAGGAAAACCCGTGCTTGAATTCTGTTTTGCTCTGTTCGACATTTCGTTTTTTTTTGCTGTGATTTGTTTGAGTATAATTCTTTCTCCTAATAATTAGTTTCTACAGAACAGAGTCATTTCTTTATATTAAATTCAATTAGCTGCTAGTAAGGAACTAAAACAAAGCTTCACTTTTCACAAGATGCTTATATAGTTGCGCAGTATGTGTATGTATGTAATATACGCGTGTGTGTGTTTGTGTTTATTCTTATATCTAGTCATGATCACACACACTAACTATTTACACTGTCAACTTTGAGAGATGCCACAGAAACTATTTCTGGTCACTTCCCTTCGCCCTTTGTGAACTGCAATTTATTGCTATAGATGATTGTTTTCAACTACTACTTCTTAGTGTACTAAGAACTACGAGCACTCTCGCTTTCACTTATTCGCTTTCTCGTCAACCCTCACACTGCTACTTCTACCTACATAGAAAATAAATTAGAATCCAAAGAGTCACGCTGCTCTCTCATCATCTCATCGTCCTAGCAGTCTATGTCGTTTCTGTTGGTCGCTACGCGACAGCTTACTACAGTTTCTATACACGTGTAATTTATGTAATGTATTGCATGATGATCAAAAGGGTAGCCAAGACTCTAACCCCCGCCTCCGCTTTTGCTGACAAACTCGTGCAGGATGTCGCACGCCATCTCGATGTTGTTGCGGGAAATACCGAGCGCCGTGATGACGTTCTCCTTGGAGTAGCCTTCCTGCATCAACCGGGCGATATACTCCAGGTTGATGTTCTCGTAGGGCACGTTCGTATTGTTGTTGTTGGCTGCGGCAGAACCGTGCGCACTGCCGGACGCAGCCATTGCCGCAGCCACAGCGCTGCTGCTCAGGTGGTTATTGTTGCTCGTTGTGCTCGACCCGTTGCAATCCGTCGTGGAGGTCGCAGTCGACGAGAGGTGCACGTTCTCGTAGAGGAGTGGGTTGGTGCTGTCGGATTTGGTGGCGGCTGCGGCCAGAGCCGCCGACAGCTGGGAAGTGGTGATTGACTTGGAAGGCGGTTGAGGAGTAACCTTAGCGTTGATGGTGGCGTTGTTTGCTGGGAGCGACTGGTGTCGCTGGTGTTGCGGGTTGGTGCCTTGGATAGTTGCGCAGGATTGTGGCTGTTGATGTTGTTGCTGCTGGTGTCTTGGCTGAGGTTGCGGTTGCTTTGGAGTATGATGAGGTTGCGGAAGGATGGGCTGTGCTGGTTGATAGATGGTTACCTCATTGGACAGGATTCCATTGATGTTGGTGCTGATAGAGGTTGGTTTGAACTGGTAAACGTTGCTTGTACTGGTGAGGACTAGATTGTGATCATTTTTGTCATCTACTTTGAGGATGATGGGTTGACGAGCTTCCAGTGGCCGGGTGTCGATGATCCCGACGATGGTTTCAGCGGGTCCGACGATTACTTTGTCTAGATCCTCTTGGTTGAAGGGATCTGGTTCGGGGGGTTTTGGAGGAGCAGTAGTGTTATTACAAGGACAAGGTTCGATGGGAGTCTGGTGCTTTGGGACTGGAGGGGGATTGGTTTTAGGGACATGGTTGTCGATGCGGATAGCACTTGAGAGATTCTCTGAACTGCGACTGAGATTAAGGCTGGTTGCAACCTGATTAGAGAGGTTGCAAAGACTAGATGCTGAATTGATTTGGTTCTGGGTATTGCGTGCTGCCAGCAATTGTGACGGACAACGAGGATTGGTAGATTTTGATCTGGAAGAGTCGGAGGAAGGAGTGGATGTTAGAATTCCGGGAGAGGATTTTCTGGGGGGTAGTGGAGGAGGTAAAGGTTGGTATATTGACTCCATCGAACTAGATGACTGACTCTCGGAGGATAGAGCTTTGCTGAGTGCCCGGTACATTAGATAACTGCTGGGATTGCTTCCGCTAGGAGTAGCTACAGATGAGCTTGCCGGTGCGCTTAGTCGATTTTGTTGCACTTGTTGTGAGTGTGTGCTGGCCGACGGAGCGACGTTGGTTTGTGTCTGTGGTAGGAGAGACGAAGATGAGGACTTGTTACATTTGACAAGATTATGGCTTGGTGTCCCGCTAGATCCACTGCTACCACCACCACCAGTTGTGCACATATTACTACAGTGACTGTTATTGTTCAATGAGATGTTGGTGTGCGTGACGAGATTTCCATTGACTGTATGGGTGGCAGTGGCGGCCATTGGTGGTGCTGAGGCAGCTGCGGCTGCTGCTACTGCTGCAGGCGTCGTCACTAAGGCTGCCATCTGTTGTCCACTGTTGGAACTTCCGCTGCTGCAACCACTACTACCACCACTACCACTGGCAGATGAACTGGATGAGGATGACGCATAGCTGCAACTGCTCGACTGGGACTGGAGGGAGGGACCGCCTGCATAAATATCGTTACTAGTTAGCACTGGTGCGGTGGGATTTGGTTGGCGCCGAGGCAGCCGCGGTGAAGAGTGCGGGCTTTGCTTTTCATTGCGTGCCAGTGTCATACTATTGCTCAGCGCGTGGAGTGACGAGGTTGCAATATTGAAATCGTCCTACGATGGGTGCAGTTGTTTTTTTTGCAGATGGAAAGAGAAAACAGAATAATACGTTTTTACAATGGTTTTACTGATGTATGACCTGAGAGTATGAATTTTAAGTTTGTCTACCTTCGGACGCACAGGGACAGGCATGCCAACACAAAACAGCACAAACAGAACACATAAATATAAACACGCTCAAACACAAGCAGAATATCAATTAGGCATACAACAAAAATATATCATAAACTCAGTTTGTCCTGGTGAAAGAATAACCTGGAATACGCATCTTTGCTTTTTTTTCCTCAATATGAAGTTAAATAAAGTATTTTCAATAATTCTTAGACATAGTCGTCTATTTCGCTTCAATTTATGCTAAACATGTTGTTATACTGTCTTGAATTCGAACACTCCTAGATTTTATAATATGTACCAGCCCTATTGATAAAATAGCTCCCATACCTATTACACGTACAACAACATAAACGGAAATAAAGCAATCATTGTTCAACCACGAACCCACTCATGTCGTTTTGTTAACATGGTGTCAGTACGGGTGATTTTTACTTCAAAAGAAATGTTTGCTCTTGCGAATCTTGAGTAACAAGCTCTAGTAAGCAAACCGCGAGAACCGAACTAATAAACAGTTATTGTGAACAGCTCAGCAACGAATAGTAATGGCTCAAAACGTCCAAGGTCAGCAACAACCACTGCCCGAAGCCCTAGCAGGGGCACAAGCAGGACCAGCAATGGCGGCAGCTCCCGTCATCAACAGCGGCATCCCATTCCCAACGCCACTGGAGCTAAGTGGCAATCTGAGAGAGAACATCGTCAATTGGAAGGACACGTTTGAGAACTATCTCATTGCTTCCGGCGTGGAATTTTTGGAGGAACGTGTCAAAGTGGCGACTTTCAAGTCGGCTTTAGGAGCAGAAGCGAGAAAGATTTTCAACTTGTGGCCTCTCCAGGAACATGAGAGAAATACGGTAGCAGCGTGTATGGAATCTCTCTCTCGAAATATGATTCCGCAGCGTAACGTGAAGCTTGCTCGTTATGAATTTTATCAGTGTCATCAGGAAGCTGGCGATGATTCCAAACCACCCGAATCGATGACGCAGTTCATCAACCGTGCACGAGAACTCATTAAGGACTGCAACTTTGGTGCCATGGAGGACGAGATGCTCCGGGACAAGATAATTACCGGTATCAGCGACGTTCCTCTGAAAAAAACGCTTCATCGAACAAGCGGATCTTACAGCAACACGAGTGATCCAGCAATGCCAAACAGAAGAAGTAACACGCGAAGAAATGATGCGGAACCAGTGGCTCGATACACAGGTACACTCGATACCCAAATTAAATGCGCGAGCAACTGCGCGAGCAAGTCGTGCCGCTTATTGGTATCTGAATGGAATCGAATGTGCCGCTGAATTGCGCGAGCAAAAAAAAACAATACTAGCGGCACAAGTTACCAATCAAGCGAAAAGCAGATATAACTCGTGAGTGCCGTGAGCGATCTGCGCGAGCAAAAGCATTGGGCGATGCATTTTCTTTACTCGACAATAAAGATTTTTCATAAACTGTTTTATGCTTTGTAAATTCTTGAACAATTCGATTAATTTGAGTTCTCAAATAAAACGCTTAACACAAAAGCGACTTGGTTTGGCCCCCTAGGCCGGCAGATTTGACTAATTGGTGGTTATCGGCATATATGGGAATTTTCGAGAATTTTCACTTATATTGCTATTTCGAAAAAAAATGTTCGGCGAGTGAAAAACTACTATCACCAAATTTTCCTGAATGCTTCATAAGACCTATAGGAAGCTTCCGGCGTACTTGGTTTTGCCCCCTAGGCCGGCAGATTTGACTAATTGGTGGTTATCGGCATATATGGGATTTTTCGAGAATTTTCACTTATATTGCTATTTCGAAAAAAAATGTTCGGCGAGTGAAAAACTACTATCACCAAATTTTTCTGAATGCTTCATTAGACCTATAGGAAGCTTCCGGCGTACTTGGTTTTGCCCCCTAGGCCGGCAGATTTGACAAATTGGTGGTTATCGGCATATATGGGAATTTTCGAGAATTTTCACTTATATTGCTATTTCGAAAAAAAATGTTCGGCGAGTGAAAAACTACTATCACCAAATTTTCCTGAATGCTTCATTAGACCTATAGGAAGCTTCCGGCGTACTTGGTTTTGCCCCCTAGGCCGGCAGATTTGACTAATTGGTGGATTTTTTCGAGAATTTTCACTTATATTGCTATTTCGAAAAAACATGTTCGGCGAGTGAAAAACTACTATCACCAAATTTTCCTGAATGCTTTATAAGACCTATAGGAAGCTTCCGGCGTACTTGGTTTTGCCCCCTAGGCCGGCAGATTTGACTAATTGGTGGTTATCGGCATATATGGGAATTTTCGAGAATTTTCACTTATATTGCTATTTCGAGAAAAAATGTTCGGCGAGTGAAAAACTACTATCACCAAATTTTCCTGAATGCTTCATTAGACCTATAGGAAGCTTCCGGCGTACTTGGTTTTGCCCCCTAGGCCGGCAGATTTGACAAATTGGTGGTTATCGGCATATATGGGATTTTTCGAGAATTTTCACTTATATTGCTATTTCGAAAAAAACATGTTCGGCGAGTGAAAAACTACTATCACCAAATTTTCCTGAATGCTTCATAAGACCTATAGGAAGCTTCCGGCGTACTTGGTTTTGCCCCCTAGGCCGGCAGATTTGACAAATTGGTGGTTATCGGCATATATGAGAATTTTCGAGAATTTTCACTTATATTGCTATTTCGAAAAAAAAATGTTCGGCGAGTGAAAAACTACTATCACCAAATTTTCCTGAATGCTTCATTAGACCTATAGGAAGCTTCCGGCGTACTTGGTTTTGCCCCCTAGGCCGGCAGATTTGACTAATTGGTGGTTATCGGCATATATGGGAATTTTCGAGAATTTTCACTTATATTGCTATTTCGAAAAAAAATGTTCGGCGAGTGAAAAACTACTATCACCAAATTTTCCTGAATGCTTCATAAGACCTATAGGAAGCTTCCGGCGTACTTGGTTTTGCCCCCTAGGCCGGCAGATTTGACAAATTGGTGGTTATCGGCATATATGGGAATTTTCGAGAATTTTCACTTATATTGCTATTTCGAAAAAAAAAATGTTCGGCGAGTGAAAAACTACTATCACCAAATTTTCCTGAATGCTTCATAAGACCTATAGGAAGCTTCCGGCGTACTTGGTTTTGCCCCCTAGGCCGGCAGATTTGACTAATTGGTGGTTATCGGCATATATGGGAATTTTCGAGAATTTTCACTTATATTGCTATTTCGAAAAAAAATGTTCGGCGAGTGAAAAACTACTATCACCAAATTTTCCTGAATGCTTCATTAGACCTATAGGAAGCTTCCGGCGTACTTGGTTTTGCCCCCTAGGCCGGCAGATTTGACTAATTGGTGGTTATCGGCATATATGGGAATTTTCGAGAATTTTCACTTATATTGCTATTTCGAAAAAAAATGTTCGGCGAGTGAAAAACTACTATCACCAAATTTTCCTGAATGCTTCATTAGACCTATAGGAAGCTTCCGGCGTACTTGGTTTTGCCCCCTAGGCCGGCAGATTTGACAAATTGGTGGTTATCGGCATATATGGGAATTTTCGAGAATTTTCACTTATATTGCTATTTCGAAAAAAAATGTTCGGCGAGTGAAAAACTACTATCACCAAATTTTCCTGAATGCTTCATTAGACCTATAGGAAGCTTCCGGCGTACTTGGTTTTGCCCCCTAGGCCGGCAGATTTGACTAATTGGTGGTTATCGGCATATATGGGAATTTTCGAGAATTTTCACTTATATTGCTATTTCGAAAAAAAATGTTCGGCGAGTGAAAAACTACTATCACCAAATTTTCCTGAATGCTTCATAAGACCTATAGGAAGCTTCCGGCGTACTTGGTTTTGCCCCCTAGGCCGGCAGATTTGACTAATTGGTGGTTATCGGCATATATGGGAATTTTCGAGAATTTTCACTTATATTGCTATTTCGAAAAAAAATGTTCGGCGAGTGAAAAACTACTATCACCAAATTTTCCTGAATGCTTCATTAGACCTATAGGAAGCTTCCGGCGTACTTGGTTTTGCCCCCTAGGCCGGCAGATTTGACTAATTGGTGGTTATCGGCATATATGGGAATTTTCGAGAATTTTCACTTATATTGCTATTTCGAAAAAAAATGTTCGGCGAGTGAAAAACTACTATCACCAAATTTTCCTGAATGCTTCATTAGACCTATAGGAAGCTTCCGGCGTACTTGGTTTTGCCCCCTAGGCCGGCAGATTTGACTAATTGGTGGTTATCGGCATATATGGGATTTTCGAGAATTTTCACTTATATTGCTATTTCGAAAAAAAATGTTCGGCGAGTGAAAAACTACTATCACCAAATTTTCCTGAATGCTTCATAAGACCTATAGGAAGCTTCCGGCGTACTTGGTTTTGCCCCCTAGGCCGGCAGATTTGACTAATTGGTGGTTATCGGCATATATGGGAATTTTCGAGAATTTTCACTTATATTGCTATTTCGAAAAAAAATGTTCGGCGAGTGAAAAACTACTATCACCAAATTTTCCTGAATGCTTCATTAGACCTATAGGAAGCTTCCGGCGTACTTGGTTTTGCCCCCTAGGCCGGCAGATTTGACAAATTGGTGGTTATCGGCATATATGGGAATTTTCGAGAATTTTCACTTATATTGCTATTTCGAAAAAAAATGTTCGGCGAGTGAAAAACTACTATCACCAAATTTTCCTGAATGCTTCATAAGACCTATAGGAAGCTTCCGGCGTACTTGGTTTTGCCCCCTAGGCCGGCAGATTTGACAAATTGGTGGTTATCGGCATATATGGGAATTTTCGAGAATTTTCACTTATATTGCTATTTCGAAAAAAAAATGTTCGGCGAGTGAAAAACTACTATCACCAAATTTTCCTGAATGCTTCATTAGACCTATAGGAAGCTTCCGGCGTACTTGGTTTTGCCCCCTAGGCCGGCAGATTTGACTAATTGGTGGTTATCGGCATATATGGGAATTTTCGAGAATTTTCACTTATATTGCTATTTCGAAAAAAAAATGTTCGGCGAGTGAAAAACTACTATCACCAAATTTTCCTGAATGCTTCATAAGACCTATAGGAAGCTTCCGGCGTACTTGGTTTTGCCCCCTAGGCCGGCAGATTTGACTAATTGGTGGTTATCGCATATATGGGAATTTTCGAGAATTTTCACTTATATTGCTATTTCGAAAAAAAATGTTCGGCGAGTGAAAAACTACTATCACCAAATTTTCCTGAATGCTTCATAAGACCTATAGGAAGCTTCCGGCGTACTTGGTTTTGCCCCCTAGGCCGGCAGATTTGACTAATTGGTGGTTATCGGCATATATGGGAATTTTCGAGAATTTTCACTTATATTGCTATTTCGAAAAAAAAATGTTCGGCGAGTGAAAAACTACTATCACCAAATTTTCCTGAATGCTTCATAGACCTATAGGAAGCTTCCGGCGTACTTGGTTTTGCCCCCTAGGCCGGCAGATTTGACAAATTGGCGGTTATCGGCATATATGGGAATTTTCGAGAATTTTCACTTATATTGCTATTTCGAAAAAAAATGTTCGGCGAGTGAAAAACTACTATCACCAAATTTTCCTGAATGCTTCATTAGACCTATAGGAAGCTTCCGGCGTACTTGGTTTTGCCCCCTAGGCCGGCAGATTTGACAAATTGGTGGTTATCGGCATATATGGGAATTTTCGAGAATTTTCACTTATATTGCTATTTCGAAAAAAAATGTTCGGCGAGTGAAAAACTACTATCACCAAATTTTCCTGAATGCTTCATTAGACCTATAGGAAGCTTCCGGCGTACTTGGTTTTGCCCCCTAGGCCGGCAGATTTGACTAATTGGTGGTTATCGGCATATATGGGAATTTTCGAGAATTTTCACTTATATTGCTATTTCGAAAAAAAAATGTTCGGCGAGTGAAAAACTACTATCACCAAATTTTCCTGAATGCTTCATAAGACCTATAGGAAGCTTCCGGCGTACTTGGTTTTGCCCCCTAGGCCGGCAGATTTGACTAATTGGTGGTTATCGGCATATATGGGAATTTTCGAGAATTTTCACTTATATTGCTATTTCGAAAAAAAAATGTTCGGCGAGTGAAAAACTACTATCACCAAATTTTCCTGAATGCTTCATAAGACCTATAGGAAGCTTCCGGCGTACTTGGTTTTGCCCCCTAGGCCGGCAGATTTGACTAATTGGTGGTTATCGGCATATATGGGAATTTTCGAGAATTTTCACTTATATTGCTATTTCGAAAAAAAAATGTTCGGCGAGTGAAAAACTACTATCACCAAATTTTCCTGAATGCTTCATTAGACCTATAGGAAGCTTCCGGCGTACTTGGTTTTGCCCCCTAGGCCGGCAGATTTGACTAATTGGTGGTTATCGGCATATATGGGAATTTTCGAGAATTTTCACTTATATTGCTATTTCGAAAAAAAAATGTTCGGCGAGTGAAAAACTACTATCACCAAATTTTCCTGAATGCTTCATTAGACCTATAGGAAGCTTCCGGCGTACTTGGTTTTGCCCCCTAGGCCGGCAGATTTGACTAATTGGTGGTTATCGGCATATATGGGAATTTTCGAGAATTTTCACTTATATTGCTATTTCGAAAAAAAATGTTCGGCGACTGAAAAACTATTATCACCAAATTTTCCTGAATGCTTCATAAGACCTATAGGAAGCTTCCGGCGTACTTGGTTTTGCCCCCTAGGCCGGCAGATTTGACTAATTGGTGGTTATCGGCATATATGGGATTTTTCGAGAATTTTCACTTATATTGCTATTTCGAAAAAAAAAATGTTCGGCGAGTGAAAAACTACTATCACCAAATTTTCCTGAATGCTTCATAAGACCTATAGGAAGCTTCCGGCGTACTTGGTTTTGCCCCCTAGGCCGGCAGATTTGACTAATTGGTGGTTATCGGCATATGTGGGATTTTTCGAGAATTTTCACTTATATTGCTATTTCGAAAAAAAATGTTCGGCGAGTGAAAAACTACTATCACCAAATTTTCCTGAATGCTTCATTAGACCTATAGGAAGCTTCCGGCGTACTTGGTTTTGCCCCCTAGGCCGGCAGATTTGACAAATTAGCGGTTATCGGCATATATGGGAATTTTCGAGAATTTTTCTTTTATATTGCTATTTTAAATTGCTCTTATATTGTGGGGGTGTGTGTTTGTCTTGAGTATGTTACGGCTCGTACGAAATTTGGAAAATAATCATACAAAATGCGTAACGAGGGGTGGGTGTGTGTTCAAAATGGCCATTAATGGCGTTATGAAGTTTTTGAATAATCGCTATCGTAAAACTTTCCATAACGCTTAATAGGATAAGTACCCTGCGCACATGGTTTTTCCCACTAGGCTGGCAATGTTACGGATATCGGCACATATGGCAATAGATATATGAATTTTCATATATAATTTGTTTAATATTACCAGTTGGTGCGTGAAATTTTGTTACCGTGTCTCGAGAAGCACTCACTCAATAAGTGTGCCGCTGCAAAATGATGTCGTGATAGCAAAACTATAGCATACTTTCCGGCGTTTCCGTGGTTCCACCTGAACACTACACTGTAAGACTAAAGTACCCTTTAAAGGGTAAAAAAGTACCCTCTTTGAGAGAAACTAGTTTAACTCATAAAAAGAGTAGAGGGCCTGTACCCATTAAAGAGTAACGGCTTGTACGTCAATCTAACGAGTAAATTTTACCCACTATTGAATTCAGTCAGGAAAGAGAGTAAATTTTACTCTGTTTGTAGTTTTACGACTTATAATAACAATTTGAAATTATTATTTTTAATTTCTTTATTAGTATCATTCCAAATATTACATTCATTTCTTATATCTAGGTGTTCTGTGTTATTAGACAACACTATCATCCTTATTTGGTAAAACAAATTTAAGATTTTACTAACATTTTGTTAACAAGATATTACATTTCATTTGCCGTTGCAGTTCAGATTTTTTACAGATGAGTTGATTTCACCTGCTTATAAGAGAAAAAAAAAACGCTTTGAATATATACTTAACCTAACTTAACCTAAACATATAACGCATTAATCGTGGCAATAGAAGATTGTAACGATTTTTGCCTGAAATTATTTATTATTTTATTTGACATTTGTTCCAATGTTTCGGCATTGGATATTCTATGTAACTCATTGGTACTATACCAGCTAGTCCATATTGGTACAGCATACAACATGGCTGGCCTGAAAATTTGTTTGAATATCAAAAGCTTGTTCTTAAGACAAAGTTTTTATTTTCTATTAATAAGGGGATAGAGACATTTTACATATTTATTACATTTGGCTTGAATGCCCTCAATGTGATTTTTGAAAGTTAAATTCTTATCTAGCATGAGCCCTAGATACTTAACTTCATCTGACCAATTTATTGGAACCCCTCTCATCGTGACAACATGTCTACTTGAAGGTTTCAAATAAAGAGCATTTGGTTTATGTGGGAATATTATTAGTTGAGTTTTGGAAGCATTAGGAGAAATCTTCCATTTTTGCAAGTATGAAGAAAAAATATCCAAACTTTTTTGCAATCGACTACAGATGACACGCAGGCTTCGTCCTTTGGCGGAGAGGCCTGTGTCATCCGCAAACAAGGATTTTTGACATCCCTGAGGTAACTCAGGTAAGTCAGATGTGAAAATATTGTATAATATTGGTCCCAAAATGCTGCCTTGGGGAACACCAGCTCTTACAGGAAGTCTTTCAGACATGGAGTTCTGATAACTTACCTGAAGTGTACGATTTGACAGATAACTTTGAATTATTCTAACAATGTATTGATGTTTGCGTTTGACGTGCAAATCCAAGCTAACTGAGCTTCAAATGTGGTAACACTAAGTAACCAAAGGATATTTAGCAACCATGATGCATATTACCGCCAACCTAGCAAAGGAAATCAAATTTTGACTTCGCCTTCCTTGTTGAGATTCTTACCGCATTTGGTGTTCCCGCATTTGATATTTGCATTTCAAACGCACACAGCAATATGTTGGAAAATTAAAGTTTTTTTAATTTTACTATCAAACCTTCATGACAAACACTGCTTTTTCTATGTATAGAAGAGCAAGACCAGTAGAATAGCCTTCAGATTTGTTGGAACGGATCAAATTTGTTACACGTAAAAGTTGATGAGTAGTCGAATGTCCATGTAGGAATCCGAACTGTTCATTGGCAAAATTGTATTTTCGTTGATGTGGACCATCATTCTGTTCAAAATGACCTTTTCAAAAAGTTTACTCATGGAGGAAAGCAATCTGATTGGGCGATAGCTAGAAGCTTCTGCAGGATTTTTGCCTGGTTTTAAAATTGGAACAACCTTAGCATTTTTCCATTTGTCAGGAAATTATGCTAATTGAAAACATTTGTTAAATATATCAACTAAAAATGATAAGCTACTTTCTGGAAGTTTCTTGATGAGGATGTAGAAAATTCCATCATCGCCAGGAGCTTTCATATTTTTGATTTTTTTTAAATAATAGTTCTCACTTCTTCCAAATCAGTCTCCCAGGCATTTTCGAAAACGTTCTCTTGATTGAGAATATTTTTCGCAATTAGTAATAATTTGTTTTCCTCTTTCAATGCCGGTATTGGCTTCTGAGCTTTTTTCAAGATTTTAGATAATTTCCAAAAGGGCTTAGAGCCGATCCAGGGTCCAATTGAGAAAACTTATTTTCAAATTTTTTGTTTCTTAATTGTGAAAAACGTTTCTTGATTTCTTTCTGCAAATCTTGCCATATAATTTTCATAGCAGGATCGCGAGTGCGTTGAAATTGCCTTCTCCTCACGTTTTTAAGACGGATCAAAAGTTTACGATCATCGTCTATAATCACGGATTCAAATTTTACTTCGCATTTTGGAATTGCAATGCTCCTGGCTTCAACAATGGAATTTGTTAAAGTTTCAAGAGCATTGTCAATATCAAGTTTTGTTTGTAAAGGAATATTAACATCAAGATTAGAGTCAATAAACGTTTCATATATATTCCAGTCGGCTCGTAAATAATTGAAAGTGAAGCTGATAGGATTGAGAATCGCTTCTTGGGATATTTGAAATGTAACAGGGACATGATCAGAATCAAAATCAGCATGAGTAATCAGTTGGCTACAAAGATGACTAGAGTCGGTTAAGACCAAATCAATCGTAGATCGATTTTTAGAAGAGGAAAAACATATCAGGGCTATCAGGGTATTGAATTGAGAAATATCCTGAAGAACACTCATCAAATAAGATTCTGCCGTTGGAATTACTTTGAGAATTATTCCATGACCGATGTTTGGCATTAGAGTCACCAATGACAAAAAATGTTGACTTATTGCGAGTCAATTTTCGCAAGTCAGTTTGGAGCAAATTAACTTGCTGTCCAGAGCATTGAAAAGGCAAATAGGCAGCTATGAAAGTATATTTACCAAACTGTATTTCAACAGAAACACCTAAAGTTTCAAAAACTTTAGTTTCAAATGATGAAAACAGTTGATGTTTTATACGCCTATGAATGATGATTGTAACTCCCCCACATGCCCCATCAAGTCGATCATTACGATAAACAAAAAAGTTAGGATCTCTTTTGAGCTTAAATCCAGGTTTTTAATACGTTTCGGTAATAACTGCTATATGCACGTTATTAATTGTAAGAAAATTAAACAGCTCGTCCTCTTTACCATTCAGAGAACGAGCATTCTAATTTAAAATATATAAATTATTATTTGGATCCATTAGAAAAACGTAATCCAATAACAATTTGATTTGTAAATTTTACACCAACTTGGACTGCTTTAGTCATAGTGGTGGCTTTGAACATTGCATCAATCATTAGATTCAATTGTTCAGTTAGAAAATTAAAATCAGAGGCAGACATATCACTTGAAGTTGGTACATTGTCTGATGAATTCCCATTAGAATTTGAATTAGACGAAGAAGCGGAGTTACCTGTGGCGGTAGGGTTTTTTTCCATTTGATTTGAAACAAGTAGAATGGGTACTCATAGTACGAACAGAGGAGGAGTTCAAATTTCCTGCTACGATATCGGCAAAGGATTTTCCGTGGGTAGATACATTCGAAATTGAAAGATTCAAACGGCTACCCGACGGATTAATATTAGTTTGTGAATGAGCATGATTATGATCTTCCTAATGGGTATGATTCATGATCAAGCGATCGTTAACTGAAAAATGAGCAGGCAAATTCCGGAAACGACCGTTACCGTAACGGATATTATCTTTCATCTGCCTGTCACGAGCCTCAATGATTCTTTTGGCGTGAAGGGCAATTCCAAAAATTTGACTTATGATTAGCCCCGCAATTAGATCATATGAACTTTGTGGTATCTTCCTTCACTGGACAGACGTCCTTGGCGTGAGACCTCCGCAAATCATGCATTTAGCATCCATGCGACAATTTTTTGTACCATGACCCCACTTTTGGCACCGACGGCACTGAGTGGGGTTCTGGTAATTTCCTCCAGGTTTCTGGAAATGTTCCCATGTCACACGGACATCAATCAAAAGTTTTGCTTTTTCTAAAGCTTTAATATTATTTAGTTCTTTTTTGTTAAAGTGAACTAAATAAAATTTTTGAGAAAGCCATTTCCGAACAATGCCAGATTAGGTTCTCTTTTTCATAATGATTACTTGGACTGGGGAAAATCCAAGTAAATCATTTATTCCATTTTTGATCTCTTCTTCAGGTGATGTATAGTCACTTGAGAGACATTTCAAGACAACTTTGAACAAACGTTCAGTTTTGTCGTCATAAGTAACAAATTTGTGCTTCTTCTCTTCAAGATGTTTGAGAAGAAGTTCGCGATCTTTAAGAGTTTCCGGCAAAACGCGACAGTCTCCTTTCTTTGCGATTTGGAAGGAAACCTTGATTCACCTAATGGAGTTCAAGATCTCCTGCCTATATTGTCCTGCCTAGCTTTCGCCAACGGGTCGAACGAAAAATCGATGTCACGGGTCCAAACAAGGATCGTAAAGGGATCAATAGTAGAAAATGCTATGTCTACCTATCTAAAGCAGTTATTTAATTTATCTTATGATTCGGGTACCTTTTACTAGTTACTAGTAATATAAGCCATCGATCGATAGAACCTGCTTGATCGCCAAACAGTATTAGGGCGCTTGAAACCTCCTTCCTTTTGGCTGTCTTGGTAGTGTCATTCTCAAAACACACCCAAGCCGTTCCCATAGGGGACGTTGGCCACAAGGAAGTGACGTTTCAAGTAATACTGTTTCATATGGTATGCCCTCTTCAACATCTAATCCAATTTCTCTCGCCGTTCCCTTACGGTATCTATCCATCTAGTATTCATTGCTTTCTTCTCCATGCTCCCTCTTTCTTCGAGCAAAATAGACCGATATGCCGATAAACAAATTTGAAAAAAAAAAAAAAAAATTAGTTCGTACCTACTGGATTTTTATGCTATACATACTTGATGTCAAAGGTGCAGCAGAGAGACTTCCCGGACTATGGACTGATTAACATAGTTTTTTATTCTTTACTAGTGGTCCCGGCAAACTTCGTCTTGCCATCAAGTAGGCTTTTGAAAAACGCTATGGATCGTCCCATACAAAATGACAGTTACGTTCGCGCTCATTTTTTCGACTCTCCCGGTGAATATCCTGGGATATTTATACACACAAACACGTCGGAACACTTAACGAACAAAACGGACAAATAATCATTCAAATCGATTGACCCGTTCGGAAGCCATTTCGTGACATACAAACACCACTCCATTTTTATTTATATAGATAGATTTGCAGGATATAAAAGAAAATAGTACTGAAAAGTACTGTTTTAGTAGCACTGAAAAGTACCGTTTTTAATTTAAGCACTGAAAAGTACTGTTTATGTAGCACTGAAAAGTACTGTTTTATTGCTTTAGATAATTTTTAAGAAAACTTCCAAGAGCAGATAGAATTCGTGTACGCCTAGCACGAAGGTACGATGCGCACTGATTGAAATTAATTTATGAATAATAATAATAAAAAATAAAGGACAAGCAATCATACAGCAGTTTTGCACTTTAGTAATCAATAAATGTTTCTTATGCTTGATATAAACATCAAGTTCTATATAAAAGTACTGCTCTCGGGCGTTTGGCCGCAGTTTCCTATCTGGATCATGCTCCTGATTGTAGAGACGAACAGCAACGAAGTTTTTGGTTCTAAAATCCATTCTGTAAAAACAACAGCGTTTCTTCAAATGGATGGATAATGTTTTTCGATTTTGGACTCACCTGAAAATCTAGACACTCCTGCATTATTAGCGACCCAGATGCGACTCCAGTTACAATGAAACATAAGGGCCCATTCACAAATTTCATAACGTTTTAGGGGGTGGGTGGGTGTCCGAACGTTGCTACGGCTTATACAAAAATTGTAGATGATATTACTTGATTTTTAAAATATATATTTGAACGATTGTTTCAATCACATGTTCAAAAGTAATATAGGTGTGATGAAAGTGTGACGAAAAATTATAAACGTTTTATCTGAAAATAGGGAAGCCGTACACAAAAACTATCCTCAGTAAACTTGTTAACCATTTTACCAGCAGCTTCATTTTTACCGTCAACAAAATTTATGTTCCATTAAGTACCATATTCAGAACGGTTGAACCGACCATAGTCCAACCATTACCATAGTCGAACCATACCCGATCAACCAGTCAGTGTTTGTCGATAGCGATCGATATCGATTCGATTTGAAACGTTGGCGATCGTCATCGCTGGACAAAGATCTATAAAGAAATTGTTACACTGGTTGATCGGGTAGTCGAACCCGGATATGTTCACATTATATTTGTAAATATTATTGGTACGGTAATTTTTCTATGCGGGTTGATCCGGAGATATTTCAAAATTCCTTGGGGGATCTACAATCTTGTAGATTTACATTTACGATCTACAAGATCGCGTTAATCTTGTCTAAATCTACAATTTTACTAAGGATAAAAGCTATTATTTCAACTTTTTTAATTACGCAAATTAAAAATATGTCAAAAAATTCACTTTCGTCAAGTCCTTATAGCATTTGAACTTGTGTTTGGGAAAATCTCTCAAAAATATATGTTAAAATTCGAGTTGTGCCAGAAGTGCTGGCAAATTGGTTTACAAATATCTAAGCCTAAGCTAAGATCTAAGCCTCCAAAGTTGACCATTTGGTACGGAAAATCGAAAAAGTTGCAAATGTTTTGTCTAATATTGTATGAGTGATAAGTTACCTAGAAATTGTGGACGGCATACGATGAACGCGTCTCAGAGATGCACTGTGTTGGATTTCGTCAATTTCATGCGCTTTTTGAATAGCACCCAAAACGTTGATTTTAACGATATATTTTGTTCAGAGAAGTTTCATGGTATATTAAAGTGCTTTTTATGCAAACAAGTTTTGTGATCAATCCATCTAGCAGTAAGATAGAAAAACTATTTTTTTATAACATTTAGATTGGACATATGGTGTCTTGGGGGCACAATTGAAGAATTGGTAATTTGAAACAACTTTGTCGAATTTTTCTACCTCTTATACTTTTTGAGATATATGCCATTGTATTTGAATGGCCCCTAAAAATCATATTTTTTATCATAACTTTTTTCCAAGATTTTTAATATTTTTTATGTTTTCTACAAAGTTGAGTGTCATGGATACCCCATGTTTTAGCTGAACCTATCATCACGCTTAAGCATTAACACCGCTAGCGCATGACGGCTCACCATAGTAGCATGTCCGAAAGAACTTGAAACTATTGAGAACCAGAGCTACAGGTCCAAAGCCCTGATAAAGGTGGATGGTTGTGATGGCTATGACCGTGGTCATCATGTAAAGAACAAGCGGACGATGCTGTATCGTGTCAGCATCGAGGAGGCAGCCCCTCTAGCACGATGTAGGTAGCGCAACCCTGGTTAGGTGGCCTATCGAAGACTCTTCACCAACCAAGAAAGGCAAAAGTAGAGCAAACGGATTGATTTTACGGCAACAGATCCGGCAACGAATAAAGGACAACGATTGGAAAGTTGGATCTTGGAACGTGAGAACTTTGAATGAACCCGCGCGTGTTGGGCTCCTTACTCGTGAACTGCGGAATGTCGGCGTGAACGTGGCAGCTATCCAGGAAATACGCTGGCCGAGAACCGGAGAACGCGAATTCCGAGCGGTGGACCCCATCGCCAACACTTCATTCAAGTACCACATCTACTACAGCGGTGGCGACAGAGCAGAACGTGGAGTTGGCTTCATAGTGATTGGGAAGCAGATGAAGCGAATTATTCGGTGGAAACCGGTAAGCGACCGAATCTGTGTGTTGAGAATGAGGGGCAAGTTCTTCAACTACAGCCTGATCAGCATATATGCGCCAACGAACGATAAGCCCGATGACATGAAGGATGAGTTCTATGAGAGCCTGGATAAGGCCTACGGAGAGTACCCAAAACAAGACGTCAAGATAGTCATTGGCGACGCAAATGCGCAGATCGGGAAAGAAGATTTCTTCCGACCCGTTATTGGAACGGAAAGCCTTCATTCCGTTACCAATGATAATGGCCTGCGGCTAGTAACCTTCGCTGCTGCTAGAGGGATGGCAATCAGCAGTACCTACTTCGCACGAAAGAATATCCGCAAACACACCTGGCGACACCCGAGTGGCGATGCCTGCTCCCAAATAGACCACGTGCTGGTTGATGGGCGACATTTCTCAGATGTCATTGATGTCAGGACCTTCCGAGGCCCTAATATCGACTCGGATCATTATCTCGTTGTAGCTAAAATTCGGGCGCGGTTATCCAGCGTCACGAGTTCCGCAACGCACAGAACGCTACGCTTCAATATACAACGCTTGTCGACTGATGGGGTAGCTGCGCAGTACCGTCAGCAACTAGACGAGAAGTTGGGAAGAGTCAACGTTGCTGGGGACGTCGACAGCCTGTGGGACCCTATCCACGAAGCTGTGACAACAACGGCGCGGGAAGTGATCGGCACTGGTCAACGACGAAGACGGAACGACTGGTTCGATGAAGAGTGCCAGAGGGTGACAGACATGAAGAATGTTGCCAGAAGCCGTATGCTTGTGGCCGGTACCCGACAGAACAGAGAGCGGTACAGGGCAGCGAGAGCCGAAGAAAAGCGAATCCACCGCAGAAAGAAAAGGCAGCACGAAGAAAGTGTGGTAGCTGACGCACAAGAAAGCATGAACCGAAATGATATGCGGAGATTTTATGCAACGGTCAATGGTGCGCGGCACAATACCGTACCAGTGCCCGCCATGTGCAATGACCGAGAAGGGAATTTGCTGACCGATAAAACGGCGGTGGCTGCCAGGTGGAAGGAGCACTTCCAGCAATTGTTGAACGGTGATAATGGAAATGTAGCGAGGGACAGGATGAACATAGATGATGACGATCAAGCTGTGGACCCACCGACCATAGGAGAGGTTAAAAAGGCTATCAGCGAGCTGAAGAACTGTAAGGCTGCTGGGAAGGACGAGATCCCGGTCGAGCTTCTCAAGCACGGAAGCGAGCAGCTTTACCAGTCGATCCACCGAGTACTTCTGAAGGTATGGGAGGACGAAGAATTGCCCACCGGCTGGTTGGATGGCCTCATCCGCCCTATCTACAAGCAGTGTTGTGAAAAACTCAATTTCTCACAATTCACGCTTGAGATTTTTCATGCGTGAGTTGTCAATCATGCAACTCAGCAGTCAAAAAATCATGGATGAGTTGGCTCATCGTTTTAACTCATTGTCTCGTATTTCCACAGTTTACTCACACACGGCAATAATTTCTTGTTAGTCTAGTAAAATTATGTTAATCCTTTCTAACGTAAACAACAACTTTGAGGTTTCACGAGTTTTTGCCGGGTTTTGCGACTGAATCATTTTTTACGGTTTGAGTTGATTGAGTTGATTTTGCGTCAAAATCTCAAGCGTGAGATTTGCGAAGCAGATCTCTAATGAGTTTGCTCTCACGGGAGAGCGTATTGATTGAGATTTTGAGTGTGAGTCTATCAACACTGTCTACAAGAAAGGGCACAGACTGGAGTGTGCCAATTACAGAGGAATTACCTTGCTGAATTCGGCGTACAAAATTCTGTCGCGCATCCTGTTTAACAGACTGAGACCGCTCGAGGAGTCCTTCGTCGGCGAATACCAAGCTGGTTTTCGTGAGGGCCGTTCGACAACGGACCAGATGTTTAGCTTGCGAATGATCCTACACTCTTAAAAATAATGAAAATTACTCTGGACGTAATTCTGGTTATGACTGAATGACACATGATGTAAGTGATGGAACGACACAAAAACGTGTCCTTGAAGATGTATTGAACAAAAAATGTAATTTTACATGTTAAAGGACACGAAAATAATGGAACTGTGATCGACGTTTCCCGAATCAGACACTAATGTATTTGAAATTGGACACAAACTCACGTCATTCGGCTCGCTTCTTTTATGTGCATCCCAAAAGACGTAAATCACATTATTTTTTGGTACTGTGTAGACAAATTCCGGGAGTATAACTTGCAGACTCACCATCTGTTTATTGATTTCAAGGCGGCTCACGACTCAGTGAAAAGAAATGAGCTTTGGCAGATAATGTCTGAAAATGTTTTTCCGGCGAAACTAATTAGGCTGATACGTGCTACGCTGGATGGTTCGAAATCAAGTGTTCGGATCGCAGACGAGGTGTCAACCTCGTTCGTGACGTTAGACGGATTGAAGCAGGGAGACGCACTTTCGAATTTACTGTTCAACATTGCACTTGAGGGTGCTATTAGGAGATCTGGCGTGCAAAGAAATGGCACTATTATCACAAGGTCGCACATGCTCCTTGGTTTTGCGGACGATATAGACCTGATTGGAATCGATCGCAGGTCAGTGGAAGAGGCCTTCGTGCCTCTGAAGAGGGAGACAGCGAGGATAGGCCTGACCATCAATTCTACCAAGACGAAGTACATGGTTGCAGGTAGAGATAGAGTCAGGCATGGTGGTGTAAGTGCTGAGGTAGTGTTTGATGGGGATGTGTTTGAAGTTGTTGAAGAATTTGTTTACCTTGGAACACTTGTGACATGTGACAACGACGTTTCCCACGAAGTGAAAAGACGTGTTGCGGCTGCGAATAGGGCCTTTTACGGACTGCGTAACCAGCTTAGGTCCCGCAGCTTGCAAACCGAAACTAAATTCGCCCTGTATAAAACATTGATTCTTCCGGTGGCTCTCTACGGGCACGAAGCGTGGACGTTGAAAGAGTCAGACCGGAAAGCTCTCGGTGTTTTCGAGCGTAAAGTGCTGCGGACAATACTCGGTGGGAAACTCGAAAATGGTGTGTGGCGCAGACGCATGAATCACGAGTTGTATCAAGTGTACAAAGATGCGAATATTATCAATCGTGTAAAATACGGCAGACTTCAGTGGGCTGGTCACTTAGTGCGAATGTCGGAAGAAAGAATTGCGAAAATAATATTCAGCAGGGAACCAGGTAGAGGCCGGCGGCTTCGGGGAAGACCACGAATACGCTGGCTGTACGCAGTGGAAGAGGACCTGGCGACCCTAAACGTTCGGGGCAACTGGAGAAGTTTCGCCCAAGACCGACGAAGATGGAGCTCTACAATACGCCCGGCAATGGCGTGATGCTACGCTGTAGCCATCAAGGTATCAAGATAGGTATCATCACGCTATCTTTTGAAGTAACAAAGTTATTTTTTAATTACTCTTTTCTCGAGGGGTAGTTTGGGTCTCCATAACTGCCTTCGGCGCAAAATGGCGCAGGCAACAACTTCCCTTTCGGCAGTTGATAAAAACTTTTGTCTATAAGCGGTTTTCCATAGGTTTTTACTATCAAACAAATAAGCCTTTTTAAAACTACTTCGACCGATAATTATTTTCCTCTAATAGAAAAAGAGGTACGATGTTCAGCAAAAACACGCGTTTTATATATCTAACAACTTCGTAGAAGAAATGTAAAAAATCTTGTAAGAGTTACCAATTTTTAAACAGAATGTACACAAAATTGTATGAAAAAACTTGTTTAAATTTTTTTTTTCATATTTTTTACTAAGATTTTGCATAGAAAACGATTCTTGACCATTAAACTCTTAAGTGACCTTTATTTCCCAAACTATTAGATATAGAAAACAAATGATGTTGTAAAAAGTTTTCACATTTTCAATCATCTACAATATTATAGAACATTTAATTGTGCTATCTTTTGAAATAAAAAAGTTTTATGATGAATTGCGAAAACTAAGAAATTTGGCACTTTTGCACTTTTGCACTACTTTTGCATATAACGTGTCTTAACCAGAGGACCAAATATTCAGAAGACACCAAAACAATATCTTTTATTTTTTACAATTTATTCCACTTAATTTCGTTCCGTTAACAATGTGCATCGTTGGATACGCCATTTACAAAATTTGAATAATTAGACGTTCTAAAATATTACTAGAGCATGTTTTTTTCAATTTTTCGGATAAGTTTAATACTTTTGGAATTTATATTTTACACAATAATGTACTTACCTTGGGTATCGGTCAATAAGCTGATCACCAAATTCAAGAAAAAATAAATAAATAATCAATTTAAACGAAATAGTTAAGACAATAAACAGCAACTCTAAAATAACACGGCTACCTTGTAAGTTGGTGGTACTAGGGTTGTCGCAAACTATTCGATTATTTCGATTAATAGATTAATCGACTCATCAATCGATTAATTTTTCATCGATACCTGGCTCAATCAGTAATCGAGATAATCGATTAACTAAACTCGATTATTTGTCGATTTTTGCCAAAAAAAATGTCTAATTCAAACTACGGTGATGTTTTCCTGTAAAACACTGTTTTATTGCTCAAACCAGTGGCGCAACCACTTGCTTGTGAAGTGTTCAACGGAAAATTAACATAAGATGCAGAATCCGAAGCATCAAAAATATTTCAGTTAGCTCGGTATTTAACCAAATTTTACAACTATTTTTAGAACATATGAACTCCCGTATAAGCCATGCCTACAGAAAAAATAGTTTGTATAGTTTAGTATGCAAAATCATCGAAAACCATAATATAATGTTCCTACTTGAAAAAAAAAGTAAAAAGATGTTCACACATATTTGGTTATCTAAATCTTCACAGTGAAAGAAAAGCTCGTTTTTGACTTTAAGACTCGATATTCTGGATTGTCGGTTCTTTAACATTAGATAATTATGTTCCCACTGGAAGTTAAGTTTAGCTGTGCTGATTTGCTTCCAACAATTCCGGCTGTAACAATAATTGAAATAATTCTATTGCAAAATTTTGCGCTAAAGATGATTCTCATCGTTGAAAAATTTGAAAAGACATTTAAAGTACACATATGGACGAACAAACGGTATCACGTCAATGCATTGTAAACTTGTTTCACAATGTTATACTATGCGCAGTGCCGTAGCGTGCGGTTGGCCAGGTTGGCACCTGCCAAGGGCGCCAGACTTTAGGGGGCGCCAAAATGCATCACAATTTCAATTTTTACAAAATCCTGAAAGAAATTTTCAAAAAATACCGATCAAAAATTTTGAACAGTCTAGAAATAAATCTACAGAGTGCTTAACAAGATTTGAATGAGCAATAGGATTTCCGAAAACTTTAGCCAGATTTTCACATAACTTTGGGAAGGATTCTTGGAAAATTTTTGCCATGGCATTCCCATAATCCTCTACAAGATTGTCATAGAATACGAAACATAATTCTTACAGAAAATGCTGAGCAGGCCTACAACACAATCCCAGGTAATTAGGGGTTTCAAATTCAAATTAGGGGTTTGGGCAGAATACAGTACTGGACAGAATAAAGTACGCATTGGCCGTTTTCCCATACAAAATGGTCAAGTTTGGAGATCTGAATCTCAGCTTTTAGTGTTCCGATTGATCTGAAATTTTCACCACAGCCTAGATGTAACATAGATTTTACTCAATTAAAATATCACTGCATTTGAAACACAATCTTTTAAATTGTTAAAAATCTCTCAATTTGCAAAAAAATGCAAAATTTAATTTTGAAAATATTTTGAAAACAATCAGTTTTACCGAAAAATGATGTTCTGCAAACTTGTGTGTCTTATCAAATTGTACATTTTTGCAGAAGGACATATTGCTCTAAATATTTTCATTTAAAAATTATTTTAACTTTAAAATTTTGTCATTTTTATCAAAATTTGAGATTTGCGATAACTTAAAAGTTCGTTAATGAAAAACTATGAATTTCTAGCCTAGCAAATTTGAGGTTACTTTCAAGCTGCGGTGAAAATTTCAGGTCAATCAGACAACTAGAAACCGAGATATAAGACTCCAAACTTGATCATTTTGTATGGAAAAACGGTCAATACGTACTTTATTCTGTCCAGTACTGTATATCATTCGGTACATAATTTTCATTAGATGTTTTTTTCAATGAATTTAACTTTGCGAATCCAATTTAGAGATTCTCTTAGAATCCTAAGCAGATTTTTTCAGAGAACTTCATTACGATAAGTAAACGTGAGATATAAGCTCTAAATTTAGGTATTGAGAAGTTTTTGCAGCAACTGACAATTGTTTTTACAAACAAGTTGAAAATAGTCGAGATGATTGTGCGCTAACAAGTTTTAGGTTAGAATATTATTTCTGTGATAACAAGATACGGGCACATTTTAGGTGTGAGTTTTACAACAAGTTTAAAAGCATGCCTACAAGGATGTTACAATTTAAACACAATTTTACATTTGCAATTGCAGAATGATTATTGATGGATCTTCTCCCCTATCATGACAATGATCAATTTATTTGAGTCATTCTAGAGAAACATCATAAACAAGTTCAATTACTCACATTACAAACACATTTTTTACTATTAAGAGTGAAAGTTGGTTAAAAATTTATGAAGAACTCTGCGAAACATTTTAAGAGATTTGTATTTACTAATGACCTTATTTTTCTTTCATTTTTATGTAAGGTTTTAACTAATATTCCGAAAATTCACATATTTCCTAAGAAAAATCTTGACCTTATTCATCTAATTTTTCCTCAAAAACAAGGTCTGCTTTTTTACTTATCCAAGAGATATGCTTCAATTCCTGACAATGCAATGCATTGCAATGGATGAGTCTTGATTAGTTAGTAGTAATTTTATGTACCTATGCTAAATAAGTAAATACACTTTGATATCTTTTGAAGATTTATCACTCTAGAATTCAAAAAAGTCTTATGGAATATGTATGGATATACTTCACTAAGGGGCGCCCATATAAACTAAATTCTGGTTGCGCTACTGGCACAAACAATCATAAAATCACGGATATGCTCATAGATCTAGCAGTTATTCATTTTGATATTATCTGTGCATTTACACCTAATTGTCGTTTTCCAAGATCATCCGTGCGAGAAGTGTTTTTTTTTATAAACTCAGTCCTATAGGCCTATACTGCCGTGAATCGCAAGTCAGTTCCATCTGCTTTTTTATATCAAATTTCAGTTTATACGATTTTTCATATACCTATGGTCTTTCAGCTACATTAACGAGACGAGACATAATGTGTTCGGTTAAATTAAAAAAAAAACAACACCACGTCGAATTGTTTCATAATGAAATGTAACCTCATTACAGTCACGCTGCATAGTTTTGTAACGTGTTATACAAAAATTAACGATGTTTTGATCATCTTACTATTTATCTCAAAAAGGTATCAGAATGATAAGCAAATTGAAAAACTTTCAATTAATTGGCCGTGGGTCATTATCTCATTGCCTACGCTACAAATTTTTATTACCGTTCCATGTTTTATACTAGACAGCGGGAAGCGTAAAATGTTCTGCTGAATTTTCTTTTTTCACTTCACAAGAGCATCAAGTCATGGACGATTGGTTTTGACCATGGGATATCGGTTCTGATAGATCTTTGTGTGGACATTTTCTGAGCATCATATTCTTGTTCCATTATTCGACAGCTCAAAATCTATGATTTTTATCCACATTCAGAAGGTCGTCATACCATAGAGCAAATATTAAATAGGTTATATCCAAATCCTTCATATTATGACAAAACACAAAGATAGAACGAAATTTGTATTTTTTTATCCAATAGTAAAAATACGTAAAACCTGCGACTAATAACTAGTTTCATGGAATCCGTACAGATAGAGCTACAGAAATTGCTCCAGAATTTTTAACCAATATTTTATGATTCTCCCGTCAATTTATACACGAATTCCTAGCTTATTATACTTGTATGGATTTCTCCATGGATAAATCCAAAAACTGCTCCAGAATCAAACTGCGAAGATTTTTCCATAGAGATATCCAGGAATATTTATAGCTGTGTTATCCCTGTAGATGTCTCTAGAAATTTGATATGAAACGCAAATTTAAGATTCCATCATTTTTTTTCTGGGGTTGCTTCAGAAACTCCTTCATGGATTCCTTCCGAAATTGATTCATCCAAACATTTCTTCAAAGGAATCTTGGAATTCATCCAGGAAGTTGGTAGAGATTGCCCTGAATTTCATTTCAGGCAATCAATTAGGATTTTTCGTGGGGATTCCTCCAGGAGTTTCTACAGTAATACCACTTTTATAAATTCCATGACTCCTGCAGGTATTTTTCAAAAAGTAAAAAAAAAAAAAACAAAACAAAAAATATTGTCGAATAAATCTCCAGCGATTTAAAAAAAATCCAAATATTTCTCTATCACTTCCTTCTAGGATTCATGTGGATCACTCTACTAGAAAACCCTCATAAATCCGTACATGACGTCCTATATGTGCACCTGCAGTATTTGCCATAAGAATCCTTACATAAAATCGTTCAAGAATTCTACCAGGAGTTGTCTACAGATTCCTCCTGATTTTTTTAGGAATTGTTCAAGGGATTCCCCCAAAATCCTATTAGGATTCCTGGAAGAATTGTTGGAGTACGTCCTAAAAGAACAGAGGAATCTTTGGCAGACTTTCTGAGTAAATATCGGAAAGGAAATAATTGAAAAAAAAAACTTCTAAGAATATCTGAAGCAAAATCTGGAAAAATTCCTGGAATATTTCCAAAAGAAATTTCTTGAAGAATTCATGAAGGCATCTCTGGAGAGGTTTTATGAGGACTCCTTCGAAGTTTCACACAATCTCATGGGAATTTCTAGAGAACCCTCTGAAGGAAACCATGTGAGAATTTTTTCAAAGGAATTCCTTGAGGAATATTGAGAGAAATTCTGGGAGAAATTTCTGTAATAAATCCTAAAGGAGGCTGAGAGAAAATTCCTAAATAAATCCTAAAGAAATATCTGGAACAAATCCTTTTACAATGCATGGAGGAATCTCTGAAAGCGTTCTTGATATAATTAAAAAATAGGTTTAGGAGGAATCTTTGAGTCCCTGGTGGAATTCCTCCTGCAATTGTTTTAAAGTCGTCAATGCATGATGTGAAATTTTTGAGTAATATTGTGAATTTCTTTCACCATCGTACTGCAAAGTGCGGTCTCGTAATTGCGAAAGTGTCAATAAAGATGCGGGATTGCATAGGAATGGTGTTTCAGAGCACTTTTTCTTGGATTTGCGAAGAATAAGTCCCCAGAAGACACCTACCCGATTTGATGCAGTTGCGCACTTTTATTAACGTTACCGCACTTGTAAAAACTTCTACGATAGTCCTGTGATGAAAGAAATGCGTAATACATAACATTAACGAAGGCCCTTTGAAAAAATATCCATGTTCCCTATTTTTTTATTGATATTCTTTAAACGAATTCTTAAAGGACTCAATTCTATAAATTTATCCAACATTTCCTTAGGGATTTTCCTTGCAGATTTCTCCAGCTGTTTTGACAAATCAGTCAGCACTAGTCCTGTTGATACTCAAGAATTTCTTGTGTTACAAAAGATATAAATACTTAAAATAAATTCATCTGGAAATTCTGGCAAAATGTTTGCTTTTCTTAATTGTTTTACAAACATTCCTTTAAAATTCTCTCGGTTCTAACAAAAATTTACTTCATTTTTCACCTATCCTTGTATTATAGATACAATGTATTCCATGTACGTATATTATATATATATATATATATATATATATATATATATATATATATATATATATATATATATATATATATATATATATATATATATATATATATATATATATATATATATATATATATATATATATATATATATATATATATATATATATAATGTATTCCATATACACAAAAATGGAATGGTGTGTGTATGTCACGCAAGGCTGGCAGCTGTTCTATTTTTAGAGACTTAGTCCTTATGTTGATTCATTTCTCCAAATAGTCTTTAAGATGATTATAGAACGAAGCCACACCTCAAATTTTCAAGAGCACAAGTCTTGAGAACCAAACAGCGTTTCCCATTGAAAATGTATCCCATTGGTCACCACCAGCAAGCAAGCAAGTTGATTTGATTTTCCACGCGATCTGTTGCCAGATTCTCCAATCTTGTGCACTTGAAAATTCAAAGTTTGGCTTTGCTTTATAATCACCTTAATGGAAGGTCACAAAGTCTTTAGTTTAATGATCTGCAAATGATCTCTTTGTCCCTTTTATGTTTAGTTTGCTTACCGTGAGCCTGTGGAAAAAAATCAAAAGACTTCAAAAAATCATTCAGATGATTTTCTTCAGTTATTATACTTGTAATATCTCCAAATATTTCAACTGGAACAATAGAGATTCTTGCAAAAAAATTTGGAAATAAAAACTACACAACAACAAGGCTTCTGCTCTAACAATATTATTATTATGGTTATTAAGAAAATTTTCCGTTTTGCGGTAGCCGCCGAGTTCTACCGCAGCTGTCAAAGTTCTACCGCATGCTTTGAAATCATTCTATCATTGAAGAAAACCATTCAATCATATAGTATGCTTGAAAGAGAAAGCGCTATGAAAAACACCATCAAAATCAAGACGGTATCCAAGGTATCATTGAAGCCTACTGATGCTTTACCAATGCAAATCAGTGATCTGATAGCTGCGGTAGCTTTCCGTTGAACCGTAAAGCGGAAAGTTTTCTCTGAAATTATAAGTGGTCAAGATCCTGAGCTATCCGCAAAACAAAAAAAGCGTGCTCACTAGCGCTGCCTGGTGGAAAAACCTTGTATCTCTTGACTAGAATAATGAAAGCCCTTGAGCTATCGAACAACTTTGCCGAAGGCGTTATTTTTCTAAGTGGTCAGGAGCCTGAGCTATTCGCAAAACAAAAATTCCATGCTCACTAGCTCCGCCTGGTGGCAAAATCTCGAATCTCTTGGCTAGAATAATGATAGTCCTTGAGCTACTGAACAACTTTGCCGAAGACGCCATCTTTCTAAGTGATCAGGATCCTAAGATATCCAAAAAACAAAAGTTGCATGCACACTTGTACTGCCTGGTGGCGCAATTTCACTTAAACAGTGTTGCCAGCTACGACAAAATTTTGAACCCTTCACAAAAAATTGGATTCCAGTTGAAGAGTATTGCTATGTTGCTAAGCATTCTATTTTTCTGTTCCGCTCAAGTTTTATGGTTTTGATCTTTTCTTTACAGGGTGATTACTATTTCCTGTCAGTAAAATAAGGAATCATAGAAAAAAGATGATTGTATGAATTTCAATTACCAGTGCATACCCAGTTTTGGACATCTTTAACATTTGTCTTCACTGTACATAGATAACATATTTATTTTTTTACCTTAATTTCCAGCCACATGCGATGTTTCAGAAGCATTACAGTTAACACGCACGTTATACAAAAGCAGAATTTTAACCAAAAAAGACATATCTTTTTCTCTAAGATTTTCCATAATCAGTCTTATTCTATTCCCTAGTAAGTCTGAAAGATTGCGGTTACATACTGTTTTAATCAGGCAAATTTTCAGCGGGATTTAGTCAAAAATACATGTCTGTGGAAGACGTGCGTGCCAGGTAAAATGCCTTTAAAACAACACATATGACTGAAAACTAAGGTAAATGAAAAAAGATTTAATCTTTAATTTGTCAATACAAACTTTATAGATGTACAAAATAGGATGTAAACTGGAAATTAAAATTCATACATACATCTTTTATCTACGATCGGTTACTTTACTGACAGGAATTAGTAATCACCCTGTATTCTCCTTAAACAGTGTTGCCAGCCACATGAACAATTTTGATTCGGCCGATTGTATGGCACGCAATACTTCCTTCAACTTTGGTGAACATTCGGTATCGTTATCTTTAAATTTTTTTGGTATTTGCATATCACACCCCCATAAAATTGTCTCTTTTGATAACAATCGAGCACTGTTGCCATCTTTTACCAAAATATGAAAACTTGAACGGCCATTTTGGAAAGTTCTTAATCCATGCTTCAACTTTGCCGAATATCTCGGATCAGTATTCCCGCATCTAGACGTTGCATTTTTTAACCCGTATAGGCCTGAGTGAAAGAAAAATTACTAAAAATCTCACCGCTCAGCGAATACTTAACGGATTTCAATTATGTTTTGTCAGTATACTCGTACATATATCTAGTTTCTAAAAGTGGTCAAAGAATCTCGGGAATGTTCCTGTGGCCGGAGTTATTGCGGTGGATCACTGGGTCAGGTCGGGTGACAAGGGTTTCGTGCTTCTGTGCCCCTGGAGGTAGGCAAATTTCAAGTCACAGATAATATCCAGACTCGGCTATAATGTAGCCACTATATCAAGAAGTTTTAAGAAAAACGCATCAGCGTAAACCTTCTGATAATCGATTAAATTGAATAATTATGTCAACTGTATTTGATTGATCCTACAAATGACCATTTTTGGGTCCCCGGGATGCTTCAAATTTATGATAAACTGCACAACTTGTACCTTAACATCTGTGTTAAGCTTATGGGAGCGCATTTTAATGAACTATTATGTTCGATCTATACTTTTAGAGTTTTGAAATGGTTAAATACCTAACAAATATAGAGCCGGTTCTTCAGGACATTAAGCCCGATTGGTCGCATCTGGTACACTCTAAACGGTGCAAAACTATTCATTTATAATGTTGAATATCAGATCTTAATGATTTATGTAAAATAAAATGAATGCCATTGGAAATAATTAAAGATAACTTAGCATGTCCCAAAAAATCGCATTTTTCTACCCGACTTGACCCAGTGACCCACCACAATAACTCCGGCTACAGGAGTATTCCCGAATTCCTTCGGCCATTTCTTGAAACAAGATATGTGTGCCAGTATACTGACAAAAAAATATTTGAATCCGTTAAGTATTCGCTGAGCGGTAAATGTTTTAGTATTTTTGCTTTCACTCAGGCCTATACGGGTTAAAAACATATTTATAACCCTGATTTTTTTTTACGGCCGATTTATTTTCCGACCCCCCGATAACGGTCGTAAAAAGAGGTTGGGGTGTACCCATTTTTGAACTTCAATTGCTTTACTAACATGGGTATTTATTTACTCATTTTACATTTTTGAATTTACCCGTTTTCTGACAGAGCTTCATGCTTTATTAAAACGGGTACTTTCTTACCCTTTAAAGGTTATTCACAAGCCTACACGGTGGCACTAGGCCTGACAGTTTTCTGTTTTGGCGCAATTCTCTCAGTCTAAGTGAGTTCCTAAGCACTCACGAAGTATCTCAAAAATATAATCATAGCATTGGGTGACCTTTCCTTTTTTAGAAGGGAAAATTATCGTACTTTAAATGCAATATTTTCGAGCAGAAGATCAAAACCCTTTTTTTAGAATGTTGCAGTTAGGCAGCGTCCATTAATTACGCAACGCTTAAATTTAAATTTGTTGACCCCCTTCCCCGTCCGTAACGCTTTTTGTACGAAAAATGTATTTTTTTTGTAAGAGCCGTAACGCTTGAGTCTACTGCCTCTAGAGCATTATGTAATTTGTGGATCTTTCAAAATGCACTGTGAATGAGAATGAGTTGAAACTTACGCTTTTAATAATTAAGTTTATTATATATCTATAATATTAATAGGGTCCTACAATTGGCTTCTTTAGAAGTATCCAGTTTCTTACATGTTCTGAATCTACGTTTAAAATTGAATTAGAATCAATTTTTTTACAATTTTTCGTTACCTGTGACTATTTTAATTTATGTTCAAAATTAGTATGGAAATCAATTTTGACGGAGCTGTAAATTGGAATGTCACTGAGTCGGCGGATTGACATATTTTTTAATCATTCATAATATCAAAATTAACACATTGAAGCGAGAAACATTGCCGGCCTAGGGGGAAAACCAAGTACGCAGGGTACTTTCCCAATGTCTAATGAAGCATTATGAAAAATTTGACGATAGTAAGTTTTCACTCGCCGAACATTTTTTTTCGAAATAGCAATAGTAGGGAAAATTCCCATATATTGGAGCAAAACTATGTCGCGACCGTGGTAGGCGTTTTTTAGACCTAAAACTATTCGAATTATTGAAGATTTTTCAATATTTGATTACTAAATTCATTAAAACTACATAACATACAACCAGTTTTGAAAAATCTTTATTGTCGAGCAAAAAAAATGCATCGCCCAATGCTTTTGCTAGCGCAGATTTGAGAGAATTAGGAAATAAAAGGATTTTCGCCGAAATGTATGCTATGCTAATGCTCATTCAATATGCTATTACAGCGTTCCAAAGTGAGTGCTTCTATACACTCCCGTGCACGCTAACAAAATTCCATGAAACAGTTACCTAGTGTAAACGAACCAATTTAAGAAAAAATAATGGTTTTTTTATATATCACATATTCAACACAATATGTTACACAAATTAAAAAAAATGGTTTTCTCACATATTACATATTTAAAATGTTAAATTTTTGAAACACAAAATCTGTTCTTATATTAACTTCTTCGTAGTTTGAAAGAGGTGACATGACCGTCCGTGCGCATTCGATGTCACGATGTTAATGTCGTACTCTCTATATTCGCCTTCATGCACAAGTGAGGATTCGAGGAAAGACGTTTTTTGTGAATTCTCAACTAACCAGTTGAAATAATCATCGAAAAAATCACAAGTGGATTGTTCTGCATGAAATTACGCATTAATATATGATTTATATATTTTTAAAACTTTATTTTACTTTTAGAAACCATCTAAAAGCTTTAATGCGTGACGTTAATAATGAACGACCTTATTGCATAATATCAATAATATTCATATTAATTCAATAAGACATTATAAATTGCCTGAACACATATTTTTTTAGCGTGACTACTACATGTTTTGCTCGCGCAATCCAGCGGCCCGGTATTTTAGGAAACTATTTTGCGCTGTAAATAAATATTTTGCTCGCGCAATGCAGCGGCACAACTTGCTCGCGCAGTTGCTCGCGCATTTAATTGCGATACACTCGATCAACAAAGTATCCGGTGTCAAGCCTAAACAAAAGCAGTGTTCGTTTTGTGGAAGGAAATACCACAGCGATCTGTCTGACTGTCCAGCCCGAGGTGCCACCTGCAACTTCTGTGGACTGAAAAACCATTTTGCGGCAGCGTGTAAGAAGAAGAAGGAACAAGGAAGCTCCGGAAATTCAGGAACGAGGATGAAGAAGAAAGTTAACACCTTGGAGGCGGAAAACAATCAGGCTTTTGGATCTGAAAATACGGAAAGCGATGAAGAATCTGTGGAAATGTTGCAGTATCTCTACGAAGTGAAGCAGGAAGAAAACGACAACCTTCTCAGGGCATGTATTACATTCATCGATGGGAACGCACGCAAGCATCAGGTACGATGCGTGCTGGACTCAGGAGCATCATGCAACGTAATCGGAAAAAGCAACGTGATGAACCTACTCGGGACGAAGCATGTCCGGCTAGACAACGACAAAGCGGTTTTCAAGGTCTTTGGTGGTGGAAGATGTAAATCTATTGGAAGAACCGAAGTGGACTGCGTACACAAAGGAACTCCATACAAGATGGTGTTTCACGTCGTCGACTTCGACCAGCCACCCATTCTGTCATGGAAGACATGCCTTAATCTGAAGCTTCTTCAAGTATGTTTTGCACTTTCGGAGGAGCAAAAATCGACGTCGAAGAAAATCCTTGAACAATTCCCGGACGTGTTCACCGGTCTGGGAAAGCTCGAAGGCACTATTCATTTGGAGGTTGACGAAAATGCCAAGCCCACAATTCAGCAGCCACGCCGGATTGCAGTGACGCTTAGGGAGGAGCTTCATCAAGTTTTAGCGGAAATGGAAAAGGACGGTATCATTGCACCGGAAAAGCACCACTCAGACTGGGTCAGTAACCTGATCCTGGTCAAGCGGAACGGAAAGTTGAGGGTATGTATCGATCCTATTATGCTAAATAAAGCTTTGAAAAGGCCGCGCTATCAGATCCCTGGGCTTGGGATTATATTTTCCAGGGAGCGATGAGTTTTGATGATTGATCGCTGTTGTTAGTAGCTTTGATTAGATATTGGGTGAATTTCAAAACAATGGCAACCTTTTTATTACAAAATTTAGATTTTGTCTTCTGACCTAAAGATTCTGGTTAAACTACTGCATAGTACGGCTATCACTCATCAAAATTACTTTCACTTCGGGAAAATATAATTTCAAACTGGCGAGAAGATTACAAACTGAGGGTGGGTTAGGAGCACAGTCAGACCCTTGAATGTGCAATGTGGGGTAGTAATTGGGAATGCCATTGACGGTTTGTAATCTTCTACGAGGTTTTCGAAAACCAACAGGGCGCGTGCACCGGGTTGCGGATAGGAGCAAAGGGAGATCAATAGCATCTACTTAAAATAATAGAGCAAAAAGCCGTTCCATGATTAGGTAATGTTTAGCGATCTTCTATGGTGTTCTAGTACTATAAAATTCTTCACTCACTGGGAATTCTGGCCTTGATAATATCAATAGGGATAAAAACATAAAATAATACCTAATACTCGATAAGTAAAATGTAGCTTCAATGTAGTCATAAATGAAATAAAATCAATTTTCTATACTTGACAAGGTTTTGAAGACAATCAATGAGTGAAAGAACTACCTATTAGAAAAGCCACATCAGCTAAGGCTATACATATACAAATGTTGGTCATAGGGTCATGGCGAGCATTCGGTATGTATGTCTATGACTGATTCTGATCTAATAGGGGCACTAGAAGACCACGCGGACAATTTCGAAACAAATTATTTCTATACATCGGTCTTATGATCCGAAAGGCTCAGCTATGCTGTAATGTCATTTTTTAAGCTATTCATTAGTGCTGTTTAATTGTTTATTATTCTAACAAAACTACATAATTATTCATTACTAATCACTGTTCCTAATTCTCTCTTTCTCACCTTCTTATCTGTTGCATGATTATGATCATTACTAATATAATGCATGAGCATGCACAATAAGAATAATTTCAGAATTGTAAGCAGT
The DNA here is from genome assembly GCF_002204515.2 of Aedes aegypti. Lineage (NCBI taxonomy): Eukaryota > Metazoa > Arthropoda > Insecta > Diptera > Culicidae > Aedes > Aedes aegypti. Next base: position 68,513,867 of record NC_035108.1, on the reverse strand, counting down.
CAATGGATAACTGGATAGAATAGCTTCGAAAAAGATGCTCAAAACAGAATAATTCTGGTCAGGGAAGTATGAACCACATGAGTAAGTAACACATTTCATTTTAATAATATCAATTTTTTTTTATATAAATCAGCACCGCCAATCAGTGAACTGAATTATAATTTTATATCTGTACATAATAAAAACAGATAAAGTTTGTAAAGTTGTCACCATCGATTGAATTTCGTTCTTTATAGTAATGTTCAATCATTATCAAAAGCTCCTAAAGCGTCGCATCGGGCCATCAGCAGTTCTTAGCATCACTCTCATATTGTTATTACTTTGTTGTTTATTAAATTTCTATAAAGCGATCAGCTCATTCTTTCTTACTTGTACAATTGTTTGAAATTTTAATAAATCAAACCAAGCTTCAAAACTCAAATTAAATTGCTCTCAGCACATTTACATTTTGCAGCATTAATCGCATTACTGTGTCAAGTCTTCTCCAATTTCCTATACCCTACCCCAACCCTTCCTATCATTTCCGATGGTGTTCAAGTGGTCCGCATAGACTATTACGGCCATTACCAATCCCTGCCCCCGGCTTTGGACTGACTTGCGCTCTCATTGCCCCACCAAACGCTGCAAAATGAAAATGAAAATGAAAATGAAAAGGCCGCGCTATCAGATGCCAACATTAGACGAGGTTCTGCCAGAACTGGCCAATGCGAAGTTGTTTACGACTGTCGACGCCCGTGCCGGTTTTTGGCAAATCCAACTGGATGATGATAGTTCAAGACTCACTACGTGTTGGACCCCGTTTGGTCGTTACAAGTGGCTACGGATGCCTATGGGGATCACGTCTGCACCCGAAATTTTCCAACTTAAAGCACACGAAGCCATACAAGGACTGCGGAATGTCAAGGCGCTGATGGACGATTTTTTGATTTTCGGTTGCGGTAATACAGTTGCAGAAGCAAAAGCTGACCACGATAGAAACCTTGAAGCTTTTCTCTAGAGGATGCGTGAGAAGAACCTGAAGCTGAATCCAGATAAAATAAAGCTTTGCCAGGACAGTGTTAGATTCTTTGGCCACATCCTAACGGCAGAAGGAGTAAAACCGGACTCGGAAAAAACCAGCAGTATAACTATGATGCCAATTCCAGATGACGTCGCAGCCGTTCAAAGATTTTTGGGGATGATCACATATCTGTCTCGTTATTTACCTAGCCTCTCCACTGTAGCTGAACCAATCCGACGACTTACCTGGAAGGACGAAACATGGACATGGTCTCGTCAGCAACAAGATGCTTTTGAGCGTCTAAAGAAAATGATAAGCACAGCACCAGTACT